>NC_053392.1:611639811-613029587 GCF_905171765.1 Bufo bufo
AAGCATCAGCATTATCATTAGTACGTCCAGCACGATATTTTACAGAGAAATCATAGTTGGCAAGGCGAGAGGCCCATCTCTGCTCCAAGGCCCCCAATTTAGCTGTATTTAGATGTGCCAGAGGGTTATTGTCAGTGAATGCAATGAACGGGGTGGCGGCTAGATAATCCTTGAATTTTTCTGTCACCGCCCACACTAATGCCAGGAACTCTAGTTTAAAGGAACTATAATTCTGGTCATTTTTCTCAGCTCCTTTCAGGGAGCGGCTTGCATACGCTATCACTCTCTCTTTTCCCTCTTGGACTTGGGCTAACACAGCTCCCAGGCCTCGCTTGCTAGCATCGGTATAAAGATGGAAAGGCTTGCTATAATCTGGGTAACCTAACACAGGAGGCTCGGTCAGTTTCTTTTTTAGCAATTGGAACGCGATCTCTCTTTCTTCATTCCACTCAATGGGCACAGGAGTTCTAGGACTCTTTTTGGGTTGCCCCCTCAAGAGTTCCTGGATAGGATCAGCTATTTGAGCAAAATGGGGGATAAAACATCTATAGTAACCGGCAAAACCAAGGAAACTCCTCACCTCTTTGACGGTAGTAGGAACCGGCCAATTACGGACAGCTGCTAACTTATCAGGGTCAGGTTGCACTCCCTCTCCACTTACCACATGCCCCAGGTATCTTACTGCAGGTTTGAGCAGGTGACACTTGGATGGCTTTACTTTCAAGCCATATTTGATAAGGATTTCAAATACTTCTGCCAAATGTTTCAGATGGTCTTCATATGTTTTTGAGTACACAATGACATCATCTAGATACAGCAGCACTGTTTCGAAGTTTTTGTGACCCAAACACCGCTCCATTAGTCTCTGGAAAGTTCCTGGGGCATTACATAGCCCGAACGGCATACAATTGAATTCGAACAGGCCCATGGGAGTAGTGAAAGCAGTCTTTTCCCTATCTGCAGGGGCCATGGGTACTTGCCAGTAGCCACTGGTCAAGTCCAACGTGGAGAAATAGGCAGAGGAGCCCAGAGCAGTTAGTGACTCCTCAATGCGGGGCAGTGGGTATGCATCTTTGTGGGTTATTTGATTAATTTTCCTATAATCCACACAAAAACGGATACCACCTTCTTTACAAGGACCAGGGGTGCCGCCCACGGACTACGGCTGTCCCGGATTACATTAGAGTCTTTCATCTCTTGGATCATTTCCTTTACAGTCTGATATGAAGTAGGCGGTAAAGGTCTGTATCTCTCCTTGATAGGAGGATGAGAGCCAGTAGGTATGGTGTGTTGTATGGCACTCACCTCTCCATAATCAGTGGCATGCTTACTGAAGGCCTGGTGGTGCTCCTTGACAAGCTGAAGAATCCCTTCTTGTTGATGTTGGGGGGTAGTCTCGTCCCCTACATGGAGCTCTTCCCACCAGGGCACTTGTGGCTGGGTCACCGGCGAACGTCCGCTGACTGCAGCTGGCAGCTTTTCTGTCACTGGAAGACGAATGATGTCTTGGAAGGACACCTGGGACAGCTGGGCAACACGGCAATGCTTAGTAAGCGCAACAGGATGATTACTCAGGTTAATTAGACGGACAGGTACTTTACCTTGGGAGACGTTCACCAGGCACTTGGCAGCTCTCACATAAGGATAATCCTCCATCTGGATTGGTTCCACCAGGGCTGGATAATCTCGGCCTTCGACTCCCAGGACAGCACGACACCATAAGAGAGTTTGAGAATTAGGAGGCAAAGTCACAGGCTTAATATCACGAATCTTGGCAGTACAAATTTCTCCTTTCCCATTAGCAAACCTCTGCTGGGCACTTAACACAGTAATAGTCTTCTGAATCACCCTCTTGGATGCAGAGGAAGCAGTGGGCAAAGTCTGATGTAATACAGCAAGTATTTCTGAATAACAATTTTTGAAGACATTGGTGCCTAGAATGACAGGATGTCCTCCTCTGTCGCCGGCCTGCACTACTATCACGCCCTGTTGTGGTAAGGTTACTTCTCCCACCTGCAGGGTGGGTTCCCAGTATCCGTGAATCTTTACTGGTTTGCCATTGCTGGCGATAATCTCCACCCAGGATTCAGGCGGCTGGGTCAACTGGTTGGTGTCCCAGAACTTTTCAAATGCAGGCAGCTGAATAGTAGTGACTTGAGACCCAGTATCTAATAGGGCTTCAAAGGGGACCCCGTTGATCTCTATATTGATTTTAGGATGGGATCCTACATACCGTGGCATCCAATTTGGATCTTCTGGACCTAGTGTTCTACCTCCCGAGGGGTGGTCCTCAGCCTCAGGGGTTGCCCGTTTAACTGCCAGCACGTGGATTCTGTGTGTCCCAGCTTTTTGCAGTATGTACACACGGGCCGCTTACGGCCTTTATTGCGCCTCCCAGGATCCCTGGGGTGAGTCTCTTGGTAAGGAGGTGGGAACGGCCTAGGAGGTGACAGGAATTCTTCTTCTAGCATTATGGGTTTTTCCCATTCCTCTATTTTTCTGCACACCTTCTCTAGACTTTTAGTGAGGTGATTTACTTGCTCTGTCAGCATGGCAATAGTATCGGTAGCTGACACTTGAACAGCTTGGCCGGCCTCAGCTCGGTTAGTGACAAGCGGTTTCGGTCTGCAGGCTGATGACTCAGGTGGGGTGCTCAACTCAGGAGGTACTGCGGACCCCAGAATTTTTATAGCCAGTTCTTTAAAGTCCAGAAAGGCACTGTTAGGGTGCTGGGCGGACAGCATCTTTAATTGGGTCCTTGTTTGCTCACTAGACACCCCGGTTATAAATTGTTCCCTTAGGGTCTGGTCCCGGTTATCAGCCTCTTTGGGATCTATCTGAATTACAGCCCCTAAAGCCTCCTGAAGTGATAGGGCATAGTCACGGAGGGACTCACCGGACTTCTGTTTCTTGCCAAAGAAGTGCATCTTTATCTCTGAGGCAGTCCTAGTTTCAAAAGTGGCTCTGAGGCGGGTGAATATCTGTTCTAGAGTACTCCGCTCAGTAGCAGGCCAGGATAACACTTCTCTGCGGGCAGCTCCCTCCAGTTGCGCCAGCAGGATTTCCATTTGCTGGTCGGCATTTATAGGGTACAATCGGAATAGTGCCAGCAACTTTTCTTCAAAGTCCCTTAGGGTATGGGTCTCTCCCCTGTAGCGAGGGAACCATGGGGCCCCGAAGTAGTAAGGCATGGTAAAGGGCATCATGCTGGGGGCTGTAGGATGATTAGGAGCAGCAAGCTCTCCCGGGGCCGGCTGCTCAGGCACTCCTGGCTCTGACATGGTAGTCTATTGAGAGGTGGCCGCTGGCGACTAAAGGGGCCGGAACACTCCCCTTCCCTCCGGTTACAGGTGCTTACCGGTATCGTCGGGCTTGCGCAGGCCAAGTCTCGCGAGATCCCGGACGTCCTGAGCACCCGATGACGTAGAAGAAGCAGGGCCGCGGCGGTGCGATGATGAAGAGGGGCGGGACTCTCTGTGTCTTTGCAGGGATCCGCCCACGAAGGTCCTCAGCGGCGCGGGAAACTTCACTCCAGGCAGCCGGTGGCCATCTTTAGCAAAACGCTGTCCATTCACTGACAGCAAACAGGGTTGTAAAAAGTCCACAAAACCACACTCCAATGTGGCGATTTTCTTCCTCTGGGTAGCGCAACACTGCACAGCGCTTTTTAGAAGTTTTTGGTACACTTTGGGTATAATTTTCAGTCCACAAAGTCCACTTGAATAAAACAGGCAATTTGTCACTTTGGTCACAGGGCAACTGTATAAGGCACAAAGTTCACGCTTCTTGCACTATAAAGCGTGCGAATCCTGTTCGTGACGCCAAAAGAGAGGTGCAGCGTACTCAAGTTGTGGGTAATAGTGTTCCTGGGTGTAGTAGTGCAATATACACTAACCTGGTACGGCTGACTCTCTGCATAGGCAGGTGATGGTAGAAATTGTTCGTGACGCCAGTGCCAAGTAAACGGTGGCACGCCGTTTGCGGATAGCAGGAATAAATTGAGGAACACGTGGTATTAAAGCAGAACTCCAACTTTAGTAGTTTTCATGCAGAGACAATATTGGAATCGCAGTTCCTTGGCATACAGTCGATTTTGTAATACGGTTGATGCAGGCAATTACAGATTGAGCAAGGTGATTACAGAGTGTTAAACACAGGACTTGCAGTACAGGAGCTTGCACTCTATTTCTGTCTGATCCTGGAATATAGCAAATCTTCTCCAAGGCCCATTAACCTAGTTCTGGCTTTATATCCTTGGCTGTAGCTTTATAAAGTACCTCCTCTGTTCTTTTGAGTACCTCTTGCTTTCCTGATCTTTGCCTCTGTCCCTCTCAGCTTCCTCAGGTTCTAGAAGCTTCTGCACTCCACACTAGATCAGATTACACTGACTTTCCCTTCCTTGACTGGGCCTTATATAAACTAGGGCTCTCTAGCTCCCTCTAATGACTAGAAGCTGGAATGACACCCCTAGCAGGCCTGTACATGCAAGTTTCAAGTAACAGGGAAATACATGCATTACATTACATGACATTTTATAAAACTGACATATACCAACTTCCCCATAATTAAGGAGGGACGACAGCACACCAAGTGACACTTTGGTAGTGACGGGTATTACAGTCCCCGTACACTACAGATCAGTTGATTCAAGTTAAATGGCTTCATAGGATTTATTATACTCCTGTGAGACTATTTAAAATGGGTAAATTGCCGAACCCTCATTGTACAAGATGTGGACATGAAAACGGTTGTCTTATACACATGGTTTGGCAGTGTCCGATTATTCATGGCTTCTGGGAAGAGATCCATAAATATTTTAATGACAAACTAGGCTTTCCTAACGTCTGTACTGAACTCACTAGTCTGTTGGGAGTAGCCAACGAGATTGTTCCCACCAAATTTGGCAGGAAGCTGTATAGAATACTCTTATATTATGCTAGGAAAACTATCCTTCTCAACTGGAAACCTCCTAAGAATCCTACTGTGCAACAATGGGTACATCTAGTTAATCTTGAATTATACAAGTTTGTGTATGAGAGAAGAGGGACCCCTGATCGCTTCATGAAGATATGGGACCCCTGGATTGGAGCCCAGACTCTAGTACCATAGATGACTGAAAGACTGTTCTGACCAATGAAGGCGTGTGTGAATGTGTGTGTGTGTGTGTGTGTGTGTGTGTGCAGTACTTTTAATCTTCCTTAGGATTGATATGTTGGGTACTGTTCATCCTGAAAGTGATATCTTTTTCTTCTGTCCCAAACTTGGGTCATGAGGAACTGTTATGATTGATCCCATGTATTTAATTTGTACTGGACTCAATTGATGATTGTCTGTATTTGATGTGTTTGTTATGCTTTTTGCTAAATTAATAAATAAAAAGATACTATTAGAAAAAGGAGATTTTTGTGAAACTCACCTGTAAAATCTTTTTCTCGTAATTTCCATTGGGGGACACAGACCATGGGTATAGCTTAGAGATATTACTAGGAGGGACACTATGCAAAAAAAGAAACTCCTCCTCCTCGGGCTATACCCCCAGGCACCTCCAGGAGAACTTCAGTCGTTGCAAAAGCAGTAGGAGAAGGAGAACGGAAACAAAACACTATGGAAACCATCACACAGCACACCATAAGGCGTAAACCAAAAAAGGGGCGGGAGCTGTGTCCCCCAATGGAAATTACGAGAAAAAGATTTTACAGGTGAGTTTCACAAAAATCTCCTTTTCTCGTTCATTCCATTGGGGGACACAGACCATGGGACGTCCCAAAGCAGTCCATGGGGTGGGAAAAAAGAACAAATCCAACACCGCCAGGAATAAACGTCCAGTAGTCAAACCGGAACCACAGCCTGCAATACCCTGCGCCCAAGAGCAGCATCAGCCGAGGCCAGAGAGTGTAACTGATAAAACTTTGTGAAAGTATGTAAGGACGACCAAGTGGCCGCCTTACACAACTGGGAAACGGATGCGCGATTGCGTCTAGCCCAGGAAGCTCCCACTGCCCTTGTGGAGTGAGCGGTAATCCGCGACGGCGGAACATGGCCACGAGCGCGATATGCCGCAGCAATAGCGGAACGGATCCACCGCGCCACGGTGACCTTGGAAGCCGCCAGGCCCTTACGGGACCCTTCAGGAATCACAAAGAGAGAGTCTGAACGCCGGAAGGAAGCGGTAGCCCCCAGGTACACCTTCAGGGCCCTGACGACGTCCAGGGAGTGGAGAGCGCATTCCTTGGGGTTCGCCGGAGAAGGACAAAAAGAGGGCAGGACAAGATCCTCGTTAAGGTGGAAGGGAGAAACCACCTTGGGCAAAAAAGAAGGCACCGGTCTGAGCACCACCTTATCCTGGTGAAAGACCAGAAAAGGTTCCCGGCAGGAAAGTGCGGCCAGCTCCGAAACTCGCCTGATGGAGGTTATGGCCACCAGAAAAACTACCTTCCAGGTGAGTAAAACCAGAGAGACCTCCCTCAGAGGTTCAAAAGGCGCCGCCTGAAGGGCGCGCAGAACCAAGTTGAGATCCCAGGGGGGCAAGGGAGGCACATACGGGGGAACAGAATGCGCCACCCCCTGCAGGAAGGTTTTTACAGGTCTCAAAAAGGCAATGGACCTCTGAAAAAAGATAGCCAAAGCAGAAACCTGACCCTTCAAAGAACTGAGCGACAGACCCATGTCGAGGCCGGACTGGAGAAAGGACAGCACCACTGGGACAGAGAAACGTAGGGGCGAGTAGCCCGATTTCTCACAAAAAAACAGGAAGGCCTTCCAGGTGCGATAATAGATTCGTGAAGAAGCCGGCTTTCGAGCCCTGATCATGGTTCTCACCACCGCATCAGAGAAGCCTCTCTTCCTCAGGATGGCGGTCTCAACAGCCACGCCGTTAAACGCAGCTGCCGTGAATTCTGGTGGAAGAGCGGCCCCTGAGACAAGAGATCCTCTCTGTCGGGCAGAGGCCACGGAACGTCCGCCAACATACGAGCGACGCTGGAGAACCAGGCGCGACGAGGCCAATCCGGAGCGACGAGAATGGTTGGTATCCCCTCCGCCTCGATCTTGCGCAGCACCTTCGGCAACAGAGGAATCGGAGGGAAGACGTAAAGGAGGCTGAACCGCTGCCATGGAAATACCAGCGCGTCCACCCCGCCCGTGGGTCTCGAGCGCGGGCAAGATACACCGGCACATTGTGGTTGAGCCGGGAAGCCATCAAATCTACGTCCGGACGGCCCCATCGGTGGCAGATGTCCTCGAACACCTCCGGATGGAGAGACCACTCTCCCGGATCCACCTTGGTGCGACTCAGAAAATCCGCCGTCCAATTGTCGACTCCCGGGATATATACTGCCGACAATACTGGAACATGAGACTCCGCCCATAAGAGGATCCTCGCTACTTCCCGCATTACTGCCAGACTGCGAGTCCCGCCCTGATGGTTGACATAAGCCACAGCCGTGGCATTGTCCGACTGAACCCGCACCGGGCGAGTCGCAAGGAGAGGAGTCCAATGGGAGATGGAGTGGAAAATCGCCCTCAATTCCAAAACGTTTATCGGGAGACGGGATTCCTCCGTCGACCAGACACCCTGAACTGTGAGGTTCCGGAGAACACCTCCCCAACCGATGAGGCTGGCGTCGGTGGTGACTGTCGTCCAGGAGAACGGAAGGAAGGACTTTCCTGACGATAGGTTCAGGAGAGACTGCCACCAAGGGAGAGACGCTCGAACTTGCCGGGACAGACGAACAGGAGTGTCTAGACCCCGAGGGTTCTTGTTCCAGAGGGCAAGGATCATCTGTTGTAGCGGACGAGTGTGAAATTGGGCGTACGGAATCGCCTCGAAAGAGGAGACCATAAGGCCCAGCACCCGCATGCACTCCCGAATGGTGGGACGTGGAGAGCGTAGAAGGAGCACCACTGCCAGACGAATCTGGGAAGCCTTGGAATCTGGAAGAAACACCCGAGAAATCGAGGTGTCCAAGATCATCCCCAGGAACGAGAGTCTCTGGGAGGGGTGCAGAGAGGACTTGGGGAGATTGATCAGCCATCCGAACCGTTCCAGGGATTGAACCGTGATTCGGACGCTGTCCTCGGCCTGTGGAAGAGACGGAGCTTTTATCAAGATGTCGTCTAGGTATGGTAACAAAGAGATGCCCCTGGTGCGAAGAAGTGCCATGAGAGGCGCCAGAATCTTCGTAAAAACTCGAGGGGCGGTTGCCAACCCAAAAGGTAGGGCGACGAACTGGTAATGACGCCCCCCTATGGCAAAGCGCAGAAAGCGATGGTGGGACTCTGCAATAGGGACGTGCAAGTAGGCGTCTTGAATGTCCACAGACGCGAGAAATTCTTCTGGAAGCAGAGAAGCAATAACGGAGCGAAGGGACTCCATGCGAAACTTCCGCACCCGTAGAAACTTGTTGAGAAGTTTTAGATCCAAGATTGGACGCACTGACCCCTCTTTCTTTGGAACAACGAACAGGTTTGAGTAAAAACCTGTCCCTTGCTCTTCTGGGGGAACGGGGGAAATGACACCACGGTCCAGAAGAGAGGAGACCGCAAAAAAGAGGTCCGAGGCCCTGGCTGGATCCCCCGGAACGCGAGAAGGGAAAAAACGTTACGGCGGGCTGGACGCGAACTCCAACTTGTAGCCGGACGTCACCACTTCCAGAGCCCAGGCGTCCTGAACGTGAGCCCTCCAGACCTGTTGAAAGGAGAGCAGACGGCCCCCCACCACGAGGGATGGGGGCACTCCTTCATGTGGAGGGTTGCTTGGGAGCAGGAGGACGGGCTGACTGCGCCCGAGGCCGCCAAGAGGGCTGGGGCTTGAAGAAAGGCTTCTTGCGGGAGTCCTGGGATCCCCCTGCTGATGAGGACGACGGCGTCCTGGCAGTGGAGAAGCGACGAAAGGACTGGCCCCGGAAACCTGAAGGCCGAGACCGAAAGGGACGCTTGGTCCTGGGCTGGGGTAGATGAGTGCTCTTGCCCCCTGTTGCGGCAGAAATGAATTCATCTAGTTGAGCCCCAAAGAGCCTGGACCCTTCAAAGGGAAGGTTAGCGAGGGAACGCTTGGATGAGGCATCAGCATCCCACACCTTCAGCCAGACCTCCCTGCGCTGAATGACAGAGAGGGCCAAAATACGGGCAAAGAGGGAGCCGATGTCCATTGAAGCCTCACAGAGATATTTAGACGCTTGAGACATCTGGATGATAAAATCCAGAGTATCTGCAGAGGCGTCCTGCTCTGACAGATCCTGGTGGTGGCGCTGCAACCACGTTGTAAGGGCTCTGGCGACCCAAGCCGACGCAAAGGCCGGTCGCAGGGAAGCGCCCGCCAGCGAGAAGATGGACTTGGAAAGTGAATCCAAACGTCTGTCCACCGCATCCTGCAGAGAGGAACCGTCTAGGACGGGAAGGGCCGTGTTCTTGGCTAACCTGGCCACCGGAGGATCTACCTTAGGGGAAGAAGTCCACTTTTCCACTGTGTCAGCTGGAAAAGGATAAAGCGTATCCATACGCTTGGTGGCCGAAAATTTTTGATTAGGTCGATCCCAAGCTTTTGATAGGACCGCAGTGAATTCCTCATGAATAGGGAACACGGCGGACTCCTGTTTCTTGGGTGGAAAAAGGGAGAACTCCCGACTAGTGGAGGGAGGAGAATCCCCTTGTATATTAAAAGTGTCACGGACAGCTGCCACCAACTCGGTTACCATGGTGGAAAGCTTAGGCAGGGGTTCCCGCTCCGTGACTTCGTCCGATCCGGACAATTCCCCATCGGATTTGCGCTCCCTGCGAGGGGGAGAGTCAACCGGGCATGCCTCAAGGCGAGGGGGAGAAGCGGAGTCATCCGAGGAGGAATGCTGCCGCTCACGCTGCCTTTTAGAAGTCAGACGCCCTCTGTGAGAGTCACTGAGAGGGGATGGAGTGGTGGATGCCACTGGAGTAGTAGCCGCCATGCGCTCCATGAAGGACATGGCTGCCTTGGCAACTAAGGCCAGATCAGCTGCCGCATTAGACATGGCGGAGGCCCAGGCGGGTACCGCTGGATCCGCAGGGGCAGAGGGAGGACTGGGCTGAGCAAGAGAAGGAGGCTGATCCTGTCCAGGAGCAGGGCATGAGTCACAGGAACCAGTGACAGAAAAAGGCCTAAGGCATATTTTACATGACTCCAGTGGAGCCTGAGAGGAAGCCTTGGAAGGCTTAGGGGCCCCAGGTTTAGGCATGATGGTATTCCAAAAAAGATTTCCTACCAGGTTGCTGCATATCCTACCACCCAGGCAACAGCAGAAGTCTCCGGTCACCGAGAACTGAGGAGCTGCACGGCCGCAATCCAGCAGAGTCTCCGGCGTAGGGAGAGACAGAGCTGGACGCCGAGGCTCCGCCCCCCTTGGACGCGTCATTGCGGCGCGAAATAAGCGCGCGCGCGCGCATTTCAAAATACACCCCTTCGCCAGATACGGCGCAACGGGGGTTAATATCGGGAGGAGCAGGCCGGCGGGAGCTGCAGAGAGCGCAGCGGCCATAAGATAAAATAAAATACACTCCTTCAGTGCCAAGATTGCCGCCGATGCGGCCATAGTCTGAGCTGCAGGCAGGTAGGGAAACGCAACCTGTTCCCAGAGTCAGTGGAATCACCAGCCCTCCCCAGAAGGCCCCCTCCCAACGGGAAAAAATGCCCCCAGCCGGTCCTTCTCTAGCTCACCTCAGGTCACAGAGCGCCAGACAGACGACATGAAGGGGTGGGGGGAGGGGAGGAAGGAGGGAGATTGAAGCAGGCAATACTTATCTGCTCAGCATGCTCCCTCGATGTCCAGACCAGCAGGGATTCACCTCTTCAGACGTCTGACTCCAATCAAGGAGAGCAGTGCTCTGGTGGAGGGTAGGCAGCAGGTGTCCCAGCAGCTGGTGGGATGCCAGAGCTAACATGTCGAGCCTGGATCCACTTTTCTTCTGTGGGGGAATGGGAGGTAGCCAGGAACCTTCAGAAGACCGTGGCAGACACTCCACAGGGGCCAGGAAAGCGCAATGCTGACCTGCGTCCCCATCTGAAACCAGAAAAAAAAATAACAAACAGGAGAAGAATAAATGTCAACCTCCTTGAACGGACACTAAGCAAAGACTGAAGTTCTCCTGGAGGTGCCTGGGGGTATAGCCCGAGGAGGAGGAGTTTCTTTTTTTGCATAGTGTCCCTCCTAGTAATATCTCTAAGCTATACCCATGGTCTGTGTCCCCCAATGGAATGAACGAGAAAAGAATGTACTGTCAGATGTGAGAATTAAGTTGAAATTGCATTGCGATTTCAACTTAGACCTGGTTTACTATGGTTGGCTTGGTAGAATTAGCAAAGATGAGGAATATGACGAATGTATTCGTCATATTCCACAAAACGAAGATAACGAAATATTCTCCATCTTCGTTTTAGCTCCATATTCGTCAACTTCGCTAATTCTAGCAATCAAATAGGAAAGTTGACTATAGAGACAGCTGTGTTTAATTCGCTATGCGATTACCGTATATTACTTTGCTCTTTTTTTTTATAAATAGAATTATAATACTTGATTATTATAATTATTCTATTTATTAAAAAAAAAAAAAAAAGCTAAGTAATATAATCGCATATCAAATTAAACACAGCTGTCTCTATAGTCAACTTTCCTATTTGATTGCTAGAATTAGCGAAGTTGACGAATATGGAGCTAAAACGAAGATGGAGAATACTTCGTTATCTTCGTTTTGAGGAATATGACGAATACATTCGTCATATTCCTCATCTTCGCTAATTCTAGATATCAAACCAATAGGAAAGTTGCCTTAAGTTAAAATCGCAATGCGCAATTATTTAAATCGCATATTAATCGCGATAACTAGAATAATGACGAATATTCTAGCGAATATTCGCGAATTTTGTCGAAATCGAATATGGCACCTCCCGCTCATCACTAATCAGCAGCAGGCCCTCGCCCCTAAGGTTTTAGATGGTCAGCTCAGCAGCAGGCACTCGCCCCTAAGGTTTTAGATGGTCAGCTCAGCAGCAGGCCCTCGCCCCTAATGTTTTAGAGGGTCACCAGCAGGCCATCAGTCATAATTTTTCAAGGCTGTGTATGATGCCCTCCTTTATGTCTAATAAAGGGTGTATTGGAGCGCCGGTTCCTTGTAATTTTTGGCAGCCCTTTCACTTAGTGCATAGGCTTTATGAGTGTAGGAGTCCCACTACCTGAACACTTGTACCACAATGTGAATGAGGCCCTCCATTAGGTGATATACAGGTTGTATCGGAGTGCCTCTTCCTTGTAATTTTTGGCAGCCCTTGCACTTTATATACAAGTAAATATACAGGAAAGAAAGTTTCCTAATAATTTTACCTCTAAAAAAGATTTTATCTTCGGTTTTGTGCGTATTATTGTCAGTCTGTAAAAGTGGCGTACTACGCGGACAACATTGTTCCCAGCAGCGACCTGGGAGTCCAAGATGCATCCAGACATCCTCCCCATGCTGTTCCCGAACCATATCAGTGGTGTTTCCATCAATTTCTGACCTTTTCCTATGAACCAGACACCCTCCCCTCTTCAGAGCAGGGTCTGGTTTAATGCTCGGGTTCTCCCATTGACCTCCATTGTGCTCGGTAGATCACCGGAGCATCCCGAGGTGTTCGACCCGAGCACTTTGGTGCTCAACCAGCACTAACCACCATACAGTCCCCAGCATAGTAATCTTCTAATAGTGCTATACAGTACACTGTAACATCCAGAAAGACAGGACCCAAATAATAGTACCAAACAGGGCCCATATGATAATAGCATACTGTCCCCAAATAATGCTGTTATAGTAACATTGCTATACAGTCCCTGAATAATACTGTAATATCAAGAGTACCCAGTAAATAGTACCATATAGTTTCCAAATAATGTTAAAGTACTGTAAGTCCCCAAATAATAGTGTAATACCCTGAGACAGAACCCAAATAATAGTACCAGTGTCCATATAACAGTACCATACAGTCCCCAACATCATTATGTTATACTAACTGTGCTATACTGTCCCCAAATAATACCGTTACATCCTGATAGGCAGAACCCAAATAACAGAACCATCCCTAACACTCGTTCCAGTGCCCTAATACTGTAATATCCTGACAGAACCCTAATAATGGTATCAAACAGGGCCCATGATAGTGCGGTATAGTCTCCATAAAGTAACAGTGTTATACTGTCCCCAAATAATACTGTAATATCCCAAGATAGGCCCAAAATACTACTACTACCCCCCGCAGACAAAGATGCCAAAATGCTTGAATTCCAGGCCTTGCTGAGAAGCTGCATGGACCAGATTTCGACCCCCAATTTCAATGATCCAGGAAGAGCTGCGCTTTCAGATACATTACATAAGGTCAGAACCATGAGACCGAAAGCATCAGATTTCCGTAAATCAAGGCTTTAAGGAACAATAGCGCCCTCTCCTGGTGAGAGTTATACTGCACAGAGCAGAGCTCCATTTTTGCCTGGCCTTTACTCTGGGCGTGCTGACAACTCCTTTCCCCTGTATTGCAGCAGCCGCTCCCCAGTTACCGATATAGAACTTTCATTTAACTATTATCGCAATTTGTTTTACTCCTGTGTTTGGCGTCAGTCTGCACTGTTTCATCTGGCATTCTGTTCATAAAGCTGAAATATCTGGATAACTGTGCTCTTAGTGCACTCAAAACTGCAATCCATGAGGCCATCTGAATAAGCTTCAACAAAGGGGAAGCAGACAACAAACAGAGACACTGCCTGCTGAAGGAGCCGAGACCGAACGTCACCCAGATAGTACACTGATGGATGCAGGGTAACAGTGAGCGCAGCTCTGGAGTATAATACAGATGTAACTCAGGATCAGTACAGGATAAGTAATGTATGTACACAGTGACTGCACCAGCAGAATAGTGAGTGCAGCTCTGGAGTATAATACAGGATGTAACTCAGGATCAGTACAGGATAAGTAATGTAATGTATGTACACAGTGACTCCACCAGCAGAATAGTGAGTGCAGCTCTGGGGTATAATACAGGATGTAACTCAGGATCAGTACAGGATAAGTAATGTATGTACACAGTGACTGCACAAGCAGAATAGTGAGTGCAGCTCTGGAGTATAATACAGGATGTAACTCAGGATCAGTACAGGATAAGTAATGTAGTGTATGTACACAGTGACTGCACCAGCAGAATAGTGAGTGCAGCTCTGGAGTATAATACAGGATGTAACTCAGGATCAGTACAGGATAAGTAATGTAGAGTATGTACACAGTGACTGCACCAGCAGAATAGTGAGTGCAGCTCTGGAGTATAATACAGGATGTAACTCAGGATCAGTACAGGATAAGTAATGTACGTACACAGTGACTCCACCAGCAGAATAGTGAGTGCAGCTCTGGAGTATAATACAGGATGTAACTCAGGATCAGTACAGGATAAGTAATGTACGTACACAGTGACTCCACCAGCAGAATAGTGAGTGCAGCTCTGGAGTATAATACAGGATGTAACTCAGGATCAGTACAGGATAAGTAATGTAATGTATGTACACAGTGACTCCACCAGCAGAATAGTGAGTGCAGCTCTGGGGTATAATACAGGATGTAACTCAGGATCAGTACAGGATAAGTAATGTATGTACACAGTGACTGCACAAGCAGAATAGTGAGTGCAGCTCTGGAGTATAATACAGGATGTAACTCAGGATCAGTACAGGATAAGTAATGTAGTGTATGTACACAGTGACTGCACCAGCAGAATAGTGAGTGCAGCTCTGGAGTATAATACAGGATGTAACTCAGGATCAGTACAGGATAAGTAATGTAGAGTATGTACACAGTGACTGCACCAGCAGAATAGTGAGTGCAGCTCTGGAGTATAATACAGGATGTAACTCAGGATCAGTACAGGATAAGTAATGTACGTACACAGTGACTCCACCAGCAGAATAGTGAGTGCAGCTCTGGAGTATAATACAGGATGTAACTCAGGATCAGTACAGGATAAGTAATGTAATGTATGTACACAGTGACTCCACCAGCAGAATAGTGAGTGCAGCTCTGGAGTATAATACAGGATGTAACTCAGGATCAGTACAGGATAAGTAATGTAGTGTATGTACACAGTGACTGCACCAGCAGAATAGTGAGTGCAGCTCTGGAGTATAATACAGGATGTAACTCAGGATCAGTACAGGATAAGTAATGTAGTGTATGTACACAGTGACTGCACCAGCAGAATAGTGAGTGCAGCTCTGGAGTATAATAAAGCCTATAACCAAGGTTCAGGAATGTTGTGTACACAGTGACTGGATAGACACCTTGGGTCAGATTTATCATTAGCTCAGGTCAGAATAATGGAGTGAAAAAGTCCCAAACGCTAAAACTGCGCTAAAACTGCACTATGCTCGCCAGTTTTCTGAAAGTGGGCGTGTTTTCTTATGTAAATGAATCTCTAGACAGATTTACTATTGGGACTATTTAACCACCTCCGGACCGCTGTACGCACAGACGCGTCCTGGAGGTGGTTGATTCATTCCGAGTGGACGCGCCGGCGCGTCCTCTCGCGATGGCCGAGATTTCCTGTGAACGCGCGCACACAGGCGCGCGCGCTCACAGGAACGGAAGGTAAGAAAGTTGATCTCCAGCCTGCCAGCGGCGATCGTTCGCTGGCAGGCTGGAGATGTGATTTTTTTAACCCCTAACAGGTATATTAGACGCTGTTATGATAACAGCGTCTAATATACCTGCTACCTGGTCCTCTGGTGGTCCCCTTTGTTTGGATCGACCACCAGAGGACACAGGCAGCTCAGTAATATGTTGCACCAAGCACCACACTACACTACACCCCCCCCCCCCCCCCCGTCACTTATTAACCCCTTATTCACCCTTGATCACCCCCCTGTCATTGATTACACCCCTGTCATTGATCACACCCCTGTAAAGCTCCATTCAGACGTCCGCATGATTTTTACGGATCCACTGATAGATGGATCGGATCCGCAAAACGCACACGGACGTCTGAATGGAGCCTTACAGGGGCGTGATCAATGACTGTGGTGATCACCCCATATAGACTCCCTGATCACCCCCCTGTCATTGATCACCCCTCTGTAAGGCTCCATTCAGACATTTTTTTGGCCCAAGTTAGCGGAAATTTTTTTTTTTTTCTTACAAAGTCTCATATTCCACTAACTTGTGTCAAAAAATGAAATCTCACATGAACTCACCATACCCCTCACGGAATCCAAATGCGTAAAAATTTTTAGACATTTATATTCCAGACTTCTTCTCACACTTTAGGGCCCCTAGAATGCCAGGGCAGTATAAATACCCCACATGTGACCCCATTTCGGAAAGAAGACACCCCCAGGTATTCCGTGAGGGGCATATTGAGTCCATG
Organism: Bufo bufo; assembly: GCF_905171765.1. NCBI lineage: Eukaryota > Metazoa > Chordata > Amphibia > Anura > Bufonidae > Bufo > Bufo bufo. Next base: position 611,656,208 of record NC_053392.1, read on the forward strand.
AAAGATTGAAATTTTTGTCCCAAGTTAGCGGAAAGGGAGACTTTGTGAGAAAAAAATAAATAAAATCCATTTCCGCTAACTTGTGCCAAAAAAAAAAAATTTCTATGAACTCGCCATGCCCCTCATCGAATACCTTGGGGTGTCTTCTTTCCAAAATGGGGTCACATGTGGGGTATTTATACTGCCCTGGCATTCTAGGGGCCCTAAAGCGTGAGAAGAAGTCTGGGATCCAAATGTCTAAAAATGCCCTCATAAAAGGAATGTGGGCCCCTTTGCGCATTTAGGCTGCAAAAAAGTGTCACACATCTGGTATCGCCGTACTCAGGAGAAGTTGGGGAATGTGTTTTGGGGTGTCATTTTACATATACCCATGCTGGGTGAGAGAAATATCTTGGCAAAAGACAACTTTTCCCATTTTTTTATACAAAGTTGGCATTTGACCAAGATATTTATCTCACCCAGCATGGGTATATGTAAAATGACACCCCAAAACACATTCCCCAACTTCTCCCGAGTACGGAGATACCACATGTGTGGCACTTTTTTGCAGCCTAGGTGGGCAAAGGGGCCCACATTCCAAAGAGCACCTTTCGGATTTCACAGGTCATTTACCTACTTACCACATATTAGGGCCCCTGGAAAATGCCAGGGCAGTATAACTACCCCACAAGTGACCCCATTTTGGAAAGAAGACACCCCAAGGTATTCCGTGAGGGGCATGGCGAGTTCCTAGAATTTTTTATCACAAGTTAGTGGAAAATGATGATTTTTTTTTTATTTTATTTTTTCTTACAAAGTCTCATATTCCACTAACTTGTGACAAAAAATAAAAACTTCCATGAACTCACTATGCCCATCAGCGAATACCTTGGGGTGTCTTCTTTCCAAAATGGGGTCACTTGTGGGGTAGTTATACTGCCCTGGCATTCTAGGGGCCCAAATGTGTGGTAAGGAGTTTGAAATCAAATTCTGTAAAAAATGACCTGTGAAATCCGAAAGGTGCTCTTTGGAATATGGGCCCCTTTGCCCACCTAGGCTGCAAAAAAGTGTCACACATCTGGTATCTCCGTACTCAGGAGAAGTTGGGGAATGTGTTTTGGGGTGTCATTTTACATATACCCATGCTGGGTGAGAGAAATATCTTGGCAAAAGACAACTTTTCCCATTTTTTTATACAAAGTTGGCATTTGACCAAGATATTTATCTCACCCAGCATGGGTATATGTAAAAAGACACCCCAAAACACATTCCTCAACTTGTCCTGAATACAGAGATACCAGATGTGTGACACTTTTTTGCAGCCTAGGTGGGCAAAGGGGCCCATATTTCAAAGAGCACCTTTCGAATTTCACTGGTCATTTTTTACAGAATTTGATTTCAAACTCCTTACCACACATTTGGGCCCCTAGAATGCCAGGGCAGTATAACTACCCCACAAGTGACCCCATTTTGGAAAGAAGAGACCCCAAGGTATTTCGTGATGGGCATAGTGAGTTCATAGAACTTTTTATTTTTTGTCACAAGTTAGTGGAATATGAGACTTTGTAAGAAAAAAAAATAAAAAAATAAAAATCATCATTTTCCGCTAACTTGTGACAAAAAATAAAAAGTTCTATGAACTCACTATGCCCATCAGTGAATACCTTAGGGTGTGTACTTTCCGAAATGGGGTCATTTGTGGGGTGTTTCTACTGTCTGGCCATTGTAGAACCTCAGGAAACATGACAGGTGCTCAGAAAGTCAGAGCTGCTTCAAAAAGCGGAAATTCACATTTTTGTACCATAGTTTGTAAACGCTATAACTTTTACCCAAACCATTTTTTTTTTTACCCAAACATTTTTTTTTTATCAAAGACATGTAGAACAATAAATTTAGAGCAAAATTTATATATGGATCTCGTTTTTTTTGCAAAATTTTACAACTGAAAGTGAAAAATGTCATTTTTTTTGCAAAAAAATCGTTAAATTTCGATTAATAACAAAAAAAGTAAAAATGTCAGCAGCAATGAAATACCACCAAATGAAAGCTCTATTAGTGAGAAGAAAAGGAGGTAAAATTCATTTGGGTGGTAAGTTGTATGACCGAGCAATAAACGGTGAAAGTAGTGTAGGTCAGAAGTGTAAAAAGTGGCCTGGTCTTTCAGGGTGTTTAAGCACTGGGGGCTGAGGTGGTTAAAAAGTCGCAATTTCACTCCAGTGAGGACAATGCTTATCTTATGAGACTTTTTAATAGAACATGCGACTTTTTCATAAAAACGTGCAACTTTTGTAAAGCTGCTTACTGACGGATAAACTGCTACCGTCAAACCACATTTATTACAGTCTTAAAGGGCCGATCATAAATCTGACTTTAGCCATATGTGAAAGTGGAGTGAGCGGTCAGAGTCATGATAAATCTGGCCCCTTGTGTGATGCTCAGGCTGCAGAATTCGTGCAGTTTCTCAACGCGGATTCCCATGCTGACAAACCACAGCGTAGTACCGTTACCAGCAAAGTGTAGAAGATGACACAAATCTCATGTCCACTTCGCAGATATTTTCTGTGCAGAAATTGATCTGCCGTGCGCATTTCCAAACCCGCAGCGTGTCAATTATGTTTGCGGTTTTCACCCTTTTCTGGTGAAGTGTGAGATCCGAAGCAAAACCACATGAAAAACGGCTGTTAGAAATTGCAGATTTTGGCAATAATGGTGCAGAAACGGAAATTCATGCGGATCTGATGTGCAGGCGGCCTGAGGGTTCAATAAGTCTAACAAACAAAGACCAATATAAAGGAGGACTCTGCAAATATCAAACAGAATATTCTCACGTTTAATCTTATTTTAGAAACAGTTCTACAAACTAAACCGGTATTTACAGCTTCCAAATTGTACAAGGGGTGATAATAATAATAATAATAAAAACAAAAACAAAAAAAACATCACAAAAATAAAATATCCACACTGAGAATTGAGCCCCCTAGAGGAGCTGTGAGGGGTCTAAGGGGGGACGCCGTCTACCAAATCTTCAATATAAAAAGACCTGAATTAGCACAAGGGGGTTGGGGGGGGGGGGGGGGGGGGGGGGGGGGTAGAGGTGGCTCAGTACGAGGTGATCTGTCGGGGGTCCAGGTCCTGTGCCGCCATAGTCTACAGAGTGGGGAGATCCTGACCTGTAGACGTGCACCCGATGTTCATGCGACGCAGCAGCATCCAGAGACGATAGCCGTTGAACCTGCTGGCGCCAGGCGGGGTCTGAGACACCAGTGTGTGCCCACCGGGTACTGGAGGAGGGGAGTCCAGTGCTATAGGCCACAGCCTGCTCTGGGAGGCATCATGAAGTTGCAGGCCTCATATCAGTAGCCGTATTTTTCGTTCAAATGGGTCTTTCCGTCTCCCGTTTGCCCTGATTGACAAAAGCAGGAAAAAAAGAAGTGAGAAAAATAAAAAATTTAATAAAACATAATGTAACCGATGTGGTGGCTACATGAGAAGACGATGCAACTGAGGCCACAAGTGCCCAGGCTCTCCTCCATAATCTCTGCCTTCTCCGACATCTTCACTGCTGTTTGACATCGCGGCCTCAGTCACTAAGATCTTGCGCATGCGCAGTGTGATCATGGGACTGGGCATACTCTAAACTCTGCAACTCCAGGCATCAAATTCAGTTATTTGTTGGACATGAATACAGTGATTGTGCGGTAAGTCACTCAAAGCAATGCTCACAGGCTAGAGAATAGCGCCCCGCAACAGCGCATACACAGGACTGCAGTGCCAGAGAGCAACGTCACCCTGCAGAAGGGGGCGATCAATCAAGACAAGGCGATGGTGTGGGGCAGGGATGACTGAGGAGATACTGGGCACTTACCACAATCAGGACCCACACTGAAAAAGTGCAGTAAAAAGAACACCCCCCTCCGAGCAGTGAAAAGGACACACCCCCTGACCAGCAGAATTACCAATGCAGCTCTGGAGTATAATACAGGATGTAACTCGGGATCAGTACAGGATAAGTAATGTATGTACACAGTGACTCCACCAGCAGAATAGTGAGTGCAGCTCTGGAGTATAATACAGGATGTAACTCAGGATCAGTACAGGATAAGTAATGTATGTACACAGTGACTGCACCAGCAGAATAGTGAGTGCAGCTCTGGAGTGTAATACAGGACGTAACTCAGGATCAGTAAAGGATAAGTAATGTATGTGCACAGTGACTGCAAAAGCAGAATAGTGAGTGCAGCTCTGGGGTATAATACAGGATGTAACTCAGGATCAGTACAGGATAAGTAATGTATGTACACAGTGACTGCACCAGCAGAATAGTGAGTGCCGCTCTGGAGTGTAATACAGGACGTAACTCAGGATCAGTACAGGATAAGTAATGTATGTACACAGTGACTGCACCAGCAGAATAGTGAGTGCAGCTCTGGAGTATAATACAGGATGTAACTCAGGATCAGTACAGGATAAGTAATGTATGTACACAGTGACTCCACCAGCAGAATAGTGAGTGCAGCTCTGGAGTATAATACAGGATGTAACTCAGGATCAGTACAGGATAAGTAATGTATGTACGGTGATTCCACTGTGATTATTTTATATGTAACCTGGTGTTCAGAGTGAATATATAGGGTTTCTGTAGGTAGGTAATGTAACCCTACGTTACCTGCAGGTGGGGTCCACACACAATAGTCCGGATTGTCTTCAGGATAACTGGCTGACGAGACTCCTTGGGGCGGCTGTACAGACAGACATTACTGGATAATTACTGTCTGCACCATGCAGAATAGAGTTACATATGAGAGGGGCACTCACCCGGCTCGGGCCCAGCATTTTCCTCTGTCTCACTGTGGTAGTCTTACGGGCTGCTTCCTCCTCCTTGGTTTCAGCAGCTGAAAACAAAAAAAAAAAAAAGAAGACTGTATTAGGCCTCCTCATGCACACGGCCGTTCCATGCATTGGGGACCGCAATTCACGGGCAACATCCGTGCAGCGGGCCGGACGCATTTAACTTGAATGGGTCCGTGGTATGTCCGCACCGCAAAAAATTTGATTTTTGTACTCACCGTAAAATCCTTTTCTCGTAGTAGGCATTGGGGGACACAGCACCATGGGTATATGTCCAACTACCACTAGGAGGAGACACTAGACATAAAAAGTGTTGGCTCCTCCCCGTTGGGCTGTACCCTCTCCACAGACACTAGGCAGCTCAGTTTGTACCAAAAGCAGTAGGAGAGAGAAGAAAGGCAAGGAACCAACAACTCCCGTACCGGGAAAGATCAAGAGACCAGCCCGGAGAAGCTGAAGTAAAAACAACATAGGGAGGGATCTGTGTCCCCCAATGCCTACTACGAGAAAAGGATTTTACGGTGAGTACAAAAAATCCAATTTTCTCGTGCATGGCATTGGGGGACACAGCACCATGGGACGTCCCAAAGCAGTCCCCGAGGATGGGAAGAACAACCATGCCACCTGTGGGCATACAGGTGCGGGAGAACCATGTGACCCAACAGGAGAAAAGCACGGAATAGGCAGGAAGCCTCATAACAAGGGAGAAACTCCAAGGAGGCCACAGTGACGACTGTCAGCACCCCAGGACAAATGCCTGGGAGAAGGTCCCAAATGCAAGAAGGCGGCAAAGGAACACCCAGCTCAGCCAAAGGCTGAAGGGAAAGTAGGACAGCGTCGCGTATCGGATCTAACCAACATCCCAATTGCCTCAGGCGAAAGCACAGACACCCTGAGGAGAACCCCTGAAGGGCCAGGGGAGCAAGGGAAATTGGAATCACTGAAGGCCAAACGAGAGAGTGAAGCTATAGCAAGGCTCACATGTGAGTGGAGCAGGTCTCCTCTCACCTCAAAGCAGGTGAAAAAATTAAGCGCCCTATTGAAAGGAAAAAATCCTAAAGGCGCTAAGGGAAACCGCCAACCCCTGGAAGGGGAGGGGGTTGTAAGAAAAAAACAGGAAAAGAGAAAAGACAAGACCTGCATCCCCAACCAGGAGACGAGGAACGAGCCTCTGAAAACAAAATATCGCTGAGAAGCGCAAGACCGGAGAAACTCTGGCAAAACTAATTATCAGGGAAGAAGGGAACCAGATGCAAGCCCAGGAATCTCAGCAGGGGCACACTGGAGTGAGGGAAGCCATAGCAAGGCTCACATATGAAGGGAGCAGGACTCCCCCCACCGCGAAGCAGGTGATGAAGATAAACGTCCTATTGGAAAGTGAAAACCCCCAAAGGCGCTAAGGGAAACCGCCAACCCTTGGAAAGGGAGGGGGTAGGAAGTAAGGGCCAGTTAAAAAGAAAAAAATAAGAGAAGACCTGCATCCCAAAACCAGGAGATGAGGAACGAGCCTCTGAAAACAAAATATCGCTGAGAAGCGCAAGACCGGAGGAACTCCGGCCAAATGAAGTATCAGGGAGATGCAGGGCAAGGAAATCTCAGCAGGGACACACTGGACTGAGAGACATGGAAGGAGAAGGAAAGTACTCCCAACAGTCTAAGGAGGAAGGCTCTACAAACAGGAGGAAGTCCCTCCCGAAGGAGACCATAAGGTGGAAATGCAAACCGTAGCACTAAACCACTCAATACCAGGTACTTGAAGTGGGAGGATGGGAAGACAGACATGAACCCCATGAGGTCCAAAAGGCTATTGGAACCCGCAAGGGGAACAACCAACCCAGGCCCCTCCCAAACAACGATAATCCTACAGAATCTGTGTGGTCAAATGAACGGGGACAGGGACTCCAGAAAGGAGTACCCGCAATGGGCTCACAAGGAACCGAACCACCAGAGGACAACAAAAACCAGAATATCCAAGAAAAAATGAAAAGAACCGCCATATGGGAAGGAATTGGCCATGGACAACTAGCCATTCAAAGAATAGTGGCTAGCAATCAGCTTACATTGTCCCGGGGAGGGCAAATACAGCGGCTTGGGTTGTACCACTAAAACAACAGACGCCCATATGCATAAGGAATGGTGAAGTCGCTATAAAAGAAGCGGGAGTGATTACACGAAATGTAGAAACCAGCTGCGACCGACATATAGAAGGCTCCCAGGGGGAGAGAGTACCGGATGGGCGCAGACAATAGCAAGGTCCCGATGGACTGCCCTCTGTTAGATAGTACAACTAAGCATAGAAATAAGGGAACACCCGGACCCAGAAGGAACTACGGAACCCTGTCCTATGTCAGAGCAATCAGCAGAAAATTCACCTACCAGGCAGGTGTGTGGCGCTAAGTGGTTCTGTCCCTGACTCATCAGGGAGGACGTCCAGCGAGGATAATGTCGCTGACCCCAGGAGGATTCCGTGTGGCGGAGGACATCCAGAGATGGCCGAAAACTGCTGCAGCGGCCGGTGCTCAGCAAGCTACGTATCCCAACAAGGAGAAGATCCAGTGGAGATCACTGTACTCCACCAGGAATGGTCCGCCCTGTAATAGAAAACAACGCGGTGCTCCTTTATAATATGGGGAACGCGGAGTGCAGCCGAAAGTAGTATTTGATAGGGATGGCAATAGCAACCCTAGCACAAAAACCAACAACCACCAGGCCATGGTGTAGGGAGCGTGGTTGTATGTGGACCACCCACCAGATCAGAACAGATCAGTCATATACTGGGTACACCAGAAGCAGTAATAGACCGACAAGGAGGAGGTTGGGCTGGCCCACCCCTGCCAGATATGGCTACCATGTTCGTGCTGAACCAGGATGCCGAAAAGGGAAGTAACCAACATCCGCAGCACAGATTAGAGCCCAGGGAAGGAAGCACCCAGTAATACAGAAACTGTATGGGCCACAGATTGCACCATAGGGCCCAGCACGTGGGCACTAAAAATACACACCCAAAACCGAGGTAAAGTGGCTGCATGTTGCACACTAAGGAGGGTGGAAACAAAGCCACAGCATCCAGGAATGCGACCGCATTTGGAGGGTACAGGTCCTCAACCTGTAAGGTAGAAATACGCTGTGTAGTGCAGAGATACGACCAGAGGTGCAATGGGTACAGAATCTGGAGATGGAAGAGGTACTAGGTCTAAGATTAGAGCGATGTGGCCACATGGAGCACCCTAGGACCAGAGAAGTGCAACGGCTGCCACGTTAGCTATGGCACCTATATTTCGCTCGGGAAAAATAGGGCCGCACGGTACCACAAGGAACGACAAGTGCACACCACAACTAGGTAAGTGCAATGGCAACTGAAGGAGGCCCTCTATTTCACCTAAAAGAGGGAAACAAGGCCGCATGGCACACCATAGAGCCCGACAGGTGTAACGGCTGCAGCATCAGAGGCGGTGCAGGAACTCACCTAAGAAGGGAGTAAGATGGCAGTTTGGTGTACTCTAGATGAGGTTGCAGTGGCAACAGCACTACAAAGTGGCCTCAATATCTCGTCCAGTAAGGGAGAAATAGTGCCGCAAGGTACACCATAAGGCCAGACAGGAGCAACGGCAACAGCTCCTGGAAATACATGGAACATCTAACCAGTCAGCAGGAACTCTACCTACGAAAGTAACAAGGCAGCTGAAAACAGACAGATGTAATCGCCACGGCATAGAAGCCGGCCTGTATTCTCTGGTACAGGCACTACAAAAGAACCTTTAGAGGCCGAGAAGGGGAGCCAACCCTACAAGTGGCGTTTGCCTGAATTATCAGCTTGCCTAGAACATAGCCCCTGGATAGGGGAACCAGGAAGGTCTGTCGTGCACAGCCTACGAGGGCGTACATACCAGAGACACCGCGTAGGTGTCCCAGTTGCTAAGCACGGTGACGGCTGCCTTACCTGTGCAGTAATTACCTGTGCAGGCAGGAGAGCGCCATCCGAAAGTCCACTAGAGGGGCACCAAACCTGGGTAGGGTAGGTACCACCATGCACGTTTGACTTGACCACGCACAGGGATTCTGCACGGTGGAAGACCGCCTGATGCTCTGTTCCGAGGGAATCGGTGCAGAGGTGTCCCCAGAGGCAACTGACAGAGAAGGCTTCGTCACCAGCCTCCGGCCTGTCCTGGGGGACCCGAGGATGCCGAGGAGGGGTGGAAGCTAGTTGAGACCACCCGAGGTTGGTCCATGGGCTACTCCTTGCGTGACCCTGTATCTGAGCGTGAGCGTGGCTCAGGGGACGGGGGGGGAATGAGACCGCAATTTGTAGGTAGCGCTCCAGTGACTCCGCCAGGGATTGGGCGAGTCAGGCAAGGTTCCCATGGAACGACATGGAGGGAGCCCACTCAGGGGGGACCTACACACAAAAGGGTGGGAGGGGGGACAAGTCGACCACGTGGAAACCTCTGAAGACAACGGACGCACGTAAAATACGTGGCGATCCGATAGGGAGGCTGGGAGAGGAGGCCCCATAGAGCAGCAGGGCTGTCCTATCTGACCCCGGATGTCACGTCCCCCAAGAGGTGCTGCAGCAGCTATAGAGCAGTGGAAGGGCTGCAGGAGAATGCAGCAATAGAGAGGGGAGGGAAGGAAAAGAGCCTGTGGAGAAATTCAGCCAGAGGCTGCCTACCAGACCCCAGTAACTGTGCAGCGCACCCCAAGCTGGAGACCAGAAGATGGCGACCGGAGAGTGCAGGAGCCGACAGCCGGATGAAGAAACGCCCCTCAGAGAGGGAGAAGGAACCTGGGGCTGGACTGGCAGGCAGGAGAGGCCCCTCCCAGGCTCCCCCCACGGAGGGGAGGTGATAGAGTAAGCCCGGGAAGGTCAGAAAGTGGGCGGGAAGTTGCGGCCTAGTAGGCCCGAAAAGCCGGGGACTAAATTAGTGGAGCGCAGCCCGAAAAACGGCCGCGATCGCGATAGTGCCCCAGAGAAGCCGCGACGAACGGGGGCCAGGTGGGGGGGGGGGGGGGGGGGGAGAGAACAGAAGAAGCGACCCCCAGAGAGAGAAAAACGGAAGGCCAGGGGGCTTCTGGGGCCAGGATACAGCAGAGAGTTAAAAGTGACTGTTGGGGCCTGAACCTACAACCTGCTGTATCAGAGGCAAGGCAGTGTCCCACACAGCAATGGAGCTGTATCAAATATGGGGGAAGGGGGGAGAGGAGGGAACGCACCCAGGCCCAGGAGGGAGGGAGATCCTAAACTAAAATACTCACCCTCAGACGTCTTCAGGCGCAGCAGTAACCACCCCCTCGGCGGACTCAACACGGGAACCGTGGGACTACCGGAATTCCACTGCGGAAGCAGATTTGGGGACTGGGTGGCTGCCAGGTACCTGAGTACGCGCCCGCAGGGGGGCAACTAAAGTGGAACACGATGGAGCCACCCCTGCCGCAGGCCGAAACCTGCAGAGAAAGAAAAAATGATTAAAGAAAAAATAAAATAAAAAAGTAGCAGGATGACCTGCACAAAAGAGCAGGTCAGGTCTGCCTCCTACGGACACTAGAACAAGACTGAGCTGCCTAGTGTCTGTGGAGAGGGTACAGCCCAACGGGGAGGAGCCAACACTTTTTATGTCTAGTGTCGCCTCCTAGTGGTAGTTGGACATATACCCATGGTGCTGTGTCCCCCAATGCCATGCACGAGAAAAATATGACACATCATATTTTTTTTGTGGTACGGAAAGAAACACCACGGAAGCACTCCGTAGTGCTTCCGGTGTTCCGTGACTCCGTTCCGCATCTCCGGACCCATTCACGTGAATGGTTCCGCATCCGTGATGCAGGGTGCACATGGCCGGCGGCTGTGGATTGCCGACCCGCCCAACGGCCGTGTGCATGAGGCCTAAGAAGGAGCTCAGATTCATCGACAACTACACCAGAAATATATCAGTGGATTTACCGACAACCTGCACTGCTGGCGTCAACCAGAAACAGGGACCGCTATCCCGGACCTATTAGTACCATATCTACGACCCTTTAAGAGACTGTGTGCATCTACGTATTCGTAACATTCCAATAACCCCGCATCATCAGCGCCTCTTAGGCCCCTTTTACACGGGCAAGAATTCGGTGCGGGTGAAATGCGTGAGGTGAACGCATTGCACCCGCATTGAATCTGGACCCATTCATTTCTATGGGGCTGTGCACATGAGCGGTGATTTTCAGCCGGCATAGTCTTCTTTCTTCTTCTTTGAGGACCTGCAAAAGGACCTTTGATGACGTATTCGCGCTCACCACGTGGTGAGCGCGGTGACGTCAGCACTGGTCCTGTTGAATGAAGATAGAAGATGCCGGCTGCGTGAACAAGGAGAGTTAATTTTTTATTTTATTTTTTTAACCCCCTCAAGCCACATTTTACTAAGCACTCTGTATTCAGAATGCTATTATTTTCCCGTATAACCATGTTATAAGGGAAAATAATAAAATATACAGAACACCGATCCCAAACCCGAACTTCAGTGAAGAAGTCCGGGTTCGGGTCTGGGTACCAAAGTCAGTTTTTTATCACGCGAGTGCAAAACGCATTGCACCCGCGTGATAAAAACTAAACATCGGAACGCAATCACAATCAAAACTGACTGCAATTGGGTACCTACTCGCGCGATTTTCCCCGATAGCAGACGCAAGGGGCCTTAGGTGTCAGATGATCAGACCATTTACATGGCAGGCCACCGGGTATGTCTGAGATCACCCAGCAGACTCCACATCTGTATCATACAAACATTAAAAGTAATATTCCTCTAATCCGCCTTCAGTGGGGCCCGATGGGTATCTGTGGACAGTCATTCTCTGCTCTGGGCTATGTCTATCATTCCACGTCTCTGATTACATTACAATTTAAAGGGGTATTCCAGTTGTACAAAGGGACCCTCGTTCTCATCTCTCCTGGATGTGGCAACCAGAACTACGGAAACAGGAGAGCGGTCGGTGCGACACCATTCATTCCCTTGTATGAGAGCTATGGAAACAATACAGCCCAGTCGGCTTGGTTGTTTCCATGCGACCACCTCCCGCCATTGTGTCCAGGTCCTGTTCTGTCCCAGAGGTGGAACCAGCCTCTATCAGTCATTTATGGCATATTCTGAGCATCCGAAGCTGGGAATACCCCTTTAACCCCTTCCTGAAGATTTTCCATTTTTTCCTTTTCATTCCCTGGCTTCCTGGAGTCATAACTTATTTTTATTTTTCCGTTCACATAGCCGTATGAAGGCTCGTCTTGTACTTTCTCATTGCATATGAGGTGATGGGAAGCTGGAGAAAAATTCCTAATTTGGGAAGGGAAAAAAAACAAATACAGTTGCACCAGTTTTATGGGTTTTGCTTGCACAGCATTCCCCAAAACCTGTGAATCGGCCATTTTTATTTTCCTGTTATGCCGTATGGGATAAATATGTTTATATTTTAATAGTACAGGCAATACCTATTATGTTCATTTTTTATTTTGTGGGAGGATGGGTGATTTGAATTTTTAAAACTTTTTTTTAAACTTTTTTTTAGGCCTCCAAAGAGCCCCAGCATACAATTATTAGATTGCCACTTCTACTCAGTAATAGAATTTGATCCATTCTGTGCCAGTAGCCCCCCTTATGTCTGTGCCAGTATTGTAATGTGTACATATATATAAATAAATAAAAAACTTATACTTACCTCCTCCAGGATGCGATGCAGGCCTCTTCCGACCTGTGTCCCTCGCTGGCTCAGGCGGCGCGATTAAGTCATCGCGCCGCCTGCACCGGCCTCTGATAGGCTGCCAGCACTAGGCCGGCAGCCTATCAAAGGAACAGGGAGGGGACACACCTCTCCCTCCCCTGCCGGCTGCCGCAGCACAGATATTTGTATCGCCGTCCTGAAGACGGCGATACAGATGACTATAGGGATGAGTGAGCGCTTCCACAATGGAAGCGCAGCGCTCATCTCCTGCTGTGCCCTGCCGGCGCCCCCCTTCTGACAGCGCCCAGGGGGCGGCCACCCGGCCCAAGAAACAGCCCTGGTCACCGCAGCGGTCGGCGGCTCAGGTCATTCCGGGACACTGCATTGTCCCGGAATGAGGGTGACTGGGACAGACTCTCCAAATGCAGGACTGTCCCGGGACACGTGGTCACCCTATAAGGAACGCATGCCACGTACATGAACAGCAGATGTCAGGAAGGGGTTAAGACATCAATCCTAAGTTTTGTTGCTCACCTGGAGGACTCTGCACATTTGGGGCCCCATGGCTAGCACCAGGGGCCGCAGTTTTTTTCTTTGGCTCTTTACATGGGATCTTCTCTTCCACATCAGCAGCTGCAATAAACACATTATAAGGTTACATGTAAAGTAGTGATGGCCGCCCTGCACACGGGGGTCTGTCACAGGTAGACACAGACAACCCCATTTAAAGGGATTTTTCTATTTTTAAGTAAAGCTCAGTAAATTCATTAAGCAAAGATTGCTTTGGGTTTCAATGCTTCAACATGTTCAAGACCTCTGCTTGCTGTCAGTAAACGTTTGGCGCTGCTGATAGGTTTACAGCACAGATGATTGCGCAGACTGAACACAACTGTATCTGTACAGGTTCTCAGCCTCTGGATGCAACGAGAAGGTTTCCATTTGCTGACAGTGAGCAGAGATCTTATAAAATGGTGAGGAACTGAAACAGAAAGTCTATGCAGACGCTGCAGAACTTTACAGAATACAAGGATGAAGCCTTTTTATTGCAACTGGGGTGCACCCCATTAAGTTATACTGGAAGCTGGCGTACCAGAACTATACACCAGCCTTGGGTGGACTACACGTATGGGGCGCTTTCATTACCCTGAGTGGGGCAGGTGCTGGTTCTAGGGTCGGGGCTCTGCTCTATGGATCCGCTCGGTGCCGTTTTGTGCTCTGTGTGGCTCTTGCTGGCGGTATCCATTTGTATTTCGTCTTCCTCTTCCTCCTCCTCTTCTTCAGGCTCATTGCTGTCGCCTTTCATGGTGAACAGGCTAGAGGGGAGATCAGTCCGTTTCGGGGGAATCCTCTACAAAAAGGAGGAAAGGATACAATCAACATGTATAATCACAACTATACATTTCTAGCCAGAAAGAGCCAAAACTTGGCATAGAGCTGGCTGGGAACTGTAGTTCACCATTACATTAGCTGCTGCAGATGGTGCTGCGTATTCTGGAGGTGGACTGGGACTTTATACAATGCTAGGAGCCCCATTAGTTTCTGGACAAAGCCAAAATGGCTGCCAGTACAGTCACCCAGCTTCTCCAGAGTCCAGAATGGCAAATCTACCTTTATCAGACGGCATATTCTAGAGACAGATCTGGGGTGAACTGAAATGCCCCCCCGACAGTAATCTCTATGACTATGGCCGCCAGAGGCAGATCTTCTATAACAAATCACAGCTCTGATCAATACGGACGTCAGAAGCCCAAGTTAGTCACTAGTGTCGCTTTATTCAAAGAAGATCTCAGAGCACCTTCACCAGTATAAAACGTAACCTTTAATGGTATTTGTTAAAAATACCCCGATTCGTGCCTAAAATCTCTATCCACTTAGGCTGGGTATATATGGACTATTGCTGGGGAATGGAAAAATTATCTGACCCTCCAGCTTACCCTATAATCTATTAACCCTGCCTACAAAAACGGAATAGCCGCCCCAATAGGGACGATCCCGTGTCAGGAACCTCCTAATCACCCTATATGGCCCTGACACCTACAGAGACCACTATATTACTGTCAGTGGTCTAAATGTACATCAAAAACACAAAAGATGAATAACGATATTTCCTCAATAAATGATAGTTTCACACAAACTCCATATATATCAGTATGGCCGGTAAGTTGGTGTGTATATATAATACTGTATCCAGGATGTAACCGCCTCTGTCCTGACGCGTTTCCCCGATACGTTTTGCAGGTATCCGTTTATCAGGGGACTTGCAATAAATTTTTATCCCTTCCAATACACTTCAGGGGAAAGAAAAAATCCTAATATATATATATTAGGGGTGCACCGAAATGAAAAATTCGGGTCCGAAACCGAAAATTCAGGATGCCCTTGACCGAAAACCGAAACTGCCTTTTTGCCCAAATACTTTTAAAATACTTTTTTTTTTAATGATTTTATTAATAATTCTTTTTCATGAATTTAATAAATCATATTATATAACATGGTGCTTCCTCATACACAAGTGATTGTACAAAACAACAGTGCAAGAAACAGTTGTAAAATCAACCTCAAACTGTAAACAGACGTAGCCTCAGGTCAAGAACAAATTTTTGCTGGGAGAGGGGGATCTGTATGGAGAGGGGGATCTGTATGGAGAGGGGGATCTGTATGGAGAGGGGGATCTGTATGGAGAGGGGGATCTGTATGGAGAGGGGGATCTGTATGGAGAGGGGGATCTGTATGGAGAGGGGGATCTGTATGGAGAGGGGGATCTGTATGGAGAGGGGGATCTGTATGGAGAGGGGGATCTGTGGGTGGCTCTGTTATGGAGAGGGGGGATCTGTGGGTGGCTCTGTTATGGAGAGGGGGATCTGTGGGTGGCTCTGTTATGGAGAGGGGGGATCTGTGGGTGGCTCTGTTATGGAGAGGGGGGATCTGTGGGTGGCGCTGTTATGGAGGGGGGGGATCTGTGGGTGGCTCTGTTATGGAGGGGGGATATGTGCACTGTTATGGGCACAACAGTGCACAGATCCCTTTCCCCATAACAGTGCACAGATCCCCCCTCCCCATAGCAGTGCCATAGACCGATCCCCCTACCCATAACAGCCCCGGCCCTGCTGCTCACAGCAGACTAATCACTCATTGCATCTTTATTTTACCTTACAATCGTGACGCTCCAGTAACAACTCTGCAGGCAGAGCGGAGGGCGGCGTAACGTCACTTACTCACAAGACGCACCTGCTCCGCCCACTTTATGAATGAAGGAGGCGGAGCAGGCGCGTCACGTGAGTAAGTGACGTTACGCCGCCCTCCGCTCTGCCAGCAGAGTTGTTACTGGAGCGTCACGATTGTAAGGTAAAATAAAGATGCAGTGACTTAAAGTAAACCGCCCGCCCGCACAAATCCCAAACCCCATATTTTCTGCCGATATGTACCAATATCAGCCGAAATGGATTAGGCCCATTTTTCGGCCGCTGGAATTTCGGTGCACCCCTAATATATATATGCTCAAAAAAATAAAGGGAACACAAAAATAACACATCCTAGATCTGAATTAATTAAATATTCTTCTGAAATATTTTGTTCTTTACATAGTTGAATGTGCTGACAACAAAATCACACAAAAAAAAAAAAATGGAAATCAAATTTTTTAACCCATGGAGGTCTGGATTTGGAGTCACACTCAAAATTAAAGTGGAAAAACACACTACAGGCTGATCCAACTTTGATGTAATGTCCTTAAAACAAGTCAAAATGAGGCTCAGTAGTGTGTGTGGCCTCCACGTGCCTGTATGACCTCCCTACAACGCCTGTGCATGCTCCTGATGAGGTGGCGGACGGTCTCCTGAGGGATCTCCTCCCAGACCTAGACTAAAGCATCTGCCAACTCCTGGACAGTCTGTGGTGCAACGTGACGTTGGTGGATAGAGCGAGACATGATGTCCCAGATGTGCTCAATTGGATTCAGGTCTGGGGAACGGGCGGGCCAGTCCATAGCATCAATGCCTTCGTCTTTCAGGAACTGCTGACACACTCCAGCCACATGAGGTCTAGCATTGTCTTGCATTAGGAGGAACCCAGGGCCAACCGCACCAGCATATGGTCTCACAAGGGGTCTGAGGATCTCATCTCGGTACCTAATGGCAGTCAGGCTACCTCTGGCGAGCACATGGAGGGCTGTGCGGCCCTCCAAAGAAATGCCACCCCACACCATTACTAACCCAATGCCAAACCGGTCATGCTGGAGGATGTTGCAGGCAGCAGAACGTTCTCCACGGCGTCTCCAGACTCTGTCACGTCTGTCACATGTGCTCAGTGTGAACCTGCTTTCATCTGTGAAGAGCACAGGGCGCCAGTGGCGAATTTGCCAATCTTGGTGTTCTCTGGCAAATGCCAAACGTCCTGCACGGTGTTGGGCTGTAAGCACAACCCCCACCTGTGGATGTCGGGCCCTCATATCACCCTCATGGAGTCTGTTTCTGACCGATTGAGCAGACACATGGACATTTGTGGCCTGCTGGAGGTCATTTTGCAGGGCTCTGGCAGTGCTCCTCCTGTTACTCCTTGCACAAAGGCGGAGGTAGCGGTCCTGCTGCTGGGTTGTTGCCCTCCTACGGCCTCCTCCACGTCTCCTGATGTACTGGCCTGTCTCCTGGTAGCGCCTCCATGCTCTGGACACTACGCTGACAGACACAGCAAACCTTCTTGCCACAGCTCGCATTGATGTGCCATCCTGGATAAGCTGCACTACCTGAGCCACTTGTGTGGGTTGTAGACTCCGTCTCATGCTACCACTAGAGTGAAACCCCCGCCAGCATTCAAAAGTGACCAAAACATCAGCCAGGAAGCATAGGAACTGAGAAGTGGTCTGTGTCACCACCTGCAGAACCACTCCTTTATTGGGGGTGTCTTGCTAATTGCCTATAATTTCCACCTGTTGTCTATCCCATTTGCACAACAGCATGTGAAATTGATTGTCACTCAGTGTCGCTTCCTAAGTGGACAGTTTGATTTCACAGAAGTGCGATTGACTTGGAGTTACATTGTGTTGTTTAAGTGTTCCCTTTATTTTTTTGAGCAGTGTATAATACTGTATCCAGGATGTAACCGCCTCTGTCCTGACGCGTTTCCCCGATACGTTTTGCAGGTATCCGTTTATCAGGGGACTTGCAATAAATTTTTATCCCTTCCAATACACTTCAGGGGAAAGAAAAAATCCTTTTTAGTGAATAATTGCCCATACAACCAGTGATCATATATCGATTAACCATAGAGTGCAGGTATCCGTTCATCAGGGGACTATCCCTTCCAATAAACTTCAGGGAAAATGCCAAAACTTTAACTACAGCTGGAGCAAGTATATTTTAGAACTTGATATTTATGCTTTTAAATTACCCCTATATGAGTAGCATTTAAGTGTTTTTAGGCGTTTATCTGCCAACATCCAGCTACTGATTGCAATTTGCTGGGGGAAATATCTATATACCTTCCCTATATGCAGGTTTATTGATAAGTTTCTCAAGAGCATTTGCCATGTGTATAATTTGGGGATCTATGCTCCGGCATTAGATAGGAGTTATCCATCATGGTATTAATAACTAGTATTACAGTGGTTCTCTCTGGTTAATCGATATGTGATCACTGGTTGTATGGGCAATTATTCACAAAAAAATAAAAAATATCTATATCTATATATATTAGGATTTTTTCTTTCCCCTGAAGTGTATTGGAAGGGATAAAAATGTATTGCAAGTCCCCTGATAAACGGATACCTGCAAAACGTATTGGGGAAACGCGTCAGGACAGAGGCGGTTACATCCTGGATACAGTATTATATATACACACCAACTTACCGGCCATACTGATATATATGGAGTTTGTGTGAAACTATCATTTATTGAGGAAATATCGTTATTCATCTTTTTTGTTTTTGATGTACATTTAGACCACTGACAGTAATATAGTGGTCTCTGTAGGTGTCAGGGCCATATAGGGCGATTAGGAGGTTCCTGACACGGGATCGTCCCTATTGGGGCGGCTATTCCGTTTTTGTAGGCAGGGTTAATAGATTATAGGGTAAGCTGGAGGGCCAGATAATTTTCCTTTCCCCAGCAATGGTCCATATATACCCAGCCTAAGGCCCCTTTCACACGGACGAGTATTCCGCGCGGATGCGATGCGTGAGTTGAACGTATTGCACCCGCACTGAATACCGACCCATTCATTTCTATGGGGCTGTGCACACGAGCGGTGATTTTCACGCATCACTTGTGCGTTGCATGAAAATCGCAGCAAGCTCCTCTTTGTGCGTTTTTCACGTAACGCAGGCCCCATAGAAATGAATGGGGTTGCGTGAAAATCGCAAGCATCCGCAAGCAAGTGCGGATGCGGTGCGATTTTCACGCACGGTTGCTAGGAGACGATCGGGATGGAGACCCGATCATTATTATTTCCCCTTATAACATGGTTATAAGGGAAAATAATATCATTCTTAATACAGAATGCATAGTACAATAGCGCTGGAGGGGTTAAAAAATAATAATAATAATTTAACTCACCTTAATCCACTTGATCGCGCAGCCGACATCTCTTCTGTCTTCATCTTAGCTGTGCGCAGGAACAGGACCTGTGGTGACGTCACTCCGGTCATCACACGATCTTTTACCATGGTGATGGATCATGTGATGACCGGAGTGACGTCACCACAGGTCCTGTTCCTGCGCACAGCTAAGATGAAGAAGTTCGGGTTTGGGTACCAAACACGCACGATTTTTCTCCCGCGAGTGCAAAACGCATTACAATGTTTTGCACTCGCGCGGAAAAATTGCGCGTGTTCCCGCAACGCCCGTGTGAAAGGGGCCTAAGGGGATAGAGATTTTAGGCACGAATTGGGGTATTTTTAATAAATACCATTAAAAGGTTACGTTTTATACTGGTGAAGGTGCTCGGAGATCTTCTATAACGTCAGACTTACTGTAAAGTGCCAATGTAATACTTATGTGGACTGGGAATCTAGCAGAACTCCGCAACAACATCACTGGCACCTAATATATAAAAGACTCAAGGAATCGACTGCCTCTTACCCCGACCGTCCCCGTTTTCAGCTTGAATTTGCTTCCTCCTTTCATCGCTCCGAACATTGGTAATGTCAGCTTCTTGGTTTTGGAGTCTTGAGCAGCGGAACTGAAAAATATGACCAGTGAGGTTTCAGCATTGTGAGGCCCACATGTCAGGGCAGTTCAGCAGCACAGAGGATTTCTAGAGAGAGGCTTGCTGCCTAGTGGGAGTTGATAAGCATTACACCATGGAAGGAGCAGGGTCCGCAGCAGCACAGAGTGTTTCAGGAGAGGAGTGTGCTGATCTTGTGGAGGTCACAGACTGAGGCCTCTTGCACACAACCGTATGTCCTCCAGGATATACTGTCCATGAGCGGGCCATATGTCCCGGAGCAGCATTGATCGTGCGCATGGGAGTACAGTGCACCATAGATCACAATGATGCTGTGCACATCGGGCCGCCCGCGGGACTATTGTCCTGCACTCATATGATCTTATCAATGCGGGACAATAGTCCCGCGCGAGGCCCGATGTGCACAGCATCATTGTAATCTATGATGCTGTGTGCTCCCAATCAATGCTGCTCCGGGACATATGGCCCGCTCACGGACCGTATGTCTCGGAGGCCTGTGCAAGAGGCCTGAGAGTTACATAGTGGAAGGAGCAGGGTCCACAGCAGCACAGATCGTTTCAGGAGAGGAGTCTGCTGATTTTGTGGAAGGTAACAGGCTGATAGTTACATAGTGTGCCGATCTTGTCGATATGGCATAACCCCATTTTAAAGGGCTGTCTGGATTTTTTTTTTTATCCCACCCCTCTATTGGTAAAATTATTGCCGATCCTTGGTCATATCCTATGGGCAAGATTTACATATTTTTATTATTGAGGGATGCATGGAATCAGTATAGATAACTAGAAGATATGAGGGGGTGGAGGCTGCGGAGATCTCGTTCTATGGGTATGTACACCTTATTCTGTTATTTTTTTTTTTAATTATAAAACAGTTAATAAAAATTAAAAAAAACTTTTCTGATTTTAAATACCCCCTCCAGCCATCAGGATGCATAAGGAAAAACCTACTTACCTGCTTCCCACCGCCTGGTTCCAGCTCCTTGCACTGCACTTCCAGTTCTCATCTGTCAACTCCGGCTTGGACAGCCTCAGGGGTAAAATGTTCCCCAGAAGTATCTCACTGGTGGGTCACACGCCGCTAGAGGACACGTCACCGCTGAGGCCAGTCATTAGTTGCAGTGGCGCACATGAACCTGTCCATGCGGAAGCTGACAGATAGGGGGCAGTGCAGACAGCCTCTCGCCAATCTAAATGCTGCGGGGGAGGGGGGTGAACACGGCTTCGGAGCTGTCACTTACTCAGTCTTGAGCTCAGGGAGTTTGGTCGGCTGGACGATCTTGATCAGGCTCTTCAGCCTCTGCTGCTCCTTCTTCAGCTCCAAGGACTGTAGGTGAAGCTTTTTGCGGGTCACGCTGTCTATAGCGGCACCAGATTTCATTTCTGTCATGAAGGCGTCCAGGGAATCTTGGGCCGACGTCTGGGCTTCATCTGGGGGGAGAAATACCAGGTCATAATCACAACGGGGTCTAGACATAAAGGACAACAGATACTAAAGTACTACGACTGTGAAGCGGAACAGATCCTCTCATGACCGGAAGTGCCCATGTTAAACAATAGGTTCTTTAACAGCACTGGTCAGCAGGATCAACCCTATTACACCAGGCATACAGCCTGGCAGGGTGGACCCTGATGATTAAAATGATGCCTGTTTTGTGGAAATCGGTTGTGTGTTACCGGGAAGAGACTTTTATTCTTTACGCAAATGAGGGGCTTCAGCAGACCGAGGGGTGGGGCCTAGCCCTTTGGTGCACCTCAGCTTTCCAGTGCTGGCCACGCCCTCAGTGCACTGAAGACCTAATTTGCATACAAAATACTTATTTTTCTACGGAAAGCCACAACCGATTTTAACAAGACCGGTCTTTAAAGGAGCTGTGCACTCATTTCCAAACCTCTCAGACTTGGGGGGGGGGGGGGGGGGGGGGGAGAAGGGGGCCCCTGGTTTGTTTGCTCCCTGGCTTCCATTGCTTGTCTCTGTAAAATTCCAGTTTGACACCACTGCAGCCAATCACTGGCCACAGCAGTGATCAGCTCCCTTTGTATCACATGATCATTTGACATGACACAAGGGGAGCAGCGGCCAGTAACTGGCTGCAGCGGCATCAAACAGGAAGGGAGCACCCGAGACAAGCAGCTGAGGGCAGGGAGCGATTGCCCCGTGACCCAGCAGCAGAGATCAGGTGACTGATTGTCAACACAGGTTCTGCCAGTCTGGAAATTAGTGCACAACCCCTTTAAGGTCCACCGTTTGCACCAGGGACAGCAATGTCTTAGGTTTTGCATATACCATGGCTACTAAGGCTGCATCAAAACTAGTTCTCAACTTTAATTTTCTCATAATACAGCAGCTTACAGTAGTTCCCACCCAGCAAGAATCGGATGGAAACCTGCTCTATTGGCCATCTGGGGGCCGGACGCCATTCTATAGTATATTACCTTGTCGATTTGTTTTCAGCTTTGCCGCTATCTCCGTGATTTCTTTTTCGACGAGGTCCAGTTTTGCAGTCTAATGACAGAAATATAAAATCAGATCAGCAACACACGGCGCCAGCTCCGAGACAGACACTACAGAAAACCAATCGTTTCTTCCTGGCACTTACATCAATAAGTTGCACGTTCCAAAAAAATGAAGGAAGTTCTACATAATTTAGATATTTAAAAGGGGTACTCCAATCTCTTTCCACCTGGGTGTAGCAGCCAGAGGTGGTCACGACTACGGAAACACATTAGCGGGCTGTGCTAAGCCGTCTCTTATTCCCATTTTTGGTTTAAAAAAAAAAAAAAGGAATATCCCCTTAAAAGTTCATGCCTTTTTTTATTCTACACTCGTTCAAAACTCTGTGCCGGATATATTTACCAGCAGTCAGAGCTGAAAGCGACCACCACTAGGAGGGAGCTTACCACCCAGATTAACCCTTTGACTGCCAGGCGGCATTTGGCCATTTCGCACCTTGCCTACCCCACAGGACAGTTTTCCAGCGTCCGGCTTGAAATAATTAACACCACACACACTATGCTCCATGATAGAGAGGAACATTTTTTTTTGACGTAATAAAAAGATTCACATCAGTGAGAGAAGACAAACCTAAAAGGTAGAAGACAAACCTAAAAGGTAGAAGACAAACCTAAAAGGTAGAAGACAAACCTAAAAGGTAGAAGACAAACCTAAAAGGTAGAAGACAAACCTAAAAGGTAGAAGACAAACCTAAAAGGTAGAAGACAAACCTAAAAGGTAGAAGACAAACCTAAAAGGTAGAAGACAAACCTAAAAGGTAGAAGACAAACCTAAAAGGTAGAAGACAAACCTAAATGTCGAAGACAAACCTAAATGTCGAAGACAAACCTAAATGTCGAAGACAAACCTAAATGTCGAAGACAAACTAAGGCTACTTTCACGCCTGTGTTAGGTGCGGATCCGTCTGGTATCTGCACGGACGGATCCGCACCTATAAATGCAAACGATTGTATCCGTTCAGTACGGATCCGTCTGCATAACTTAGTCAAAAAAAAATCTAAGTGTAAGTCAAACAGATCCGTCCTGACTTACATTGAAAGTCAATGGGGGACGGATCCGTTTACAATTGCACCATATTTGTGTCAATGTAAACGGATCCGTCCCCATTGACTTAAATTGTAAGTCAGGACGGATCCGTTTTGCAAGCAGCGTTTTGGTGCCCGCCTCCAGGTCGGAACGGAGCCAAACTGATGCATTCTGAACGGATCCGCATCCATTCAGAATGCATTGGGGCTAAACTGATCCGTTTGGGGCCGCTTGTGAGAGCCCTGAAACGGATCTCACAGGCGGACCCAGAAACGGCAGTGTGAAAGTAGCCTAATGTAGAAGACAAACTAATGTTTTTGATTACTATAGTAAAAAATAAAATCTTACATACGTATGTGACATGGGAAAATCATTTCAAATCTTGGTTATTATCTGAACTGAACATATTTTCTGATTAATATATAAGCACAGGATACACATGGGCTGCAGTACCTACTATGAGCTGTATATGGTCTTCTTTGTATTACTGCCTAAAAGCTATCTTAACTGTGCCCGGGTGGTATGTTCTGAAGACAGATCGATCGCTGCGGCAGAATCCTATTGGCTCATTTGTATTTTTAGGTTATTGGAGTCAGACTTAAATACCACCAGGAGTCATGTCTTATTCTTTTTCCCCTAGACTGAATATTCAGATTCGGAGCATTGCAGACAACGCGGTTAGATCCCTTGTTTATGGATCATATGAAAATTCCACCGTGAGAGGCGTAATCGAGTGTATGCCGACTGTCCGTTTTTCCCTCCCCACCAAGGGTCATCTATGGTTAGGCCTCATGCACACAGAGGGGTCCACAATACACGGGCACCGGCCGTGTGCACCCCACTCACTTGAATGGGTCCGCAATCCAGGAGGATCGGAAGCAGTACGGAGTGCTTCCGTGGTGTTTCTGTCCGTGTCTCAGCACCGCAAAAAAATACATGTTCTTTTTTTACACTACGGACGGATCACGGGCCCATTCAAATTGAATGGGTCTCAATCCATGCCGGCCGCGGTGCATTTGCACGGAACAGCCGTGTGCGTGAGGCCTTCTACAGGGACAGGAGGATCAATGTCTCTCCTCCTCTTTTTTTTAATCAAGCATATTTTTTATTGAAATAAAGTTTTTCATACACAAATAATACACCGTGTCAGACTCATTTTTACAGGCGATATCCACATAAGGTGAGAGTTACATAGATCTTACAGATCTTTAGCTAAAGTGTCTTCGACTCCAGTCACATCCAGAGCTGCAAGTCACTTACTTTAGTCATGCCCTGACCGCAAACGGGGGTGAACTGCAGAATGGCTAGTGCAACCTGCATCTCTCACAATGCACTTGATACAGCAGCGGGTACAACAGCGAGATGCTCCAACACGAGAAGAAACCTGCAGCGTTGAGTGCAACTGCAGTGCAAAGCATGATGTACAGAGAGAGAGAAGAAACCGTTACTTAACCTCCTGTTTTCTCCTCTTCCTTCTTACTCACCAGGGACTCGTAGGTTTCTGGTTTCTCCTCAACCTTCCCGGCTTTCTTCATACGATTCAACCGCTTTTTTTCAACCACTCCGGTGCGGTCAAGGAAAGTGTCGTCGTCGCTGTCGTAGAAATCCTCGTCCTCCCACTGTTTGGTTTTTCTTTTACGCGATACTAACAAAATCACAGAGGAAACGGCAGATTATTCACATCTATTTCCGGATGCCCCCCCCACAACGACGGCTGTGTGCTCGTGTTAACTGCGAAACGTGTAAAAGTATAATACACAACTGAGTGGAAAATCTCTCCATTTCCTGTGCAGCTGGATGCACCTTATTGCTCTCTGTTAGAAGCCTAGACTGTAGAAGTGCTATGAGGATCAGATGCGAGATGTAACCATTTCTGGAGGTCCTTGGAGACGTGTGACATAAGTGAATTTGCGGGACTTCCTCGCACTCTCCCCACTGCAGGACACCAGTCTGCCTCTCCCCTGGTTGATAACAGGGAGTAATAGACTGCAACGTTTAAAGGGATTGTCTGCCTTCTCAGTGGGCAGTTTATAGGGTTCCTATAGTTGTATACAGTAGCAGTGCCCCCCCCCACAGCTAGAAGCAGCAGCGTTAGGACTGACCGGCCTCCTGGCGTAGTAACCCTCTCATGTCCAACATGCGGCAGGCCTCTAAAGAACACAACCTCATGGCGTCCCGTTTCTTTCCTGAATGCACCACCTCCGCCACCAGCTGCTTCCCTGCAGAATCGTCCACCGGCAGCCTGAACAGAACGAGAAGAGAAGCAGAAGGTAAGAAGCAGCCCCGATTGGCCGTTAATGACCTCAAAACCTGATGTAAAGAGCACAGCACTGAGGGTTGGGCTGCAATGTGAGGGGTGCGAACCCCCTACAATCAGAAAGACAAAGGGTTTTCAGTGGTTTCTGTATAACCGCGCTGATGATGATGACGACAGATCTCTACTAAACTCATCGAGCTGCCGCCCACAAAGCCCAGACTAGGGTTGGACGATATCAAAAATATTCAGACAATAACGATATTAAAAAATTTATAACGATATATATCGCGATAAATACCCGTTTAAAAGAAAAAAAAACACAAGGAGACGTTATACTGTATGTGGGCGGCCACAAGGAGACGTTACACTGTATGGGGGCGGCCACAAGGAGACGTTACACTGTATGGGGGCGGCCACAAGGAGACGTTACAATGTATGGGGGCGGCCACAAGGAGGCGTTACACTGTATGGGGGCGGCCACAAGGAGGCGTTACACTGTATGGGGGCGGCCACAAGGAGGCGTTACACTGTATGGGGGCGGCCACAAGGAGGCGTTACACTGTATGGGGGCGGCCACAAGGAGGCGTTACACTGTATGGGGGCGGCCACAAGGAGGCGTTACACTGTATGGGGGCGGCCACAAGGAGGCGTTACACTGTATGGGGGGCCACAAGGAGGCGTTACACTGTATGGGGGGCCACAAGGAGGCGTTACACTGTATGGGGGGCCACAAGGAGGCGTTACACTGTATGGGGGGCCACAAGGAGGCGTTACACTGTATGGGGGGCCACAAGGAGGCGTTACACTGTATGGGGGGCCACAAGGAGGCGTTACACTGTATGGGGGGCCACAAGGAGGCGTTACACTGTATGGGGGCGGCCACAAGGAGGCGTTACACTGTATGGGGGCGGCCACAAGGAGGCGTTACACTGTATGGGGGCGGCCACAAGGAGGCGTTACACTGTATGGGGGCGGCCACAAGGAGGCGTTACACTGTATGGGGGCGGCCACAAGGAGGCGTTACACTGTATGGGGGCGGCCACAAGGAGGCGTTACACTGTATGGGGGCGGCCACAAGGAGGCGTTACACTGTATGGGGGCGGCCACAAGGAGGCGTTACACTGTATGGGGGCGGCCACAAGGAGGCGTTACACTGTATGGGGGCGGCCACAAGGAGGCGTTACACTGTATGGGGGCGGCCACAAGGAGGCGTTACACTGTATGGGGGCGGCCACAAGGAGGCGTTACACTGTATGGGGGCGGCCACAAGGAGGCGTTACACTGTATGGGGGCGGCCACAAGGAGGCGTTACACTGTATGGGGGCGGCCACAAGGAGGCGTTACACTGTATGGGGGCGGCCACAAGGAGGCGTTACACTGTATGGGGGCGGCCACAAGGAGGCGTTACACTGTATGGGGGCGGCCACAAGGAGGCGTTACACTGTATGGGGGCAGCCACAAGGAGGCGTTACACTGTATGGGGGGCCACAAGGAGGCGTTATAATAAGGTCTTGTGGCCACAGCCCACCATAAATGCAGTAATTCTTTGCGATATACCTTTCCCGCGGCTGCCTCGCTTGTGTGCTCTGATTCTGACATCAGATGCCGGTGGGCAGAGATTTGAATATGGGAGCAAGGAGGAGGGAGAGCCGGGGTGGCCGCTGCGGGAAGTAGTAAGTTTATAATTTCGTCACCAGAGCACACACTAGTGAGGCAGCCGCAGGAAAAGTCTCTCCAGAGACACCAGTACTCACACAGGGGATCGATTCGACACATACAATAGAGCCGGCACTGGTGGGTGACGACGGTGATGATGTCAGATGGTGGGTGGAGACTTGACTAAGGGAGGAGGAGCAAGAAGGAGCCAGGCCAGGAGCGAGAGGAAGTAATGTTACTCAGCGGCAGCGCTATGCAAGGTGCAGGGGCGGGCGGGCGCACGTTTAGAAGCGGTCAGCGCACAATGTGAGCTGACCGCTTTGATGACGTCACAAAATACCGCGGTATTTTGGAAACAGCGATATCGCCATATCGCCGTTTTTTTTATACCGCGGTATATCGTGATACCGGTATATCGCCTAACCCTAGCCCAGACACTAGAGATGAGCGAACTTCTGTTTTAAGTTCGGCGTCTAAAGTTCGGCTTCCGGTTAGCGGAGGATCCCGATATGGATTCCGAATTCCGTTGTGGTCCGTGGTAGCGGAATCAATAATGGTCATTATTGATTCCGCTACCACGGACCACTTCGGAATCCATATCGGGATCCTCCGCTAACCGGAAGCCGAACTTTAGACGCCGAACTTAAAACAGAAGTTCGCTCATCTCTAACAGACACCTCTGAGATGAGGGTGGCGGTACTTAGCAGATTGCTGTGGATTCTTGGGGGTCCCTAGAATAAGGACCCGTCCCCATGCGAACCAGTATCATGCACCAATGACACGTTAGCAGATAGGTGGAGGTGTATCTGCTGCTCCGGTCGGACATACTTCACTCTGCAGAGCCACGACCCAATCCCTCGCTCTTCATATTCAAAGTCCAGCTCCTCTCCTGCAAGATACAAGACTCCGTCACAGCACGCTCAGCCACAGCAACTGCAGAATCACTTTGAGAGCGGGTGTTAGTACTTAGAACTTTATAGGGTTAAAATGTTTCAGGAATAGGGAAGCAAATTGGATCTAATCTGGATATTTTGATCCACCCATGGAGCACTGCTTAAAGTCTCCGTACACTGCCGACACACAGTACCCAGTGCCCTCCGGTCCCGTCTTGCCACAAAGGAAATGCCCACTCAGCCAATCAATCACTGGCGGAGGTGGCCAGTGATGGAGAGAGCAGGAATGTCCTGAGAGGACAAGGTAAGCACCGGCGAGGTCAGTGATACTTCTTACATATTTTTTTTTTTAAAGGGGTTTTCTAATCTCATACCTTGGTAGCATATCGCTAGGATGTCATCAATGTCATATAGGTCAAGGTCCCAGAGGTGGGACCTGAACCTACGTTAAGAACAGGACCCTCGAAGTGAGCAGAGAGCAGCCCCCGCATGCTCGTCCGCCCTCCATTCATTCTTTAGGACTGGTGAAAATAACCAAGTACTGGCAGTCCCATAGAAGTGAGTGAAGCAGTGGCCGCGCTTGCACAGTGCGTTCTTCATTCATTTTTGTGGGGCTTCCGATAGTGTGATTCTATCTCCAGAAGGAACCCCTGCTCCTATCTCCAGAACAAGCCCCCGAAAGTAAATGAATGTGCGCATGCCCTCTATACGCACGCTTGGCTGCTTTCAGAACCCTCTTAGAAATGAATGGAGAGCGCCCCGTGCACTGCCACCTCTCCTTTCACCTTTATGAGACTGACGGAAATAGCCGAGCCAGCGCTCCCCACAGAAGTAAATGGAGGGTGGCTGCACTTTAAGCTGAATCTAGCCCCAACATAAGACCAACCCTAAATAACGTCCTCGCCAACGGAGAACCGGATTCGCTGGATTTTTACCTTCTCTATCGAAAAATCCCTGAAGCGCCTTCTTTGGATTCCCCGAGTACGAAGCTTCCCGCTCGGCCAGATATTCCACAGCAATAGGGTTCACATCGTTCTCCTCTTCCTCCTCCTCCATGGCGTCCTCCCCTGCAACACGGAAGCAGATGTCACCAATGATGACAGAAGCATAACAGTAGTACACTTTGTGCACCAAGATTGAGATTTAAAGTTTCTGCTGGCAGTCAGTGAATGGAAACATTCTTGTTTATATCCAAAGCTGAAAACCCATCCGGAGAAAATACTTTTCAAAGCAGAAATTTTGTTACAATTGTATCCAGTGTAGTTGATCCTCCGTGAGCGGGGCACAGCAGTAGCTTAAAGGGGTTGTCTGGGTTCAGAGCTGAACCCAAACATATCCCCATTATCACCCAGGCAGCCCCCCTGACTTGAGCCTCAGAGCAGTTCATGCTCCGATGCTCTGCAGGGAAAAGGCATTTTCAAGAGTTCCGGTGACGTACCGGGCTCTCCATGTGGCTGGCAGGAAGTCCGGTGACGTCACCGGCACTGATGGGTGGGCTTTAGCGCTGCCCTAGCCAGTAAAACGACAAGGGCAGCGCTAAAGCACGACCACTAGAGCCGGTGAGGTCATCGAACACACTGCCGAGCAGAAGCTTCCGCCCGGCGGTGTGCTGTTTTAAACAACAGAGCCGTGCCCTACGCGATCTAGCGTAGAGCAAGGGTGCGCATCGGAGCATGAGATGCTAGTCTCAGGGGGAAATATGGGTATGTCCGGGTTCAGAGCTTTAAAGGGGTTGTCCAGTATTTCTATATTGCTGGCCTAAGCCTGATCAGCGCGGGTCTGACACCCTGAACCCCTGCAGATTAGCTGATCCAGGGGTAGATCCAACACCAAAATTACACAGCTCCATCTTTTGTGTAATGCTCAGCTGGTTACCGCAGTATTGCTCCCACTGCAGTAACACGCCCAGTGCACTACACAATGGAGGGTGCCGTGTCTGATCAGCTGATCGGCAGGGTCTCAGACCGCCGCTGGTCACATACTGATGGACCATCCCAAGGAAAGGCCGTCAGTATAAAAACACTAGCCAACCCCTTTCAAGGTATCCAAGCCTTTAAGATGTTCCCATAGGAATTTGAAACCCAAAACGTATTGGAAAGTTGCAGAATTCTTTCATCATCCTGGAAAACTTCTTTACTGAAATGTCCTCGAATCTGTGGGATTTCCTATAAACATATGAGTTAGATAACAGTCCCAGGAGAGCGCGTTTCACCCACGGCTCAGTTAAAGGGGTTGTGGCGTATCGCTGTTATGTGCCAGCAATGTCAGATTAGTGCTGGTCCCACCTCTCTCCAGAACGGGGGCCCCCAAAGTGAGCGGAGAGCAGTCGCACATGCGCAGCCGCCCTCCATTCATTTCTAAGACTGCTAAAAATAACCAACAGCTGCTGGCTCGGCTATGTCTGGCAGTCCCATAGAAGCGAACGGAGTGGTGGCCGCGCTTGCGCAGTGTGCTCAGATATTTTCAGAACTCAAGCAGAAATTAATAGAGCGCACCGCGCATGTGACGTGTGCTCTCCCTCACTTTCGGGAGCCTGTGCTGGAGATAGGTGCGGGTCCCACCTCTCCCATATCCGACCAATACGCCAAAGTCTGAGATGACACAACTCCTTTAGGCTACATGCACACGAATGTTGTTTGTTTCCGTTCCGGGTTTTTTTTTGCGGATAGGATGCGGAACCATTCATTTCAATGGGTCTGCAAAAAATGCGGACAGCACCCTGTGTGCTGTCCGCATCAGTATTTCCGTTCTGTAGCCCCGCAAAAAAAAAAAAAAAAAAAAAAAAAAAAAAAATACATGTCCTATTCTTGTCCGTTTTAGGCATTGTCACAATGGATCCGCAAGAAAAAAAACAGTCGGATGGCTTATGGATTTTTTTTATGCGGATCCACAATTTGCGGACCGCAAAACACATACGGTCGTGTGCTTGTAGCCTTAAGATGTAATTTAATATTAGAGGTAAGAGGAGGTTACCAGAACCCCTGGAACCTCTTACCTCCAAGAAAAATTCAATCCAATGGGGTAATTTATCAAACTGGCTTAGGTGCCCACAGCAACCAATCAGATTCCACCTTTCATTTTCCAAAGGAGCTGTGAAAATGAAAGGTGGATGCTGATTAGTTGCTATGGGCACCTAAGCCAGTTCTATTTACATCAGTTTGATAAATGACCCCACACGACTTTGATTTCATGGCCCATCTGAATGCGAGAAGATAAAGTCCTGGCTCACCCATCCCCCACGTGCAGCCTGCGCCTTCGGATCCTCCATCTTTCTGCTCCTTCTCTTCTCCCTCCTCGGGACCGTCTTCTTCATCGGAATCGTCTCCCAGCATCCTCTTCTGCAGACTCTCCTTCTGCCGCCGCACTTCCTTGATCTGCGTTACGGTGAGCTCGGACTCTGCTTCCAGATCTTCATCTGGACCCTGAAAAAATCAGATCGCCCCGTTAAAACTGGGCCGCAGAGGGTTAAACGTTCTCCATATTAGCACAAAAGGCAGAGCAAGTCCGCTACTGCCGTCCTCACCAAGGTCCTCCATGAGGGTGAAGGCTGCTCTGGAGGATGAACTACTGACCACCGACCGCTGACGGGGAAGGGTGGACAGGAGCCATGATCCCAAAGCCCTCAGAAGCCCCTTCATTACACTAATTCAAGACCCTTCAAATGCCCCCCCCCCCCCAATCTAACTAATGGCATATCTACAGAGGGCGCTGCTGTGTCCCAGTCTTGTGTCCATTCATTCCGCCACCCTAGTCCATTCATTCCGCCACCCTAGTGAGATGGGCCAACCCCTTTAAGACTGCAGCTACATGGCCATAGACACTATGGACAGCAGCGGACCCCACTGACTTCTATGGGAGGGTTTTCTAGGCATGCTCTGATCTGTGCAGGGGTCAGGAGGGAGTAGCTAAAGCTGTGATATTACCTATTGTGAATGGTGAATCCTGCGTTATCTATACATACAGGTGTTACTTGTTATTGTAATTCTACAGGACTATTGAAAAGTTACTTGTAGTGAGCTGGAAATCACTGCCGATTATCAAACCTAGTGGCCAGTGTGAAAATTACAGGATTATATCATTCATTTTTTTTAAATATAGTGACATGGAAAATTAAAGGGCATCTGTCAGCAGTCTTGTCCCTATGATACGGACCTGTTACATGTGCGCTCGGCAGCTGAGTTGGTCCCATGTTCATATGTGCCCGCATTACTGTAAAAAATGATGTTTTACTATATGCAAATGAGCCTCTAGGAGCAACGGGGGCGTTGCCATTACACCTAGAGACTCTGCTCTCTCTGCACTTTGATTGAAAGAACCAGTCAGGGTAAATGTGATCATGTCTGGTCCCGTCAATCAAAGTGCAGAGGACGCGGCAGTTGCAGAGAGAGCAGAGCCTCTAGGTGTAACGGCCACGCCCCCGTTGCTCCTAGAGGCTCATTTGCATATATTAATACGTCATTTTTCTCAGCAATGTGGACACATATGAACATGAGACCAACACAGATGCCTTCAGCTGCCAAGTGCCCATGTAACAGGTCAGCCAGTGTCATAGGGACAAAACTGCTGACAGATGCTATATATATATATAAATAATAATTTCTGATGACACCTTCCCTTTGATTTGGGTCATTATAAATTGACCGTATCCTACTCCGGCACAAAAGTTCTCAAGACAAACGCCCGCCTTGATAAATGACCCCCATCATATTAGAACTTAGCAATGGAAACCATTAGATATACAGACCTGTAAGATGAACAGTCTGGTGCTCCCTCCGAATTTCAGCACGTGCCCCACTCGGACGCGGCAGTAGGTCTTGGGCTGGATCCTCTGCTTATTGACGAAGGTCCCATGGGTGCTACCCAGGTCATACACATAGTATCCAGGTTCCTGATCTGGCTCAGACCCTGGGACTGACCGGTATTGCAGGACAGCGTGGTACCGGGAAACAGAAGGGTGTTCAAGTGACACGTGGCAAGTAGGGAGTCTGCCGAAAACAGTCCAGCTGGCGCCATTCAAGCTCTTGGTTGACAGGATGCTGCCGCCCTTTATTACCTCCAAGCTGTAAAGGGCCTGGGGTAGCCCGGACCAGGGAGGCTCCCGATACGGAATGGCAGGGCTGGATCGGTAGGCATCAGAGGGAAGCCTGGCGCTGTGATCCGAGGCCGTTTCGCTGCTGACGGGTGGAACAGACTGCGGGGAGATGGGGGCGCTGCAGCTGGGTTTGCTACGTTGGTCCAAGGTCTTTTCATTCCAGCTGGGAGCGATGGGCTTCTTAAAGGACTCGGCCCCCTTAGAGGAGATCTCCATGGTGCTGCCCCTGGACCCATTTCCCTGTGGTTGTTCTGTGGGGTCCTTGGACCTGGAAACACAGGACTCCGTTGCCCTAGCAACATCGGGCCCCTCATCGGCCCCCCTGGCAGAATGGATCCCCTGAGGTTCATTGGACCCGGTAAGCCGTTGGTCTGGGGAACTGCCCCTGGCATCATTGGGCCCATTCTCAGGTTCCTCACTGTGGCTGGAGAAGGCGCCAGGATCCCCGGGCCCCTCATTGGTGTCTGAACTGGTCTCCTTAGAGCAGCCGGACCTGAGACTACCGGTGGTCTCATCATTCCGGGACCCCTCACTGGCATCTGGACTGGTCCCCTTAGAGCAGCCGGACCTGAGCCTACCGGTGGTCTCATCATTCCGGGGCCCCTCACTGGCATCTGGACTGGTCCCCTTAGAGCAGCTGGACCTGAGACTACCGGTGGTCTCATCATTCCGGGGCCCCTCACTGGCATCTGGACTGGTCCCCTTAGAGATGCCGGACCTGGAACCACTGGTGGTCTCATCACTCCTGGGCCCTTCCCTGGAGTGGCTGGACGTGGAGGTCTCATGACTATCGGTGCGGGGCCCCTCATTGCTCGGGGCCCTGGGATCCCCGCAGGCCTGATGGCTAGAGGTCCTGGAATTCCCACAGCCCTGGTCACTCCAGGACCCGGGATCCTTGAGCCCCTCAGACCTGCTGGCATCGGATCCCTCATCAATGGTGGCCCTGGGACTCCTGGGCCCCTCAGTATGCCCATCCCTGGGTGTCTCATCATCCCTGGCCCCGGTATTCTCGAGCCTCGTGACCCCGGGAACATAGGGTCCCTGGGTCCCGCCATCGCCATGACAGGCGGCCTCATTCCCGCCAGTGGGGTCCGTATGCCTGGCCTCCAGGGTCTCTGGATCAAGGGGCCGTTCCCCATCATGGGGGGACAGCTGAGCGGCCTCCATGGATCCAGCGCCACTTTCACAGGATCCCGTATGGGCACAATAAGACGTAGTGTCAAGAGCCTGGGACGCGCACGCCGGAAATGCAGGAGTCTCTTCCGGTCACATGACGGCGCCAGCGGATGACTTCACGTCCAGCGCGACGCGTTGCGGCCCGTAACCATAGTAACTGTAGGGGCAGTACAGGCCTGAGGGAAGTTTTACCTTGTTTGCCGCCATTTTTAAAAAAAATTTTTTTACCTGCTCTCATTGCTGCCAGTTTATGAATGTTTTTGTCAGTGGTTTGGTTTTGTAGTGAAAAATATAAAAACATTTAAAGTAAGTTTTTTTTTAAGTTAATTTATTTTTATAGTGCTACCAAATTCTGCAGCGCTGTAAGGGGCAACTTACCTCATACTTACCAGCTCTCCCATAAGGTTCGGGAGGCTCCTGGAAAAGCACCCAAATGTGCATTCATGGGGATGACGATATACTGCAAAAAATTCCGTTGGCGTGCCGCCCTCGTTCTCCCAGCTATGCGTCTAGGGTTGCCACCTTTTCAGGGTTGCCAAACCGAACACTTTAGCACCTTGTGGCCATTTTTTGGTAAAGAATACACTATGCACATATTTCGTAATTAAATTATATTGTAGGTAATCACAAGGTATCACAATACATATGGAGTGAATCACAACTTTCCAAATTTTGTACTTAAAAAAATACAATATTTGTGCTTTGACGGACTCTTTATATAGGAAATGTTATTACCTATACAAAAGGCATGTTTTATGTGCCGTGCCGTCTCCCTTCCAATTTAATATTTTTTTATTAAACATTGAAATGTTTTAAATACCTTTTTTAGAAGTTCAGAGGTCCAGGTGTGTGGAGAAGGACAGCAGAGGTCGACTCCTAGACGAAAAGAAGAAGAAACTGCTCCACGCTCGCTCCCTCTCTCTCACGTGATGTCACTTCCTCTCACTAGCAGAGAGAAGGAGGGAGGGTCTGAAGACAGCGCCGCCCTGCGCTAGCATCACTCACAGCTTATCGTCCGCCGCTGACAACTCATCGCCCGCCGCCGACACCTCATCACTAGTGTTGAGCGAACTTCTGTTTTAAGTTCGGCGTCTAAAGTTCGGCTTCCGGTTAGCGGAGAATCCCGATATGGATTCCGAATTCCGTTGTAGTCCGTGGTAGCGGAATCAATAATCGGCCATTATTGAGTCCGCTACCACGGACCACAACGGAATTCGGAATCCATATCGGGATTCTCCGCTAACCGGAAGCCGAACTTTAGACGCCGAACTTAAAACAGAAGTTCGCTCAACACTACTCATCACCAGCTGCCACCTCATCGCCGGCCGCTCACGGTCACCACTCGCCGCCCGCCGCTGCTCACCACCAGCAGTCAGGTGAGCAAGTCTGCAGTTTGAAATGAATCCTGTGCCCGAGTCTGAAAAAAGGCTTGTACCCGGGCACAGGATTACAAACCCGGACTGTCCAGGTCATTCCCGTACGGGTGGCAACCCTATATGCATCCATAGGGGATAGGCGGTCCGATTGTCAGGAGTCCAACTGCTGGGGTCCCCGTTGAACACTTAAATAGGGGCCTGTGATCTCCAGTTTGAATGGAGCGGCAGTCATGAATGCGGGCAACCGCTCTATGGTGCTGCCGGAGATAGCCGCGTATTTGTACCATAGACTTGCCGCTCCAAATCGGGGCCCCACCGATCAGACACTTATCTCCTAGCCCAGGGATCAACTAGGGTTGCCACCCGTACGGAAATGACCCGGACAGTCCGGGTTTGTAATCCTGTGCCCGGGTACAAGCCTTTCTCAGACCCGGGCACAGGATTCATTTCAAACTGCAGACTTTCTAGCCGGCCCTCACCTGACAGCTGGCGGGGAGCGTCGGCGAGGGGTGATGACCGTGAGCGGCCGGCGAATCCGATCAGCTGAGCTTGTGACATCCTAGCGCAGGGCAGCGCTGTCTTCAGACACTCCCTCCCTCTCCTTCTCTCTGCTAGTGAGAGGAAGGAAGTGACATCATAGAGAGAGAGAGAGGGAGCGTGGGAGAAATCATTCTCGGGCAGCCAGTCTGCGCGTGGAGCTGCTCCAGCAGTTTCTCTTCTTCTTTTCGTCTGGGAGTCAGTCGACCTCTGCGACCAACGCCGTGACTGCCGTCCTTCTCCACACACCTGGACCTCTGAAGCTGAACTTCTAAAAAAGATATTTAAAACATTTGAAGTGTTTAATAAAAAATATTAATTGGAAGGAAGGGGCACGGCACTTCTTATTATTGCACATAAAACATGTGCCCATAAAAAAATGCCACAGGTAACCAGTGACATGTTTTGTGGGGGCATCTTTTATGTGCAATAATACATATCGTCCAATACGACATCCAAATTTCATGTTAGTGCAAAATCCATTTTATTGATAGTTGTCGTCCAATCGACAAGTGCTTTTGGGGCCGTGCAGGGTCCCCTTCATCAGGCCCAGAAATGCGCTTGTCGTTTCAATGACAACTATCAATAAAATGGATTTTCACTATGGATGTACCGATACCGATACTAATATCGCTGCCGATACAGAGTATTTGGGCGAGTACTTCTTGTACTCGCCCAAATGCTCCGATACCTTCCCTGATATTGGAACTTCCGGTCGGAGGGAGATGTCCGTTATCATCCTCCTCCTGGCTTCCTGATTGGCTAGGCAGCCTGGCTTCCTAACCAATCAGCAAGCTGGGCAGTATGTCATGACTCGCGTCCCGGCCTCCTGATTGATCAGGAAGGTATGCTGCCTACAAAAAAGTGAAGTCGGCTTCCTAGCCAATCACGAAGCGGATTGAAATCATGACTCGCCGCCCCTCTTCTTGATTGGTCAGGCAGCCAGGTTGCCTCTGAAGCCGGTGTTCTTTCACTTGAACGGCATCTTCGCGGGAAAGCAGGAAGCCAGGCGATGGGTCATGATCCGCCGCCCGCGTGCATAGTGTATACTTTACCCAAAAATTGCCGCGAGGTGCTAAAGTGTTCGGGTTTGGCTTGAAGAAAAGGTGTCAACCCTAGAATCAACAACGCTTGGCACTACGACTCCCAGCATGCACACTTGCTTGGCTGTTCTTGGATCTCCCATAGAGGTGAATGAAGAATGCTGGGAGTTGTAGTTTCACCACAGCTGGAGTGCCAGAAGGTGCTGTCTCTAGTCCTAGCCTGTGGATAGGGGATACATTGTCTTAGGGTCCACTCACATGTCCGCATCCGTTCCGCAATATCGGATAACGGGTGCGGACCCATTCATTCTCAATGGGGCAGGAATGGATGCGGAGATCACACTATGTGCTCTCCGCATCCGCATTTCCGGAGCGCGGCCCCGAACTTGCGGACAAGAATAGGCAGTTCTATGGGGGGTGCCGGCCGGGTGTATTGCGGATCCGCAATACACCACGGACGTGTGAATGGACCCTTAATGGGACAATCCCTAATCCTAACTTTCCTAAATGCTTGATTTCACCACACGTATTTCAGAGTCACATGACCTCTTCATGTGACCTAAACCTCGCTTGAGCCCATATCCTCTAGGTCTAAGTATTACCCTTAAAGCAGGGAGCAGTCAAAACCTGTGAGGGGAAAGCATAAAGACATCTATTTTTATATCTATATATAACCTGCACTTACATAGGAAGGAGATTTAGCCTTGGAAGGCACTGTGGGCCCCTACTCCCCCTATGCTGACCATTCATTTTCTTATCTCAAACCAAACACAGTAACTCAAAGCTTGTCTACACTAGGACACTTTTATTGCGTTTGTCTGTGTATAAATATGTGCACTGCTCATTACAAGAAGACTGTGGAGAATGAAACCAACTGTACCTTTTTAACACTTAGCAGCTAGGAATAATGACATGACAACCTTCTTTTGTTGGGTGAGTGTCGGTCACAGCTTTATTACTTATTTCTTTATCAAACCAACTTTTATTTATATCTCAAACCAACATCAACAAATTTGGAGTCTCCAGAAGCAGTATGCCCCACAGACTCCCTCTGTGGGCAAGTCCGCCTTCTTCTCCGTTTTGCTTTGATCACCGACCTCCACGGAGGGGCCCGTGTATTCCTACACGGCGCACCGACCCCCACCCAACAAGAACTGGGCCTGCTCAATTCCATCTTGTAAACCAGATAAGAAAATATCTAATCCTATGTCATTTAAGTGGACACCGTCGGGCCGCATCAAACGCCCGTTATCGCCTTCCAACTGGCGTACAACTACTCCAGCTCTGGATCGGATAAAACGTGAAATGCGGTTATTGACCGTGCGCCTGGCCCTCTCTATGGCTGTGGGCATCCCTGGCACCTTGCCACGTAACCCGGGGAATAATTTCTGACCACACAATAATCGCCTCTTGGAAGAAAGAGGGGAGTCTCTCCAGATCAGCCCTTATTAATGTGATCAATTCCGCTATTTTTAGCAGACACAGGTCATTGCCACCAGCATGTATAACTAATATCACCGGGGATCGCACTAGATGGCTACATTCCACAGCTTCAGGGAGAACCTGGGACCAGCGTAAGCCCCGGATACCCCGCCAGCGTGCTTGTATATTTCGGAAACCAAGGCATCGACCTCCCGAACGACTCTCTGCTCTTTGTCCTGCCCAGAATATGTACGAATGTCCGATGAAACATACTGTAATCTGGGCCGAATCTAAAAGAAAAATCAAATAAGTAAATGAGGTCGAACATATGAAGCAAAGCAGGCAGACTTCCAACGCCCAATCCTCTGAACCTCAGCCTCTGGCAAACCGGCGCGAGCCGCCTCCGTGGCTGCCCCAATTCTGAAGGAGTGAGTACCAAATTCTGAAACTGGTAAGTGAAGAAAAAGGAGGCAACGGCGGAATATGGATCTAAATTGAAAACGGGTAAGGGGGGTGCCGTCAGCATGTATCAGGAACGTAGGTCCTTCAGGTCGAGTGGCCACGAACTGGGCTACAGCAGCATGGGGACAAGCTGGGCCGCCAATCTTATGCAATGGGAGCCAGGCACCGCGCGCAAAAACATCTGTTTTAGAGCGCCTGATGAAGACCCTTAGGGCCGAGTCACTGATGAAAACATCTGTAGCTGCCAAACCTCCTGAGCGAACAAGGGAAGGGGAAACCAGCTCTCCAATACGGAGGGCCGCAAAAAAGGCTAAGCAAAAAGCAGCCCTAAATAAACCCACCTCATAAGGAGATGAACAAATGGAAGGTAATATTTGACAAATGCTTGATAACAGTGCAAATGATACTGGGCGGCAGCATTCGCGGCGGACATGCTCCTTGCGCCAACCCCTAATAGCTTGCCTGATTAGGAAATGCTGAGTCACGTCCTGCCAACCACGCATTTTAAGGTAAAACGCCACTCCACACAATTTATGCTGCGCAACCAACGCACTAACGCCCTTGGCTTTCAGCGACAAGATATAAGCAATGGTCACCTGTAAACATGCTGCTGGCAATATAACATTTGCCGAATTCTCCGCCACCGCCCTCCATTCTGCCCACGCCTTACCATGCGCTGACCACGTGGCTGGTGCCACAGAAGCTTGGACCATACTCATCAGTCGTTGATCGGCAAATCCCAAAGCGTTGTCGGGCATGGGATCCCATCTTGGATTGCCCCCGGCAACAGGAACCTGAATTCCTGCCAACGAAAACGAGAGAGAGCGTCAGCTATAGAGTTGTTAACGCATGGGACATGCCGGGCCCGAAACCACACATTGAACTCTAGGCATCGGAGGACCAGGTGACGGAGTAACGAGAGAACTGGGAGACAAGAAGAGGTTAATGAGTTAATACAAAAGACTACCGCCATGTTATCCGTGTAAAAACAGACACGCCTGTTACGAAAACAGGGGCCCCATACATTGATGGCTACAATAATAGGGAATAATTCCAGTAGAGTGATGTTGGAGCAGAAGCCCAGCGACTGCCAAGAGTCGGGCCACGGTGCGGCGCACCACTCGTGGCCTAATATGGCACCAAAACCGGTGGACCCAGCGGCGTCAGTGAACAATGACAAATCCGGAGAAGAAATCTCAACAGATTGGTAACAAGTGTGACCATTATACTGGTTCAAAAAGGAGTTCCAGACTTGCAAATCCAATTTCAGCTGCTTGGTTAACCGGATGTGGTGAGAAGGCTTTTTTACCCCGCACGTGGACAGTGATAGTCTACGAGAAAAAACACGAGCCATCGGCATGATGCGACAGGCAAATACTAATAATCCTAATAACTCCTGCATTTGTCGTAGCGTCACCAATTTTACTGAAATGAAACCGGCTATCAAGGCCGATAATTTTTGTAATTTTTCACTTGGTAGGCGAAAAACCATCAGGTTGGTATCGATTTCAATACCCAAAAACGTGATGATTGTCGCCGGGCCAACCGTTTTATCCTCAGAGAGGGGGACACCAAATCGAGACATGAAAAAACGGAATGTATCCAGGAGGAATTGACATTGTTTTGAATTGCCAGGAGAAACAAATAGAAAATCATCTAAATAATGGATAATATTCTGTGAGGCCGTTTCGAAACGGAAGACCCATTCCAAAAAGGTGCTGAACAATTCAAAATAATGGCATGATATAGAGCAGCCCATCGGTAGGCATGTGTCATAGTAATAGGCGTTGTCCACCATACAACCTAATAGGTGATAACAATCAGGATGTACAGGGAGTAAACGGAAAGCTGCTTCAATGTCAGATTTGGCCAACAATGCACCAGTTCCGGCACGGCTAACTAGAGCTACTGCCCTATCAAATGACACATAGGACACCGAGGATTCCTCCTTGGAAATACCATCATTCACAGATGCACCCTTTGGAAAGGACAAATGATGTATCAATCTGAATGAACCTGGCTCTTTTTTAGGTATAAGGCCTAAAGGAGAAATACGTATGTTTTTCAACGGAGGAGACGTAAATGGTCCTACTATACGCCCTAGGGAGACTTCTTTAGATACTTTGCTTCTCAATACCTCAGGGTTATCCTTTGCTGACTTCAGATTATATTAAATAGTAGGTAGGGAAGAAAAATAAAACGGAATGAAAAAACCTGACGTGAAACCAGAACGCAGTTGAGCGGCAGCCTGCTCATTGGGGTATTGGTCTAGCCACGGGGACATCGCGTGCACGCTCACCGGGATCTTTCCCTCCGGCAGCAGTGTGGGCTTTATGTACTGAGAGCTGGCGCTGGCATCGGATAGCAGCATGTGAGCCTCCGCAGACGGAACACTCATGCTTGTACTTGCATAGGGCAAAAAATTTACAATGTCCCTCGTTGTATAACCAGCAGGCCCCCGGCCTGCGCACGGCCACTGCGCCGTATGCATTTGCTGAAGGAGCAGTGGCCGCGGAAGGAAAGGGTTGCGTTCTCTGTGACATCATAAGCCGGAGCCATAAATCTGCTGCTTTTACCCCCCAACCTATATCAAGCTGTAAAGCTAACCTTCGGCGGAACTCTTCGTCGTACCGCCACCAAGCGGAACCGCCATGCGCCTAAAACGCGCTATAAATAGAGTCCATGTAGACGAAGAGGTCCGCCGAGAGTTCAGGGCGGCGCTGAGCCATAGTGTAACCCAAAACGGCAAATGCTTGTATCCAATTACCTATGGTACGCGCCACCTTTGGTTTGCGGTCTATGAAACGCTCAGCATTGGGACGCCTCTCTTTGTCCACCGTATGCTGATCCACAGAGATTAATGACCAGATGTCAATATACTGGTTAGCTCATATTTTATTTTTGGTGTCATCATCTAGGTGGGCTTCCAACGGCGTTAAGCCGCAAAATATGGATTCTTTGTGATCGCTAGGTCTGGACTTACCGGACAGCGAAGCCTCTGTGGCAGGCTGTGCCAGGGAAGCACCGGGGTCTAATTGTGCTAGCAAGGCCCTAAGGGCAGGAACTAATCCTTTGGCTACTGTGTCCGCACCCCAGGCCCCAGTAAAATTGTACTCACCGGTAGGTGGATTCTGAAGTGTAGGAGCGACTACTAAACTCGCCTGAGGAACCGTTGTTGGAACCGCGCTGGCAGACTCCGCCACGCGGGAAGGCCTTCTTGACTGATGTCTGGGGGCCCGCCTACTCCGAGAATGTGACCTGCCGGAATCCGAACCGCAGGAGCTCAGCTCTGAAGACGAAGGAGACCTCCATCTCGCCGATCTAGACCGTGTTGAATGGCTACTACGGCTATGGGCGCTGGATGCATGACGGGAACGGCGGCAACGATGAGAACCCGACCTGCGCCTTTCTCGGCGGTCTTGGGTAACTGCAGGTGATCTACGCTGGGAAGGGTAGCGTGGGGCCGGCTCCTGTCCAGGAGCGTCAGCCGGCATGGTCATCTGTACATTGGCAGGTGCAATTGGTATGAGCAGCGAAGGGGGGTTTGACTGTAACAGTGGCTGGGGTGTAGGGACACCGCTAGAAGGCAGCTGCATTGCAGGGGCAGAAGGGGGCATGGTCAGTGTTATGGGCTGCGTGACCGGCGGTGCTCCAGCCACAGCAGCATTGACAACAGCTTCCCCTAAATGTGCCTCCACAGCAGGTACAGGAGACTGCGATGTTATTACATTCTCCTCAGCAGAGGAGCGCTCGCTATGTCGGTTGCCCATATTGAGCTGTGCAGAGCGAGCAGGGAGGAGGGGCTGTGACTCAGCCGGCGGGAACAGGAGCTGCTGTTCCCGCGGCGCCGGAAGTTGGTGAGTGGTGGGCGTGGCCTGCGGACGTGCAGGCCGAAGCGCTGGAGTCCTCCGAACTCTGGAAGCCGGAGGATCCTCGCGCTGCTGCTGCCGCCGGCTCCTGGTGCGGCGAGGTACAGGGGCAGGAGAGGGACTGAGACGGGCGGGTGGGCGGATGTTTCTGATGGGCCGCCTACCACACGGCCGCTCTGATGATATTGCGCAAGGGACGGGCGGGGGAATAGATGACTGAGGCGCTTGTAAGCCCGACAACATGCGGACAAGAAAAGCCGGGCCCTCATTTTGCAAATGTGCAGCAAGCGCTGCAAAAAGCTGCTCCTCTGTGGCCATACCTGCGAGCAGAGCTGTCTGCTGGTGCCGAAGAGGAAGAGGCAGAGCCCTGCCTCAACCCCTATTTAACCCTGCGTGGCGCCTACCATTCCTAGCTACCAATCAGGGGAAGGGGAGGATAACCTGGAACACCCAGGAATATAATAACCGAACAACCACTACTGGGGAGCTACCCCCCTATGAATACTAAACTTCCATGACCCGAGCTGCTAGCTGCTGATAACCTTAACCCTTTAGTATCCGTCTCCCCAGTCTATGCCGCCTTCACTTAACCCCCTCGGCGCCATCAAAGAAGGCCATTATGAGGACACTGCATCACATCAGGTCGGTTTGCGACCACAAACCAATGGGGAGAGATTTCATGGCTGCTTTGGGCTGTAGCTTCTCTCTAGTAACATAGTAACATAGTAACATAGTACATAAGGCCGAAAAAAGACATTTGTCCATCCAGTTCGGCCTATTATCCTGCAAGTTGATCCAGAGGAAGGCAAAAAAAAAACAGTTAGGTAGAAGCCAATTTTCCTCACTTTAGGGGATTAAAAATTCCTCCCCGACTCCAATCAGGCAATCAGAATAACTCCCTGGATCAACGACCCCTCTCTAGTAGCTATAGCCTGTAATATTATTACGCTCTAGAAACACATCCAGGCCCCTCTTGAATTTCTTTATTGTACTCACCATCACCACCTCCTCAGGCAGAGAGTTCCATAGTCTCACTGCTCTTACCGTAAAGAATCCTCTTCTATGTTTGTGTACAAACCTTCTTTCCTCCAGACGCAGAGGATGTCCCCTCGTCACAGTCACAGTCCTGGGGATAAATAGATGATGGGAGAGATCTCTGTACTGACCCCTGATATATTTATACATAGTAATTAGATCTCCCCTCAGTCGTCTTTTTTCTAATGTGAATAACCCTAATTTTGATAATCTTTCAGGGTACTGTAGTTGCCCCATTCCAGTTATTACTTTAGTTGCCCTCCTCTGTGCCCTCTCCAGCTCTGCTATGTCTGCCTTGTTCACTGGTGCCCAGAACTGTACACAGTACTCCATGTGTGGTCTGACTAGTGATTTGTAAAGTAGTAGGAATATGTTCTCATCACGGGCATCTATGCCCCTTTTGATGCAACCCATTAT
Source organism: Bufo bufo (assembly GCF_905171765.1). NCBI lineage: Eukaryota > Metazoa > Chordata > Amphibia > Anura > Bufonidae > Bufo > Bufo bufo. Next base: position 611,700,675 of record NC_053392.1, read on the forward strand.
CTTATTGGCCTTGGCAGCAGCTGCCTGACACTGTTTTTTGCAGCTTAGTTTGCTGTTTATTAAAATTCCTAGATCCTTTTCCCTGTCAGTGTTACCGAGTGTTTTATCATTTAGTATGTACGGGTGACTTGCATTATTTCTTCCCATGTGCATAACTTTACATTTGTCAGTGTTAAACCTCATCTGCCACTTATCTGCCCAAGCCCCCAATCTATCCAGATCCCTCTGTAGCAGTATACTGTCCTCTGTAGTATATATAGAGTATACTGTCCTCTGTAGTATATATACAGTATACTGTCCTCTGTAGTATATATACAGTATACTGCCCTCTGTAGTATATATACAGTATACTGTCCTCTGTAGTATATATACAGTATACTGTCCTCTGTAGTATATATACAGTATACTGTCCTCTTCAGTGTTAATTACTTTACACAGTTTAGTGTCATCTGCGAAAATTGATATTTTACTGTGCAAGCCTTCTACAATATCATTAATAAATATATTGAAGAGAATAGGGCCCAATACTGACCCCTGAGGTACTCCACTAGTGACAGTGACCCAATCTGAGTGTGTACCGTTAATACCCACCCTCTGTTTTCTATCATTGAGCCAGTTACTTACCCACATACAGACGTTTTCTCCCAGTCCGAGCATTCTCATTTTATATACTAACCTTTTATGTGGTACAGTGTCAAATGCTTTGGAGAAGTCCAGATACACGACATCCATTGATTCGCCGCTGTCAAGTCTAGAACTTACCTCCTCATAGAAACTGATTAAATTAGTTTGACATGACCGATCCCTCACAAAGCCATGCTGATATGGCGTTATTTGCTTATTTCCGTTAAGATGCTCTAAGATAGCATCTCTCAGAAAACCTTCAAACAGTTTACCCACAACAGATGTTAAACTTACCGGCCTATAGTTTCCAGGCTCTGTTTTTTGACCCTTTTTGAATATTGGCACCACATTTGCCCTGCGCGAATCCTGTGGGACATTCCCTGTCAGTATAGAGTCCGCAAATATCAGAAATAAGGGTCTGGCTATGACATTACTTAATTCCCTTAGGATACGGGGGTGTATGCCATCTGGTCCTGGCGATTTGTCTATTTTGATCTTTTTAAGTCGCTGTTGTACTTCTTCCTGGGTCAGACAGGACACTATTAATGGGGAATTTATTTCAACATTCAGCATTTTATCTGACAGTTTATATTCCTCAGTGAATACATTGGAGAAAAAAATATTTAACAGCTTTGCTTTCTCCTCGTCGCTCTCTGCGACTCCCCCCCTCATTACTCTTTAAAGGGCCGACACCTTCAGATTTATACTTTTTAACATTTATATAATTGAAGAACATTTTAGGGTTAGTTTTACTCTCTTTGGCAATTAATCTCTCGGTCTCTAGTTTGGCCGCTTTTATTTGTTTTTTACATGTTCTGTTTTTTTCCTTATAGTTTTTCAGTGCTTCCGTGCTACCCTCCTGTTTTAGTGTTTTATATGCTTTCTTTTTGTCATTTATTGCTTTCTTTACAGTTCTGTTTATCCACATTGGTTTCTTCTTGTTCCTTAACCTTTTATTCCCATACGGTATGTACCTCTCACAATGACATTTTAGGATGTTTTTAAAGATATCCCATTTTGTGGCTGTATTTTTATTTTTGAGGACTTTGTCCCAGTTAGTTAGGCCTATGGCCTCTCTTAGTTGGCTAAATTTAGCTTTTTTGAAGTTTGGTATTTTTGTTCCTCCCTGTAGAAACGCTCTTTTGAATGATAATTGGAAGGTTATTACTTTATGGTCACTATTTCCCAGGTGTCCCCCAACCTGCACGTCTGTTGTTCTGTCAGGTCTATTGGTTAATACTAAGTCCAGTATAGCCGTCCCTCTAGTTGGGTCCTGAACCAGTCCTCTCTCAGTAGGTAAATGAGCAGGAGCTTCCTGACCTTCCCCAGTGATGTTATATGAGTGCAGGATGGTATTCAGTGCACATGCTGCCCCTTGCAGGAAGTAAAACGTGCGGCCTGAGGCAAGAGGAGACAAAATGGATTTATCGTCTCCATTCTCTTGTGCCGAATGGCCTTAATGAAGGATTCACCTTTGCTTCATTTCTATAAGGAAAATTGGCCCGGCTAAAATACGACTTACAATGTAATGATAGTTAATTGTAAATATGAGTATGGAGCTTAAAATAGTCAAATCCTCCCATAGATATATTCTCACATTGTGGAGGAATGGGAGGACTAAAATGTGGGGTAGGGAAGTCCAGGAATGGGTAAAATATTATATGATAAAAAATAAAAAATATATAATTTTTTTATTTTTTTTTAAATGGTAAATATCCAATTATGAGAAGACCCTAGAGGAAATTAGTGAGTAAATGCCTATGCTGAGTAATACTTACGGTCTGGGGGGAATCCATCTGGAGTAATCCTGGATACCTATGGAAAGGAATAAATATGAGTAAGGGATAAGGAATTATAACCGTTGGGTGGGCGAATAAAATAATATGACCAATAACAAACTTAACCCCGTTTTTTTTTTTTGTTTTTTTTTGGGCCCTCACGGAACCAGATCCATAGAGTAAATAGGAATTACAGGTATACCCCCTTTAGGATTAAGATCTGATATGCGTGGGATATGGGGCAATAGATCCATCTGGCTCTATTCAGGAGATAAAGGATTGGTTAAATCCGAAAAATTATGGACTGGGTAATAGTAGTCCATGGATATAAAAATAATAAAAAAAATTATAGTAAAAATTGAGAACAGTCAGGTTGGCTATAGCTAGCCACATTCTGCACTAATAATAAATAAATAAAAAATAAAAAGCCAATTTTAAAGAATTGTTATTGGGATGGCCCTATGTTGAAGAGATATATATAGACATCAAATGTTGGTGCTATAGATATAAAATGGTTAAATATATCCGGAATTCAACATTGGTAAGGGCAATATGTCCATCAATAATGAACCAGTCCAGAATGAGAGGTAATAGATTATCCATGGAAAAACATAATCCCCAATCTATAATGGAACATCCCTATATGGAACATATATAAGATGGATAAATTAATAGTAATCTGTCCCTGGTAGAATGCTGACTTGGGGTGGGGTATTGCTCTCTAATGATATGTGGAGTGTGATGGTCGAGTGGCCCCAATTATCTATTAATAATAAATAATAAAAATACAAATAAAATCAGTATACTAATAAAAATAATAAAATAAAAATAAAAACAAATATAAAATAAGAATAATAACAATAATAATAATAAAAATAAAGAAGTTAATAGGGGAGGTAAATCCAAATTTAACATCACGGAAATATAAAGGCTAGGGAAGAATATGATGGATACACTTATGCACAGGGTATGAGTACTATAGGAGATATAAAATAAATACACACATATATATAATGGCACTTCTAGTAAAAATATTAGACAATAGATGATGGGGGCCACCCCTAGAATAGGATCGATAGGCATTATAGATATATAATGCCCCCCTCTAGGTTTCCATCACCTCGATATGGAGATAAGGGATATTAATAACCTGATGGAGATACCCGCACGCATGCGCACCTTCCTAGTAGGGTCGGAAGAAAATATTAAGTCCGGACGCATGCGCAACAGAATGCCCCTATGGATACAATGCGCAGACAGATGACGAACACACTTTGCCGTCTTCAGACAGAAGCGTAGCACATTAGATATGACATCATGGGCGAGGCTTGATGTGGTAAGGAGACACAGTAGGGTGACGTTTAGACACACGTGATGCGGCATACATACTCCTATTGGTAGTCACGTCCGTAAGCCCACCCACATTACCCTCCGATTGGATCAATGTTCCAGCACAGGTAATACGAGAATTTAAAAACCTGGACCCCGCCCCCCACATTACCTGTTTAGTTTCCCCTGAAGACACGGACAGGGTCGGCGAAACATGTAGGGATACAGGTTTCGGTTTTTAGGCAGGAGTCTTTCAGGGTGCCAAGAAGTTACATCTAAATTAAAGATGATATATAAATAGTTCCTTTAATAAAATGAAGGTGTAAAGCACACAAAGTGTATAAGGAAAAGTGGCAATTGACCCTGATATTATATACTCCTGAAAGTTTTAAACAATGCTCCCAAGTAATGTATTGATTTTAATGTATTGAAATAAAATTTTGTTTTAATATTAGTCAGAGGAGTTGTGGAAATACACCTGATCCTAGTGACCATTAAACTCTAAATTTTTGGTAAATTTTGGCGTAGCAATCCTCTGAGGGATTCTTTGTTTGTTATATTCAATTGCCTGAGGCAAGATGCTCAACTTTCCTCATGGTAGGTGCGCCCCCTGTTCCCATGATGTCAAACAAATAGGAAAGAAGCCCTTAACCTCTTCCTGTATGTCTGGTATTTAAAGACAGCGCCTGCTGAGGAGCTGACACCTGGCAGCAGAGTCCATGATAATAGAAAACCGAGGGGACTTTTAAACTTTTAACCTGTCAAATGCCGTTGTCTATTGTGGCCAGGTCCGGCTCCAGGTTCATGTGGGCCCTTAGTAACATAGTAAACAAGGCCGAAAAAAGACATTTGTCCATCGAGTTCGGCCTGTCATCCTCCAAGTTGATCCAGAGGAAAGCAAAAAAAAAAACCTGTGAGGTAGAAGCCTTGGGCAATAAAGTCTCAGTGGGCCCTGTGAGGAATATGGATTAATATTTACTGTCAGCCATGTCCTCACACCCACCATTTGCTGAAAGATGGCAGAGGAAATCAAGCTCCACAGGGGGGCCCTGCTTCAAAGCCGCAGCCAGATAGCAGAAAACTCCTAGCAGGCCACATTTGGTTACATTTTACACCTCCAGTCAGACAGCACGGATCCTGCAGGAAAACCCCCAGCAGAAGGTATCAGCCCTTGCCAGGATCAATGATACCTCCCAGACATGTTGGCACCTACATTTCATAAGGAATTATGAATCGCCTGGCCATTGCAGGCGCAAACCGGATACATATTTGTGTCCCGGTGGCCACGCTGAACATGCCCATGGTCTTTGTTTGAGGGTGGGATGACAGGGAAGGGAGATATCCATATCTTCCCACAGAAACCCAATAGCGGTACCATGCTTGGACTCTATTTGTAGCCAGAATCCAGGCAGATCAATTGGGCCGGGAACCATCTTCCTGCGACATTCTGGTCTGGGTCTATGAGCCCTAAGGGGTTTTATGGGTCATTTGCTGCCAGCACCAGAGAAGGATGAGGGGACCCTACCCCTAGGCGGGGAGGGGAGCGGCCAGCTACAGGTCATAAGCCCATGCAAGCCAGCGGGCGGCGTCTTTTTCTAAAAGGGGGTCACATCGTGCAATGTGTTTGGAGGGACCTGCAACCGGCCGATATCACTGCCTCTGACGTGAATACAGCTAAGAACTCATCACTACCCAAAGGACTCATATATCTGGTAAACTGACTTATTGTTCTGCTTAACCCTGTTGTACCTATATCACATGTATCTGTAACCTCAGACCACTGTATATATTCTCTGTGTATATTGTGTGCCCTTACGGCGATTAAATATATAATTTAATCTTGTGCTATCTTGTATCTCGATCACGAATCCCCACGTCCATGTTTCGGCCTAGGTATAAGCTACCGTGGGTTGGTTCCTCACCCTATATAATCCCAGTAGCGGACCGGGCTTATATCAAACGAGAAGCTGTTTTCACTGCGGCAGTGAAAAGGCTCTCTCAGCTTGTTGCCTCTCTGTACCCGCGTGGACAGGAGGTGTCTGTGTAAACTGTACCAAGTTGACCTTACCTGCTCCTTTGGAGGGCGTAACGTCACGCTTTGGTAACAAGTGACCATACTGCGTCTCGTGAGCTCGACGTAGGTGACGTCAAGTGGGCACGAGGTGTGGTATTCGTCACACGCCCCCTTACATAGTGATAACTCTCTGAGTACAGATAATGTAGTAGATATCACCTGCAGTCCTATGTAACATAGTAACATAGTACATAAGGCCGAAAAAAGACATTTGTCCATCCAGTTCGGCCTGTCATCCTGCAAGTTGATCCAGAGGAAGGCAACCCCTGTGAGGTAGAAGCAAATTTTCCCCACTTTAGGGGAATAAAAAATTCCTCCCCGATTCCAATCAGACATCAGAATAACTCCCTGGATCAACGACCCCTCTCTAGTAGCTATAGCCTGTAATATTATTACGCTCCAGAAATACATCCAGGCCCCTCTTGGACTCTTTTAGTGAACTCACCATCACCACCTCCTCAGGGAGAGAGTTCCATAGTCTCACTGCTCTTACAGTAAAGAATCCTTTTCTATGTTTGTGTACAAACCTTCTTTTCTCCAGACGCAGAGGATGTCCCCTCGTCACAGTCACAGTCCTGGGGATAAATAGATGATGGGAGAGATCTCTGTACTGCCCCCTGATATATTTATACATAGTAATTAGATCTCCCCTCAGTCGTCTTTTTTCTAAAGTGAATAACCTTAATTTTGATAATCTTTCAGGGTACTGTAGTTGCCCCGTTCCAGCTATTACTTTAGTTGCCCTCCTCTGGACCCTCTCCAGCTCTGCTATGTCTGTTCACAGTAGCCCAGAACTGTATACAGTACTCCATGTGTGGTCGGACTAATGATTTGTAAAGTGGTAGGACTATGTTCTCATCACGGGCATCTATTCCTCTTTTGATGCAACCCATTATCTTATTGGCCTTGGCAGCAGCTGCCTGACACTGGTTTTTGCAGCTTAGTTTGCTGTTTATTTAAATTCCTAGATCCTTTTCCATGTCAGTGTTACCGAGTGTTTTACCATTTAGTATGTACGGGTGACTTGCATTATTCCTTCCCATGTGCATAACCTTACATTTGTCACTGTTAAACCTCATCTGCTACTTCTCTGCCCAAGCCTCCAATCTATCCAGAACCATCTGTAGTATATATACAGTATACTGTCCTCTGTAGTATATATACAGTATACTGTCCTCTGTAGTATATATACAGTATACTGTCCTCTGTAGTATACAGTCATGTGAAAAAATTAGGACACCCTTTGAAAGCATGTGGTTTTTTGTAACATTTTTAATAAAAGGTTATTTCATCTCCGTTTCAACAATACAGAGAGATTAAAGTAATCCAACTAAACAAAGAAAACTGAAGAAAAGTCTTTTCAAGATCTTCTGTAAATGTCATTCTACAAAAATGCCTATTCTAACTGAGGAAAAAGATAGGACACCCTCACATGTATTCCCTCTTAAATTGGCTCAGATCTCACACAGGTATATCACACCAGGTGCACATAATTAGTAGATCGTTACTCTGCATGTTGAATGAGGCTTGCCCTATTTAAACCTCAGACATTTAGTTTGGTGTGCTCCTGACTGTTGAAGTGAGAGTGAGCACCATGGTGAGAGCAAAAGAGCTGTCAGAGGACTTCAGAAAAAAGATTGTAGCAGCCTATGAGTCTGGGAAGGGATTTAAAAAGATCTCAAAAGATTTTGAAATCAGCCATTCCACTGTCCGGAAGATAGTCTACAAGTGGAGGGCTTTCAAAACAACTGCCAACATGCCCAGGACTGGTCGCCCCAGCAAGTTCACCCCAAGAGCAGACCGCAAGATGCTAAAAGAGGTCTCCAAAAACCCTAAAGTGTCATCTCGAGAACTACAGCAGGCTCTGGCTACTGTTGATGTAGAAGTACATGCCTCTACAATCAGAAAGAGACTGTACAAGTTTAACTTGCATGGGAGGTGTGCAAGGAGGAAACCTTTGCTTTCCAAGAGAAACATCGAGGCCAGACTGACATTTGCCAGAGATAAAGTTGACAAAGACCAGGACTTCTGGAATAATGTTCTTTGGACAGATGAGTCCAAAATTGAATTATTTGGACACAACAGCAGAGGACATGTTTGGCGTAAACCAAACACAGCATTCCAAGAAAAGAACCTCATACCAACTGTGAAGCATGGAGGTGGAAGTGTCATGGTTTGGGGCTGCTTTGCTGCAGCAGGACCTGGTCAGCTCACCATCATAGAATCCACGATGAATTCTACTGTGTATCAGAAGGTGCTTGAAGAACATGTGAGACCATCAGTTAGAAAATTAAAGCTGAAGCGGAACTGGACCATGCAACATGACAATGACCCAAAACATACTAGTAAATCAACCAAAGATTGGCTGAAAAAGAAGAAATGGAGAGTCCTGGAATGGCCAAGTCAAAGTCCAGATTTGAATCCCATTGAGATGGTGTGGGGTGACTTGAAAAGGGCTGTACGTGCAAGAAACCCCTCAAACATCTCACAGCTGAAAAAGTTCGGCATTGAGGAGTGGGGTAAAATTTCCTCAGACCGATGTCGAAGACTGGTAGATGGCTACAAGAACCGTCTCACTGCAGTTATTTCAGCCAAAGGAGGTAACACTCGCTATTAGGGGCAAGGGTGTCCTATCTTTTTCCTCAGTTAGAATAGGCATTTTTGTAGAATGACATTTACAGAAGATCTTGAAAAGACTTTTCTTCAGTTTTCTTTGTTTAGTTGGATTACTTTAATCTCTCTGTATTGTTGAAACGGAGATGAAATAACCTTTTATTAAAAATGTTACAAAAAACCACATGCTTTCAAAGGGTGTCCTAATTTTTTCACATGACTGTATATACAGTATACTGTCCTCTGTAGTATATATACAGTATACTGTCCTCTGTAGTATATATATACAGTATACTGTCCTCTGTAGTATATATACAGTATACTGTCCTCTGTAGTATATATACAGTATACTGTCCTCTGTAGTATATATACAGTATACTGTCCTCTGTAGTGTATATATACAGTATACTGTCCTCTGTAGTATATATACAGTATACTGTCCTCTGTAGTATATATATACAGTATACTGTCCTCTGTAGTATATATACAGTATACTGTCCTCTGTAGTATATATACAGTATACTGTCCTCTGTAGTATATATACAGTATACTGTCCTCTGTAGTATATATACAGTACACTGTCCTCTGTAGTATATATATACAGTATACTGTCCTCTGTAGTATATATACAGTATACTGTCCTCTGTAGTATACATACAGTATACTGTCCTCTGTAGTATATATACAGTATACTGTCCTCTGTAGTATATATACAGTACACTGTCCTCTTCAGTGTTAATTACTTTACACAGTTTAGTGTCATCTGTGAAAATTGATATTTTACTATGCAAGCCTTCTACAAGATCATTAATAAAAATATTGAAGAGAATAGAGCCCAATACTGACCCCTGAGGTACTCCGCTAGTGACAGTGACCCAATCTGAGTGTGTACCGTTAATAACCACCCTCTGTTTTCTATCACTGAGCCAATTACTTACCCACATTACTTAACAACACAGATAACACAGTGATGGCTATCTGAGTACAGAAAATGTAGTAGTGTTACCTGCAGTCCTATGTAAAACCACAGATAACACTAGAGCTGATAATGTGGTAGTGTTACCTGCAGTCCTATGTAAAACAACAGTTAACACTAGAGCTGATAATGTGGTAGTGTTACCTGCAGTCCTATGTAAAACCACAGATAACACTAGTGTAGATCATGGGGTAGTGTTACCTTCGTCCTTAGTGTGCCTCCGTGTGTCTCTCCCACGGACTCCATGCTGCTGGCGCTGCCTCCCCTTCCATCTTCTTCTTGCCCCGCACAGAACGTCCTGATGCAGCTGCATCAAGGCATAGAAACACTGTGCTGCATGGTGATGGTGACAGGGACAGACACACAGACAGGTACAGGGACACGCACAGGGACATACATATGGACAGACACTTATACAATGGTGAGATCGCCACAGATCACTGCCGCAGTCCGCTCCATCCATGGTCTCAGCACCACATAGTGATTGGGGCACAACACTGCCTGCATGGCCCGGCTTATCATTATCAGCCGCCTGGGACAGCGGTAAAAACCCAGTGACAGCTCAGGCTTCGTTCACATCACCGTTCTGCCTTTCCGTTCTCCTGCTCCGTTTAGGAGCAGGAGAACGGAAAGGACGGATTCGGCACATAACTGAGCCAAACGGGGCATAAGGACCCCATAGACTATAATGGGGTCTGTTAGGTGTCCGCTCAGAAGATAATTTTTTTAAGCGGAGACAAAAGTCCTGCATGCACAACTTTTGTCTCTTCTCCAAAATCATCTTCTGAGTGGAAACCTAACGGACCCCATTATAGTCTATGGGGTCCTTAGGCCCCGTTCGGCTCAGTTATGTGCCGAAACCGTCCTTTACGTTCTCCTGGTCCTAAACGGAGCAGGAGAACGGAAAGGCTGAACGCTGATGTGAGCGAAGCCTCATATTGATCCTTCCTATACGGGCCCCCTTCTTGTCTCTCTGTACAGGGAACACTGACACCTGTTGCGGTCCGCATCTTTTGCAGCCCGATTGAAATGAATGGGTCCGCACACATTCCGCAAAATGGCGGCACGGATACGGACCCAGAATTACAGTCGTGTGACTGGACCCTAAACTAACTAACTGCTGACAACACCTACAAAGGACACGCTCTAAAGATTTAGCATGGACAAGTACTACTTCTCCATGCTAAATCTTACAGCGTGTCCTAATTACACCGCACAACAATGATTTTCATGTGATTTAGGCCTCATGCACACGACCATTTTTGTGGTCCGCATCCGAGCCGCATTTTTTGGCAGCTCAGGTGCAGACCCATTCACTTCAATGGGGCCGCAAAAGATGCGGACAGCACTCCGGGATATCATGTCCTATTCTTGTCTGTTTTGCGGACAAGAATAGGCATTTCTACAATGGGCCACCCGTTCCGTTCTGCAAATTGTGGAAGGCACACGGGCGGCTTCCGTTTTTTGCGGATCCGCGGTTTGCGGACTGCAAAAAAGTGAACGGTCGTGTGCATGAGGCCTTATACTAAAATGAGCTCGCTGATTCCAAATATGAACTCGGAATTCGCCTGACACGTCTAGATTTTAACCCCTTAAGGACCCCGGGATTTTCCATTTTTTCGTTTTTCACTTCCCTTTTAACAGTACTGGGATTTGCTCAAGTAAGAGTTAAACTGAAAAACTAGACTTTTTGAAATTTTGTTATTCCATTACATTTTCATACACTGTTTACTACACAAACTGATGTAGATCAGGTAATTGTTGGAGTAAAACTTTTCAAAATTATTCAATGCTTTCCAAGTGCTTCATTCATTTAGGCATACTTATGCATAGCAAAATTTCGTGACGTGTTACAACAATTCTGACTTCGGATTTGTAATCCGCACACTCGATTCAGTATAGGACAAATGTTTTTTGCCCAGTAGCAGACGAAAAGCTTTTTTTGTTGTTGCGTGGTGTTATAAGTGAATGGGACATCATGGGAGGAGAGTGGTGCTGGCTGAGACTCACTATTTGGCTAATGGAAAAAGCTCAGTCACTGTGACATGGCTGAGCCTGAAGGGGTTGAAATGAAACAACTGGACAAAAGAGGGAAAAAAAAAAAAAAGGACCTTACTAGTTTGAAGACGGCCAGCAGCAAGCAGGACAGGAACCAACTCTGCAGTGATAGGAGAAAGGCCGGTTTAGCCACACTGAGTGGTCACCCTCTGGTGATCACAGAAGAACTTGGGCCATGTCAGGAGCACGGAGGACTGCACAAGGAGGAGGCAATGATCGGGTTATTTTCCTGGGACCCGGCCCCTCCTTCTGCAAGTCTCTCTCTCTCAAGGTTCCTGAGCACACTCTCTTCCCTGGCTGTGTGAGGAGGCGGGGCCAAGGACGCAGCACCGCAGACTGGCACAGTGAGTGAGAGGCAGGACACAGCCTGCATGGCCGGGCTTATCATAAGCCGGGACATGCAGGTGCAGTACGCAGCCCTGCAGGGTATTGCGATAGTGAGGTCACGGTTACTAGGCAAACAAGGGTTGCTCTTGGTTACTCACAGTTTATAGGATGACCCTGGGCAGGCGTACAGCAGTGATGGAGAGGCTGGCACAGAAGTCCTCTGGGGCACTCTCAATGTATAGGGACCAGGCCGGTGGTAGGTGAGGTGCCCTGGGTGTTGCAGGTTTAGTGTGCCGGTGGCAAGATCCCTTTAAGTTCGTGACGCCAGTGCCGGTAACGGTGGCACACCGATTGATAATAGTAATAAGTGAGGAACACAGTTTGCAGTGAACCAAAACTTTCTTTACTGGAACGGTTAACTATTTACAGTTCTTTTAGGTTCAGTTCCATATGACAGAAGCAGTCTTAAGCAGGCTTATACAATGATGGCAGGCAAAAATGGTCTTGCAAGATACTCAGAGGGTTAAATACACTCACAGATCAGGCTGCACCTTTTCCTCAGAAATCCTGTGCACTATTCCTCAGAACTCCTGTCTGTCTTAATCCCAAGGCCCGTATGCCCTATTGGTGGCTTTATCCTTGGTAAAGAGACTTCCTCAGGTATATATCTCCTTGCATTGAATAGACTCTTCTGCCCTTCAGCTCTCTTGTTTGGCTGGAAACACTTCTGCTCTGCTCTGTACTGTACTTTGTAGGAACTGCAGTTCTGAGATAACTCTTCCCCTGGTAACAAACTTCTGAGCTAACTCTGGCTCAAGAACCTCAGGCAGGCTAGACTGCTCTCACTAGCCTCCTGGACTACACTACTCTTTTCCTGTCTGGGCCTAACTATATATATTAGGGGTTCCCTAGCTCCCTCTACTGTCTAGGAGGAGGAACTACACCCTAACAGGCCTGATACACAGATAAACAGGAAAATGCACATAAAACATCATATAAATTACAATGGTCATATTAGCCCTTGTGTAGTGCCCACATTTACCTAGTGGGACACTACATACCCCGTTGCTTTAACGTTGCCCGTCCTCGGTGCAACATAAGGGGCCCGCCCAGCTGGAAACTGCAACCTGAAAGACAAAAAGTGCAAAGCAGGAACACACATCTACATTTGCAGTACATATATATACCAGGCAACTCCGCTGGCAAGTGCGGTGAAAAGGGGCGTCGTTCTCTTCACTCAGGATAGTATAGGGAACAGGGGCGCTGACCTGGTGCAGCGTATCTGGGATAACCAGGATAGTCCATAATGATAATAATAGAAGATGCAAATATAACATAAGTTCCTGGAGGCTCAAAAGAACAAAATGAGTCCGTACCCGGGTCTTGTAAATAGTTAAACAGGGGTTTCCCGGGAGGGGCTACTTTAGCCCACAATGTAGTCTCTGAATCTCACAGGTGGGTGCCCCTTAGTAGACCGTGTGGACCTTCTTACTGGCAGAGGTTCTTCCTGCCTTGGTTCAGGAGGGTCAGAGGAGTCCACAGGCTCTGGAGCTCTTTCAGGTACACTCTGGGACAAGTCATGCTGGGGTTGAGGACTAGCAGGAACTGGAGCTGGTACCACCAAGTTCAACCAGGGTGTGAGGAACCAATGAAGTGGCTCTTTGTCATGTATCAGGTTCTCAACAGCCTGCATAGGATCAGCAGGTTGGGCTGGCAACCCGGGCTCAGGAGACTCCGGCTCAATGTCTTCTGCTGCAATTTCTCCTTCTATGCAGGGTTTTAAACGATTCCTGTGTACAATTTGGGAGCCTTTATCTTCTCTGGAAATTTGATAAATGTGGGCCTCAGCATTAGGGATAGCAGAAATGACGTAGGGAGTCCTTTCCCACTTACTGTCCAATTTACTGGTTCGGTGGTTATTTTTCAACCACACCATGTCTCCTAAAGCTAGAGGTTCTGCATGAGCAGCCAGGTCATAGTCTCTCTGCTGTTGCTCTCGGGCATTTTCCATGCGCTCCTGAACAATCTCCTTGGCATTAAGGAGACGTCTTTGATGCTCCACCACCCAATCAGTCTTTGGTAGTGGATTGATGACATCAGGCACCTGTACATCCAGGGAGTGGTCAGCAGGTAGCCTCCCTTGACGGCCGAACATCAGATAGAAGGGCATGTACCCGGTGGAGCAGTGAATTGTATTGTTATAGGTATACATGAGTTGTGGCAGCAGAGTAGGCCAATTACCCCTTGTCTCAGGGGGTACTGCTCTCAGCATTTTAATTCACAGAGTCCGTTACCTTGCAGATGATAGGCAGTGGTCCGGACTTTCTGGCAATTATGTAGCAGGCACATCTCTTGGAACAACTGTGATTCAAACGCAGACCCCTGGTCGGTGAGGATCCTCTCTGGGCAGCGGTAGGGCAGGAGGAAATGCTTCCAGAACGCCTCCGCCGCAGTCTTGGCTGTCAGGTCTTTCACAGTCACTGCTACGACAAACTTAGTGAAGTGATCAATAATGGTCATGGCATAAGTATACCCTGAGCGACTCGACGTGGTATGAGGATCTGGTATACCCTGTCGCAGGACACTGGATCCAAGCTCCTTCTAAGCAACAGGCCTTTTTGAAGGAAGAGTTGGTGGCGATGTCTCCACAGTCTCAATAGTTCTGGGTCTGCACTCTTCCTGCGGACTCTCTCAGGAGTTCTCCCACTAGTAAGGAAGTCGAGCAGTTCACCGAGGACTCTACTTTCTGACTGGAGCTTAATCCACCTTTCGTGTTCGTCCCTGGACTCAGGAATATTTTATGAAGAGGAATCAGCAGCTGAGTGATTTTCAGTGCGAACATTATCTTGCTGAGCAAATTTGTTGTAAAACGCCGGCATCTCCACTTCTTTCCAGGCATCCTTTGGTTCATCTGGTGCTTCTGTAGTGGGGAGCCGAGACAGGGCATCAGCATTATCATTGGAGCGGCCTGCCCGGTATTTCACAGTGAAGTCATAGTTGGCAAGGCGGGAGGCCCATCTTTGCTCCAGCGCCCCTAACTTGGCTGTATTTAGATGCGCCAGGGGGTTGTTGTCCGTGAAGGCGACAAACGGAGTGGCATCAAGATAGTCTTTGAATTTTTCAGTCACAGCCCACACTAAGGCAAGGAACTCCAGCTTGAAGGAACTATAATTCTGATAGTTTTTCTCAGCTCCCCTCAGGGATCTGCTGGCGTAGGCAATCACCCTCTCTTTGTTGTCTTGCACATGAGCCAACACGGCTCCCAGGCCTCTTTTACTGGCATCCGTGTAGAGGTGAAACGGCTTCTGATAATCCGGGTAACCCAGGACAGGGGGTTCAGTCAGCTTCTTCTTTAGGAGCTGGAAGGCAATCTCCCGTTCTTCATTCCATTCAACAGGGATAGGAGTCTTTGGACTCTTCTTAGGATGCCCCCTTAGGAGTTCCTGTATCGGATCCGCAATTTGTGCAAAATGCGGGATGAAGCGTCTATAATATGCTGCAAAGCTGAGGAAACTTCTCACCTCTTTCACGGTGGTGGGAGTAGGCCAATTGCGGACAGCAGCAAGTTTATCAGGATCAGGCTGGACTCCTTCGGCACTAACAACGTGCCCTAGATACTTTACTGCTGGTTTCAGCAGATGGCACGTGGACGGCTTGATTTTAAGGCCATATTTAACAAGGACTTGAAACACTTCAGCCAGATGTTTTAAATGATCCTCATACGTCTTGGAGTAGATAATAACGTCATCCAAATATAGCAGTATAGTCTCAAAGTTCTTATGGCCTAAACAACGCTCCATCAACCGCTGGAACGTCCCTGGAGCGTTACACAGTCCAAAAGCCATATAATTAAATTCAAACAGACCCATAGGCGTAGTGAAAGCGGTCTTTTCCCGATCTTCTGGGGCCATAGGTACCTGCCAGTACCCACTGGTTAAGTCCAGAGTGGAGAAGTGGGCTGATGACCCCAGGGCAGTCAAGGACTCTTCAATGCGTGGCAACGGATAAGCGTCTTTATGGGTGATTTGATTGATTTTTCTATAGTCCACGCAGAACCTAATGCTGCCATCTTTTTTTCGAACAAGAACTAGGGGTGCAGCCCAGGGACTGTGACTGTCCCGGATTATATTAGAGTCTTTCATTTTCTGTATCATCTCTTTCACAGACTGATAGGTAGTAGGCGGTATGGGTCTGTATCTCTCCTTAATAGGAGGATGAGAGCCAGTGGGTATGGTGTGTTTGATTACACTGACCTCTCCGTAGTCCGTGGAGTGCTTGCTGAAAGCCTTGTGGTGTTCTTTCACCAGACTCAGGACTCCCTCTATTTTCTCCTTCGGGGTGGATTTGTTCCCGACATGAAGTTCCTCCCACCAGGTTACTGAAGAGGCGCTGGCAGGTGCGCTGCTGCTCTGTGCGGTCTGGAACGTCTCCGTGGCAGGCAGACGGATAACATCCTGAAAGGACACCTGGAAAAGCTGAGCAACGGGGCAGTGTTTAGAAAGAGTAACAGGGTGATCACAGAAATTAATCAAACAGACAGGCACTTTACCTTGAGATACGGTCACCAGACTCTTGGCTGTTCGCACAAAGGGATGATTCTCAATTTGGATAGGTTCCACTAGGGCTTGATAGTCCTGGCCCTGGATCCCTAGGACAGCACGGCACCACAGGATGATCTGGGAATTCGGAGGCAGAATTACCGGCCGGTTATCCCGGATCCGGGCAGTACAGATTTCTCCTTTTCCATTTGCGAATCTTTGCTGAGCACACAGCACACTGATAGTCTTTTGAATGACTCTTTTAGAAGCAGGTGAAGCTGAAGGTATGGATTGGTTCAATGCCTCAAGCACCTCGGAGTAACAATTTTTAAAGACATTAGTCCCTAGGATCACGGGGTGTCCCCCTTTATCTCCGGCTTTCACCACAATCACACCTTGCTGAGGTAAGGTGGCTTCTCCCACCTCAAGGGTAGGTTCCCAGTACCCATGAACTTTCATCGGCTTGCCGTTGCTGGCAATGATATCTAGCCAGGATTCCGGTGGCTGGGTGAGGAGACTTGAATCACAGAACTTGTCAAAAGCGGGTCGTTGGATGGTGGTGACTGAGACCCAGTATCCAGCAGGGCTTCAAAAGGTATCCCGTTGATACACGTTAATTTTTGGACGAGATCCTACGTATCTGGGCATCCAGCTTGGATCCTTTGAACCTACTGTTCTACCTCCCGAGGGGCGGTCCTCGGCCTCGGGGGTGGCCCGTTTAACTTCCAACATGTTGATTCAGTATGTCCATATTGTTTATAATAGTGGCAGACAGGCTGCTTGCGGTTCTTAGACCGGTAATTCGGTCGTCCATCAGGTTCTTTGAGGTATACATCTTTATATGCAGGCGGGAGCCTTTGAGGAAGGGGGCTTTCATCTTCTAGTAACAATGGTCTCTCCCATTCCACTATTTTCCTGCACACCTTCTCCAAGCTCTTAGTGAGATAGAAACATAGAAACATAGAAACATAGAATGTGTCGGCAGATAAGAACCATTTGGCCCATCTAGTCTGCCCAATATACTGAATACTATGGATAGCCCCCGGCCCTATCTTATATGAAGGATGGCCTTATGCCTATCCCATGCATGCTTAAACCCCTTCACTGTATTTGCAGCTACCACTTCTGCTGGAAGGCTATTCCATGCATCCACTACTCTCTCAGTAAAGTAATACTTCCTTATATTACTTTTAAACCTTTGCCCCTCTAATTTAAAACTGTGTCCTCTTGTGGTAGTTTTTCTTCTTTTAAATATGCTCTCTTCCTTTACCGAGTTGATTCCCTTTATGTATTTAAAAGTTTCTATCATATCCCCTCTGTCTCTTCTTTCTTCCAAGCTATACATATTAAGGTCCTTTAACCTTTCCTGGTAAGTTTTATCCTGCAATCCATGTACTAGTTTAGTAGCTCTTCTCTGAACTCTCTCTAGAGTATCTATATCCTTCTGGAGATATGGCCTCCAGTACTGCGCACAATACTCCAAGTGAGGTCTCACCAGTGTTCTGTACAGCGGCATAAGCACTTCACTCTTTCTACTGCTTATACCTCTCCCTATACATCCAAGCATTCTGCTGGCATTTCGTGCTGCTCTATTACATTGTCTTCCCACCTTTAAGTCTTCTGAAATAATTACTCCTAAATCCCTTTCCTCAGATACTGAGGTCAGGACTGTGTCAAATATTCTATATTCTGCCCTTGGGTTTTTACGCCCCAGGTGCATTATCTTGCACTTATCCACATTAAATTTCAGTTTCCAGAGTTCTGACCATTCTTCTAGTTTTCCTAAATCCTTTTCCATTTGGCGTTTCCCTCCAGGAACATCAACCCTGTTACATATCTTTGTGTCATCAGCAAAAAGACAAACCTTACCAGCGAGGCCTTTTGCAATATCACTTATGAAGATATTAAACAAAATCGGTCCCAGTACAGATCCCTGTGGAACCCCACTGGTAACATTACCTTGTTTTGAATGTTCTCCATTGACTACAACCCTCTGTTGTCTGTCACTCAGCCACTGCCTAATCCACTCAACAATATGGGAGTCCATGCTCAATGACTGCAGTTTATTGATAAGTCTTCTATGTGGGACAGTGTCAAAAGCCTTACTAAAATCTAGATATGCGATGTCTACTGCACCTCCACCGTCTATTATTTTATTCACCCAGTCAAAAAAATCTATAAGATTTGTTTGACATGATCTCCCTGAAGTAAACCCATGTTGTTTTTCATCTTGCAATCCATGGGATTTTAGATGTTCCACAATCCTATCCTTTAATAGGGTTTCCATTAATTTGCCTACTATTGATGTCAGACTCACTGGTCTATAGTTGCTCGATTCCTCCCTACTACCTTTCTTGTGAATAGGCACGACATTTGCCAATTTCAAATCTTCCGGGACGACTCCTGTTACTAATGATTGGTTAAATAAATCTGTTAACGGTTTTGCCAGCTCACCACTAAGCTCTTTTAATAATTTTGGGTGTATCTCATCAGGCCCCTGTGACTTATCTGTCTTCACCTTAGACAGCAAACTTAGAACATCTTCCTCTGTAAAGATATATGCATCAAACGATTTATTAGTCATTCTTTCTAGTGGAGGTCCTTCTCCTTTTTCTTTTGTAAAAACTGAACAGAAGTATTCATTAAGGCAGTCGGCTAGCCCTTTATTCTCTTCTACATACCTTCCGTCCTTTGTTTTTAATTTAGTTATTCCTTGTTTTAATTTCCTTTTTTCATTTATATATCTGAAGAATGTCTTATCCCCTTTTTTCATAGACTGAGCTAGTTTTTCTTCTGCCTGCGCTTTAGAAGTTCTTATAACTTGCTTGGCCTCTCTCTGCCTAATCTTGTAGATTTCCTTATCTTCATTGCTCTGGTTTTTTTTATAATTACAAAATGCTAGCTTTTTATTTTTAATGATTTGGGCCACTTCTGCTGAGTACCACATTGGTCTCCTCCTTTTTTTGCTTTTACTGACAAGTCTAATGCAATTTTCTGTTGCCTTCAATAATGCACCTTTTAAGTAGTCCCATTTCTCCTGGACTCCATGTAATCCGTTCCAGTCTGATAAGGACTCATTTATGACTAATTTCATTTTTGAAAAGTCTGTTTTTCTAAAATCTAAAACTTTTGTTTTTGTGTGGTGGGACTCTTTCACAGTTCTTATATTAAACCACACTGACTGGTGATCACTAGATCCCAAGGTTTCGCCTACAATGACATCATATACCGAATCCCCGTTTGTGAATACCAAATCCAAAATGGCCTCCCTCCGGGTTGGCTCCTCAACCACTTGTTGTAGAGATAACCCCAGTAGGGAATTTAGAATATCTGTACTCCTGGTAGAACTTGCTATTTTGGTTTTCCAGTTTATATCTGGAAGATTGAAATCTCCCATAATGATAACTTCTCCTTTCATTGTCATTTTAGCTATTTCTTCAACTAGTAGATCATCTAGTTCTTTAACTTGACCAGGTGGTCTATATATCACACCTACACGAGTTACTGCATGGTTAGCAAACTGCAACGTAACCCAAACTGACTGTATGTTGGCCTCACCAACTTGTATTAGGTTGGATTTAATGCTATCTTTCACATACAGTGCCACTCCTCCTCCTTTCTTGCCTTCTCTGTCTCTTCTGTATAAAGAGTACCCTGGTATGGTTATGTCCCAGTCATTTCTTTCATTAAACCATGTCTCCGTAACAGCCACTAAATCTACATTCTCAAATGCCATTATTGACCCAAGTTCATTGATTTTTTTACCTAAACTGCGAGCATTTGTAGACAGGACTCTGAGCTTATCATTTCTTAACCTCTGTGCTTCTGACCAGTTCTGGCATTGTTTCGGGGGGCAATTGGACTCTTTTATTTTCACTCTTTTGCCCCCCCTTCCTAGTTTAAATACTCTTTCGCAAATTCTTGGAGTTGTTCACTAAGTACATTTGTTCCTTTGAGAGAAAGATGCAAACCATCTTTTTTGTACAGTTCCTTTCTATTCCAAGTAGAGCTATCATGAGAAACAAAGCCAAATCCTTGCTCTTGACACCATTTACCAAGCCATATGTTGTACTCCTTTATGAGCCTCTGCCTATCATTCTGAACATTATGCACAGGCAGAACTTCAGAAAATGAAATGGTGGATGCAAAATCCTGTACGTCATTACCAAGTGTGATAAAAGATTTTTTCACCTGACACTTCATTGCAAGCCAGGTCATTTGTCCCTAGATGGACAAGAACATCCACGTCCCCTTCCTGCTTTGCTTGCTTAACAATATTAATAATACGTCTTCTATCTCTTCTAGCAGTAGCCCCAGGGAGACATCTCACAAAACCATTTTCTTTAAGCTCCACACTTCTTATGATTGAATCACCCAGCAACAGCTGCATCCTTTCAGACTTC
This sequence comes from Bufo bufo, assembly GCF_905171765.1. NCBI lineage: Eukaryota > Metazoa > Chordata > Amphibia > Anura > Bufonidae > Bufo > Bufo bufo. The sequence goes on from NC_053392.1 coordinate 611,721,395, forward strand.
ACTTTATCTTTTTTGTTGCATACATTAGACATAGGAGTCGATGGTTTCTCACCCTCTGTGCTTGAGTCCATATCCATGTTGTCCTTACATTCTGAGAGTGCTGCAAATGAATTATGGAGAACCACCGACTGTGGGACATGTTGTAATGACCGACGACACGCACAGGGAGGAAAACAGGGAAAGCCCTGCCCAAGGGAGAGGGAAAGGTGGTGACCCCTAACTCACCTTGCGGCTGGCACCTGACTGCCCTGACGTCCCTAGACGGGTTCCTCACCCGTGCGGCGATCGCGTGCCTAAACCCTGGCTTTCCCTAATATGAGCCCTGGATAGTGAACAGGCCGGTGGGATCGCTAGTCCACACCACTATCACTAAGAGGGAAACACCAGGGAGAGGACAGACAAAACATACAAACACATACACCCAGGTGGGCGACCACAATAAACCAAAAAGGTCCAACAGGGATCTGGAGCGTACTGGACCAACTACCAGCGAACGCAGCAACACAGCTCCAGAAGGTCAGAATAGATGTCCAGGCAGGAAGCTCTATCTCTGGCAACCAGAGAAGTGTGAAAGAGAAATATAAGGAGGTCTGGGAGTGCTGGACAAGGAACAGCTGAGGAGAAGGAGCTACGGATCCCTGAGTGAGCCAAAAGGGTTTGCTAAGCAAACCCAGAAAGCTACCATAAGGAAAACAGCCCTATCTTAAATAGAGCGTGCAGCCAACCGCTGCGACTTCCTGACCCCGGGTATAACGGAGTCAGGCGTGGTCCTCGACACCCTCGTGACAGTACCCCCCTCTCTACGAGGGGCCTCCGGACACTCAGGACCAGGTCTCCCAGGATGAGAGGCATGAAAAACCCGAACTAACCTGTCGGCGTTTACCTCAGACGCAGGAACCCACATTCTTTCCTCGGGACCGTAACCTCTCCAATGCACCAGATATTGAAGAGAGCGGCGGACCCGACGAGAATTAACAATTTTGGATATCTGAAATTCTAGGTTACCATCCACGACAACAGGAGGGGGTGGCAGCGGTGATGGTTCTAGAGGTGGAACATATTTTTTGAGTAACGACTTATGAAAAACATTATGAATTTTAAAAGTCTGAGGTAACTCCAGGCGAAAAGCCACGGGGTTGATGATGGCTACAATTTTGTAAGGGCCAATAAACCTAGGACCCAGTTTCCAAGAGGGAACCTTCAATTTAATATTCCTAGTAGACAACCACACATAGTCATTCACTCCTAGGTCCGGACCTGGCGACCGTCTCTTATCAGCCATGCATTTGTATTTACCTCCCATATTTTTCAAGTTAGCTTGCACCTTCTGCCATACCGATGAAAGAGATGACGAAAACCGTTCCTCTTCGGGAACCCCAGAAGACCCCCCCTCTTTGAAAGTACAGAATTGGGGATGAAAACCATATGCACCAAGAAATGGTGACTTGCCAGTGGATTCCTGACGACGATTATTTATGGCAAACTCAGCTAACGGTAAATATGATGACCACAACTCTTGGTTTTCAGACACAAAACATCTTAGATATGTCTCAAGGTTTTGGTTGGTACGCTCAGTCTGTCCATTCGACTGAGGATGGAAAGCAGAGGAAAAGGACAAGTGTACCCCCAAACGAGAACAAAAAGCTTTCCAAAATTTAGAAATAAACTGGGTACCCCGATCCGAAACAACATCGGAGGGGACCCCGTGAAGCTTCACGATTTCACTGACGAATACCTGAGCAAGAGTCTTAGCATTAGGTAGTGCGGGTAACGCAATGAAGTGTACCATTTTGCTAAACCTGTCCACTACTACCAAAATAACTGTTTTACCCGCAGACAAAGGTAAGTCAGTGATAAAATCCATTGACAGATGTGTCCACGGTCTATTGGGAATGACGAGTGGTAATAGAGACCCTGCAGGACGTGTATGTGAAACTTTTGCGCGCGCACAGGTAGAACAAGAAGACACAAAATCCAATACATCCTGACGCCACCTTGGCCACCAAAAACGACGAGACAATAGTTCCAAGGTTGCTTTACTACCCGGGTGCCCAGCAAGTGCCGAATTATGATGTTCCTTTAATAATTCGAAACGTAAGTTCAACGGTACAAACAATTTCTCTGAGGGGCAAGAGACCGGGGCGTCCCCCTGGGCCTCTAACACCTTCCCCTCCAAAACAGAGTGTACCGCAGAAACAACCACTCCTCTTTGAAGAATGGGTACCGGATCGCTCACATTACCCCCTCCAGGGAAACAACGAGATAGTGCATCAGCCTTGGTGTTCTTTGCCCCAGGACGATAGGTAATCACAAAGTTAAACCTGGTAAAAAAATAGCGACCACCTAGCCTGTCTAGGGGTGAGACGCTTAGCTGATTCGAGGTACAGAAGATTTTTGTGGTCCGTAATTACAGTGACGGGGTGGACTGCCCCCTCTAAGAAATGACGCCACTCCTCAAACGCAAGTTTAATAGCTAATAGTTCCCTATTGCCAATATCGTAGTTCTTTTCTGCTGCAGATAGTTTTTTAGAAAAGAAAGCACAAGGACGCCATTTGCCAGGAGACGGACCCTGAGACAGCACCGCCCCCACTCCCACCTCTGACGCATCGACTTCAACAATAAAAGGCTGAGAGACATCAGGTTGGACCAGTACAGGTGCTGAGGTAAACCTCTCTTTTAGAGAGGAAAAAGCAACTTTAGCGGCGTCAGACCATTTAGAAAAATCAGTCCCCTTCCTAGTCATGTCAGTAAGCGGTTTTACAATAAGTGAATAATTTTTAATGAATTTCCTATAGAAATTCGCGAAGCCCAAGAACCGTTGTAGTGCTTTGAGGTTCTCAGGAAGATCCCAATCTAAAATTGCCTGGACCTTCCTAGGATCCATACGGAAACCTGACGCAGATAAAAAATAACCCAGGAATTGTATCTCCTGAACGGCGAAGACACACTTTTCAATTTTAGCATATAATTCATTCGTCCGTAGGACCTGCAGTACTTGTCTGACATGCACCTCATGTGTTTTCAGATCGGACGAATAAATTAAAATATCATCTAGGTATATTACCACAAACCTGCCGATTAGATGACTAAAAATGTCATTAACGAAATGTTGAAAGACGGCAGGAGCATTGGTCAGACCGAAAGGCATAACTAGATTTTCATAATGCCCCTCAGGGGTGTTAAACGCTGTCTTCCACTCATCCCCCTCCTTAATACGAATCAGATTGTAGGCACCCCTAAGATCAAGTTTGGAGAACCACCTAGCACCCGCAATCTGATTAAACAGGTCAGGAATGAGAGGAAGAGGGTATGGGTCTCGGATGGTTATCTGATTTAATTCGCGAAAATCTAAGCAAGGACGCAGGCCCCCATCTTTCTTTTTAACGAAGAAAAACCCTGCAGCCACGGGTGAAGAAGAGGGTCTGATGTGTCCCTTAGCCAAGCTCTCGGAGATATAATCTTTCATGGCTTGTCTCTCTGGACCCGAAAGATTATATAACCTGGTCTTGGGTAATTTTGCGCCGGGAATAAGGTTAACCGGGCAATCATAAGGACGATGAGGTGGTAACTTCTGACAACCCTTTTCAGAAAAAACATCCTCAAAGTCCGAAATAAATGTAGGTAGGGTAGTTATGGAGGCGACTAAGCAATTGCTATTTAAGCAATTTTCTCTGCACTGCTCACTCCACTCCAATATCTCCCTGGCCTGCCAATCCACCACTGGATTGTGCGCTACCAACCAGGGAAGACCCAGCACTACCGGAGTGGGAAGCCCCTCCAGAACATAACCTGAAAGCATCTCGTTATGGTGGTCCCCTACCCGAAGGTGTAAATTATGAACCATGTGCGTGAGGTTTCTCTGAGACAGGGGAGCAGAATCAATAGCGAGTATGGGAATGGGTCTCTGTAAAGTACAGAGAGACAAACCCAAAGTGCGGGCAAAATGGGCATCTATCAAATTTACCCCTGCTCCACTGTCTAGAAAGAAAGAAATAGTCTCCGTCTTATCACCAAAAATAATAACCGCTGGCAACACAAATTGCGATGTACGTATGGAGGAAACGTATACCCCCCGGCTGACATCCTCCACACAGCCTGGGGTTAGTAGTTTTTCCGACGGTCTTTTGTTTCTGAGGAAAGAAGGACAGACATTAATGAAATGACCCCTCTCCCCACAAAAAAAACAAACCCCACGCCTACGGCGAGCCTCAGGAGGACGGACCTGACGAGTAGTTCCTCCTAGCTGCATAGGCTCGTCTAAGTCCGTACAGACTAACTGCTGCTTGGGAGGGGTTACCAATTGCTCCGGTTTTTTCAACCTGACCCTAAGGCATCTATCTATTCGGATAGAAAGGGACATAACCGCATCAAGGGAAAAGGGGGTCTCATATAATGCAAGCGCATCCTTAACCCTTTCGGATAACCCAGAGCAGAACTGACTCCTGAGAGCCGGGTCGTTCCATTGGGTATCCGTAGCCCACCTACGGAATTCAGAGCAATACTCCTCTACTGGCCGCTCTCCTTGTAAGAGTCTCCGTAATCTTGATTCAGCCAGGGCGACTCGGTCAGGGTCATCATATATGAGACCCAAGGCCCCAAAAAACTCATCCACTGACCGAAGAGCCTGGGAATCAGTAGGTAAAGAGAACGCCCAGGACTGCGGATCCCCCTGCAGCAGGGAAATAACAACCCCCACCCACTGATCTTCATTACCAGAGGAGTAAGGGGGCAGTTTAAAATATAACTTACAGGCCTCACGGAATGTCAAAAACTTGTCCCTTCCCCCAGAAAATCTGTCAGAGAGAGGGACCTTGGGTTCCGCAACAACCTGGTTACCAGTAGCAACCGCTGGGCTTGCAGTCAGTTGTAATTGCTGCTGTTGCTGGAGGACCGACGCCTTCAATCCTACCACCTCCAAAGACAGGCCATGAAATTGTTTGGACAGAGCAGCAATTTGATCCATACTGGATTCTAAGTAGGTTAAAAAAAATTTTTTTTTTTTTTTACCTACACAAAATAATGGCCAGAGATAATGTAATGACCGACGACACGCACAGGGAGGAAAACAGGGAAAGCCCTGCCCAAGGGAGAGGGAAAGGTGGTGACCCCTGACTCACCTTGCGGCTGGCACCTGACTGCCCTGACGTCCCTAGACGGGTTCCTCACCCGTGCGGCGATCGCGTGCCTAAACCCTGGCTTTCCCTAATATGAGCCCTGGATAGTGAACAGGCCGGTGGGATCGCTAGTCCACACCACTATCACTAAGAGGGAAACACCAGGGAGAGGACAGACAAAACATACAAACACATACACCCAGGTGGGCGACCACAATAAACCAAAAAGGTCCAACAGGGATCTGGAGGGTAGCGTACTGGACCAACTACCAGCGAACGCAGCAACACAGCTCCAGAAGGTCAGAATAGATGTCCAGGCAGGAAGCTCTATCTCTGGCAACCAGAGAAGTGTGAGAGAGAAATATAAGGAGGTCTGGGAGTGCTGGACAAGGAACAGCTGAGGAGAAGGAGCTACGGATCCCTGAGTGAGCCAAAAGGGTTTGCTAAGCAAACCCAGAAAGCTACCATAAGGAAAACAGCCCTATCTTAAATAGAGCGTGCAGCCAACCGCTGCGACTTCCTGACCCCGGGTATAACGGAGTCAGGCGTGGTCCTCGACACCCTCGTGACACATGTCTTCTATCCACCACTCTAAGACTTCCAGAACCTACATTAACCCATCTGCCATTTCTGGGGGTCCTCTGTGGCAGTGGCATTGCAGCAGTCCTAGCTGGAGTTTGTTTAACAGATAATTTAAATATTTCAGCTTTCAAAAATGCAATTTCCTGCTGCAGTAAGGAGAACTGTCTACAGATCTGACAGCATCCGAATCTCCAAAGAGTGGAACATGAAATAAATGCACAACAATTCCTGCACTGAACCAAGTCTGCCATTTTAAAGAGGAGGAAAAAAAAAAAAAAAAAAAAATTGTAACTTTAAATCAAACAAATCAAACAAATCTTACCTTTTTTTTTTTGTATTGTTTCCACCTTCCAGCCTACCTCCTGACTATCTCCTGCAATATCTCTTTACTAGTACTTAATGTAGTACTTGAAGCTAGTACTTGCAGCTAATCAAATGATGGTTTACTTGTTCCATTAATGCCGCCACCACATCTGTTACTGGAGCCTGAGTGGCTTGACTGGCTCCAGCCGGCCTCACATTAACAGTTTTTGACTGGCAGGCCTGAGGTTCAAGGGAGGCAGCTGGCCCCATGGGCGGGTTTTGGCCTAAGATACTGATGGCCAGCTCCTTAAAGTCCAAAAACGCACAATTGGGGTGTTGGGCCGACAGCATCCTCAGCTGGCCCTTTAAATGCTCAGTGTTTACACCTGCAAGGAACTGCTCTCTTAGAGTCTGGTCCTGGTCCTCAGCCTCCCGGGGGTCCACTTGGACCACAGCCTTCAGGGTCTCTTGCAGGGACAAAGCAAAATCACGGAGTGACTCACCAGGCTGTTGTTTCCTGCTGAAAAATCGCATCTTAACTTCAGACACCATTCTGGCCTCAAACGTGGTGCCGAGGCGATCAAAGATCTGTTCCAGGCTATTCTTTTCAGAGTTGGGCCAGGACATGACTTCCCTGCGGGCGGCCCCTTCTAACTGTGCTAAGAGGATCTCCATTTGTTGCTCAGTGGAGATGGGGTAGAGCCAAAACAAGGTCCCTAAAGTCTTTTAGCTTGTGGCCCTCCCCGGAATATCGCGGGAATCAGGGGGCCCCGAAATAATATGGCATGGTCAGTGGCATCAGGCTAGATGCTGCCGCAGCGGCTCCGCTTCTTCAGGTGCGGACATTGCGTGGTCTCTGGTGGCCAGGACTATAGGCAGACACACGCGGGCCTTTGCTTGCTTAAACTTTGCTAAGGGCACCTACGGAGTGGGTATGGCCCTTTAAGGAGGGACCTCCCCCAGTCTCTTTGCAAGGATCGGAACCTTCCCGGTGCTGATATATAAAGGGGCCAGTGAATACGAAAGTTTTTACTTACTCCGGCAATGCTCGGTCCAAATCTCGCGAGGTACGTGGTTACGTCGTGCGGAGGTCCCACGCGCAGCATCAGAAGATAGGCGCGGCCTCTTGGAGCTCCGAGATTCAAGGTAGGCGGTATCTTCCTTACAGACAGGGCGGTGTCTCTCCTTTTTCTTCTTCGCGCCAAACAGACACAACGAGGCGCACCAATAATCCAGTCACTTAGGTGGCCATCTTTGAGCAAAAACGCTGTCTATTCACTGACAGCAAGCGGTGACTTAAATAAGCGGCAAACAGTCCACAAAATACGATTTTCACACCGCAGTTTTTACAGTTCTTTGACCCAGCAATTTTCCAAATAAACGGATAGGGCTTTATCACTTTATGGGCAATATTGGCACACAGTTTATATTCCACAATGGCGTAGGAATGATTGCATCCTGTTCGTGACGCCAAAATATGCAGTACGCAGCCCTGCATGGTATTGCGATAGTGAGGTCACGGTTACTAGGCAAACGAGGGTTGCTGTTGGTTACTCACAGTTTATAGGATGACCCTGGGCAGGCGTACAGCAGTGATGGAAAGGCTGGCACAGAAGTCCTCTGGGGCACTCTCAATGTATAGGGACCAGGCCAGTGGTAGGTGAGGTGCCCTGGGTGTTGCAGGTTTAATGTGCCGGTGGCAAGATCCCTTTAAGTTCGTGACGCCAGTGCCAGTAACGGTGGCACACCGATTGATAATAGTAATAAGTGAGGAACACAGTTTGCAGTAAACCAAAACTTTCTTTACTGGAACGGTTAACTATTTACAGTTCTTTTAGGTTCAGTTCCATATGACAGAAGCAGTCTTAAGCAGGCTTATACAATGATGGCAGGCAACAATGTTCTTGCAAGATACTCAGAGGGTTAAATACACTCACAGATCAGGCTGCACCTTTTCCTCAGAAATCCTGTGCACTATTCCTCAGAACTCCTGTCTGTCTTAATCCCAAGGCCCGTATGCCCTATTGGTGGCTTTATCCTTGGTAAAGAGACTTCCTCAGGTATATATCTCCTTGCATTGAATAGACTCTTCTGCCCTTCAGCTCTCTTGTTTGGCTGGAAACACTTCTGCTCTGCTCTGTACTGTACTTTGTAGGAACTGCAGGTTTCTCAGGAGGTAACTTTTCCCCTGGTAACAAACTTCTGAGCTAACTCTGGCTCAGGAACCTCAGGCAGGCTAGACTGCACTCACTAGCCTCCTGGACTACACTACTCTTTTCCTGTCTGGGCCTAACTATATATATTAGGGGTTCCCTAGCTCCCTCTACTGTCTAGGAGGAGGAACTACACCCTAACAGGCCTGATACACATATAAACAGGAAAATGCACATAAAACATCATATAAATTACAATGGTCATATTAGCCCTTGTGTAGTGCCCACATTTACCTAGTGGGACACTACACAGGCAGCCGCCCAGGACAGTTGGGACCTATGCAGCTGCAGGAGTGAGCGGACACAGTGGGCCCCCCCAGGAGCTGACGCCGGCCCTGATTGTGGCCACAGCATCTGAGCAGTCATTTACTGGGAGATCCCAGGGATTACTCGGTTGCTATGATAGCTTGGGATCTGCTGAAGGATCTCAGGCCTGCCGTCGTAAAGTTCAATTTTGCTCATTACGGGATAAAAAATCATTAAAAAAAATAATTGTGCTTTATTTAAACATTTTCTGCAGTTTTTCTTCTACGACTTAAGGCCGCATTCACAAGACCGTGGTGCCGCCATGCGCGCGTTGTGGACTGCAAACTGCAGGTCTGCAGAATATGGGCACCGGCCAGGTGAACTCTGCATAGGGGTGTGGACTAGAGATGTCGCGAACATAAAAGTTTCCGTTTGCGAATGGCGAACGCGAATTTCCGCAAATGTTCGCGAACGGGCGAACCGCCATAGACTTCAATAGGCAGGCGAATTTTAAAACCCACAGGGACTCTTTCTGGCCACAATAGTGATGGAAAAGTTGTTTCAAGGGGACTAACACCTGGACTGTGGCAAAACTCCCATGGAAAATTACGTAGTTGACGCAGAGTCGGGTTTTAATTCATAAAGGGCATAAATCACCTAACATTCCTAAATTCTTTGGAATAACGTGCTTTAAAACATCAGGTATGATGTTGTATCGATCAGGTAGTGTAAGGGTTACGCCTGCTTCACAGTGACAGACCAAACTATGACAGACCAAACTCCCCGTTTAACGCAACGCAAACAACCGCAAACAGTCCATTTGCACAACCGCAAACTCCCCATTTGCACAAGGTTGGATACCAAGCTAGCCATGTCCCGTTCCTTGTCCTAACTGATGTCATTGAAGGTCTCTTCCTCCACCCAGCCACGTACAACACCAAGGGTCCCCGAAAGGTGACAACAAGCCCCCTGGGACGCCTGCTGTGGTTGGTCTTCCACCTCCTCAAAGCCACCTTCCTCCTCTGACTCCTCTTCTTCAGACTCCTCTCTCTGCGTTGCCGCTGGTCCAGCAATCGACGACGACAAGGCTGCTTCTGGTGGTGATGGTGACCACAACTCTTCCTCTTCATGCTCATCTACGGCCTGATCCAGCACTCTTCGCAGGGCATGCTCCAGAAAAAACGCATATGGGATGAGGTCGATGATGTTGCCTTGGGTTTTACTGACCAGGTTTGTCACCTCCGCAAAAGGACGCATGAGCCTACAGCCATTGTGCATGAGCGTTCAGTAACGCGGCAAAAAAATACCCAGCTCCGTAGAGGCTGTCCTCTTTTTTTTTTTATAAAAAAAATCTGTTCTTACCAGTTTAATCTCTGTTTTGTCCCCTATCAGGGGCCGGTGTGGTGTATGGAATAGATTTTAGGAACCAGGAGATGGAAAAAGATGCTTGGTCGGTCCTCCTACTTCCAATTTGGGGCACGGCGCGTGCGCCGTGCAATGTACTGTGCTACCAGATAGGAATAGTACTACTTAACATACCACTCATATCGGGTAGCACAGTACATTGCACGGTGCACGCGCAGTGCCCCAAATTGGAAGTAAGAGGACCGACCAAGCATCTTTTTCCATCTCCCGGTTCCTAAAATCTATTCCATACACCGGCCCCTGATAGGGGACAAAACAGAGATTAAACTGATAGGAATAGTACTACTTAACATACCACTCATATCAGTTTAATCCCTGTTACGTCCCCTATCAGGGGACGTGTATGGAATAGATTTTAGGAACCGGGAGATGGAAAAAGATGCTTTGTCGGTCCTCTTACTTCCAATTTGGAGCACTGCGCGTGCGCCGTGCAATGTATTGTGCTACCCGATATGAGTGGTATGTTAAGTAGTACTATTCCTATCAGTTTAATCCCTGTTACGTCCCCTATCAGGGGACGTGTATGGAATAGATTTTAGGAACCGGGAGATGGAAAAAGATGCTTGGTTGGTCCTCTTACTTCCAATTTGGGGCACTGCCCGTGCGCCGTGCAATGTACTGTGCTACCCGATATGAGTGGTATGTTAAGTAGTACTATTCCTATCAGTTTAATCCCTGTTACGTCCCCTATCAGGGGCCGGTGTATGGAATAGATTTTAGGAACCGGGAGATGGAAAAAGATGCTTGGTTGGTCCTCTTACTTCCAATTTGGGGCACTGCCCGTGCGCCGTGCAATGTACTGTGCCACCCTATATGAGTGGTATGTTAAGTAGTACTATTCCTATCAGTTTAATCCCTGTTATGTCCCCTATCAGGGGACGTGTATCGAATAGAGTTTAGACAACCGCAAAGAGTTGTCAATAGTTGACACACTCATGACATAAATTTTATTCCTCTATGCGTCAATCTTGGTGTAGTGATGACTGTGCTCGTGCGCACGTTTGGGAGATTGCAGGCGATGGTGTTTTTTCAAAGCCTATGGTCGTGCTGAGGTAGTTCAGTGACAGTTAAGTGACCCAGAAAACAATGATTCTGCAGTGTGGGCCCATTGTTGGCCTAGTAGGCTTTAATGATCACCTTAGATGATCACAAAGAAAATTAATGTTTTTTCTATGCAAAATTATCCAGCCGATCGCTTTTGGTCTGTTCACAATGAAGCAACGACCTTATCATCTGGGGTGTGCCAACATTGCCATTGCCAACACACTCATAGAGGTGATCGCTTCATTGTGATACGCAAGCCCCTTCACCACAACAAGGTAACGATCACGAAGGGGAATTGACACATGTATGTGCCTTTTTATTTTGTTTTGTTTTTGCAGCCACAGTGCAGCACCAGAGGCCAGAAAAATTAGGTATGTACACATGCTTGATAAATTAGGTAAAAATGTATGTTTTCCAGGCAGAAAGTGCACTAAAACATTGCGGCTTGAACCCTAGTTGGTGGCGGAGAAGTCACGCAAGTCATCCGGCATGCAGAGATTAAATACAGCAGCGTGTGGACCATTTTTAGCCCAAGGCAGCTCATCTCATCAGGCCTTTTTTAGTCAAATGCATCCCCCACTGTCAGTCCCTTCAGGATCCATGCCTCATTCATCTTAATAAAGGTGAGGTAATCTAGACTTTTTTGACCTAGGCGACTTCTCTTCTCAGTGACAATACCTCCTGCTGCGCTGAAGGTCCTTTCTGACAGGACACTTGAAGCGGGGCAGGCCAGAAGTTCTATCGCAAATTGGGATAGCTCAGGCCACAGGTCAAGCCTGCACACCCAGTAGTCAAGGGGTTCATCGCTCCTCAGAGTGTCGATATCTGCAGTTAAGGCGAGGTAGTCTGCTACCTGTCGGTCGAGTTGTTCTCTGAGGGTGGACCCCGAAGGGCTGTGGTGATGCGTATCCTCCATCAACTCTGCATATCCTCCATCAACAACACGTCTGTAAAGCGTCCTGTCCTTGCCGGTGTGGTCGTGGTAGGAGGAGGATTACTTTTACCTTTTCCCCTGTTAGATTCCCGTTGTGCTGTGACATCACCCTTATTCGCTGTGTAAAGCATACTTTTTAACTTGTTTTGGAACTGCTGCATCCTTTCCGACTTCCGGTAATTCTGTAACATTTCAGCCACTTTCTGCTTATACCGGGGGTCTAGTAGCGTGGCCACCCAGTACAGGTCGTTCTCATTTAGCCTTTTTATACGAGGGTCCCTCAACAGGCATGACAGCATGAAAGACCCCATTTGCACAAGGTTGGATGCCGAGCTACTCATGTCCCGTTCCTCGTCCTCACTGATCTCATTGAAGGTCTGTTCTTCCCCCCAGCCACGTACAACACCACGGGTACCAGATAGGTGACAACGAGCACCCTGGGATGTCTTCCTCCTCCTCAAAGCCACATTCCTCCTCTGACTCCTCTTCCTCAGACTCCTCTTCCAGCGTTGCCGCAGGTCCAGCAAGCGATGCTGATAAGGCTGTTTCTGGTGGTGATGGTGACCACAACTCTTCCTCTTCATGCTCATCTACGGCCTGATCCAGCACTCTTCGCAGGGCAAGCCTCAGGAAGAAAACAAATGGGATGATGTCGCTGATGGTGCCTTCGGTGCGACTGACTAGGTTTGTCACCTCCTTAAAAGGACGCATGAGCCTACAGGCATTGCGCATGAGCGTCCAGTAACGTGGCAAAAAAATACCCAGCTCTGCAGAGGCTGTCCTAGCACCCCGGTCATATAAATACTCATTGACAACTTTTTCTTGTTGGAGCAGGCGGTCGAACATTAGGAGTGTTGAATTCCAACGTGTCGGGCTGTCGCAAATCAAGCGCCTCACTGGCATGTTGTTTCGCCACTAAATATCGTAAAAGTGCACCATGGCTGTGTAGGAACGCCTGAAATGGCCACACACCTTCCTGGCATGCTTGAGGACGTCCTGTAAGCCTGGGTACTTATGCACAAAGCGTTGTACGATCAGATTCAAAACATGTGCCATGCACGGCACATGTGTCAACTTGCCCAAATTCAATGCCGCCAACAAATTGCTTCCGTTGTCACACACCACTTTGCCAATCTCCAGTTGGTGCGGAGTCAGCCACTGATCCACCTGTGCGTTCAGGGCGGACAGGAGTGCTGGTCCGGTGTGACTCTCTGCTTTCAGGCAAGTCAACCCCAAGATGGCGTGACACTGTCCTATCCGGGATGTGGAATAGCCTCTGGGGAGCTGGGGGGGTGCAGTTGATGTGGAGCAAGACGCAGCAGCAGAAGAGGAGTCAGCCGAGGAGGTTAGCGAAGAGGATGGAGTAGAAGGAGTAGAGGAGGTGGCAGCAGGCCTGCCTGCAAGTCGTGGCGGTGTTACCAACTCCTCTGCAGAGCCACGCATTCCATGCTTGGCAGCCGTCAGCAGGTTTACCTAATGCACAGTGTACGTAATATACCTGCCCTGACCATGCTTTGCAGACCAGGTATCAGTGGTCAGATGGACCCTTGCCCCAACACTGTGTGCCAGACATGCCATGACTTCCTTTTCCACAATAGAGTACAGGATGGGGATTGCCTTTTGTGAAAAAAAATTTTGGCCGGGTACCTTCCACTACGGTGTCCCAATAGCTACAAATTTTTTGAAGGCCTCAGACTCCACCAGCTTGTATGGTAAAAGCTGGCGGGCTAAGAGTTACGACAAGCCAGCTGTCAGACGCCGGGCAAGGGGGTGACTCTGTGACATTGGCTTCTTACGCTCAAACATTTCCTTGACAGACACCTGACTGTGGGCAGATGAGCAGGAACTGCTGAAGGTGAGAGGCGGAGTGGCGGATGGTTGAGAGGGGGCAAGGAGGACAGCAGTGGTTGACGTGGCTGAAGATGCTGGACCAGGAGGAGGATGTTGGCTTTGAGTTTGTGTGATGCTTGTACTCATCCTGTGTTGATCCCATAGGCGTTTGTGATGTGAGATCATGTGCCTTCGCAAAGCAGTTGTACCTAGGTGGGTGTTGGACTTCCCACGACTCAGTTTCTTTTGGCACAGGTTGCAAATGGCATCGCTGTTATCAGAGGCAGACACACAAAAAAAATGCCACACTGCTGAGATTTGCAATGACGGCATTCTGGTGGTGGCAACAGCATGCGTTGATTGGCGTGCTGTCTGGCTGACCCCGGGTGCCGATACATGCTGTCCGACTGTGCCACTAGCTCCTTGCGACGACCTCCCCCTGCTTCCAACTCGTCTCCTCCTCCTCTCTGTCTCCCCATCTGAACTTTCCCCCTGTTCTTCTTCTCTTCGAGCTGGCACCCACGTGACATCCACGGACACATCGTCATCATCAACCGCTTCACTTTTATCTGACAACTCAGCAAAGGAAGCAGCAGCGGGTACAACATCATCATCATCACACCGTACGTCCATGTGTGTAATGCTGCCTGACTGAGACATATCCCTGTTATCTACATCCTCCGGCAATAATGGTTGCGCATCACTCATTTCTTCCAACTGATGTGTAAATAACTCCTCTGACAGATCAAGTGAAGCGGCTGTGGTGCTAGTGTTGGTGGTGGCGGCAGGCGGGCGAGTGGTAACTTGAGAGGTGCCCAAAGCTGAGCTGGAGGAGGATGGTGCGTCAAGGTTCAGAGCAGAAGCTGTAGAAGATTGGGTGTCCTGTGTTAGCCAGTCAACTATGTCCTCAGAACTTTTCGAGTTCAGGGTACGTGGCCTCTGAACACTGGGCATTATTCTAGGGCCAAAGGAAATCACAGCACCACGACCACGACGGCCCCTGCGGGGTGGCCTGCCTCTGCCTGTCATTTTTTTTTCCGATTAGTGGTACTATGCGTGCAAGCTACTGTGACACCAGATATGAGTGGTGGGCACTGGCAGTAGTCGGCACAGTACACGCTGCGGGCCTGACACACACGCTGGCAGGCAACTGCAATTATATTACAGTAAAAAAATTGTTTTACTGTTTTAAATGCAAGCTACTGTGACACCAGATATGAGTAGTGGGCACAGTACATGCTGTGTGCCTGACACACACGCTGGCAGGCAAGTGCAATTATATTACAGTGAAAAAAATGTTTTACTGTTTTAAATGCAAGCTACTGTGACACCAGATATGAGTGGTGGCACTGGGCACTGGCAGTAGTGGGCACAGTACACGCTGTGGGCCTGACACACACGCTGGCAGGCAACTGCAATTATATTACAGTGATTTTTTTTTTACTGTTTTAAATGCAAGCTACTGTGATACCAGATATGAGTAGTGGGCACAGTACATGCTGTGGGCCTGACACACGCTGGCAGGCAACTGCAATTATATTACAGTGAAAAAATTGTTTTACTGTTTTAAATGCAAGCTACTGTGACACCAGATATGAGTAGTGGGCACAGTACACGCTGTGGGCCTGACACTAACGCTGGTAGGCAAGTGCAATTATATTACAGTGAAAAAATTGTTTTACTGTTTTAAATGCAAGCTACTGTGACACCAGATATGAGTGGTGGAGTGGTGGCGATGTTCGCCGGGAACTGTTCGCCGGCGAAAAGTTCGGGACATCTCTAGTGTGGACCCATTGCCTTCAATGGGTCCACGATCTGCGATGAAAGATTGGACATATAGCCTGACGTTACGGACCTGGAAACACATGGAAGCCCTTCTGGGTCTGTCCCTCTACTCTGCAAAAGTAAGGGCATGTCCTGTCTTTCACCGCTTCTTGCGGATAGCGGACCCATTGTAGTCAATGGCCCTGATCCCGAACTTGGTACCCCAGCACATCAAACTCTCCCCCAACATCCAAACCTTCAAAAGTAATCTTTTTTACTGTTTTAAATGCAAGCTACTATGACACCAGATATGAGTGGTGGCACTGGGTACTGGCAGTAGTGGGCACAGTACACGCTGTGGGCCTGACACACACGCTGGCAGGCAACTGCAATTATATTACAGTGAAAAAATTGTTTTAAATGCAAGCTACTGTGACACCAGATATGAGTGGTGGCACTGGGCACTGGCAGTAGTGGGCACAGTACACGCTGTGGGCCTGACACACACGCTGGCAGGCAACTGCAATTATATTACAGTGAATTTTTTTTTTTACTGTTTTAAATGCAAGCTACTGTGACACCAGATATGAGTAGTGGGCACAGTACATGCTGTGGGCCTGACACTAACGCTGGTAGGCAAGTGCAATTATATTACAGTGAAAAAATTGTTTTACTGTTTTAAATGCAAGCTACTGTGACACCAGATATGAGTGGTGGCACTGGGCACTGGCAATAGTGGGCACAGTACACCCTGTGGGCCTGACACACACGCTGGCAGGCAACTGCAATTATATTACAGTGAAATTATTTTTTTTTTTTTTAAATGCAAGCTACTGTGACACCAGATATGAGTGGTGGCACTGGGCACTGGCAATAGTGGGCACAGTACACGCTGTGGGCCTGACACACACGCTGGCAGGCAACTGCAATTATATTACAGTGAAATTATTATTTAATTTTTTAAATGCAAGCTACTGTGACACCAGATATGAGTGGTGGCACTGGGCACTGGCAATAGTGGGCACAGTACACCCTGTGGGCCTGACACACACGCTGGCAGGCAACTGCAATTATATTACAGTGAAATTATTATTATTTTTTTTAAATGCAAGCTACTGTGACACCAGATATGAGTGGTGGCACTGGGCACTGGCAGTAGTGGGCACAGTACACGCTGTGGGCCTGACACACACGCTGGCAGGCAACTGCAATTAGTTTACAGAGAAAAAAAAAAAGCAGACTGATGTACTAGCCCTAAAAAGGGCTTTTTGGGGTCCGGTCAGGACGCTGTCCTTACAGCAGATCAGATGAGTCTTTGAGGACTGGAGTGGACACAGAACACTGGCCTAGCTAACGATTTCCCTATTAAATCAGCAGCAGCTGCACTGTCCCTGTTCTCACTAACACTGCAGCTTCCGAATGAATCTAAGATGGATGCTGTCCTTGCTTTTTGATAGGAGGTGGGAGGGTCTGGGAGGGAGGGTATGCTGCTGATTGGCTGGAATGTATCTGCTGACTGTGAGGTACAGGGTCAAAGTTTGCTCAATGATGACGTATTGTCACGAGGGTGTCGAGGACCACGCCTGACTCCGTTATACCCGGGGTCAGGAAGTCGCAGCGGTTGGCTGCACGCTCTATTTAAGATAGGGCTGTTTTCCTTATGTTAGCTTTCTGGGTTTGCTTAGCAAACCCTTTTGGCTCACTCAGGGATCCGTAGCTCCTTCTCCTCAGCTGTTCCTTGTCCAGCACTCCCAGACCTCCTTATATTTCTCTCTCACACTTCTCTGGTTGCCAGAGATAGAGCTTCCTGCCTGGACATCTATTCTGACCTTCTGGAGCTGTGTTGCTGCGTTCGCTGGTAGTTGGTCCAGTACGCTACCCTCCAGATCCCTGTTGGACCTTTTTGGTTTATTGTGGTCACCCACCTGGGTGTATGTGTTTGTATGTTTTGTCTGTCCTCTCCCTGGTGTTTCCCTCTTAGTGATAGTGGTGTGGACTAGCGATCCCACCGGCCTGTTCACTATCCAGGGCTCATATTAGGGAAAGCCAGGGTTTAGGCACGCGATCGCCGCACGGGTGAGGAACCCGTCTAGGGACGTCAGGGCAGTCAGGTGCCAGCCGCAAGGTGAGTTAGGGGTCACCACCTTTCCCTCTCCCTTGGGCAGGGCTTTCCCTGTTTTCCTCCCTGTGCGTGTCGTCGGTCGTTACACGTATAGGGGGCGGACTGAACATCGCATATGTTCGCCCGCCGCGGCGAACGCGAACAAGCGATGTTCGCCGGCGAAAAGTTCGGGACATCTCTAGTGTGGACCCATTGCCTTCAATGGGTCCACCATCTGCGTTGAAAGATTGGACATATAGCCTGACGTTACGGACCTGGAAACACATGGAAGCCCTTCTGGGTCTGTCCCTCTACTCTGCAAAAGATAGGGCATGTCCTGTCTTTCACCGCTTCTTGCGGATAGCGGACCCATTGTAGTCAATGGCCCTGATCCCGAACTTGGTACCCCAGCACATCAAACTCTCCCCCAACATCCAAACCTTCAAAAGTAACCCAAAAACCCCCCTTTGCAGGAAAGCCTACCACCTGCAATGAGCATGCTGCCACCACACAGCCACATGACCAGCCTATACCCTCCCCCTTCCCTTGTAGATTGTAAGCTCTTGCGGGCAGGTTCCTTTACCCCTTTGTACCAGTCTGTTAATAGTGTCTTGTTTATTGTATTTTTATATTATGTACATGTAACCAGTGGCGTGCCTAGGGTGTTTGGCACCCGGGGGCGGGTCCTTTTTCTGGCACCCCCCCAATACTTTAAAAAAAATTGTACCCCTCACAGTAGTATTACCCTCACTGTACATCCTTCACAGTAGTTTTGTACAGATGTGTGCCCACTCACAGTAGTTATGCCCACATTGTGCCCTCTCAGAATAGTTATGCCCTCTCTGTGCCCCTTTCACAGTTGTAATGCCCTCTTTGTGCCCCCTTCACAGTAATAATCCCCATTGTATCCCCTTCATAGTAATAATCCCCATTGTGCCCCTGTTAAAGGAGATTTTAATGATTAAAATTTGTGCAAATCTCAATAGTTAATATTCATAAATAGGCGTGAGTCGTCTAGTGATGCCTCCGCCTATTTATATCAATTAAACAAACAATACTGATTACCTTACTCTACACTGAACTACCTATTTCTGCGGCGCCTACTACAACAAAAGACTACACACTGTGCTTAAATAAAAGGAATTTATTAACACACTACATGTTAGGCTGAGTTCACACGGGCGAGATTTCCGCGCGGGTGCAATGCGGGAGGTGAACGCATTGCACCCGCACTAAATCTGGATTCATTACTATGGGGCTGTGCACATGAGCAGTGATTTTCACGCATCACTTATGCGTTGCGTGAAAATCGCAGCATGCTTTATTTTGTGTGTTTTTCACGCAACGCAGGCCCCATAGAAGTGAATGGGGCTGAGTGAAAATCGCAAGCATCCGCAATCAAGTGCGGATGCGGTGCGATTTTCATGCATGGTTGCTAAGATGACAGTCTATTCACTGTATTATTTTCCCTTATAACATGGTTATAAGGGAAAATAATAGCATTCTTTAATACAGAATACTTAGTAGGTGGTCAATTGAGGGTTAAAAAATAAAAAATAATTAACTCACCTTCTCCTCTTGATCGTGTAGCTGCCGTTCCCTTCTTACTTCTTTAATCATGAGCTGCCGGCTAAAGGACCTGTGGTGATGTCATATCACATGGTCCAATCACATGATCCATCACCGTGGTGTAGGGGTTAATACTGCAGCAGGGATTTAGGATAGAGGGGAGCCACAGGGGTTCGTTGGTGGTATAGGGAAATGTGATTAAGGGTTAAATCGTTGGTGGCATAGGGTAGGGTTCTTAGGGGTTAATGGTACTTATTCCTATATGCTTGTTGTCCAGGGGTTGCTCGTTTTCCCAGGGTAGATTCTCTATATGCTCGCTGTCCAGGGGTTGATCCTCGTATTGGGCTGCTGGCTTCAACTAAAAAGCTCAGTGCCGCCGGACTATTTAAGGCAAGGACACATGGTCCGGCGCGGCGATATGACGTCACTGTGCCGGCCCGCGCATCCCGGAGCACGCTTCCAGGCGGGGGGATCCTTTGATCCTCCCGCCTGTGGAGCGGATGCACACCTCTGGCGCTGCAATTACAGTGCCGGAGGTAAGCCACACACAGGGGCATGGGAATACTTTGTTCCCATGTCCCTGTTAGGCACACCATCTCTGGCGCCGGAGATGGTGACAAAGGGCAGAGGATCTTATTGATCCTCTGTCCTTTGAAGAGGCCGAAACTGGACATAATTGTCCAGTTGTCGGTCTCTCCCCCCCCCCAGCAGGCACATTCTAGAGGGGGGGGGGCAACCAGGGGAGACTGGTCACAGTTTAACTGCACATATATATTTATAGATACTTAAGGCACATCTATAAATATATATATGCATAGACATAAAACTGTGGGATATATTTAACTGGGGGATAAGTATATATATATATATATATATATATATATATATATATATATATATAACTGGGGGATAAATCAATAAGCCCACCTACATATATACATTATATACATAGAGATGTATGCTGACAAGGGGGCATACATACATCTCTATGTATACACCTACACCACCTGGACTGGCCCATGCAAAAGGGCCAATATATATGCATATATGTAAGGGTATATATATATATATTTAAATCTAACGCTTCCCTCAACAGCCCCCTTTATAGTAATAATGCCCACTGTGCCCCCTTTACAGTAATAATGCCCTTCGTGCCCCTTCACAGTAATAATGCCCATTGTGCCCCCTTCACAGTAATAACGACCACTGTGCTAGTAATGCCCTCTGTGCCCCCTCCATAGTAGAAATCCCCATTGTGCCCCCTTCACAGTAATAATGCCCACTGTGCCCCCTTCACTGTAATAATGCCCTCTGTACCCCTCCATAGTAGAAATGCCGACTTGAATGGGTTCGTAAATCCGGAGATGCAGAACGGAAACATGGAAAGGAACCCTACGGAAGCACTATAGAGTGCTTTCGCGGGGTTCCATTCCGTTCTTCCGTTCCGCAAAAAGATAGAACTTGTTGTAATGACCGGCGTCACGCAAAGGGAGGGAAATGGGAAGGCCCTGTCCAAGGGAGAGGGAAAGGTGGTGACCCCTGACTCACCTTGAGGCTGGCACCTGACTGCCCTGACGTCCCTAGATGGGTTCCTCACCCGTACGCCGTTCACGTGCCTAAACCCTGGCTTTCCCTAAGATGAGCCCTCCTGAGAGCCGGGTCATTCCACTGGGTATCCGTAGCCCACCTACGGAACTCTGAGCAATACTCCTCTACCGGCCGCTCTCCCTGTAGGAGTCTCCGTAATTTTGATTCAGCCAGTGCGACTCGGTCAGGGTCATCATATATGAGACCCAAGGCCCCAAAAAATTCATCCACTGACCGGAGAGCCTGGGAATCAGTGGGTAAAGAGAACGCCCAGGATTGCGGGTCCCCCTGCAGCAGGGAAATAACAACCCCCACCCGCTGTTCTTCATTACCAGAGGAGTAAGGGCGCAGCTTAAAATATAACTTACAGGCCTCACGGAACATCACAAATTTGTCCCTTCCCCCCAGAAAATCTGTCAGGAAGAGCAACCTTGGGTTCCGCAACAACCTGGTTACCCGTAGCAACCGCTGGGCTTGCAGTCTGCTGCAATTGCTGCTGTTGCTGGAGGACCGACGCCTTCAATCCTGCCACCTCCAAAGACAGGCCTTGAAGTTGCTTTGTCAAAGCAGCAATTGGATCCATACTGGATTCTAATAGGCAGAAAGAAAAAGTAGGTTTTTTTTTTTTTTTTTTCTACCTACACAAAATAAGGGCCAGATATAATGTAATGACCGGCGTCACGCAAAGGGAGGGAAATGGGAAGGCCCTGTCCAAGGGAGAGGGAAAGATGGTGACCCCTGACTCACCTTGTGGCTGGCACCTGACTGCCCTGACGTCCCTAGACGGGTTCCTCACCCGTACGCCGATCACGTGCCTAAACCCTGGCTTTCCCTAAGATGAGCCCTATGTAGTGAACGGGGTGGTGGGATCACTAGTCCGCACCACTGACACTAAGAGGAAAACACCAAGGAGAGGACAGACAACACAGACAAAACATATAATCCCAGGTGGGCGACAACAGCAGACAACAAAAGCCCAACAGGGATCCGGAGGGTAACGTTCTGGAACAATAACCAGAGAACACAGCTACACAGCTCCAGTGGGTCAGTATAGAAGTCCAGGCAGGAAGCTCTATATCTGGCAACCAGAGAAGTGAGAGATGGGAATATAAGGAGGTTAGGAGTGCTGGACAAGAAACAGCTGAGGAGAAGAAGCTACGGATCCCTGAGTGAGCCAAAAAGGGTTGCAAGGCAAACCCAGAAAGCTACCATTAAGAAACAGCACTATCTTTATACATAGAGCGCGCAGCCACCCGCTGCGACTTCCTGACCCCGGGTATAACGGAGTCAGACGTGGCTCTTGACACCCTCGTGACACTTGTCCTATCTTTTTGCGGGACAGACAGATCGCAGACCCCATTCAGGTGACTGGGGTCGCGATCCACATGCGGCATCCCCATGGTCGGTTCCCGTGCATTGCGGACCACAATTTGCGGTCCACAGCACAGGCATTGCCAGCACACTTTCGTGTGCAAAAGACCTAAGGGTACATTCAGACGACCGTATTTCTGGGTCCACATCCGTTTCACAATTTTGTGGAAAAAGTGCAGACAAATAACTGAAATAAAGTGGCCTAAATGGCAGGAAATGCTCAAAAACCCCAAACACTGTGGCGTGTTTATAACCGGGGGAGCAATTCCTCCGCATGTGATCAGTTGCTAACGGCAATCCCCAGCGAAAAGGCATACAATGGAGGATGTCGGCAGCAGACCACATGCACCACAATGGCATCCTACACAAGATGGGATAATGTGTGATGCAAATATAAAAATACATAAATCACTGCGAAAGGTGCACCACAATGATATGCAACTGACAACACTGGCTAATCCCTCAAGCTGATGTTAAAGGGAACCTGTCACCGGAATTTTGTGTATAGAGCTGAGGACATGGGTTGCTAGATGGCCGCTAGCACATCCGCAATACCCAGTCCCCATAGCTCTGGGTACCTCCGTTGGGTACCGACTGGGTACCTCCGTTGAAGGATGCTTCTAGTGCTTCCCGAGGACTCCAAGCACTCCGCTCTACACCGTAACCACCCAGTGGCGTCTCTAGCTTTCAAATTTTGGGAGGGGCACACTGGGGGCCAGGACAAAAGTAGGGGGGGCAGCTATAACAACGATACATTTACACAAGTACGCTTAGAAATGCTGCAATACTTTACCCAATACCTAAAACCGCAACAGGGAAGAAAAGTCCAGCTGTCTGTGGATGACACTTTTATAGAGAGGGGGATCTGTGGATGACACTGCTATGGGGGGGATCTGTGGATGCCACATACCGTATATAGCATCTTATGCTATATGTGTCATTCACAGATCCACCCCATGACAGTGTCATCCCCATTTCCCCCTCCATAACAGTGTCATCCACAGATCTCCCTCCCCGCCTCTCACAGGAGTGTACATATATAAAATAAACATATTTCACATGAACACTTACAGTTACTTGGCTTGGCCCTTGGGGATCTCGGATGCCACTTCAACACTTGGCCGGGGGCTCGGCGGAGCTGATGTTGTGTTTTATCCTAATGAGAAAGATTTCATAATAAGGATTTGGAGAAAGGGCAGAGGGATAGCAGAGCAGGGAGAGGCTGGTGCTGCTACTAGGGGGTCATACCATGGGGGAGTAATAAAACCCACCATAATGCCCCCCAGTAGAAATAATTATCCTTATAATGTGCAAAACATACCCCCTTATGCCCCCAGTTGAGCTAATGTCCCCCATAATGTGCCAGTATAAAATACCCCTATATAGTGCCCAGTAAATGCCTCCATAGTGCTCCTCTCCCCCCTCCCTGCTAGTGCCCCCATAATGTACCAGTATAAAATGCCCCATATATCGTGCCCCAGTAGATGCCCTCAGTGTCCCCCATAATTTGCAAGTATAAAATACCCCATTTTAGTGCCCCCCGTAGATGACTCCATAGTACTCCTGTCTCCCCTTCTCCATAGTACCCACCATAATGTGTCCCAATATAAAATGCTACTGTACAGAGCCCCCCATATAAAACACCCCTTCTTTGTGGCCTCAGTAGATGCCCCTATAGTGCCCACCAATAATGTGCCAGTAATAAGTGCCCTCAATAACGTGCCACTGCCAGTAACAAGAGCCCCCATCACGTGCCAGTAACAAGAGCCCCCATCACGTGCCAGTAATAAGCCCCCCATCACGTGCCAGTAATAAGCCCTCCATCACGTGCCAGTAACAAGAGCCCCCATCACGTGCCAGTAATAAGCCCCCATCACGTGCCAGTAATAAGCCCCCCATTACGTGCTAGTAATAAGCTCCCCCATTACGTGCCAGTAATAAGCCCCCCATCACGTGCCAGTAATAAGCCCCCCATCACGTGCCAGTAATAAGCCCCCATCACGTGCCAGTAATAAGCCCCCCATCACGTGTCAGTAATAAGCCCCCCATCACGTGCCAGTAATAAGCCCCCATCACGTGCCAGTAATAAGCCCCCCATTATGTGCCAGTAACAAGAGCCCCCATCACGTGCCAGTAATAAGCCCCCCATCACGTGCCAGTAATAAGCCCCCCATCACGTGCCAGTAATAAGCCCCCCATCACGTTCCAGTAATAAGCCCCCCAATGTGCCAGTAATAAGCCCCCCCATTACGTGCTAGTAATAAGCCCCCCCATTACGTGCCAGTAATAAGCCCCCCCCATTACGTGCCAGTAATAAGCCCCCCCCATTACGTGCCAGTATTAAGCCCCCCATCATGTGCCAGTATTAAGCCCCCCCATGTTCCAGTATTAAGCCCCCCATCATGTGCCAGTATTAAGCCCCCTATCGTGCCAGTATTAAGCCCCCCCATCATGTGCCAGTATTAAGTCCCCCCTATCATCATGTGCCAGTATTAAGTCCCCCCTATCATCATGTGCCAGTATTAAGTCCCCCCATCATCATGTGCCAGTATTAAGTCCCCCATCATCATGTGCCAGTATTAAGTCCCCCCATCATCATGTGCCAGTATTAAGTCTCCCCCCATCATGTGCCAGTATTAAGTCCCCCCCATCATCATGTGCCAGTATTAAGTCCCCCCCATCATCATGTGCCAGTATTAAGTCCCCCCCATCATCATGTGCCAGTTTTAAGTCCCCCCCATCATGTGCCAGTATTAAGTCCCCCCCCATTGTAATAAGCCCCCCCAATGTGCCAGTAACACTATTGTAAAAAAACAAACAAAAAAAACCCACTTATACTTACCTCAGTGTCAGCGATGCGATGCAGACTCTTCCTGTGTCCCGCGCTGTAAGGCTCAGGCGGCGCGATGACGTCATCGCTCCGCCTGCCTCTGATAGGCTGCCGGCCTAGTGCCTGCAGCCTATCAGAGGAAGGGGAAGGGACACGCCTCTCCCTCCCCTGCACCTCCGCTGGCACAGGCAGGTTACAATGGAGATGAGCGCAATGGAAGCGCTCATCTCCCTGTGCCTGTCACGGCCATGGCTATGACCGTGACTCCTGAACCGCATGCGGTTGTCAGCGGTTTTCTTTGGTTGTCAATCACAGGTGAGGGCTGTGGTATTTGCCTCACCTGTGGTTGCCGCTGGCAACAGTATGTATGTGGCAGCGTAGCAGCCTGAGCTGTGCCATTGCAGCTTGCTATGTTGTGCATGCGGTTTTGTGTGAGGTGTGTATGTGTGCACTTGCTTTTATGTTATTGTGTGCACGTTCCCTTTAGTGGTGTTTTCCCTTCCCTGGTGTTGGAAGGGTTAATCTCCTTCCTAGTGTGTGTGTGCACTGGGTGTGTCCGACTGTGGGGTGTGGCTTCTTGGCCTATAAAGCCTCACTGCTTTTGCAGGCCTGCAGGTTGCTTCAGCCATGCTTAGCTGAAAGCAGCCTCCTGTCTTTACTACCTGCCAGTAAGAGCCACCCCTGTGGTCATAACCATTATGTCTCATTTAGTTTATTTCTAGTGATGTGTGATGTCCGTTTGATGTTTTGTTGTGACCTTGTGCAGCTATGGATCTGGGTCCCTGTGTGGGGATGCGTTTGTGATCTGCACCCTGCTAACACAGGGATCCAGTCAGCAAGGCTGTGGCAGGTAGGTGGAACTCTTTGTTCACCTGCCATATCCATAGAGCTGTTTATGTCTCCCCTTTTCCAGCAGCTTGGCCGTTGAGACTCCTGCTCCTCCGTGTCTAGGAGGAGTGGGCTTGTCTTACTCAGCTCCTAGGTGAGGGCCATCTTGAGGGCTAGCAGGGACTTCTAGGTTCCGGAGCATGAGCCCTCCTACCATCAAGGTTGGCTCATGTAGCTAGGAGTCAGGGTCAGGTTAGGGATGCCTTTAGGAGGTGACCTGCTCCCTAATCCTGTCTTCATGGCCAAGCAGCCGTAACATCATCGGGCTCCACACGGCTGAGGATTTTCCCCATCCTCAGCCGTGACAGTGCCCGGCGGCTCACTTAGGGGGGGGGGGGGCATTTTAGTTGAGGGGGCACATGGGGGGGCACAGCATGATGTAGGGGCGGCCGTGGCCCCCTCTGGCCCCCCCCCCCCGGCGACGCCACTGTAACCACCACAGGAACAAGGAACAGGAACAGCTCTTACAAGAGCTAGGGGTTGTAGCCAGGGGAGTATACAGCGTATTGCAATCCCCACACACATGAGACGAGGCTCTATGTTGAAGTATGTTGAAGGCCAAAACAGGAACTCTTTAATGACCACACAAGCATTGCCTTTTATACACATTTTCCACCAAGGTTAACACCCCCGTGGACCTGGTTGGGAACTAAGGACATAATATATCAGCTAATCATTTACAGTTTTACAGTTTAAACACAAACTATACATTCAACAAACACAATGGCATTGCTTGTGACGCAATCAATAACAGAATAGGCATTGTCTGTGACGCAATTAACAACACAATGGCATTACCTGTGATATATTTAACAAACACAATGGACTTAATTACTCAGGCATAAAATACACATTTTTTCCCAGCCACAGAACACACCCCAAAACACCACATATCCCCATAAAAGTCACATCTCCTGATAGCCTCGATCTGGGTGAACAACCTATCCAAAAATCTCCCAGATTGGTTCAGGGGTTCAGGAATTTCCTGGAAGTCTTATTTTTGCCCCACCGTGCACATGGTCACATGCCCCAAATAGTTCTAGTAAAAAGTCCAAGGGGCAGAAACAGAGCCTTTGAAATCCAATATGCCCAAATAGTGTCCCAGGAGCCATAGTCACAGGGCAAGAGGCTGGCAAGCAGGCCTCTCCAACTCCCAGTGACGAAGGTGCTTTTGTCACAGATACATATGTAAATTAACCTGAGATGAGTCCTGTACGTGACTTATCTCAGAGACAGGACTCCTCTCAGGTTAATTTGCATATGTATCAAATCTTTTTTTTACACAATAAAAGCACACAGAGCTATGGGGACTGGGTATTGCGGATAGGGTGACCACATTTCCTAACTGCCATTCAGGGACACTTACTTTCACAAGTGCATTTCGTCAAACTTATACTTGAGACTGGCAAAAACATATCTGCCTGTGCATTTTTCAGTATTTCTGCACACATTAACTGGCTACTTAGACATCTCTTAAGAAATAGAAAACAAAACAAGTTGCATTAAAGAACAGTTTTTTAAAATTAGCCCCCCTTATGTGCCAGTAGCCCCCCTTATGTGCCAGTAGCCCCCCTTATGTGCCAGCAGCCCCCCTTATGCGCCTGTAGCCCTCCTTATGTGCCAGTAAAAAAAAACTTATACTTACCTCCTCCAGGATGCGATGCAGGCCTCTTCCGGCCTGTGTCCCTCGCTGGCTCAGGCGGCGCGATGACGTCATCGCGCCGCCTGCATCGGCCTCTGCTGGCAGCCTATCAGAGGAACAGGGAGAGGACACACCTCTCCCTCTCCTGCTGGCTGCCGCAGCACAGACATTTGTATCGCCGTCCTGAAGACGGCGATACAGATGACTATAGAGATGAGTGAGCGCTTCCACAATGGAAGCACAGCGCTCATCTCCTGCTGTGCCCTGCCGGCGCCCCCCTTCTGACAGCGCCTTGGGCTGGCCACCCGGCGCACAAAATTTCAGGGGCGCCAGCAGGGCTGCACCGCCAATTAGGCAAAGTAAGGCGATCGCCCCAGGCTGCGCAGCCCTGCTCACAGGTGGGGGCAGCAGCAGGGCACAGGGAGATGAGCGCCTCCATTGTGGAAGCGCTCATCCCCATAGTCATCTGTATCGCCGTCCCCCCAATCATGTGCCAGTAATACAGATGGATGCTGCGGGGCAGGGGAGAGGCGTCTCCCTTCCCCGTTCCTCTGATAGGCTGCAGGCCTAGGCCTGTAGCCTATCAGCAACCGGTGCAGGCGGTGCGATGATGTCATCGCGCAGCCTGAGCTGTACAGTGCGGGACACAGGCCGGAAAAGGCCTGTACCGCTTCACTGAATGTGCCATGGAGGTAAGTATAAGTGTTTATTTTTGGATATGATACAATACTTGTTACTGGCACATGATTGGGGGGCACTTGTTACTGGCACATGACTGGGGGCCATCTATGGGGGGCACTTGTTACTGGCACATGATTGGGGGCCATCTATGGGGGGCACTTGTTACTGGCACATGATTGGGGGGCCATCTATGGGGGGAACTTTTTACTGGCACATTATTGGGGGGTATCTATGGGGGCACTTCTTACTGGCACATTATTGGGTGGCACTTCTTACTGGCACATTATTGGGGGCTCTATGGGGGCATCTACTGAGGCCACAAAGAAGGGGTATTTTATATGGAGGGCACTATGGGGGAAGGAGGGAGAGGAACACTATGGGGGCTTCTACTGAGGCCACAAAGAAGGGGTATTTTATATGGGGGCTCTGTATGGGGGCAGTTTATACTGGGACACATTGTGGTGGGGGCACTAAGAAGGGGTATTTTATACTTGCAAATTATGGGGGACACTGAGGGCATCTACTGGGGCACTATATATGGGGCATTTTATACTGGTACATTATGGGGGCACTAGGAGGAAGGGGGGAGAGGAGCACTATGGGGGCATTTACTGGGGGCACTACATAGGGGTATTTCATACTGGCACATTATGGGGAGATTAGCTTAACTGGGGGCATTAATTGATGATATTGTTTTTGTTTGGAAAAAGGATGAAAGGGAACTTTCAGGTTTTTTTGGAGGAAATTAATGACAATTCATCTAATTTAAAATGTACAGCAAATGTCAATAGTACCCAAAAACCAACATCTAAGAATAGCTAAATTTCATTTACTAGCTGCCACCTACCAAGATGGCTCCTAAATATCCCGTTGGGACAATTTAGGAGGTAGGAGCGAAACTGCACTAGGGAGGAGCAATTTGAACAAGAGTCTCAAGTTATTAAAGAACATTTATTAAGTAAAGCATATCCCCCACATGTAGTAGATGAATCTTTATCTAAGGTGAGAGGAATGGATAGAGCATCTTTTTTTTGAAAATAAAAATGGGAATAAAAATGAAAAGAAAGAGAATATTTTAGATCAAAAGGAAGAAACCCTACGTATCATTTTACCCTTTAGCTCGTATTTTAAAAAGATTGAGCGTATTATCAAAAGACACTGGCACCATATTTTGGAGGATAAAACAATAGGTCCCTTTATCGCCAATAACCCCCAGATCGTATACACTAAAGCCCCGAACTTGGGCCTTAGGGTGGCACCATATATTAAAGTAGTAAAGAAGAAGGGTGTCTACCATCAATAGAGGCATCTAAAGGGAATTTTTAGGTGTGGAAGATGTGTAAATTGCAAAAATACAACCTTTCAAAGAAAAACTACTACAGTACAGTCTACCCAAAATACCTTTAAGATGGAAATAAGAGATCTCACCTGTAATTCCAATAATGTGCTACATACAGTCAGGTCCATAAATATTGGGACATGGACACAATTCTAACATTTTTGGCTCTATACACCACCACAATGGATTTGAAATGAAACAAACAAGATGTGCTTTACCTGCAGACTGTCAGCTGTAATTTGAGGGTATTTACATCCAAATCAGGTGAACGGTGCAGGAATTACAACAGTTTGCATATGTGCCTCCCACTTGTTAAGGGACCAAAAGTAATGGGACAGAATAATAATCATAAATCAAACTTTCACTTTTTAATACTTGGTTGCAAATCCTTTGCAGTCAATTACAGCCTGAAGTCTGGAACGCATAGACATCACCAGACGCTGGGTTTCATCCCTGGTGATGCTCTGCCAGGCCTCTACTGCAACTGTCTTCAGTCCTGCTTGTTCTTGGGGCATTTTCCCTTCAGCAAGTGAAATGCTCAATCGGATTCAGGACAGGTGATTGACTCGGCCATTGCATAACATTCCACTTCTTTCCCTTTAAAAACTCTTTGGTTGCTTTTGCAGTATGCTTTGGGTCATTGTCCATCTGCACTGTGAAGCGCCGTCCAATGAGTTCTGAAGCATTTGGCTGAATATGAGCAGATAATATTGCCCGAAACACTTCAGAATTCATCCTGCTGCTTTTGTCAGCAGTCACATCATCAATAAATACAAGAGAAGCAGTTCCATTGGCAGCCATACATGCCCACGCCATGACACTACCACCACCATGCTTCACTGATGAGGTGGTATGCTTAGGATCATGAGCAGATCCTTTCCTTCTCCATACTCTTCTCTTCCCATCACTCTGGTACAAGTTGATCTTGGTCTCATCTGTCCATAGGATGTTGTTCCAGAACTGTGAAGGCTTTTTTAGATGTCGTTTGGCAAACTCTAATCTGGCCTTCCTGTTTTTGAGGCTCACCAATGGTTTACATCTTGTGGTGAACCCTCTGTATTCACTCTGGTGAAGTCTTCTCCTGATTGTTGACTTTGACACACATACACCTACCTCCTGGAGAGTGTTCTTGTTCTGGCCAACTGTTGTGAAGGGTGTTTTCTTCACCAGGGAAATAAATCTTCGGTCATCCACCACAGTTGTTTTCCGTGGTCTTCTGGGTCTTTTGGTGTTGCTGAGCTCACCGGTGCGTTCCTTCTTTTTAAGAACGTTCCAAACTGTTGTTTTGGCCACGACTAATGTTTTTGCTATCTCTCTGATGGGTTTGTTTTGTTTTTTTTCAGCCTAATGATGGCTTGCTTCACTGATAGTGACAGCTCTTTGGATCTCATCTTGAGAGTAGACAGCAACAGATTCCAAATGCAAATAGCAGACTGGAAATGACCTCTGGACCTTTTATCTGATCATTGTAATTGGGATAATGAGGGAATAACACACACCTGGCCATGGAACAGCTGAGAAGCCAATTGTCCCATTACTTTTGGTCCCTTAACAAGTGGGAGGCACATATGCAAACTGTTGTAATTCCTGCACCGTTCACTTTATTTGGATGTAAATACCCTCAAATTAAAGCTGACAGTCTGCAGGTAAAGCACATCTTGTTCACTTCATTTCAAATCCATTGAGGTGGTGTATAGAGCCAAAAATTTTAGAATTGTGTTGATGTCCCAATATTTATGGACCTGACTGTATGATACAATGCCCTTGTGGCAAACAATACATAGGGCGGACAAAGAGGTTACTCAAAGTAAGAATATCGGAACATATTTCCAATATAAAGAAGGGATATGAATAACATGCTCTGTCCAAAGATGTTAAATACTTTCACAATCAAAACCCTACAGGTTTCATTTTTACAGCGTTTGAGAAGGTAGAGAGGCATTGGAGGGGGGGTGATCATAAATCAAAAATGTCACGACAGGAGTTGAGGAGAACTTTCGAGTTCGATGCTCTTCAACCGGGAAGATTAAATGCCGAACTCGAACTCTTTGGCTTTTTGTAGTAAGGGGGCACCCTTTGTTGATCGACGACAGGGGTTTCTGTTTTAATCAGTACCCCTGTCCTTCCTTGACTAAGGGCCTCCTCTATAGTCATCTATCTATTTTTCTTTGAAGGCTAATGGTGAAATGTGGAGCTATACTCTAAACATGAGGATGTATAAGCATTGATTTTTAATTGAACATGGGATGCATATAGGTATACTTGACCACTGAGGAAGGAGCAAGTATAGGCTCTGAAACGCGTTTGGTGCAATTCAAGTATACCAAAAATGCTAACAATGGAATGAAACAAAATATGTTTGAACAGTTTTAGTGGAGCTCTCCCAGGAAGTTCCAATAGAGCTAGCTACAGCGCAAGAGACTGCAGCGAGAGAGACCGCAACTATCCAACCAAACACGTGGGACGTTGTAAAACCACGGGGATCGGCGAACCCGAGTTATCCCAGTGGGGGTGAGTGGAACAACCCAGTATAGTACAGGGAACGCCGCCAGATATTACCTGCAAGTATAATCTGTGTGGGCTTTCTAAGGAGCTCCATTGGTGAGTTCCTGCACAAAACCATGCTAGGGAAGGTTTCCATGGTGTTTATTCTCCAGTATTCCTGGTTCCAAAACCTTCTGAGGACTGAAAAATGATCATAGATCTCAGGTTCCTCAATAATCACATAAGGAAGAAGACATTTTGCAAGGAGACGCATACTTTCATATACTGATAGCCTTTCATTACAGGAGATACAGGTTAAGGATTTCGTAATAGATTGACTAAACTATATCTTTAACTCCCGGAGAGGTTGCTAAAGTCTTCAAAATATTGGTCGGCACCTCAACAGATTTCCATTATAACCCTGATGAGAGGGTTAGGCTTTATGTCTGCTTCTGAGAAGGAAGCACCCGTGGCTCTCTGGCACCTTCGACCCCTACAGCAGGAGGCTCTAGGCAAATGGTGGTGCCACCAGAAAGACTGGAAGCCTTTGGTTCTGCTTCATTGGATTCTGTTGACCACCAATGCATCCCCCAGATAGGTTGGTGAGCTTGTGGTAGACGGAATTCCTGTGAGTGGCACTTGGCGGTGGATGCTCTGTCCGTTCCTTGTAGGTTCAGGCTGGCCTATGTATTCCCTTCAGTTTCCATGATTGATACCAAAGGTATTGATGAAAATCATACAAGACCAGGCCCATGGCCCTCAAGCCTATCTCTCAGGTCAATTGGACAGAGAATCCACTACAATATATGGTCGGTCTCTGTGAGGCTGACCAATACATCAGGTAGCACACTATTAGCACCAGGATTAATATTGTGAACGATTTATTGTGATGTATGAATGATGTGAAGATTGGCCTGATTCACATTACTAATAAACTGAGTACTATAGCTTTAAATGTCGCACACTAGCACAAGCAGTCTTACAAATGGCTGACAAAATCAGCCAAACCTAATATCTACCACTGTATGGCGGTACTATTGGTCTTTATACAGTGCTTTGTTCAGTAGCAGTACGGGCATGGTGCCACAATACCTGGGTTAGGGGCCGGGCCCACTCAGGCAATGCATGTGTCCCCCCTTCCCCCATGCTGAATTCCATAACCACACCCCTGAAAGCGACATTTCCATCAAATGATCGCCACCCGGTGGATCCCATTCCATGTGAGGGGATCTGTTTTTCATCAGAAAACTCTGCATTTTACCTGACAAAAAAAGCGCAGCATTTGATAAGGAAAAAAAACACTTTGGAATAATAACTCCATGTATACATACCCTAAAAGAAGAACTGCTTGTTGCCAATAGCAACCAATTACAGCTCAGCTTTCGTTTGTCAAGAGTGCTAAAAGAAATGAAAGCCGCGCTGTGATTGGTTCCTGTGGGCAACAAAGACAGTTTTATCAATGTGACCCCAAAGTAGAAAGCAAAGCAACGGGTTAGGTCACATGACCCTCACACATACCCCAGGTCGTAACTGCTAATGATGTCACAGTCATGTGATCAGTTATAAGGAAGATATGTAAATGTTAGTGGCTCTAGGACCTTTGATGATGTCACTGTCATGTGATCAGCTACAGTGGAGTGATGTAAAATGTTAGTGGCTGTAGGACCTTTGATGATGTCACAGTCATGTGATCAGTTATAAGGAAGAGATGTAAATGTTAGTAGCTGTAGGACCTTTGATGATGTCACAGTCATGTGATCAGTTACAGTGGAGGGATGTGACTATTAGTGGCTGTAGGAGCTTTGATGATGTCACAGTCATGTGACCAGTCGGTTGGACACCATCATTGCAGGACTGTACTTTAGGTATGTATTTAGAAGAGACACATTGTTTACATGGGACTGTGTATTGAAGGGGTGGAGCTATGTTGTTTACATAGGACTGTATGTTGGTGAGATTTTGAGACTCCAGTTACAGTTAGTGATGGGACGTCCGGCTCTTTCCATTCTGCGATCACGAAGTGTCTAGTTTTTGCTATGTTTTAGTTAAAGGGGTTCTGCACTTTGTTTAAACTGATGATCTATCCTCTGGATAGATAGTCAGCGTCTGATCGGCGCAGGTCCGACACCCGGGACCCCCGACGATCAGCTGTTTGACAAGGCAGCGGCGCTCCAGTAGCACCGCGGCCTTCTCACAATTTACCGCCGGCCCACTGACGTCACGACTTGTATCCACTGGCCTGAGCGCGGCTAAGCTCTGTTCACTTGAATGGAGCTTAGCCCCGCCCAGGCCAGTTGATACTAGTCGTAAAGTCAGTGGGCCGGCGGTAAACAGCGAGAAGGCCGCGGCGCTACTGGAGCGCCGTTGCCTTCTCAAACAGCTGATCGTCGGGGGTCCCGGGTGTCGGACCCCCGCCGATCAGATGCTGATGATCTATCCAGAGGATAGATCATCAGTTAAAACAAAGTGCAGAACCCCTTTAAGTTAAAAAAAAAAGCAAAAATTGCACTCCCATATTCTGCATAACTTTTGTATTTTTTGTAGGGTGAGTTTTACCTTTTATTGGTATAACTTGTACATACGGCTTTATAGTCATTTTTTAATTCAACATTTTAATGGGAGGTGGAGGTGACCAAAGAAACGATCGTTCTGGTAATCAGCCTTCACAGTTAATGACAAATAACAGGATTTTTTTCATTGTTGATGAATGTTTTTTTTATACAGGAAAATATATTGTTTTTAAAACATAATTTCTTACCATTTTTTGTGATTTTTGATCGCTTCTACTATACATTGTAATGCTTCTGTATTACAGCATATAGGGATTTTACTTCTATTCTGTGACACCTCCAGGGGCAGGGAGTAGTAGAAACAATAAGATGGCAGGCCCTGGGGTCTTCAGTAGGCCTCTGGCTGCCATGACAACTAATCGGCACCTCACAATTGCATCAAGGGAGACCCAATCAGGGGGCAGAGTGAGGACCCTATCTGCTCTAATGTCATGGGCTCTATTAACTGCAGCATCTGAGGGGTTAAATGACTGGGATTGAAGTTGTCTCTGATCTCAGCATTACATTCTAGGATATGCCACCAGTTTGTGATTAGTGGGGGCTTAACCTCTGGGATACCCTCAAGATCCCGAATACTGAATTGGCTGCAGCATTAAAATCAATCACTTGTGCTGCTAAAAGTCTCTGAGGAGCCCTGATTTTAACTTTAATGACCAGGTCTGAAAGGGGTATTCCGGTTGTTTCAAGTTATACCCTATCTAAGGAGTAGGACCCCCGCTGATCACGATCACGGGGGCCCCGTACCCCCTGTAGCCCCCCTGAAATGAACAAAGTGACCGGTCGGGCTTGCATGAGGCCGCTCCATCCATTTCTATAAAAATTCTGGAGATAGCCCAGGCATGTGTGACCGGCCACTCCGTTCATTTCAGGGGGGCTGCAGGAGGTACGGGACCCCCACTGATATAATAGTTATCTCCTATCCTGTGTATAGAGGATAACTTCTAACAACCGGAATTCCCCTTTAACACCTTTAAGGACCAGGCCATTTTTTGCAAATCTGACAAGTGTCACTTTATGTGGTGATAACTTTAAAACACTTTTACTTATCCAGGCCATTCAGAGATTGTTTTCTCGTCACATATTGTACTTCATGATAATGGTAAAATTGAGTAAAAAATTTTCATTTTTATTTATAAAAAAAAACAAATTTACAGTTTACAGAAACAACTGCTGTACGGGCACACGGCAGGGCGCAGAAGGAAAGGAACGCCATATGGTTTTTGGAAGGCAGATTTCACTGGAATAATTTTAAGCTGCCATGTCACATTTGAAGACCCCCTGATGCACCCCTAGAGTAGAAACTCCCCCAAAAATTACCTCATTTTGGAAACTACGGGATAAGGTGGCAGTTTTGTTGGTACTATTTTAGGGTACATATGATTTTTAATTTCCACTGTTTGTGAGGGAAGGTAACAAAGAAATCGCTGTTTTGGCACCCTTTTTATTTTTTGCTATTTACAGTGTTCACATAACAGGTTAGATCATGTGGTATTTTTATAGAGCAGGTTGTTACAGACGCGACAATACCAAATATGATACATAATAAAGCATTTTTTTTAAAAAAAAGATTTTTTTAGTGTTTCCATATTCTGAAAGCCATAGTTTTTTTTGGTTTTTTTTGTCGACTGTCTTATGTAGGGGCTAACTTTTTTCAGTATGAGATGACTGTTTGATTGGCACTATTTTAGGGTGCATATGACTTTTTGATCGTTTGGTATTACACTTTTTGTGATGTAAGGTGACAAAAAATGGCTTTTTTGACACACTTTTTAAAATAAATTTTTGACAGTGTCCACCTGAGGGGTTAGGTAATGTGATATTTTTATACAGCAGGTTCTTATGGACGCAACAATACCTAATATGTATACTTTTTTTAATTTAAGGTTTACACATAACAGCATTTTTTAAACAAAAAAAATCATGTTTTATTGTCTCCATATTCTGAAAGCTATAGTTTTTTTATTTTTTGGGCGACTGTCTTAGGTAGGGTATAATTTTTTGCGGGATGAGATGATGGTTTGATTGGCACTATTTTGGCGTGCGTATGACTTTTTGATCTCTTGGTATTACACTTTTTGTGATGTAAGGTGACAAAAAAATAGCTTTTTTTACACACTGTTTATTTTTTATTTTTTTACGGTGTTCACCTGAGGGGTTAGGTCAGGTGATATTTTTATAGAGCTGGTCGATACGGACGCAGCGATACCTAATATGTCTACTTTCCTTTTTTTCCCTATTTTTTACAAAAAAAATTACTTTATTTTGTAAAAAAGGACGCTTTTTTTTTAACTTGAAACTTTTAATTTTTTTTGTAAAACTTTAGTTTTTTTAAGTTTTTTTTCCACTTTATTATTTGTCCCACTCTGGGACTTCAACATTACAGGGTCTGATCCCTGTTTCAATGCAGCACAACACATCTGTATTGTGCTGTATTGAACTGTTAGGCCCCTTTCACACGGGCGAGTATTCCGCGCGGATGCGATGCGTGAGGTGAACGCATTGCACCCGCACTGAATACCGACCCATTCATTTCTATGGGGCTGTTCACATGAGCGGTGATTTTCACGCATCACTTATGCGTTGCGTGAAAATCGCAGCATGCTCTATATTCTGCGGTGCGATTTTCACGCATGGTTGCTAGGTGACAGTCTATTCACTGTATTATTTTCCCTTATAACATGGTTATAAGGGAAAATAATAGCATTCTGAATACAGAATGCTTAGTAGGTGATCAATTGAGGGTTAAAAAAATAAATAAAAATTAACTCACCTTCTCCTCTTGTTCGCGTAGTTCCCGGTCTCTTCTTTACTTCTCAAAAGATGAACTATCGGCTAGGACCTGTGGTGACGTCAGATCACATGCTCCAATCACATGGTCCATCACCACGGTGATGTACCATGTGATTGGAGCATGTGATCTGACGTCACCAAAGGTCCTTTAGCCCACAGCTCATCATTAAAGAAGTAAAGAAGAGACTGGGAACCACGCGAACAAGCGGAGAAGGTGAGTTAATTTATTTAATTTTTTTTTAACCCTCAATTGATCACCTACTAAGCATTCTGTATTCAGAATGCTATTATTTTCCCTTATAACCATGTTATAAGGGAAAATAATAACATCTACAGAACACCGATCCCAAGCCCAAACTTCTGTGAAGAAGTTCGGGTTTGGGTACCAAACATACGTGATTTTTCTCACGCGAGTGCAAAACGCATTACAATGTTTTGCACTCGCGCGGAAAAATCGGGGGTGTTCCCGCAACGCACCCGCACATTTTCCCGCAACGCCCGTGTGAAAGAGGCCTTAGGCTTTTTTCACACGAGCGTGTCCGGATGCTTTGCGGCAAACCCGCGCGAGTAGGTACACAATTTCAGTCAGTTTTGACTGCGATTGCATTCCGTTGTTCAGTTTTTATCGCGCGGGTGCAATGCGTTTTGCACTCGCGTGATAAAAAACTGAATGTGGTACCCAGACCCGAACTTCTTCACAGAAGTTCAGGTTTGGGTTCAAGGTTGTGTAGATTGTATTATTTTCCCTTATAACATGGTTCTAAGGGAAAATAATAGCATTCTGATTACAGAATGCATAGTACAATAGGGCTGGAGGGGTTAAAAAAATAAATAAAAAAAATTAACTCACCTTAATCCACTTGTTCGCGCAGCCTGGCATCTCTTCTGTCTTCATCTGTGAGGAATAGGACCTTTGATGTCACTGCGTTCATCACCTGGTCCATCACATGGTCCATCACATGATCCATCACCATGGTGATGGATCATGTGACGGACCATGTGATATCCGCAGTGACGTCACCACAGGTCCTTTTCCTGTGTACAGCAAAGATGAAGACAGAAGGAGATGCCGGCTGCGCGAGCAAGTGGATTAAGGTGAGTTAAATTATTCAAATTTTTTTTTTTTAACCCCTCCAGCGCTGTTTTACTTTGCATTCTGTATTCAGAATGCTATTATTTTCCCTTATAACCATGTTATAAGGGAAAATAATAATGATCGGGTCCCCATCCAGATTGTCTCCTAGCAACCGTGCGTGAAAATCGCACCGCATCCACACTTGCTTGCGGATGCTTGCGATTTTCACGCAGCCCCATTCACTTCTATGGGGCCTGCGTTGCGTGAAAAACGCACAAAATAGAGCTTGCTGTGATTTTCACGCAACGCACAAGTGATACGTGAAAATCACCGCTCATGTGCACAGCCCCATAGAAATTAATGGGTCGGTATTCAGTGCGGGTGCAATGCGTTCAACTGACGCATTGCACCCGCGCGGAAAACTCGCCCATGTGAAAGTGGCCTTAGTGTCTTACACTGTAAGACGCTAACAGTTGCCTAGGAGATCCAGCTTGGGGGCTGGGCCTCTTAGGCCTTCATACATGCTGGGCCCCAAGCCTTGGAATGGCTTGGGGCTGCCATGGCAACCATCGAGTCCCCGCCAAAGCCTCGCAGGGACCCGATGGATGAAGTGAGGAAGCGCAAACCTCCCATATGCCATGGCCAGCGCTGACCGTGGCATATGAGGGGTTAATCCACCGGCATTGGCGTTATCACCGATGCTGGTGGATGCATCTCTGCTGCTGATCGCGGCACCGCACGCGGGGGGGGGGGAAGGACCGCAGGACGAGAATGCTCGTCCTGGGGCACTAAGTACCGGCCCTTTAGGATGTGCATTCTCGTCCTGGGTCCTTAAAGGGAACCTGTCACCTCCCAAAACCATCCCAAGCCGCCAGCAGTACCTGCGTGTAGCCCGCAGTGTGTTTCTGATGATGCCTTTCTTCCTGAAGGCAGATGCAGCAAAAGTACTGAAAACGTTCTTTTATCCAGATCGGGAGTGGAATCAGCTACTCCTGCTAACGTCTTGGGAGGATTAAGACATTTCTTCAAGGATAATGAAAAGTAGGGGTTATAGTAGACTGGAAGATTATGTCCTCAAGTCATTTCCATTGTATGGTATCAGTAGTCCTTTATAATGATCAGTTCCCTCCTAAAATTGATTCTGCTCTTTATCCTCCATATTTCCTTCCGGTTTCTTAGGTTCAGGACTCTCTTCTTTTTAAAGACCATGGTCCTTTCCATCAATGACCCACCAAGGATGGAGAAGGACAGAGACCACATGGCTGCAAGGATATTAGACCTCACCCTGGAGATCATCTCCTTGATAACTGGAGAGGTGAGAGTCTCACATGACGTCACTCTTATCTCTAGTAATAAACCAGAGAAATGACTAGAAAGGTGAAGGACTCTTAGAATCTCTGTAGTGATCGGCGTCTCCCCATACACAGGATTACACAGTAGTGAAGAAGTCGTCTGGTGAGTGTGTGACACCCCGTGTGTCAGGAGGATGGAGCAGGACCCAGAGCCCCAGCACCGAGCCTCCACCTCATTCCCTGATACATGAGCAGAAGATCCTAGAACTTACCACCAGGATCACTGAGCTGCTGAGCGGAGAGGTGAGCGCTGCTGGGAATGCTGGGACATTATACAATAACGCCAAGGGAGGTGTCTGGTAATGACTGTGTCCTTGTGTTGTCAGGTTCCTATAAGGTGTCAGGATGTCGCTGTCTATTTCTCCATGGAGGAGTGGGAGTATTTAGAAGAACACAAGGATCTGTACAAGGACGTCATGATGGAGAATCCCCAGTCCCTCACGTCACCGGGTAAGAGGAGACCTTCCATGACTGTAGAGGAGAGAACAGTCCTGAGAGTCAGATTCCTCCATCATCTGATCATCACATATAGACAATGTATTCAGTCACTGTGTGTGTTTCCTATAGGATAATGAAGACGGTTCAACATCCGGAGAACATAATAAAACTT
This sequence comes from Bufo bufo, assembly GCF_905171765.1. Taxonomy (NCBI): domain Eukaryota; kingdom Metazoa; phylum Chordata; class Amphibia; order Anura; family Bufonidae; genus Bufo; species Bufo bufo. Next base: position 611,761,740 of record NC_053392.1, read on the forward strand.
CAGGCTTTATGATATATCCAAATAAGATCCAACACAGACACAATCGCCTGTGTATTTCAGGCCAAATATGGGGCCCTTAGTCCCATCATATACATACATGTAATAGTATAAAACAAGATTGTAGCCAGTGGCAATTTCCCAACAAAGTCATGTGGTAGACATAGGTGCACAAGGTGCTACACAGAGGACCACATGTTGTGCAGAAGTATATACAGGTACCACCCCGAGCTGCCATGTGACCTCTATAAGCAATGAACTAAACACAGATGTGCACTGTATGGATCAGATAACAGTATAACAAATGGAAAGTGAGATACAGTAATACACTGAACAGACATATAAATACATAAGGCGTCATTCATCATAGCTCTATGCCAGTTTTTAGTGCAGAAAAGTCCCACAATTTATTGCAGTTGCAAAATTTTTTAATTTTTGTCTTTTTCTGACACTCTTTGTCACTTGTCCTTGAGCAGGAGGAGGCAGGCCGTGGGTGTGACCTCCGCGGTGCAACTGATTTAACAACACGTACACCAGAAATCTAGTGCAGAGTCTGGCTTGAGTAGTTTTCAGTTCTGGCATATGGAGAGCAAAAGATGTGCAAATTTATTGAGAGGAGTGCGTGCGAAACACCGATCTTTAGTAAATGACCCCCATAGTGTATCAGTACGGAATAAATAGATGCGGCAGTAGATAACTCTGGATTGAACCTCGTCTTCGATTGAGACCATGAGGAATGGGAGTAATTAAAACAAACATCCAGAATTTCACACAATTAAATAATTTTCGTCTGTAGACCCCTTCACACGTCGAGGAGCTCATTGTTTCGATTCCCTGAATGGAAAAGGACGAAACGTCCCCATCACTAACCCCTTAAGAACCCGCTACGCGCTGGTGGACGTGACTTAAGGACCAGTGCCGTACATGTACAGCGGGCTGATCGGGCGGGTGCAGGAGCTGCGCCCGCCAGATCAGCGGCACGGACCCAGCAGTCACTGACAGCCGTGCCCCTGCTGCATACGCCAGCATCGGTGAAAACACAGATGCCGGCGTGTTAGTCCCTTGTATGCCGCGGTCAAAGCTGACCACTGCATGCAGAGGGTTCGCGGAGGGTATGGGTGCCCTCTGCTTCCCCATCGGGTCCCCATGCTGCAGTGGCGAGGACCCGATGGCAGAAAAGGCAAGCCCTATGCCTTCCATAGGCATCGGGGGCTTGCCTCCTACGAAAGCCTTTGAGATCGAGCCCCTTAGGCTGGTTCTCACAGGCAGGTTGTCAGCATAAAAGCTGACAGCCAATGCATTACAATACAGATTGTATTGTAATGCATTGCAGAGGGGAACAGACCCCAGAAGTCCCAGAGTGGGACAAAAAAAAAAAATGTTAAAAAAATAAAGGGGTTTTCAAGTAAAAAAAAAAAAAAGGCCCTAAATAAAACATATAAAATTGTAAAGAAAAAATACATATTGGGTATTTCCGCGTCCGTAACGACCAGCTTTACAAAAATATCACATGATCCACCCCCTCACCTGAACGCCGTGGAAAAAAAAAAACCTGTGCTAAAACAATAATTTTCTTGTCACCTTACATCACAAAAATTGCAACACTAAGCGCCCCCCAAAATAGTACCAATCAAACCGTCACCTCATCCCTCAAAAAATGAGCCCCTACATAAAATAATTGGGCAAAAATTAAAAAAACTATGGCTCTCATAATATAGAGACACTAAAAGATGATTTGTTTGTTTCAAAAATGCTGTTATTGTGTAAAACTTAAATAAAATTAAAAAAAAGTAGACATATTTGGTATTGCTGCGTCCGTAAGAACCTGCTGTATAAAAATATCACATGAACTAACCCCTCAGATGAACACCGTAAAAAAATAAAAACTGTGTAAAAAAAAGGCATTTTTTGTCACCTTACATCACAAAAGTGTAATACAAAGCGATCAAAAAGTCTTACGCAACCCAAAATGGTACCAATCAAACCGTCATCTCATCCTGCAAAAAATGAGACCCTTCATAAGACAGTCACCCAAAAAAAACAATGGCTTTCAGAATATGAAGACACTAAATAAATCATTTTTTTCAAAAATGCTTTATTATGTAAAACTGAAACAAACAACCAAAAAAAGTAGTCATATTTGGTATTGTCGCGTCCGTAACAACCTGCGCTATAAAAATACCACATGATCTAACCTGTCAGATGAAAATTGTAATAAAACAAAACTAAAAACAGTGCCAAAACAGCTATTTTTGTTACCTTGCCTCACAAAAAGTGTAATATAGAGCAACCAAAAATCATATGTACCCTAAAATAGTACCAACAAAACTGCCACCTTATCCTTAATGTAGTTTCCAAAATGGGCTCACTTTTTTGTAGTTTCTACTCTAGGGGTGCATCAGGGGTCTTCAAATGTGACATGTCAACTTAAAATTATCCCAGTGAAATCTGCCCTCCAAAAACCATATGGCGTTCCTTTCCTTCTGCACCCTGCCGTGTGTCCGTACAGCAGTTTACGATCACATATGGGGTGTTTCTGTAAACTACAGAATCAGGGCCATAAATAATGAGTTTTGTTTGGCTGTTAACCCTTGCTTTGTTACTGGAAAAAATGGATTAAAATGGAAAATCTGCCAAAAAAGTGAAATTCTGAAATTTCATCTACTGCGTATAAGATGACTGGGCGCATAAGACGACCCCTAACTTTTCCATTTAAAATATAGGGTTTTGGCTATATTCGCCGTATAAGACTACCCCTGCCTGCCCAGCCCTCCCTGTCTCCAAGACGATCTTCTCCAGTCCAGGGAACTGACCATGGCAGCCAGGGCTTCAGTAGCATCCTGGCTGCCATGGTAACCTATCTTTTTCTTTTCCCATTCCCAGTTTCCCACATAGGAACTACTAGGAAGTGGGAAAAGATGGTGGGTCCATTGCCATGGGGGATCTGTGGATGGCACTGTTATGGAGGGGATCTGTGGATGGCACTGTTATGGAGGGGATCTGTGGATGGCACTGTTATGGAGGGGATCTGTGGATGGCACTGTTATGGAGGGGATCTGTGGATGGCATTGTTATGGAGGGGATCTGTGGATGGCACTGTTATGGAGGGGATCTGTGGATGGCACTGTTATGGAGGGGATCTGTGGATGGCACTGTTATGGGGGGGGAATCTGTGGATGGCACTGTTATGGGGAGGGGGATCAGTGGATGGCACTGTTATGGGGAGGGGGATCAGTGGATGGCACTGTTTTTGGAGGGGATCTGTGGGTGGCACTGTTATTGGGGTGGTATCTGTGGATGGCACTGTTATGGGGAGGGGATCAGTGGATGGCACTGTTATGGGGAGGGGGATCAGTGGATGGCACTGTTTTTGAAGGGGATCTGTGGATAGCACTGTTATTGGGGGGGGGGGGGGGTCTGTAGATGGCACTGTTATGGGGAGGGGGATCAGTGGATGGCACTGTTATGGGAGGGGGATCAGTGGATGTCACTGTTATGGGGAGGGGATCTGTGGATGGCACTGTTATGGGGAGGGGGATCAGTGGATTACACTGCTATGGGGGGGATCTATGGATGACACTATATAGCATCTTATGCTATATGTGTCATCCACAGATCCCCCTCCCTATAACAGTGCCATCCACAGATCCCCCTCCCTATAACAGTGCCATCCACAGATCCCCCTCCCTATAACAGTGCCATCCACAGATCCCCCTCCCTATAACAGTGCCATCCACAGATCCCCCTCCCCGCCGCTCACAGGAGTATACATTTATAAACTGTAATCCGTATCCTGCAGTAACTTTAACTTTAAATCAGCGCTTATCTCTTTACTACCTTATACTCAGCTCCGGTAACAGGCAGTGCGGGCGGCAGCGCTCACTCACTGACGTCACGTGCATGCACCGCCTAGTGGGAGGAGCAGGCGCGTGACGTCAGTGAGTGAGCGCCACCCGCACTGCCTGTTACCGGAGCTGAGTGTAAGGTAGTAAAGAGATGAGCGCTGATTTAAAGTTAAAGTTACTGCAGGATACCGATCACAGTTTATAAATGTATACTCCTGTGAGCGGCGGGGCCGGTGTAGAGTAGCACAGCAGAGTCAGAGCGGAGAGCGCTGTGACTTGTATTGCGGCCAGAGCCAGCCCTGTATATTCTAACCCCCAGGCAAGCGTCCCCGTCACCATGGGAACGCCTGGGGGTTAGAATATACCATCGGATCTGAGTTTACACCTTATACCCTGCGTATAAGATGACCCCCGACTTTTGAAAAGAATTTCTAGTGTTAGAAAGTCGTCTTATACGCCGGAAAATACGGTACATTTTCATCTACTCCTTTAATTTTTGTGGAACACCTAAAAGGTTAACAACGTTTGTAAAATCAGTTTTTAATGCCTTGAGGGGTGTAGTTTCTAAAATGGGGCCATTTATGGGTGGTTTCTACTATGTAAGCCCCACAAAGTGACTTCAGACCTGAACTGGTCCTTAAAATTTGTTTTTTGGAAATTTTCTTAAACATTTTAAGATTTGCTTCTAAACTTCTAAGCCTTCTAACGTCCCAAAAAAATTAAATGTCATTTACAAAATGATCCAAACATGAAGTAGACATATGGTAAATGTAAAGTGATAACTATTTTAGGAGGTATCACTATCTGTTTTAAAAGCAGAGAAATTGAAACTTTGAAAATTGCAAATATTGGTAAATAAAAACGAAATATTTTGACTCAAATTTACCACTGTCATGAAGTACAATATGTGATAAGAAAACATCACCACGTAAAGTGACACATGTCAGATTTGCAAAAAATGGCCTGGTCCTTAAGGTGAAAAATGGCAGGGTCCGGAAGGGGTTAAATATGCAGATACTACAGTGACATCTTTCTCCTTCTGTAATGAGAACATCAGAACTCCTTGTTGTCCTTCCTACATATTGCAGGTTGCTTGCTGAGTCGGTGATTAGCTCCATGACCACGGAGGTGTAGGGAACCTGTCACAATGAACATGGTGTCTGGGCTGCAGGCAGCAGGTTTTACAGTCGTGGCCAAAAGTTTTGAGAATGACACAAATATTAGTTTTCACAAAGTTTGCTGCTAAACTGCTTTTAGATCTTTGTTTCAGTTGTTTCTGTGATGTAGTGAAATATAATTACACGCACTTCATACGTTTCAAAGGCTGTTTTCGACAATTACATGACATTTATACAAAGAGTCAGTATTTGCAGTGTTGGCCCTTCTTTTTCAGGACCTCTGCAATCCGACTGGGCATGCTCTCAATCAACTTCTGGGCCAATTCCTGACTGATAGCAATCCATTCTTTCATAATTACTTCTTGGAGTTTGACAGAATTAGTGGGTTTTTGTTTGTCCACCCGCCTCTTGAGGATTGACCACAAGTTCTCAATGGGATTAAGATCTGGGGAGTTTCCAGGCCATGGACCCAAAATGTCAACGTTTTGGTCCCCGAGCCACTTAGTTATCACTTTTGCCTTATGGCACGGTGCTCCATCGTGCTGGAAAATGCATTGTTCTTCACCAAACTGTTGTTGGATTGTTGGAAGAAGTTGCTGTTGGAGGGTGTTTTGGTACCATTCTTTATTCATGGCTGTGTTTTTGGGCAAAATTGTGAGTGAGCCCACTCCCTTGGATGAGAAGCAACCCCACACATGAATGGTCTCAGGATGCTTTACTGTTGGCATGACACAGGACTGATGGTAGTGCTCACCTTTTCTTCTCCGGACAAGCCTTTTTCCAGATGCCCCAAACAATCGGAAAGAGGCTTCATCGGAGAATATGACTTTGCCCCAGTCCTCAGCAGTCCATTCACCATACTTTGTGCAGAAGATCAATCTGTCCCTGATGTTTTTTTTGGAGAGAAGTGGCTTCTTTGCTGCCCTTCTTGACACCAGGCCATCTTCCAAAAGTCTTGGCCTCACTGTGCGTGCAGATGCGCTCACACCTGCCTGCTGCCATTCCTGAGCAAGCTCTGCACTGGTGGCACTCCGATCCCGCAGCTGTATCCTCTTTAGGAGACGATCCTGGCGCTTGCTGGACTTTCTTGTACGCCCTGAAGCCTTCTTAACAAGAATTGAACCTCTTTCCTTGAAGTTCTTGATGATCCTATAAATTGTTGATTGAGGGGCAATCTTAGTAGCCACAATATCCTTGCCTGTGAAGCCATTTTTATGCAACGCAATGATGGCTGCACGCATTTCTTTGCAGGTCACCATGGTTAACAATGGAAGAACAATGATTTCAAGCATCACCCTCCTTTTAACATGTCAAGTCTGCCATTTTAACCCAATCAGCCTGACATAATGATCTCCAGCCTTGTGCTCGTCAACATTCTCACCTGAGTAAACAAGACGATTAGTGAAATGATCTCAGCAGGTCCTTTAATGACAGCAATGAAATGCAGTGAAAAGGTTTTTTTGGGATTAAGTAAATTTTCATGGCAAAGAAGGACTATGCAATTCATCTGATCACTCTTCATAACATTCTGGAGTATATGCAAATTGCTATTATAAAAACTTAAGCAGCAACTTTTCCAATTTCCAATATTTATGTAATTCTCAAAACTTTTGGCCATGACTGTAGAGCAGGAGGAGCTGAGCAGATTGATATATAGTTTTATGGGAAAAGATTCAGTAACACTTGTAACTTATTCATTTTATATCTTTGCTATCTCTATATACACAGTCATAGATGGAAGGCTGTCAATCACTGATAGGACCGCCTCCTGGACTTCAAAGCCCAAAAAGAGCTGTCAATCACTGATAGGACCGCCTCCTGGACTTCAAAGCCCAAAAAGAGCACAGATATAAAATTAATAAGTTACAAGTGTTACTGAATCTTCTTCCCCCCCATCCCCCATAAAGCTATATATCAATCTGCTCAGCTCCTCCTGCTCTATAACCTGCTGCCTGCAGCTCAGACACCATGTTCATTGTGACAGGTTGCCTTTAATGTATTCTTTTCTTTCTTTGGCCATAGCTTTACCGAGAATGTAGAAATGCAGCACAATTTATTATAACTTGTATTTTGTATTTTTGTACTTGTATTTTATTTCTGAGCTCAGTGGCAAAATGAGTGGACAGCCTTCCCTGTATAAGTGTGTACATATAGATGGGACCTTTTAGATGGCTACTGAGCTCAGAAAGAGCAGAGATTTTAATAAATAAGATAGTATATAAGTTATACAGAAACTTTTCCCGTAAAACTACACTAATGAAAAATATAAAAAGAACACCTGGAAAACTTAATGTGATTGAGCTGAGATTGACAGAAGTATAAACTTCTAGTGGTGCTTGGTCACTGATCACACAAGGTGGAGTCCCATGTTGGGTTCTGTTGCAGGGTGTATGTTGAGGCAGGTTCACATTACAATACTGGGTGACAACTACCTTGGCTGTGATACAGGCGGCCACTCGGGCATGATAGCGGTCATACAGATGCTGGATATCCTCTTGTGGTCATTCCAAGCTCTCTCAACTTGGAGCCGTAGTTCAGTCAGAAGGCCGTGCAGAACCTGCTTTCATCAATGAACGCTATTGTTTGTCAGTCATGCCTCCAATGGGCTCTTACACCACCGGTGCTGGAGCTCTTAGCGACCAAGAGAGGTCAGTAGTAAACATGCGAGTGGAGTGCGGGTGGCAATGCAGACCTGCTTCAAGTGGATGGTTTCCTATGGTCCGGACAGTGACTGGAGAGACTACTGCAGAACCAATTTCTGAGGCCCTGGTGTCCTTTGAGGTACAGCAGCACTATATGGAGATCTTGGAGTGCCGTCCAGTACCCTCTCTATGTGTGTGAGTGTCCTCCTGGAAGAGAGAAGACAAAAACCAGTGCTGTCAGGCAAAAACAACAGGTCTGCCAGTGGGAGTGATTGGGTGATAGGTGGTGTGAACAGAGCCTTAGATGGGCTTCAGGGGCAGCTTGAAAATTAAAGTGGCCCTGGAAAAAAAAACTAAAGGTGGGCTCATTGTAGGTTGGTCTAAATGGGCAGCAGAGAGGTCAAATACAAGCCGTCAGCAGTAGCCACTTTGGTGGTAGGTGGTGTAAATGTAAAAATGCAGTCGAATACCCCTTTACAAAAAATGTGACAGAGCTCCCTTATGTTCTCATGTGGATGCAATGCAGTTTTTCATGTGCTTTTCCAAAATCACAGTAAGTATGGAGCACCGTCATTTTATATACAGTGATATATATAGTGATGTGTGGCCTTGTTATATCTATAATATACCTTTTATGTGGACTTTCTTCAATTGTTTTAAACTTTGTTGTATGATCTGTATAGAATATCTACCCTTACAAAGGATTACAATGTATTCGGAAAGTCTTCACACCTTTTCACTTTTTTCACATTTTGTTATGTTGTGGCCTTGTGCTAAAATAAAAAAAAATTGAAAGTGAAAACAAATCTTTGCTAATTTCTTGAAAAACTAAAATCCTGCATTGACATAAAAGTCTTCAGCCCCTGTACTCAGGACATAAGTCTTCAGCCCCTGTACTCAGGACATCTCTGAAGCCCCTTTGACAGTGATTCCAGCCTCCAGTCTTCTTGGAGATGATGCCACAAGGTTTGCACAACTGGATTTGGGGATTTTCTGCCATTCTTCTCTGCAGATCCTCTCCAGCTCTGTCAGGTTGGATGGGAGACATCGGTGGACAGCCATTTTCAGGTCTCTCCAGAGGTGTTTGATTGGGCTCTAGTCAGAGCTCTCGCTGGGCCACTCAAGGATATTGACAGAGTTGCCCCTAAGCCACTACTGTTCTGTATTTGCTGTGTACTTTGCATCATTCAGTTTCCCCTCAACCCTGACCAATCTCCCTGTCCCAGCCACTGAAAAACAACCCCACAGCATGATGCTGCCACCATCATGCTTTTCCTGTAGGGATGATATTGGGCAGGTGATGAGCATTGCCTGGTTTCCTCCAGATATGACACTTAGAATTGATGCCAAAAAGTTAAATCTTGTTTCTCACAGTCTCATAGTTCTTTAGGTGCCTTTTTGCAAACTCTAGGTGAGCTTTCATGTGTCTTTTACTGAGGAGAGGCTTCTTTCTGGGCACTCTGTCATAAAGCCAACATTTGTGGAGTGCTGCAGTAATAGTTGAAGTTTCTCCCATCTGCACACAGGATCTTTGAAGCTCAGCCACAGTGACCATTGGGTTCTTGGTCACCTCTCTTACCAAAGTCCTTCTCTCCTGGTTACTTAGTTTGGAGGGGCAGATAGCTTTAGGCAGTGTTGAACTAGGGTGCCTAGGGCCCACCAGAATGTAAACCTATATGCAATTACTATCTGCTCACACAGCGTCAGGCAGCAGCAACACTCAAAACTATTGATTATGGGGTCTCTTCAGCGAATTCAAGAGGGCAAGTCACGGGGGAAAGATGACACTATCTGGCCTGCCTCTGTACCTATAAGTCTTCTCTGCCAACCGATGCATTGATAATAATAAACTGGGTAGTCTCTGAAACAATCTACCCAGTCAATCTACTGTGCCATGTCCAAGGTGTGGAGACTAGGGGCCCAACCTTGCTTCGGGGCCCACCGGAGATTCACCTGTTCCCCTGTGGGCCAGTCCAAGACTGGCTTTAGGAAAAGTTCTAGTTGTTCCAGACTTCTTAAATTTAAGAATTATGGTGCCTAGGGCCCAATGTAAACCTATATGCAATTACTATCTGCTCACACAGTGGCAGGCAGCAGCAAGACACTCAAAACTATTGATTATGGGGTCTCTTCAGCGACTTCAAGAGGGCAAGTCACGGGGGAAAGATGACACTATCTGGCCTGCCTCTGTACCTATAAGTCTTCTCTGCCAACCGATGCATTGATAATAATAAACTGGGTAGTCTCTGAAATAATCTACCCAGTCAATCTACTGTGCCATGTCCAAGGTGTGGAGACTAGGGGCCCAACCTTGTTTCGGGGCCCACCGGGAGATTCACCTGTTCCCCTGTGGGCCAGTCCAAGACTGGCTTTAGGAAGAGTTCTAGTTGTTCCAAACTTCTTAAATTTAAGAATTATGGAGGCCACTTTGCTCTTGGGAACCTTCAGTGCAGCAGAAATGATTTTTGTCCCCCTTCTCCAGATCTGTGCTTCCACACTATCCTGTCTCTGAGCTCTACAGGCAGTTCTTTTTTCCCCATGGCTTGGTTTTTGCTCCAATATGCTGTAAGACCTTATATAGACTTGTGTTCGTCCAGATCATGTCCAATCAACAGATTTTACCATAGGTGACTCCATTCAAGGTGTAAAAACATCTCAAAGATGATCAAGAGAAATGGGAGGCCCCAGAGCTAAATGTCATGTCTAAGTGTCTGAATACTTAAGTCCATGCCAAATTTTAGTTTTTCTTTTCTTAAACAATTTGAAAACATTTCTAAAATTCTGTTTTCACTTTCTCATTAAGCGGTATTAAGTGCAGATTGATAGTGAGAACTAGATTTTTATTTTATTTTTGCTTTAGCGCAATCCCGAAAAAATTAAAAGGTTCTGAAGATTTTCCAAATGCACTATATATTCTGGGACCTCTGCCGAAAATTACTCATGAACACCATGGGGAAAATTACTAGTGCTTCAAACGCTGGTCTGAGTGGAAAGTGCGTTTAAGGGGCACAATTCTCTTAATAATTCTGGCACACCCCAGGAGGTAAGTGCACCAGAAACTGAAATATAGATTTAAATCTATTGGTCGAGTAGACCATGCCCACTTTTAGGAAAATGGCGAGTGTGGAATAAAAGGGAAAAATCTTAACTTTTTGTGCAAAACAGTTCTAGATTTTTTTTTTTTTTTTTTGTGTTTTTTATGGTCTTTCTTCCCGTTTTCTTACAAGTGCATGTGATTTACTTACTAAAACTGTACATTATCCTTTTCATACATCTATTATATAGTTTGTTTCATGGTTTGCTATTGTCTCAGTAAATCTTGATTGCTTAATTTAAAGATGAATTACTTTTCTTGGGAAAATAAGAACATTTTGTTTCATTTCCAGGTAAAGACAGGATAATCGATGCCCATGGACATCTCCATTTATCTCCCTATCATGAAGCAGAAGATTACAATTCCACACAAGCTAATTCAATAACTCCTAATGTACCCTCAGTCCTTCACAGTGAATATCTATCTACCGATACTGCTGATCACAAGAAACCGTCATCTAATCTATCACTGATTGGCAGAACAAGAACTAAACAGAAACGTGGTAAAATATTTCCATGTGAGAAAGAGTTAAAAAAGGAATCTAATCTTTCTTTGCATGAGAGAAATCACAGAGATAAAATTTCATTTTCATACTCAGAATGTGGAAAATCTTCTACCAGTCAATTCATTCTAGTTGGACATCAGAGAATTCACATAGGAGAGAAGCCATATTCATGCTCAGAATGTGGGAAATGTTTTGCCAATAACATAGCTCTTCTTAATCATCAGATTTCACAATGTGGGAAATGTTTTAATCAAAAATCAGATCTTGACAGACAGAGAAATCGTGCAGGAGAGAAGTCATTTTCATGTTCTGAATGTGGGAAGTGTTTTAGTAGGAAATCATCTCTTGTGGAACATCTAAGACTTCACACAGGAGAGAAACCATTTTCATGCTCAGAATGTGGGAAATGTTTTATCCGTAAAGTAGCTCTTCTTCATCATCAGAGAACTCACAAAAGAGAGAAGCCGTTTTCATGCTCAGAATGTGGAAAATGTTTTAGTTGGAAATCATCTCTTCTTTTTCATCAGAGATCTCACAAAAGAGAGAAGCCATTTTCATGCTCAGAATGTGGGAAATGCTTTAGTCAAAAATCAGATCTTGATAGACATCAGAGAACTCACACGGGAGAGAAACCATTTGTATGTCCTGAATGTGGGAAGGGTTTTCGTCAGAGTTCAAATCTTAGGGACCATCTAAGAACTCACACAGGAGAGAATTTATTTGTATGTCCTGAATGTGGGAAACTTTTACATAAGAAATCGATTTTTAGGGAACATTTAAGAATTCACACAGGAGAGAAGCTGTATTCATGCTCAGAATGTGGAACATGTTTTACCTATAAAAACGATCTGCTTTGTCATCACAGAACTCACACGGGAGAGAAGCCATTTTCATGCTTAGAATGTGGAAAATGTTTTAGTCTGAAATCAGGTCTTCTTAGACATCAGAGAACTCACACAGGGTATAAACCATTGTAACTTTTCAGATTTTAGGAAAGGTGTGGAGCTTCATTGCAGGACCTGCTGCTTAACAATGCCTTGTGATTACAAGTCACAGGTCCCCTGACCATTAAATTATCTGTACCAGCCACATCTTACTTCTAAAGGATCCTTGATGAAGTCACACTCATGGACCAATAGTAGACAATTGTTTTCATCATAGTAAGAACATATCCAATTAGGAGCTAACTATTACATCAGTGGGGGTCCCCACTGATCACGAGAAAGGGGGTCTCGTACACTGCAGGACCCCAAAAGTAAACAAAACTAAAGGATGGGCATAGTGCGCCACTCCAATCATCTCTATTGGACCTTCGAAAAATAGCCAAGCACAGTTCTCAGTTTTCTACGGTATTGCAGTGTATGGTAAACCTCTTAATGACCAGGCCAATTTTTGTTTTTGTATTTTCCTTCCTGCTTTCCAAGATACATAACTTTTTTCATTTTCCTTTCGCAGTCACAAGTTTTTATTTTATTTTATTAGTTTTTAATGATTTAACGTATGATATCTTATATAGAAAAATGGAAAAATATTCTTTGTGGGGTGAAATTGGAAACTGAAATTCTGCAATTTTTTGGGGACTTTGTGGTTACAGCGTTCACTGTGCGCTAAAAATGACATGACTACTGGTCCAATAATTGGTACCATTATGGCGACACCAAATTTGGATAGATTTTATTAAGTTTTTCTACATAAAAAATAAATAAAAACATAAACAAAATTCTTTGCATTGCCATTTTCTGACTGCTATACTTTTTTTAGACTACAGAGCTGTTTTTTTGGAGTACATAGGATTTTTTGATCACTTTTTGTTCATTTTTTGTCGGAGTGAGGTGACCAAACAACAGCATGACAGCCATTTTGAAATTTTTTTTCTGCTACTGTGTTCAGTGTAAATGATACATAATTTTACATTTTAATAGTTGGATAGTTTTAGACTAGGTAATACCAATTAATTAATCTGCTGGGAATGAAGTTATCTATTATCCCAGCCACAGCAGCCAGACTGTTTATGGGACAGGCTCGGGTTACAGCTCCCCATAAACTTGAGACATACAGTTATGTCAGGATGTTAAATGGAATTGAACATAAATAATGCTTTCATAATATTGCATGGCTTATTATAATTGCAGGTATCACTGTTCTGTGATATTAAGTGGTATCTACTGTATGTCACAAAACATTTATTGTAATGGTAGTTGCACCCTGTCATTTCAAGCTTGTCAATCCCTCAGATGGTAGAAACATCTCAGAGACAAGTGTTCCGTGATCCAGCTGGAGAAGCATACAGTTAGTATGCTCTTGGAGTCCCTTGAGAAGTCTCTCTTCTCAAAGAATTTAATGATATAGAAGATGCTATCTGAGTCACTCTACAGACTCAAGGGGGAAGCAGTGTGTGAGACAGGACAATATTACAGGCCAGATGGCACAATATCAGAACCCTTTCTTAAGAAAGTGAGAAGGATCATGGCATAGACAGAACTGGATGTGACCCATCTGTCTGCTGTACTTATTTGACATTCCCTCAACTTTGTTGCTGACCAACAGAGTCAAGATCTAGTGGTTCCATGAGAATGGTTTCCGAATCTTGAAGCAGATCGCCAAGATGTGGGAAGTACCAGAGATTTCTCTCTTGGCAATCAGGTTCAATGCAAAGATGGAAACATTCATTTCCCTTTATCAAAAGGACAATTCCTTGGCTGTGGATACCCTGTGCTTTCCTTGGAGGTTCAGGCTGGCCTGAATTTTTCCTCCAGTTTCTTTGATACCTAGAAAACTGATGAAAATCAGACTTGACCAGGCCACAGTACAGCCATCACACCATTTGGGCTGAAGAGGTCATGGTTCCCAACTTATTCAGTCGAGGGTAACATAGTAGATAAGGCCGAAAAAAGACATTTGTCCATCCAGTTCGGCCTGTTATCCTGCAAGTTGATCCAGAGGAAGGCAAAAAATTACGCTCCAGAAATACATCCAGGCCCCTCTTGAATTCCTTTATTGTACTCACCATCACCACCTCCTCAGGCAGAGAGTTCCATAGTCTCCCTGCTCTTACTGTAAAGAATCCTTTTCTATGTTTGTGTATAAACCTTCTTTCCTCCAGACGCAGAGGATGTCCCCTAGTCACAGTCCTGGGGATAAATAGATGATGGGATAGATCTCTGTACTGCCCCCTGATATATTTATACATAGTAATTAGATTTCTCCTCAGTCGTCTTTTTTCTATAGTGAATAACCCTAATTTTGATAATCTTTCAGGGTACTGTAGTCCCCCCATTCCAGCTATTACTTTAGTTGCCCTCCTCTGGACCCTCTCCAGCTCTGCTATGTCTGCCTTGTTCACAGGAGCCTAGAACTGTATACAGTACTCCATGTGTGGTCTGACTAGCGTTTGTAAAGTGGTAGGACTATGTTCTCATCACGGGCATCTATGCCCCTTTTGATGCAACCCATTATCTTATTGGCCTTGGCAGCAGCTGCCTGAAACTGTTTTTTTCAGCTTAGTTTGCAGTTTATTAAAATTCCTAGATCCATTTCCATGTCAGTGTTACCGAGTGTTTTACCATTTAGTATGTACGGGTGACTTGCATTATTCCTTACCATGTGCATAACCTTACATTTGTCACTGTTAAACCTCATCTGCCACTTCTCTGCCCAAGCCTCCAATCTATCCAGATCCCTCTGTAGTAGTATACTGTCCTCTGTAGTATATATACAGTATACTGTCCTCTGTAGTATATACACTGCTCAAAAAAATAAAGGGAACACTTAAACAACACAATGTAACTCCAAGTCAATCACACTTCTGTGAAATCAAACTGTCCACTTAGGAAGCAACACTGAGTGACAATCAATTTCACATGCTGTTGTGCAAATGGGATAGACAACAAACAGGTGGAAATGATAGGCAATTAGCAAGACACCCCCAATAAAGGAGTGGTTCTGCAGGTGGTGACCACAGACCTCTTCTCAGTTCCTATGCTTCCTGGCTGATGTTTTGGTCACTTTTGAATGCTGGCGGTGCTTTCACTCTAGTGGTAGCATGAGACAGAGTCTACAACCCACACAAGTGGCTCAGGTAGTGCAGCTTATCCAGGATGGCACATCAATGCGAGCTGTGGCAAGAAGGTTTGCTGTGTCTGTCAGCGTAGTGTCCAGAGCATGGAGGTGCTTCCAGGAGACAGGCCAGTACATCAGGAGACGTGGAGGAGGCCGTAGGAGGGCAACAACCCAGCAGCAGGACCGCTACCTCCGCCTTTGTGCAAGGAGGAACAGGAGGAGCACTGCCAGAGCCCTGCAAAATGACCTCCAGCAGGCCACAAATGTGCATGTGTCTGCTCAAACGGTCAGAAACAGACTACATGAGGGCCCGACGTCCACAGGTGGGGGTTGTGCTTACAGCCCAACACCGTGCAGGACGTTTGGCATTTGCCAGAGAACACCAAGATTGGCAAATTTGCCACTGGCGCCCTGTGCTCTTCACAGATGAAAGCAGGTTCACACTGAGCACATGTGACAGACGTGACAGAGTCTTGAGACGCCGTGGAGAACGTTCTGCTGCCTGCAACATCCTCCAGCATGACCGGTTTGGCATTGGGTCAGTAATGGTGTGGGGTGGCATTTCTTTGGAGGGCCGCACAGCCCTCCATGTGCTCGCCAGAGGTAGCCTGACTGCCATTAGGTACCGAGATGAGATCCTCAGACCCCTTGTGAGACCATATGCTGGTGCGGTTGGCCCTGGGTTCCTCCTAATGCAAGACAATGCTAGACCTCATGTGGCTGGAGTGTGTCAGCAGTTCCTGCAAGACGAAGGCATTGATGCTATGGACTGGCCCGCCCGTTCCCCAGACCTGAATCCAATTGAGCACATCTGGGACATCATGTCTCGCTCTATCCACCAACGTCACGTTGCACCACAGACTGTCCAGGAGTTGGCAGATGCTTTAATCCAGGTCTGGGAGGAGATCCCTCAGGAGACCGTCCGCCACCTCATCAGGAGCATGCACAGGCGTTGTAGGGAGGTCATACAGGCACGTGGAGGCCACACACACTACTGAGCCTCATTTTGACTTGTTTTAAGGACATTACATCAAAGTTGGATCAGCCTGTAGTGTGTTTTTCCACTTTAATTTTGAGTGTGACTCCAAATCCAGACCTCCATGGGTTGAAAAATTTGATTTTCATTTTTAAATTTGTGTGATTTTGTTGTCAGCACATTCAACTATGTAAAGAACAAAGTATTTCAGAAGAATATTTAATTAATTCAGATCTAGGATGTGTTATTTTTGTGTTCCCTTTATTTTTTTGAGCAGTGTATATACAGTATACTGTCCTCTTCAGTGTTAATTACTTTACACAGTTTAGTGTCATCTGCGAAAATTGATACTTTACTGTGCAAGCCTTCTACAAGATCATTAATAAATATATTGAAGAGAATAGGGCCCAATACTGACCCCTGTGGTTCTCCACTAGTGACAGTGACCCAATCTGAGTGTGTACCGTTAATAACCACCCTCTGTTTTCTATCACTCAGCCAGTTACTTACCCACATACAGACGTTTTCTCCCAGTCTGAGCATTCTCATTTTATATACTAACCTTTTATGTGGTACAGTGTCAAATGCTTTGGAGAAGTCCAGATATACGAGATATAGTCCAGAAGTCCATTGATTCGCCGCTGTCAAGTCTAGAACTTACCTCCTCATAGAAACTGATTAAATTAGTTTGGCATAACCGATCCCTCATAAAGCCATGCTGATATGGCGTTATTTGCTTATTTCCGTTGAGATGCTCTAAGATAGCATCTCTTAGAAAACCTTTAAACAGTTTAGCCACAACAGATGTTAACCTCTTAAGGACACACGGCGTACCTGTATGCCCTGTGTATTTCTGATCACCGCCGCGCGGCAGGCGGTGATCGGAAGCCGGTGCCTGCTCAAATCATAGAGCAGGCACCTCGGCTAAATGTCCTGTGACCCCCCCCATGTCGGCGATCGCCGCAAACCGCAGGTCAATTCAGACCTGCGGTTTGCGGCTTTTACCTATTGCGGTGGCGGCGGGCGACGGTGCCATCAGGTCCCCATGGGGCTGTAAGGGGGTCCCGATGGAATGGAAGGCAGCGTGATGCCTTCCTGAGGCATCGGTGCTGCCTTCCGGTGACGAGCCTGTGAGATCCAGCCCTTTGGATCTCACAGGCCGGAAGCTGTATGAGTAATACACACAGTATTACTCATACAGCCAATGCATTCCAATACAGAAGTATTGGAATGCATTGTAAAGGATCAGACCCCCAAACGTTGAAGTCCCAAAGTGGGACAAAAAATAAAGTGAAAAAAAAGTTTAAAAAATAAAGTTTTCCCCCCAAAAATTGAAAGTTTCAAGTAAAAATAAACCAAAACGTCATTTTCCCCAAATAAAGTTAAAAAAAATTGGTAAAAAATAGGGGAAATAAAAAATAGACATATTAGGTATTGCCGCGTGCGTATCGACCGGCTCTATAAACATATCACATGACCTAAACCCTCAGATGAACACCGTAAAAAATAAAAACTGTGCTAAATAAAAAATTTTTGTCACCTTACATCACAAAAAGTGTAATAGAAAGCGATCAAAAAGTCATATGCATCCCAAAATAGTGCCAATCAAACCGTCACCTCATTCCGCAAAAATCATACCCTACCCAAGATAATCACCCAAAAACTGAAAAAACTATGGATCTCAGACTATGGAAACACTAAAATATGATTTTTTTTTCGTTTAAAAAATGAAATCATTGTGTAAAACTTACATAAATAAAAAAAAGTATACATATTAGGTATCACTGCATCCGTAATAAGTTACTCTATAAAAATATCACATGACCTAACCCCTCAGATGAACACCATAAAAAATAAAAATAAAAACTGTGTAAAAAAGCAATTTTTTGTCATCTTACATCACAAAAAGTGTAATAGCAAGCGATCAAAAAGTCATATGCACCCCAAAATAGTGCCAATCAAACCGTCATCTCATCCCGCAAAAAACTTTTGTTTCAAAAAAAAAATCATTGTGTAAAACTTACATAAATAAAAAAATTGTATACATATTCGGTATCGACCCGTCCGTGACAACCTGCTCTATAAAAATACCACATAATCTAACCTGTCAGATGAATGTTGTAAATAACAAAAAACAAACTGTCCCAAAACAGCTATTTCTTGTTACTTTGCCTCACAAAAAGTGTAATATAGAGCCACCAAAAATCATAGGTACCCTAAACTAGTACCAACAAAACTTCCACCCTATCCCGTAGTTTCTAAAATGGGGTCACTTTTTAGAGTTTCTACTCTAGGGGTGCATCAGGGGGGCTTCAAATGGGACATGGTGTCAAAAAACCAGTCCAGCAAAATCTGCCTTCCAAAAACTGTATGGCATTCCTTTCCTTCTGCGCCCTGCCGTGTGCCCGTACAGCAGTTTACGACCACATATGGGGTGTTTCTGTAAACTACAGAATCATGGCCATAAATATAGAGTTTTGTTTGGCTGTTAAAATATTAAAATGGAAAATCTGCCAAAAAAGTGAAATTTTAAAATTGTATCTCTATTTTCCTTTTATTCTTGTGGAACACCTAAAGGGTTAACAACGTTTGTAAAATCAGTTTTGAATACCTTGAGGGTGTAGTTTCTAGAATGGGGTCATTTTTGGGTGGTTTCTATTATGTAAGCCTCACAAAGTGTCTTCAGATCTGAACTGGTCCTTAAAAAGTTGGTTTTTGAAAATTTCTGAGAAATTTCAAGATTTACTTCTAAACTTCTAAGCCTTGTAACGTCCCCCAAAAATAAAATATCATTCCCAAAATGATCCTAACATGAAGTAGACATATGGGGAATGTGAAATAAGAACTATTTTTGTATGTATTACTATGTATTATAGAAGTAGAGAAATTGAAACTTGGAAATTTGGTATTTTTTGAAAATTTTTTGAAAATTTGGTATTTTTTTATAAATAAAAATTATTATTATTTTTTGCTCCATTTTGCCAGTGTCATGAAGTACAATATGTGACGAAAAAACTATCTCAGAATAGCCTGGATAAGTCATAATATTTTAAAGTTATCACCACTTAAAGTGACACTGGTCTGATTTGCAAAAAAAGGCCTGGTCCTTAAGGTGAAATAAGGCTGTGTCCTTAACCACCTCCGGACCGCTGTACGCAGCGACGCGTCCTGGAGGTGGTTGATTCATTCCTCCTGGACGCGCCGGCGGGTCCTCTCGCGAGACGCGAGATTTCCTGTGAACGCGCGCACACAGGCGCGCGCGCTCACAGGAACGGAAGGTAAGAGAGTGGATCTCCAGCCTGCCAGCGGCGATCGTTCGCTGGCAGGCTGGAGATGTGATTTTTTTAACCCCTAACAGGTATATTAGACGCTGTTTTGATAACAGCGTCTAATATACCTGCTACCTGGTCCTCTGGTGGTCCCTTTTGTTTGGATCGACCACCAGAGGACACAGGCAGCTCATCAATATGTAGCACCAAGCACCACACTACACTACACCCCTCCCTGTCACTTATTAACCCCTTATTAGCCCCTGATCACCCCTGATCACCCCATATAGACTCCCTGATCACCCCCCTGTCATTGATTACCCCCCTGTCATTGATCACCCCCCTGTAAAGCTCCATTTAGATGTCCGCATGAATTTTACGGATCCACTGATAGATGGATCGGATCCGCAAAACGCATACGGACGTCTGAATGGAGCCTTACAGGGGCGTGATCAATGACTGTGGTGATCACCCCATATAGACTCCCTGATCACCCCCCTGTCATTGATTACCCCCCTGTCATTGATCACACCCCTGTAAAGCTCCATTCAGACGTCCGCATGATTTTTATGGATCCACTGATAGATGGATCGGATCCGCAAAATGTATACGGACGTCTGAATGGAGCCTTACAGGGGCGTGATCAATGACTGTGGTGATCACCCCATATAGACTCCCTGATCACCCCCCTGTCATTGATTACCCCCCTGTCATTGATCACACCCCTGTAAAGCTCCATTCAGACGTCCGCATGATTTTTACGGATCCACTGATAGATGGATCGGATCCGCAAAACGCATACGGACGTCTGAATGGAGCCTTACAGGGGCGTGATCAATGACTGTGGTGATCACCCCATATAGACTCCCTGATCACCCCCTGTCATTGATCACACCCCTGTAAAGCTCCATTCAGACGTCCGCATGATTTTTACGGATCCACTGATAGATGGATCGGATCCGCAAAACGCATACGGACGTCTGAATGGAGCCTTACAGGGGCGTGATCAATGACTGTGGTGATCACCCCATATAGACTCCCTGATCACCCCCCTGTCATTGATTACCCCCCTGTCATTGATCACACCCCTGTAAAGCTCCATTCAGACGTCCGCATGATTTTTACGGATCCACTGATAGATGGATCGGATCCGCAAAACGTATACGGACGTCTGAATGGAGCCTTACAGGGGTGTGCTCAATGACTGTGGTGATCACCCCATATAGACTCCCTGATCACCCCCCTGTCATTGATTACCCCCCTGTCATTGATCACACCCCTGTAAAGCTCCATTCAGACGTCCGCATGATTTTTACGGATCCACTGATAGATGGATCGGATCCGCAAAACGCATACGGACGTCTGAATGGAGCCTTATAGGGGGGTGATCAATGACAGGGGGGTGATCACCCCATATAGACTCTCTGTCACCCCCCTGTCATTGATCACCCCCCTGTAAGGCTCCATTCAGAATTTTTTTTGGCCCAAGTTAGCGGGAATTTTTTTTTTTTTTCTTACAAAGTCTCATATTCCACTAACTTGTGTCAAAAAATAAAATCTCACATGAACTCACCATACCCCTCACGGAATCCAAATGCGTATTTTTTTTTAGACATTTATATTCCAGACTTCTTCTCACGCTTTAGGGCCCCTAGAATGCCAGGGCAGTATAAATACCCCACATGTGACCCCATTTCGGAAAGAAGGACACCCCAAGGTATTCCGTGAGGGGCATATTGAGTCCATGAAAGATTGAAATTTTTGTCCCAAGTTAGCGGAAAGGGAGACTTTGTGAGAAAAAAAATATATATATCAATTTCTGCTAACTTGCGCCAAAAAAAATAAATTTCTATGAACTCGCCATGCCCCTCATTGAATACCTTGGGGTGTCTTCTTTCCAAAATGGGGTCACATGTGGGGTATTTATACTGCCCTGGCATTCTAGGGGTCCTAAAGCGTGAGAAGAAGTCTGGGATCCAAATGTCTAAAAATGCCCTCATAAAATGAATGTGGGCCCCTTTGCGCATCTAGGCTGCAAAAAAGTGTCACACATCTGGTATCTCCGTATTCAGGAGAAGTTGGGGAATGTGTTTTGGGGTGTCATTTTACATATACCCATGCTGGGTGAGATAAATATCTTGGTCAAATGCCAACTTTGTATAAAAAAATGGGAAAAGTTGTCTTTTGCCGAGATATTTCTCTCACCCAGCATGGGTATATGTAAAAAGACACCCCAAAACACATTCCCCAACTTCTCCTGAATACGGCGATACCACATGTGTGACACTTTTTTGCAGCCTAGGTGCGCAAAGGGTGAAATCCGAAAGGTGCTCTTTGGAATATGGGCCCCTTTGCCCACCTAGGCTGCAAAAAAGTGTCACACATGTGGTATCTCCGTACTCAGAAGAAGTTGGGGAATGTGTTTTGGGGTGTCATTTTACATATACCCATGCTGGGTGAGAGAAATATCTTGGCAAAAGACAACTTTTCCCATTTTTTTATACAAAGTTGGCATTTGACCAAGATATTTATCTCACCCAGCATGGGTATATGTAAAATGACACCCCAAAACACATTCCCCAACTTCTCCTGAATACGGAGATACCAGATGTGTGACACTTTTTTGCAGCCTAAGTGGGCAAAGGGGCCCACATTCCAAAGAGCACCTTTCGGATTTCACTGGCCATTTTTTACAGAATTTGATTTCAAACTCCTTACCACACATTTGGGCCCCTAGAATGCCAGGGCAGTATAACTACCCCACAAGTGACCCCATTTTGGAAAGAACACACCCCAAGGTATTTCGTGAGGGGCATGGCGAGTTCCTAGAATTTTATATTTTTTGTCACAAGTTAGCGGAAAATGATGATTTTTTTTTCTTTTTTTTTTCTTACAAAGTCTCATATTCCACTAACTTGTGACAAAAAATAAAAACTTCCATGAACTCACTATGCCCATCACGAAATACCTTGGGGTGTCTTCTTTTCAAAATGGGGTCACTTGTGGGGTAGTTATACTGCCCTGGCATTCTAGAGGCCCAAATGTGTGGTAAGAAGTTTGAAATCAAAATGTGTAAAAAATGACCGGTGAAATCCGAAAGGTGCTCTTTGGAATATGGGCCCCTTTGCCCACCTAGGCTGCAAAAAAGTGTCACACATGTGGTATCTCCGTACTCAGGAGAAGTTGGGGAATGTGTTTTGGGGTGTCATTTTACATATACCCATGCTGGGTGAGAGAAATATCTTGGCAAAAGACAACTTTTCTTATTTTTTTATACAAAGTTGGCATTTGACCAAGATATTTATCTCACCCAGCATGGGTATATGTAAAATGACACCCCAAAACACATTCCCCAACTTCTCCTGAATACGGAGATACCAGATGTGTGACACTTTTTTGCAGCCCAAGTGGGCAAAGGGGCCCACATTCCAAAGAGCACCTTTCGGATTTCACTGGCCATTTTTTACAGAATTTGATTTCAAACTCCTTACCACACTTTGGGCCCCTAGAATGCCAGGGCAGTATAACTACCCCACAAGTGACCCCATTTTGGAAAGAAGACACCCCAAGGTATTCCGTGAGGGGCATGGCGAGTTCCTAGAATTTTTTATTTTTTGTCACAAGTTAGTGGAAAATGATGATTTTTTTTTTTTCTTACAAAGTCTCATATTCCACTAACTTGTGACAAAAAATAAAAACTTCCATGAACTCACTATGCCCATCAGCGAATACCTTGGGGTGTCTTCTTTCCAAAATGGGGTCACTTGTGGGGTAGTTATACTGCCCTGGCATTCTAGGGGCCCAAATGTGTGGTAAGGAGTTTGAAATCAAATTCTGTAAAAAATGACCAGTGAAATCCGAAAGGTGCTCTTTGGAATGTGGGCTCCTTTGGAATGTGTTTTGGGGTGTCATCTTACATATACCCATGCTGGGTGAGAGAAATATCTTGGCAAAAGACAACTTTTCTTATTTTTTTATACAAAGTTGGCATTTGACCAAGATATTTATCTCACCCAGCATGGGTATATGTAAAATATATTTTTTTTTTCTTACAAAGTCTCATATTCCACTAACTTGTGACAAAAAATAAAAACTTCCATGAACTCACTATGCCCATCAGCGAATACCTTGGGGTGTCTTCTTTCCAAAATGGGGTCACTTGTGGGGTAGTTATACTGCCCTGGCATTCTAGGGGCCCAAATGTGTGGTAAGGAGTTTGAAATCAAATTCTGTAAAAAATGACCAGTGAAATCCGAAAGGTGCTCTTTGGAATGTGGGCTCCTTTGCCCACCTAGGCTGCAAAAAAGTGTCACACATGTGGTATCTCCGTATTCAGGAGAAGTTGGGGAATGTGTTTTGGGGTGTCATTTTACATATACCCATGCTGGGTGAGAGAAAAGACAACTTTTCCCATTTTGTTATACAAAGTTGCCATTTGACCAAGATATTTATCTCACCCAGCATGGGTATATGTAAAATGACACCCCAAAACACATTCCCCAACTTCTCCTGAATACGGAGATACCACATGTGTGACACTTTTTTGCAGCCTAAGTGGGCAAATGGGCCCACATTCCAAAGAGCACCTTTCGGATTTCACCGGCCATTTATTACAGAATTTGATTTCAAACTCCTTACCACACATTTGGGCCCCTAGAATGCCAGGGCAGTATAGCTACCCCACAAGTGACCCCATTTTGGAAAGAAGACATCCCAAGGTATTCGCTGATGGGCATAGTGAGTTCATAGAACTTTTTATTTTTTGTCACAAGTTAGTGGAATATGAGACTTTGTAAGAAAAAAAAAAGAAAAAAAAATCATCATTTTCCGCTAACTTGTGACAAAAATTAAAAAGTTCTATAAACTCACTATGCCCATCAGCGAATACCTTAGGGTGTCTACTTTCTGAAATGGGGTCATTTGTGGGGTGTTTGTACTGTCTGGCCATTGTAGAACCTCAGGAAACATGACAGGTGCTCAGAAAGTCAGAGCTGCTTCAAAAAGCGGAAATTCACATTTTTGTACCATAGTTTGTAAACGCTATAACTTTTACCCAAACCATTTTTTTTTTACCCAAACATTTTTTTTTATCAAAGGCATGTAGAACAATAAATTTAGAGAAAAATTTATATATGGATGTCGTTTTTTTTGCAAAATTTTACAACTGAAAGTGAAAAATGTCATTTTTTTGCAAAAATTTTTTAAAATTTCGATTAATAACAAAAAAAGAAAAAATGTCAGCAGCAATGAAATACCACTAAATGAAAGCTCTATTAGTGAGAAGAAAAGGAGGTAAAATTCATTTGGGTGGTAAGTTGCATGACCGAGCAATAAACGGTGAAAGTAGTGTAGGTCAGAAGTGTAAAAAGTGGCCTGGTCTTTCAGGGTGTTTAAGCTATAGGGGCTGAGGTGGTTAAGGAGTTAAACTTACCGGCCTATAGTTTTTAGGCTCTGTTTTTGGACCCTTTTTGAATATTGGCACCACATTTGCCATGCACCAATCCTGTGGGACATTCCCTGTCAGTATAGAGTCCGCAAATGTCAGAAATAAGGGTCTGGCTATGACATTACTTAATTCCCTTAGGAAACGGGGGTGTATGCCATCTGGTCTTGGCGATTTGTCTATTTTAATCTTTTTAAGTCGCTGTTGTACTTCTTCCTGGGTCAGACAGGACACTTTTAATGGGGAATTTATTTTTACATTTTGCATGTCATCTGACATTTTTTTTCCTCAGTGAATACATTGGAGAATTTTTTTTTAACAGCTTTGCTTTCTCCTCATCGCTCTCTGCGACTCCCCCCTCATTACTTTTTAATGGGCCGACACCTTCAGATTTATACTTTTTAACATTTATATAATTGAAGAACATTTTAGGGTTAGTTTTACTCTCTTTGGCTTAATCTCTCGGTCTCTAGTTTGGCCGCTTTTATTTGTTTTTTTACATGTTCTATTTTTTTCCTTATAGTTTTTCAGTGCTTCCGTGCTACCCTCCTGTTTTAGTGATTTATATGCTTTCTTTTTGCCATTTATTGCTTTCTTTACAGTTCTATTTATCCACATTGGTTTCTTTTTGTTCCTTAACCTTTTATTCCCATTCGGTATGTACCTCTCACAATGAGATTTTAGGATGCTTTTAACGATATCCCATTTTGTGGCTGTATTTTTATTTTTGAGGACTTTGTCCCAGTTAGTTAGGCCTATAGCCTCTCTTAGTTGGCTAAATGTAGCTTTTTTGAAGTTTGGTATTTTTGTTCCTCCCTGTAGAAACGCTCTTTTGAATGATAATTGCAAGGTTATTACTTTATGGTCACTATTTCCCAGGTTTCCCCCAACCTGCACGTCTGTTGTTACTGAGACTTCCAGATCTTTGGTATCTAGGGCACTCAACTCTGTCAAGATCTAAAAAAAATCAGCTTAACAGTCTGAAGGTTGACTAGCCTTTATTACTATCTAGAGGCCTCTCTGAAGACCTTGCCACACTTTGCCATACTTTGGGTCTCAGTCTACCAAAAGGTCATGTTTTCCAACTCATTCCGATGAGTTAAGGGTGTAACTAGAGACTTCACCTACTGCAGATTCTGCGTGTCTAGGGCACTGAACTCTGCAAAGACTTTAAAAGGTTCAGTTTCACAGCCTAAAGGTTGTCCAGGCTCTATTACTATCTGAAGGTCTCTATAATTTAGTCATGAAGACCTTGCCACACATTGGTTTTCAACAGGATTCTGAAAAGTTTTGCTAAGATTAGCCTTTGATCTGTGACAAAATTGGACTTGGCCTTAGTCCTAAAAGTTTTAAGCTCATTTCCCCTTCAACCTCTGTATGAGGTTAAATATACATACCTAGCTCCTTCCGGATGTCCGGAGATCTAGTAAATAAATCAGAAAGGCTGAGAATGTATTCCTTCATTTTCAGAAGGAAAAATGAGCTTAAAGAGGACCTTTCACCGATTCTTACCCTATGAACTAAGTATACAGACATGTGGAGCGGCGCCCGGGGATCTCTCTGCACTTACTATTATCCCCGGGCGCCGCTCCGTTCTCCTGCTATGCCCTCCGGTATCTCCGTTCCCTAAGTTATGGTAGGCGGAGTCTGCCCTAGCGCTGTCCAATCGCATTGCTGAGCTCACAGCCTGGGAGAAAATAACCTCCCAGGCTGTGAGCTCTGCGCTGCGATTGGCCAGCGCTAGGGCAGACTCCGCCTACCATAACTTAGGGACTGGTATCTCCGCCTACTATAACTTAGTGAGCGGAGATACCGAAGGGCATAGCAGGAGAACGGAGCGGCGCCCGGGGATAATAGTAAGTGCAGTGAGATCCCCGGGCGCCACTCTACATATCTGTATAGTTAGTTCATAGGGTAAGAATCGGTGAAAGGTCCTCTTTAAGCCACCTACTACCTGGGATAGAAATTTTATATCTGCCATTAGACTGGCTTACTTTTTCAAAATCTTATCCACTCTGTTGCTATTGTATATCACTGTAGACTTATCTCATGTACAGTGTCTCGCAAAAGTGTCTCCTTGGTTTTCTCCTGTTGTTATAAACTACAATGTAAAAATAGATTTTTTTTATGGGGCGCGGGTTATACTGTTTGATCCACGCAATATGTCTACAATTTTGAATGTACAAAATGCTTGCGCTGCACATCGATATTTTAAGCTACATTACTCAATTTTTTCTTAATGTGTATCAGCCAGCTATCAGCCCAGTTTACATTGAAAAAAAATTCACAATTACGTAAAGAAATCTACAGTATTAAAGAAGTATTCCCATCTTAGACAATAGGGGCATATCGCTAGGATGTGCCCCCATTGTCTGATAGGTGCGGGTCCTAGAGGTGGGACTTGCACCTATCTCGTAAACAGAGACAGTTAAGTCCCGGAGGGTGCACCATACATGAGCGGATGTCCTTCATTAATTTCCATGGGGCCAGCGCTCGGCTATTTTCGGCGGCCCCATAGAAATGAATGCAGGCCGACGACGCATGGGCAGTGCACTCTCCAGGACTTTACCAGCTCCATTTATGAGATAGGTGTGGGTCTTATTTACTCACTTTTATATTGTAGTGGGCTCTGTCCAATGATACAGTGTGACTTTTGATCTTTTAAATAAGTTTAACAATACAACATTTGGCAATGGGGATGGAAATTTTTCACAGCCACTATCTCTGGCTGTGACCTTCCGTCCTTTCTCGTTCGGCGCTCCTCGCTGAAGTTTTGTTTCTGTGTGTTATTTGTGGTTCTGTATGGGTTAACTCCCCTGTGTTCCTATTAGGAGTTAATCCTCTGTCTGCTCCATGGGTGTGGCCTCTCTGCTGCACCCATGGAACCTGTATATAAGGCTGAGGTTTCCTCAGTTCTGTGTCAGCTCTCCTGGTGTGTGTTGTCTTGTCCTGCTCCTGGTTTGTACTCTCTCTCCCATGCTGCTGACCCATGGGATCCGTGTCTGTCTGTGCTCTGTGGGTTTCCCTACTTGTTCATTGATGTCCTCTTTCCCGTCCTCTTTGACGTCCTCTTTCCTGTCTTTCTGTTATCTGTTCTGCCAGTTATGTTTTAGTTACTTTGTGTGTATTCATATGTCTGTGTTCAGCAAGCCTTTGCAGCAGAGTGGCATGCGCAAGGCCATGCAGTTTACTACTGGTGGAGCAAGTCCTTCTCTGCTCATTGCCACTCCTGCTCCCTTGCGTGAACTCCTGCTTGTATTATTAGTTGCCTCCGGAAGGGGGTGTCAGCATGTCTGACCAATCAGTTCTTGGCAGACATGCCATTCTCCGGAGGGAGAGTGGAGGGGGAGGTGTTAGCACATTGCAGTTCACCATGAATTTTGTGGCCGTGTAGATTGGCTGCATTCCTCTTGGCGTACTGGCTGCGTTTACCGTGTAGGCTGGTTGCTAGGGGCTGCGTGCTGGCTGCGGTCGTCTTATGTGTTCTGCTTGTGTACCTCTGTACCCCTTTGATTCTGATTTTCTTTGGATTTGAGTTTGGTTCCTGTTCCTGTCCCACTCCCCCGGAAGGGGGTGTCAGCATGTTTGACCAATTAGTTCTTGGCAGACATGTCATTCTCCGGAGGGAGAGTGGAGGGGGAGATAACTTCTTGGTGCGGTTCACTTGACGTGTATGCCGTGTTGGCTGGCTATCTTCCCCTGGCGTACTGGCTGCGGACCCTCCGTGTAGGCTGGTTTTCAGGGGTTGGGCTGGTTGCGGTCGTCGTATGTGTTCCTGCCCTTGTACCTCGTCACCCCTTTGATTTCTGTCCCCTTGCCTGGTTCTGTTTGGTTTGTTGCCCCACTTCTTCCCCTTTCTGTTTGGGAGGAGAGGGGGGGGCTTTGAGGGGTGGGAGCGTCACAGCCACTATCTCTGGCTGTGACCTTCCGTCTCTCACGAGGGTATCGAGAACCACGCCTGACTCCGTTATACCCGGGGTCAGGAAGTCGCAGCGGTTGGCTGCACGCTCTATTTAAGATAGGGCTGTTTTCCTTATGGTAGCTTTCTGGGTTTGCTTTGCAAACCCTTTTGGCTCACTCAGGGATCCGTAGCTCCTTCTCCTCAGCTGTTCCTTGTCCAGCACTCCCAAACCTCCTTATATTCCTCTCTCACACTTCTCTGGTTGCCAGAGATAGAACTTCCTGCCAGGACATCTATTCTGACCTTCTGGAGCTGTGTTGCTGGGTTCTCTGGTAGTTGGTCCAGAACGCTACCCTCCGGATCCCTGTTGGACCTTTGTGGTCTATTGTGATCGCCCACCTGGGTGTATGTGTTTGTCTGTTTTGTCTGTCCTCTCCCTGGTGTTTCCCTCGTAGTGATAGTGGTGCGGACTAGCGATCCCACCGGCCCGTTCACTATCTAGGGCTCATTTTAGGGAAAGCCAGGGTTTAGGCACGTGATCGCCGCACGGGTGAGGAACCCGTCTAGGGACGTCAGGGCAGTCAGGTGCCAGCCGCAAGGTGAGTTAGGGGTCACCACCTTTCCCTCTCCCTTGGGCAGGGCTTTCCCTTTTATCCTCCCTGTGCGTGACGTCGGTCATTACACCGTCCTTGCTCGTTCGGCGCTCCTCGCTGAAGTTTTGTTTCTGTGTGTTATTTGTGGTTCTGTATGGGTTAACTCCCCTGTGTTCCTATTAGGAGTTAATCCTCTGTCTGCTCCATGGGTGTGGCCTCTCTGCTGCACCCATGGAACCTGTATATAAGGCTGAGGTTTCCTCAGTTCTGTGTCAGCTCTCCTGGTGTGTGTTGTCTTGTCCTGCTCCTGGTTTGTACTCTCTCTCCCATGCTGCTGACCCATGGGATCCGTGTCTGTCTGTGCTCTGTGGGTTTCCCTACTTGTTCATTGATGTCTTCTTTCCCGTCCTCCTTGACGTCCTCTTTCCCGTCCTTTTTCCTGTCTTTCTGTTATCTGTTCTGGCAGTTATGTTTTAGTTACTTTGTGTGTATTCATGTGTCTGTGTTCAGCAAGCCCTTGCTGCACCTTTCTTTGCAGCGGAGTGGCATGCGCAAGGCCACGCAGTATACCACTGGTGGAGCAAGTCCTTCTCTGCTCATTGTCACTCCTGTTTCCTTGCTATGTATTTCTGCTTGTGTTATTAGTTGCCCTGTTTTGTATTTGCCTGTCTGTTATGTTTGCCTATGTGCCGTCGGTACCTTCTGGTACCTGTTGTCCATTCGTTCCTGCTGTCACTGTCTAGTTCACGCTCCAGAGTGGACCCTGGCAACTTCCTGCGGCAAAGCCTAACTCTACCTTCTGGGGCCCTAGTGAATACCAGGAGTTGCTTAGTCATGCCCCTCTGGAGTATTACTAGACAGTGGCGCAGTGGGGGTTTTCTCCCACTGTGCTGACGGTACATAGAGCTCATGTTTTGTCTGTGCTGCCTTCCCTGGTTTTTGTTTGTGCAATAAACTCTTGTGTGTCTGTACCTGATTTCCGTTTGTTTATTGCTTGACGACGCGGTGGTCTCTCCTGGGACCTCCAACTTGTGAAAAAATTAAAAGCAAAAGCACTGTGCTGTCATTAACACGTGAGAATGTGGATGGCTGTAGTGCAAGCAGCTGCAATATACTCTCCTCCAACCATCCAGCCAGTAGTAACAGGCCACGATTCTCCCTCGCTTCCAGTAGGCAACGTTTTGTTATTGAGGAGGAAGCAATGACCTTTTTGACTGAATGGCTCGCTCATCATCTAAGTCACAACAATATGATGTTGATGTTACCTTTGAGTCTAACACCATGCCTTTGAATCAGGTCTTAGCGCATTCCTCCTGTTCCTCCTCCATGCAGCCTGAGACAAGCCTTTTATTTCCACCATCACTGTCTATACTGCCCCTTCTTAATTAGGCTCCTTCTTTTCTCCTAAGAAGAAACAACACCCCAGGTGATATGAAAGATGTTCAAGATAGTTTTTCTGTTGATGAGTTTTTGTGAGAACAGTCAGTGTTTGAACTGCCTAGAGGAGAAGGTTCGGGCAGAGGACCTGATGACTGAAATACAGAGCTGTGTGTGTGGTAGGAGTAGTGGTCCTTGCAGCCATAGTAGTGTTAGGGGCACTCGGAGTAAATACAGATGTCGGAATCATGAAGGGGCACAAGGAGCCCATGACATCTCAGTGTAAGAAAAGTGGATGGGATGATGATTGTGTTTTTGACAGGTCCTGGGAACTGGATCAGGGTGATGAGGAGTTGGTGACGTCAATAGAGCAGCGGCAATGCACAGACAACACATCCAGAAAAACTGACAATAACATATCTCTTTCTACTTTGGTAAACTCAGGAGCAGGTACTGCATTTCTGGTGGTGGGTATCTTCCATGTGGGAATTTATGTCTACAGTTCTGGCTGACAAAGCCAAAAAATAAGATGTGGCTGTTCAATCACAAATATAGAAACTACAGCTCTCCTTCTGCACATGAGGTGTCATCACCTGCTCACATCATGCAAACATTTAAGTGGTTACCAATGTGAGCTAGACTGTTCTGTCTTCAATGAGAAATCATTCTAGTAGCCAGGTCACCTCCACAAGCAGTATAGTGTTGTTGGCATCATCATCTACTGCGTCTCCTACTCTGTGTACGCCTCCTTGTGCTCTGCTCCATTGTCATCCATAATGGAATGTGTGGACAGGGAATAATACACACAGTAATCTGTTTTGCACCAACTCAATTTCTACCTGGCCAAAATGCTGGTGGTGGAGTCCCCACCATACCACTTAGTGGATTTCACTGCCTTTGGGGAACTGATGACAAGCACAGATACCTAGCAAAAAATTCCATTCCTGCTTTGTACTCTCTCATAAGAGGAATTCAAAAATGCCCAATAAATGGGGTTACACCGAAATGTGAGAAATGGGTAGGGGCACCAGAGGACTGCCAGATAAAAGAGCTATCAGTGTGTCTACAATAGGTATAACTGAAGATTAGGAAGACAAATATAGTAATTTATATTAATTAGTATAAAACATATTAAGACCAGAAAGGGTGGCAGGAGAATGTTTTATCACTTACTTCACCAGGGACTTCAAAGAAGGTAGCATCAAAAGGTTGCTTTATTCCAGTAAAAACAAGAGCTTGACGCGTGTAGGGGAAGTATACAAGTCCCCTTAGTCAGGAGAAAGATAAACAAGCATGTATAAACATATAAAACTCAAACTTAAATAGGCAGGTGCTACGGAGGACAGGGTAGTGCATATGAGGTCACTTCCTGTAGTGTGGTTTACTTTAACTTTTTGCCCAAAATACATAAATCTCTAGTTAGACCCCCCTATTATTTCGTGAATTGGCTCCCTAACATCTAATCTTTCAGTATATATAGATAGCTTACTACAGAAATATGTAGTTTCTTTGCCTGCCTACCTTAGAGATTCAAAAGCCATCTCATAACAATATTAAACAACTATAGATGGGAAATAGACATGTATTGGGTCACCCTTGATGTTACAGCCCTCAACAGTAACATCATTCATGAGTTGGGCATCAGAGCAGTGGAAGGATTTCTTACAATGGATCCCTATATGCCAGCTCTACAGATTAAATTGATATTAGATTCTATCTCCTTCATCCTTCACCATAACTATTTTCAATATAACGGCCTCTTTTATATACAAAAAAGAGGCACTGCAATGGGCAATGCCAATTTGTTCATGGGGGTATTTGAAGAAGCCTTTGGCCTACTGAAACATCCAAACATAAAATTCTATAGGAGGTATATAGATGACATTATCTTCATCTGTGAAGGGGAGCGTAGTATTTTAGATGAACTTATTTTAAGACTGAACACGAACTAATGGAATCTAGGCTTCACTGCCCACATAGATCCAACCACTGCCATTTTCCTTGACCTACAGCTATCGATCAGAAACAACCAAATTGAGACATGTTAATTTTTTCAAAATGTAGATGCGAACAGCTATTTATTTTACAAAAGCGGCCACTATCACAAGTGGAAGAAGAACATACCATACGGTCAGATGAAAAGAATCAGGAGAAACTGCTCAGACAATAGTGTTATTGAGAAACAATTAGAAGTTCTAAAGTCTAGATTTCTAGAGAAGGGATACCCGGAGGGCCTAATTTTAGATTCTATAAATAAGGTAAAGAATGAAAGCCAACTGGATAATCTGAAGCCCAAAAACCCAAATACAACAAAAAATTTAAGTTTTACATTAGGAAAGCCTGAAGTGAACAACTACGGACATTCCGTTATAACATGCTACAATTCAGCACATAACAGAATTAAAAATATACTATGCCAACATTGGGCAATTTTAATGAAAGATCCCATAATAGGGAAAACTATTTCAAAACAACCTCAACTTACTTTCCGCAGGGCTAAGACCATGAAACATATACTAGCACCCTCCTGCCCCACGCTCAAGGGGACTATAGAAGAAAACCCAGGTTCGGCTGATCGTAACCAACACATTATAGGGTCATTTAAATGTGGCCACAAGAGATGCAAATGCTGTTTAACCATAACAGATGGGGTAAAGGAAGTGACCATTCTAACTTCAGGTGAAAAAATCCAGCTACCTGTCACGGGGTTCCGAAGGTGCACTCGGTCCCCCATCGCCCGCAGACCTGTTGCTTAGCTTTGGGAATGAGGATCTGTGTTTGACCTCATTCCCAGGGCGGCTTTACTAGCTGGGTGGCTCCCTGCTCCTAAGTCTGCCTTGAGCGCCGAGCTGATCACTCGGTGCTCGACTGGTTGGTCTGTCGGACATGTGACGCTGGCCACGTCACATGACCCTTATTCCCCACTATAAATACAGGCAGCCTGCTGGCTACAGGTTGCCTGTTAATTTCTAGGTTCCTGGCTATTTGTTGGACTGCTGAATACTTACCTGATCCTGTTCCTTGACCATCCTTTTACCTGATCCTCCTGTACTGCGCATCCGTCCTGGTATTGTGACCTCGGCTCCCACCTGACTACTCTCTTAGGACTCCTCTTGTACTTCTCTGCTCTCCTGGTATTTGACCCCGGCTTCTCCTGACCATTCTTTGCTTTATCCTTTGTACTTTGTAGCTTTCCTGGTATTGACTCGGTCCGTTCACGTCCTGTTGTTTGTCTGTCTGTCATCCCTGCACTTATTCCAAGTTAGGGATTGCCGTCCAGTTGTCCCCTGTCATTAGGACTCACGAGGCAAGTAGGCAGGGCCAGGGGTAAGGGTGGAGCGCAGTGGTCACTTCCCTTCCCCCCTGTGTGTGTGTGTACGCGACCGTTACAGATTAACAGGCCCAATAACCACTGTATTATGAATCCTCTGGTGACCCTGACTGACTATGTCTCTAATCAGACGCAGATGGTGCAGGAGTTAGGGGAAATACTCAGCTCTTTTGAGTTAGGGCAAGGCTCTTCCACTCCTCAGGCCTCCAGTCCGCATTTTGAGCCCCAGATTAAGCTCCCAGAAACCTTTTCTGGAGACCGGAAGAAGTTTCTCTCTTTTAAGGAGAGTTGCAAACTTTACTTCCGTTTGCGCCCCGTGTCCTCTGGGCCCGAGAGTCAACGCATGGGCATTATCATTTCCCGATTACAGGGTGATCCCCAGGACTGGGCGTTCTCTTTACCTGCTGGCGCCAGTTGTTTATATTCTGTGGAGGGGTTCTTTCAGGCCCTAGGTACCCTCTATGATGAACCAGACAGGGCTCTAGTAGCCGAGACGGCTCTAAAGGCACTGGTTCAGGGCAATTTACCAGAGGAGGATTATTGCACCCAATTCAGAAGGTGGTGTGTCCCCTCAGGATAGAAACGAACCAGCCCTGAAGAGTCAGTTCAGGTCAGGTCTGTCTGATAAATTAAAGGATCTTCTGGTCAGTTATCAACTTCCAGAGACCTTAGAGGAGATGATGACCCTTGTTGTCCGACTTGACCGACGGGTTAGAGAGAGACGACAGGAACAACAGTTCTCTTCCCAGATGGTGGTCCAGCCAGAGGCCTATCCCAGAGACAATGCTGAGGTCTCCACCGAGGAACCCATGTAGGTTGGCATGACCCGAGGGAATCTTCGCCGCAGACGTGGAGAATGCTTTTACTGTGGAGATTCTGACCATTGGATCAACCAGTGTCCTAAGAAGGTCCTCTCTGTCAAGTCTCCTAAGGCAAGGCAACCTAAAGACCAGGTACACCCTGAATTTTCTAAATGTAAGCTTTCGGTACCCATTACAATTTCTCTGGGAGTAGATAAATGGCCGGGTAAGGCCTTTATTGATTCTGGCTCAGCGGCTAGCTTTATTGACTCTGAGTATGCTGTAAGATTGGGTATTCCTATGTTTGCCTTACCAACTCCTATCCATGTCATGGCTATTGATGCTACTCCTCTTATTGGTGGTACGGTGAGCTTATGTACCTCAGAGATTTCTCTAACCGTGGGTGTGTGCCACTCAGAGAGATGTTCGCTTCTAGTCCTGGAGAACCTACCTGCTGAGGTGGTACTAGGGTTGCCTTGGCTCCGACTACATAACCCCACTATAGATTGGTCCAATGGGGAGTTGGTGAGATGGGGGCCTAAGTGTGACTCGTGCCTGTCCGTGGTACAGGCTGGGGTCTCAGTAAAGTCTGATACTTTACCCTCTGTTGTTAGAGAATATTCTGATGTATTCTCATCACCAACCCCGGAGGTTCTACCCCCCCCATAGACCTTATGATTGTACTATAGAGCTAGTAGAGGGGGCCAAGTTTCCTAAAGGATGAATTTATAATCTTTCTATGCCCGAACGCAAGGCCATGGAAGATTATATTAAGGAGAGCCTTGGTAAAGGGCATATTAGACCTTCTGTCTCTCCTATGGGGGCAGGGTTTTTCTTCGTTAAGAAAAAAGATGGTGGTCTTAGGCCATGTATCGATTCCCGGAGATTAAATAAAATCACTGTCCAGAATAGATACTCCCTCCCATTGATTCCGGATTTATTTAACCAGGTCCTGGGGGCAACCTGGTTTTCCAAAATTGACCTGAAAGGGGCATACAATCTAATCCGAATCAAGGAGGGAGACGAATGGAAGACGGCGTTCAATACTCCGGTAGGACACTTTGAATATCAGGTGATGCCTTTTGGACTCAGCAATGCCCCAGCTGTGTTCCAAAACTTCATGAATGACATTCTTAGGGAGTTCTTAGGTAAATTTGTTATTGTCTATCTTGACGACATTTTGATATTCTCTCCTGACTTCGAATCCCATGTGTCTCATGTTAGACAAGTATTAGAGGTGTTGAGGGAGAATCAGCTATCCGCTAAACAAGAGAAATGTGTCTTTGGTGTGCAGGAGATTCTGTTTCTAGGGCATGTTCTGACTCCTCACGCCTTCAAGATGGATCCTGGTAAGGTACTAGCAATTAAGGAATGGGTAAGACCTTGATCCTTAAAGGCCTTACAACGGTTCTTAGGTTTCGCCAATTACTATCGTAAATTTATTATGAATTTTTCCGTAATTGCTAAACCGTTGACCGACCTTACTAAGAAAGGGGCGGATTTGGAGAATTGGTCTACTGAGGCCATTTCTTCATTTGAAAAATTAAAAAAGGCATTCAGTAGCGCTCCCATTCTGATCCAGCCTGATCAGGAGAAACCTTTTATTGTGGAGGTGGATGCGTCCGAGGACGGCGCAGGAGCAGTCCTTTCACAAGGTCCTGCTAGCCTCACTAATCTGAGACCATGTGCCTTCTTCTCCAGGAAATTCTCTCCCACGGAGAGAAACTACGACATAGGGAATAGGGAGCTGCTGGCCATTAAATGGGCATTTGAGGAGTGGAGGCATTTTCTGGAGGGGGCAAGGCATTGTGTAACTGTTGTCACTGACCATAAAAACCTTATGTTCCTCGAGTCTGCTAAGAGGTTGAATCCCCGACAAGCCAGATGGGCTCTGTTTTTTACTCGTTTCGATTTTTCCATCACGTTCAGGCCGGGAAGTAAAAATGTGAAGGCGGACGCATTATCTCGGAGCTTCCAGGCTTTTCAACCTACTGAGGTACCACCTGAATCCATCCTACCAGCAAAAATCTTCTTAGCAGCTCTTACCCAGGATATCTCGGCTCGCATTAGGTCGGAACAACATCTGGCACCGGTATCCACCCCAACAGATAAGTTGTTTGTTCCCGTACAATTTCGTCTCCAGCTGTTGGGTGAGTGTCACGATTCTGCCTTTTGTGGACATCCGGGTGTTGAGGGCACTAAGGATCTGGTTTCTAGATCTTATTGGTGGCCCACTCTAACTAGGGATGTCAAGTCCTATGTGTCAGCCTGTGAGGTTTGTGCCAGGTCCAAGACACCTAGGACTCGCCCTGCTGGTAACCTACGACCCCTACCCATTCCCAGTAGACCCTGGTCCCATATCTCGATGGACTTTATAACTGACCTACCGCCGGCGGAGGGTAAGACTGTAGTGTGGGTAGTGGTGGATAGGTTTAGCAAGATGGTCCATTTCATTCCCCTGTCTAAACTCCCGAATGCCAAAACCCTGGCGTCTATTTTTGTGAAAGAAATTGTTCGATTGCATGGTATCCCGGAAAATATTGTTTCTGACAGGGGTGTGCAGTTTGTGTCCAAATTCTGGAGGGCCTTCTGTCAAAAATTTAAAATTTCATTGTCTTTTTCCTCTGCCTACCACCCTGAGAGTAATGGGCAGACTGAACGCCTTAATCAGTCTGTCGAACAATTCTTGAGGTCATATGTTGCTGATGACCAGCAATTATGGGTGAAATTTCTTCCATTGGCTGAATTTGCTTTGAATAACCGTGTCAATTCTTCCGCTGGGGTCTCCCCTTTCTTTTGTAACCATGGTTTCCATCCCCGTTTTCATTCTGGGTCGTCCGTCTCCTCCTCTAACCCTGAAGCGGATAAACTCTCCTCCGAACTGTGCACAGTTTGGGCCCGGGTTCAATCGAACCTAGAAAAGGCTCAATGTTCTCAGAAACTCAAGGCCGATAGGAGACGTTCAAGGGGGGTAAACTTTCAGGTTGGGGATAAAGTATGGTTGTCCTCCAAGAATCTATCTCTCAAGGTAACTTCTAAAAAATGTACTCCTCGTTTTATTGGACCATATAAGATCACGGAAGTGATTAACCCGGTATGTTTTAGGTTGGAGCTGCCCGAGTCATTCCACATTCATGATGTGTTCCATAAATCTCTGCTTAAAAAATATTTTGAACCGGTAGTACCATCAAAAGCCTCACCTCCGCCGGTTCTTGTTAATGATGCTGTCGAGTATGTGGTGTCTAAAATAGTGGATGTCCGGAAGGTGCGTAATTCCTTGCAGTACCTGATTCACTGGAAGGGGTATGGACCTGAAGAGAGATCTTGGGTACCTGCCAGGGAGGTTCGTGCTCCTAGACTTGTTCGTAAATTTCATTTAGAACACCCTGAAAAGCCATCGCCTGAAGTCTTGGGTCCGGTGGCCCCTCGTAAATGGGGGGGTACTGTCACGGGGTTCCGAAGGTGCACTCGGTCCCCCATCGCCCGCAGACCTGTTGCTTAGCTTTGGGAATGAGGATCTGTGTTTGACCTCATTCCCAGGGCGGCTTTACTAGATAGGTGGCTCCCTGCTCCTAAGTCTGCCTTGAGCGCCGAGCTGATCACTCGGTGTTCGACTGGTTGGTCTGTCGGTCATGTGACGCTGGCCACGTCACATGACCCTCACTAAATACAGGCAGCCTGCTGGCTACAGGTTGCCTGTTAATTTCTAGGTTCCTGGCTATTTGTTGGACTGCTGAATACTTACCTGATCCTGTTCCTTGACCATCCTTTTGCCTGATCCTCCTGTACTGCGCATCCGTCCTGGTATTGTGACCTCGGCTCCCACCTGACTACTCTCTTAGGACTCCTCTTGTACTTCTCTGCTCTCCTGGTATTTGACCCCGGCTTCTCCTGACCATTCTTTGCTTTATCCTTTGTACTTTGTAGCTTTCCTGGTATTGACTCGGTCCGTTCACGTCCTGTTGTTTGTCTGTCTGTCATCCCTGCACTTATTCCAAGTTAGGGATTGCCGTCCAGTTGTCCCCTGTCATTAGGACTCGCGAGGCAAGTAGGCAGGGCCAGGGGTAAGGGTGGAGCGCAGTGGTCACTTCCCTTCCCCCCTGTGTGTGTGTGTGTACGCGACCGTTACACTACCTGACCACATGGACTGTAGCTCACATAATATCATCTATATGCTCCAGTGCCCATGTGGTCTCCAATACATTGGTCGCATCGCCCAGAGCGTTATAGACAGGTTAAACTCTCACTGCTCCAATATCAACAAGCAATATATGAAACACAGCGTCTCCAGACACTTTGCACAGGCCCATTCAGGCGACATATCCAGCCTAAAGATTACACCAATAGAATGGGTCCCACAATCTTTCCAACGCCTGTGCTGAAAAGAAATGTACTGGATTTTCCGCTTCAACTCTCTAACCCCTCTCGGCCTAAACGAAACATTAGAACATAACTACTAAGTCCTCTTCTCTGTCTTTTAATATATTAATGTATTATTATTTTATTTTTACACATATCTTTTTTAGATATGTATTATATTACATCTAAGACTATGTACTTAAAATTTTTATATATTTATGAATTCATGTATATATTCTTATGTATTGTCCTTGTATTTATGTACCCAATGTATATGCATTCATACTCTCACACAGCACAATGGTAACTGATTTTCCATATTACATTACATCCGCTAAGAAATCTACATATATATCAGAAATTTTTGTACTAATGTACAATATTATTTTTTATATACAACTTTACATACTACTTAATTTGCTCAAAAGGCGTGCGTTCCATGTTGGGACACACAATTACCCTTACACTGCCCAATGGATACAGATATCCCTTACCAGTATCACTATATCCCGTTTCTTTTTTCCATCTAATGCCCTTAATGAGCATGTATAGCTACTCTATATGGCCTCCCCTCCATTCATCTGTGTGCGCTCCACCTTGGAACGCATACCATAAATAGCCCCTCCTTCTGGCCTAGCGAAAACCACACAATACGAATGCGTTCTACCTTCAATCACATAGCCGAATATGGCCTCAGTCTTATCTTATTGGCATGCGCTCCACCTTGGAACGCATGCCTTAGGCCGCTTCCGCTTTCAGCTCTGCGGCCCTCGACCCGTGGCATACAAGCATAGGAAACACATGCGTTCCAGTCTGGAACACATAGCTGAAGTGCCATCGCCCCCAACACCACTACCTGGAGCCCACGGTTTTATACAATATACAGGTACATAATATCCTGGACATAAATATATTAATCCAAGCTTAAAACAACTATTTATTATATATTTTTGTTTTTTTTATACTCATAAGCAAGACGCGCTCCACTCTGGAACGCACGCCACATGCACTTCCGCTTCCGCTTTTCACGGGCACCACAACTATATTACTTATAGATTAATTATTAGTGTAATGGGTGTATTTTATTTTTTAACACCAAACCCCTCATAACCAGTTGCTGGGTCCCCTATATACTAGATACTAATAACCAAGACATTAGCAGTTGAAACCATCTGATCATGGTAAACCACACTACAGGAAGTGACCTCATATGCACCACCCTGTCCTCCCTAGCACCTGCCTATTTAGGTTTGAGTTTTATATGTTTATACATGCTTGTTTATCTTGCTTCTGAAGAAGGGGACTGGTATACTTCCCCCGAAACGCGTCAAGCTCTTGTTTTTACTGGAATAACGCAACCTTTTGATGCTACCTTCTTTGAAGTACCTGGTGAAGTAAGTGATAAAACATTCTCCTGCCACCCTTTCTGGTCTTAATATGTTTTATACTAATTCATATAAATTACTGTATTTTTCTTTCTAATCTTGTTATACCTATTGTAGACACACTGATA
Organism: Bufo bufo; assembly: GCF_905171765.1. NCBI lineage: Eukaryota > Metazoa > Chordata > Amphibia > Anura > Bufonidae > Bufo > Bufo bufo. Next base: position 611,802,562 of record NC_053392.1, read on the forward strand.
GCTCTTTTATCTGGCGGTCCTCTAGTGCCCCTACCCATTTCCTACATTTTGGTGTAACCCTATTCATTAGGCATTTTTGAATTCCTCTTATCACTGGCAATTCACCCTTTTTTGGCTGAATTGATTCTCTCTAGGGTGCAGCCTACGGAATAACCGTTAACACCTCCATAGCATCCCCTTGCGCTCTCCCCATTCCCACGTCTACTCCCATCCCCATTTCCTTACCCATTACCCTTCTTTTTCTAGCTCAGTTTTTTTACTCTACACTTGTACTCTCTCATGGCAAAGAAGTGGCCTGCTCCTTGGAATTGTTGCTGGCAAGTTACACACTACTATCAATATGTGAAGCAGCAGTTAAAGCCATGGCTAGCATGTCTTCTATAGCGCACCTGGTCAAGGTTTTGCATGGAAATGGTGATGTTGCACCACAGCAATGAGGCCAGATGTATTGACACCGCCTCCACTTTCTCGTCATAAGACATCCTTCTGTGTCCAACAGAAACAGGGCAGAGTGTTGCTTCCACTGACGCTTTCTTCTTTCCTATTTGCAAACTGAAGCATTGCCATGCTGTCTTACAACTGGTGAGCATGGCCAAGAGAAGACACAGTGTGGATCACTTACAATTCGGCATCTGAATGAGTTTTCACAGGCCCAGTGTCGCGGCCTCAGTGTTGTGCACCGTGACACAGTTGCCGTGCATGCTGTTGCCTGGGGCAATGTGTTGTTTATTCAGCATGTATGTGCCCTGGCCCTTTTATCATGGTTTCTCCCTGTCTGGTGCCGGAGGGGTTAACTATCTGGCTAGGTGTGGCCACTTGGTGTTTATCTTGCCTGTGGCTTCCAAGCTGGAGTTAGTTGTACTCCAGCTCCTGTTTGTGCTGGAACTATGCTCCTGTCCTGGGTGTGCCCAGTCCTTGAGGGCCACCTAGTGGGACATCAATGTCTTCCTGATGTCATCTATGTCATCCCATTGTCTACCTTCCCTTCACTACCCTTGCATATGTTTGGTGATGTTTATGTATGGGTGGTTGTTGTCTGATCTGTTGGTGTCTGTAGTCCAACATGTTTGCTAGACATGTTCCCTGTGTGTTGTGTGCCTCCGAAAGGGGGCCTCAGGGTTCTCCGGAGGGGGAACCACAAATCAGTGTGCAGCTCTGCCAGGGGCTGCCATGCATTCTGTCCGCATGGGTGTCCGGTCATCGTTGTTGCCGCGGCAGGTTAGTGCGAGTTGTTTCTGGGCTTTTACCTGACAATTCTGTAGCTGTGCACTGCCGGTCCCTTCCTTTGCAGCAAGGCCAGTGAGACTCCTGTTCATCCATGTCTGGGATGAACAGGTTGTCTCAGCCCTTTCTTTATTTGAGAGATTATCAGGGCGACTCAGGGTCCTAGGTTTCCTGAGTATAAGCCCACCTACCATCCGGGTCTACTCATACGGTTAGGAGTCATGGCCAGGATTAGGGCGGCTTTAGGAGGTGATCTGCTTCCCATTCCTGATATCCAGGCCTAGCTGCTTCCTCTTCTACCCTCCTTATATGGTGGGGAGTTATCCCCCACTCCCCACAGTGAGAGTATGTCCCACTAAGGCTACTCTGTGTGTTGTAACCTTCGAAAGAGGGTTCAGCATATGCCGCTTTCTGGCATGCATGCTTGTCCTCCGGAGGGAGGGTGAAAGCTGAGATGCTGTTAACAGTGCGGTTCTCTGTGACAGTGGTTGCAGTAGGTGTGAACCGTCACTTGTGTTTGTGTCTCCCCTCGTCCAAGTCTCAGTGGTTCTGTCGCTTGTGTAGTGATGGCTGGCTGCATTTCTTGTAGTACTGGCTCTGGTGTTTGCTGGCAGTGACCTGGTGTAAACTGTGTCTGAGTTGGACGCAGTGTTCAGTGCGATCTCTCCTGGCTGTTTGTTGGCTGGCTGCCTGGTTCCTAGTTGGTGGTTTTGGTGTGCTGGCGTCAGTCTTGGGGAGACTCGCTTGCGCTGACACTGATTTCTTGACTCCCCCCCCCCTTTTCTTTGGGTGTTCCACTTAGTTTTCCCTTTTCAGTTGGGGAGGGCTTTGAGGGGTGGGAGTGTCACGGCTTCTGTGTTGTGTGCCGTGACATGGTTGCCATGCATGCTGTTGCCTGGGGCAACGCATTGTTTATGCAGCATGTATGTGCCCTGACCCTCATATCATGGTTCCTCCCTGTCTGGTGCTGGAGGGGTTAACTACCTGGCTGGGTGTGGCCACTTGGTGTTTATCTTGCCTGTGGCTTCCAAGCTGGAGTTAGTTGTACTCCAACTCCTGTTTGTGCTGGAATTATGCTCCTGTCCTGGGTGTATTATCTGCCCCGTCCTTGAGGGCCACCTAGTGGGACATCGATGTCTTCCCGATGTCATCTATGTTATCCCGTTGTCTACCTTCCCTTCACTACCCTTGCATATGTTTGGTGATGTTTATGTATGGGTGGTTGTTGTCTTGTCTAGTGGTTGTTACATGTCTGGTCTGTTGGTGTCTGTAGTCCAGCATGTTTGCTAGACATGTTCTCTGTCGGGGGCCGCCATGCACCCTTCCGCATGGGGGTCCGGTTGTCGTCGTTGTTGCCGCGGCAGGTTAGTGTGAGTTGTTTCTGGGCTTTTACCTGCCGATTCTGTAGCTGTGCACTGCCGGTCCCTTCCTTTGCAGCTAGGCCAGTGAGACTCCTGTTCATCCATGTCTGGGATGAGCAGGTTATCTCAGCCCTTTCTTTATTTGAGGGATTATCAGGACGACTCAGGGTCCTAGGTTTTCTGGGTATGAGCCCACCTACCATCTGGGTCTGCTCATACGGTGAGTAAGGGCGAGAATTAGGGATGCAATAGGAGGTGACCAGTTCCCTTTTTCCAGTTTCCTGGACTAGTTGCTATCCGTCTGCTTCCCGTTGTGGGCATACTCCTTCCCAATGGATTCCCCTTGTCTAGCTTCAGTGGAATCGTCCTTTCAGGTCTTTGGTGTACTTTATGAGGAACCTGATAGGGCGACTGTGGCAAAATCTCAGTTGAAGTCTCTTACTCAGGGGGACAGACCAGTAGAGGAGTACTGTACCCAATTCCCCAAGTGGTGTGTTCCCTCTGGCTGGAATGAGCCAGGACTCAAGTGTCAGTTTAGATCGGGGCTCTCTGAAAGTCTCAAAGACATGTTGGTCAGCTATACCTGTTCTGACACCTTAGAGCAGACTATGACCCTAGCTGTTAGACTGGACCAACGCATCAGAGAAAGGCAGCAGGAACATCTGTTCTTTCCACAGGCGGTTGGCAAACCAGACTCCTTACCTATAGGAGTTAAGGTGGAAAATCATCTTGAAGAACCCATGCAATTCGGGATGACCAGAAGAGATCAACGACGCCAAAGGCGTACATGCTTCTACTGTGGAGACTCTGACTACAGGGTATGACTATGCCCCAAGGCTCCTTCCTTCGGGAGATCATCCAAATCGGACGTCCCGAAGGATAAGGTATTGGAAAATTTATGATTGGATATTTGGACGATATCCAGATTTTTTCACCGAATTGGGATCCCCATGTCACTCACACCAGACAGGTTCTGGAGGTCCTTAGAAAAAAACTATTATTTTCCAAAGAGGAGAAATGTATATTTGGGGTACCAGAAATTTAGTTTTTGGGATATATCTTTACTCTTCAATCTTTTAAGATGGATCCGGGGAAGGTGCAAGCCATTCAGGAATGGGTGAGACCCTCTTCCCTTAAAGCGTTATAATTTGCAAATATTGCAAATATTTTTGGGTTTTCCAATTATTATCGAAAATTTATTTAAAAAAATTCGGTGGTCGCTAAACCTCTTACCGACCTTACCAGGAAGGGATGCGGATCTGGTGAATTGACCATCTGAGGCCATAAAAGCCTTCGAAACTCTCAAGAAGTGTTTTGTTAACGCCCCAATCCTGGTTCAGCTGAATCAAGAAAAGCCTTTTGTAGTCGAGGTCAATGCATCTGAAGATGGAGTAGGATCGGTTCTCTCTCAGGGGTCATCATGGCCTTATGAAATTGTGAGTATTATTAATCCTGTATATTTTAAACTAAGACTGCCTGACTCCTTTCGCATCCATAATGTTTTTCACAAATCTTTACAAAAAAAATATGTGTCAGCTGTATTTCTTTCACAAGAATCTCCGCCACCATAGGTTGCCGGGCAACTCGAATTTGAGATCTCTAGGATTGTCGATGTAAGAAAGGTCTGCAATTCTTTCCAGTATTTAGTCCATTGGAAGGGTTTCGGTCCTGAAGAGAGGTCTTGCGTATCGGCGAGTAAGATGCATGCTGCCAGACTGGTAAAATAATGCCATCTTGCCTATCCAGAGAAGCCCACTCCAGTGACTATGGGTCCGGTGGCCCCTCGTGGAAGGGGGGGCGGTACTGTAATGAGGACCCGGCGACGCGTGTTTCCTTCGCACTGCCGGCGCCCTGCGCAAGGGGAGGGTCAAGAACGCAGCCTGCGTCCTCGTCTCCATGGCAGCAGGCGAGCAGCAGAGGAGCTGAGTGCCGATAATGATGATCGGTGCTCAGCTGTGTTGGGCTGTGTACTGTGCGTCACATGATGCTGGCCACGTCATGTGACTCACCTGCCAGGGCTATTTAAACCGGCAGCCTGCTGGCCACAGGTTGCCTGTGATTGGTCTTATTTCATTCACCAGCATATCGTCTGTAAGTGTTTGTTGTGTTTTGACCTCGGCTCCGTATTTTAACCTCCTGCATTTGACGCGACCTCTTGGCTTTGACCCCGGCGTGAGTTTGACTTGATCTTGCTTTTCTCTTTTGTATTGTTGTTCCTCCTGCTCCTGACCTCGGCTCGTATTGACTTTGATATTTGATTAACACCTCAGTGCCTGCCTGTCACTTTGTTTATTGTTTTCTCCTTTTATTGTATTCTTACCGTTAAGGCGCTGCACGTACTCAGATTAGGGACCGCCGTCAAGTTGTACACCATCGCCTAGGGCGGACCGTGCAAGTAGGCAGGGACAGAGGTGAGGGTGGAGCTCAGGGCGGCACACACTCCTCCCGTACGTGACAGCAGTATTATGTCCAATATTATGTCACAGGTGTATGAGGCGCTGTGACCCAAGCCCAGGTGGCTATGTTTTATAGCAGATATCTGCCTGCTGCGACTGGGATAATAGATAACTCTGTTTCCGGCGGTTTAACCCTTCAGATACCAAAATCAATAGCAACAGCACTATCTGAGCGATTAGACAGAGGGAGAGGCTTGTGAGGGTCCCCAGGCCTGCTATATTTAAAAACCTATTACGACCTGCCTCTGTAAAAATAAGTAAACAATAAAATGTAACATAATTGGAATTGCTGAGTCTAAAAACGTCCCAACCATTACAATATAAAAATATGTAATATGCTCAGTAAATGCAGTAACAGAAAACAATTAAAAATAGCTGATTTGCTGTTCTTTGGCCATCTCATTTCAACAAAAGAAATAGAATAAAAAGTGATCAAAAAGTTATACAATATGTACCGCAAAATGGTAACATTAAAAAGTACAGCTCGCCCCATAAAAAACAAGCCCTCAAACATTACTGTCGACAAAAAAAAAACTTATGGCTCTCAGAATGTAGCGATGCAAAGGTTTTGATTTTTTAAGTAGTAAAACATATTAAAAACTGTATAAATGTGGTGTCGCCATAATCGTACCGATTTCTGGACCAATCAGGTTATTTTTACTCACAAATTTTTTATTAGAAAATCAGAGCATACAACATCTTCCATAGTGTCACAGTACAATGAAATACAATATAATTTGCGCATCACAGTACAAACTCTTAAAATAGAAGACATTGGATGAGAAGTTTACATTTATATAAGAAGAAACAAGGCCGTGAAGAGACGGCCAACAAACAGTAATTAAAACTGCACCACATTTAAAATCAATTAGTAGAAATTAGATATTTATCTCCTACAATTGCAGATCTGGTAAAGAAGGATAGTTTCTGGATATGTAAGATGCCCATTTTTGCCACCTGATGCTGACACAAGACAACCGGCATAGTTTTTTTCGCAATCAGTAGTTCCATGCCATAATTATAGTGGACTTTAGCAATGATTTCTGGTATGGCTGGGAGATCCCTGCTCTTCCACCTTTTCAGCTATTGCAACTCTCGTTACTGTTAGTATATGAAAAGCAATAGTTAGGTTTGCTATACTTAAACATTCCAGCCCCAAGGAGAGCAAGGCTATTTCCGGGGAGAGTGGAAGTGCCACCCCAATTACAGCATTTACAAGTGACAATATGTTGGACCAGAAACGGTGAACAGTGGGGCAGGTCCACCAGATGTGCATTAAGCTGCCAATGGCTGACAGGCACCGCCAACAAACATTCGAGGTGGTTGGGTATATAAAGGAGTTTTCTCGAGGCCTCTAGGTGGTTGACACATTTCGAGGTTTTAGAGCTGAGGGAGAATACAAAGGCCCAATGTGCTGGCGTGAAAGTTTTATTTAGGTCTTTCTCCCACTTAATCTGGAACGGGAATTTTGATATAGTAACCGAGAGTTGTAATCCCCTATAGGCTTCAGAAATACCTCCTTTGCATATCAGAGGGTTCTGGAAAGACACAGCATACGCAGAGGATTGTGTAGAATGCGTAATGTTCTTAGAGGCTAGAAGGTGACGTAATTGAAGGTATTTATAAAAATCTGACCACTGGACTTGATACCGCTCTCTTAAATCTGTGAATGGTATAAGGGCCCCATTAGATAAAATCCGGGACACTGAAAGGATCCCTTTAGATTCCCATTGTGAGAAATCAGTATCCGGCAAGCAGGCACTGAAAGCTGACAACGGAGCATCTATAATCCTGAATGGAAGAATTTTCGGGATAAGGGGACATTTGATCCACAAAGACATTCCAGCCTGGCTAGTGACAGATGGAGATCGCGGAGGTGTTTTGGAGAGTATTCCTTGCCAAAGTAAATGCTGCAATGAGGGTGCACGAGTTAAGCTAGTTTCCATTTGTACCCATTTTTTCGCGGTGTCATTAATCCACCAGCTTTTGAGTTGGTCGAGCACAGTAGCTTGGTAATAGTTACCTATTAGGACATCCCAGCCCCCCTTCCCCAGTTTAACAGGTCAACTTGCAGGATAACAGGCCGAACTGGATGGACAAATGTCTTTTTTCGGCCTTATGTACTATGTTATATCACTATGTTACTATGTTATATAGGATATCTGACGCCACTCTCACCCTCTGCTTTTTCCATATAAATTGTAATATAAGGGCTTGAAGCGAGGCAATATATCTACGGGGCACAATGACAGGCAGGTTCCTAAATAAGTACAGAATCTTAGGCAAAAGAAACATTTTGGTCGCTGCAATTCGGCCCATCCAAGAGAGAGGGTATTGCGAGTAGGCCATAATGTCATTTTTAATTTGTGTGATGATAGCATTATAGTTAACAGACTGGAGGTTTCTAAGGGGGAACGTGAGGGTGATACCTAAGTAGGGAATACCTCCCTTTAGTATCTGACGAAAGCCACATTCCTAGCATAAGCGATTTGTGAGAGTTAATTTTATAGTAGCTCACCCGACTAAATTGATCGATGATATCTGAAACAGCTATTAAGGAGGATAAGGGGTCCATAACTGAAATAATGACGTTGTCCGCGAAAAGACCTATTTTGTGCTCTGTTTCGCCAATAGTGATACCTTTAATATTCAAGGACAACCTGATTTGATGAGCTAGAGGTTCCATCAATAGAGCAAATAGGAGGGGAGAAAGGGGGCACCCCTGCCTTGTGCCATTAGTAATCACAAAGGGCGTGGAGAGGGCTCCTGAGGAATATACTCTGGCCGAGGGTTTGGAATATAACACTAAAATGGAAGACAGAAGCCGTGGGGGAAAACCAAATTTGCCCAGCACCGCCTCAAGATAGCCCCAGTGGATCCGGTCGAACGCCTTCTCGGCGTCCAATGATAGGAGCAGAGAAGGCGCTCGACCTTCAGCCACCACTGACATAATATTCAAGAATCTGAGTGTACCATCTACTGTCTGCCGGTCCTTGACAAATCCAACTTGATCAGCGTCAATTAACATTGGGAGAACATTTGTCAAGCATGTCGCAATCACCTTAGCGTAGATTTTTAGGTCCACGTTAAGGAGTAATATTGGCCTAAAATTAGAGGGAACATCTGGGGATTTCCCAGGCTTTGGCAGAGTGACTATCAATGCACTTAGCATTCCTTCAGGTAGAGAACCTGAGGACGCAGCATCATTAAATAGCCTAGTTAAGTAAGGAACTAGTAGGTCTTTATGGGCTTTGTAAAATTCATTGGTGAGACCGTCCGGCCCGGGTGATTTGCCAACTTTTAGGGTTTTAATTGCTGCAGAAACTTCCTCCGGAGAGAAAACAGAGGATGTGTCTAGTTTCTGACTGTCTGTCAATGAGGGCAAATTGAGATGGCGTAAAAATGTTTGTATAGAGGGCAAAGAAGGTTGAGGTGTGGACGCGTCAGCTGAAAGGTTGTACAGTGAGGCATAGTATTTAGCAAACTCATCAGCAATGCCTTGCGGATCAAACACCCTAGACCCATCAGAGCAGGATAGATAAGAAATTCTATTTTTGGCACTGCGCGACTTCAATTGTTTAGCAAGTAATGCCCCCCCTTTATTACCTTGCCAGTAATGTTGGAGCTTAAGCTTCCTCAGCATCAAGTCGTACTGGTAAGAATTTAGTTCATGCAAGCGGGATTGAATTAACGTTATTCCTGCTGCTCGCCTGGATTGTAATTGGAGTAACAACCGAGTTCTGCATTTTTTATCATAGGAAGATTGCTTAATAAAGTGGCCCCTGAGAGTCACTTTCATTGCACACCACAAAATACCATCAGAGATGTCACCAGAGTCGTTCTCCCTAAAATAATTGTGCAAACACTCGATGGTTTGAGGTGAGTAACGCGGACTCTGCAGTATAAAGTTATTAAGCCTCCATATGGAGTGATGTGCAGTAGCATACTGTTCTGTTATTTCAATTGCAATGGGCGCATGATCAGACCAAGTAATGGTATAGATATTTGAGGAGGCCACGCAGGGCAGTAATTGCCTGTCAACCAAAAAGTAATCAATCCTAGTGTATACCTTATGGGCAGCAGAAAAAAAAGGTGAAATCACGCTCAGTGGGGTGTTGGATCCGCCAGGCGTCATACAGATCATGTGATTGTGAAAGCTTAGCTATCGCCGATGGTTCCCTAGCCTCAGTTAAGGAGGTAGAGTCCATGGAAGGCCACATCACCGTATTAAAGTCTTCCAGCACAATGAGACGTCCCTTCTGAACTTTAGACACCTTGCGTAGAAGAGAATTACAGAAAGCAGAGGGGCGCCGATTAGGCGCATATAAAGAGACAATTGTGTATCGGACATTGTTAATAAGGCCGATCACAATGACAAATCTCCCACCGCTATCCACCTCAACCTTCCATTTGAAATGCAATAGAATCTAAACTCAACGCAATGGAAACCCCCCTTTTTTCCCTCCCAACTGCGGGTGCTGTGAATATATGAGGGACATTTTTGTGATTTAATCTAGGTACATCGACGGGCAATAAGTGCGTTTCTTGTACGCAGAGTATGTCAGCTTGAAGATGCTTAGTTTCTTTCCATAGTAAAGACCGTTTAAAGGGGGAGTTTAGTCCTTTAGCATTAAGTGAAACAATCTTAAATACCATGGTGAAAAACGATCGAGGGTGTGCTTAGCCGCAGTTTCTCATATAAGAGGACCCCACATCGTAAAGGTACAGGATCAACCATAGGAGAGGCAGAATATACCTGAGAAGAGGAAAATGTGGCGCTGTAAACAGATAAATGAATCAAAACAATAACATAACTAAGAGAACAGATGGTGGTGGTAACCGCTCGGTTACAGAGAAGTAGGAATAATATACAAAACTTCAGTAAGAAGGGTAATTGCAACATAGGGGCAGTATACAAGAATACTGGTCATATTCACGAGCTAGGATCGGCCTGAATCAGCCGAAGTAGCGCCCTGCAAGGAAAATTAGCAGGAGATAAAGGGAGGCAGTTATGAGCGACATTTCTCACCCATCCAATGATCACACAGTTTTTCGCTTGCGACGATCCACGGTAAACCATTCCTCTTCGACGCGTGAGGCCGGCGAATGTTGAAGACGGTCGCCATGGGATTCAGGGTCGGATAGGCCCCATTCTTGACCAAATTTCAATGCAGAAGCGGGAGTGGAGGCCACTTGCAGTGTGCCGTTATAGGTAATGAGCAACTTAACGGGGAACCCCCATCTGTAAGGGATTCCATGCTTACGCAGTAAAGCAGTGCTGGAAGACTCGCCAAGGTAGCTGCTGATAAATCGGCAAAAATGGAGATGTCCTGAAACCGCTCCGGTAGAGCAGGAGAGTTTCTTGCTAGAAGTGGATGCACGCAATAGTGTCGCGCGGTGCAGAGGTAGGTAGAGATTTGGGCTTGGGTAGCCTATGCGCCCTATCTATGAGCAAATCTGCGGTTGGAGCCTGAGGTAACAGACATGTGAAGAATTCTTTTAAGAAGGCTGCAAGATCTTCGCCCTTCACAGTCTCCGGAATTTCGTAGTGTCCACAAGTTTGTTATGTGCAGAGGTCAATTCCGCCATTTTAGATTCCACATGTGCGGTTCTAGACCCCAAAGCTGAGATATCATGTTGACTTTGGGTAATAGCGTCCCTGAGGTCCTGTTTTAAGGACTTTTGCAAATCTGCCATGAGAACTTTCATCCCCTTCAACACTGCTTCAGTGATTGGAGCAGGATCTGTTTCCCCTCCTGCCATCTCAAGCAAGGCAGCTGAGGCAAGCTGCTTAACTTTTTTTATATGAGGCACTGTGTGCCCGGTGTGATGGAGGGTCCTGCTGCACAGAAAAGTCATGCTGAGGAGAGTATGTGACCTGTGCAGGGAATATCGATGCAGAGGAGGAGGATGGGGATCTTCCCGAGGCCTGAGGAGACACAGGCTGCACTGAGGACGGGGATAATGCCGCTCTATCTGCTGCTGGGGCGCGAGAGTCGCCATCTTGGAGCACGCTCACAGCAGGGAAGAAGCTGGTGAGTTTCGCCGGGCTGCGGCGTCTCTTACCCCTCGGCATGGCTGAAACTGGCGCTGCTTGTAGCAGGGTGCTTGGGCAGTCCTCGGTGCGTACAGCAGGGAGATGCACGGACTTGCAGGGCTGTTTTTTGCCGGTTTTAGTGCCGATTATTTTTAACACACAGTTAACACTATAAAAACAAACCCCCCCTCCCAAAAAGACCAAAATTGTATTATTTTTTTTATTTATTTCACCCCACAAAGTATATTTTTCTCATTTTCCAATAGCAGATATGGTAAATGGTGTTAATAAAAATACAGCTTATCCTGCAAAAGAATAACCCTCATGTGACTATGAACCAATAAGTTAAACACGAAAGTACAAAAAAGAAAAATTTGCTTGGTCATTAACGGGTTAAACATACACTGCAATATCCGAGATAGCTGAGAACTGGCAGGTTCCATAGAGATGAATGGAGAGGCAAGTATGCAAGCCCAACCTGCAGCTTCATTCACTTTGGGGGCCCTGCAGTGTACAAGGCACCATTCTTGTGATTGTGGGGGACCCCCACCAATGTAATAGTTACTCCCCGAATATAATAAAAAAAACTAAGGGGGTCATTTATAAATCTTTTTACGCACACTTTTTGGTGTAGTTTTGTTGCAGATTTTGGCACAAAGAGGTTTTTGCGCAAAAATGTGCAACTTTTTCCTGCTCACACAACTTTTCTAAGTCGGAGGAAACAAAGGAAGCGCTGGCCGGGCCGCCTCATTCCATAAAAGAAAAGCTGGAAAGTAAAAATTACATTTTTTTTTTGTCATAACCAGTAGTTGCATTGTTCTGCCCTAAACTAATTGTTTTACATGTCGCTGTTAGGAATTGAACCCCAGACCTTCTATATAGGAGACCCACCAATTATAAACACCGGGTCATAAAAAATAGAGTAGACAGAGCCTTCACTGTACGAAAATTGATACCCAAACAATAGAACTAAAGCTCCATCTCATAGTAAGATCCCTCAGTCTCGATCCCCGGAAGAAGCCAGGTTGCTGGTGAAACGGCGTTGGGAGGAGACTGAGGGATCGGCGCGCTTACCTTGGGTATTTTTCTTAGTTTCTTGAATTCCACATTGCCTACTTATGCTCCTATTGGATTTTTCTCCAGGGTTCCTTGTCTTTTTTGGCCTTTATGTGGCATTCCACAATACTTTTTGTATGCTCATGTGTGTTGATCCCCCAGTCCCTTTCGGGTTTTTTCCTTACTGAAATATGCCTGTCTACTGCTGTTTTTATATGTGCCAATAATTGTGATAATATTTATTCAATAAAGATTTTTCTTACTATGAGATGGAGCTTTGGTTCTATTGTTTGGGTATCTTCTATATAGGAGGCAGGAGGTTTACCACTACTCTATAGAACTATACGGTTAAAATTTTAGTATTTTATGTGAGTAAAAAGCTATTAATTATTATTACCAGTTTCTTCACAGAGATAATACTATTTATTTAATATTTTTACTGTTGTTTAATAGCTTTTTAGGCATATAAAATCCTATTCTATCCTATTAACATTGCCGCAGTAAACGCGCTGCCTCCTATATAGAAGGTCTGGGGTTCAATTCCCAACAAAGACATGTAAAACAATTTGTTTAGCAATGATTAGGGCAGAATAATGCAACTACTGTGTCACGGCCACGGTTATGGCCGTGACTCCTTGGGAGCCGCATACAGTTGCCCGCGGTTTGGGTTGTTGTTTCAACCGCAGCTTGAGGCTTGATGTTGTTTGCCTCAAGTGCGGTTGCCGCGGACAACAGGTATGTGTGCGGTTCCCTTGGAGTTTGTGTGCGTGGATGTATGCACTGTTGTTTGTCTGTGTGCACTCTGTGTATTGTGTGGTGTGCACTGACACCTTTCCTGCACTGTGGTTGCCCGTGGCAACGTTCGGTGATGTGTACATGTGGTGGCAGTGTCCCGGCCTTGGGCTGACTCCCAGGACACAGTTGCCACCCATGTCGTTGCCTGTGGCAACAACCACAGTGTGTTTGTTGTGTTGGACACTGTTCCTTTAAGTTGGTGTTTTCCCTTTCCTGTGGTGCTGGAAGGGTTAACTCCCTTCCCAGTGTGTGTGATGTCACTGGGTGTGTCTGACCGTTGGGTGTGGCCTCTTAGGCCTATAAAGCCTCTCACTTTGGCATGGCTCAGTAGGTTGCTTCAGTCATGCTTTGCTGTTGCAGCCTCCTGTGATTTCCATCTTCTTGTAAGGGCCACCCTTACGGTCATAAGTTATAATTCCGTGATGTGTTGTTGATGTCTTGTGTCTTTGGTTTTTGTGCAGCTATGGATGTCCTGGTCCCTGTGTGTCTTCATGTGTGTGCTGTTTACCATTGTCTGTGTGGACAGCCTTTCCTAAGTACGGGTTCCAGTCAGCAAGGCTGAGACAGGTTTGGTTGGAACTGTTTGGTTCACCTGTCTTATCCATAGTCATGTTTATGTACCCCCCTTCTTCATGCTGCTTGGCCAGTGAGACTCCTGCTCCTCCGTGCCTAGGAGGAGTGGGTTGTCTTACCCTGCTCCTTAGCCCAGGGACCGGTCGGAGGGTAAGTCAGGGATCCGAGGTTCCTGCGCATGGGTCCTCCTACCATCAAGGTCGGCCCATGCAGGTAGGAGACAGGGTCAGCGTTAGGGACGCAACAGGAGGTGACCTGCTCCCTGATTCTGTGTTCCTGGCGAGTAGCGACTGGACATCTTCCTACACCGCACGGCTGAGGATTTCCCCCATCCGCAGCCGTGACATACTGGTTATGACAGAAAAATTTAATTTTTACTTTCCAGCTTTTCCTTTATGGTAATATGATTGTGGGAGACCCCCACCAATGTAATAGTTACTCTCCGGATATAATCCTACTATGATGAAAACAAAGGGGGGCATTTATTAATCTTTTTACACCACTTTGTGGCGTCGTTTTGTCACAGATTTTGGCACAAAGGGGTTTTGTGCAAAAATCTGCATCTTTTTCCTGCTCACATCACTTTTCTGAGGTGGACAAAAAAGGGGGCGCTGGCCAGTCCGCCTCATTCATCATTTTCCACACCAGTTTATGGCCTGAAAAATGGTCTTAACTACGCCAGCAAGGGAGCTGGTGTAGTTTAAATCATGTACCTCGGCCTGTGTCTCTACAAAACTTTGACGCATCTGCCTCCAGTGATGGGGGATTAAGACGACGGTCTTAATAAATGGCCCCCAAAGTGTCTACCATCGGTCTATGAGTGTGACTGATCAAATGACTGACATATTCAAGGGTCCTTTAAAAGTAAGATGTGGCTGGTATCGATAAATTAATGGTCAGACTCAGGGGACATATGATTTATATCCTTTGTTGTATTGTACAGTATAGTATGATGTATAAAGTTCATGTAATATAATGTTATGTATACATCAAAACTAAACCAAAGTCCAGCCGGCACTCGATCTGGCGTTCCACGTGGAATGTATGAGAAAATCCCAGCAACCGTATCTTGTTTCCAAATATATTCTTTATATTTCATTGTCATAAAGTATATAATATCATGCGTTTCGGCACAGCCTTTCTCAATCAGAATGCATTCTGATTCAGAAAAGGCTTTGTGCCAAAACGCGTCATATTATATACTTTATGACAATGAAATAAGAAGAATATATTTGGAAGCAAGATACGGTTTCTGGGATTTTCTCATACATGTATACATCAAAAGACATCATTAGGAAGCAGGTCCTACAATGAAGCTCCACACCTGCCACATTTCCTACAATCTGATCATTACAATGACTTCTCCCCTGTGTGAGTTCTCTGATGTCTAAGAAGACCCAATCTCAGGCTAAAACATTTCCCACATTCTGAACATGAATACGGCTTCTCTCCTGTGTGAGTACTCTGATGCTGAAGAAGAGTTGCTTTATAGGTAAAACATTTCCCACATTCTGAGCATGCAAATGGCTTCTCTCCTGTGTGAATTCTTAAATGTATTTCAAGATGTGATTTCCGGTTAAAACGTTTCCCACATTCAGGGCATACATATAGATTTTCTCCTGTGTGAATTCTTAGATGGTCCTGAAGATATGATTTCCGACAGAAACACTTTCCACATTCAGGACATACGAATGGTTTCTCCCCTGTGTGACTTCTCTGATGTCTGTCAAGATCTAATTTTTGAATAAAACATTTCCCACATTTTGAGCATGAAAATGGTTTCTCTCCTGTATGAAATCTCTGATGTCTATTAAGATATAATTTTTGACTAAAACATTTCCCACATTCTGAACATGAAAATGGCTTCACCCCTAAGTGAATCTTTAGATGGGTCACAAGATGCGAATTCTGACTAAAACATTTCCCACATTCTGAGCATGAAAATGGCTTCTCCCCTGTGTGACTTCTCTGATGTTTCTCAAGATCAGATTTTTTAATAAAACATTTCCCACATTCTGAACATGAAAACGGCTTCTCTCCTGTGTGAGTTCTTAGATGTTCCACAAGAGATGATTTCCGACTAAAACACTTCCCACATTCAGGACATACAAATTGTTTCTCCCCTGTGTGATTTCTCTGATGTTCATCAAGATCAGATTCCTGACTAAAACATTTCCCACATTGTGAACTCTGATGATTAAGAAGAGCTATGTTATCAGCAAAACATTTCCCACATTCTGAGCATAAAACTGGCTTCTCTTCTGTGTAAATTCTTAGATGTTCCACAAGATTTGACTTCTGGCTAAAACACTTTCCACATTCAGGACATAAACATGGCTTCTCTTCTGTGTGAGTTCTTTGATGTCTATCAAAATACGATTTCCGAGTAAAAGATTTTCCACATTCTGAGCATGAAGATGACCTTTTATCTCGGGGATTTCTCTCATGCAAAGAAAGATTAGGTTTCTTTTTAAACTGTTTTCCGTGGGAAAATATTTCCTCCCATCTATGTTCAGTTATTTGATTGCCAATAAGTGATTTACTGGAAGAAGATTCCTTGTGATCATCGGTATTGGTGGATAGATCTCCTCTGTGAGGTACTGAGGATACATTAGGAGTTATTGAATTAGCTTGTGTAGTATTGTTATCTTCTGCTTCATGATAGGGTGAAGAATGGAGATATCCATGGGAGTCGATCATCCCGTCTTCACCTGGAAAATGGAACAAATGTTCTTATTTTCCCAAATAATTCATCATTTTATAAAGCAGCCAAGCTTTATTGATACAATAGCAAGCCAGGAACCAATGTATATATGACATGTAAGAAAACAGGATAATGTACAATTTCAGTAAGTAAATCCCATGTACTTGTAAGAAAAAGGGAGACAAGACCATAGAAAACACAAAAGGGGTGAAAAATCTTTTAAGACCAGCTTTGCAAAAAAATAAAATAAGAGAATTTCCCCATTTTACACCATGTTCACCACTTTCCTAAAAGTGGGTTGGTTCTACACGGCCAACAGATTTAAATCTAGATTTCAGTTTCTGGTGCACTTACCTACCAAGGTGGGCCAAAATTATTAAGAGAAAAAGGGGAAACGCAGAGGCAGTGCCTAATGTGAGGTAGCATCGGATGCTTTCTGTAATGTTAACTGGTATTACATTCAACTATTGCTGTTGGGAGAGTCACAACAGCTCTGTGCGCAGAATGGATGGTGCCGGATGTTGGTCTTTACTCCTACTACTGCCCACATCCTGGACCGGTGAGACCACCAACAGGTGGCCAGAGAGATCACAGGAGAAAACGAAGAAAGAAGCAGAACGAATCTTCTGTGGTGCTCTGTACCGAGCAATAGACCAGGGCCTAGGGCTCCGAATACAGCACCACTGCTTCTTACTTTATTTTCTTCTGTGCCAAAATTATTAAGAGACATACGCCCCCTAAGAATTTTGGTGGCTTTTATGCCAGCGGACCCGTGTATGAAGCACCAGTGTTAGTAATTTGTCCCCATACGGTTCATGAGATCCCAGAATATAAACCCTTGTAGCGATAGAGATTCTATCCACACCATACAACACAGTTTAAAAACATTCAAGAAAGACCATAAAAATGGTCCATAATAGATAGGAGTGGTAGCAAATGCAGCGTGATAGCCTGAACACAGAGAGACGGATCCTCAAACCTATTCCTACACGCAGCGGGGCATTTTAGAGTCTGGCCTGCTTAGAATTGGTGGACATTTCCCCCCATTGACGCTACAAGAAAAATTCTAATGACATCATGGCACCGGCCGTCCCAAAAACAATTCAGTAGCTCAGCATTCTGGGATTGTGTGTCACTAAACCCATAAGCAAGTGCAATATGTGGCATCAGTAGTGCAACTCCTTATCTGTACAGACATTACATTAGTTATTGTAGGGATCTGTACTTGCAGTAGGGTTCGCAATGACAGTCCAAAGTCACTTCAGCATAACAGAGTAGCATCCAAGTTATAGCGTCACTTGGTGCGGTGAACTTTATAGCACCATAAAACAAAAATAAATACCTGCCCATCAGGGCTCTACCTTATACACAAGCGGTTCCTGTCTCACCTACGGAGTCCTGTTCACACCAGGGGAGATCAAGCTTCGCTCAGCCTCACTGTCATCCAGTATCCAGGCTCTGACCACACAGTTCAGCTCTCCAGGCTTCATTCCCCTAGACTGACAGTCTGGGATCTCTTTTATTCCCCACTAATGATCCCACCTCAGTACACCTGGCATCCCTCAGGCATGTCATGGAAGGGTGTGGACTGGGAGGTCCCTCTGCCAATCTTACCTCTCAGTCAAAAGAAATCCAGCCCATGACATCTAAACAAAACAGCTCCAGGAACTATGTTCTGGATTTCAGCTGAGGTATCCGGGTGAGATATACACGCCCTCCACCACTTTACCGTACACATTACCACATTTTACACAATGTGAATAAGACCGGGCACAGTCTACATAGGAGCCACAACCTCTATCCGTTGAGGTGACTTAATAGCGCTTCTCCTATTGGTAAAGAAGTTTGCCTACAGGGTGCTATATACTACTATAGACCTGTATGTGTGTTATAATAGTGCTCTATATATCACTATAGGGCTATATACTGTATGTGTAGTGACTGGGTCCACACATCACTATAGGGCTGTAAATAAAATGATGGTGCTTCATTTTTACATTTGGAAAAGCATGTGAAAAACGGCATCACGGCCACATGAAAATACAGCCTAAGGGTTGGGGGGCTCTGTCACATTTGTTTCAAAGGGGTATGTTGGCATTAGCACCACTTACCATCACGGTGGCTATGGCTGACAGTGTGTTCAACTCTAACTGTATTCGCCCTTCCTGCTGCCAATTTCGACCAACCTACAATGAGCCCACATTTAGATATTTTTTCCAGGAGCAGATCAAGTTTTCAATCCGTCGCTGGAACCCCCAAGTCACCCACTGACTTCCGTTTTAACAAAAGTATACACCCCCCTGGTAAAAATTATAAAAAGAGAAAAGGATCTGATTGTCTGCCCATGAGGCCGTCCATCATGTATAGTGTTGACCTAGCCTGTTTTAGAGGAGAGTACTAGTGGTACCCACATCTAAAAAAGCGTAGAGCTGTGCTACAGATCACCCATTTGTGCCTTTGACGTCACTGGGCTCACTGCTAGGTGGAAGTCTCTGCCTAGCATAGTGATGAGAAGCCCGGTATGTGGCCGGCAGTAAACAAATAGACCATGTGACTTTGTTGGGAAATCGTAGTTGTCTACAATCTTGTTTTATACTATTTTATACTATTTACATGCACTGTGTATGGATATGATGGGACTAAGGGCCCCATAGTTGGCCTGAAACAAGTAAGTGATCATATCTGTGTTGGATCTTATTTGGATAAATCATAAAGCCTTGAAGTTTTAATATGTTCTCCGGACGCCGGACCCTCTTCAGTATCACATAGGAAATACACACAGTGACTGAATACATTGTCTATATGTGACGATCAGATGATGGGGGAATCTGACTCTCAGAACTGTTCTCTACAGTCATGGAAGGTCTCCTCTTACCCGGTGATGTGAGGGACTGGTGATTCTCCATCATGAAGTCCTTGTACAGATCCTTGTGTTCTTCTAAATACTCCCACTCCTCCATGGAGAAATAGACAGCGACATCCTGACACCTTATAGGAACCTGACAACACAAGGATACAGTCATTACCAGACGCCTCCCTTGGCGTTATTGTATAATGTCCCAGCATTCCCAGCAGCGCTCACCTCTCCGCTCAGCAGCTCAGTGATCCTGGTGGTAAGTTCTAGGATCTTCTGCTCATGTATCAGGGAATGAGGTGGAGGCTCGGTGATGGGGCTCTGGGTCCTGCTCCGTCCTCCTGACACACGGGGTGTCACATACTTACCAGAAGACTTCTTCACTACTGTGTAATCCTGTGTATGGGGAGACGCCGATCACTACAGAGATTCTAAGAATCCTTCACCTTTCCAGACATTTCCCTGGTTTATTACTAGTGATAAGAGTGATGTCATGTGAGACTCTCACCTCTCCAGTTATCAAGGAGATGATCTCCAGGGTGAGGTCTAATATCCTCGCAGCCATGAGGTCTCTGTCCTTCTCCATTTTTGGTGGAACATTGATGGAAAGGTCCATTGTCTATCATAAGAAGAGAGTCCTGAACCTAAGAAACCTGAGGGAAACACGGAGGACTGAGAGCAAATCACATCTGTAAGAAGTAAAGTGTCTCAGGAATTGGGATTACAATGGAGGCGACTTAGATATTGATATGTCCTATACACAAGATTGGCGACCATAAATCAGTCTGCGGCCGTCTCCGATATGCAGTGAATAGTGTTAGACAGGACACACACTGCAGTGTACCACATACAGCAGCCACATCTCATCTTCCAGGGCAATAAAACTCCTTAGGAGAGGTCATCCTTATAAGACTGGTGGGGGTCCGAGTCCTGGCACCCCACCGATCAGCTGTTTTTGACGAGGCAGCAAGACTACGCGAGCGCTGCTTCCACTTCAAAATTTTTATTTTCAACAGCCACCCAGTGTCATTTTAACCTCTCGTTCCCATTCACGGAACAGTGATGGCAGGATGTGCGCAGTGTGCTGCCTGCGACAGAGTGCATAGCATTGGGTGTAACAGTGTCCGGGGGTTGAGTGCCGCCTTGCGGTTTGGCACTCCTCCACGCTATGTCACTGTGCAGATCAATAGTAGAACCAAATATAGGAAATTTTGTAATGTACCTCATCAGAGGATAATGCCTCTTTCTCTACATATCAGCTCTTTTCCTCCAGCTCCAAACTAGTATTCATTCTGAATTCTCTGCTAAATCCATCTTGTGAGATTGTAGTTGCTGACTCTACCAAGACCCAACATTATCCTAAAGCTACCTGCACACGCTGCGTATTTGCCGAAAATCTGCACTACTCATCGCTGTTTTTTTGCAGATTTTTTGTTTATGTTACCAACTCAATGAAAGTCTTTGGGGAAAAAACATTACCGGTATATATTAGGTACAAACATGCACCAACAAACTCGCTGCGGATACTAAAATCTGCATGGCGAGTCAATTTCCACACATAAAATTAGCACGTAAAAGCAAACATAATCCGCATCGTGTGCGACAATAATGACTATGACTAGGCCACTTTCGCCTGTAACTTGTAAGTATGTAAAAATAAAGTAAGTGAAGGCTCCCTTTTACCTTTAATTTCTGCGTATCCACTGCTGGTCTAAATGTAGGATGGCTTCCTTGCTATCTTACATTTAGACCATTTTCTATAGGCGTAGAAAATAGTAAATGAGATGGACCTGCCGGCCCGCCCCATTCCCCACCCACGTCAAAACCCCTTTTTTAGGGGAGAAAAGTCGCGGATTGCTAATATAGGCGTATTTCGGCTTCATAAAGGACCCCCAAAGTCATTGTACGATAAGAATAACTAGAATTAAAAAAAAAGTACAATTTTCCGCTATTTCTCTCAAACTATAAACCTGAATATTCTTTAAAAAAATATATAAAAAACAAACAAACCTGAAAACTAACGTCATACCCATTAAACTAATGTGTACTAAAGGTATCTGGTCCTGAAAACCTGAAATACCCCGGACCAGAACCGGCAGATCCAGGAGAATAGACTATGGCTCCTTTACATGTAGACAGCACACACAATACATACATAATACACATATAATACACACATAATGCACACATCTTCAAAGGGTGGATGGCAGGGCTGACTGTCCAGTGTTAAAGGGGTCGTCTCACTGCAGCAAATAGTGTTTATCATGTAGAGAAAGGGAATACAAGCCACTTACTAATATATGGTTATTCTCCATATTGCTTCCTTTGCTGGCTGGATTCATTTTTCCATCACATTATACACGGCTTGTTTCCATGGTTACAGATCCCCCCCTGCAATCCATCAGCGGTGGTCGTGCTTCCACACTATAGGAAAAGGCGCGACCACTCTGGTGTCCTTGACCATGGAAGTGCACATATGCTGGTACTTTTTCCTATAGTGTGCAAGCACGGCCACTGCTGGTGGTCTTAACCATGGAAACGAGCAGTGCATAATGTGATGGAAAAATGAATCTAGCCAGCAAAGGAAGCAATATGGAGAATCACAATACATTAGTAAGGGCCCTTGTATTAACTTTCTCTAGATCAGTGTTGTGCCTTTTCATAGGTAAATGCATTGATATCCAATTCATTATTGTCAAAATGGATGTTCATTGCCTTTAAGAGCCATGCTCGACTATAGTTGCAATTTTGTATGTCTTGAGTAGGCCAAATTAAGGTCACACAAAGATTTCTACTCTTCAGTGTTATCCTTCCCATGAATGTACCAGTCTGAGAAGATGCCTCCTTGTCTACTTTGAAATTTATGACGGGAGATAAGATAAGAAGCAGCTGGTGATAATTACCTATACAATCAGGCATTTATTAATGAAGCAAAATATATAATATGTATGTATTCATTTAATGAGCCTTAGTTAGTCCTTAGCATAAGACAATCAATAGGATATATATATATTTGTTTATATTATATTGTTATATGTTACGAAGGCAACATGTATCCAGTATATTGTATATATTTCTCATTAGAAGAGTGTCTGTGAAGATGTGTGTTTTGTAACAATTAATCACATCTTTGCTATGACAGAGGAGGTACTGATATCTCTGTGAGAAAACAAGGGAATTTACGATCCATAAATTAAGTGTGAGAAACGTTAAGTGAGACGCCTAGAGGTCTGTCTCTAATTGCTACAAGTGTCAGAATTAATCCATATGGCTTTGAATTAAAGCTTCTAAGGTCAAAATGTATATTCAGACTTACATAAGTTAACCCTTTATACTATGATGCAGATAGCTTATACAGCAGTGCCACCTAGGTATCAGTAGGTGACATTACAACAGTAGCAAAAATGCATTCTGGGTAAGGTTATGATGTCACAATTTTTATCAATGGTCACGCCCATCCGACAATGATTGGAAAGTTCCAAACTAGGAAGGTGTGTCTAACTGATAAGTTTGTGATCATAAGCCATACACAGGAGGGGGAAAGGAAGAAAAGAAAAGAAAGAAAAGGGAGAGAGGAGAAGAGAGGTTGAGGTCTATCAAGATAAAAGCCATGGTGATGGACCACCCAGCTTTCCTAGGAGCAGAAGTGAGATTCCTACTAGGACTTGGTAAGAGACACAGAAAATGATATTTCATTTTATTAAGACTAATTTGATAGTGTGGGTGAAATTATACCATCTAGATTGGCGAATAAATAAATGATTAAATAAATTGATCATCTCCATATTGAGATGTAGTCTTAGGATATTGTGAGGCTTCATTCTACCTGCAGAAGAATCTAGACTCATAATCTAGCAAAGCATTAAATGTTTGCTTATATATATATATATACAGTACAGACCAAAAGTTTGGACACACCTTCTCATTCAAAGAGTTTTCTTTATTTTCATGACTATGAAGGCATCAAAACTATGAATTAACACATGTGGAATTATATACATAACAAACAAGTGTGAAACAACTGAAAATATGTCATATTCTAGGTTTTTCAAAGTAGCCAACTTTTGCTTTGATTACTGCTTTGCACACTCTTGGCATTCTCTTGATGAACTTCAAGAGGTAGTCCCCTGAAATGGTCTTCCAACAGTCTTGAAGGAGTTCCCAGAGATGCTTAGCACTTGTTGGCCCTTTTGCCTTCACTCTGCGGTCCAGCTCACCCCAAACCATCTCAATTGGGTTCAGGTCCGGTGACTGTGGAGGCCAGGTCATCTGGCGCAGCACCCCATCACTCTCCTTCATGGTCAAATAGCCCTTACTTTCAAAGTTTTCCCAATTTTTCGGCTGACTGACTGACCAATATTTCTTAAAGTAATGATGGCCACTAATTTTTCTTTACTTAGCTGCTATTTTCTTGCCATAATACAAATTCTAACAGTCTATTCAGTAGGACTATCAGCTGTGTATCCACCTGACTTCTCCTCAACGCAACTGATGGTCCCAACCCCATTTATAAGGCAAGAAATCCCACTTATTAAACCTGACAGGGCACACCTGTGAAGTGAAAACCATTTCAGGGGACTACCTCTTGGAGCTCATCAAGACAATGCCAAGAGTGTGCAAAGCAGTAATCAAAGCAAAAGGTGGCTACTTTGAAGAACCTAGAATATGACATATTTTCAGTTGTTTCACACTTGTTTGTTATGTATATAATTCCACATGTGTTAATTCATAGTTTTGATGCCTTCAGTGTGAATCTACAATTTTCATAGTCATGAAAATAAAGAAAACTCTTTGAATGAGAAGGTGTGTCCAAACTTTTGGTCTGTACTGTATATATATATATATATATATATATATATATTGATAGAACATTCTTCACCAAGCTAAGTGATGGATTCCCACAGGAAGGACTTATTTCAAGTCCTTCCATTTAAGATATGGTCTAGCAAAATCCTAGATCCCTGTTATTTGTCTTAATAGTCTTACCAAAGTTATATGTGTGAAAATAGTCCAGGATAGGGCGGAAGGATACAGTTATCTCTTCTAAGTTATATCCTTGAATGGATTTGCCCATCTTGAAGCCATGTGATGTGTAGTTGGTTAGAGGGGGGCAGAATGTATTTAGCATTCTATAATGATGTCTAGGATTAGACATGCCCATCCTGATATCATGGGGTTTTCTCTGAACAGAAGTAATATATATAACTTATGTTCCTACTTTGATATCCTAACCTAATAATAGCTTGGTTATAATGTGACAAGTTATTTCCACTCACATGTATTGTTAAGCTTGTAATGCTTTATATTAACGCTATATATATTAATTTGCATGTATCTTTGTGTTTATTTACTTATATATGTTTATGACCTTGTAACTAATAAATCATATTTTTATAATACCTGTGTATTATTGTATAATGTAAAACTACATTTTATCATTAACGTCATCTCACGTCAAAAATAACTTATTTATCTGAGGAAATAGTCGGACTCAGATGTGAATTGTGTCAATTAGGTTGTCTACAATTCACCAGGTCATGATTTTAAGAATTTATGACAAATTTTATAAATTAAATTTTTTTATGGTTAATTATTTTTATGACCATAATTAATAATTCTAAATTGAATTATTACCCCCCGATATCAGGGATGCTCAACCTGCAGCCCTCCAAAACTACAACTCCCAGCTATGTCTACGGCAAAGCAGCAACGGAGCAGGAAGAGAGACGGAAGACAGAATGTGCGCACTGCGCGCGCCGTCTCCCCATACAGCTGACCGGCGGGGGTGCCGGGTGTCAGAACCCCACCGATCTGATATTGATGACCTATCCTCAGGACAGGTCAATATTCAAAGCCTGGGGAACCCCTTTAACCCTTCATGGAGCCCTGTACGCTCCAGGCTTTGCTAAACTATGTTAACCCCTTCTACCCTGGAGGTTTTTTTGCCTTTGCATTTTCATTTTGCTCTTCCCACCTTCCCAGAGCCATAACTTTTTTATTTTTCTATTCAAATAGCCGTATGAGGGCTTTCCAACGCCACCATTTAATATTGCATAGAATGTAGTGGGGGAATTGGAAAAAAACGCAATTTTGCCACAGTTTACTTTTTTTTTTATGGTGTTCACTATGCGCTAAAACTGACTTGTGATATTCATTCTCCAGGTAAGTACGAATCTGGCGATACCACATATGTATAGTTTTTAAAGAAAATCTGTTGCCCATAGCAACCAATCGCAGCACAGCTTTCCTTTTTCAGGAGGACTAAAAGAAATGGGCAACAAACCCATATTTCTTGTGCAGTTTCATAAATCTTTCCCAAAGTTTTTAACGCTTCAGCGTGGAAAACGCCATAGGAGAGATTTATCCAGACTGGCGCACCCGTACCATACTCCGGTCTTGACTTCCTTGCTCTGGTGTGAGATTAAGAGGAAGATGTCTCTTAATAAATAAGAAGCATCTCTGCCCTGCTGTGCGCCAGATACTGGAGTCTATGCCAGCCGGGGGCCATAACTTAAGTTAATTATAGTAAATCCAGCGGGCCGCACAAAGCCCCGTCCCTTTTAGCGCCACTCCATAAAAGTGGCTAGAAGCCTAAAAATAAAAATTGCAAATTGTGTCGCAAGGCTTGGACCTACCTGGGAAGTGGGGCAGGGTCTCAAAAGGGTCGTGTCCACACCTAGAAACAAAATCAACTGCTGAAAGTTGGGAAGTATTCTCAAAATAGAATTTCTCCCACAAAATCAAGGGCACATTTATAAATAAGCCCCTAAGGTCCCATAGCTACATGGGAGAGATAGAAATGTTAGCAGCTGTAGGACCTTTGATGATGTCACAGTCATGTGATCAGTCACATGGGAGAGATAGAAATGTTAGTGGCTTTAGGACCTTTGATGATGTCACAGTCATGTGATCAGTCACATGGGAGAGATAGAAATGTTAGTGGCTGTAGGACCTTTGATGATGTCACATGGGAGAGAGAAATGTTAGTGGCTGTAGGACCTTTGATGATGTCACAGTCATGTGATCAGTTACATCACACACAGCCATTACAGGACTGTGCTTTGTGCTCAAATTCAGGTGAAGGGAGAAGACTGAGGGTTTACACATAGGACTGTATGTTGAAGGGATGGAGGAAAATGTTTTACATAGGACTGTTTGTTGGAGGAGGTTGCAAATATGTTTTTACATGGGACTGTTTGTTGCAGGGGGTGTGGTTTTGAGACTTTTCTAGACTGCAATTACAGTAATTTTTACTGAGTCGGATCATTAGGTTTATCTCAGATCTGACTCTTTTAGTCTCAAACAGCTCTTTATTTAAAGGGGTTGTCTGGGTTCAGAGCTCCCCCTTGTCTTGTACTGAATTGCGCTGGGCAAGGGCTGTTTGTTTACGTTTGGACAATGCTAGGCAGAGGCTTCCGCCTAGCAATGAGCACGGTGACGTCACCGTCTCTAATGGGTGGGCTTTAGCTCTGCCCTAGCCTGTAAAAACTAAATGGGTGCTAAAGAGCACCCATTAGTGCCGGTGATGTCACTGGGCTCACGGCTAAGCGGAAGCCTCCACCTAACTTACCCATGGAGAGCCCGGTACGTCACCGGATCTCAAGAAA
Source organism: Bufo bufo (assembly GCF_905171765.1). Taxonomy (NCBI): domain Eukaryota; kingdom Metazoa; phylum Chordata; class Amphibia; order Anura; family Bufonidae; genus Bufo; species Bufo bufo. The sequence continues at coordinate 611,829,229 of NC_053392.1, forward strand.
ATTCCCAATTGCGCAGGGAAAGGGGGCTGTAGTCTATTCTCCTGGATCAGCCGGGTCAGGTCCGGGGTATTCTAGTTGTTGCTGGTCTTTTCGGAGGGGAATTTTTTGTGTAATTATTTCTTTTATATAAGTTATATTTAGCACCTTTATGGCCAAGCGCTCTCTATGTACAGCGCCTGGTGCTGGGCTGTAATCTGGAGCTGGGCTCATCCTTTAGAAGTAATTCAGTCCATGGTTGTCAGTAACAGCCAGGGGCCTTGAGGAGAAGAAGAAGCGGTTTATTACGGCTTCCGCCCTCTCCTTTCCTCGGTGCAGATTGCCCAAAGAGCACTATGCAGTGAATAGAGGAAGTGGCCAGGCTACCCGCTCTATTGGACCCGACGATTGCATGATCGTCATATGTCTCCAGCATAGGAGAGCTGCAGGGTCTTAGCAGGCCCTGATCAGTTCCGGATTCTTATTAAAAAATAATGAGATTTTTTTTCAGTCTTCATAAAAGTCTATTGATTACAGGAATAATATAAAAAAGTTCTTCAGTGTATGGTCCATGTCAGTGTGTCCAATCTGAGGATATCAGGTCGGAGGTCAGAGACCCCTTCTCAGGCCTCTGTGTGACTACCTTCCAGCAGGAACCCCCAACAGATCCTTCATGTCTGTCCCTGTCAGTCATATATAGCATGGATATAGGTCTGTCTCGCACATGTAGGTGCTCCTTTCGCTTCGTATATGGTGACCTTCAAATATAGGCCTTGACGTCCCCATATAGAACTTCCACCCCTCATGTACCAATATAGGTTCTATCTTAGCAGTGTGAACTTAACTCTTCACATCAAATGCAGGTTATTGAATGCTACGTAATATTTAACACTCTGTGTACACTGAGCCACAAGGGTCTGTTTCCCCTGTAGATGAGGCTCCTCTGGATTGGGGGGGGGGGGGGTTGCCAAAATAAATTCAAAACAGAACTAAAAATAAAAAATATTATGAAAATATAGACACCTGTGCCAACTGAAATTGTCACCATTATCGGCCCATTTACCTAAAGCTATATATAATATACATACAAGATAAAGAGTGACATAAAACAGGGAACTCATTTATTTTGGTGTCAGTTTTGCAGAATTGAAAAATTAAGAGCTATAGTAAAAAAAATTACTTCTTCAAATTTTTGTTTGCCATTTTTCCCCCAAATAAAACAAAAAAAAAAGAAGAAACATAAAAAACTCAGGGTTCCACTGTAGTGTATTGGTCCCCCATTGCGCACCTTCGTACCCAATGTATCACATCAGTGGCACGTGGTGCTCCACAGTTTCCATGTCGCTTATTTACAATGGTGCCATTTATCCACACACCATACACTTTCACCACAGCAGAATGAGAACAGTTCACACTGTGTAGTTTCAGAAACACTGCCACCTGGGGCCCAAAAGCCAATAATCATCCCTTCCTGCCTCTCTGATAAATGTCCCCTTTTACCAATGACGGTAACAAGGGATATGTGTGCAGACTATTATATCTTATATACCCACCGAGCCCGCTCAGCACACGTGACTTCCTTCATGAGCTATGAGCTACAGACGTTGAAAGTAGAAGGGGTCATTATAATCAGACTCAACTGTGTATGACATCTCAATAGCTAAGTCATCTTCATTCTACACTATCATTGGTTCTTTATCATTTCCAATTTCTAAAATACTTTACTTCAAGTAACATGTTCTTCTTCCAGACAATGGTCCTTTCCATCAATGACCCACCAAGGATGGAGAAGGACAGAAACCACATGGCTGCGAGGATATTGGACCTCACCCTGGAGATCATCTCCTTGATAACTGGAGAGGTGAGAGTCTCACATGGCATCACTCTTAACTCTAGTAATAAAACTGGGAAATGTCTGGAAAGGTGAAGGATTCTTAGAATCTCTGTAGTGATCGGCGTCTCCCCATACACAGGATTACACAGTAGTGAAGAAGTCGTCTGGTGAGTGTGTGACACCCCGTGTGTCAGGAGGACGGAGCAGGACCCAGAGCCCCATCACCGAGCCTCCACCTCATTCCCTGATACATGAGCAGAAGATCCTAGAACTTACCACCAGGATCACTGAGCTGCTGAGCGGAGAGGTGAGCGCTGCTGGGAATGCTGGGACATTATACAATAACGCCAAGGGAGGTGTCTGGTAATGACTGTGTCCTTGTGTTGTCAGGTTCCTATAAGGTGTCAGGATGTCGCTGTCTATTTCTCCATGGAGGAGTGGGAGTATTTAGAAGAACACAAGGATCTGTACAAGGACATCATGATGGAGAATCACGAGTCCCTCACATCACCAGGTAAGAGGAGACCTTCCATGACCTTCCTACTCACAAATGGGAAATTAGATATACGCATGTTGAAACTACATCCTACAAATACCCCCTCAACATTAAAATTGTAACACTAAGAAGGAAAAGTCATAAAATCACATGATGGATAGACATGTTAATGATATTTATGCAATTGATAAAATATTGAAACAAAATATTCAAAACATCTCAATTCATCCAGTATGGAGTATGAGCGCCATGTGCAGAAATACACACACTTACACACCTTGGTATGCTATCAATGAGGTTATGAATGGTCGTCTGAGAAATGTTCTGCCACCCTGAATGTACTTGGGCACAAGATCTGCTGTTGGCAGCTCTGTTTGCAGTTGCAGACCATTGACGTCCCAGATGTGCTGGATGGGGGACAGGTCTGGAGATGCTGCAGGCCATGGTAGCACTTTTAGGTAGCACAGGCTGCTCACATTAGCATGAGCAACTCTCGGCCTGGCGTTGTCTTGTTGAAGACGACTCCTTGGACACTTTGGAGAAATATCTGTACCACTGGTTCCAGGATCAAATCAGTGAAACACCAATTTGCTAGTGTACCTAAAATTCAAACTATAGGGGTCTGGCTACCGTAAATTATGGCACCCCACACCATAGGCCTAGGAATAGGACCAGTGTGATGTTCCCTTGTGAAGGCCACTTCATGGCATTGCCCATGTGGTATTTAGAGCAATCACATACTTTTCCAAAGTCACAGTAAAAATGGAGCATCATCATTTTATATACAGCCCTATAGTAATGTGTGGACCCAGTCATTACCTATACAGTACACAGTCCTATACTGGGACAGAACACCATAAATATATATAATGATATACAGAGCACGAGAATGATAGCTAAAGCCCTATAGTGATGTATATAAAGCACTATAACACATACAGGCCTATAGCAGTACATAGCATTTGTAGTGTTGTAGGTAAAACTATAAATATTAATTGTTCGCTTATAAGTCCATCTGTTTTTCCTTAGAGGGGTTCTTTGGGAATTAAGAAAATGAAAATAATTAAATATGACTTTATTATAAATATTACCTTTCATTAGCTATAATGGCTAATTTTATCTAGGGAGCAATCATCAGGGAAATAAAATGGCCACCGTCCTATAAGTGCACACAGAACTTGTCCTGATCACACAGCAGGAAAAGTTACTTCACAACACTGAGCTAAAGAGCTGCCTCATCCTCCTCTCTGCTCTGCTTGACAGAGATTATGATCCTGAATACAGCTGATAAGATCTTCAGCTTAATCTCTGTGGGAATAGAGGTCATGAAGAGACATGAAGTAGAGAGAGGACGGACAGGACAGACTGTGGTAATGGAGACTGCATACAAGTGCTGCTGCTCATTATCCACACCCTCCTCTCTGTACTTCATGTCTCCTCATGATTCAGCTGAAGATCTTATCATCTGTATTCAGGATCATAATCCCTGACAAGCAGAGAGGAGGATGAGGCAGCTCTTTAGCTCAGTGTTCTGAAGTAACTTGTCCTCCTGTGTGATTAGGACAGGTTTTGTGTGTACTAATAGGACGGTGGCCATTTTATTTCCCCTAATGATTGCTCCCCAGATAAAACGAGCCATTATAACTAATGAAAGGTATTTGGGAATATATTTATAATAAAGTCATATTTAAGTATTTTCATTTTCTTAATTTGTGGAGAACCCCTTTAACCACCTCCGGACCGCTGTACGCACAGACGCGTCCTGGAGGTGGTTGATTCATTCCTCCTGGACGCGCCGGCGCGTCATCTCGCGAGACGCGAGATTTCCTGTGACCGCGCGCACACAGGCGCGCGCGCTCACAGGAACGGAAGGTAAGAGAGTTGATCTCCAGCCTGCCAGCGGCGATCGTTCGCTGGCAGGCTGGAGATGTGTTTTTTTTTAACCCTAACAGGTATATTAGACGCTGTTTTGATAACAGCGTCTAATATACCTGCTACCTGGTCCTCTGGTGGTCCCCTTTGTTTGGATCGACCACCAGAGGACACAGGTAGCTCAGTAAAGTCCCACCAAGCACCACTACACTACACTACACCCCCCCCCGTCACTTATTAACCCCTTATTAGCCCCTGATCACCCCATATTAGACTCCCTGATCACCCCCCTGTCATTGATTACCCCCCTGTCATTGATCAACCCCCTGTAAAGCTCCATTCAGACGTCCGCATGATTTTTACGGATCCACTGATAGATGGATCGGATCCGCAAAACGCATCCGGACGTCTGAATGAAGCCTTACAGGGGCGTGATCAATGACTGTGGTTATCACCCCATATAGACTCCCTGATCACCCCCCTGTCATTGATTACACCCCTGTCATTGATTACCCCCCTGTAAAGCTCCATTCAGACGTCCGCATGATTTTTACGGATCCACTGATAGATGGATCCGATCCGCAAAACGCATCCGGACGTCTGAATGAAGCTTTACAGGGGCATGATCAATGACTGTGGTGATCACCCCATATAGACTCCCTGATCACCCCCCTGTAAAGCTCCATTCAGATGTCCGCATGATTTTTACGGATGCACTGATAGATGGATCCGATCCGCAAAACGCATCCGGACGTCTGAATGAAGCTTTACAGGGGCATGATCAATGACTGTGGTGATCACCCCATATAGACTCCCTGATCACCCCCCTGTAAAGCTCCATTCAGATGTCCGCATGATTTTTACGGATGCACTGATAGATGGATCCGATCCGCAAAACGCATCCGGACGTCTGAATGAAGCCTTACAGGGGCATGATCAATGACTGTGGTGATCACCCCATATAGACTCCCTGATCACCCCCCTGTAAAGCTCCATTCAGATGTCCGCATGATTTTTACGGATGCACTGATAGATGGATCCGATCCGCAAAACGCATCCGGACGTCTGAATGAAGCCTTACAGGGGCGTGATCAATGACTGTGGTTATCACCCCATATAGACTCCCTGATCACCCCCCTGTCATTGATTACACCCCTGTCATTGATCACCCCCCTGTAAAGCTCCATTCAGATGTCCGCATGATTTTTACGGATGCACTGATAGATGGATCGGATCCGCAAAACGCATCCGGACGTCTGAATGAAGCCTTACAGGGGCATGATCAATGACTGTGGTGATCACCCCATATAGACTCCCTGATCACCCCCCTGTCATTGATTACACCCCTGTCATTGATCACCCCCCTGTAAAGCTCCATTCAGATGGCCGCATGATTTTTACGGATGCACTGATAGATGGATCGGATCCGCAAAACGCATCCGGACGTCTGAATGAAGCCTTACAGGGGCATGATCAATGACTGTGGTGATCACCCCATATAGACTCCCTGATCACCCCCCTGTCATTGATTACACCCCTGTCATTGATCACCCCCCTGTAAAGCTCCATTCAGATGTCCGCATGATTTTTACGGATGCACTGATAGATGGATCGGATCCGCAAAACGCATCCGGACGTCTGAATGAAGCCTTACAGGGGCATGATCAATGACTGTGGTGATCACCCCATATAGACTCCCTGATCACCCCCCTGTCATTGATTACACCCCTGTCATTGATCACCCCCCTGTAAAGCTCCATTCAGACGTCCGCATGATTTTTACGGATGCACTGATAGATGGATCGGATCCGCAAAACGCATCCGGACGTCTGAATGAAGCCTTACAGGGGCATGATCAATGACTGTGGTGATCACCCCATATAGACTCCCTGATCACCCCCCTGTCATTGATTACCCCCCTGTCATTGATTACCCCCCTGTAAAGCTCCATTCAGACGTCCGCATGATTTTTACGGATCCACTGATAGATGGATCGGATCCGCAAAACGCATCCGGACGTCTGAATGAAGCCTTACAGGGGCATGATCAATGACTGTGGTGATCACCCCATATAGACTCCCTGATCACCCCCCTGTCATTGATTACCCCCCTGTAAAGCTCCATTCAGATGTCCGCATGATTTTTACGGATGCACTGATAGATGGATCGGATCCGCAAAACGCATACGGACGTCTGAATGAAGCCTTACACGGGCGTGATCAATGACTGTGGTTATCACCCCATATAGACTCCCTGATCACCCCCCTGTCATTGATCACCCCCCCTGTCATTGATCACCACCCCTGTCATTGATCACCCCCCCTGTCATTGATCACCCTCTGTAAGGCTCCATTCAGACATTTTTTTGGCCCAAGTTAGCGGAATTTTTATTTATTTTTCTTACAAAGTCTCATATTCCACTAACTTGTGTCAAAAAATAAAATCTCACATGAACTCACCATACCCCTCACGGAATCCAAATGCGTAAAATTTTTTAGACATGTATATTCCAGACTTCTTCTCACGCTTTAGGGCCCCTAGAATGCCAGGGCAGTATAAATACCCCACATGTGACCCCATTTCGGAAAGAAGACACCCCCAGGTATTCCGTGAGGGGCATATTGAGTCCATGAAAGATTGAAATTTTTGTCCCAAGTTAGCGGAACGGGAGACTTTGTGAGAAAAAAATAAAAAATATCAATTTCCGCTAACTTGTGCCAAAAAAAAAAAATTTCTATGAACTCGCCATGCCCCTCATTGAATACCTTGGGGTGTCTTCTTTCCAAAATGGGGTCACATGTGGGGTATTTATACTGCCCTGGCATTCTAGGGGCCCCAAAGCGTGAGAAGAAGTCTGGTATCCAAATGTCTAAAAATGCCCTCCTAAAAGGAATTTGGGCACCTTTGCGCATCTAGGCTGCAAAAAAGTGTCACACATCTGGTATCGCCGTACTCAGGAGAAGTTGGGGAATGTGTTTTGGGGTGTCATTTTACATATACCCATGCTGGGTGAGAGAAATATCTTGGTCAAATGCCAACTTTGTATAAAAAAATGGGAAAAGTTGTCTTTTGCCAAGATATTTCTCTCACCCAGCAAGGGTATATGTAAAATGACACCCCAAAACACATTCCCCAACTTCTCCTGAATACGGCGATACCACATGTGTGACACTTTTTTGCAGCCTAGGTGGGCAAAGGGGCCCATATTCCAAAGAGCACCTTTAGGATTTCACAGGTCATTTACCTACTTAACACACATTAGGGCCCCTGGAAAATGCCAGGGCAGTATAACTACCCCACAAGTGACCCCATTTTGGAAAGAAGACACCCCAAGGTATTCCGTGAGGGGCATGGCGAGTTCCTAGAATTTTTTATTTTTTGTCACAAGTTAGTGGAAAATGCTGATTTTTTTTTTTTTTTTTTTTTCATACAAAGTCTCATATTCCACTAACTTGTGACAAAAAATAAAAACTTCCATGAACTCACTATGCCCATCAGCGAATACCTTGGGGTCTCTTCTTTCCAAAATGGGGTCACTTGTGGGGTAGTTATACTGCCCTGGCATTCTAGGGGCCCAAATGTGTGGTAAGGAGTTTGAAATCAAATTCTGTAAAAATTGACCTGTGAAATCCGAAAGGTGCTCTTTGGAATATGGGCCCCTTTGCCCACCTAGGCTGCAAAAAAGTGTCACACATCTGGTATCTCCGTACTCAGGAGAAGGTGGGGAATGTGTTTTGGGGTGTCATTTTATATATACCCATGCTGGGTGAGAGAAATATCTTGGCAAACGACAACTTTTCCCATTTTTTTATACAAAGTTGGCATTTGACCAAGATATTTATCTCACCCAGCATGGGTATATGTAAAAAGACACCCCAAAACACATTCCTCAACTTCTCCTGAATACAGAGATACCAGATGTGTGACACTTTTTTGCAGCCTAGGTGGGCAAAGGGGCCCATATTCCAAAGAGCACCTTTCGGATTTCACAGGTCAATTTTTACAGAATTTGATTTCAAACTCCTTACCACACATTTGGGCCCCTAGAATGCCAGGGCAGTATAACTACCCCACAAGTGACCCCATTTTGGAAAGAAGAGACCCCAAGGTATTCGCTGATGGGCATAGTGAGTTCATGGAAGTTTTTATTTTTTGTCACAAGTTAGTGGAATATGAGACTTTGTATGAAAAAAAAAAAAAAAAAAAAAAATCATCATTTTCCACTAACTTGTGACAAAAAATAAAAAATTCTAGGAACTCGCCATGCCCCTCACGGAATACCTTGGGGTGTCTTCTTTCCAAAATGGGGTCACTTGTGGGGTAGTTATACTGCCCTGGCATTCTAGGGGCCCAAATGTGTGGTAAGGAGTTTGAAATCAAATTCAGTAAAAAATGACGAGTGAAATCCGAAAGGTGCTCTTTGGAATATGGGCCCCTTTGCCCACCTAGGCTGCAAAAAAGTGTCACACATCTGGTATCTCCGTACTCAGGAGAAGGTGGGGAATGTGTTTTGGGGTGTCATTTTATATATACCCATGCTGGGTGAGAGAAATATCTTGGCAAAAGACAACTTTTCCCATTTTTTTATACAAAGTTGTCATTTGACCAAGATATTTATCTCACCCAGCATGGGTATATGTAAAAAGACACCCCAAAACACATTCCTCAACTTCTCCTGAGTACGGGGATACCAGATGTGTGACACTTTTTTGCAGCCTAGGTGGGCAAAGGGGCCCATATTCCAAAGAGCACCTTTCGGATTTCACAGGTCATTTTTTACTGAATTTGATTTCAAACTCCTTACCACACATTTGGGCCCCTAGAATGCCAGGGCAGTATAACTACCCCACAAGTGACCCCATTTTGGAAAGAAGAGACCCCAAGGTATTCGCTGATGGGCATAGTGAGTTCATGGAAGTTTTTATTTTTTGTCACAAGTTAGTGGAATATGAGACTTTGTAAGAAAAAAAAAAAAAAAAAAAAAATCATCATTTTCCGCTAACTTGTGACAAAAAATAAAAAGTTCTATGAACTCACTATGCCCATCAGCGAATACCTTAGGGTGTGTACTTTCAGAAATGGGGTCATTTGTGGGGTGTTTGTACTGTCTGGGCATTGTAGAACCTCAGGAAACATGACAGGTGCTCAGAAAGTCAGAGCTGCTTCAAAAAGCGGAAATTCACATTTTTGTACCATAGTTTGTAAACGCTATAACTTTTACCCAAACCATTTTTTTTCTACCCAAACATTTTTTTTTTATCAAAGACATGTAGAACTATAAATTTAGAGCAAAATTTCTATATGGATGTCGTTTTTTTTGCAAAATTTTACAACTGAAAGTGAAAAATGTCATTTTTTTGCAAAAAAATCGTTAAATTTCGATTAATAACAAAAAAAGTAAAAATGTCAGCAGCAATGAAATACCACCAAATGAAAGCTATATTAGTGAGAAGAAAAGGAGGTAAAATTCATTTGGGTGGTGAGTTGCATGACCGAGCAATAAACGGTGAAAGTAGTGTAGGTCAGAAGTGTAAAAAGTGGCCTGGTCTTTCAGGGTGTTTAAGCACTGGGGGCTGAGGTGGTTAAAAAATACATATCTCTTAGCATCACAGCATGTCCACAAACATTTTATAGGCCCTAAACTCACCAAGGTGACAGGCATATTAATTAAAGGTTTTATCCCTAGGGCCTGTACTTGTCATCAGATAACCTTTTCACTTGGAGTTGGAGGTAATTGCCCTCACATCCTGAATCAGGAATCAGACGTTCTGCAGAGGAGTGTCTGTAGTGTGTCTGCCATGAGGGTCCGGGAAAAGCCTGACAATGGCTAAGCTTCAAAGGAAATATGATTCATCAAAGCAAACCCCATCATAATTGATATTTGGAGTGACCCACATAGGTAGATACGATCAGGGAGAATAACCCTCATCTATAGGAGGAACTCCCCGGAATTGGCTCGATTAGAGTTGTGTTTGGCTTGCCCTGGTAGGTAAATCTATGTCCAGGTGATTCCAGGTAATTTTATATTTCTAGGAGGTTCTTGTGAGACCATTTCTGGATAAGGGGAGGCGTATGCTTCATTATATCCTCTCAGAGACATTACCAGCCAGAGGACGGGAGGGAAAGAATGGGTATTTAAAAATGGCGCCTGCCCGCTCATTTTAAATAACAGGCATCCGCGGCCAATGTATGCGATCGATGACGATGTCAATCGCACACATTCAACCCCTCAGATACCATGGTCAAATGTGACCACCGCATCTGGCAGGTCAAAAAGTGACAGCATGCGCTCCCGGATGTGCATCGGCTCCCCCTATCGAGGATTGGGGTAGCCAGATGGCATGTGTGGCAGTCTTGGTCCTCCTAAATGATCCAAGGCTGCCGCACATAAGTTCCTATAGAGACCCGGCCTGTGGCATTGGGATCCATTAGAGAAGCAATCTAATGATAGAAACATAGAAACATAGAATGTGTCGGCAGATAAGAACCATTTGGCCCATCTAGTCTGCCCAATATACTGAGTACTATGGATAGCCCCCGGCCCTATCTTATATGAAGGATGGCCTTATGCCTATCCCATGCATGCTTAAACCCCTTCACTGTATTTGCAGCTACCACTTCTGCAGGAAGGCTATTTCATGCATCCACTACTCTCTCAGTAAAGTAATACTTCCTGATATTACTTTTAAACCTTTGCCCCTCTAATTTAAAACTGTGTCCTCTTGTGGTAGTTTTTCTTCTTTTAAATATGCTCTCTTCCTTTACCGAGTTGATTCCCTTTATGTATTTAAAAGTTTCTATCATATCCCCTCTGTCTCTTCTTTCTTCCAAGCTATACATATTAAGGTCCTTTAACCTTTCCTGGTAAGTTTTATCCTGCAATCCATGTACTAGTTTAGTAGCTCTTCTCTGAACTCTCTCTAGAGTATCTATATCCTTCTGGAGATATGGCCTCCAGTACTGCGCACAATACTCCAAGTGAGGTCTCACCAGTGTTCTGTACAGCGGCATAAGCACTTCACTCTTTCTACTGCTTATACCTCTCCCTATACATCCAAGCATTCTGCTGGCATTTCGTGCTGCTCTATTACATTGTCTTCCCACCTTTAAGTCTTCTGAAATAATTACTCCTAAATCCCTTTCCTCAGATACTGAGGTCAGGACTGTGTCAAATATTCTATATTCTGCCCTTGGGTTTTTACGCCCCAGGTGCATTATCTTGCACTTATCTACATTAAATTTCAGTTTCCAGAGTTCTGACCATTCTTCTAGTTTTCCTAAATCCTTCTCCATTTGGCGTTTCCCTCCAGGAACATCAACCCTGTTACATATCTTTGTGTCATCAGCAAAAAGACAAACCTTACCAGCGAGGCCTTTTGCAATATCACTTATGAAGATATTAAACAAAATCGGTCCCAGTACAGATGATTGCTTGTTATAGTTGCCTATGGAAGCTACATACTATTAACATATAAAAATATTTAACCTATACAGCAAATGGTGAAATTAAAAAAATAAAATAAAAATCATAATGGCCGATTTGCCATTTTGTGGTCACTTCACCTCCCACAAAAGATTTCATAAAAAGTGGTCAAAAAGTCATACACTCCCCATGAATGGAATCAATGAAATGTACAGATTGTCCTGCAAAAAAATTAGCCCTCACACAGCTCTGTATGTATAAAAATTTAAAAGTTTTGGGGGTCAGAATATGGCAATACAAAGATGCAAACGTAAATGGTGCCATTAAGTACAACTGATTCCGCAAAAAACAAGCCCTCCACCATGTCCACCAAAATTCTTGAGAGGCATATGTCTTAATAGTTCTGGCACTCCTCGGGAGGTCAGTGCATGATCAACTGAAATCTTGATTTCAATCTGCTGGCCATTTAGACTTAACCCACTTTTAGAAAATTGGCAAGCATGGTGTATTTTTGTGCAAAACAGGTTTTGAAAATTTTTTCACCCCTATGTTGTTTTTTATGGATTTTGTTTTGATTTTTTAAGTGCATGTGATCTACTTACTGAAATTGTATATTATCTGATTTTCTTACATCTCCTATATACATTGTTTTCTGGCTTGCTGTTGTCTCAGTAAAGATTGCTTAAAAAAGAGGAATTACTTTTGTTTAATTTGCCAGGTGCAGAAAGGATGAGCAACTCCCATGGACATCTCCATTTATCTTCCTATTATGAAGTGGAAGATAACAATACCACACAAGCTAATTCAATAACTCCTTATGTATCCTCAGTCCTTCAAAGTGGAGATCTATTCACCAACACCTCTGGTCACAAGAAACAACTTTTCTCTAATCCATCACTGATTGGAAAAACTAAAACTAAACAGAAATGTGGGAAAATATTTCCATATGAGAAACATTTTAAAACCAAATCTAGTCTTTTTTTGCATAAGGGAAATCATAGAGATAAAGGGTCATTTTCATGCTCGGAATGTGGGAAATCTTTTACCAGGAAATTAATTTTAATTGCACATCGAAGAAGTCACACAGGAGAGAAGTCGTATTCATGTTCAGAATGTGGTAAATATTTTAGTCAGAAATCATATTTTGTGAGCCATCTAAGAATCCACCGAGGGGAGAAGCCATATTCATGTTCAGAATGTGGAACAGGTTTTGCCCATAATTTGGCTCTTCTTAAGCATCAGAGAACTCACAAAACAGAAAAGCCATTTTCATGTTCGGAATGTGGGAAATGTTTTAGTCAAAAATGGGATCTTGATAGACACTGGAGAACTCACACAGGTGAGAAACCATTTTTATGTCCTGAATGTGGGAAATGTTTTAGTCGCAAATCATCTCTTGTGGAACATCTAAGAATTCACACAGGAGAGAAGCCGTTTTCATGCTCAGAATGTGGGAAATGCTTTAGTCAAAAATCAAACCTTGATAGACATCAGCTATCTCACACAGGAGAGAAACCATTTATATGTCCTGAATGTAAGAAGCGTTTTAGTCGGAAATCTTCTCTTGTGGAACATCTAAGAATTCACACAGGAGAGAAGCCATTTTCATGTTCAGAATGTGGGAAATGTTTTATTCAAAAATCAGATTTTGATAGACATCTGAGAACTCACACAGGAGAGAAACCATTTTTATGTCATGAATGCGGGAAGTGTTTTAGCCAGAAATCAAATCTTGTGGAACATCTAAGAACTCACACAGGAGAGAAGCCATATTCATGCTCTGAATGTGGGAAATATTTTGCCAATAACGTAGCTCTTCTTAATCATCAAAGTTCACAATGTGGGAAATGATTTACTAAAAAAATCAGATCTTGATGGACATCATAGAACTCACACAGGGGAAAAAACATTTTTATATCTTAAATGTGGGAAAAGTTTCTGTCAGAAATCATATCTTGAGGAACAACTAAAAATTCACAAGAGTTAAGCCATTTTCATGTCCTCAATTTTAGTCAGAAATCAAATCTTATGGAACATTTGAGACTTCACACAGGAGACAAGCTGCTTTAATGCCCAGAATGTAGAACACGTTTTACCCGTAAATCAGCTCTTCTTAATCATCTTTTGATGTACTCACAAAAAAAAGAGAAGCCATATTCATATACAGAATGTGGGAAGCGTTTTATACACTGTACAATACAATAAAGAATACAAGTAAAGCGTGCCCTGGCCATTAACTTATCTGGACTAGCCGCATCTTACCGCTAAAGGACCCTTTATGATGTCTCAGTCTGTTGTTCAGTCACACTCAGTAGACATTTGTTTTCATCATAGTAGGATCATATTCAGAAGATAGAAGGGTAAGGGCCCTTGCACACGACCATATGCCCTCTGAGATATATGGTCCGTGAGCGGGCCATATGTCCCGGAGCAGGATTGATCTTGCGCACGGGAGCACACAGCATCATATGATCTTATGAGTGCGGGACAATAGCCCCGTGGGCGGCCCGATGTGCACAGCATCATTGTAATCTATGATGCTGTGTGCTCCCGTGCGTACAATCAGTGCCGCTCCGGGACATATGGTCCGCTCACGGACCGTATATCTCTGAGGACATACGGTCGTGTGCAAGGACCCTATTAGATCTGTGGGGTTCCTACTGCGGGGACACCCACGGATCACGAGAACAGGGGCATAGTACCCTTAGGACAGGACCTCTTAATATAGATGAAGTGGCAGGTCAGGCATGCGCTCTTGCTACTCTATTTATTTATATGGGACCTGGTGGAAATATTGGAGTGCAACTATTTACGGTATTGCAATAACCGAAACAGTTTTCTGTTTTTTTTTTTTTTCCGTCATCCAAGAGCTATAACTTTCCACTCACATAGTCACATGAGGGCTTATTTTTTTACGTGACCAGTGGAATTTTTTTTTATGGCACAACTTAAATTTATTATATATTCTATCTTAAAATAGGAAAAATATTCTTTGTTGGGTAAAATTTGAAAAAATTCTGCCATTTGTTTTGCAGGTTTAGCTTTTTTCCACAATAACTTTGTACTAAAAATGACATGACAAGCTTATTCTCATGGTTGGTATGATTATTGCAATACCAAATTTACATAGTTTTTATTGCTTTAATACTATTGGCAATACTGGGGTGATTAATTTTGTTTTTTACTGTCATTTTTAGTGTTCTTATTGGACTTGAATATGTGATCCTCTGATTGCTTATACGATAGACTGCTGTAGTGTACTATTGCAGTCTATGTTTTTTTTTTACTGGTTGCCTGTTAAGCCTTGCTGCAGGCACAGCTTAACAGGTAGCTTACTATGGCACACTTGGGGACCTTCACAAGGTCTCAGGCTTCCATAGTGACCAAATTTAAACCCCCTCTCCCCCATTTTACCACAGGGTCTCAGATCGCAATTGCTATTGACTGTGGCATCTAGGGGATTAAAGCACTGAGATAGGCGCCATCTCTGATTCTGGTCCTTGCCAGAGCAGGCTTAGCTCAAGAGCCTGCTCCATACATACCTCATGTACATATGATGGATATGTCCAAGATGTGTCATTAATAGGTTAATATATCTACATCCTGACAGAGACAAGGTTTAATAGGAGTCTTAATATAGCAGACACGGGGACCTTTACAAGCCCCCAGCTGCCATGATAGCCACTCAGAACCCTGGATGGAGGCCATGGGGGACAAAGGGAGCCCCTTCCTCTGTCTAATCAGTTGATATTGACCGCAGTATCTGAGGGGTTACATGGCTTGGAATGGAGTTAAGGCATGTAATCAGGACAGGTTGCCTCCACTTGCAGAACTGCCCAGAGGTGCGAGGGAGTGCAGCCTTAGTATGTTCCAGCACTTGCATATAATACATATTATTGAGTGTTCCTGTGAGGCTGCTCGGGCATAATGGCATATCATAGGAAGGATCATATCATTATCATCTATTGTAGAGTAGTTCTGCAACTGGTGGCACCAGTCCTGCCCACGTTCTAAGATAGGTTGCAGGTGACCAAGCAATTTTTTAAAAAAATTTTTCATTCCCACATTTCTAAAGCCGTACCACTTTTATTTTTCTGTCGATATATGGAGACAAGTTACCGTATATTTTTCAATAGCACCATTTTAGGGTACATAAAAATGTATTAATTAGATTGTAATTCATATGATTAAAAGTTTTTTAAGCAAAAGTTTTACCTTTTTTTTTTGTTAAAAATATGGTGCACTTTGTGGAGTAAACTAAGCCAAAGCAATAGGCAGTGTAAGTCTTAAAATGCATCAGTTTATCATCCAGCATCATCACTGTAATAAATCAGGTAAAAAACACAGAACAGGTGTAAATCTATTCTATCTTAGCTCTGAGTAGGATTTACCTCTGATTTTGGCTCACAATCACTGATGGAAATCACTGACCAAACACTGACGTGTGAATCAAGCCTATAGGCCCCTTTTGTAACGGGTGCCGAAGGCGCACTCGGTCTCCCATCAGCCGCAGACCTGCTGCTTAGCTTCGGGAGCGAGGATCTGTGTTCGGCCTCGTTCCCAGGGCGGCTTTTGCTAGCTGGGAGGCTCCCTGCTCCTAGGTCTGCCTTGAGCGCCGAGCTGATCACTCAGTGCTCAACTTGTTTGTCTGTCGGTCATGTGACGCTGGCCACGTCACATGACCCTCACTCCCCACTATGAATACAGGCAACCTGCTGGCTACAGGTTGCCTGTGATTTTGGTCCCTTAGGCTGTGTATTATTATTGTTATTTAGCTTACCTTTGGATTTGACACTTGATCTGCTTCCTGACACCTCTTCTGCCTGCTCCCAGAACCTTGACGCTACCTCTCGGATTTTGACCTCGGCTTGCTTTTGGATTTTGTCTTTGCCTCTTCTCTTGTACTGACGTGACCTCCTGGACTGACCCCGGCTAGTTGACCCGCCTCGCCCTTTCGTTTTTGGTGGTACCTTGCTTGTTCCACCTCTCTGTCTGCTCTAGTGCTACCTCTCATTGGCTGTCTGCTTCCCTGCTGTCTCTATCTCTCTGCTTGCACTTACTCAGGTCAGGGACTGTCACCCAGTTGCGCTCTGTCACCTAGGGCGGGTGGTGCAAGTAGGCAGGGACAGGGCCCGGATGGCAGCTCAGGGAGTGCACCTCTGCTCTATCTTTATACACGTGACTCTACCCCGTAAGAGAATCACAGGCCATAATTTAGCATGGACCCTCTACAGAGCCTCACCAAACATGTGCAGGGTCTTGCTCAAATAGTACAGGAACTTGGGGAGAGACTACAGGTTCAGGAGACCGTCCGAACTCCCCCCATTCTTGCTCCCGCCGCCGTTCAGGTAGAACCACACATTAAATTACCCGATTGGTTTTCGGGTGACCGCCGAAGTTTTTTAGCTTTCAAGGAAAGCTGTAAACTTTATTTTCGACTACATCCTCACTCCTCTCGTCCTGATCCACAGAGGGTTGGTATTATCATCTCCCTGCTTCAAGGGGACCCCCAGGAATGGGCCTTTTCTTTGCCTCCGGATTCCCCTTGTCTTAATTCTGTTGACCTCTTTTTCCAGGCGTTAGGGGTACTTTATGATGAACCAGACCGAGCCTCTGTGGCAGAATCCAATCGTAAGGCCACTTACAGGGAATCGGGAAACTTACTCACTCAGGGGAATTGTCCCGTGGAGGATTATTGTACGCAGTTCCGCAAGTGGTGCGTTCCCTCGGGTTGAAACGAACCAGCGCTCAAATGTCAATTTAGGGCAGGCTTAAAGACATGTTGGTCTGTTATCCCTGTCCTGACTCTTTAGAGGAGACCATGACGCTAGCCATCAGACTAGATAGACGGATCAGAGAGAGACAGCGAGAGCATTTGTTTTCTCCTCATACCCTTTTTCAACCTGAGGTTTCCCCCATTGAACCCAAGATGGAGGCCCACTCGGATGAGCCCATGCAACTTGGGATGACACGAAGAGAGCTACGGCATCGTCGGGGCTCTTGTTTTTATTGTGGGTATCCTGACCACTGGATCCGTCAGTGTCCTAAAGCTCCGCCTTCTGGAAAGTCATCCAAGTCTGAAGTATCCAAGGACAAGGTACTCCCGGAGGTGGTAAGAAGTAAATTATTGTTGCCGGTTTCTATTGCCTTTGGAGTCTTAAAGGGGTCAGGAAATGCCTTTGTGGATTCAGGGTCAGCTTTTAGTTTTATTGATTACAAATTTGTTGAACAAATGGGAATTCCTATACTAGAATTGTCCACCCCGATCCAGGGTGTCGCCATGGATTCTACCCCCCTGCTAGGGGGCACGGTAAAACTCCGTACTCCGGAGGTTACCCTGTCTGTGGGGGTCTGCCACTCAGAGAAATGCTCTTTCTTTGTTTTAGAGAATCTTCCTGTTCAGGTAGTCCTTGGTATGCCCTGGCTTCAGCAACACAATCCGGTCATTAACTGGAGTTCGGGCGAGTTAGAGAGATGGGGGCCTAACTGTAGTTCTTGCTTAACCGTAGTTCAAGCTTGGGTTTCATCAGATATTAATCCTCATTTTATTTCTGATTATTCAGATTTTTTTTCCACCACTTAGACAGATACTCTCCCTCCCATAGGTCTTATGACTGTGTTATCGACTTGGTACCCGAGTCCAAATTTCCTAAAGGACGGATTTATAATCTTTCCGGTCCTGAGCGCAGGGCCATGAAAGACTATATCCAGGAGAGTCTCAAGAAGGGACATATTAGGCCCTCCACCTCAGACTCCCATCCTCGCTTTTGTTCTAGTCCCTCTGTATCCTCACTCAACCCGCAGGCAGATTCTTTTACCTCTAGACTGTTCAAATGAACCTGGAAAAGGCCCAGGAAACCCAGTGTAAACATGCCAATAAGAGACGTTCCAAGGGGGAAAATTTTGTACTCGGCGATAAGGTGTGGTTGTCGACTAAGAATCTTGCTTTGAAACAGTGTTCTAGGAAATTCTCTCCACGTTTCATTGGACCATACAATATTATTGAAGTTGTTAACCCAGTGTCCTTTAGACTTAAGCTACCCGACTCCTTTCGTATTCATGATGTGTTTCATAAGTCGTTGCTTAAGAGATATGTGTCACCAGTGGTTCCGGTTAAAAAACCTCCTCCACCTGTGGAGGTTGAAGGTCAGGAGAAATTCATCATCTCTAGAATTATTGATGTTAGAAAAGTTAGGAACTCCTTTCAATACCTGGTCCACTGGAAAGGCTATGGACCCAAGGAGAGGTCTTGGGTCCGAGCTACTAAGATCCACGCCCCGAGGCTCATCAAGAAGTTTTATGATGAGCATCCTGGGAGATTTGTATCCAAGGGCTACAAGCTGGGAGGCTCTCTGCTCCTAGGTCTGCCTTGAGCGCCGAGCTGATCACTCGGTGCTCAACTTGTTTGTCTGTCGGTCATGTGACGCTGGCCACGTCACATGACCCTCACTCCCCACTATAAATACAGACAACCTGCTGGCTACAGGTTGCCTGTGATTTTGGTCCCTTAGGCTGTGTATTATTATTGTTATTTAGCTTACCTTTGGATTTGACCCTTGATCTGCTTCCTGACACCTCTTCTGCCTGTTCCCAGAACCTTGACGCTACCTCTCGGATTTTGACCTCGGCTTGCTTTTGGATTTTGTCTTTGCCTCTTCTCTTGTACTGACGTGACCTCCTGGACTGACCCCGGCTAGTTGACCTCGCCCTTTCGTTTTTGGTGGTACCTTTCTTGTTCCACCTCTCTGTCCGCTCTAGTGCTACCTCTCATTGGCTGTCCGCTTCCCTGCTGTCTCTATCTCTCTGCTTGCACTTACTCAGGTCAGGGACTGTCGCCCAGTTGCGCCCCGTCACCTAGGGCGGGTGGTGCAGGGACAGGGGAACGGGTGGCAGCTCAGGGGGTGCACCTCCGCTCTATCTTTATACCCGCGACTCTACCCCGTGACACCTTTACACTTCTTAACTGAGCAAACAATTGTCGGGAAGGAAGCATTCCATCCCGACAATCACCTGCTCGTCAGTGGGGGAGACACACATTTACATGCCTCGATCTCCTCCACAGTATGAAGAGCAGTGATCACGAATGCCATCGCTCATCCCCATACTGACTGCCAGCAGCAAAGGCTGTTTAGGCCTCTTTCACTTGGGGCGATACAGAATGTGTCCGGATCTGTTCAGGGAAAAACTGATGGTTTTGCACACAAGTTCAGTCAGTTTTGTCTGCAATTGCGTTCAGTTTTCTCAGCACGGGTTTTGATGTGTTTTGCATGTGTGTGAAAAAAACCCTGAAGAATAACATTGTACATTGTAACGGATCTCCTGGCACCCTGACTAGGTACCTCCGTTGATGGATGCTCCTAGCGCTTCCCGAGGACTCCAAGCACTCCGCTCTACACCAAAACCACCGCAGGAACCAGGAACAGCTCTTACAAGAGCTAGTAGTTATAGCCAGGGTAGTATAGCAAATCTTCAGCGTATAGCAATCCCCAATGTCGATCAGTTACCCAAACACCAGCCTCAACATGATGAAGGGTAAAACAGGAACTCACTTTATTGAAGATCAACTCAGTATATATACAGTTCAAGAAGTCTAACAACATAACGCAATCAACCATGAACAACATGCAAACAGACATCTTCACCCCCTCCATAATGAATGAATAGGGAGAGAGGAGAGGAGACACATGTGATGGGATTATCTCCTGAGTGTATCATAGGGTGATCTACTCATCTAGGAGTCAGCTGCTCCTAGAGTCAGCTATCTTAATCCCATCACTAACACAATCAGTGGGAGTCCCAGTGCAGAGTTAACCCTTTTTGTGTTGCTGAATCCACACCATGCCTTTTTAATGGGCAATAGGAAATATGTGGCATATAAATTCCACACATAAATCAGGGTTCATAGTTCCTTGTAACCCCAAAAGGTCTGAGGGGGTCTCCATAGTTCTGGGTCCATAGTCTGTAGGAAGGAGGCTGGCCCTCCGGCTTCTCCAGCAGCCCCAGTGACGGTTCAGTCCGTCACATACATCTCCTAGCAACCATCAGTGAAAAAACGCATTGCATCCGGATTACATCCAGATTCAATCTGTTTTTCACTGAAGCCCCATTTACTTCTATGGAGCCAGGGCTGCATGAAAAATGCAGAATATATCCTGACAGTAGAAATGAAAATGAATAGGTCAGGATTCAGTCCAGATGCTATGCGTTCACTACATGCATCGCATCCGGACAGAAGACTTGTGTGAAAGAGGCCTAAGGCCTCATGCACACGACCGTTTTTTTTTGCGGTCCGCAAAACGGATTTCCGTTGTTCCGTGATCTGTGACCGTTTTTTCTTCCGTGGGTCTTCCTTGATTTTTGGAGGATCCACGGACATGAAAAGTGAAAAAAAAAACTAAGTCAAGTTTGCATTGAAAATGATAGGAAAAACGGACACGGATCACGGACACGGATCACGGACACGGATGACTATCTTGTGTGCATCCGTGATTTTTCACGGACCCATTGACTTGAATGGGTCCGTGAACCGTTGTCAGTGAAAAAAATAGGACAGGTCATATTTTTTTCACGGACTGCAAAAACGGATCACGGACGCGGAAGCCAAACGGTGCATTTTCCGATTTTTCCACGGACCCATTGAAAGTCAATGGGTCCGCGAAAAAAAACGGAAAACGGAACAACGGCCGCGGATGCACACAACGGTCGTGTGCATGAGGCCTTAGAGACCACTTTCTGCTGCCAGCAACACAATGACCGCATGAAAGATCGAATTACGTTGCGTTTCACTCGTTCATCTTGTAATCAGTGGCAACTTTACACCGGCAGATTATCGCTAACAGGTGTTCCTATGAACACTTTGTTAGCGATGTTCTGCCTGATGTTCGGGCAGTGTAAAGGGGCCTTAAAACTAAAGGTGGATTTACACTGCGCAATTTTCAGGCCAGTTTCTGGGAACGCACATTAATATGAACGCTCGTTCCCAGTAAACTCCCGTTCATCGGGTGAAATGATCTTTCATGTGGACACTTCAATCACTGTTTCTGGACAGCACATCGTGCTGTGTGAACAATGATCTGCTGCCCAGAAACAATGAATTTGTATGAGGATGAGCAGTGGCTACTGGTCCACATACAGTGGAGGAGATTGCAGCTATTTCCTCCACTAACGAGCAGGCAGATATCGGGAAGGAATGGTTCCATCCCTATAATTGCCTGCTGGTTTGACACATCTTAGTTTTAGACAATATTAGTAAATCTGCCCTAATATATATTCATGTAGTGTCCTTAGACGACTTTGGATCTCATATCTTACATCTGTGATCCTAAAGCCACTTACTGATGATGGTGGTTGGGTCAGGCACACTAGAAAGGCAGAAAAAAATAAATGTATATACAGGGGGAGGAGGAACCTAAAGGATCTAGGAGGAGATTTATCAAGACCAATGTTTTGCTCCAGTTTGAATTTTTCATGCACTGGGCGTGAGATGCTGCATGTGCGGCAGGTGGAGTCATCACACCGAGGAGGACAAAATGGGCCTCTAGAAGCGCCTTGGAAGACAATTAATCAGGCATTGATCCACGATGGCTTCTACAGAATGGATCAGCCAATTCCAGTACTGGACAATATACATAATAGAAACCACCAAAAAATGACCCCATTCTATAAACTACACCCTCAAGGTATTCAAAACTGATTTTACAAACTTTGTTAACCCTTAGGTGTTCCACAAGAATTAATGGAAAATAGAGATACAATTTCAAAATTTCACTTTTTTGGCAGATTTTCCATTTTAGTAGAAACTCAAAAAAAGTGGCCCCATTTTAGAAACTACGTGATAGGGTGGCGGTATTGTTAGTACTAGTTTAGGGTACATATGATTTTTGGTTGCTCTATATTACACTTTTTGTGAGGCAAGATAACAAGAAATAGCTGTTTTGGCACCGTTTTTATTTTTTGTTATTTACAACGTTCATCTGACAGGTTAGATCATGTGATATTTTTATACACCAGGTTGTCACGGATGCGGCGATACCTAATATGTATACTTTTTTTAAATTTATGTAAGTTTTACACAATGATTTCATTTTTGAAGCAAAAAAAATCATGTTTTAGTGTTTCCATAGTCTGAGAGCCATAATTTTTTCAGTTTTTGGGCGATTACCTTGGGTAGAGTATGATTTTTGCGGGATGAGAAGACGATTTTATTGGCACTATTTTGGGGTGCGTGTGACTTTTTGATCGCTTGCTATTACACTTTTTGTGATGTAAGGTGACAAAAAATGGTTTATTTAGCACAGTTTTTATTTAAAAATTTTTACGGTGTGAGGGGTTAGGTCATGTGATATTTTTATAGAGCCGGTCGATACGGACGCGGCGATACCTAATATGTATACTTTTTTTTATTTATGTATCTTTTACACAATAATATAATTTTTGAAACAAAAAAAATCATGTTTTAGTGTCTCCATATTCTGAGAGTCATAGTTTTTTTAGTTTTTGGGCGATTATCTTAGGTAGGGTCTCATGATTTTTGCGGGATGAGATGACGGTTTGATTGGCACTATTTTGGGGTGCATATGACTTTTTGATCGCTTGCTATTACACTTTTTGTGATGTAAGGTGACAAAAAAATTGTTTATTTAGCACAGTTTTTATTTTTTATTTTCTACGGTGTTCATCTGAGGGGTTAGGTCATGTGATATGTTTATAGAGCCGGTCGATACGGACGCGGCGATACCTAATATGTATACTTTTTTTTTTTTTTCCTATTTTTTCCCTTTTTTTTTTTACTTTATTTGGGGAAAATGACGTTTTTGTTTATTTTTACTTGAAATTTTAAATTTTTTGGGGGGAAAACTTTAT
This sequence comes from Bufo bufo, assembly GCF_905171765.1. Classification (NCBI taxonomy): domain Eukaryota; kingdom Metazoa; phylum Chordata; class Amphibia; order Anura; family Bufonidae; genus Bufo; species Bufo bufo. The sequence goes on from NC_053392.1 coordinate 611,852,692, forward strand.
TTTTTAAACTTTTTTTTCACTTTCTTTTTTGTCCCACTTTGGGACTTGAACTTTTGGGGGAATATTCCTTTACAATGTATTCCAATACTTCTGTATTGGAATGCATTGGCTGTATGAGTAATACTGTGTGTATTACTCATACAGCTTCCGGGGCCTGTGAGATCCAGGGGGCTGAATCTCACAGGATTTGAGCAGGCACCTTGTTCCGATCACCGCCCGCTGGGCGGCGGTGATCGGAACAACACATGACGTACTGTACGTCATGTGTCCTTAAGGACTCGGGAACCATGCCGTACTGGTACGTCATGTGTCCGTAAGGGGTTAAGTACAGTAATACATTAATAGAACATCTGCCTCTGAATTCGTATGTGGATACTCAAACTTGCTCCCTCATGAAGCACCATGTGCAGCGTTCCCTCTAAGTGGCCGCAGCATGCAGCCCTGGGCCCGGACTCCAGGTTTAGCTGTGCCCTGCACCGTATCGTCTCCCGATTTCCCAGCTTTCTTTACATTGTTGTGTCTGCAGCGAGCCGTAATGTTGAGAGGAGGAAGTGTGATAGTTGTGACCCTGCTAGTGGTAGTAGTTCACAGTGACGGTTCTTCACTCTAGCTCTCCCTGGGGCCATGCAGTGGTTGGAGGGGAACTACTCTTCTACCCCTCAGGGCACACCCAGGTATCTGGGGTCCCTGCCTAGTTTTATTTGGGGTGCCCAGGAGGTGAGGTGTATAGGTGCAAGGCAGGGCTCACTCGTGGTGCAGCGCAGGTATTAGGTGCAAGGCAGTAATGAGGCTCATTTTGGCAAACCTCCCAAAAATCACAAAAAAGGACAGTAGCAGTGGCTCAGCGCACCGTGGCAAATTGAGAGACTAAGCCATGCTTCTATATCCAGCCAATCCCCTTAGTGCCCCCCCACATGGTAATTATTCCCCTTTTGTGCCAGCACACAGTAGTTATGCCCACACTGTGCCCCCACACAGTAGATATGTCCACATTGTGCTGCCCTCACGGTAGTTTTGCCCACCCTGTGCCCCCACACAGTAGTTATGCCCACATTGTGCTGCCCTCACGGTAGTTATGCCCACCCTGTGCCCCCACACAGTAGTTATGCCCACATTGTGCTGCCCTCACGGTAGTTATGCCCACCCTGTGTGCCAAGTTCTTTAACTGATACTAGGCTTCGCAGCAGCGCAGCGGTCCAGTCGCAAATGGCAACAAGACTAAAAAGTCTTGTCGCCATCTGCAAATTTTAAGGCGCATTGGCCGCCACTGCCACCAATCTGAGGGGTTAATTGCCGCAGATCGCATGCCCTGTTATTGAGGCCGGGTCTGTGATACCACTGCCTATACTTGTATAAATGATTGGTGGCGCAGTGCGCCCCCCCCCCCTTAGTATCAGTATAACTGGTGGTGCAGTGCCCCCCCCCCCCCATTATTAGTATCATTGGTGGCAGTGGCAGATTACACTTCTGGGGCTCCAATCGGTTACCATGGCAGCCAGGACGCTACTGAAGCCCTGGCTGCCATGTTCAGCTCCCTGCTGCTGTGTGCACAAAGCACAGGGCAGCAGGGAGAGTGTAAAGTCCTATTCACCCTAATAGAGCTCTATCAGGGTGAATAGGACAAGGGATGAAAAGATCCAGGTTTTAGTCCCTAAGGGGGAAATTGGTTAAAAAGTTTAAAAAAAAAGTAAAAAAAACACCAAAATACTAAAAGTTTAAATCGTCCCCTTTCCCAATTTTACATATAACATTTACAAACAATAAAAAATAAACATATTACATATCGCCACATCCATATTTCCGCTCTGGTGAAGGCTGTAACAGAAAAAAAATCTAAACCGCGCAATTTTAAATTTTTAGTCATCTTGTTCCCTAAAAGATGTCACTGGATGTGAGAGGTATGTGGTGCTGTATTCCCCTATACGTAGAGCTGCTCACTGCTGTGACCTGCGTCTCATCTTCTCCAAGTCCTTTTTTTAATTCTATGCATTTTAAATTTGGCTCCTAAATGTTTTAGTTTAGGAGCCAATGGCTCCTGGTTATTTTTTTTAGTCTGGAGCACTGTATAGTCCTATGTAAAACACTCCCTCCAGTCCCACCAACATACAGTCCTATGTAAAACACATCGCTCCCCTCCCTTCAGCCCCTCCAACATACAGTCCTAAGTAAAACACATCGCTTCCCTCCCTTCAGCCCCTCCAACATACAGTCCTATGTAAAACACATCGCTTCCCTCCCTTCAGCCTAGGGTGGCCACTGGCTTCATCCCAGAAAGCCGGACCTCAACGGCCAAGCCCCCAAATGGATAAGCCACGATAAGAGCAAAGAAGTTTCTGAGGGGAAGGTGAGCTGGGGGCAGCCGGGGCGCTTCTCCCCCTCAGTCAGCCATGTCTGCGACTCTAGTGACTGACTGGGGGTGAGAGAAGCCTCAGTCAGTGCTGCTGTCTGAGCGTGAGCTACTGAAAGGGTGGACATCCCTGTGTCCGTCCAGGCCCTGTGCCGGACGCAGGACAGGGAGCCAAAAAACCGGACTGTCCGGCCACTCTATTTCAGCCCCTTCAACATACAGTCCTATGTAAAACACATCACTCTTCAACACAGTCCCATGTAAATAACATCACTCCCCTTTTAACCCGTCCAACATACAGTCCTATAAAAAACACATCACTCTTCAACATACAGTCCCATGTAAATAACATCACTCCCCCTTTCAACCCGTCCAACATACAGTCCTATGTAAAACACATCACTCGCCTCCCTTCAGATCCTCCAACATACAGTCCTATGTAAAGCACATCACTTTTCAACATACAGTCCTATGTAAAACACATCACTCACCTCCCTTCATCATACAGTCCCATGTAAATAACATCACTTCCCTCCCTTCAACACATACAGTCCTCCCTCCAGCATACAGTCCCATGTAAATATGAACACTGTAAACATTCAGCCCTCTGTTCACTGATGTTTTTTCTGTCATCTGGGAGCCCCGCCCCTTACACCATGAGACTCCGCCTATTACTGTAACATCCTGCCTACTAGGAGTAACTCCATTCTGGACCCCACCCTACCTGATGATGTCACAGTCATGTGATCAGTTACATGAGAGGTGTAACTGTTAGTGGTTGTAGGACCTTTGATGATGTCACAGTCATGTGATCAGTTACATGAGAGATGTAACTGTTAGTGGTTGTAGGACCTTTGATTACGTCATAGTCATGTGATCAGTTACATGAGAGATCTAACCATTAGTGACTGCAGGACCTTTGATGACGTCACAGTCATGTGACCAGCTACACCAGACACGACAATTACAGGACTGCACTTTACATGTGAATTCAGGTAAAGAGAGAAGAGGGTTTACACATAGGACTGTATATTAAAGGGGCTGCAACGATTTTTTTAAATATTTTTTTTTTACATGGGACTGTATGTTAAAGGGGCTGCAGGGGTGTTTTTACATTGGTTTGTATGGTAAAGGGGCTGCAGGGGTGTTTTTACATGGGACTGGATGCTGGAGGGTGCTACAAGGATGTTTTTACATGGGACTGTATGTTTCAGGGGCTGCAGGGATGTTTTTACATTGGATTGTAGGGTAAAGGGGCTGCAGGGGTGTTTTTACATTGGATTGTATGGTAAAGGGGCTGCAGGGATGTTTTTACATTGGATTGTATGGTAAAGGGGCTGCAGGGATGTTTTTACATGGGACTGTATGTTAAAAGGGCTGTTTTTACATGGGACTGTATGGTAAGGTGGCTGCAGGGGCGTTTTTACATGGGACTGTATGGTAAAGGGGTTGGAGAGAGGTTTTTACATGGGACTAGATGTTGGAGGGTGCTACAGGGATATTTTTACATGGGACTGTATGTTTCAGGGGCTGCAGGGATGTTTTTACATTGGATTGTAGGGTAAAGGGGCTGCAGGGGTGTTTTTACATTGGATTGTATGGTAAAGGGGCTGCAGGGATGTTTTTACATGGGACTGTATGTTAAAAGGGCTGTTTTTACATGGGACTGTATGGTAAGGTGGCTGCAGGGGCGTTTTTACATGGGACTGTATGGTAAAGGGGTTGGAGAGAGGTTTTTACATGGGACTAGATGTTGGAGGGTGCTACAGGGATGTTTTTACATGGGACTGTATGGTAAAGGGGATGAATGGATGTTGTTACATGGGACTGTATGTCCTTCCACAAGATTTCTGTTGGAGTAAGGTCAGGACTGTGACTCAGCCATTCCAAAACATTCACTTCCTTCTTCTTTAACCATTCTTTGGAACAAGGACTTGTGCGCTTAGGGTCGTTGTCTTGCTGCATGCTGCTTTCCTGAGATTCAGATCCTTTAGAATTTGCTGATATAATTCAAAATTCATTTTTCCATCAATGATGACAAGCCGTCCTGGCCCAGATGCAGAAAAACAGGCCCAAACCATGATACTACTACCACCTCCGTGTCTCACCGTTGGGATGAGGTTTTATGCTGGAATGTAGTGTTTTCCTTTCTCCAAACATAACACTTCTCATTATGTTCTCACCTATCCTCAAAACATTGTTCCGGTAGCCTTCTGGCTTGTCCAGGTGATCTTTATATACTGCAGACGGGCAGCAATGTTCTTTTTGGAGAGCAGCAGCTTTTTCCTTGCAATCTTGCCATTGTTGTTCAGTGTCATCCTGTTGGTGGACTCACGAACATTAAAGGGGTTGTCTAACTTCAGACATTGGATATGCAGCCAATGTCAGATAGGTGCAGGTCCCACCTCTGGGACCACCTCCAATTTTCAGCATGTGTCGCCACCCTCCATTCATTTCTATGGGAGTTCTGAAAATAGACTATTTTTGTAACTTCCATAGAAATTAATAGAGTGCACACCGTTCTTGTGCAGTGTGCTCTCTTTCACTTTGGGGTTCCCTTTCTCCACCACTGGGACCTGCTCTCATCTGACATTTGTGGCATATCCTAGAAAGATGCCACCAATGTCCGTGGTAACACAACCCCTTTAACATTAGCTAATGTTAAATTGTTGCTTAGAGCTCACCTTGGGTTCCTTTGTGACCTTGCGGACTGTTACACGCCTTGTTGTCGGCATGATCTTTTTTTGGTCAACCGCTCCTGGGAAGGGTAATAATTGTCTTGAATCTCCTCCATTTCTACACGATCCGTCTGACTATTGATTGGTCGAGTCCAAACTCTTCAAAGATGGTTTTGTGACATTTTCCAGCCAGATGAGCATCACTAACTCTTCTTTTGAGGTCCTCAAAAATCTTCTTTGTGCAAGCCATGATGCACTTCCACAAATGTGTTGTGAAGGTCAGACTTTGATAGATCCCTGTTCTTTATATATACATGTCGCCCGCTCTCACCTGATTGTCATCTTATTGATTGAAAACACCTGACTCTAATTTTACCATCAAATTATCTTCTAATCCTAAACGTTCACATACTTTTGCCATTCACAGACGTATGATATCAGATCATTTCCCTCAATAGATCAATGACCAAGCCTAATATTTTTGAGTCATTTGTTTGATTTGTTTATTTTTATCTACTTTTAGGACTTGTGTGAAAATCTGATGTAGTTACAGGTCAGATTTATGCGGAAATATAGGACATTCTGAAGGGTTCGCAAACTTTCAAGCACCACTGTATGTGAATCCAGAAGCTGTGAGGCAGTAAGACACTGAGGCTGCAAGAGCTAATAGTGTCTCTTACTCAACAGATCTCTCTTCTCTCAGTGAACAGACGGCTTGGTCTGACAAGATGGAATTCGCTGAGATAATATCAGTGGGTGGGGGATGGAAGAAAAAGAGCTGATATGTGGAGAAAGAGTCATTTTTCTCTGATAAGATACATTAGAAAGTTTCTTATATTCAGCTGTACTATTGATCTACGCATAGTTATGTGAAAAGTTAGTGACCATTTAAGATTGTGTACTACTGGAGCTCTGTTTTCTAATTTAGAATGATACAAGGTGGAGGTAAGTGGTAGAGAGTGGTAATGAGCTTCCTGAGGAGGAGATCAGTATTGGAAACAGTTATTCCTGCTACTTCTTTCGGAGGATTATGGCAGTACTCTAGGCTAAGGGGAGTATGAGACATATAGTGGCCTGAAAAAATAATAACTGGCTGCGGTATGCGGTACACTGCAGTGTGTGTCATGTGTAACTGTATTCACTATGTAGCAGGGGCGGCCGCTGACTGATATATCAGCTGTCTGGTATATATGACACCTCTATTGCTACAGTAAGTCACTTCCATTATAATTCTCAATTCCTGAGACACTTTAGGTCATGTGAAATGTTTTCTAAATGGGATTTTGCTCTCAGTCCTCCTTGTTTCCCTCAGGTTTCTTAGGTTCAGGACTCTACTTTTTAAAGACAATAGACCGTTCCATCAATGACCCATCAAGGATGGAGAAGGACAGAGACCACATGGCTGCGAGGATATTAGACCTCACCCTGGAGATCATCTCCTTGATAACCGGAGAGGTGAGAGTCTCACATGACATCACTCTTATCTCTAGTAATAAAACTGGGAAATGTCTGGAAAGGTGAAGGATTCTTAGAATCTCTGTAGTGATCGGCGTCTCCCCATACACAGGATTACACAGTAGTGAAGAAGTCGTCTGGTGAGTGTGTGACACCCCGTGTGTCAGGAGGATGGAGCAGGACCCAGAGCCCCATCACCGAGCCTCCACCTCATTCCCTGATACATGAGCAGAAGATCCTAGAACTTACCACCAGGATCACCGAGCTGCTGAGCGGAGAGGTGAGCGTTGCTGGGAATTCTGGGACATTATACAATAATGCCAAGGGAGGGGTCTGGTAATGACTGTGTCCTTGTGTTGTCAGGTTCCTATAAGGTGTCAGGATGTCGCTGTCTATTTCTCCATAGAGGAGTGGGAGTATTTGGAAGAACACAAGGATCTGTACAAGGACGTCATAATGGAGAATCACCAGTCCCTCTCATCACTGGGTAAGAGGAGACCTTCCATGATTGTAAAGAACACTTTCAAGTCATCTTGATTCTCTCATCGTCTGACTCTTAGTCACCGCGTATACACACACAGTACATGTAATTCTGGCCAATGGCGACACAACAAATTCATGTGGTAGACATAGGTGCTCAAGGTGCCACCCAAAGAGCCACATATTGAGCATAAGTACTGTATATACAGGTACCACCCCGAGCTGTCCTGTGACCTCTACAAACAATGAACTAACCACAGATGTGCACTGTATCGATGAGATAATAATATAGTCACAAATGAGAAGTGAGATACACATGGTGGACATATATCATATAAATACACTCACCTAAAGAATTATTAGGAACACCATACTAATACGGTGTTGGACCCCCTTTTGCCTTCAGAACTGCCTTAATTCTACGTGGCATTGATTCCACAAGGTGCTGATAGCATTCTTTAGAAATGTTGGCCCATATTGATAGGATAGCATCTTGCAGTTGATGGAGATTTGAGGGATGCACATCCAGGGCACGAAGCTCCCGTTCCACCACATCCCAAAGATGCTCTATTGGGTTGAGATCTGGTGACTGTGGGGGCCATTTTAGTACAGTGAACTCATTGTCATGTTTTAGGAAACCAATTTGAAATGATTCGAGCTTTGTGACATGGTGCATTATCCTGCTGGAAGTAGCCATCAGAGGATGGGTACATGGTGGTCATGACGGGATGGACATGGTCAGAAACAATGCTCAGGTAGCCCGTGGCATTTAAACGATGCCCAATTGGCACTAAGGGGCCTAAAGTGTGCCCAGAAAACATCCCCCACACAATTACACCACCACCACCAGCCTGCACAGTGGTAACAAGGCATGATTGATACATGTTCTCATTCTGTTTACGCCAAATTTGGACTCTACCATTTGAATGTCTCAACAGAAATCGAGACTCATCAGATCAGGCAACATTTTTCCAGTCTTCAACAGTCCAATTTTGGTGAGCTTGTGCAAATTGTAGCCTCTTTTTGCTATTTGTAGTGGAGATGAGTGGTACCCGGTGGGGTCTTCTGCTGTTGTAGCCCATCCGCCTCAAGGTTGTGCGTGTTGTGGCTTCACAAATGCTTTGCTGCATACCTCGGTTGTAACGAGTGGTTATTTCAGTCAACGTTGCTCTTCTATCAGCTTGAATCAGTCGGCCCATTCTCCTCTGACCTCTAGCATCCACAAGGCATTTTTGCCCACAGGACGGCCGCATACTGGATGTTTTTCCCTTTTCACACCATTCTTTGTAAACCCTAGAAATGGTTGTGTGTGAAAATCCCAGTAACTGAGCAGATTGTGAAATACTCAGAGCGGCCCGTCTGGCACCAACAACCATGCCACGCTCAAAATTGCTTAAATCACCTTTCTTTCCCATTCTGACATTCAGTTTGGAGTTCAGGAGATTGTCTTGACCAGGACCACACCCCTAAATGCATTGAAGCAACTGCCATGTGATTGGTTGACTAGATAATTGCATTAATGAGAAATAGAACAGGTGTTCCTAATAATTCTTTAGGTGAGTGTACATAAGGGGTCATTCATTATAGCTCAGTGCCAGTTTTTTTCTGCGTAGAAAAGTCACAAATTTTATTGTAATTGCCAGTTTGCAAAAAAATTTTTAACTTTTTTGTCCTTTACAGACAGACCATCAAGCTTCACCAAAGCGCGCTATTATAGTGTTCTCATATTCTCTTTCTAGGTCGTCTTCTTTTATTTTCTGGTAGTGTATATATCTGTCACACCTGTGACAGGTGTTAGAAGGTCTGAGAGACTGGCTGCACATGAGTGATATGACAGCCTCTTTTGGTTTCACTTTGTCTGTGTGTTGCTGGTATGTCCACACCTCCTGTTCAGGTTTGGATCATGTGACCTTTACTTCCCCCTATTTAGTCTGACTATCATTACCTTTAGGGCATCCGAGGGTCACCAGGGTTTTCTAGGTTCCTGTGTATGGGCATCTCTACCATTGAGAGGTGCCCATACGGATAGGAGTTAGGGCCAGGAGCAGGGTTTTATTGTCACGGGTGAAGTCTGCTGATAGCTGGAACTTATGAATAAATGATCCCAAACTAAGGAGCTTATACGTGAGCCCTATAAAACCCTAAGAGCTCTCCCTGACTGCTATGCACATGCAAGGGTATCGATGGTAGACTATTGCATGCCCACGTACCTAAGTCTGTGTGACACCTGAAAACCCTATAATAGTGAGGGGACACGACCACCGGCTCCCTGCACTTAATACGGACGGAGTCAGGGTCACCTAGAATCAAGCCAGCAAGGAAACATAATAAAGTAAAGGACTTATCTGAGCAAACAGCAGAAGCAGCCTCCAGCAGTGAACACTTCCTCCAGGAAGTAGTATAAACTGCAAAGTGAGGCAGTATGGGAGGGAATATAAAGGAAGACGATTAGTCTAAATAAGTGACACCTGGCAGAAGGAAAGGAGATGAGAAAGTGAAACCAAAACAAAGAACATCATACAAGAGGTAGAGAAGAACGTCTGCCAGACCTTCTCACAGAACTGGGGGTGACAGTACCTCTCCCTCTACGAGTGGACTCCGGACACTCAGAGCCCACCTTCTCAGGATGAGACCTATGGTAAGCCCTGATGAGATGAGTGGCCTTAATGTCTGCCACTGGGACTTACATCCTCTCCTCAGGACCATAACCCTCCCAATGAACGAGGTACTGAAGATAACCGCGGATAATGCGAGAATCCACAATCCTAGAGACCTGAAATTCAAGATTACCATCAACAATAATCGGAGGAGGAGGCAAAGAGGAGGGTACAGTGGGTTGGACATAAGGTTTTAATAGGGACTTGTGAAAAACATTATGGATCTTCCAAGTCTGAGGAAGATCAAGACGGAAGGCAACAAGATTGATGACGGACAAGATCTTGTAAGGCCCAATAAACTTAGGACCCAACTTCCAGGAGGGAACCTTCAGTTTGATATTCTTTGTAGACAACCACACCAGATCACCCACATTCAGGTCCGGACCAGGCACACGTCTCTTATCTGCCACACGCTTATATCTCTCACTCATCCTCTTCAGATTACCCTGAATCTTTTGCCAAATAAATGACAAAGACGAGGAAAATCTCTCCTCATCAGGTAAACCAGAAGACCCCTCTCCAGAGAATGTCCCAAACTGCGGATGAAACCCATATGCACCAAAAAATGGGACTTATCAGAGGACTCCTGGCGACGGCTATTTAAAGCAAACTCAGCAAGGGACAAAAAAGAATACCAATCCTCCTGATTCTCCGCCACAAAACAGCGCAGATATGTCTCCAGATTCGGTCTGACCATTCGACTGCGGGTGAAAAGCAGAAGAGAACGACAACCGAACCCCCAAGCGAGAACGGATGGCCTTCCAGAATCTGGAAACAAATTGCGTGCCCCTATCAGAAACGATGTCTGAAGGAATGCCATGCAATTTAACAATATGATCAACAAACGCTTGCGCCAGCGTCTTAGCATTGGGTAACCCAGGAAAGGCAATGAAATGTGCCATTTTGCTAAAACTACCACCACTACCACCAGAATCACAGTCTTCCCCGAGGAACGAGGCAGGTCCGTAATGAAGTCCATGGACAGATGCATCCAAGGACGGGAAGGAATGGGTAACGGGAGGAGAGAACCCGATGGCCGTGAATGAGGGACCTTGGCACGAGCGCAGGTCTCGCAGGCTGCCACAAAACCCTCAACCGTCTTACGAAGAGAATCTCCGAGCAATGAGATCCACTGTGGCTCTACTCCCCGGGTGGCCAGCAAGGACAGTATCGTGGTGCTCCTTAAAAACCTTGTGTCGTAAAGCGAGAGGCACAAACAACCTCCCAGGAGGACAACGATCTGGAGCCTCTGCCTGGACTGCCTGAACCTCTGCCTCCAAATCAGGATAAAGAGCAGAGACGACCACCCCTTCAGCCAAAATGGGACCCGGGTCTTCAAAGTTTCTCCCTCCCGGAAAACAACGTGACAGGGCATCCCCCTTCACATTTTTAACCCCAGGGCGGAACGTAACAACAAAATTAAACCTAGAAAAGAACAAAGACCATCTGGCCTGTCTCAGGTTCAGACGCTTGGCCGATTCCAAGTAGGCCAGATTCTTAGTGTCGGTAAACACAGTAATAGGGTGTCTGGCTCCCTCTAACCAATGGCGCCATTCCTCAAAAGCTAATTTGATGGCCAACAACTCCCTATCTCCCACATCGTAATTTCTCTCTGCAGAGGATAGTTTCCTTGAGAAAAAGGCACACGGTCGCCATTTGGCAGGAGAGGGACCCTGAGATAAGACCGCACCCACACCCACCTCAGAAGCCTTCACATCAACAATAAAAGGTAGAGAGACATAAGGTTGTACCAAAATGGGAGCGGAAGCAAAACTCTCTTTAATACTAGAAAAGGCTTTAAGCGCATCTACCGACCACGAGGAAAAATCCACCCCCTTTTTAGTCATATCAGTGAGTGGCTTAACAACAGAGGAATAATTCAAAATTTACTTTCTGTAATAATTGGCAAAACCCAAAAACCGCATCAGCGCCTTCTGATTCTCAGGAAGCTCCCAGTCAAGCACAGCGCGAACCTTCTCAGGGTCCATCCGAAAACCAGAAGCCGAGAGAAGAAAACCAAGAAATTGAATCTCCGGAACCGCAAACACACATTTTTCCAGTTTAGAGTATAATTTATTCTCCCGCAGAATCAGCAAGACCTGACATAGGTGGTCCCGATGAGTCTTGAAATCAGGAGAAAAAATCTAAATGTCATCTAGATACACCAGTACAAATTTCCCCATTAAATGATAAAAAATGCTGTTCACAAAATGTTGGAAGACGGCCGGAGCATTCATCAAACCAAAGGGCATAACCAAATTCTCGAAATGACCCTCAGGGGTATTGAAGGCCGTCTTCCATTCGTCCCCTTCCCTGACCCTGACTAGGTTGTATGCCCCTCTTAAATCCAACTTCGATTTTTTTTTAGCCCTAACAATCTGGTTAAACAGGTCCGGGATCAGAGGAAGCGGATATGGGTCACGAATCGTGATACGGTTTAGCTCCCTGAAATCCAGACAAGGTCTTAAAGAAGAATCTTTTTTCTTAACAAAAAAAAAACCCAGCGGCAACAGGTGACTTCGAGGGTCGGATGTGTCCCTTTCTCAGGCTCTCAGAGATATAAGTACGCATAGCGACCCTTTCAGGTTGGGAGAGATTGTATAAACGTGATTTTGGCAGCTTGGCGCCTGGGATGAAATTAATAGGGCAGTCGTACTCCCAGTGACGGGGCAGCTCCTGGACACCACTCTCGGAAAACACATCCGAAAATTCAGAGAGAAAAGATGGCACAGTCTTGGTAGAAACCTCTGAAAGAGATGCCGTGAAGCAATTCTCTCTGCAAAACTCACTCCAACCATTTATTTGCCTTGCTTGCCAATCAATGGTGGGGTTATGTTTAGTGAGCCAGGGTAGCCCCAACACTAGAGGAGTAGGTAATCCGCTTAAGACGAAACATGACATATCCTCAACATGAGCGTCACCCACAGTCAAACGGATATTGTGAACTATGCCCTTTAACGATCTTTGAGAAAGTGGAGCGGAATCGATAGCAAAAACAGGTATATCCTTTTCCAAAGTGCATACCTGGAAACCATGCGTTGTTGCAAATTGATTATCAATGAGATTGACAGCTGCTCCACTATCTGCAAAAATCTCACAATGTTCTTGCTGTCTAGCGCCACCCTGGCAGGTAGGAGAAAACGGGAACTACAAGCAAATGGCAAACCTTCAATTTCCGCATCAACCTTGCCAATAGTAGCAAATGGAAAGGTTTTAGAGCTTTCTTTTTTGTTTTGTTTTGTTTTTATTACCCTCAGAAAACTTCATGAATCTCCTAGAGGGGCAAACATTAGCTAAATGATTTATTCCCCGGAACAGAAACAAACCCTCCTCTGAGAGCTGAATCCTCTACTATCAGAGGCAAGCAAACCCAGCTGCATGGCCTCCTCCTCAGAGGGGATTGAGAAGGACTGAGACCCTCCGTACTGAATGAGACAGCCCCACTGTCCTTGGGCTGAATATGACAGGAAAGAGTAGTCTCCTCTCTCTCTCTAAGACGCCTGTCAATACGAACAGCTAGAGACATGGCTGAATCTAACGACGCTGGTCTCTCATGAAAAGCAAATGCATCTTTCAATCTTTCCGAAAGACCATGGCAAAATTGACTTCGGAGTGCAGCATCATTCCAACCAGTATCAGCTGCCCATCTCCGAAATTCAGAACAATATATCTCTGCGGAGTGTTTACCCTGTTTTTTTAACGCAGTTTAGATTCAGCCAGAGCAATACGATCCGGGTCATCATCTATCTGCCCCAGGGCTACAAAAAATTCGTCCACCTATCGGATGGGCCGTGCCCCCACCGGCAGCGAAAAGGCCCAAGACTGAGCGTTATTCCTGAGCAGCGAGATGATGATCCCCACCCTCTGCTCCTCATCACCAGAGGAATGGGGAAGTAGGCGAAAATGGAGTTTGCAAGCCTCTCTAAAGCGAACAAAATTCTCACTACCCCCGGAGAACGTATCCGGAAGCGAGATCTTAGGCTCGGAACAAACTCCATGAACGCCAGCAGAACCGGTCACCTGAAACTGAGACACAGTTTTACGGAGATCTGCTACCTCCAGAGAAAGACCTTGCATGTGGTCAATCAAGGCTGAAACTGGATCCATGCTTAAGACGGTTATGGCGGTTTATAATGTCACGGGTGAAGTTTGCAGATAGCTGGAACTTATGAATAAATGAGCGACTGGCTTGATCCCAAACTAAGGAGCTTATACGTGAGCCCTATAAAACCCTAAGAGCTCTCCCTGACTGCTATGCACATGCAAGGGTCTCGATGGTAGACGATTGCATGCCCACATACCTAGTCTGTGTGACACCTGAAAACCCTATAATAGTGAGGGGACACGACCACCAGCTCCCTGCACTTAATACGGACGGAGTCAGGGTCACCTAGAATTAAGCCAGCAAGGAAACACAATAAAGTAAAGGACTTATCTGAGCAAACAGCAGAAGCAGCCTCCAGCAGTGAACACTTCATCCAGGAAGTAGTATAAACCGCAAAAAGTGAGGCAGTATGGGAGGGAATATAAAGGAAGACGATTAGTCTAAATAAGTGACACCTGGCAGAAGGAAAGCAGATGAGAAAGTGAAACCAAAACAAAGAACATCATACAAGAGGTAGAGAAGAACGTCTGCCAGACCTTCTCACAGAACTGGCAGTGACATTTATAGGTGGTGACCCTTTTGCTTCCCTAGCAGTGAGGCCTAGTGTCTTTCCTCTTCCTTCTTGTTGTCTTTTGGTGTTCTCCCCTACTACATCCGTGACATTATGCAGAGCTAATACCGCCATTTTTGTTCTGTCCTGTGCAGCTATGGATACTATATCTGCACTGGTCGAACAGCTGCAGAACCTGACTTTGGAGGTAGCAGACCTCCGCGCAACTGTCTTGCAGATTCAGAGTCCACAGCCCGCAGGTTCCGGTGGTGGGTCCCAGACCTGCCCTAAACCGAAGGTGGCTCTCCTGGACAGGTTTTCAGGGGGTAGTTACAATTTTATCCCGTTCAGGGAGTCATGTAAATTATACTTTAGGCTGCGTCCATACTCTTCTGGGGATGAGTGTCAACGTGTGAGTACGATTATTTAGTTGCTTAAAGAGGACGCCCAATCTTGGGCTTTTTCTCTGCTGACCGGATCACCTTCCCTCCGGTCGGTAGATGTATTCTTTAGAGCCTTGGGTCTTATCTACGATGACTCGGATCGGATCTCTCGGGCCGAGACCAAGTTACGGGTTTTGCGGCAGGGAGAACGTTCCGCGGAGACCTATTGCTCTCAATTTAGGAGATGGGCTACCAATACAGAGTGGAACGATCCTGCTCTCTCCGTAGCCAATTCTGTCAGGGTATCTCTGAGAGGCTGCAGGACGCGTTGGCCTTTCATGAAAATCCTGAGTCATTGGAAGCAGCTATGTCCCTTGCTGTACATCTTGATACGCCTGAGGGAGAGATCTAGGGGTCCTCACCTTCAGGACGTGCTGTCCAACAGGGGTACTGCTTCCTTTGACACTTGTGGTGGAGAGACACTGGTGGTTGCGCCTTGTGATGAGCCTATGCAGTTAGGAGGAGCTACTCCATATTAATTTATTCGCCTAATATGGAGACTCATCAGGATCATGTGCGACAGCTGTTTCAGATCTTAAGAGAGAATAAGTTGTATGCTAAGATGGAAAAGTGTGTATTTGCAGTGCAGGAAGTGCAATTTCTGGGTTACCTGCTCTCATCCTCAGGTTATCGTATGGATCCCGAGAAAGTCCGTGCCGTGTTGCACTGGGATCGACCCGAAAATCTGAAAGCGCTTATGCGGTTTTTGGGGTTTACCAACTATTACCGTAAATTCATCCTTAACATACATGGCTAGGAAGGGTGCTGATATTTCTATCTGGTCTGATGCGGCATTACAAGCCTTTTCTGCTGTGAAGGAATGTTTTTCTTCAGCCCCTATTCTGGTGCAACCGGACGTGTCTCAGCTGTTCATTGTAGAGGTTGACGCATCCGAGGTAGGAGTGGGAGCAGTCTTGTCACAGGGTCCTTCACCCAGTAAATGACACCCATGTGCATTTTTGTCTAAAAAAACTCTTGACAGCTGAAAGGACTTATGATGTGGGGAATAGGGAATTGCTGGCCATTAAGTTGGCGTTCGAGGAATGGCGTCATTGGTTAGAAGGAGCAATTCATCCTATTACGGTAATTACGGATCACAAGAATCTGGCCTACCTGGAGTCGGCTAAGCGACTGAACCCAAGGCAGGCCAGATGGTTGTTGTTTTTCACCAGATTTAACTTCATTGTCACTTACCGCCCTGGGGTTAAGAACGTCAAGGCGGATGCTTTGTCGCGTAGCTTTCCTAGGGGGGTTGAGTCTAATGACCCTAGCCCCATTTTATCTGAAGGGGTAATCATATCCACTCTTTATCCTGATCTCGAGGCCAGGGTGTTGGAGGCACAGGAGGATGCTCCGGACTCTTATCCTCCGGGGAAATTGTTCCCTCCGAATTACGTCACAAGGTGTTCGAGGAACATCACTTTACGGTGCTTGCTGGGCACCCTGGGAGCAGATCAACAGTCGATCTCATCTCTCGCAGATTCTGGTGGCCGGGGTTGCGTAAATGTGTTGTGGACTATGTGCCCATCCCGTCTAGACCTTGGACCCTTTTGTGCATGGATTTTATCACAGATTTACTGAATTCTTCGTGAAAAACCGTGGTCCTGGTAGTTGTCAATCGTTTTAGTAAGGCTACTTTCACACTAGCGTTCGGGGCTCCGCTTGTGAGTTCCGTTTGAAGGCTCTCACAAGCGGCCCCGAACGGATCCGTCCAGCCCTAATGCATTCTGAGTGGATGCGGATCCGCTCAGAATGCATCAGTTTGGCAACGTTTGTCCTCCGCTCCGCTCAGCAGGCGGACCCCTGAACGCAGCTTGCAGCGTTCGGGTGTCCGCCTGGCCGTGCGGAGGCAAACGGATCCGTCCAGACTTACAATGTAAGTCAATGGGGACGGATCCGTTTGAAGTTGACACAATATGGCTCAATTTTCAAATGGATCCGTCCCCCATTGACTTTCAGTGTAAAGTCAAAACGGATCAGTTTGCATCATGAACAAAAAAAAAAAAATTTTCTTTTTGTTCATGGTAATGCAAACGGATCCGTTCTGAACGGATCTAAGCATTTGCATTATAGGTGCGGATCCGTCTGTGCAGATACCAGACGGATCCGCACCTAACGCAGGTGTGAAAGTAGCCTAAAATGGCACACTTTATTGCATTACCTAGTCTACCCAATGCTAAAACTCTTGCACAGGTGTTTGTTGACAACATCGTGAAACTACATGGCATTCCCTCTGATGTGGTGTCCGATAGAGGGACTCTTTGTTTCCAGATTATGGAAGACGTTCTGTACTCGTCTGGGTGTACAATTGTCCTTCTCTTTTGCTTTTCATCCTCAGTCGAACGGACAGACTGAGCGCACTAATCAGAGTCTGGAGACTTGCTTGAGATGTTTTGTTTCAGAGAATTAGGAAGAGTGGTCTTCATTTTTATCGTTAGCTGAGTTTTCTATAAATAACCGTAGACAGGTATCCACTGATAAGTCACAGTTTTTGGGGGCATATGGGTTCCATCCACAATTTGGTACATTTTCTGGTGCTCAAAATTCCGGCATTCCTGAGGAGGAATGATTTTCCTCTTCTTTGTCTTCTTTGTTATCTATTTGGCGGAAAATCCAAAATAACCTGAAAAAGATGGGCTACAGGTATAGGCGTGCGGCTGACAGGAGACGTATGAGTGGTCCGGACCTGAGAGTGTGTGATTCTATGTGGTTGTCAACAAGAAACATTAAACTTTAAGGTACCTTCTTGGAAGTTGAGCCCAAGATTTATTGGTCCATATAAGATCACTGCCATTGTTGACCCTGTAGCCTTCCGTCTTGAACTTCCTCAGGCTTTGAAAATCCATAACATATTTCATAAATCGTTGTTAAAGAAATGTGTCGAACCTGTTGAGCCGCCCTCCTTGCCTCCTGCTCCTGTCATGGTGGATGGTAATTTAGAATTTCAGGTCAGCAGGATTGTGGACTCCCGAGTTCTCCGGAGATCCCTCCAGTATCTCGTTCATTGGAGAGGGTACTGACCAGAGGAGAGGATGTGGGTTCCAGCGACCAATGTTAATGCTAGTCGTCTGGTGAGAGCATTCCACAGAGCTCATCCTGATAAGGTCGGTCCTGGGTGCCCGGAGGTCACCCGTAGAAGGGGGGGTACTGTCACACCTGTGACAGGTGTTAGAAGGAACGGGTTGTCTCTGCCCTATCATTACCTTTAGGGCATCCGAGGGTCACCAGAGTTTTCTAGGTTCCTGTGTATGGGCATCTCTACCATCGAGAGGTGCCCATACGGATAGGAGTTAGGGCCAGGAGCAGGGTTTTATAGGCGGTGACCCTTTTCCTTCCCTAGCGGTGAGGCCTAGTGTCTTTCCCCTTTCTTCTTGTTGGCTTTTGGTACTACATCCGTGACAATATCAGTTTGCTCTGTCACTTGCTGTTTGCACTGCATTTTATGGTAACAGGCTTCCTTTAAACATATTTATTAATACTTTATGATTGTAATTTTAAATTTTCCATTTACCAATCTATATTTTAAAAAATTCCTAAAAAAACAGTTGAGTGACTGCTTTAATTTTTGAAAGGGCCTCTGAAAATTTATAGTTAGAGTCTGATTGACTCAGGGTTGGTTTAGTGGTACCCCACCTAAATTCCACGGTGCAGGGGATGGATCCCAAGCCGATCACTGACATAGAAAGGAGAGTCCATGCCAAGCTAAGTCTCCTTACTGTATCTGGAATCTGATTGGCTGTCTGTCACAAACGTACCCGTCCAAGCTCCAGCGATGAGATTTTCAGCGTGGGTGCGCCGGGAGAGACATGCTGCTACACCCCCTGATGATGTAACAGCGTTATTAGCAACTGGATGCAATGCTCTTTCTGCCCACAGCGGGCGTGTCCTGGAGGAGTCTAGCAGTGGGCTGATTGCTCAGCTGATCTCTCCTGTGTGCTGTGTTCTGACTAATGGAGCACAGAGTCATGGTGTCACGGATGGTGTACAGGAAACAAGACAATACCATATAAACAATGTCTCTCTGGATCCACAACTAAGGAACAAAGGGAGACCCCTGCAATAGACCTGCCGCTCTCCCTCACTGCTCAGCCTATGCGAACACCCCAAAGGTGGATGGCCGCATATCCACGTTCCTCGGCTATCTATTACCTGAAGACCCTACAATAGTGAAGGGACACGACCACCGGCTCCCTACACTGACACGGAGGGAGTCAGGGTCACCTGGATCCAGAAAAGACAAAATCATAAATACATAAACAGCACTTATCTTGCAGACGAATGACGACTGACGACTGGGAACAGGGAACTGGGAACAGCATGCACACACACTCCAGGAAGTTGTATCAGCTGCACACTACTGCATTATGGGGAGGAACTTAAAGGGTAGCGATCAGTCTAACTGCATGACAGCTGAGATAGACTAACGAGATGAGAAACTAAACCAAAACAAAGAAATTCAAGGAGGAGGATCTGAGAAACTCCTGTGAGCGCTTCTCAGCTGTCTGGCTGTGACAGTACCCCTCCCTCTAGGAGTGTACTCCGGACACTCAGGGCCCACCTTCTCAGAATGGGACCTATGGAAAGCCCTGATGAGACGAGAGGCCTTAATGTCCGTCACTGGGACCCACATCCTCTCCTCAGGACCATAACCCTCCCAATGAACGAGGTACTGGAGGGAACCGCGGACAAGACGAGAATCCACAATCCTAGAGACCTGAAATTCAAGATTTCCATCAACCATAATCGGAGGAGGAGGCAAAGGCGAGGGTACAATAGGTTGAACATAAGGTTTCAATAAGGACTTATGAAAAACATTATGGATCTTCCAAGTCTGAGGAAGATCAAGACGGTAGGCAACAGGATTGATGACAGACAGGATCTTGTAAGGCCCAATGAACCTAGGACCCAACTTCCAGGAGGGAACCTTCAATTTGATATTCTTGGTAGACAACCACACCAGATCACCAACATTCAGGTCCGGACCAGGCACACGTCTCTTATCCGCCACACGCTTATATCTCTCACTCATGCTCTTTAGATTATCCTGAATCTTTTGCCAAATAGATGACAAAGACGAGGAGAATCTGTCCTCATCAGGCAAACCAGAAGAGCCCTCTCCCGAGAAAGTCCCAAACTGCGGATGGAACCCATATGCACCAAAAAATGGTGACTTATCAGAGGACTCCTGACGATGGTTATTTAAAGCAAACTCAGCAAGGGACAAAAAAAGAACACCAATCCTCCTGATTCTCCGCCACAAAACAGCGCAGATATGTCTCCAGATTCTGATTGACGCGCTCTGTCTGGCCATTCGACTGCGGATGGAAAGCAGAAGAGAATGACAACCGAACCCCCAAGCGAGAACAGAAAGCCTTCCAGAATCTGGAAACAAATTGCGTGCCCCTATCAGAGACTATGTCTGAAGGAATCCCATGCAATTTGACAATGTGGTCAATAAATGCCTGCGCCAGCGTCTTAGCATTGGGCAAACCAGGAAAAGGGATAAAATGCACCATTTTGCTAAAACGGTCCACCACCACCAGAATCACAGACTTCCCCGAGGAACGAGGCAAGTCCGTTATGAAGTCCATGGACAGATGTGTCCAAGGACGGGAAGGAATGGGCAAAGGAAGGAGAGGACCTGATGGCCGTGAATGAGGGACCTTGGCACGAGCGCAAGTCTCGCAAGCTGGTGTTCTTTAAAAATCTTGTGTCTCAAAGCGAGAGGCACAAACAACCTCCCAGGAGGACAAAGATCAGGAGCTTCTGACTGGGCTGCCTGCACCTCTGCCTCCAATTCAGGAAAAAGAGCAGAGACCACCACACCTTCAGCCAAAATGGGACCCGGGTCTTCAAAATTCCCACCTCCTGGAAAACAACGTGACAGGGCATCTGCCTTCACATTCTTAACCCCAGGGCGGAACGTAACAACAAAATTAAACCTTGAAAAGAACAAAGACCATCTGGCCTGTCTCGGCTTCAGACGCTTGGCTGACTCCAAGTAGGCCAGATTTTTATGGTCAGTAAACACGGTAATAGGGTGTCTGGCTCCCTCTAGCCAATGGCGCCATTCCTCAAAAGCCAACTTGATGGCCAACAATTCCCTATCTCCCACATCATAATTTCTCTCTGCGGAGGAGAGTTTCTTTGAGAAAAAGGCACACGGTTGCCATTTGGCAGGAGAGGAACCCTGAGACAAGACCGCACCCACCCCTACCTCAGAAGCATCAACCTCAACTATGAAGGGTAACGAAATATCAGGTTGTACTAGGATGGGAGCGGAAGCAAAACTCTCCTTGATATTAGAAAAGGCCTTACGCGCCTCTACCGACCAGGAAGAAAAATCTACCCCCTTTCTGGTCATATCAGTGAGTGGTTTAACAACAGAGGAATAATTCAAAATAAATTTCCTGTAATAATTGGCAAAGCCCAAAAAACGCATCAGCGCCTTCTGATTCTCAGGAAGCTCCCACTCAAGCACAGCGCGGACCTTCTCGGGGTCCATGCGAAAACCAGAAGCGGAGACAAGAAACCCCAGAAATTGGATTTCTGGAACCGCAAACACACATTTTTCCAGTTTCGCGTATAATTTATTCTCCCGCAGGATGAGCAAGACCTGACGTAAGTGTTCCTTATGAGTCTTGAAATCAGGAGAAAAAATCAAAATGTCATCCAAATACACTAATACAAATTTTCCCATTAAATGATAAAAAATGCTGTTGACGAAATGCTGAAAAACGGCTGGGGCATTCATCAAACCAAAAGGCATAACCAAATTCTCAAAATGGCCCTCAGGGGTATTGAAAGCCGTCTTCCATTCGTCTCCTTCTCTGACCCTAACCAGGTTGTATGCCCCTCTTATGTCTAATTTGGAAAAGACTTTAGCCCCAACAACCTGGTTAAACAGGTCCGGGATCAGAGGAAGCGGATAAGGATCACGAATAGTGATACTGTTCAGCTCCCTGAAATCCAGACAAGGTCTTAAAGAACCATCTTTTTTCTTAACAAAAAAAAACCAGCGGCAAAAGTAGACTTCGAGGGTCGTATGTGTCCTTTTCTCAGACTCTCAGAGATATAAGCCCGCATAGCGACCCTCTCAGGTTGGGAGAGATTGTATAAACGAGATTTAGGCAGCTTGGCGCCTGGGATGAGATTAATAGGGCAATCATACTCCCTGTGCGGAGGCAAACCCTGAACTCCACTCTCAGAGAAGACATCCAAAAATTCAGAGAGGAAAGGTGGTACAGTCTTAGTAGAAACCTCAGAAACAGATGTTATGAGGCAATTCTCTCTGCAAAAGTTACTCCAACCATTTATTTGCCTCGCTTGCCAATCAATGGTGGGGTTATGTTTAGTGAGCCAGGGTAGCCCCAACACTAGAGGAGTAGGCAAACCGCTAAGGACGAAACATGACACATCCTCAACATGAGCATCACTCACAATTAAACGGATATTGTGAACTATGCCCTTTAATGATTTCTGAGAAAGTGGAGCTGAATCAATAGCAAAAACAGGAATATCCTTTCCCAAAGTGCATACCTGGAAACCATGAGTTATTGCAAATTGATTATCAATGAGGTTGACAGCTGCTCCACTATCCACAAAAATCTCACAAAAAATGCTCTTGCTCTCTAGCGCCACCCTAGCAGGCAGGACAAAACGGGAACTACAAGCAAACGGAAAACCTTCAATTTCCGCCTCAACCCTGCCAATAGTAACAGACGGAACATTTTTAAAAGATTTTTTCCTTTTTGTCTCTTTATTACTCCCAGAAAACTGCCTGAATCTCCTAGAGGGACAAACATTTGCCAGATGATTTATACCTCCACAACAAAAACAAACCCTCCCCTGCGGGCTGAATCTTCTATTGTCAGAGGCAATCAACCCCAGCTGCATGGACTCCTGCTCAGAAGGGGCTGACAGCGACTGAGACCCCTGTGCACAGAATGAGACCGCTGCACTGTCCCGGGACTGAGTATGACAGGAAGGAGAGATCTTTCCTCTCTCTCTAAGACGCCTGTCAATACGAACAGCCTGAGACATAGCAGAATCCAAGGAGGTAGGTCTTTCATGAAAGGCAAATGCATCTTTCAATCCCTCTGAAAGACCATAGCAAAATTGACTTCGGAGTGCAGCATCATTCCAACCCGTATCTGCTGCCCATCTCCGAAATTCTGAACAGTATATCTCTGCGGATTGTTTACCCTGGCATAACAGACGTAGTCTAGACTCAGCCAGAGCAATACGATCCGGATCATCATATATCTGACCCAGGGCTAAAAAGAATTCATCCACTGAACGAAGGGGCGTGCCCCCTCCGGCAGCGAAAAGGCCCAGGACTGAGCGTTACCCCTGAGCAGCGATATAATGATCCCCACCCTCCGTTCTTCATCACCAGAAGAATGGGGAAGAAGGTGAAAATGGAGTTTGCAAGCCTCTCTAAAACGCACAAAATTCTCACTACCCCCGGAGAACGTATCCGGGAGCGAGATCTTAGGCTCAGCACAAACTCCATGAACGCAAGCTGAACCGGTCACTTGAAACTGAGAAAAAGTCTTACGGAGATCAGCTACCTCCAAAGAAAGACCCTGAAAGCGTTCAGCCAAAAGTGAAACCGGATCCATGCTTGAGACGGTTTTGGCGGCTGATAATGTCACGGATGGTGTACAGGAAACAAGACAATACCATATAAACAATGTCTCTCTGGATCCACAACTAAGGAACAAAGGGAGACCCCTGCAATAGACCTGCCGCTCTCCCTCACTGCTCATCCTATGCGAACACCCCAAAGGTGGATGGCCGCATATCCACGTTCCTCGGCTATCTATTACCTGAAGACCCTACAATAGTGAAGGGACACGACCACCGGCTCCCTACACTGACACGGAGGGAGTCAGGGTCACCTGGATCCAGAAAAGACAAAATCATAAATACATAAACAGCACTTATCTTGCAGACGAATGACGACTGACGACTGGGAACTGGGAACAGCATGCACACACACTCCAGGAAGTTGTATCAGCCGCACACTACTGCATTATGGGGAGGAACTTAAAGGGTAGCGATCAGTCTAACTGCATGACAGCTGAGATAGACTAACGAGATGAGAAACTAAACCAAAACAAAGAAATTCAAGGAGGAGGATCTGAGAAACTCCTGTGAGCGTTTCTCAGCTGTCTGGCTGTGACACATGGTCCTATCGGGTTCTGATCCATGAACTCGGTGCTCTATTTAAACCCCTGCCGGCAATACACCCTGGTCAGTTATAGGTTTCCTTGCTGTGCTCTAGTCGCTATTTTGCTGTTTCGATTGCTTCTGTTGGATCTGACTGATTTGGTACCATATTGACCTCCCGGCTTTGGCCTTTTCCTGCACAACCTTTTTCTGTGGGTTTGTTTGTGTTCTGGGTTCCAGTTGTGTGAACAGGTTCCTGCAGTTTTTACAGCGGGTGCTTGGTTTGACTCCCTGCACTTACCAGCATTGGGACTGTCGACCAGTTGTGGACTTGCCGCTTAGGGCTTGCTGTGCGAGTACGCAGGGACAACTGGTTAGGTGAAAGTTAGGGCTCACCGTGTAAGTGTGTTTCCCTGCCTACTGTGCTGACACTGTCATGGGCAGCCAATCCGATCCTTTTGTAATACATTTCCCCAAAGATGAGCAGTTGACTAAGCTGTTTAATACACGGGGAACCTGATTTTCTTTTCCAGAGGGATGTGGTATTACTTTTCTTTTTATCACAGTGGAAGTCAGTGGGAAATATGAACAAAGCCTTAGGGCTGTATTACATCAAAAGATTATCTGGCAGATTTCTGACCAATCATTGGTCAGATGGCCTATTATTACACGCACAGATCTTTTTTTATACACACCTAACTATTGGTCTGATTGGACAGACATTGGTCAGATGATCTGTTGGTGTAAGGGCAGATTGGAAAATTAAAATGACCCTGAAAAAATAACTAAATGTGGGCTTATTGTAGGTTTGGTCTAAATTGGTAGCAAGAAGGGCAAACACAATTAGGGGTCAACCATAGCCACTTTGATGTTAGTTGGTGCCAATGCAAAAATACTATGGAATACCCCTCTACAACAAATATGACAGCGCGCCCCCACCTTTAGGCGGTGTTCTCCGATCTACTGTATTGTTTGACACTATGAGCACTTTATTATGCACCTTGCACTTTGATGACATGTATTATGTATAATCATGTTTGTATTTTTTATACGTCTATTTGTTTCCTTGTGGACACTTACTAATTAACCCCTTCCTGACCAATGACATAATAGTACGTCATAGCAGCAGGTGACTAGCATAGGTCATAGCAGCTGATTAACCCTTTCTAAGCCGCGGTGAGCGCTGACCACGGCATAGAAGGTGTTTGCGGCGGGGGAGGATCTTTATCGGGTCCCCGTGCTGCGGTGACTGGGACCCGATGGGTGAGAAGGCAGCCCTATGCCTTGCAGAGGCATCGACGACCTGCCTTCTACGGAAGCCTAGCAGATCCAGCCCAAGGCTCGGTCTCCAAGGCAACTGTTAGTGTATTACACAGTGTATTGTAATGCATTGCAGAGGGGATCAGACCCCCAAAAGTTGAAGTCCCAGAGTGGGACAGAAATAAAGTAAAAAAAAACAAAAAAACTTTAACCCCTTCCTGACCTTTGACGTACTGTTACGTCATGGGAACCACTGCGTTCCCGCAATTTGACGTAATAGTACGTCATAGTGATCGCGCGGGCACTGGAGCGGTGCGCGCACGATCACGGCAGGGGCCCGGCAGTCTGTGATCGCCGGGCCCCTGCTGTATCCGCCGGCATTGCTGTAAAATCCGATGCCGGCGGATTAACCCCTTCTATGCCGCGGTCCGCGCTGACCACGACATAGAAGAGGTTTGTGTCGGGTGAGGGAGAGCATCGAGTCCCCGCGCTGCTGTGGCAGCGATCCGATGCGACACAAGGCAGCCCGATGCCGTGCAGAGGCTGCCCAATGCCTTGCACGGCATCGGGAACTGCCTTCTACGGGAGCCGAGGAGATCCAGCCTCAGGCTGTTTCTCCCAGGCAACCTGTTAGTGTATGACTCAGTGTCATACACTAACAGGCAATGCATTACAATACAGATATATTGTAATGCATTGCAGAGGGGATCAGACCCCCAAAAGTGAATGTCATAAATAAAGTAAAGTAAAAAAAGTTTAAAGTTTAAAAAAGTGCTTTTAATAAAATTCATAAAGTAAAAAAGAAAAAAAACGCCCCTTTCCCCTTACTTTATAATAAAAAACTGAAAAAAACAAACAAACTCACACATATTAGGTATTGCCGCGTCCGTAATGACCGGCTCTATAAATATATGACATGATCCGATAAACACCATAAAAAAAAAAAATAAAAACAGTGTAAAAATAAGACATTTTTGGCACCTTACTTCACAAAAAGTGCAACACCAAGCGATCAAAAAGGTGTATACGTCCCAAAATGGTATCAATAAAACCGTTACCTCATCCCGCAAAAAATAAGCCCCTACCTAAGACAATCGCCCAAAAAATAAAAAAAAACTATAGCTCTCAGAACATGCAGACACTAAAACATCATTTTTTTTGTGTCAAAACTGCTATTATTGTGCTAAAGTGAAAAAAAAAAAAGTGTACATATTAGGTATCGCCACGTCCGTAACAAACAGCTCTATAAAAATATCACATGACCTAACCACTCAGGTGAACACCGTAAAAAAAATAAAAATAAAACTGTATAAAAAAACAAACATTTTTGTCACATTACATCACAAAAACAGCAAGTGATCAAAAAGGCGTATGACCCCCAAAATAGTACCAATCAGACCATCACCTCATCCCGCAAAAAATGAGACCCTACCTGAGAGAATCGGTCAAAAAATAAAAAAGCTATGGCTCTCAGACTATGAGACACAAAAATATGATTATTTTTTGCTAAAGTGAAAAAAAAAAAAAAAAAGTATACATATTAGGTATTGCTACGTGCATAACGATCTGCTCTATAAAAAAAGTCACATGACCTAATCCCTCGGTTAAACACTGTAAAAATAAAAAATAAAAACGGTTCCAAAACATCCATTTTTTTGTTACCTTGCCTCACAAAAAACGTAATATAGAGCAATAAAAATTCATATGTACCCCAAAATAGTAACAATAAAACTGGCACCTTATCCCGTAGTTTCCAAAATGTGGTCACTTTTTTGAGTTTCTACTGTAGGGGTGCATCAGGGGGGCTTCAAATGGGACATGGCATCTAAAAACCAGTTCAGCTAAATTTGCCTTCCAAAAACCATATGGCGTTCATTTCCTTCTGCGCCCTGCCGTGTGCCCGTACAGCAGTTTACGATCACATGTGGGGTGTTTCTGTAAACCGCAGAATCAGAGTAATAAATATTGAGTTTTATTTGGTTGTTAACCCTTGCTTTGCTACTGGAAAAAATGTATTAAAATGTAAAATCTGCCAAAAAAGTGAAATTCAGAAATTTCATCTCCATTTTCCATAAATTCTTGTGGAACACCTAAAGGGTTAAGAAAGTTTGTAAAATCAGTTTTGTATACCTTGAGGGGTGTAGTTTCTAAAATGGGGTCATTTTTGGGTGGTTTCTATTATGTAAGCCTCACAAAGTGACTTCAGACCTGAACTGGTCCTTAAAAAGTAGGTTTTGGAAATCTTCCGAAAAATTTCAAGATTTGCTTCCATACTCCTAAGCCTTCTAACGTCCCCAAAAATTTTTATGTCATTTTCAAAATGATCCAAACATAAAGTAGACATATGGGGAATGTAAAGTAATTACTATTTTTGAAAGTATTACTATCTATTATAAAAGTAGAGAAATAGAAATTTGAAAATTTGCTAATTTTTCAAAATATTTGGTAAATTTGGTATTTTTTTATGAATAAAATTTTTATTTTTTTACTTATTTTTACCTTTGTCATGAAGTACAATATGTGATGAGAAAACAATCTCAGAATGGCCTGTATAAGTAAAAGCGTTTTAAAGTTATCACCACATAAAGTGACACATGTCAGATTTGCATAAAATGGCCTGGGCAGGAAGGTGAAAACAGGCCTGGGATTGAAGGGGTTAAAAAATAGTTTTTAATAAAAATAAAAAAAACGCCCCTTTCCCCTGATTTTATAATAAAAAATAAAAAAACACACATATAAGGTATCGCCTCGTTTGTAACAACCAGATCTATAAAATATCACATGACCTAACCCCTCAGGTGAACACTGTAAAAAAATTAATAAAAATAAATTAAAACTGTGCCAAAAAAAGCTATTTTTTGTCACCTTACATCACAAAAAGTGCAACACCAAGTGATCAAAAAGGCGTATGCCCCCCAAAAGATTACCAATCAAGCCGTCACCTCATCCTGCAAAAAATGAGCCCCCACGTAAGACAATTCGGCCAAAAATAAAATGCTTTTATTGGGTAAAAGTTAAATAAATAAGAAATAGTATACATATTAGGTATTGCCACGTCTGTAATGACCTGCTCTATAAAAATATCACTACAGGCGAACGCTGTAATTTTTTTTTTTATAAAAACTGTGCCAAAGAAGCCAATTTTTTGGTCACCTTGCCCCATAAAGTGTAATATTGAATGATCAAAAAATCATATTTACCCAAAAATGGTACGGGGTAGAAGGGGTTAATCTCTTGGGGGATAGCCACTAATTCTAAGCAGCCCAGACTCTAAAATCCACCCCTGGCTGTAGGAATAGGTTTGATGATCCGTCTCTCTGTGTTCAGGCTACCATGCTGCATTTGCTCCCACTCCTATCTATTATATAACATTTTGTGGACTTTCTTAAATGCTTTTAAACTTTTGTTGTATGGTCTGGATAGAATCGCTATCTCCACAAGGGATTACAGGTACAGCTCAATGAATTAGAATATCATCGAAAAGTTAATTTTTTTCAGTAATTCAATTTAAAAAGTCATATGTATGTAGATTCATTCCACACAGAGGGATATATTCCAAGCCTTTATTTCTTTTATTGTTGATGGTTATGGCGTACAGCTAATGAAAACCCAGATGTCAGAAAATTAGATTATTATATAAGACCAATTAATCATTTTTGATACAGAAATGCTGGCCTATGTCCTGCATATCCCCTCGATACTTGGTTGGGGCCCCTTTTGCATAAATTACGGCATCAATGTGGCCTGGAGGCGATCAGCCGGTGGCACTGCTGAGGTGTTATGGAAGCCCAAGTTTATAGTAACCTTCAGCTAGTGTGCATTGTTGGCTCTGGTGTCTCGTAGATTCTCTATAGGGTTTAGGTCAGACGGAAGCACAGTGATTCCGCGGTTATTGGTATTGGTACTTTCAGCAGTGTGGGCGGGTGCCAAGTCCTTCTGGAAAAGGAAATCGGCATCTCCATAAAGCTTGTCTTTAAAACATTGTGCCACTAACAGTTGTTATGCCTTCATTCCCCCCCCCCTCACAGTAGTTATGTCCATATTGTGCCCCTCACAGTAGTTTTGCCCTCATTGCGTCCCTTCACATTAGTAATGCCCTCTCTGTGCCCCCTTCACAGTAGTAATGCCCTCTCTGTGCCCCCTAAGTGTAAATAAATAAAGCAGTAGCTACTCACCTTGTCCCGTTCCTAATCATCAGATCTTCTCCGGCACTCCCCTGCATGCACAGATTGCCGAACTGTGTAGGAGGAGCCTGGGAACCTGCCTGTGCACTCCTCTCACGCAGTGCTGCAGCGCGATCTGTGCCTGCAGTGCTGAATGGTGAAGCAGCCGGCCTGGAGGAGGGAGAGAGAGAGGGGAGCTGAGTGGTCAGTAAGTGAAAGGACCGCCAGCTCCCCTGTGCTTGAGCAATGAGTGCTTCCATCTGTATTGATGGAAGCGCTCATTGCATCCAGCACCCTCCTGACAGCTGGTACTCAGGGCAGACTGCCCCCCCTTCCTTCTTCCGGCAGGGCTGCAGCTAGCCTTTCTGCTGCCTGAGGCAAAAAATGAAATGGTGACCCCTCTCCCATCCTCAGGTCATCAATATGTGATCGGCTGAGGAGCTGTTTGAAGACAAGGCTTCCTCAAAATTACCCCACCCATAGTTTTAGAAGCGCTGTAGATAGCAGTAGACGCATGGAGCGCCGGTCTTCTCTTCAAACAGCTGATCGTCGAGGGTAATGGCTGAGGATAGGTCATCAATATATACAGCCTGCCCTTTTAAAGGGGTTGTCTGCTTTTTACTATTGGTGACGCCACTGCTTTCAAGGCTTCAGTTATCCCTGTTGCTTGTGCACCTTTTTCTACCACACTTTTTTCCTTCCACTCAACTCTCCATTACTATGCTTGGATACAGCACTCTGTGAACAGCCGGCTTCTTTAGCAATGACCTTTTGTGGCTTATCCTCCTTGTGGAGGGTGTCAATGACTGTCTTCTGGACAACTGTCAAGGCAGCAGTCTTCCCCATGATTGTGTAGCCTACTGAACCAGACTGAGGAACCATTAGGAAACCTTTGCAGGTGTTTTGTGTGGATTAGCTGATTAGAGTGTGACACCATGAGTCTACAATATTGAATATTTTCACAATATTCTGAGATCCTGACTTTTCATTAGCTGTAAGCCAAAATCATCAACATAAAAAAATAAAAAATGCTTGAAATGGATCACTCCATTGTGTTTAATGAATCTATAGAATATGTGAGTTTCACTTTTTGAATTGCTGAAATAAATGAAACTTTTCGGTGATATTGTAATTTATTCAGATGCACCTGTATATTCTGGAACCTCTATAGAGAAAAATTTCATGAACACTATGGGGGAAAATTACTAATACTAGAGATTCATATGCTAGTCTGAGTGCAAAGTCTGCTGGAATTAAATCCACCAAAATTCTTAAGAGGCGTCTCTTAATAATTTTGCACACTTCGGGAGGTAATTGCACCAGAAACTGAAATCTACTTTTAAAGAGGACCTCTCACTACTCCTGACATGCCTGTTTTAATAGCTTTGTGCATACCCCATGTAATAACAATTCTGGAGCATCTATTCTTGTGTCTCTATGTTGTCCCATTCCTTTATTATTTCTACTAGAAGTTCTGAATGAATTGCTGGTAGTCTGCAGTAAGCGTACAGAGGGGAGGTAACCAGTTGGGGGTGTGTACCTGCACAGACTCACTCTATCCAATCAGTGCTGCCAGTTTCAGACTGTGCAGGTACACCCCCCCCAACTGGTTACCTCCCCTCTGTACCCTTACTGCAGACTGCTAGCAATTCATTCATAACTTCTAGTAGAAATAATAAAGGAATGGCACATCATAGAGTCATAAGAACAGATGCTCAAGAATTGTTATTACACGGGGAATGCACAAAACTATTAAAACAGACATGTCGGGGGGCGGGTCCTGACTATGGCAGCGTGAAGTTGCACTCGTACTGAGCTCCCGCCACGAGACTAAAGAAAAGGGCTCCTCACTCACCAGTGGACCGTTCTTCCCAGCAAATGGTCCGGACAAGAAAGGGCTCATCTGCCGGCGCATCAGACAGGGGAAGGAGCGGCATCCAGCACTTCTTCGCCTCAGAAGGGCAGACGGTAACCGGCCACAATCCCCACGCAGCAGCCTTCTCCCCCATGGCACATAATCCGAGCTCTGCGGCGCCATCGCTTGATCCCCATCCCCTCCAGCCATGCAGAGAAGTGGACAGGGACAAGGAGCTAGACCCGAACAGGGAGAGAGAAAATATTCCACCAGATGAAGGAGGCCATTTGCCGGCGCGGGGCGCCACGTTGCGGCCGCCATCTTGCTCTCCAGTCGTGGAGCCTCTACCCTCCAGGCAGCAACCTCCCCATACCCGAAATGTGTCAGCAATACCCTCAACATATGAGGGAACATGGGACTGGAGGGAGCATGTAAAACAACTGCCGACTAGGCAGGAGATGGAGCAATTTATAGTGCGCTTGGAGAATTCTTATAAGCAGGAACTGCATATAATCTCCAACAACATGCAAATCATGGAGTAGGGAGTCGATGCTGTAGTCTCTCATCAAGAGGAAATGTCGGCCAGAATAGACGACATAGAGGGCAAAGGAGACATCAGAGATCAACATATCAGTCAGCTATATCGGCTCCAAGAAGATACTGAAAACAGGAGCAGAAGAAACAACATAAGGATCAGAGGGCTTCCAGAGTCTATCCCTACAGCAGAAAATCAAGAAAATCCTGGAGAGGGCCGTTACTGATGACCTGGAAATAGATAGGGCGCACAGGGCTCTGGCACCCCCTAACCCTGACCCTTCCAAGCCTAGGGACATTATTTGCCGTCTACACTACTATACGGTTAAAGAAGAAATTATGCGAAAGACGCGGAATCAGCCAACCATCGAATTTAGAGACGCTCACATCTCTTTACTGCAAGATTTATCCCGCTCGACTTTGCAGCAACATAGAGCACTGTGACCTCTGTTGGAATGTCTAAAAGAAAGAGAAATTCCGTACATGTGGGGATACCCCTTCCAGTTAGTGGTCCAACGTGGAGGCAAGCGTTTTGAGTTAAAAGTCCCTACCAAGCTACCGGACTTCCTAGCTGCTTTGGGCCTACCAGATATTAATCTTCCAGACTGGCATGCCACTCCGCCACTACTGACACGCTTCTCAGTCTGGAAAGCGAAGAAGCCTGGATCAAGAATGGTGGCCAACTCGCAGGGTCATCCCACCTGATCTCTGTTACCCTAGAGATAATTGTGTAATTTATAATATGTAGGGTTTCTTAATTCCGGGATCTCCTATCAGCTAGTGCTCCGCAATGGGGCTGGAGACCCTCTAACAACCCACGGTTTCAGTATGCGCCTGTTTGTTCTTATAGAAGACAGCTGATGGTTTTATGACATGTTACTAGTTCTAAACCAAGGTCTGACGTATACTCTACAAACATAGGGTTCCTAAGTATGGTCATTTATTAGTCAGTGATCTGCAGGTCAATGAGAGGACCCTGGTTATATATTGTGTCATTATACTTCTGTTCGCTACTAGTGAAGAGAATTAAGAGTTACATTATATGCTAGTTAGCCTACTGACCGAAATGATGAATAACCACACTTTATGAATGTTTCCTAGCTAATTGATAACAATTCTTTCTGCATTATAGTTCGACATGAGCTGACTTATGTGCTTAAGGAAAGTTATGGTTAGTCTCGTGGTGGTCTCTTCACCTGTTTCTGGAAGACCGACCCCACACAGTATAAAGTTTTACGTTATTTGCCTCTTCTCCGAGGTTTACTTAGGTTACACGTGTGTATATCCCCCTCAGGGACTCCACACTATCCCCTTCTTGTTTGTCTTCCCTGTCTGGTGTACCTTTTTCCCTTCCTAACCATTGTGTTTTTCCCCTTTGTCTCTTCCTATTTCCCCCTCTTCTTGGGACTAGAGAGATAGACCTGGCACTATAAGATGTCTACTCCTGGCAAGATTAAACTTGTCTCCTTAAATGTTCGAGGGTTCAACATTCCAGAAAAAAAGAACAAAGATACTGTCAGGTTCACAGAAAGAAAAAGCTCATATTATCCTGTTACAGGAAACTCACTTTAAGACAAATCATGTTCCATGTTTACGATCAAAATCCTATAACACCTGGTATCATAGCACGAATCCTGAGGCTAAAGCTAGAGGAGTCTCCATTGCTTTTCATAAATCCTTCTCGTGTTCTGTTCTAGATTTCAGGTCCTGTGACAAAGGAAGATACGTCTTCGTCAAACTGGCAATCCATGGGAGAACGTACACAATTGGTAACATCTATCTGCCAAATTCGGGACAGGGTAAGGCCTTTGCCTCTATAATGTCTGGATTGGACTCCTTCATTGAGGGGGTTCTCCTCCTTGGGGGCGACTTCAATCTGACACTAAATCCGAAGGTAGACACATCCCTAGGCAGGTCCTTAGTGCCATTTTCGGCAGTATCCAGGATACGCACGATTCTACACAATAGAAGATTGATAGATGTCTGGAGAACCTTACATCCAAATGACAGAGACTACACATACTTTCCTCGGCCCACCGTACTTACAGCAGGATTGACTTGTTTGCCATCTCTCACCATGCTTTAATGTTCCAACCTAAGGCCTCTATTGGCACAGCTTTGTGGTCAGATCATGCACCCATATCCCTTACCCTGGAATTGCCTGATTTGGTGGCCAGGGAATGGACATGGCGACTGAATGACACCCTGTTAAGAGATACGGTGTGCAACAAGGCAATTGAAGATACAATCCAGGATTTTTTGGTGAACCATGCTTCTGATACAACGGCACCTCCTTTGCAGTGGGAAGCACTTAAATGTGTAGTACGAGGCACACTCGTACAACACGGATCTAGACTGAAAAAAGAAGGGGAGGCTCATATCAAAAAATTTACAGAGCGCTTGCACGACTTAGAATCACTACACAAACGACTCCTTACCCCCTCTCTGATGGCGGAACTAACAACAATAAGAGATAATCTTAAAATAGCTATAGATAAACGGTTCACCTTCTCTAGGGAAAGATTCCAGAGTTTTATGTATGACAAGGCCAATAAATGTGGGAACGCGCTGGCCACGCTGACCATCGCAAACATATATCCCTGTGATTAAAGATCATAGAGGTCAGTCAGTACATCATCCCTCTTACATTGCCAATACCTTTAGAACGTATTATGAATCCTTATATAATATTAGGGGCCAGTTTGCAGATATGTCCCAACAAGATCTTGAGAGACGTATATCTACATACATGTCAGAAACAGCTTTACCAGGGATATCGGCTGAGCAGAGTACAGATTTAGATCAGTCTTTCACAGAAACAGAGGTTAAAACAGTAATATCATCCCTTAAAGGGAAGAAAAGTCCTGGCCCAGATGGTTTTACAGCCATCTTCTTTAAAAGATACCAAGAATTATTGCTCCCCTTCCTAACAAAGATATATAACAGTATATCCCCTACATGTCTCTTCCCTAAACAACCCCTAGAGGCCCACATAGTGGCTATACCTAAACCAAATAAGGACGGTACTGTATGCAGTAACTATAGGCCAATATCTTAAATAAATTGTGATATTAAGATCTATTCGAAAATCCTAGTGAATAGACTCAATAATATACTGCCTGATATTATTAACAGAGACCAAGTAGGATTCATCTTTGGGAGAGAGGCTAGAGACAATTCTATCCGCACCATTACCCTAATTTCGCAAGCTCAGAAACAAAAAATACCCATGTGTCTGATGTCGGTGGATGCTGAAAAGGCGTTCGATAGGGTACACTGGCAATTTATGCTGGCTTCCCTAAAGAAAATAGGCATAGGGGAAAGGTATGTAGAACTGGTAGCAGCTTTGTATTCACATCCATCAGCACGAGTCCGTACTAATGGTATTCTGGCCCCACCATTTGACATACACAATGGAACGTGACAGGGATGCCCATTGTCTCCACTTCTATATGGCCTATTAATGGAACACTTGGCAGAAGCTATTAGGAACAACCCGGACATTAAAGGGATAGAGACACCAAACATGCAACATAAACTTGCTCTTTTTGCAGATGACCTCCTACTATATGTAACTTCCCCCCACACCTCCATCCCATCCGTGCTAAAGGAGTTCGATAGATTTAGCCATCTTAGCAACTTTAAGATAAACATGGATAAGACTGAAATGTTAAATATTTCTCTCTCTCAAGAGATGACTGAATCTCTCAAACATAACTTCCCATTTAAATGGAAAGCTGATAGCTTATCATATCTAGGTATTCAGGTTCCAGCTCAGCTACACCAGTTATTCCCCTTAAACTACATACCTCTACAGAAAAGAACCCTTGAGGAACTTCAGACATACAAACTTAAACATCTCTTATGGTTCGGCCGTATGAATACAGTCAAAATGGACATCTTGCCGAGGTTTTTATACCTATTTCAAACTATACCTATTCATGTACCTAAAAAATACTTCCTAGAGATCCAAAGGGCCCTTAACAGGTTCATTTGGCACACCAGTAAGCCTAGATTAACTAAAAAGGTCCTGATCAAACATAAATCCCTAGGGGGGTTTGGTTTACCAGATATTCGCCTATATCGTGAAGCGGCGGTACTTGCTAGACTTTTAGATTGGAGACATAAAGGCTTAAAGAAGCTTTGGGTCACTCTGGAACAATCTTTGTCTCCTCTCTCCCTTCAAGCCATACCCTGGCTAAATATAAAGGATAGACCCTCTCAGGAAGAATGTCCATTTCTCGTGAGACATGTCCTAGCAGTCTGGGAGGAATGGATCAATAAATCCCAAATTACCTTCATGGGAATCCAGCATTTATCCCGGGCATGACTCAGTCATCCTTTCTCATCAAAACCACACATAATGATCTAATGAGAATTAGAGATGTTCTGTCAGAGGGAACACTATCCTCTTTTGAGAATCTACTCCAGAGCGTAGCAATTAGCACGACTTCCTGGCTGGGATACGCTCAACTAAGTTCCTTTTTTGGAACCACATTTTCCAGAGGAACAGTGAACCCAATGACAGGTTTTGATAGGTTATATCTGCAACAGGGCACAATTGAAGGTACTTTGTCCACACCTTACCGAGTGCTTCTTGATATACATAGTGGAGAAAGGGCACCATTTTTCTATAGTTGGGAATCTGATTTGCAGACCCGGTTCACAGACGAAGAGGTAGAGAAGATGTGTACGTTCTCCCATGGAATCTTACTGGCGTCACAGGTCAAAGAAAAGAATTACAAAATTCTCTCGAGATGGTACTACTGTCCTACTAAATTACATCAGATGTTCCCTACGGTGACAGAAAAGTGCTGGAGATACGTGAATGATAGGGGTTCCTTGTTACATATTTGGTGGAGCTGTCCGAAAATCCACTCGTTCTGGGAGCGAATCTTGCAGATCTATGCCAAATACTCAAACAGAATGATGCTTAACACTCCACAACTTACCCTACGATCCCTGATTCCTGGCTCTCTTGCCCAGGTCAAGAAAGGGGTTCTGTGACATTTCCTGTCCGCTGTGAGCATGGTTATCCCTAGACATTGGAAGTTCACCTCTCGACCCACATTGGTTGAATGGTCAAGAGAGCTAAGATTTATATTACGTATGGAAGAGTTGATAGCAAACGAGCAAGAAAGAGCTGAATGTTTTGCACGTAGCTGTGACCCCTTACTCCAGTTTCTGGACTCATCGGAATTTGTTGACGTATTAGGAGCGTAATGAGTTTTAGAACTTATAAGATCTCTCACAGTATCTTTAGGTCAGGTCCATTTGTTTTAACATCTTTCAATGTTGTCTTCCACTCCATCCCCCTCCTTCCTTATGTCTCCTTTGTTCCTCCCCATGTTATTGTCTTACTAATTGGTGATAATTTCCAGTGAGATAAAACGTATAGCCACAAGGAATATACTGAGATTGACAATTGGCTACATAGGTCACAATGCTTCATGAGTAGTGTTTAACATGGATACAATGTTGCAAGAGAGTCTATATCTGTATTCACTTTTTGATGATTGTATACATTCTTTATATTTGTTGTATTAATAACAGCTTTCTCATTGTTACTTTATGCGCTGGACCCTAAATGGTTCCATTGTAATATTCTCGTACATCAATTGTCACTATTCATTTTTGAAATTGGTGATTTCAATAAACTCAGAGTAAACATAAAACAGACATGTCAGGAGTGGTGACAGGTCCTCTTTAAGTCTGTTGGCTTCATAGACTGCAGCCACTTTGAAAAGTGGCAAGCATCGTGTAAAAGCAAGAAATTCTACATTTTTTGTACAAAACTAGTCTTGAAAAAATTTCCTTCTCCTAAGGTTTTATATGATCTTTCTTGAAAGTGCACTGAAATTGTACATTATGCGATTTTCTTACATCTCCTATTGTTTCCTGGTTTGCTATTGTCTCATTAAATCTTGATTGCTTAATAAAAAGATTAATTACTTTATCTGGGAAAATAAGAACATTTATTTCATTTTCCAGGTGATGACGGAATGAGCAACTCCCATGGACATCTCTATGTATCTTCCTATCATGAAGTAGAAGAAAACAGTAGCGTACAAGATAATTTAATAACGCCTAATGTACCCTCAGTCCTTCACAGCAGAGATATATCCATCGATGCTGCTGGTCACAAGAAACCTTCATCTAATCAATCACTGATTGCCAAACAAATAACTGGACATAGATGGGAGGAAATAT
Source organism: Bufo bufo (assembly GCF_905171765.1). Taxonomy (NCBI): domain Eukaryota; kingdom Metazoa; phylum Chordata; class Amphibia; order Anura; family Bufonidae; genus Bufo; species Bufo bufo. The sequence continues at coordinate 611,890,603 of NC_053392.1, forward strand.
TTTTGCATGGTAAACATTCAAATCATAAATCTAACCTTTCTTTGCATGCGAGAAATTGCAGAGATAAAAGGCCATTTTCATGCTCAGAATGTGGGAAATCTTTTACCAAGAAATTCATTCTAGTTGGACATCAGAGAACTCACACAGGAGAGAAGCCATTTTCATGTTCAGAATGTGGGAAATGTTTTAGTCGGAAATCATATTTTTATAAACATCAGAGAAGTCACATAGGAGAGAAACCATTTTCATGTTCAGAATGTGGGAAATATTTCATTCAAAAGTCGGATTTTCATAGACATCAGAGAACTCACACAGGAGAGAAGGCATTTTTATGTCATGAATGTGGGAAGTGTTTTAGTCAAAAATCTGATCTTGATAAACATCAGAGAACTCACACAGAGGAGAAGCTATTTTCATGCTCAGAATGTGGGAAACGTTTTAGTCAAAAATCAGATCTTGATAAACATCAGAGAACTCATACAGAGGAGAAGCTATTTTCATGCTCAGAATGTGAGAAATGTTTTAGTCGGAAATCATATCTTGTGAGCCATCTAAAATTCCACTTAGGGGTGAAGCTATTTTCATGCTCAGAATGTGGGAAACGTTTTAGTCAAAAATCTGATCTTGATAAACATCAGAGAACTCATACAGGGGAGAAGCCATTTTCATGTACAGAATGTGGGAAATGTTTTAGCACAAAATTATATCTTAGTAGACATCATAGAGCTCACTCAGGAGAGAAGCCATTTTCATGCTCAGAATGTGGGAAATGTTTTAACACAAAATTATATCTTAGTAGACATCATAGAACTCACACAGGAGAGAAGCCATTTTCATGCTCAGAATGTGGAAAATGTTTCATTCAAAAATCAGATCTTGATAGACATCAGATAACTCACACTGAAGAGAAACCATATATATGTCCTGAATGTGGGAAGTGTTTTCGTCGGAGATCATATCTCATGGACCATCTAAGAATTCACACAGGAGAGAATCTATTTGTATGTCCTGAATGTGGTAAATGGTTTAGCCGGAAATCAAATCTGGGGGAACATCTAAGAATTCACACAGGAGAGAAGCCATTTTCATGCTCAGAATGTGGAAAATGTTTTACGCATAAATCAACTCTTCTTCAACATCAGAGAACTCACACAGGGGAGAAGCAATTGTAATGTTTAGATTGTATGAAATGTTGCAGGTGTGGACCTGTAGGACCTGCTGCTTAACAGTGCCTTCTGATGTATATGTTATATTACATGAACCTTATACACCACACTATACAATATAACAAAGAATACAAGTCACATGTCCCTGACCATTAACTACCAGCTGCATCTTACTTTTTTGTAACGTTATTTAATTTTTCAGAAAGCAAAAAAATATAAAAAAAGATCCATTGAAACAGAAAAATCTTGTCAGAGTACATTAAAATACATCATCTTCACCGAATAGGGATATTAGGCAGACTGCAGTACCTACTATCTGAAAAGGATCAGCAATGTATCCGAAAGGCATTCAGAAACAAAACTGAAAAATGGTTGCAAATTTAAAAGTAGAAACAGAGAACAGAAGAAAAAGAGAGAAAAAAGTAGGGGGGGGGGGGGAGGAGAGGCAGTGAAGCTTCGGGCCTAAGAGACTAACAGAAACCTGAAATAGAATCAAATGTCGACATATTTCGGGAAACTTGACATTTGTGCCCCTCACAGATGTAATAAGGTCCTCCATCCTCATGACCTTCTGAATTTTACTAAACCAGAGAGCTATGGTTGGCGCTGATGTTTGTTTCTACAGACATCGGATACAAGCCATTGCCGCATTAACCAAATGACGTACCACAGACTTCCGATAAATTGACAAGGGGATGTCACTATGGTGAAGCAAAAAGAAGGTGACATAGGGAGAACACGAGAAGTGAATTTAGAAGAGGTGCGCCATACCTTTTACCAGCAGCCAGCAAGCACAGGACACTCCCAAAAGACTTAATATCCAAATCCTGTTCCCAACTTTGAATGTAAGAGGGAGACGTCCGATTGGACGTTGAGTCAAGGAGACTTGATTTAAGATTTGAAAAAGGGCATGTCTCAAAATTCCTGTTGAATTACAGATACATTCGAAGGTTGTTTTATCCCTCGCATATGTAGAGGCCTGTGGAAGGGACAATAGGAAATGTCGTAGTTGTGTTTGCCACGACGATAGGGGCACCTAAGAGCCTGCATTGTTAACCAGCTATCCAAAGAGTGAAAGAAGTGCTCTAAATTCATTAGCTATTATCCAGCGCCAAAAGGAACCCTGTTCCAATAGGGGGGAAATATAGTGTTGGCTAAGATAGGAAACGATGGGGAGGGGGATATATTGGGCTGAGCAAAAACAAGTATGGGGTCAGGTGGGTGGCCAAAATCTTGGAGAACAATTTGAGGTCTACATTTATGAATGAGATTGAGCAGTAGCTTTGACATTGGGAGGGTTCTTTCCCCTCCTTAGGAATCACAGTGACATGGGCGCGAAGGGTATCTAAGGGCATTGTTTGTCCTGCGGAGAGGGAGTTGTAGGCCTGTAGAAACTGAGGTGAGAGTATATAGGCAAACTTTTTATAGTATGTTAAGGGTTGCCTGTCATGGCCGGGGCCTTGCCAGTCTGGGTGTCTTTAATAGCGCAGTTCAGTTCTGCTAAAGTTAGGGAAGACTCTTGGGCAGAAACCGCCTCAGCAGACAGTTGACCTAGACTGGAGGAAGAGATCGAAGTCTGAATGGAACGGCCTTGTTCCTCAATGTCAGAAGGAAAGGAAGAGGGTAGATTATAGAGTGACTGATAGTATGTGCAGAACACCTCAGTTATCTTCTGGGGCAATTCTGAGCGCTGACTGTGAGGGCTCAAGATGTGGGGGACGTAAGAGTGGACACAAGTCTTATGGAATGCCCTCGCAAGGGTTCTACCAGGTTTATTACCGAATTTGTAGTAGTGTCTTCAACATTTAACTAAAGTCGCCTTTGCTTTAGAGAGGTACAGAGAGCGAACTTGTTCATGCAATTGCGTTAGCTCTTACCAAAGTGTTTGTCCAAAGTGGACTTTTGAATCTCATCCAGGTCATATTTACGTTAGAGGAGTCTGGACACTAGAGCCGTCCGTTCCTTTTTAACCCAGGAACCCACCTCTAATGAAACATTTATAGCTTAGATGGTAAGGGGATCACAATCTGGGGTGATGTTGAGGGCAGAATATTCAGTTATGTAACTTTTAACTTCTTGGAGGACCTGTGGCTCCTGAAGAAGCGAGTCATTCATTTGGCAGTGCAAAGCTCGAGCCTGCAGTGTTGGGAGGTTGAATGATAGGGAGATCAGGGCATGGTTGGAAAAGGTGATTGGGTCAATCCCTTCCCCCAGTAAGATGTCCTAGAAAGTAATCCAATCTGGAGTACGAGTTGTGGGGGATAGAGTAAAACGTGTAATACCTGGAAGTTGGGTACAGGGTACGCCATGAGTCAACCATTTGGTGTGAATGGAGAAGGTCTCGTAACTTAGACTGAGTAGATGGAGGGAGATATGTGTGGAGTCCCCCTCTGTGAAAGTTTCCAAAGTCACCAATGCCCGGCTAAAGAAAGGGATTTGTCTGAAGTTCGAGGTGTAGTCTTTCCTGCCAGCTTACCTTTGACGAAAAGATATCTACCTTCTTTATCAGTATGGGTGTCAACAGAATTGGAGATGAGAATGGAGACCCCCTTGGTCTTGGAGTTCGGTGAAGAGCTGTGGTACCTATGTGGAAAACGAGAATTAGAGAGGAGTTGAATGAAGTCAGATCAGAAATGCATCTCTTGATTGAACGCAATGTGTGCTCTTTTCTTACATAGAAGTCGGAGGAGTCGGAATGTTCAGGCCCTGGGCATTGAGAGACACAGTTAGTACATCAGACATGGTATGTTAGAGCGATACGTTTGTACTAGTAGAATGAGGAAGAATGAAAAAAAAAAAATTAATAAAAAGAGGGAGAGGGGACGGGTTCAGAAAAAAGAGCGAGAAGAAGAAGGAAGAAGAGAAGAAAACAAGAGTATGGAGGGCACTGTAGTCCCCTTAAAAAGGAGAAAATATTAGAGTTGAATTAACAATCACAAAACTGTGAATTAACCAACCCAAAGGTAAAATCTCTGGGGAGGGTAAGGTCACAGTACCCTAATGGGGGGAGGTGGAACAGCAAGACAGCTATAAGAATAACATTTAAGTTCACACAGAGTCCATTTATAGTGTAGAGATAAGGCTGCAGGAAACCTCTAGTCCCCAGCGCAAAACATTTGAGTTGGAAGGAAGAACATGGGAAAAGATAAGCAAACAGGTGGCTAAAACATGAAGCCTAACAAGGGTAAACTGGGAGTCTCCAGCACCCCCCTCAATGGGCAGTTAACCTACAGAGACTACCCCCGAGAGTAGAGGAAAGAACAGGGCATGACATGTCGATGACAGCAGGATGGTCCTAGAAAAAGTGCTCAGTGAGGCGGGGACCAAGAGCGACCACGTGGGGTCTGTTGAGGTAGTGGTGCCGGATTCCTCCAGGCCCTGCCATCTCCAGCATTCTGGGTCTGTAGAAGCAGGGGTAGGGTCCAGTCAGGACACTGAACGGGGGTTGTTTTCAGGAAGTGGAAGGCCTCAGAGAGGTCCGCTGAGGAGAAAACCACGTGCGTGTGTCCCTGCTTGCGGAATATAATGTGGAAAGGGTGGCCACAGCAGTATGTGGTTCCCGACACTTTGTTGCCTCCAGCAGTGGGCAGGCTAACCTTCTCATGAAGAAAGTGGGACGAGAAACATCTGGCAAGATGGTGATGAAATAGTTATTGTAAAAGACCCCCTGTAGTTCCCAGGCCCTCCGCAGTGTGTCCTCTTTCAGCTTGTAGAAGTGCACCTAACAGATGACATCTCATGGAGTGTCAGAGTCACGGTTCCGGGCGGCAGCCACTCTGTGCACCCTATCCAGCACTATCTCCGTGTCTAGGGGTTGGCTCAGGATTTTATTAAAGATATGCACCACAGTGCCATGTCGACTGGGCATGATTCTGTAATGGCACGTAACTTCATATTATTGCAGTGTCCTTGTTTTCAGTGTCATCCAAGTGCAAGGAAAAGTCTTTGATCTTAGTAGTGTGAGCGTCCATGATGGTAGATATAGTAGATAGCGCAGAAGTGGCAGTAGATTGATGTTGTTCCAAGATAGTAACCCTTTCAGCTACAGTAGGGTCTACATGTAGTGGTTAACTGCCTAAAGGGCCTGGGTCTGCTTCTCCTCAATGCGAGAAATATGTGCCACCAGGTCTGCTCTAGTACTGAGAGCTCTAACCATCTCCCATAATTCAAAGTATTATCCCGAGGTGAGAGGTTAATAGAAAGTTCACAGTGGTCAGAGAGTGACTGGGAAGTGGCTGTAAACATAGCTGGCATACTCTGACTGAGGAATGGCGTCTCGGTGACTGGAGGACAAGAGGCAGGTACCTGTGGTGGGGCCTGGTAGGCCATTATGTAGCCTGAAAGTGGTGTGCTGTGCAGCCTAGGGAGCACCATGTGCTCTTTGCCGCGTGAGAGCGGGGTGTGTGCCGCAGGTCTGAGTGCTCTGTGACAGAGCGCGGGTTGACAGTGCCAGAGAGAGCACTGAGGGAGACACATGGGTGTAGTGTAGCGGCGGGGGCCTCCATTGCTGGAGCGGTGTGCGGTGTAGTAGTGTCACGACTGTGACTGATCCAGACAGGTCTGGGAGGAGAAGGTCGCAGCGACTTGCTACTCGCGATAGCTTGTGAGTTTGCTCCGTGGTTCAGGGTATGTCATCTGGGTTTTGCCTTTTGTCCTGACTGGGAGTTTGTAGGCATCCTTCTCAGGTGAGTCCTGTCTGCCACTCCCAGCTACTATATTAGTTTCAGTTTCACTTGCAGTCATTGCCAGATATAGTCCTTACTTCTGTAACGGTCACGTCCACACACACACAGGGGGAAGGGTAGTGACCACTGCGCTCCACCCTCACCCCTGGCCCTGCCTACTTGCCTCACGAGTCCTGATGACAGGGGACAACTGGACGGCAGTCCCTAACTTAGGATATGTGCAGGGAAGACAGACAAGACAAAATACGGAACATGAACGGACCGGGTCAGAACCAAGAGAGCTACGCAGTACAACGGATTAAGCAAAGAATGGTCAGGAGAAGCCGGGGTCAAATACCAGGAGAGTAGCGAAGTACAAGAGGAGTCCTAAGAGAGTAGTCAGGTGGGAGCCGAGGTCACAAAACCAGGATGTATGCGCAGTACAGGAGGAGCAGGCAGAGGATCGTCAGGGAACAGGATCAGGTAAATATTCAGTAGTCCAACAAATAGCCAGGAACCTAGAAATTAACAGGCAACCTGTAGCCAGCAGGCTGCCTGTATTTATAGTGGGGAGTGAGGGTCATGTGACGTGGCCAGCGTCACATGACCGACAGACCAACCAGTCGAGCACCGAGTGATCATCTCGGCGCTCAAGGCAGACTAGGAGCAGGGAGCCACCCAGCTAGTAAAGCCGCCCTGGGAATGAGGTCAAACACAGAACCTCATTCCAAAAGCTAAGCAACAGTTCTGCGGGCAATGGAGGACCGAGTGCACCTTCGGAACCCCGTGACAGTACCCCCCCTTTTACGAGGGGCCACCGGACCCAAGACTTCAGGCGATGGCTTTTCAGGGTGTTCTAAATGAAATTTACGAACAAGTCTAGGAGCATGAACCTCCCTGGCAGGTACCCAAGATCTCTCTTCAGGTCCATACCCCTTCCAGTGAATCAGGTACTGCAAGGAATTACGCACCTTCCTGACATCCACTATTTTAGACACCACATACTCGACAGCATCATTAACAAGAACCGGCGGAGGCGAGGCTTTCGATGGTACTACCGGTTCAAAATATTTTTTAAGTAGAGATTTATGGAACACATTATGAATGTGGAATGACTCGGGCAGCTCCAACCTAAATGATACCGGGTTAATCACCTCCGTGATCCTATATGGACCAATAAAACGAGGAGCAAATTTTCTAGAAGCTACCTTGAGAGATAGATTCTTGGAGGACAACCATACTTTATCCCCAACCTGAAAGTTCACCCCCCTTGAACGTCTCCTATCGGCCTTGAGTTTTTGAGAACTTTGAGCCTTTTCTAGGTTCGATTGAACCCGGGCCCAAACAGTGCACAGTTCGGAGGAGAGTTTATCAGCTTCAGGGTTAGAGGAGGAGATGGACGACCCAGAATGAAAACGGGGATGAAAACCATGGTTACAAAAGAAAGGGGAGACCCCAGCAGAAGAATTGACACGGTTATTCAGAGCAAATTCAGCCAACGGAAGGAATTTGACCCATAATTGCTGGTCATCAGCAACATACAACCTCAGGAATTGTTCCACAGACTGATTAAGGCGTTCAGTCTGCCCATTACTCTCAGGATGGTAGGCGGAAGAAAAAGACAACGAAATTTTACATCTTTGACAGAAGGCCCTCCAGAATTTGGACACAAACTGCACACCCCTGTCCGAAACAATATTTTCCGGGATGCCATGTAAACGAACAATCTCTCTCACAAAAATAGATGCCAGGATTTTAGCATTCGGAAGTTTAGACAGGGGAATGAAATGAACCATCTTGCTAAACCTATCGACCACTACCCAAACCACAGTCTTACCCTCCGCCAGCGGTAGGTCAGTTATAAAGTCCATCGAGATATGGGACCAGGGTCTACTGGGAATGGGTAGGGGTCGTAGGTTACCAGCAGGGCGAGTCCTAGGTGTCTTAGACCTGGCACAAACCTCACAGGCTGACACGTAGGACTTGACATCCCTGGTCAGAGTGGGCCACCAATAAGATCTAGAAACCAGATCCTTAGTGCCCTCAATACCCGGATGTCCACAAAAGGCAGAATCGTGACACTCACCCAACAGCTGGAGACGAAATTGTACAGGAACAAACAACTTATCTGTTGGGGTGGATACCGGTGCCAGATGTTGTTCAGCCTTAATGCGAGCCGAGATATCCTGGGTTAGAGCCGCTAAGAAGATGTTTGCTGGTAGGATGGATTCAGGCGGCGTCTCAGTGGGTTGAAAAGCATGGAAGCTCCGAGATAATGCGTCTTTCACATTTTTACTTCCCGGCCTGAACGTAATGGAGAAATCAAAACGGGTAAAAAACAGAGCCCATCGGGCTTGTCGGGGATTCAACCTCTTAGCGGACTCGAGAAACATTAGGTTTTTATGGTCAGTGACAACAGTTACTCGATGCCTTGCCCCCTCCAAAAAATGTCTCCACTCCTCAAATGCCCATTTAATGGCCAACGGCTCCATATTCCCTATGTCGTAGTTTCTCTCCGTGGGAGAGAATTTCCTAGAGAAGAAGGCACACGATCTCAGGTTAGTGAGGCTAGCAGGACCTTGTGAAAGGACTGCTCCTGCGCCGTCCTCGGACGCATCCACCTCCACAATAAAGGGTCTCTCCTGATCAGGCTGGATCAGAATGGGAGCGCTACTAAATGCCTATTTTAATGTTTCAAATGAAGAAATGGCCTTGGTAGACCAATTCTCCAAATCCGCCCCTTTCTTAGTAAGGTCGGTCAATGGCTTAGCAATTACAGAAAAATTCATGATAAATTTACGGTAGTAATTAGCGAAACCCAAAAACCGTTGTAAAGCCTTTAAGGATGAAGGCCTTACCCATTCCTTAATTGCTAAAACCTTACCAGGATCCATCTTAAAGGTGTGAGGAGTCAAAACATGCCCTAGAAACAGTATCTCCTGTACACCAAAGACACATTTCTCTTGCTTAGCGGATAGCTGGTTCTCCCTCAACACCTCTAATACTTGTTTGACATGGGACACATGAGATTCGAAATCAGGAGAGAATATCAAAATGTCGTCAAGATAGACAATAATAAATTTACCTAAGAACTCCCTAAGAATATTGTTCATTAAGTTTTGGAACACATCTGGGGCATTGCTGAGTCCAAAAGGCATCACCTGATATTCAAAGTGTCCTATCGGAGTATTGAACGCTGTCTTCCATTCGTCTCCCTCCTTGATTCGGATTAGATTGTATGCCCCTTTCAGGTCAATCTTGGAAAACCAGGTTGCCCCCAAAACCTGGTTAAATAAATCCGGAATCAATGGGAGAGAGTATCTATTTTGGACAGTGATTTTATTTAATCTCCGGTAATCAATACAAGGCCTAAGACCACCATCCTTCTTTTTAACAAAGAAAAACCCTGCTCCCATAGGAGAGACTGAAGGTCTAATATGCCCTTTAGCAAGCCTCTCCTTAATATAATCTTCCATAGCCTTGCGTTCGGGCCCTGAAAGATTATAAATTCGACCTTTAGGAAATTCGGCACCCTCAATTAGCTCTATGGCGCAATCATAAGGTCTATGGGGGGGTAGAACCTCTGGAGTAAGGGACAAGAACACATCAGAATATTCCTTAATTACAGAGGGTAATGTATTAGACCTTACTGAAACCCCAGCCTGGACCACGGACAAGCATGAGTCACACTTAGGTCCCCATTTCACCAACTCTCCTTTGGACCAATCAATTGTGGGGTTATGTAAACAGAGCCAAGGCAACCCTAGTACCACCTCAACCGGTAGGTTCTCCAGGACTAGAAGAGAACATCTCTCAGAGTGGCACACACCCACGGACAGAGAAATTTCAGAGGTACATGACCTCACCGTACCACCAATCAGGGGAGTAGCATCAATAGCCATGACATGGATAGGTGTAGGTAAAGCAAACATTGGAATACCCAATTTACAAGCAAACTCAAAGTCAATAAAGCTGGCCGCTGAACCGGAGTCAATAAAGGCCTTACCCGGCCACTTATTAACCCCCAGAGAAATTGTTATGGGTACCAAAAGCTTACCTTTAGAAAAATCAGGGTGTACCTGGTCTTTAGGTTGTCTTGCCTTAGAAGACTTGTCAGAGAGGTCCCTCTTAGGACACTTGTTGATCCAATGGCCAGGATTTCCACAGTAGAAGCACTCTCCGCGTCTGCGACGAAGATTACCCCGGGTCATGCCAACCTGCATGGGTTCCTCGGTGGAGACCTCAGTGTTGTCCCTGGAAAAGGCCTCTGGCTGGACCACCATCTGAGAACAGAACTGTCGTTCTTGTCGTCTCTCTCTAACTCGTCTGTCAAGTCGGACAACTAGGGTTATCATCTCCTCTAAGGTCTCAGGAATTTGGTAATTGACCAATAGATCTTTTAAATTATCAGATAGCCCAGACCTAAACTGACTCTTCAGGGCTGGTTCATTCCATCCTGAGGGGACACACCACCGTCTGAATTGGGTGCAATACTCCTCCGCAGGGAGATGGCCCTGAACCAGTGCCCTAAGAGCTGTCTCGGCTACCAGGGCCCTGTCTGGTTCGTCATAGAGGGTACCCAGGGCCTGAAAAAACCCTCCACAGAAGTTAGACAACTGGCCCCAGGAGGTAACGAAAATGCCCAGTCCTGGGGATCACCCTGTAGTAGAGAAATGATAATCCCCACGCATTGGCTCTCGGGACCGGAGGACACGGGGTGCAAACGGAAGTAGAGTTTGCAATTCTCCTTAAAGGAGAGAAACCTCTTCCGGTCTCCAGAAAAGGGTTCTGGGAGCTTGATCTGGGGTTCAAAATATGGACTGGAGGACAGAGGAGTGGAAGAACCTTGCCCTAACTCACAAGAACAGAGTTTCTCTCCTAGCTCCTGCACCCTCTGTGTCAAGTTAGAGACATGGTCAGTCAGGGTAGTAAGAGGATTCATGATACAGTGGTTATTGGGCCTGTTAATCTGTAATGGTCACGTCCACACACACACAGGGGGAAGGGTAGTGACCACTGCGCTCCACCCTCACCCCTGGCCCTGCCTACTTGCCTCACGAGTCCTGATGACAGGGGACAACTGGACGGCAGTCCCTAACTTAGGATATGTGCAGGGAAGACAGACAAGACAAAATACGGAACATGAACGGACCGGGTCAGAACCAAGAGAGCTACTCAGTACAACAGATTAGGCAAAGAATGGTCAGGAGAAGCCGGGGTCAAATACCAGGAGAGTAGCAAAGTACAAGAGGAGTCCTAAGAGAGTAGTCAGGTGGGAGCCGAGGTCACAAAACCAGGATGTATGCGCAGTACAGGAGGAGCAGGCAGAGGATCGTCAGGGAACAGGATCAGGTAAATATTCAGTAGTCCAACAAATAGCCAGGAACCTAGAAATTAACAGGCAACCTGTAGCCAGCAGGCTGCCTGTATTTATAGTGGGGAGTGAGGGTCATGTGACGTGGCCAGCGTCACATGACCGACAGACCAACCAGTCGAGCACCGAGTGATCATCTCGGCGCTCAAGGCAGACTAGGAGCAGGGAGCCACCCATCTAGTAAAGCCGCCCTGGGAATGAGGTCACACACAGAACCTCATTCCAAAAGCTAAGCAACAGTTCTGCGGGCAATGGGGGACCGAGTGCACCTTCGGAACCCCGTGACAACTTCCAGTTCTATTCTGACCATTGAAGGAGATCGTTTGATGGTGTTGCTGTGGAGCCTCTTGTCCGGCGTGGACTGTCGTGATTGGGATCGCCTTCTCTGCTCGTGACTGGATAAGTCTATCTCTGCTATAGTTTGTTTGTTGCTGTCTTCCCCTGCTGTTCTCCTAGACATGAGTGATGGTGACTAGTGCTCCCATCGGCCTTTCCCCACTCTAGGCTTGTTAGGGTGACTGAGGGTTTAGGCATCCAGCTCGCCGCACGGGTTCACACCCCGTCTAGGGTATCAGGGCAGACAGGTGCCAGCTTAGGGTTAGTCAGGGGTGGCCATTCTATTCCCATCCGTAGATAAGGGTCCCCCTTCCCCTCCGTCTGGTGCGACACGACTGCTGCTGGGATAGCAGTCGTGACAAGTAGCCATCGGGCCAGAACAGAGGAATCAGCCGATGGAAGACTCAGGAGGGGCAACAAACTGTGTGCTGGCCTTCCTTTTGTAATGACTGCTGAGGGAATGCTGGGAACGGGTCTCCTGGGTGATTTCTGGCAGTGGACTCGGAGCCTTCAGCAGATGTGTCTTCATGCCGCCATGCCAAAGCCGCGCCCCATGCATCTTACTTCTAAAGGACCTTTAATGATGTCACAGTCAGTTGATCAGTCACACTCATAGACCAATAGTAGACAGGTTTTTTCATTATGGTAGGAATGTAAAGTTATGCACATGGGAAGGAATAATGCAAGTCACCCGTACATACTAAATGATAAAACACTCGGTAACACTGACATGGAAAAGGATCTAGGAATTTTAATAAACAGCAAACTAAGCTGCAAAAAACAGTGTCAGGCAGCTGCTGTCAAGGCCAATAAGATAATGGGTTGCATCAGAAGGGGCATAGATGCCCGTGATAAGAACATAGTCCTAACACTTTACAAATCGCTAGTCTGACCACACATGGAGTAGGCTCTGGGCTCCTCCGTCTGGTGCGACACGACTGCTGCTGGGATAGCAGTCGTGACAGTATATCTGGCCTTTTTTAAAAAAAAAAAAAAAATGACATTTCTTTTTTTTTTTTTTTTCCTGCTTGCTGTTTTGCTTTGTATTTTGTCTGTTCCACTATGGATCCGGTTTCGGTTTTGGCGAAACAATTACAGGGGATATCCCTTGAAGTGGCAGGATTAAAAGCAACAGTGCTGCAGCAGCAATCCTTGGGTTCCACCGTTGCTACTGGAAACCAAGGTACCCCTGAGCCAAAAGTGGCTTTACCTGATAGGTTCTCAGGAGGGAGAGACCAATTTGTAACCTTCAGAGAAGCTTGCAAATTGTTGTTCAGGTTACGCCCTAGATCCTCCGGCGGTGAGGAACAACGGGTGGGCATTGTATTTTTTCTCCTGCAAGGAGATCCGCAGGCTTGGGCTTTCTCCCTACCATCAGACTCTCCGGCCTTACGATCAGTGGAGGAGTTTTTTGAAGTCCTGGGTCTCGTATATGATGACCCGGACAGGGTCTCACTGGCTGAGTCTAAGCTACGTAGACTTCGGCAAGTGAACCGGTCTGCTGAACTATATTGTTCCGAATTCCGTAGGTGGGCTACTTATACGTTATGGAACGACTCGGCCCTTAGGAGTCAGTTCTGCCAGGGGTTGTCTGAAAAATTAAAAGACGCGCTGGCGGTATACAAGGTCCCTGGGTCTCTTGAGGCTGCTATGTCTCTGTCCATAAGAATCGACAGACGACTCAGGGAGAGACTATTAAATTTACCGGAGGCCTCTATAGGGCAGGGATCGGTCTGTTATGGTCCAGTCGAACCAATGCAAATAGGGGGCGCCACTAGATGGGTGAATCCTCCTAAGTTCCGCCGTAGGTCAGAGGTTTGTTTTCATTGTGGGGTCTTTTTGTAAAGGTTTGTCCCTCAGAACCCAAGAGACCACAAACAAAGGAGCCGCCGGAAAAACTAGAGTCCCCAGATTGTGCAGAGGAGAACAGTCTGGGCGTATTCGTTTCCTCCATATGCATGTCTCAGTTTTTGTTGTCCGCTACCGTTGAGGCGGGCAATAAAACTGAGATCTGTTCCGTCTTTTTGGACAGTGGGGCGGGGGTCAACTTGGTGGATTCACGGTTTGCTCAGGCTCTGGGTTTTACTCCGGAACCGGTATGCAGAACTATTCCTGTTTTTGCCATCAACTCCTCCCCTCTTACTCAGAGAGAGTTAACTCAGATCATCCATAATATCCATCTGCAGGTAGGGGACCTCCATAAAGAGCATATCTCTTGTTATGTCCTGGACGGTCTTCCGGCTCCTATGGTATTGGGGCTTCCCTGGCTGGTGACTCACAATCCAGTGGTGGATTGGCAGGCCGGGGAGATTGTGGAGTGAACATTGTAAGGACAACTGCTTGAGTAGTAGGTGCTCTACACTCTCTGTAACATCTTTACCTGCCTTTCTGTCAGATTTTATGGATGTGTTCTCTGAGAAGGGTTGTCAGGGGTTACCACCTCATCGTCCATATGATTGCCCGATTAATCTATTACCTGGGGCAAAACTACCTAAAACCCGGTTATACAATCTTTCCGGCCCGGAGAGGAAGGCTATGAAAGATTATATTTCGGAGAGTTTGGCTAAGGGACACATCAGACCCTCTTCTTCACCTGTGGCTGCAGGGTTCTTTTTCGTTAAAAAGAAAGATGGGGGCCTACATCCTTGCCTGGATTTCCGGGAATTAAACCGGATAACTATCCGAGATCCCTATCCTCTTCCTCTCATTCCCGACCTCTTTAATCAGGTTGCTGGTGCTAAATGGTTCTCCAAAATGGATCTCAGAGGAGCCTATAACCTGGTTCGCATCAAAGAGGGGGATGAGTGGAAGATGGCTTTTAATACTCCAGAAGGGCATTATGAAAATCTGGTCATGCCATTTGGTCTTACTAATGCGCCTGCGGTATTCCAACATTTTGTCAACAATATTTTTAGTCACCTTATCGGGAGATTTGTTGTGATATATCTTGATGACATCCTGGTCTATTCCCCGGATCTGGATACACATAAGATCCATGTGAGACAAGTGCTGCAGATATTAAGGGCCAACAAATTGTTTGCTAAGTTAGAAAAATGTGTGTTCGCCGTAAAAGAACTGCCATTTCTGGGGTATGTGTTGTCAGATTCAGGTTTCCGCATGGATCCAGAGAAAGTCCGGGCGATTATAGACTGGGATCTGCCTGAGAACCTGAAGGCATTGCAACGCTTCCTGAGGTTTGCCAATTTTTATAGAAAGTTTATAAAGAACTATTCCTTGGTGGTCAAACCACTGACGGACATGAGCCGTAAGGGATCCGATTTTTCCAAATGGTCACATGCAGCCAAAATTGCCTTTGCATCTCTGAAGGAGAGATTCACCTCGGCCCCTATTCTCGTACAGCCAGATGTCTCGCTTCCTTTTATTGTAGAGGTTGACGCATCAGAGGTGGGGGTGGGAGCGGTACTATCTCAGGGCCCGTCCCCTGGTGAATGGCGTCCGTGTGCTTTCTTTTCGAAGAAATTGTCTACTGCAGAAAGGAACTATGATATTGGCAACAGGGAACTTTTGGCTATTAAGTTGGCTTTTGAGGAGTGGCGTCATTTTTTGGAGGGGGCGGTTCATCCCGTCACGGTGATTACTGATCACAAAAACTTATTATATCTGGAGTCTGCTAAACGTCTCACCCCTAGACAGGCTCGGTGGTCGTTATTTTTTACTAGGTTTAATTTTGTAATAACCTATCGCCCGGGGGCAAAAAATACTAAGGCGGATGCATTGTCTCGAAGTTTTCCTGGAGGGGGTGATGTTGAGGTACCAGAGCCCATTTTGCAAAAGGGGGTGGTGGTCTCTGCATTACACTCAGGTTTGGAGGGGAGGGTGTTGGAAGCTCAGGGGGACGCCCGGCCTCCTGCCCCTCGGGTTAACTGTTTGTGCCAGAAAATTTACGACTGGAGATACTAAAAGAACACCATAACTCCACACTGGCAGGACACCCAGGTAGTAGGGCAACCTCTGAGTTAGTGTCTCGTCGGTTCCGGTGGCCTAAATGGCGCCAGGAGGTGTTGAATTTTGTGTCTGCATGTGCTACCTGTGCTCGTTCTAAGGTAGATCATACTCGTCCGGCAGGGCGTCTTTTACCTCTGGCCATCCCCAACAGGCCTTGGACGCACCTGTCAATGGATTTCATTACGGATCTACCAGTATCAGCGGGGAAGACTGTTATTCTTGTAGTTGTTGACAGATTCAGTAAAATGGTGCACTTTATTGCTCTTGCCGCATTGCCTAATGCTAACACACTGGCTCAGGTTTTTATTGACCACATCGTGAAGCTTCACGGGGTCCCTTCCGATATTGTTTCGGATCGTGGTACCCAATTCGTTTCTAAATTTTGGAAAGCTTTTTGTTCTCGTTTAGGGGTTCATCTGTCGTTTTCTTCATCTTTCCATCCACAGTCCAACGGTCAGACTGAACGTACCAATCAAAACCTAGAGACATATTTGAGATGCTTTGTTTCCGAAAATCAGGAGGAATGGTCATCTTATTTACCGTTAGCTGAGTTTGCCATTAATAATCGTCGTCAAGAATCCACCGATAAGTCACCATTTTTTGGTGCGTATGGTTTCCATCCTCAGTTTTGTACGTTTAGTGAGGGGGGGCCGTCTGGGATTCCCGAGGAGGAACGATTTGCGACTTCACTTTCCTCAGTGTGGCAGAGTGTGCAAGAAAGTTTGAAGAGAATTGGTGGTAGATACAAACGTGCGGCTGATAGGAAGCGCTCTGAAGGTCCGGACCTTGGGGTGAATGACTTGGTGTGGTTGTCTACCAGAAATATCAAGTTGAAGGTTCCCTCGTGGAAATTAGGTCCAAGATTTATTGGTCCTTATAGGGTAATTAAGATCATTAACCCGGTGGCTTTTCGTCTGGAGCTACCTCAGACTCTAAGGATCCATAATGTCTTCCACAGATCTCTGCTTAAGAGATATGTAGAACCTCCTGAACCATTGCCACTACCGCCTCCACCGGTGGTTGTTGATGGCAGTCTTGAGTTTCAGGTAGAAAAGATTGTTGATTCACGATATGTTCGCCGCTCTCTTCAGTACCTGGTGCACTGGAAAGGTTATGGTTCCGAAGAGAGAATGTGGGTTCCAGTATCAGAGATAAAAGCGGACAGACTCATTCGGGCTTTTCATAGCTCCCATCCGGAGAGGCCTGGTCTTGAGGGTCCAGGGGCACCTTGTAGAAAGGGGGGTACTGTCACGACTGTGACTGATCCAGACAGGTCTGGGAGGAGAAGGTCGCAGCGACTTGCTACTCGCGATAGCTTGTGAGTTTGCTCCGTGGTTCAGGGTATGTCATCTGGGTTTTGCCTTGTGAACCTTTTTCTCCTGACTGGGAGTTTGTAGGCATCCTTCTCAGGTGAGTCCTGTCTGCCACTCCCAGCTACTATATTAGTTTCAGTTTCACTTGCAGTCATTGCCAGATATAGTCCTTACTTCCAGTTCTATTCTGACCATTGAAGGAGATCGTTTGATGGTGTTGCTGTGGAGCCTCTTGTCCGGCGTGGACTGTCGTGATTGGGATCGCCTTCTCTGCTCGTGACTGGATAAGTCTATCTCTGCTATAGTTTGTTTGTTGCTGTCTTCCCCTGCTGTTCTCCTAGACATGAGTGATGGTGACTAGTGCTCCCATCAGCCTTTCCCCACTCTAGGCTTGTTAGGGTGACTGAGGGTTTAGGCATCCAGCTCGCCGCACGGGTTCACACCCCGTCTAGGGTATCAGGGCAGACAGGTGCCAGCTTAGGGTTAGTCAGGGGTGGCCATTCTATTCCCATCCGTAGATAAGGGTCCCCCTTCCCCTCCGTCTGGTGCGACACGACTGCTGCTGGGATAGCAGTCGTGACAAGTAGCCATCGGGCCAGAACAGAGGAATCAGCCGATGGAAGACTCAGGAGGGGCAACAAACTGTGTGCTGGCCTTCCTTTTGTAATGACTGCTGAGGGCGTGCTGGGAACGGGTCTCCTGGGTGATTTCTGGCAGTGGACTCGGAGCCTTCAGCAGATGTGTCTTCATGCCGCCATGCCAAAGCCGCGCCCCATGCATCTTACTTCTAAAGGACCTTTAATGATGTCACAGTCAGTTGATCAGTCACACTCATAGACCAATAGTAGACAGGTTTTTTCATTATGGTAGGAATGTAAAGTTATGCACATGGGAAGGAATAATGCAAGTCACCCGTACATACTAAATGATAAAACACTCGGTAACACTGACATGGAAAAGGATCTAGGAATTTTAATAAACAGCAAACTAAGCTGTAAAAACAGTGTCAGGCAGCTGCTGCCAAGGCCAATAAGATAATGGGTTGCATCAGAAGGGGCATAGATGCCCGTGATAAGAACATAGTCCTAACACTTTACAAATCGCTAGTCAGACCACACATGGAGTAGGCTCTGGGCTCCTGTAAACAAGGCAGACATAGCAGAGCTGGAGAGGGTTCAGATGATGGCAACTAAAGAAATAACTGGAATGGGGCAACTACAGTACCCTGAAAGATTATCAAAATTAGGGTTATTCACTTTAGAAAAAAGACCACTGAGGGGAGATCTAATTACTATGTATAAATATATCAGGGGTCAGTACAGGGATCACTCCCATCATCTATTTATCCCCAGGACTGTGACGAGGGGACATCCTCTGCGTCTGGAGGAAAGAAGGTTTGTACACAAACATAGAAGAGGATTCTTTACGGTAAGAGCAGTGAGACTATGGAACTCTCTGCCTGAGGAGGTGGTGATGGTGAGTACAATAAAGGAATTCAAGAGGGGCCTGGATGTATTTCTGGAGCGTAATAATATTACAGGCTATAGCTACTAGAGAGGGGTCGCTGATCCAGGGAGTTATTCTGATTGCCTGATTGGAGTCGGGAAGGAATTTTTTATTCCCCTAAAGTGGGGAAAATTGGCTTCTACCTCACAGGGTTTCCTCCCCCCCCCCCATCCTCTGGATCAACTTGCAGGATAACAGGCCGAACTGGATGGACAAATGTCTTTTTTCGGCCTTATGTACTATGTTACTATGTATCCAGAGTATAGGGGGTAAGTATTACATTGGGTCCCCACACCACGCCCACTTTTTTTTAGACCTGGCGTGAGCGGGGAGAAGTCACAGATTGCAGCGCAAATAACGCCTGCAATACCCCTAATATATCTGGATAATAAATGACACCCTAAGTTTACTCTACAGTGGTGTATAGCCTCTCCATCCTTAGGCTAATACGAAGTGGAGATAAAGTTGAAACCATATGAGAAAATATGGATAAAAACAATCTTCTTCACTTTTTTTTAGCTATCATGCTCCCCATATTTTTCATAGTCTCCCCAAGAGTCAGCTCGCTGGAGTAGAAAGGATATCTGGTACAGCTGAGTTTTTGGAAGAGAATGAAGAGAAGGTTTGTAAGGTGCGTGAAAATCGCAGCATGCTCTATATTCTGCGTTTTCCACGCAACGCAGGCCCCATAGAAGTGAATGGGGCCGCGTGAAAATCGCAAGCATCCGCAAGCAAGTGCGGATGCGGTGTGATTTTCATGCATGGTTGCTAGGTGACAATCGGGCTGGGGACCCGATCTGTATTATTTTCCCTCATAACATGGTTAGAAGGGAAAATAATAGCATTCTGAATACAGAATGCAAAGTAAAATAGAGATGGAGGGGTTAAAAATTAAAAAAAATTAACTCACTGAGTCCACTTGATCGCGTAGTTGCGGATCTCTGTCTTCTTCTGTAATGTTGAGCTGCCGGCTAAGGACCTGTGGTGACATCACATCACATGATCCAATCACATGGTCCCTCAGCATGGTGATGAACCATGTGATTGGACCATGTGATGAGCACAGTGACATCATCAAAGGTCCTATTCCTGTGCACAGCAAAGAAGAAGACAGAAGAGATGCCGGCTGCGCGATCAAGTGGATTAAGGTGAGTTAAATTATTTTTAATTTTATTTTTAACCCCTCCAGCCCTATTGTACTATGCATTCTGTATTCAGAATGCTATTATTTTCCCTTATAACCATGTTATAAGGGAAAATAATACAATCTACAGAACACCTAACCCAAACCCGAACTTCTGTGAAGAAGTTCGGGTTTGGGTACCAAACATGCCGATTTTTCCCCAGCGCGTGCAAAACGGATTACAATGTTTTGCACTCGCGCGGAAAAATCGTGCATGTTCCCGCAACGCACCCGCAACTTTTTCCCCGCAACGCCCGTGTGAAACCAGCCTTAATGGGGTCAGGAGGAGGCTCATTTTTGGCTAATTCACCAGGCATGCTTTTTTTTCTTTGGTGGTCTCTTTTGTGGTAAATTGTGTTCAATCACAGCCTTTACAAGAACTGTTTCAATGATTGATTTACCAACATGGTTAGATCTGAAAATGAATCCCTAAGGGAAACAATCTGTCTTTTGGCATTCTCGATCATTCGCCATGCCTGTAGAATCTCCAGGCCACGGGTTTGTAGATAGTCAGAAACTGGACTTGCAATTTCAAAAATCTGCATGAATAGAAACGATATCAGCAAGGTTTCATACCTTGTCCAGCCATGAAGTAAACTGTTTGCCTCATTTACAGCCTTAGGCCTCTTTCACACTACCGTTTTTTTTTCCGTTTTGCGGTCCGTTTTTTGCCTTCCGTATACGGTCCGTATACGGAACCATTCATTTCAATGGTTCCGCAAAAAAAACGGAATGTGTTCCGTATGCATTCCGTTTCCGTATTTCCGTTTTTCCGTTCCGTTGAAAGATAGAACATGTCCTATATTTGGCCGCAAATCACGTTCCGTGGCTCCATTAAAGTCAATGGGTCCGTAAAAAAAAACGGAACACATACGGAAATGCATCCGTATGTCTTCCGTTTCCGTTCCGTTTTTTTCTGAACCATCTATTGAAAATGTTATGCCCAGCCCAATTTTCTCTATGTAATTACTGTATACTGTATATGCCATACGGAAAAACAGAACGGAAACGGAAACACAACGGAAACAAAAAAACTGAAAAACGGATCAGTGAAAAACGGAACGCAAAACACTGAAATGGACATACTGTAGTGTGAAAGAGGCCTTACTGTCGAATCTAGGAGAATCTGCAATGTGTTCCAAGGAGTACAACAGAGTGCTATAGAGCTGTTTAGAATAATCATGAGATGAGCCAAAAATTGTGCTCAGTGCCCTTGGCTTACTCCAACTCCGAGCGTCTCCTATTTTTTTTTTTTAGCCTAGTTAGCTTTGCTGGGCCCTTAGCATGAGACGATACCTGGTCTGTCCAAACAGATGATCTATTGTAGTCTTCAGAGGAAAAAAAAAACTGATGTTTTTTCTAACAGGCCAAAAAATGATTTGACTGAGGTGGCACATTGAGTCACATCAATGATCACTAAATTGAGAATATGTGCGTAACACCAAGTGTATATGGAATTGCACGCTATGGCTTTTATGTGGGCCTGAACTCCATTGCAGCACCATCAAATGAACAGCCAATGATGTTATTGACACTTAGGGAGAACTTTTCTAACTCCGCTTTCAGCTTTGTAAAAAGCTCGTCTCCTGTTGTGCTGCTGACATTAATTAGAGAAAATAACCTCTCATACACGTTTCTGTCCTTGACGTAGCGCAAAGTTTTACAGCAAGACACGGAGGCTTCGTATTGCATTCTCCTTCTTTACTGAACCACCAATAGCAGCAAAGAGAAAAATTTACATATAAGGAACCATAGCAACCAAGGTCCCTCCCCACTGGCCCCTATAATAGGCCTCTCTTCCTCTGTGACTTCCTCTTTCTTTGCTGCTGCCACCAAGTTAAGTACATCTTCTTCCTTGCTTATGTCATTGATGTTTGGTGTATATTGTGCGCTGTGTATCCCAGGGTGACTAACCCTGCTTGCCTGCAGCGCTCCTATTTATTGTTTTTGTGCGCCTGCCCCTGTTTGGGGCGACTACCCTAGTCCCCTGCGCTTATCACCGCGCTTATTGCTCCCAGGGACGCTTTCCCTCAACTCCCCCCTTTTGCTTATTCCTTCCCAGGGCCAGTTGGCTGCCACAATCAGTCAGTGTTACCTTATTTAACCTTACAACATGATAGCGCGGCTCCCGGTGCTCGGTGGGCGGGTCCTCCTTCCCCTTGTACCGCCGCACCATCCCTGACGCTCCCGGAGCGGTAGGGCCGCGAGATCTCGCGAGATCTCGGCGGCCATCTTGCGTTTGGCTGCCGCGATTCGCGGGCTTTTGGGGGGCGGAGCTACGGCACTTCCTGCTTCCTCCAGGCACTCGTCCCCTGCACCCGGCACGGTCGGCGGCTCCTGCTCCCCTGCTAATTAGACTGCAGCGCTTCTACAGGTGACCTCTTTCCCACCCTGTGGGTTTATACTAGGGCGGTTTTGCAGCTTTATCTGGCCAGTTATTAGGGATGTCATCTACTACTCCCCCTCAGACAGCCAGTAGGCCCCCCTCCCCCTCTGAGGGACGTCTCTCCACTGAGGTGGATGCACAGGCGCTGGCCCTGCAGCGCTCTGTATAGGATGCAATCATGGCAGCCATGGGCTCCATGTCATCCATTCTCTCACAGACCATTACCCAGGCTCTGTCCGTCCCACCTCCCACTGTACCTTTGCAGGACCCCACTGACACTATGCAGCCTACCTCTAATGACCCTCCTGCGACTCAGGAGATTGTGACTGGTGCGCATCTTGCCACCCCAGAGACCGTGCTTAGCTCACGGAAAAGGGCCTATTCCCGCCAGGCAGAACGGGCGCGGACATGGAAATGCGCGAGAGCGCAATTACCGGAACTGTCTGACTCTGACAGAGCTTCAGACGAGGAGGCATATGCAGACATGGATTACGGGGCAGAGGAGGATGTCACCCCCCCGATTCAGGGCCCCTCTACTTCCGCTACGGCGGCCTCCTCTGCCAAGGAGGTGGCTTCCTCCAGTTATGCTAACCGTTCTGAGGTCGTGTTAGATGACTCAGGAGAACCCATGTTCGACCCTGAGTCCTTACATCACCCGCGTTCGGCAGAATGGCTCCCCTCTCCCCATGTGGGGGCTTACTTAGAGCATTGGGTCCGTCACTCGCTTTCCCGCGAGTCACGCAATAAGCTCAGGGCAGAGTGTCCCAGACCAGTAGTACCCAATAAGGTTTGTGACACCCCTACTGTTGACCCCAAGATGGCGCAATTTCTGGCCAAGACTGGCTGGAACTCTAAGAAGGGCCTGGATTCAGCTCTCCGCAGCTGCCAGGACAAGATTCTAGATGTCCTTGGTCCACTGACCAAGATCTTGGAGATGGCCGAGAGGGCTAGGAATGAGGGATCCCAAATAGACCCCGAGGAATTACGGGGTTGGACCCAGCGGGCTATTTGCCTTACTGGTAACGCCAATACGGCTGTGGCGATTGAGAGGCGCAAGTCAATCTTGTTCAAGATAGACCCGAAGCTAGCCAATCTAGCGCTCACTGAAGCGGGAAAGGAAGCACAGGGCCTCCTTTTCGGTGAGTCTTTCATTAAAGACATGAGTCGGTTTGTGGGCACCTTTACCGCGCTTGACAAGGCCCAGAGCTCGATGCGCAGAGTATTTCAGGGTCGGGTCTCTCATCGGGCCGGCAGTGGTAGGGGCCGCCTGTCCGGCCGTGCTAGTTTCCAGGCCCGTGGAGCAAGTAGAGGCTTTGGTGGACATCGTCCATCCTTCCAGGAGCAACGCAACCCGTCTCCTTTCTTCGCCTCCAGAGGAAACCAGTGGCGTTCTCGTCCCTTCCGGGGCAACCCCAACCATCGCAGACCCTTGGGTAAGTGCTCCCCTGACCGGGGATTCTATGGTTCCTTGTGTAGGGGGCAGACTCCAGCGTTTTTCCCACGCTTGGAGTGTCATTACCTCAGACCCGTGGGTCCTCACCACGGTCAAGGGATTTCACATAGAGCTCACGGGGTCCCCCTACCTTGTCCCCTCCCCGCCACTTGTCCCCCTGTCACACACAGCTTGCGCTCTGGTCGACGCGGAGTTGTGCTCCCTCAGACAGAAGCGGGCGATAGAACGAGCGTCCCCATCCCGTGGGGCGGTGATCAGCAATATCTTCCTTGTCCAGAAGAAGGGTGGACAGATGAGGCCAGTTATCAATCTGCGCGCGCTGAATGCGGTAGTTCGCTACCGGCATTTCAAAATGGAGGGGATCCATCTTCTTCGGGACTTGTTAGTTCCTGGGGACTGGATGGTAAAGCTGGACCTGAAGGATGCCTACCTGACGGTCCCAGTGGCCACTCACTCCAGGGACCTACTCCAGTTCAGGTGGAACGGCGAGGTCTGTAGGTTCACCTGTCTGCCATTCGGACTGTCGTCAGCTCCTTGGTGCTTCACCAAGTTGCTGCGTCCGGTCGTGTCATGGTTGAGGACTCGGGGCGTCCGCCTAATTATTTACCTGGACGACATCCTTCTGATGCACGAATCCAGGGTGGGGTTACTGGAACATCTCCAGTGGACGTCGGATTTGCTTTCAGATCTCGGATTCCTCCTCAACATAGAGAAGTCCTGCCTCATCCCGACTCAGAGGATGGAATTCTTAGGATTCACGGTGGATTCTCTCTCGGAGTCCCTCAGTCTGCCTACGGCAAAATTGCGGGCGATCCGCAAGGAACTGAGACATGCGCTTCTCATACCCCATCTCTCATTGCGTCATCTGGCCCGCATCATCGGTCTGTTAGCCTCGTCCATCCAGGCGGTGTTTCCAGCCCCATTACATTACCGTGCGCTCCAGCGTCTGAAGATCGCCCATCTTCGGACCGGTGCATCCTTTGCGGACGCGGTGGTCCTGGATTCGGAGGCCCGAGAGGAATTGAGTTGGTGGATAGCCAATCTGGAGGCGTGGAACGGCAGGGCGATTTTCGGCTCCCTGCCAGAGTTGACCATAGAATCAGATGCGAGCCTCCAGGGTTGGGGCGCCCATTGCAATGGTGTATCTACGGGAGGCCCATGGTCAGCGGAGGAGTCCCTCCTGCACATCAATGCTTTGGAGCTCCTGGCAGGATCTTTCGCGGTGAGGAGTTTTTCCAACGGGATCGCCAACGCTTGCATCAAGTTACGTATGGACAATATATCAGCAGTCCAGTATGTCAACCGTTTGGGGGGTACTCGCTCAGCGACGTTGGCTCGTCTGGCCAAAGACTTTTGGACATTTTGCCTAGCCAGGGACATCATGGTCCAGGCGGAGTACCTACCGGGACTGAACAACGTCCAGGCGGATTGGAACTCGCGCTACCTATCGGATGGCAGCGATTGGCAATTGGACCCTCTGGTCTTCTCAGCTATCTCGGAATTGTGGGGTCCGATGTCTATCGACCTGTTCGCTTCACGGCTGAACAGACAGCTCACCCGTTTTTACAGCTGGCGTCCGGACCCGGAAGCATTAGCAGTGGATGCGTTCCTCCAGGATTGGTCGGTATCCCGCCTGTACGCGTTTCCCCCATTCTCGATGATTCCGAGGACACTCTTGCAGGTGATTCGTCAGCAGGCGGACCTAGTTCTTGTGGTACCGTTCTGGGGGTCTCAGGTCTGGTTCCCCTCGTTGCTGAGGATTCTAGTGGAGATTCCTGTACTTCTCCCGACCCGATCGGATCTCCTCCACAACCCTCTGGGACTACAACATCCCCTTCTACTCGACGGATCCCTGCGGTTGCTGGCATGCCGGATCTCCGGACACCTGGATCGTTCGAGGGAGTTTCGGCAGCAACTCGACAGCTATTGGACAGTGCATGGGCTCCCGGCACTAGGAAGTCGTACCGGGCAGCCTGGAGAACTTGGGCTAACTGGTGCGTGGAACGGGACTTGGATCCCGTTTCGGCACCTGTAACCCACCTGCTAGAGTTTCTCACCTCTCTCTTCGAGGCGGGGAAGGCATATCGGACCATTAACCTGTTTAGGTCCGCTATCTCTTCTACCCATGCGGGCTTCGAGGGAGTCGCGGCTGGACAACATCCGTCTGTTTCTCGCCTGTTAAGGGGGGCTCGTTTATCTCGTCCCCCGCGTCCTCGTTTTTCCACTACATGGGACGTGGCCCTGGTCCTTACCTTCTTGTCCTCCTGGCCCGAGAACTCTGACCTCACAATTAGGCAATTGTCAGCTAAGCTCTTGACGTTATTTTGCCTCATTTCGTGCAAGAGGGTCTCAGATGTGAGGGCTCTTGATCACGATGCGCGTTCCTTTACCCCGGAGGGGGTTACTTTCAACATCTCGCGTCGCACGAAGACCAACATACGTTTCGTGTCCTACCCCAGTTTTCCTGACTCTCCGATTTTATGTCCAGTGGCGTGCCTTAAAGAATACGAGTCCAGGACTCTGGCGCATCGGTCTCCGAACAGTTCTCAGCTGTTCATTTCTATTCGTCATCCTTTTGGACCGGTTTCTAGCCCCACGTTAGCACGCTGGCTTAAATGGGTCATGTCATTAGCGGGTGTGGACACGTCTGTCTTCACGGCCCATTCTGCGCGTGGGGCCTCTGCCACCGCCTTGGCGGTTTCGGGTGCCAGATTAGAGGATGTTATGCGCCTGGCTGATTGGTCCAATGTGACCACTTTCAGGGAGTTCTATTTCCGTCCTCCACCTAATTTATTTGCTTCAATCATTGACGGGCTTTGAACTTGCAATACGAAGCCTCCGTGTCTTGCTGTAAAACTTAATGATTTTCCTATTTCATGACGTAAAGTCATAGTTTTATTAAAGACACGGAGGCGAGTATTGCCCACCCTATTCCCTCCCTTGGGTTTTTTCTCGCAGTTTTTGTTACAGGGGTCATGTATCATTACCTCTATGTATTATTAACCTTTTAAGTTATTGTGTTTTAGGTTTTATTGTCCTAATGTTCTTGCATTGACATTGTATTTCATGTTATTTATTACAATTCTTATTGTGTTCGGTCACTTGTCACCTGTTTTTCCAGTGGCGAAGGTGGCGTCTGGACATTCTGCCTTGAGAGTTTGTTTCACCTAGGCCTATGGTCTGTTTTATTTTCCAGGATGAAGTCTTTCCGTTGCAGTATGCCGTGTTTTCCGGAGGATAGGTTCTACAGTTTAGCCTGGTTGGCTAGTTGATTACGCTTCTGGCGTTGGACTGTCTGTTCCAGTTGAAGTTTGGAGTCATCGTTGTGATGTTCGTGATGTCGGTTCAGTTCGGAGTTACCGTTGGGATGTTCGGGATGTCAGCACCAGAGGATCAAAGAAAGAGGAAGTCACAGAGGAAGAGAGGCCTATTATAGGGGCCAGTGGGGAGGGACCTTGGTTGCTATGGTTCCTTATATGTAAATTTTTCTCTTTGCTGCTATTGGTGGTTCAGTAAAGAAGGAGAATGCAATACTCGCCTCCGTGTCTTTAATAAAACTATGACTTTACGTCATGAAATAGGAAAATCATTAAGTTATGCTACACTGCTCTTTAACGGCATTATCTTGGGTTCTATCCATTTCTACACTAAATTATACAGCTTTTTTCACGTCTTCGGTTATTTTTTGTTTCACCATACTGCCCATTATTAGAATTAGTCGGTTTATAGATGTTTTGCTTAAGAAAGTAACAAGACTACCTCTCCCTTTACTTTCAGGATTTTTGCTTTTTCGTTTTTTTATTATTACTTTGTCGAAATGTTTTTTGAATGTGGGCCAACTCCAGAAAATTGCCATGATTTGATTCAGTTTAGTAAAGCATGAGCTGCCTCATCCTTTCTTCTGTAGGCAAGAGCCAATTTTTAAATACAAAGAATAATATCAATTATTCTTTTAACGACAGCACGATTTTGCTGAACCTTTTCTTTCCATCTATTAACTAAGTTGCCATTGATCAATGTTTCAATATCTCCTTTCTTTTCAGCAGTTAAATAAGCAGATACAGAGGCTGGATGCAAGTTTGACTCCTCATGTTCTTTAATGCATGTATAAACATGCGCCTTGATAGCCCTCCACCCAGCAATGAAAAAACTTTGCCTGTTAGGAGCAGGAAGACTCCACAGATCGCCCTGCTGGTCAGTGTGGGAGGAGCCTGCAGCCCTGAAATCTGCATAAGCTCCGCCCACACAGTGCTGCAAAGCGATCTGTGCCTGCAGAGAAGAGAGGTATGTGAGCTTCAGGAACGGGACAAGGTGAGTAGTTACTGTGGGGGCACAATGGGCATTTCTACTCTGGATGGGGCACAATGGACATTTCTACTCTGGATGGGGCACAATGGACATTTCTACTCTGGAGTGGTCACAATGGGCATTTCTACTTTGGAGGGGGTACAATGGGCATTTCTACTATGGAGGGGGTACAATGGGGATTTCTACTATGGAGGGGGTACAATGGGCATTTCTACTATGGAGGGGGTACAATGGGCATTTCTACTATGGAGGGGGTACAATGGGCATTTCTACTATGGAGGGGACACAGAGGACATTGCTAATGTGGAGGGGGCACAATTACACTTGTAAGGGGCCTTGCACACGACCGTATGCCCTCCGAGACATAGGGTCCATGAGCGGGCCATATGTCCCGGAGCGGCAGTGATAGTGCGCATGGGAGCACACAGCATCATAGGTTACTGTGATACTGTGCACATCGGGCCCCCCGTGGGGCTATTGTCCTACACTCATATGATCTTATGAGTGCGGGACAATAGTCCCGCGGGCGGTCCGACGTGCACAGAATCATTGTAATCTATGATGCTGTGTGCTCCTGTGCTCACGATCTATGCCGCTCCAGGACATATGGCCCGCTCATGGGACCGTAAGTCTCGGAGGGCATACGGTCATGTGCAAGGGCCCTAACACTGTATATCAACTGGCTATCAACTGATCCGGCGGTCTCTGCGGTATTCTCAGGTCTGCACAGGAAGAACACGTGCTCTGGTGAAGTCACTTTGCTGTTCACATTGCACAGCATTCCCGTTAGTCCTAGATATAAGAATGCTTAATACTATCATTTCATTCATTGTGAAGAGGAAACTGTTCTGTATTACTTTATTTTATAACTGTTAAAGATGTGGCCTATATAGGGGTTCTCTGGGAAAAAAGATTGTTTAGCAAGTGCCCGCAGCCTGCCTCTCTAAACAGACGATTCATGCTTACCTGCTCCCCACCACTTTGGTTCTCCACACTGCTGTCTGCATGTTCATGTTCTGTTCTCCGCTGTGTTTACATCTGCCACAGTGTGGCCATAGTAATATGCTCTGCTGCAGCCAATGACTGGCTTCAGCAGTGACATGGCCACAAGCAGCACGTCATTGCATGTCATTGGCAGCAGAAGCAGAGCACTTGACTATGCCTATGCTGTGGTGGATCTAAACTCTGCGGGGACCGGAAAATGGACATGCAGGCGGTAGTGCGGAGAACCAGTGCAGCGGGGTGCAGGTAAGTATGAATCTTCTGTTTAGAAAGGTAGTCTATGGGCACTTGCTAAACAAAAAATCATCATTTCCGGAGAACCCCTTTAAAGACACAGCATTTTTTTCCCTTAAGTTATGCACTAGCACCTGTAACAGAATCTGGGCTGTGTCAGTATGTCAAGTTGTATTAAAGGTGTTGTGTCATCTCATACATTGGGGTATATCGTTAGGATATGCCCCCACTGTCTGATAGGTGCAGGTCCCACCTCTGCAATTGCCGGAGTCCAGGGCCCTGATTTATCATACCTTAAAGTGGTTGTCCGGGTTATGGAAAAAAAATATATAGCACTGTCAATCTGATCGGCGATATATAACTAAGCTAAGCAAGTTTTAGGCAAAAAAATATCTATTTCCTCATTTCCCTGGTTCTCTTCTGGCCCTTTGTTTACTTGCAATAAAAACAATCTCTGCCCCTCCCCCTGCACTGCTGAGGGAGTGGATACAAGAGCTGCCCCGAGTGCCATGTCTGCCTGCTGGGAGACTCTGCAGCTTGTTGTAGGTGTAGAACTACAAGTCCAAGCTGTATAATGACACTGCTAATACACACAGGATCTTCCCCCTACCTGCAATGCTCTGCAGAACTTCTCTTTCAGCTCCTGTGCCCAGAATTTGTCTCCTCACTGCCTGCAGCTACACAGTAAACACTTCAGCCCTGAGTCTGTGCAGCTGAAGGGGTTAAGAATCCTGGGAGAGAGCAATAAGCAGCAGCCGGCAGTGCAGGGGGCGTGGCCAGCACAGTGACGTCTGGTGTACAGATCTCTCAGGCTTGTGCACTAACATCAGAGCAGAGAGAGAAGCTGACATCACAGGTCATGTGACTCTGAGTGAAATCTGAGAAACCAGCCACTGGAGATAAAGTGAGTTAATTGGAAAGCTGTTACATTTGCCTAGTTAGAAACATAGAAAGAATAAAAAAAAATACTCAAACAACCCCTTTAACTCTAGAATTCTGGTGTCAAAAAGTCGCAAAAATCGATCTTTTGCTATTTTTGCACAAAATTTCGCTACTTTTTGCATTTTTCCACCACTCACTCCAGTTTTGTAATGTGGGTGGAAAAGTGGGTATGGTTAGCCATGTTAATGACTTTCACTCCAGATTTATCTTTTGAGACTTTTTTAAAAAGTTCCAAATAAAGTTGCAATATTACTCCAGGAGGAGGATGGAGTCACTTTTCTAGACACAAATGATAGGTTTAAAGATAAGACAAACTTATCAAACATGAGTGATTTGATAAATGTGGCAGAATGTACACTAGGGATGCTCAACCTGCTGTCCTCCAGCTGTTGTAAAACTACAACTCCCATCATGCCCTCCTGTTGGCTAAAAGCTGTAGACTATCCGGGCATGCTGGGAGTTGTAGTTTTGCAACAGCTGGAGGGCCACTAGTTGGGAATCCCTGATGTACACCAACACTGGCTCTAGCAAAACTGACTTCACGTATCATCACATTCAAAGAGCTATAACTTTTTTAATTTCTGTTGATTAAGCCATATGAGTGCTTGCTTTTAGCAGGACAGGTTGTAATTTTTAATGGCACCATTTTGGGGTATACATAACTCCCTGATTAAGTTTTATTAACTCTATCTGGGGGGATGTTGCGTTTTTACATTGTATATTTTGCGACATTTAATTTGCTGCATAAATAAAATGCCATAACGTAACATGAGCTGGTACCAAATAGCTGAAGGGTACTTTATTTTGCAATTAACTTTTTTATTGAAAAACAGTTTTTCAAAAGAAAATGTGTCTTTTGTAACCCCTTAAGGACTGCGTGATTTTCAGTTTTTTTTTTGCGTTTTCATTTTTTACTTTGTTATTTTTAAGTTCACATAGCCATATGAGGGTTTTGCATACTTTGCAGTGGGAATCCGGAAACAAATTCCAAACGGAGTAGAACTGGGAAAAAAATGCGATTCTGACAGTTTTATGGCGTTCCCTATGCTGTAAAATTGACCTGTTCCCTTCATTCTCCAGGTCAGTACTATTACAGTGATACCATATTTATACAGTTGTATGGGTTTTGTTTTTACAGCATTCCCTATAACATAAAACTGACCTGTTCTCTTCATTCTCTGAGTCAGTACGATTACAGCGACACCACATTTATATAGTTTTAGGGGTTTTGTTTTTATGACGTTCCCCATGAAATTAAACTGGCCTGGTGGCTTCATTCTCTGGGTCAGTACGATTACAGTGATACCACATTTATACAGTTTTATGGGTTATGTTTTTACAGTGTTCCCTATAAGATAAAACTGACCTGTTCTCTTCATTCTCTGAGTCAGTACGATTACATTGATACCACATTTATATAGTTTTAGGGGTTTTGTTTTTATGACGCTCCCCATGAAATTAAACTGGCCTGGTGGCTTCATTCTCTGGGTCAGTACGATTACAGTGATACCACATCGATATAGAGTTTTATGGGTTATGTTTTTACAGTGTTCCCTATAAGATAAAACTGACCTGTTCTCTTCATTCTCTGAGTCAGTACGATTACAGTGATACCACATCGATATAGAGTTTTAGGGGTTTTGTTTTTATGACGCTCCCCATGAAATTAAACTGGCATGTTGCCTTCATTCTCCGGGTCAGTACGATTACATTGATACCACATCGATATAGAGTTTTACGGGTTTTGTTTTTACAGTGTTCCCTATGAGATAAAACTGACCTGTTCCCTTCATTCCCTGGATCAGTACTTTTCAGTGTTGATTGACAGGGTCAGGCCTGCATTCGTCTCCCCCTGCCGGCCCTGTGTGCTGGGGAAAACTTGCGACTGCGCTGTGCCGTTCAGTATTTGGCGCAGGCATAGTGAAGGGGCACGAGATTTCGCCAGCACACAGGGCCGGCAGGAGGAGACGAACGCAGGCCTGGCCCTGTCCCACTGCCAGGGCGTGGAAAGAGGTGGGAGAACGGAGCCTCTAGGAGCAGGAGCAACGCCGCCCTGCTCCTAGAGGCTAATTTGCATATCATAAAAGTAAAAATTGCATAGTAACAGGGGAATACATAAAAAAAAAGAATAGCAGAGTTAGATTCCACTCACATTTGCACATGGATAATGTCAGCCAATTTAATAGGGATAATTGTGGTGACAGAAACCTTTTAAGGGCACTTGCGTTCTGGCATTCCGCTATAGGTTCTGTTTATAACGGAATGCACAGACACGATGCAAAACGGAAGCCTTTAAGAGGCATTCTGTTTTGATCCGTCATAGTGGAAGTCTATGGGCAAGCATAACGGATCCTGTCGACAGTACTTTGTTTTCCGTCCTGCATAACGGAAACCATACGGATCCGTTATGCTGCCCATAGACTTCTATTGTGACGGATCAAAACGGAATGCCTCTAAAGGTTTCAGTTTTTCATTCCGTCTGGGCACTCCATTATAGATGGAACCTATAACGGAAAGCCAGAACTCAAGTGTGAACCCACCCTTATTTGCTTGTATACAGTAGTTTCTGGTTTGGTATTGGCAATTGATGGTGTGGGCAGTGGGTGAGAATGCAAGACCTGAGCCCGCATCATAATTGCAACATAAAATTACAGCAAGTTGCAGAAAGGAAAACTACAACTCCCAGCAGGTCCTGAAGGTTTGCATCTGACAAGGCATACTGGGAGTTGTACTTTCCAAGGGGCAAGGCAATAAAATGTGCAAAATAAAAAAATGTTAACTGTATTTTAACAGTTATTACCTATAGAGTGTGGACTAGCCTGAGACAGAGAGCCTGAAGGTGACGTCCACTGCCTCTGCCGCGCTCTGCAGACTTCAGATTTTGGGTGGGCGGTGGAAAACCTTACTGGCTGTGCAGCCTGTGCACGCAGAGCAGAGCGCAGGCATGGCAAATATGAGGAGGCGGGGCCCACCATGGTGGAAGGTGGACCCAGCTGCACTAGGCAGCACAACAAGCGCTACAGGGGAGCGGAGGCACTGGGCAGTGGCAGCCTAGCATGGCAAGTGAAGTGGCGAGGTGATCATCAATCAGTCATCTCACCACTTGCTAGCGTTACAAGTGTGAGTGCTTATTGAAGTGTCAGGCAGCGGCGCTGGAGCTGCCTGTTGCACTAATCATTAAATGTAAATCCCAGGGGCCCACCGAGGATTTCCCTGGCTCCCCGGTGGGCCAGTCCGAGCCTGACTCCCAGTATTAATAAGGCCCCGATTAGTGTCCGGCACAATTGATAATGCCCCCCATAAGTGCCCCCGGGAATAGTAATGCCTCCATTAGTGCCCTCCAGAATTAATAATGCCCCATTAGTGCCCCCAATAATATTAATGCCCCAATTAGCGTCCCCCAAAATTTAAAACTGAACCTGTTAGCGCCCCTCCAGAATTAATAGTGCCCCATTAGTGCCCCCCATAATATTAATGCCCCTATTAGTGCCCTTTAGCAATAGTAATGCACCCATTAGTGCCCCCCAGAATTAATAATGCCCCCATTTGCGCCCCCAGAATTAATAGTGTCCCCAGTAATAGTAATGCTCCCATTAGTGCCCCCCAGAATTAATAATGCCCCCATTTGCGCCCCGAGAATTAATAGTGTCCCCAGTAATAGTAATGCTCCCATTAGTGCCCCTCAGAATTACTAATGCTCCCCAAAATTAATAATGCCCCTTTGCTTGTGCAAAAAAAAGAAAGAAAAAAGAACTCCCCTCCTCCATTTGATGGCGCCGCTGTGAACACTCGCTGCTCACTGAAAGCTCCGGACAGGACCTGCTCTCCAGCGTGATGACGTCTCGCAGGTCCTGTCCTGAACTTCCAGTCAGCAGCGAGTGTTCACAGCGGCGGCATCAAATGGAGGAGGGGAGTTCTTTATTTTTTTTTCTTAACACAAGTGGGGGAGAGGGATAAAGGCTGTACTAATGAGCGCCCCACAATGGAAGCCCTCATTACTAACAGTCCATATAGAAAAAAAAATTATCAGCACTGGCAGAGGCACTAAATTACCTGCTGGGTGGCAACACTAGCTGTGATTGGTTGCTATGGAAAACAAAGACCATCTTTTTTTAAAGGGAACCTGTCACCTGGATTTTGTGTATAGAGCTGAGGACATGGGTTGCTAGATGGCCGCTAGCACATCCGCAATACCCAGTCCCCATAGCTCTGTGTGCTTTTATTGTGTCAAAAAAATGATTTTATATATATGTAAATGAGGAAAGTAAGAAGCCCAAGGAGCTGTTACTAATGTTTCCAGGGCCCAGCCATGCACACTGTGAAGGAGCACAGCACCGCTCTGAATACTCTGAATCTCCTCCTTGCTCCCCGACGTCACAAAGTGCCGTAATCTCGCAATGCGCGAGCTAGCGCATGCGCAGTGTCGGCATAGTGTTCCTTTCCTATGCTGGCATCAGCCTCAGGGAACGAACTGCGCATGTGCTAGCTCGCGCATCGTGAGATTACGGCGCTCTAGCTTTGTGACATCGGGGAGCAAGGAGGAGATTCGGAGGATGCCGGGCGGTGCTTGGCTCCTTCACAGTGGGCATGGCTGGGCTCAGAGTCAGAGAACGCTGGACTCATCTCTCAAGCATGGAGGAGACAGGACTCATCTAAGGTTCATTTACATATATAAAATCGTTTTGTTTTTTTACACGATAAAAGCACACAGAGCTATGGGGACTGGTTATTGCGGACGTGCTAGCGGCCATCTAGCAACCCATGTCCTCAGCTCTATACCCCAAATCCCGGTGACAGGTTCCCTTTAAGACAGTTTCATAAATCTGCACAAAAGAAAACAAAGGAACAAAGCCTGGAGTGTATGGGCTCCTAGTGGCTGTAGGACCTTTGATGATGTCACAGTCATGTGATCAGTTACATGGGAGGGCTGTAAATGTTATTGGCTGTAGGACCTTTGATGATGTCACAGTCATGTGATCGGTTACATGGGAGGGCTGTAAATGTTATTGGCTGTAGGACCTTTGATGATGTCACAGTCATGTGATCAGTTACATGGGAGGGCTGTAAATGTTATTGGCTGTAGGACCTTTGATGATGTCACAGTCATGTGATCAGTTACATAACACGCGACCCTTACAGGACTGTGTTTTACATGTGTATTCAGACGAAGAGAGAAGACTGAGGA
Organism: Bufo bufo; assembly: GCF_905171765.1. NCBI lineage: Eukaryota > Metazoa > Chordata > Amphibia > Anura > Bufonidae > Bufo > Bufo bufo. Next base: position 611,925,621 of record NC_053392.1, read on the forward strand.
TTTACACATAGGACTGTATGGCTGCAGGGATGTTTTACATGGGACTATATGTCGGGGGGGGGGGGGGGGGGGTGTCTTCTGGGATGTTTTTACATGGGACTGTATGTTGGAGGGGGTGAGGCTTTTAGATCTCCTAGACTGCAAAATCAGTGATGGGAATTCCAGCTGTAGTTAGTGAGTCGGGTCATTAGATTCATCTCAGTAACAAGATCCGGCTCTTCCCGCTCCCAAACATCTATTTATTTAATACTAGATAGTCGTCCCTTCCCTCCCCCTTGTAGGGTGTGTGTATTATGTATATATTGTGTATTGTGTGTGTGTATCATGTATTTAGTGTGTATTATGTATATATTGTGTGTATCATGTATTTAGTGTGTATTATGTATATATTGTGTGTATCATGTATTTAGTGTGTATTATGTATATATTGTGTGTATCATGTATTTAGTGTGTATTATGTATATATTGTGTGTATCATGTATTTAGTGTGTATTATGTATATATTGTGTGTCGGTGCAGACTGTTTACATGTAAAGGAGCCATGGTCTATTCTCCTCAATCACTTTTTTTTTGGTCAATGTAGGTTTCTTTTTTAATAATTTTATAAACATTTTATAGTAGGAAAAAATATGAAAATATTTTTTTTAAATTAAATTCAAGTTATTTTTTTCTGATAATCATACCCTAAAATATTCCATTCATTTTGATATATTAATGCTACTTTCACACTTGCGGCACAGTGATCCGGCAATCTGCATTTGTAGACGGATCCATCTTACAAATGCATTGCAAGAACGGATCCGTCTCTCCGTTTGTCATCCGGAGAAACAGATCCGTTATATATTTTTTTTACATTTTTACCGGTCTGCGCATGCACAGACCGGAAGGACGGATCCGGCATTGCGGTATTTTTAATGCCGGATCCGGCACTAATACATTTCAATGTAAATTAATGCCGGCATTCTGATCCGGAATTTTGGACGGAGATAATACCCCAGCATGCTGCGGTATTTCCTCCGTCCAAAACGCCGTTCAGTGACTGAACTGAAGACATCCTGAACGGATTACTCTCTATTCAGAATGCATGGGGATGAAACTGATCAGTTCTTTTCCGGTATTGAGCAGGAAAAGAAAAACGCTAGTGTGAAAGTACCCTTACACGTCTATTATAAGGTAATTCAGTCAGACCAAGGACTGTGACAGTGATTGCAGGTCTTTTGCGGAGGGGAAAATTTTATGTGTATTTTTTGCATAATTCATATTTAGTTTTTACTCATTTTTATAGGTCACCACTTCAAATATTAAATAATATAATAATAATAATCTTTATTTCTATAGCGCCACCATATTCCGCAGCACTTTACAATTCAGAGGGTTTAGGATAAAACAAAAAACATCACAACGTAACTGGCTGATATACAACTGATACACTGGGTGTGAGGGTCCTGATCGCAAGAGCTTACAATCTATGAAGGAAATGGGGGTGACACAAAAGGTAGTTGATTGTGATATGTAGCAGCAGTCAATCCATTATTGTACTAAAAGCAGTGATGTAGGCCGATCTGCATGTTCTAGTGCTTCGGGTGTGGGACTGTCAGAAGTTCGAGTTCAGATCTGAGGAGCTGGGGGGGGTGGGGGGGGGCATCATTCATTTATTTTATTTTTCATACTTTTCCCAGCACCAAGTTAAAGGGAATCAGCCTAGGTACAGTGATTAGTGTTAAAGCGAATGGACGTTGACAAAGTGGACTTCAAACAGAATTTCAGGAAAAATTTAATTAGCCACAAAACCGAATTTCCTCGTGCTTTATGGTAACAAATCAATTTTCCCTGAATTGGCAGTAAAAATTTTAAAAAATTATACTCTCCTCATCCATTTGAGCGTAAAGAGGCTGCCGCAGCCATCTTGAAGGTCCCTCACGAAATCTCGTGCCGGGTGATATATGATGTCACCACACCGGGCAGAGTGATGTCATCATGCACCGCGCAAGATCTTCAAGTAAAATGGCCGTGGCGGCATCCTCACGCTCAAATGAACGTGGCATCTGAGGTAGGGCTGCAGTAAACGATTATTTTAGCAATCGAGTATTCTATCGATTATTTTTACGATGAATTGAGTACTCTAATAAGAAAAAATGAATTAATAGACTGTTTTCCGTTATAAGAACTCATCAGACCCCCTGCCAACACCCTTCGTTCCCCCCAGTGCCATCAGTTCCATTCCCCCCAGTGCTATCAGCTCCACTATCCCCCAGTGCCATCAGCTTCCCTCCCCCCTGTGCCACCAGTTTCGTTCCCCCAGTGCCTTTAGCTCTCCCCCACTCCAGTGCCATCAGCTCTCCCCCACTCCAGTGCCATCAGCTCTCCCCCACCCCAGTGCCATCAGCTCTCCCCCACCCCAGTGCCATCAGCTCCACTCCCCCAGTGCCATCAGCTCTCTTCCACCCCAGTGCCATCAGCTCTCCTCCACCCCAGTGCCATCAGCTCTCCTCCACCCCAGTGCCATCAGCTCTCCTCCACCCCAGTGCCATCAGCTCTCCTCCACCCCAGTGCCATCAGCTGTCCCCCACCCCAGTGCCATCAGCTGTCCCCCACCCCAGTGCCATCAGGTCTCCCCCACCCCAGTGCCTTCAGCTCTCCCCCACCCCGGTGCCTTCAGCTCCACTCCCCCTTGTGCCATCATCTCTCCCCTCTTGTGCCATCATATCTCCCCCTTTGTGCCATCATCTCTCACCCTTGTGCCATAGTCTCTCTCCCCCTTGTGTCAAAGGCCAGGCCACACTTCAATTAAACCATGGACGCACGGTCCGTGAAAGCCCAGCCTGCCCTCCTGACACCTGGAGTGCACAGCATCATTGGTTGCTATGACGCTGTGCATTCCGGGCGCCCGGCCTTAGTCGCGCCCCCACCCCCTCGGTGTCACCAACTTACGTTTCCAGCAGGGGCGCCGCCAACACTCTATTGTTCCGCGCTGCTCTTGGCCTGATGTCACACAGCGCGTACGTCAGGAGGTCAGTGCAGCGTGGGACCATGGATGTGCTGTGGAGTGTCCGGAGGCCCCCTGCTGGAAAGGTGAGTATTCCGAGCGCATTGCGGGCCAACGGGAGACCACGGAGTGGGAGTAATAGAAAGTAGTTTACTCCTGCTCCGTGGTCACGTGACACAAACGAATCCTTAATGCAAAAAATTTGCATCAAGGATTTTTTTGTGTCGAATTACTCGATTTAATCAAGTACTCGTTGCAGCCCTAATCTGAGGGATTCAATGACTGGGGGTGGTGCAAATGCCGTTCCCCTTCTTTGCACCCTCTACAAAGAAATGCACTTCACGATAAAGTAATTGGTCACAAAGCAAATATTTTTTTTTTTATTCGGTGAAGCAGCTGACTCACATTTTAAAGAACTTCGCTTATCTCTAATAGTGTTCATTGCGAATATTCTAATTGCGAATTTTTATCGCGAATATCGGCACTTCGAGAATTCACGAAGATATAGAATATAGTGCTATATATTCATAATCGCGAATATCTTAGATTTTATTTTCATCAGTAACCTCCCTTCTTGCTTGTGGGCCAATGAGAAGGCTGCAATGTCTTTGTCTGAGCTTAGCAACATCCCTAGCAACCAATAGGAAAGTTGCCTACCCCTTACTATATAAGAACCTCCCCAGCAGCCATTTTCTGCTGTTTTTTGCAGTTCTGAGAGAGAGAGAGCAGTGTCATTGCTGTGCTCTGTGCTTTCATCTGGATCCTATTCCTTATCCAATTACATTAGATAGTTAGTTAGCTCATATATACAGTACAGACCAAAAGTTTGGACACACCTTCTCATTCAAAGAGTTTTCTTTATTTTCATGACTATGAAGGCATCAAAACTATGAATTAACACATGTGGAATTATATACATAACAAACAAGTGTGAAACAACTGAAAATATGTCATATTCTAGGTTCTTCAAAGTAGCCACCTTTTGCTTTGATTACTGCTTTGCACACTCTTGGCATTCTCTTGATGAGCTTCAAGAGGTAGTCCCCTGAAATGGTCTTCCAACAGTCTTGAAGGAGTTCCCAGAGATGCTTAGCACTTGTTGGCCCTTTTGCCTTCACTCTGCGGTCCAGCTCACCCCAAACCATCTCGATTGGGTTCAGGTCTGGTGACTGTGGAGGCCAGGTCATCTGGCGCAGCACCCCATCACTCTCCTTCATGGTCAAATAGCCCTTACTTTCTAAGTTTTCCCAATTTTTCGGCTGACTGACTGACCTTCATTTCTTAAAGTAATGATGGCCACTCGTTTTTCTTTACTTAGCTGCTTTTTTCTTGCCATAATACAAATTCTAACAGTCTATTCAGTAGGACTATCAGCTGTGTATCCACCTGACTTCTCCTCAACGCAACTGATGGTCCCAACCCCATTTATAAGGCAAGAAATCCCACTTATTAAACCTGACAGGGCACACCTGTGAAATGAAAACCATTTCAGGGGACTGCCTCTTGAAGCTCATCAAGAGAATGCCAAGAGTGTGCAAAGCAGTAATCAAAGCAAAAGGTGGCTACTTTGAAGAACCTAGAATATGACATATTTTCAGTTGTTTCACACTTGTTTGTTATGTATATAATTCCACATGTGTTAATTCATAGTTTTGATGCCTTCAGTGTGAATCTGCAATTTTCAATGTCATGAAAATAAAGAAAACTCTGAATGAGAAGGTGTGTCCAAACTTTTGGTCTGTACTGTATATAATACAGATAGTTAGTGGGAGATAGTCAGTGTAGGTTAGATAGTGATATAGTGTAGGTAATAGGTTCCAGTGCAGGGTGTTAGGCAGTGTGATAGGAATTACTGTACTGTGCATTTTCTCCAGTCTCAGGAAACTTCTACCAGCATGAAAAATGTAGCAAAAGTGAGCCACGCCTGTATTGCGCGCGCAATAGGCGCATATTACATTGCTGATTTTCGCAATCAAGAATATAATGACTGGGGATCACAAATTCTAGAATTTCGCGAATTTCGTAAATTTATCGCAAATATTAGGCCAAAAATTTGCTAAATATCGCGAAAATGAATATTGCCCATGCTGCTCATCACTAATCTCTAACAGTGATAATTGTCACTCTTAGGGCTGTCTTGGTAGACTCGGTAACTTCCATCTCACAAGAGGGATTTAGCAGAGAATTCAGAGGGGATATTAGAGATGGGTGAGAGGAGAAAAAGAGCTGAAGTGGAGAAAGGCATTTTTCTCTGATAACATATATTACAAAGTTTATTATATTCCGCTGTCCTATTGAACTACACATGGTTATGTGAAAAGTTAGTGACCATTTCTTCCCGAGACCATTAAATTCATGTAAGATGTTCTTCCAGATGTAATTTTGTTCTTAATCCTCCTTGTGTTTCCCTCAGGTTTCTTAGGTGCAGGACTCTCTTCTTTTTAAAGACCATGGTCCTTTCCATCAATGACCCACCAAGGATGGAGAAGGACAGAGACCACATGGCTGCGAGGATATTAGACCTCACCCTGGAGATCATCTCCTTGATAACTGGAGAGGTGAGAGTCTCACATGACATCACTCTTATCTCTAGTAATAAAACAGGGAAATGTCTGGAAAGGTGAAGGATTCTTAGAATCTCTGTAGTGATCGGCGTCTCCCCATACACAGGATTACACAGTAGTGAAGAAGTCGTCTGGTGAGTGTGTGACACCCTGTGTATCAGGAGGATGGAGCAGGACCCAGAGCCCCATCACCGAGCCTCCACCTCATTCCCTGATACATGAGCAGAAGATCCTAGAACTTACCACCAGGATCACTGAGCTGCTGAGTGGAGAGGTGAGCGCTGCTGGGAATGCTGGGGCATTGTACAATAACGCCAAGGGAGGGGTCTGGTAATGACTGTGTCCTTGTGTTGTCAGGTTCCTATAAGGTGTCAGGATGTCGCTGTCTATTTCTCCATGGAGGAGTGGGAGTATTTAGAAGAACACAAAGATCTGTACAAGGACATCATGATGGAGAATCACCAGTCCCTCACGTCACCGGGTAAGAGGAGACCTTCCATGACTGTAGAGGGGAGAACAGTTTTCAGAGTCAGATTTCCCATCATCTAATCATCACATATAGACAATGTATTCAGTCCCTGTGTGTATTTTCTGTAGGATAATGAAGAGGGTCTGCATCCTGAGAACATAATAAACCTTCAGGCTTTATGATATATCCACATAAGATCCAACAGAGATATGATCACTTACTTGTTTCAGGCCCTTAGTCACAGCTTATCCATACGTACTGCATGTAATAGTATAAAACAAACCCAAAGGACCACATATTGTACATAAGTATATACAGGTACCACCCTGAGCTGTCTGATGACCTCTACAATGAAATAAACACAGATGTGTACTCTGTGGATGAGATAACAATATATTCACATATGAGAACTTACAGGTGAAACTCGAAAAATTTGAATATCGTGCAAAAGTCCATTTACTGTATTACAGTAATGCAAATTAAAAGGAATTGCATTAATGCAACTTAAAATTAGAATATTGTGAAAAGGTTCAATATTCTAGGCTCAAAGTGTCAGACTCCAGTCAGCTAATTAATCCATTCCCCCTGAGCAAAGGGGACCTGAAATTGTGACTTTGGGGTTTTCATAAATTGTAAGCCATAATAATCCAAATTATAACAAATAAAGGCTTGAAATATCTCGCTCTGCCTGTAATGAGTCTCATATGTTAGTTTCACCTTTTAAGTTGCATTACTGAAATAAATGAACTTTGCCCAATATTCTAATTTTTCGAGTTTCACCTGTAGATGTACACACACGTTGAACAGACATCATATAAATACATAAGGGCTCATTCATTATAGCTCTATGGCATTTTTCGGTGTAGAAAAGTTTTGTTGCAAGTGCCAGTCTGAAAAATGTTTTGACTTTTTAGCTTTTTCTGACACTCTTGCTATTTTTCAGTGGGCGAGAGGTAGAGGCAGCGGGTGGGACCTCTACAGCCCGAATGATACAACATTATGCGCACTAGAAAACTGACACAAATTACGCCAGAAATCTACTCCAGCATCTGGTTAGAAGAGGTTTTTTTTTTAGTTTTTTTTTAACTTCTGGCACATGAACAGCACAGAAAGTACAAATTTATTAAAAGGTGTGCACCTCTTAATAAATTGGTCAAATCTTTCTCCAGCGAGGTGTGAACTAAGACTTCCATGTGAAACGCTGGCCTTTGATAACTGACCCCCATAATATATCAGTGAGGAGTAAATAGATAATTTTGGATCTGTAGACCCCTTCACATGTTGTGGAGTTCATTCTTTCGAAACCCTGAATTAAAAAATACAATTAGTGTAAAATGTGCAGATACTGCAGTAATATTTTTTTCCTTTCGTATTCAAGACATGAGATGTCGTCTTATATGTACAGTGCATTCAGAAAGTCTTCAGACCCGTTGACATTTTTCACTTTTTGTTATATTATCCCATCAATCTGCACTCAATACCCCATAACGCAAAAGAAAACAGAATTATAAAAATGTTTGAAAATGTACTTGTAAAGAGAAAGAACTAAAATTTCTCCTGGACATAAGTATTCAGCTCTTTTGCTGTGACATTTGACATTTTAGCTCTGGGGCATTTTAGCTCTGGGGCCTCCCATTTCTCTTAATCATCTTGGAAATGTTTCTACACTGGAGTCACCTGTGGTAAATGCAGTTGATTGGACATGATTTGGAAATACACAGCCCTGTCTGTATAAGATCTCACAGCTGACACTGCATATCAGAGCAAAAACCAAGCCATGAGTTGAAAAGAACTGCCAGTAGAGCTCAGAGACAGGATTGTGTGGAGGCACAGATCTGGACAACGGGACAAAAACAATTCTGCTGGTCTGAAAGTCCTGAAGAGCACAGAGGCCTCCATAATTCATAAATGGAAGAAGTTTGGAACAACCAGGACTCTTCCTAGAGCTGCCACCAAACTAAGTATTTGGGGAAGAGGGGCCTTTGTAAGAGAGGTGACCAAGGGCGGACTGAGAACCCTCAGAGCCCCCGGGCAAAATTGATCAAGGGCCCCCTTCCAGGCACCACCCATGTTCTGCCTCCAGCCACGCCCATGTTCCGCTTCCAGCCACACCCATATCCCGCCTCCACCCCTGGTCGCGGTTGCACCGCGATCGTTATGCCCCTGATCACATCGCTACAGAAATACAGCGCCCCATACCTCTTATATCCAGTGACGTCTCCTTTGATGTAGATCTTCTCTGTCCTTGCCTTCTCCTTTCAGACCAGACCACCATTTTGTCGCCAATCTCCGTCTCTGCAGTTTGACAACAAAAAAAAAATCTTAGTTTACTACTTTTCCATCATCCTCCCATCTTCTGGACAAATCATCCTACTACCCCAATATTGGGCCGCTGGGATCCCCAATACTATACTGCAGAAACAGATAAAACCCCTGATAATACTAGTACCACACAGAACCCACCATATAAAATACCCCTTCTTTGGCCTCAGTAGAAGCCCCCATAGTGCCCCATAATAATGTGCCAGTAACAAGTGCCTCCTCCCCCCATGTGCCAGTAACAAGTGCCTCTCTCCCTCTATATGCTAGTAACAAGTGCCTCTCTCCCCCCCATGTGCCAGTAACAAGTGCCTCTCCCCCCCCCCCCTTATGCCAGTAACAAGTGCCTCTCCCCCCCCATATGCCAGTTCTCCCCCCCATGTACCAGTAACAAGTGCCTCTTCCCCCCCATGTACCAGTAACAAGTGCCTCTTCCCCCCCATGTGCCAGTATCAAGTGCCTCCCCCCCATGTGCCAGTAACAAGTGCGCCTCTCCCCCCCCCCCCATGTGCCTTGTGCCGGCAGGCTATCAGAGGAACAGGGAAGGGAGACGCCTTTCCCTCCCCTGCCCCACAGCACAGCCATCTGTATCGCTGTCCTGAGGACGGCGATACAGATGACTATGGAGATGAACGCTTCCACAATGGAAGCGTTCATCTCCCTGTGACCTGCTGCCGCCGCGGCTTCTCTACCTGGCCGGGCCCTCGGACCACGTCCGAAGTGCCCGACCACTCAGTCTGCCCCTGGAGGTGACCAAGAACCAAATGGTCACTGTGGCTGAGCTCCAGAGATTCTGTGTGCAGATGGGAGAAACTTCCAGATTCTCAAGGTCAACCATTACTTCAGAATCCCACCAATCTGGGTTTTATAGCAGAGAGGCTAGAAATAAGCCATTCATCAGTAAAAGACACATGACAGCTGCCTGGAGTTTAAAAAAAAAGCAAAAAACGAACGTATGCCGGGCTTGCCTGTGCTGAGGACTGCAAATTGTGATCCGCAATGCATAGGCACTGACCGTATGCCTGCCGTTTGCAGACGCAGACCCATTCACTTGATTTTTATTCTGGAATGCAAATGTTTTCCTGTCTCCAAACACTTCTCATTTAAACCAGAAAGTCCTATTTTGATCTCATCCAGAAAACATTATTCCAATAGCCTTCTGGGTTGTCCAGGTGATTTTTAGCGAACTGCAGACGGGCAGCAGTATTCTTTTTAGAGAGCAGCAGCTTTCTCCTTGCAATCTTGCCATGGTGGACTCATTAACTAATGTGAGAAAGGCCTTTAGTTGCTTAGAGGTTACCTTGGGGTCCTTTGTGACCTCTCCGACTATTACAATCCTTGCTGTTGGTGTGATCTTTGTTGGTTAACCACTCCTGGGGAGGGTAATGATAGTCGTGAATTTCCTCCATTTGTACATAGTCTGTCTGACTGTGGATTAGTGGAGTCCAAACTCTTTATAGACGGTTTTGTAACCTTTTCCAGCCTGATAAGCATAAACATTATTCTGAGGTCCTCAGAAATGTTGTTTGTTTGTGTCATGATACACTTCCACAAACATGTATCGTCAAGATAAGACTTTGATTGATCCCTGTTCTTTAAATAAAACAAGTCGACTTCCGGTTCCGGCACACGCATGTAAGACAGGGAAGAAGTAGTGCTCCATGACTCTAGACTTAATACCGGGGAAACCCAACAACTTTCCTGGGATTTATCCCCCAAATTTACCCTCCGCAGTATTGCGAAATATAGGGGCGTTTCTGGTGCAGTGCGGATCCCCTACATTAGACTCTCGCTCCAACAGAGAGACGACAGACAACCACATTGCAAAACAGGGCTCTGAGAGTCACCAGATCTTCTTTTCAACCACCGCAGTGACTACAAGACCCGGTCACAAGTGGAAAAGAGGATGATGATCTGAAGCACATACCAGGGTTGATGATACTTTGCAAGACACTGGTAGTAGAGGTGGCCAAGCTTCTGGTGCTGGACATTAAAGCAACTCTGGAAGCGATGGTATCGGTATTGCAGCAGCTACAGAGGTTGCGCAGTATTTCTCCCAGATCCTGGAACTGGAACAGAGAATCAGCCTTGTAGAGGATGAGCTGGAAAGGGCTCAAACACAGGTCCGGGAGATGATTTGCATAAATCAAACTGAGAGATAAGGTTGAGGACCTTGAAAACTGTTCCGGGAGGAACAATCTGAAGATTGTGGGACTAGCCGAATCGATTCCCCCTGGGCAATTAGCCCAAATATGCTCCATGGAGATCCCACAGGCACTTGGTCTCCAGGGACCATTTATAGTAGAAACAGCCCAGGAAGAGACAAGAATTCTCTGATGGACCTGGAATACCCCTCAACTGTTCGCCAGGGAGGATTACCACCTCGAGGGGGGGAGGGTGCATCCCCCAGAGGAAGATAGACGCCTGGCAGAACCCGAAAAAGGTCCCACGGATCCCCGTCTACCCAGGAAAGACCAGAGGACTGCCTGAGACTGAAGAGGAAGGAGGACTGGGCCTACATCAGTGAGAGTATTCATACACTCATCTTTTGAGCTCTCTTGGCGATTGGTGTTGAGAAGGCTTTCAATAATGTCAACTGGAGGTGGCTGGGAGAAGTCATACAAGGGATGAGGATTCGGGGGCCCTTTAGCAAGGGTTAGCCTGCCAGGTTTCCTATCTGGCCCGATCAGTCTTCAGAAGGGAACAAAGCAATATTCTTCAATATTGCCTTTGAGCCTTTGGCCCAATACTTAATTCAATCAGACATATATGAGGGTGTAAGGGTGGGGAGGAAGGAAGTGAAACTTACCTGCTTTACAGATGGTCTTCTACTATTCTTACACTCCACCGCCACCGCCACTTGGAGAGAGTACTAAATGCTATCTTGTACTTTGGCGCTATCACAGGGTATAAGATTAACATCACTAAAAGCCAGCCATTATTCCTACAAGGGGGTAAGCCCAAGAGCCCTTCTCAATATAAGGTGGAATTAGCACCCGGTCATCTTACTTACCTGGGGATAAAGATAGGTAGGTGCTTCTCCCCTCTTTACACTTTAAACTTTCATCCGCTGTTTTGCAGGATTGAATAGAAACTGGAGAGATGGTCAAATCTACCACTTTCCTTTCTAGGCAGGATTCATCTATTAAAGGTGGTGAGCTTCGCTAGATTGCTATACCCATTGTAGACAATCCCTCTACTTATTCTCCATGTAGATATTAATAGGTTACAATCAGCCTTTACCTCTTTTCTATGGAAAAAGAAGAGACATCGTATAGCCTATGCAAAACATTGTATGCTTAAATGGGAGGGAGGGCTTCAGCTGCCTAACATTAGTAATTATCATCTGGCCGATTCGGTCGGGCACATACGGGATTGGATATGGGATACATCTCACTTCTCAACCCTATCTCTAGAACAGGCATTGGTAGCCCCCCAAATCCTGGCTTCTATTAAACATAGGGTACTTACACCCGTGGCTACCTGGAAAGCTATAAGCAAAATATACAAGCTTCCTATATATCTCTATCCGTATATGCGTTTATGGTCTCTCCCCACTTTTCCACAGGGAAGACAGAACAAACTGTTTAAGGAATGGAGAGAGCTGGGAATTAAGACATTAAAGGATCTGCTATCAGCGCTGAAAATTTCAGTCTGAATACCAGCTGAAAACATCTCTTCAGCTACCATTTCTCCTTACCACATCATATTGTAAAGCACAGGCAGGGTATGTTGGGGGATCCTGAACGACTAACTTGGTGGCAATGAGTTAGCCTCCAAAATGAGGGAAGGTATGGACAAGATAAGACTGGTGGTTAGCAGTGACCAGTGGAAGGAGATGCATTTCCATATTATGCACAATGCCACATATGCCTTCGATCTCTCATATATGGATGCACCTGCCCATAACCTTAGATGGTGTCCCAAGTGTAATCTACAGAAAGCAGTGTTACTTCATGGATTGTGAGAATGTCCCAACTTACACTCTGTATGGCTTCAGGTTCTCCAGTATAACAAAGACCTCTGGGGTACAGAAGTACGACCTACCCCACAACAGTGCATCTTTCACTATATCTCTAGGGATCAAGAAGCTGACACATCAAACATAGTTGCAACAAAGGGAGTTCATCTGGTTTTATTATCAATTAAGAAGTGCATATTGAGACATTGGTTATAATCCTCTGTCCCGACCATGGAAGAGGTCTTGGGCACTATGATGTACCTCCTTTAAATGGACAGGTTAGGTACAGAAAGACATAAGGAAAAAGCCAAGGAAAGATTCTTCTCCAAGTGGAGGAAGTTCGTGGACCACTCATTGACTGATACGGAGGTAGGGGATCTGATGGACCACTTCAAACACACTGCATGGTATTTGTAGGCTCAGTTAAGGGGAAAGTAGGTTAGATTGGTTCTAGCAGTGTAAGGGATCCTCCCTGGAGACCAAGAATCAAGCCTGACAAAGGCATAAGGAACCTTGTTACAAGGGTATTCCCATCACATACAATGGAGGCATACGTCCCCATTGTCTGATAGGTGGGGGTCACACCTCTGGGACCCGCATCTACAACGAGAATGAAGCGGGGAGAGCTGTGGCTGGAGGACCCCAGATTTCCCAGGGTCCGTCCACCACCAAGCGCTGCTCCCCACTGCTCCCATAGAAGTGAATGGGAGTACACCGCGCACGCGCGGCCCCTGCTCCCATTAATTTCCATGGGGCAGACGGAAATAGCCGAGCCAGCGCTCAGCTATTTTCGGCGGCCCCATAGAAATGAATGGAGGGTGGCTGCTCATGCGCAGTGCGCCCTCCGTACATTTCCCTGCTCCGTTATCATTCTCCTAGCGATATGCCTCTATTGTCTGAGATGGCAAAACCCCTTTAACTTTGGACAAGTTGAGTTGGGGGGGGGGGGATAGAAAATGGAGATAAAGGAGATTTTTATATACAAGAGATCACTCTACAAATGGGTACTTTGTCTGGTATAAAATGCCCATGAGGATTTAAAGAACGTATTGCATGGTATCTCAGCTAGTTGAAAGGGGAGTATACCATGATGTATGACCTGTATTATCTATGTATGATATCTCCTGATCTCAATAGAAAAATGTTTAAACTTCCCCCACCCCCCCCCCCCAAAAAAAAAGGTCGTCTGCTCTCACCTGATTGTCACCCATTGATTGAAAACACTGGACTCCAATTTCCCCTTCAAATTATCTGCTAATCCTATAGGTTCACATACCTTTGCCTCTCACAGACAGACCTCGAATCGAATCATGTTCCTCCAAAAATAAATGACCACCTAAGCTTTATGGCTCATTTGTTTTACAGGTAATCTATCTACTTTTAAGACTTGAAAATCTGATGTAGTTTTAGCTCAAATGTATGCAGAATTATAGAAAATTCTTCTGGGTTTACAAACTTATAAGCAACATTCTACCTTTTTATAGACTTTCTTAATTTTTTTTTTTCAATATTGTTGTATGGTCTGGATAGAATTATTAACTCTACAAGCGATTATATTCTGGGACCTCTGCAGAGAAAGAACTAATGAATACTATGGGAAAATTAGTAAGCGCTTCATAAGCTGGTCTGAGTGCAAAGTCCGCTACCATAAAATCCACAAAATTCTTAAGAGGTTAATGCAAAGTTAGGAACGTCAGTGCACCAGAAACTTAAATCTACATTTACATCTATTGGGTGGGTAGATGCCACCCACTTTTGGAAATGTGGCAAGCGTGGTGTAAAATTATTAATATTTTTGTGCATACTGTAACTGGTATTGAAACATTTTTCACCCACTATGGTGTTCTAATTTTAATTTTTTTTATAAGTGCATGTGATTTTACTGACTGAAACTGGCATTAGGGTGAGTTCACATCTGCGATAGTTATTTTTGTTCTTCTTCTCCATTAGAGGAGCAGAACAACAAAAATAACTGTATTTTGCACATAACGAACGACCTAGACGAACGTAGCTGAACAGAAACCATTGACTACAATGGAGTCTGTTCAGTTTCCATTCAAAATACTATTTTATTACTGGACAAAAAAGTCCTGCTTTTTTTTTTTTTTACATTATATGTGACTGAGGCCCCGAACAGAGCCTGTGAAAAAGCCCTTAACTGTTTTCTTCTATCTGCTATATACTTTTGTCTCAGTAAAGCTTAAATGGTTAATAAAAATATGAATCAATTTATTTGGGAAAATAAGAACATTTGTTCCATTTTCAGATGAAGACGGGATGAGCGACTCCAATGGACACCTCCATTTATCTTCATGTCATGAAGCAGAAGATAACAATACCACACAAGCTAATTCAATAGCTCCTAATCAACCCTCAGTCCTTCATGGGGGAGATCTATCCACCGATACCGCTGGTCACAAGAAACCTTCACCTGATCAATCACTGATTGGCAAACAAATAACCGGACATAACTGGGAGGAAATATTTTCACATGGGAAACATTTTGAAAAGAAATCTAACCTTTCTTTGCATGAGACAAATCACAGAGATCAAAGGGCATTTTCATGCTTAGAATGTGGAAAATCTTTTACCAGGAAATTCATTCTAGTAGAACATCAGAGAATTCACACAGGGGAGAAGCCACATTTATGTCCACAATGTGGAAAATGTTTTAGTCGGAAATCGGATTTTGATAGACACCAGAGAACTCACACAGGAAAGAAACCATTTTCATGCTTAGAATGTGGGAAATGTTTTATTCAAAAATCGGATTTTGATAGACATCAGAGAACTCACACAGGGGAGAAGCCGTTTCCATGTTCAGAATGTGGGAAGCGTTTTAGTCAGAAATCACGTCTTGTGGAACATCTAAGAGTCCACACAGGAGAGAAGCCATTTTCATGTTCCGAATGTGGAACATGTTTTACTCATAAATCCGCTCTGCTTCATCATCAGAGAACTCACAAAACAGAGAAAACGTTTCTATGCTCAGAATGTGGAGCATGTTTTGTCAATAACACAAATCATCAGATTTCACAATGCGGGGCATGTTTTAGTCAAACTCACACAGAAGAGAAACCATTTTCATGTTCTGAATGTGATAAGTGTTTTAGTCGGAAATCCTCTCTGGTGGAACATCTAAGAATTCACACAGGAGTGAAACCATTTTCATGCCCTGAATGTGGGAAATGTTTTAGTCAAAAATTATATCTTCATAGACATCAGAGAGTTCACACAGGAGTGAAACCATTTTCATGCTCAGAATGTGGGAAATGTTTTATTCAAAAATCAGATCTTGATAGACATCATAGAACTCACACAGGAGAGAAGCCATATTCATGTTCAGAATGTGGAAAATGTTTTAGTCAAAAATTATATCTTAATAGGCATCAGAGAACTCACACAGGAGAGAAACCATTTTATGTCCTGAATGTGGGAAGTGTTTTCATCAGAAATGAACATTTGGGGGCAATCTAAGATTTGAACCAGGAGAGAGGCCAGTGTGGGAAATGTTTTAGCCTGAAATTGGTTCTTAGACACCAGAGAACTCACACAGGAGAAAAAACATTGTAATGTTTAGATTGTAGGAAATGTGGCAGGTGTAGAGCTTCTTTGTAGTACCTGCTCCCTAACAATGCCTTCTGATGTCTACATAACATTATATTACATGAACTTTATACATCATACTATACTGTACAATACAAGAAAGAATACGAGTCGCAGGTCCCTTTATCATCTTACTTCTTAAGGACCCTTGATGATGACACAATCAGTTGATCAGTCACACTCATAGACCAATGGTAGATATTCTGTTTTCATAATAGTAGGAACATATCCAAGGATTAAATCAGTGGTGGTCCCCACCTATCACAAGAATGGGGTCCACGTACAATGCAGGTCCCCCAAAATGAGCTAAGCTGGAGGATGGGCATGCACACTCGTCGCTCCATTTATCTCTATAGGACTTGTCAGAAATAGCCGAGCACAGTTTTTTTGCTATCTCCAGTATTGCAGTGTATGGTTAACTCCCCAATGATCAGGCCAATTTTCCTTTTTGTATTTTTGTTTTTTCCTTCTCACTTTCCAAGTTACATAACTTTTTAAATTTTTCGTTCGCTTAATTTTTGCAGTTGTCTTTTTTAATGACACCATTTAATTTATCATATCTTCCATTGAAAAATGGGAAAATATTCTTTGTGGGGTGAAACTGAAAAAAATGCAATTCTGCCAAAGGTTCTTTAGGTATTGTTTTTTTTAATTCACGGTGCACTAAAAATCACATGACGTCAAGTCAATAATTAATACAATTATGGCAACACCAAATTTTAATGTTTTTACTATGTTGTACTACTTAACCCCTTAAGGACGCAGGGCGTACTGGTACGCCCTATTTCCCGAGTCCTTAAGGACTCAGGGCGTACCGGTACGTCCTAACTTTAAATGAAGATTCCGGCGCCGCGGGGGTTAATGGGAACGGGATGCCGGCTGAAATCATTCAGCCGGCATCCTGTCACAACGCCAGGGGGGGTCATGTGACCCCCCCTATCGGCGATCGCCGCAAACCGCAGGTCAATTCAGACCTGCGGTTTGCTGCGCTTTTTGCAGTTTCTGATCCCCGCGGTCAGCTACCAGAAACTTTAGTGTCCCTCAAACATAGATTTTACACCCCCCCCTGCACCCCTGCATGAGGGGAGTTGCGGGCGGTGCTGCAGGCGGGATCGCGATCCCCCGCCCTTCTCCTCTTGAAAATTCGTTGGCGTCTAGTGGGTATACCAGGGTGTCAGCACATTGCTGACACCCTGGTATAAACGGCTGACATCTGTGCAAAGTTAACAGTAAGAGGGAGCTCCCTCCCTCTCCCATCGGGGGGCTGCAGTGCCTTTGCAGCACCCCGATGGAGAGGGAGAGAGCTCCCAGACAGCCCCCCGACAGCCCCGTCCTTACCCTTCCCCGTCTGCGAAGTTCTGACCAGTACTGAGCAGACGGGGAAGGTTCCCATGGCAACAGGACACCGTCTCAGGCATCCTGCTGTCCATGGTGCTAAAGGCAGAGATCTGTTCAGACAAAGTGTAAGTAAAATACAGTACAGTACCCTATATAGTGTACTGTACTGTATTATACAGACATCAGATCCACTGGATCTTCAAGAACCAAATGGGTCTGGGTTAAAAAAAAAAGTTAAAAAAAAGTAAAAATCAAAAAACACATTTATGACTGATTAAAAATGAAAAAAATAAAATTCCCTACACATGTTTGGTATCGCCGCGTCCGTAACGACCTGATCTATAAAACGGTCATGTTACTTTCCCCGCACGGTGAACGCCATAAAAATAAAAAAATAAAAACTATTAGGAAATTGAAATTTTGCCCACCTTACTTCCCAAAAGAGTACCAATCAAACCGTCATCTCATCCCGCAAAAATCATACCCTACCCAAGATAATCGCCCAAAAACTGAAAAAACTATGTCTCTCAGACTATGGAAACACTAAAACATGATTTTTTTTGTTTCAAAAATGAAATCATTGTGTAAAACTTAAATAAATAAAAAAAAAGTATACATATTAGGTATTGCCGCGTCCGTATCGACCGGCTATATAAAAATATCACATGACCTAACCCCTCAGGTGACCACCGTAAAAAAATTAAAACAAAAACGGTGTAAAAAAAGCCATTTTTTGTCATCTTACATCACAAAAAGTGTAATAGCAAGCGATCAAAAAGTCATATGCACCCCAAAATAGTGCCAATCAAACTGTCATCTCATTCCACAAAAAATGAGACCCTACTTAAGATAATCGCCCAAAAACTGAAAAAACTTTGGCTCTTAGACTATGGAGACACTAAAAAAAAATTTGGGTTTTAAAAATGAAATCATTGTGTAAAACTTACATAAATAAAAAAATTGTATACATATTAGGTATCGCCGCGTCCGTGACAACCTGCTCTATAAAATTACCACATGATCTAACCTGTCAGATGAATGTTGGAAATAACAAAAAAAAAAACGTGCCAAAAAATCTATTTCTTGTTACCTTGCCGCACAAAAAAGTGTAATATAGAGCAACCAAAAATCATATGTACCCTAAACTAGTACCAACAAAATGCCACCCTATCCCGTAGTTTCTAAAATGGGGTCACTTTTTTGGAGTTTCTACTCTGGGGGTGCATCAGGGGGGCTTCAAATGGGACATGGTGTCAAAAAAACCAGTCCAGCAAAATCTGCCTTCCAAAAACCGTATGGCATTCCTTTCCTTCTGCACCCTGCCGCGTGCCCGTACAGCGGTTTACGACCACATATTGGGTGTTTCTGTAAACTACAGTATCAGGGTCATAAATAATGAGTTTTGTTAGGCTGTTAACCCTTGCTTTGTAACTGGAAAAAAAATATTAAAATGGAAAATCTGCCAAAAAAGTGAAATTTTGAAATTGTATCTCTATTTTCCATTAAATCTTGTGCAACACCTAAAGGGTTAACAAAGTTTGTAAAATCAGTTTTGAATACCTTGAGGGGTGTAGTTTCTTATATGGGGTCACTTTTATGGAGTTTCTATTCTAGGGGTGCATCAGGGGGGCTTCAAATGGGACATGGTGTCAAAAAACCAGTCCATTAAAATCTGCCTTCCAAAAACCATACGGCGCACCTTTCACTCTACGCCCTGCTGTGTGGCCGTACAGCAGTTTACGGCCACATATGGGGTGTTTCTGTAAACTACAGAATCAGGGCCATAAATAATGAGTTTTGTTTGGCTGTTAACCCTTGCTTTGTAACTGGAAAAAAAATATTAAAATGGAAAATCTGCCAAAAAAGTGAAATTTTGAAATTGTATCTCTATTTTCCATTAAATCTTGTGCAACACCTAAAGGGTTAACAAAGTTTGTAAAATCAGTTTTGAATACCTTGAGGGGTGTAGTTTCTTATATGGGGTCACTTTTATGGAGTTTCTACTCTAGGGGTGCATCAGGGGGGCTTCAAATGGGACATGGTGTCAAAAAACCAGTCCAGCAAAATCTGGCTTCCAAAAACCATACGGCGCACCTTTCCCTCTACGCCCTACTGTGTGCCCGTACAGTAGTTTACGGCCACATATGGGGTGTTTCTGTAAACGGCAATCAGGGCAATAAAGATACAGTCTTGTTTGGCTGTTAACCCTTGCTTTGTTAGTGGAAAAAATGGGTTAAAATGGAAAATTAGGCAAAAAAATGAAATTCTCAAATTTCATCCCCATTTGCCAATAACTCTTGTGCAACACCTAAAGGGTTAACGAAGTTTGTAAAATCAGTTTTGAATATCTTGAGGGGTGTAGTTTATAGAATGGGGTCATTTTTGGGCGGTTTCTATTATGTAAGCCTCGCAAAGTGACTTCAGAGCTGTAGTGGTCCCTAAAAATTGGGTTTTTGTAAATTTCAGAAAAATTTCAAGATTTGCTTCTAAACTTCTAAGCCTTGTAACATCCCCAAAAAATAAAATATCATTCCCAAAATGCTACAAACATGAAGTAGACATATGGGGAATGTAAAGTCATCAAAATTTTTGGGGGTATTACTATGTATTACAGAAGTAGAGAAACTGAAACTTTGAAATTTGCAAATTTTTCAAAATTTTTGGTAAATCTGGTATTTTTTTATGCAAAAAAAAATTCTTTTTTGACCCAATTTTAGCAGTGTCATGAAGTACAATATGTGATGATAAAACAATCTCAGAACGGCCTGGGTAAGTCAAAGCGTTTTAAAGTTATCAGCACTTTAAAGTGACACTGGTCAGTTTTGCAAAAAAAGGCCAAGACCTTAAGGTGAAATAGGGCTGAGTCCTTAAGGGGTTAAAGGGGTTGTTTCACTTCAGCAAATAGCATTTATCATGTAGAGAAAGTTAATACAAGGCACTTACTAATGTATTGCTATTCTCCATATTGCTTCCTTTGCTGGCTGGATTCATTTTTCCATCATATTATACACTTCTCGTTTGCATGGTTACGACCACCCTGCAATCCAGTAGCAGTGGCCGTGCTTGCAGTATTAACTCTGTCTATATGATAAATTGTCACCTCCAGCTCTCTGAGAAGGTCTGGCAGACGTTCTTCTGTACCTCTTGCATGATGTTGTTTGTTTTGGTTTCACTTTGTCATCTCCTTTCCTTCTCCCAGCTGTCACCTGTTTACACTAATTGCCTCCCTTTATATTCCCTCCCATACTGCCTCACTTTGCGCTTTATACTACTTCCTGGATTGAAGTTTTCACTGCTGGAGTCTTCTGCTGCTTGTTCAGATAAGTCCTTTCATGTATTGTGTTTCCTTGCTGGCTTGATTCTAGGTGACCCTGACTCCCTCCGTATTAAGTGCAGGGAGGGAGCCGGTGGTCGTGTCCCCTCACTATTATATGGTTTTCAGGTGTCACACAGTCTAGGTACGAGAGCATGCAATCGTCTACCTCTGAGACCCTTGTATTTGCTTAGCAGTCAGGGTGAGCTCTTAGGGTTTTATAGGGGTCACCTTAATGCTCCTTAGTTTGGGATCAAGCCAGTCGGATGTTTATCCATAACTTCCAGCTATCTGCAACATCATTCATGACATTATAAACCGCCTTTACCGTCTTAAGCATGGATCCAGTTTCAGCCTTGATTGACCGCATGCAGGGTCTTTCACTGGAGGTAGCAGATCTCCGTAAAACTGTGTCTCAGTTTCAGATGACCGGTTCTGCTTGCGTTCATGGAGTTTGTTCCGAGCCTAAGATCTCGCTTCCGGATACGTTCTCTGGGGGTAGTGAGAATTTTGTTCGCTTTAGAGAGGCTTGCAAACTCCATTTTCGCCTACTTCCCCATTCCTCTGGTGATGAGGAGCAGAGGGTGGGGATCATCATCTCGCTGCTCAGGGATAACGCTTAGTCTTGGGCCTTTTCGCTGCCGGTGGGGGCACGGCCCCTCCGATCGGTGGATTAATTTTTTGTAGCCCTGGAGCAGATATATGATGACCCGGATCGTATTGCTCTGGCTGAATCTAAACTGCGTCTTTTATGCCAGGGTAAACAGTCCGCAGAGATATATTGTTCTGAATTTCGGAGATGGGCAGCTGATACTGGTTGGAACGATACTGCACTCCGAAGTCAATTTTGCCATGGTCTTTCGGAGGGATTGAAAGATGCATTTGCTTTTCATGAGAGACCTGCCTCCTTGGAGTCTGCCATGTCTCTAGCTGTTCGTATTGACAGGCGTCTTAGAGAGAGAGGAGAGACCACTCCTTCCTGTCATATTCAGTCCAAGGACAGTGGGGCGGTCTTATTCAGTGCGCTGGGGCCTCAGTCTCTCTCAATCCCCTCTGAGCAGGAGGCCATGCAGCTGGGTTTGCTTGCCTCTGATAGTAGAGGATTCAGCTCTCAGAGGAGGGTTTGTTTCTGTTGTGGGGGTATAAATCATTTGGCTAATGTTTGCCCCTCTAGGAGATTCAGGGAGTTTTCTGAGGGTAATAAAGAAACAAAAAGAAAAAAAACCTCTAAAAACTTTCCATTTGCTACTATTGGCAAGGTTAATGCGGAAATTGAAGGTTTGCCGTTTGCTAGTAGTTCCCGTTTTGTCCTACCTGCCAGGGTGGCGCTAGATGGCAAGAACATTGTTTGTGAGATTTTTGTAGATAGTGGAGCAGCTGTAAATCTCATTGATAATCAATTTGCTATAACACATGGTTTCCAGGTATGCACTTTGGAAAAGGATATACCTGTTTTTGCTATCGATTCCGCTCCACTTTCTCAAAAATCGTTAAAGGGCATAGTTCACAATATCCGTTTGACTGTGGGTGATGCTCATGTTGATGATATGTCATGTTTCGTCCTAAGCGGATTACCTACTCCTCTAGTGTTGGGGCTACCCTGGCTCACTAAACATAACCCCACCATTGTTTGGCAAGCAAGGCAAATAAATGGTTGGAGTGACTTTTGCAGAGAGAATTGCCTCACGGGGTCTCTTTCAGAGGTTTCTACCAAGACTGTACCATCTTTTCTCTCAGAATTTTCGGATGTGTTTTCCGAGAGTGGTGTCCAGGAGCTGCCCCCTCACCGGGAGTACGATTGCCCTATTAATCTCATCCCAGGCGCCAAGCTGCCAAAATCACGTTTATACAATCTCTCCCAACCTGAAAGAGTCGCTATGCGTACTTATATCTCTGAGAGCCAGAGAAAGGGACACATCTGACCCTCGAAGTCACCTTGCCGCTGTTTTTTTTTTTGCTAAGAAAAAAGATGGTTCTTTAAGACCTTGTCTGGTTTTCAGGGAGCTGAACTGTATCACAATTCGTGACCCATATCCGCTTCCTCTGATCCCGGACCTGTTTAACCAGATTGTTGGGGCTAAAGTTTTTTCTAAGTTGGATTTAAGAGGTAAATACAACCTAGTCAGGGTCAGGGAAGGGGACGAATGGAAGACGGCCTTCAATACCCCTGAGGGTCATTTCGAGAATTTGGTTATGCCTTTTGATTTGATGAATGCTCCGGCCGTCTTCCAACATTTTGTGAACAGCATTTTTTATCATTTAATGGGGAAATTTGTACTGGTGTATCTAGATGACATTTCGATTTTTTCTCCTGATTTCAAAACTCATAGAGACCACCTACGTCAGGTCTTGCTCATTCTGCGGGAGAATAAATTGTACGCTAAACTGGAAAAATGTGTGTTTGCGGTTCCGGAGATTCAATTTCTTGGTCTTCTTCTCTCCGCTTCTGGTTTTCGCATGGACCCTGAGAAGATACGCGCTGTGCTTGATTGGGAGCTTCCTGAGAATCAGAAGGCGCTGATGCGGTTTTTGGGTTTTGCCAATTATTACAGAAAGTTCATTTTGAATTATTCCTCTGTTGTTAAGCCACTCACTGATATGACTAAAAAGGGGGTAGATTTTTCCTCCTGATCGGTAGATGCGCTTAAGGCCTTTTCTAGTATCAAAGAGAGTTTTGCTTCCGCTCCCATTTTGGTACAACCTGATGTCTCTCTACCTTTTATTGTTGTGGTGGACGTTTCTGAGGTGGGTGTGGGTGCGGTATTATCTCAGGGTCCCTCTCCTGCCAAATGGCGACCGTGTGCCTTTTTCTCAAGGTAACTCTCCTCCGCAGAGAGAAATTACGATGTGGGAGATAGGGAGTTGTTGGCCATCAAGTTGGCTTTTGAGGAATGGCGCCATTGGCTAGAGGGAGCCAGACACCGACCATAAGAATCTGGCCTACTTGAAATCAGCCAAGCGTCTGAACCCGAGACAGGCCAGATGGTCTTTATTCTTTTCTAGGTTTAATTTTGTTGTCACGTTCCGCCCTGGGGTTAAAAATGTGAAGGCTGATGCCCTGTCACATTGTTTTCCAGGAGGGGGGAACTTTGAAGACCCGGGTCCCATTTTGGCTGAAGGGGTGGTCGTCTCTGCTCTTTATCCTGATTTGGATGCAGAGGTTCAGGCAGCCCAGGCAGAGGCTCCTGATCTTTGTCCTCCTGGGAGGTTGTTTGTGCCTCTCGCTTTACGACACAAGGTTTTTAAGGAGCACCATGATACTGTCCTTGCTGGGCACCCGGGGAGTAGAGCCACAGTGGATCTCATTGCTCGGAGATTCTAGTGGCCGGCTCTTCGTAAGACGGTTGAGGGTTTTGTGGCAGCCTGCGAGACTTGCGCTTGTGCCAAGGTCCCTCATTCACGGTCATCGGGTTCTCTCCTCCCATTACCCATTCCTTCCCGTCCTTGGACGCATCTGTCCATGGACTTCATTACGGACTTCCCTCGTTCCTCGGGGAAGACTGTGATTCTGGTAGTAGTGGACCGTTTTAGCAAAATGGCGCATTTCATTCCCTTTCCTGGGTTACCCAATGCTAAGACGCTGGCGCAAGCATTTGTTGATCACATTGTCAAATTGCATGGCATTCCTTCAGACATCGTTTCTGATAGGGGCACGCAATTTGTTTCCAGTTTCTGGAAGGCCTTCTGTTCTCGCTTGGGTGTTCGGTTGTCGTTCTCTTCTGCTTTTTACCCGCAGTCGAATGGTCAGACCGAACGCGTCAATGAGAATCTGGAGACATATCTGCGCTGTTTTGTGGCAGAGAATCAGGAGGATTGGTGTTCTTTTTTGTCCCTTGCTGAGTTTGCTTTAAATAACCATCGCTAGGAGTCCTCTGATAAGTCACCATTTTTTGGTGCATATGGGTTTCATCTGCAGTTTGGGACATTCTCTGGAGAGGGGTCTTCTGGTTTACCTGATGAGGAGAGATTTTCCTCGTCTTTGTTATTTATTTGGCAAAAGATTCAGGGTAATCTGAAGAGGATGAGTGAGAGATATAAGCGGGGTTTTATAGGGGTCACCTTTATGCTCCTTAGTTTGGGATCAAGCCAGTCGGATGTTTATCCATAACTTTCAGCTATCTGCAACATCATCCGTGACATAAATGCCATTTACTGAAGTGAGAGGAACCCTTTAAAAAAATTTAAACCTTTTACAAAATTCTTAGTATTTTCTGACAGCTATAACTTTTTTAATATCTCAGCCTACAGAACTATTTGAGGACTTGTTTTTTGTGGGAAGAGCTGTAGTATTTAACTTTTTTTGGTTGGTGTAAGGTGACCAATAAACAGAAAATTGGGCATTTACATTTTTTGCTGTTACTCTATTCACTGCACATGATACATAGATGTTTTATGATTCGGCAATACCAATTATGTAAACATTTTTATATGTAAAAAAATGAAGTGGGAGTATACTGTTCCTGACTACAAGTTAGCCTGATTCCTCTGGTACTCCGCTCTGCTGTCCCTGATTCACATGGGTCAGCAGCCTACCACTCCTGGGTGGCTGGCACAGTGGATCCACATCTACAGATCGTAACAACAGGTTTTCTTCAAAACCTGCCCTGTACTAACTGCAATCCAACTCTTCTTCAGTCCTGACCAGTTTTCTAGTCCCTGCCAATGAAAAACATCTCCACACAAGACAGCGTCCATTTGAATTTTTTTATAGACGTATTGCAAAGTTTGGGTCACAGAGTGTAATGGCGCTAAAATAAAATAAAAAAACTGTTGGTGAGAAATACGCTAAAAGCAGGTTATTAACACCCAAGTTAATTATCAGAAAACATTAGTAGTAGAATTGATGTCTGTCACTTTTTGTTCAAACCACCCACTGAGGCGGCCAGTCACTAATTATTTATTGGCCATTAACAACAGCACAAGTTTGGGAGATTAGTGAGCAGGCAGCGTTTGCCAATCCCACCATTGAGGAATAGTGCATATGAACCCATCCACAATTAGATAAAGAAGTGCCTGTAACAGCTTAAAAGCAGATAGCGTGTCAATGCTGATATACTAACAGCTAGACCCAAGGAGGAGACCAGTGGCAGCAGTCCCAACTCACTGCTTGTAGTGGCGAGGTGCTGCAGCAGCTTCCTATTCACTCTTGCTGTCTCACACCCAGCTGAATAGAGGCTCCCTCCCTCTCTCGGGGAAACTAGCTACTCCTAACTGTTGCTAGATTGAAGGCATATAGTTACCCTATTTTCTATACTCTGTACCCTAGACATTCAGTCCCGACACGTTTCCACATCTACCAATGTATCATCAGGAGCACTGCAAGCACAGATGGTCAAAAAACAATAAAGCAACTATGCACATTTGAGGCTTAATAAGGTGATTTACATTGAACTATTCCTTTGCCAATCTCAACATATGTTTCAGTTTGTTGTCCTGCTGGAACACTATGTCGTCCTTTCAATACCCATAGTACTCGAGTGTACAAAGTAACTCGTCTTCTAGGATACTCACATATAGCTCAGCATTGAGACAACCATCGATCCTGCCCAGGCACTCCACTAACTTGTCCAGGTGATGGCAATGCAACCTCCGCGTTCTCATGCTGTGATTTCGGCATCACCTTCCTCCTCATCCTCCACCTTATCCTCAGCCTCCACTGTAGGCACAGTTCTGAGTAGTCCTCCAGCATACCACCTATGCAGAGCATGGCGGTGTCATGCTGTTCTGCACCTGGCCAGTCTGGGCGAATGGAGTCACACCGGAGAGAAACAGCTCCACAAGAAATTGAATGCTGGCTGTCTCCTCGCCAACTGAAGATCGGAACCATGGTCACCGATAACGGGAAGAACATTCTATTGACGCTGCGTCAAGGAGGGCTGACCCTGCATGGCGCACGTCTTTAATCTGGTTAGGGGGGAACTATTAACTCTCCTTAGGGAGAGAGCGCCTTAATCAGTTTGAGGAGACTTATAGGCCATACATGCTCCTCTGGAATTCTGGGAGGGAGGGGGTGCAAATGAGCTCTTAACAAGCTCTGCCTCTAATGCCACCAGCTGTAAGGCAGCTATTCTATAAGTCAACGTTCAGCTCTTAAAATAAGCCTTGAGACATGACTTGGATATTAAATAAATTAATCTGGTTGTAACCCTGTTACTGAATTATTCAACCCAACTTCAAGATGTCTTGAAAATGGCCGGGAAACTGTGCATGCACTTCAGTCACTCTAACTGTGCAAAACACACCCTCCTTGAGCTGCAAAGGCAGAATAGTGGTCTCCAACATCGCCTCATAGGCAATGTTTCCACACTTTGGAACTCCACCCTCCACTTGTTGGACTGACTATATGAGCAAAGGAAGGCCGTGAATGATTTCTTGATGATGCAAGCGGACAGGGGTACTCCCCTGTGTAACTTTGATGTTAGCCAGTGGCAGCTCATGCGTGACACCTGCCGTTTGCTCAGGCCCCTTTGAGGAGGACACTTTGTCATTCCACTCTTTCATGTCCTGGAGCAGATGCTGATAAATCTGGATGGCTAGGAGACAGGAGACGTGACTTGAGTCTCCAGTCTCTGATGAGCATGTTTCTTTACCCACCAACTGAAGAAAGCAGTCAGCGGCAGCAGGACATGGAGCAGAACATGAACCAGCAGGTGGTGGCATACTTGGAGTGGACCCTGTCACCCCAGATCAACGAATCCCCTGGAATACTGGGCAGCCAAACTTGATTTTTGGTCACAACTGGCTGAGTTTGCCCTGGACAAGCTTTCCTGCCTGGCCAGTAGTGTGGCATCAGAGCGGGGGGCATAGTTTACCCACCTTTCAACAGAAAATATTGAGTAATTAATATAAAGATGAATCAGATGTGGATCAGCCAGGATTTTCACACACCGGTGCCTGATTCTTCAGACTAGATCATTCTAGCAGTAATGTTCTGACTGCAGTGTGCTGCCACACTAGAAGATTGTGAAAAATGTCCCATTACTTCTGGCCACGTGCTTCAGCCACTATTCTGATGCTGCTACCCACCTGTTGCCACACACCTGCTGCCTCTGCTGCCATCTTCTCCTACTGCCACCATCTTGTGCTGTTACTGTCACTGCTGTTGCCCCCCACCTCCCCACTCTGTGACTTGTTTGGCTGTTAACCCTTTCTGCTGTACAGGAAAAAAAATCATTAAAATGTAAAATCTGCAATAAAATATGAAATTTAGAAATTTCGTCTCCATTTTCCTTTAAATCTTGTGAAACATATAAAGTGTTGACCACGTTTGTAAAATCAGCTTTGAATAACTTGATGGGTGTAGTTTCTAAAATGGGTTCATTTATGGGGCGTTTCTACATAAGCCCCACAAAGTGACTTCAAAACTCAATTGGTCCTAAAAAAGTAGATTTTGGAAATTTCCTTAAAAATGTGAAAATTTGCTTCTAAAAATCTAAGCCTTCTAACGTTCTAAAAAAAATCAAATGACTCACAAAATGATGCAAACATAAAGTAGACAGATGGTGAATGTTAATAACTACTATATGAGGTATCACTATCTATCTTGAAAGCAGAGAAATTCTAATTTAGAAAATAGTGAATTTTTCCACATTTTTGTTACATTTAGAATTTTTTTTTATAAATAATGATAAAAAATATCGACTCAAATTTCCTTTTCACATAAAGTACATTGTGTCATGAGAAAACAATATCAGAAACGCTCAGATAACTAAAAGAATTACAAAGTTATTACCATATAAAGTGACACATGTCAGATTTGCAAAAATAGGCTCTGTCAGGAAGGTGAAAAATGGCTGTGTCCTGAAGGGGTTAATGTCTCTTATCCCTTTCCATTGCTCTCTTAACAGAGCGTTGCTATGTCTTCCCTGTCTTCAGCTCGGTGTAAACAGAAGACAGAGGGGCAGATCTTCACACTGCATGCCTGCATCAGTCTTCAGAGTGCGGAGGCGTGTCTCTCAGTAATCCAATCTGATTGGCTGGCAAGTAGCTGTTGGCTAAAGCAAGTGTGTATGGGAAGTGAGGGAAGGCAGTTTGGGCCTCAGAGAACTGGCAGAGGAGCCATCTTGAGAAGATCCTCATAATGCAGGGTTCAGAACAGCTGTAACTAAGGGAAAAGCTCAAGGAAAACAGTGGTATATGAAGAATCTAAAGATTACTTTATGTATAATGCGGCAGGAGCAGTAACCTATGCTAAATGATTTTAATTAGATTTTTTTATTTTAATGAAAACTAGTGTTGAGCGAATCGAATTTCATGAAGTGGACTTCGATCTGAATTTCAGGAAAAATTTGATTCGTCACGTGACCAAATTTACTTGTGTTTCATGGCAATAAATCAATTTCCCTGAAATGGCTGTAAAAATTTTAAAATATAATACTTACCTCATCCATTTGAGCACAAAGAGGCCTCTGTGGCCATCTTGCTTGAAGATCCCGCGCAAAATCACCTGTGCGGTGACATATGATGTCACCACACCGGCTGACGTGATGACGCGCCGTGCGAGATTTTGCGCTGGATCTTCAAGCAAGATGGCCGCGGCAGCCTCTTCGCGATTAAATGGATGAAATAAGTAGAATTAAATAATTATTTTTTATTAAAAACCACTAAAATGCTTTAATATGGATCTCAGATGACGTGATCAGCGATGAATGCCGCATCTGAGGGGTTCAACCACTTGGGACGGTGCAATCGCTGATCCCTGTTATTGCACTCCCTACTTACAAAGAAATGCGCTCGTCACAAAGAAATTCGTAACGAAGGGTGGTTTTTTTTGTAAAATTTGGTGAAGCAGCCAAATTGAATTTTAGAGAACTTCTCATTTCTAATGAAAGCAAAATAGTTACACTTTAAAGATACTATAAATTTTTTGGATAGGATAAAATGTTTAGAGGCCATAAGGTTTCCGTACTTTGTATTTTAGACGGGAGAAGTCTCTACATGTGTATTCCATGAAGGCATCATTGCAGTTAGAGAAGTTATGTGAGGATTCATCATTGAGTAACGATATGATTACATTTTTGGTCACTCTTTTGAAATTCATCTTGACTAAAAAAAAAATTCATTTTGGAGATGAATATTACTTGCAGCTGTAAGGGACCCCCATGGGGTCCTCCGCCACACCATGTTTTGCAATATCTTTATAAATATGATTGAACAATTGTATGTACAAACCGGATTCCAAAAAAGTTGGGACACTATACAAATCGTGAATAAAAACTGAATGTAATGATGTGGAGGTGCCAACTTCTAATATTTTATTCAGAATAGAACATAAATCACGGAACAAAAGTTTAAACTGAGAAAATGTACCATTTTAAGGGAAAAATATGTTGAATCAGAATTTCATGGTGTCAACAAATCCCCAAAAAGTTGGGACAAGGCCATTTTCACCACTGTGTGGCATCTCCCCTTCTTCTTACAACACTCAACAGATGTCTGGGGACCGAGGAGACCAGTTTCTCAAGTTTAGAAACAGGAATGCTCTCCCATTCTTGTCTAATACAGGCCTCTAACTGTTCAATCGTCTTGGGCCTTCTTTGTTGCACCTTCCTCTTTATGATGCGCCAAATGTTCTCTATAGGTGAAAGATCTGGACTGCAGACTGGCCATTTCAGTACCCGGATCCTTCTCCTACGCAGCCATGATGTTGTGATTGATGCAGAATGTGGTCTGGCATTATCTTGTTGAAAAATGCATGGTCTTCCCTGAAAGAGATGACGTCTGGATGGGAGCATATGTTGTTCTAGAACCTGAATATATTTTTCTGCATTGATGGTGCCTTTCCAGACATGCAAGCTGCCCATGCCACACGCACTCATGCAACCCCATACCATCAGAGATGCAGGCTTCTGAACTGAGCGTTGATAACAACTTGGGTTGTCCTTGTCCTCTTTGGTCCGGATGACATGGCGTCCCAGATTTCCAAAAAGAACTTTGAATCGTGACTCGTCTGACCACAGAACAGTCTTCCATTTTGCCACACTCCATTTTAAATGATCCCTGGCCCAGTGAAAACGCCTGAGCTTGTGGATCTTGCTTAGAAATGGCTTCTTCTTTGCACTGTAGAGTTTCAGCTGGCAACGGCAGATGGCACGGTGGATTGTGTTCACTGACAATGGTTTCTGGAAGTATTCCTGAGCCCATTCTGTGATCTCCTTTACAGTAGCATTCCTGTTTGTGGTGCAGTGTCGTTTAAGGGCCCGGAGATCACGGGCATCCAGTATGGTTTTACGGCCTTGACCCTTACGCACAGAGATTGTTCCAGATTCTCTGAATCTTCGGATGATGTTATGCACAGTTGATGATGATAGATGCAAAGTCTTTACAATTTTTCGCTGGGTAACACCTTTCTGATATTGCTCCACTATCTTTCTGTGCAACATTGTGGGAATTGGTGATCCTCTACCCATCTTGGCTTCTGAGAGACACTGCCACTCTGAGAAGCTCTTTTTATACCCAATCATGTTGCCAATTGACCTAATTAGTGTTAATTGGTCTTCCAGCTCTTCGTTATGCTCAAATTTACTTTTTCCAGCCTCTTATTGCTACTGGTCCCAACTTTTTGGGGATTTGTTGACACCGTGAAAATTGGAATCAACTTATTTTTCCTTTAAAATGATACATTTACTCGGATTAAACGTTTGATCTGTCATCTACGTTCTATTACAAATAAAATATTGACATTTGCCATCTCCACATCATTGCATTCAGTTTTTATTCACAATTTGTTTAGTGTCCCAACTTTTTTGGAATCCGGTTTGTAGTTTCATCCACATCTGTAAGCCGCGTTGTTTTGTGGCTCAGATATGTGGACGACGTGTTCCTGGCTTGGAGCGGCACCAAGGAGCTGATTCCATTCATTGACTTTCTAAATCAGTGTCATGTAAATATGAAGTTTACTCTACAGTGGTATACAAAGCTGACTTTGTGGTAACGAATGGAATTTTTTCCTAAAATGGCTGCTGCACTTGTGAGGACATGGAGCAAAGAACTCTGGGAAAGAGGGATCACGCACAATGCCATGCATGCAGCCAATCAGCAGCCAGCCAGCCCTTGTGATGTCATAGCCCTATAAATGACCGCAGCCATCTTGGATTCTGTCATTTTCCAGTGTAATTAGTGCAGGGAGAGACGTCAGCAGGCGCTAGGGACAGTGGTAGAAAAGACTTTATTGTGTTGGAAAAACAATTTACAAGTTCAGGGAAAGATGAGTCAAGGTGTAGGGAAAGGATAGGGAGGCATTATCTACACTATAAAAGGAGAACAGGGTGCAATAGGAGAGTGTACAGCCTGGGTAATAGGAGCGATTCTATTACACCTTGGTGTTATACTGCTGCTTTTAGGTTGTTTGCACTATATGATACATCACTAATTTCAGCAAACGTTGCTTGTGATTGGGGTGCAAGTTCTGTGTGACACAGCCATTTACAGGGTGTATTAATAGGAAATATACGTACATCCTATTAGCTGTTCTGTGTTGATTTTACATTGTTTTACTTTTTTGGGGGGGTGTATTAATAGAAAAAAACATGTCATAATTGCCATTCAGCAGTGAAGTTACATTGTACTACAGCTATTTACAGGGTGTATAAACTGGTCACCCCCACAATAATATTTAGATCTCACCCCCATGCACCAATCACATCCCTATCTACCCCCCCCCACATAGTAATCACATTTAGATTCACCATCCCCACCCCCAAAAGTAGTCAGAGAGCTTGTTCGCCATCTGCCTAGCAATCATTTTTACGCCCCATTCCTCCAAAGTAGTCAAAAAGCTGGCTTCCCATCATAACCGGCCCGCCCGTATCCCCCAGCAATCACATTCAGGCTCCATATCCCCTCTACCTCCCAAGTGGAAAGCTTGCCGTCCTCCTCCCACCCCCAATCTAGTCCCAGTGCTTGTTCCCCCATCCTCCCGAGCTCACCATCCTCCCCCCCACCGCAGTCCATTCTCATGCCTTTCTTAATCTGGCTCAGCCCTGAGGAGCAGCAGCGAGGTTCGCAGTCAACAAGTCAGACAATACGAGTGAGGGTCCTGCTTGCCAGAGCTTACAATCTATGAGGAGATGTGGTACTGGAGAAATACTGGATGTGTTGCCCATAGCAACCAATCACGGCGCAGCTTACATTCCTCTTTAAAAAAGAAAGCTGTGCTGTGATTGGTTACTATGGAAAACAAAGACCGTCTTTTGTTAAGATACTTTCATAAATCTGCCCCAATGAAAGCAAAGGAACAAAGCCTACAGCCTGTGGCTGTAGGACCTTTGATGATGTCACAGTCATGTGATCAGTTACATGGGAGAGATATAAAGGTTAGTGGCTGTAGGACCTTTGATGATGTCACGTGATCAGTTACATGGGAGGGATATAAAGGTTAGTGGCTGTAGGACCTTTGCTGATGTCACGTGATCAGTTACATGGGAGGGATGTAAATGTTAGTGGCTGTAGGACCTTTGATGATGTCACAGTCATGTGATCAGTTACATGGGAGTGATGTAAATGTTAGTGGCTGTAGGACCTTTGATGATGTCACAGTCATGTGATCAGTTACATGGGAGGGATGTAAATGTTAGTGGCTGTAGGACCTTTGAAGATGTCACAGTCATGTGATCAGTTACATCCCACCCAACCCTTACAGGACTGTGTTTTACATGTGTATTCAGACGAAGAGAGAAAACTGAGGGTTTACACATAGGACTGTATGGTAAAGGGGTGGAGAAAAGAGTTTTCCATGGGACTGTTTGTCGGAGGGGGCTGTAAGGATTTTACATGGGACTGTTTGTCAGAGGGGGCAGCAAGGATGTTTTTTTTTGCATGGGACTGTATGCTGGAGGGGGTGAGGCTTTGAGATCTTCTAGTCTGCAGAGTCAGTGATGGGACTTCCAGCTGTAGTTAGTGAGTCGGATCATTAGATTCATCTCAGCAACAAGATCCGACTCTTCCCGCTCCCAAATACTAGACAGTCAGCCCTTCCCTGCTCCTTGTAAGGCGTGTGTTATGTATATATTGTGTATTGTGTGTTTATTGTGTTATGGATTTATTGTGTTTGTACGCTGGTGCTGACTGTCTGCATGTAGAGGAGCCATCGTCTATTGTCCTGGATCAGCCGGTTCTGGTTCTGGGTATTTTGGGTCTCTGGGATCAGATACAGTTTAGACATCTTTAGTACACATTAATTTAATGGCTATAATGTTTTTAGTTGTTGGGCTTACTATGTGGTTGTTGCAGCAGTATTGTTTTTGGTCAATGCAGGTTTATAATGTTTATTTTTTTCTAGAATATTTAGGTTTATAGTTTGAAAAAAAAATGAAAATAAGTTTTTTTTACTTTTAATTAATTTCTAGTTATTTTTTTCTGGCAATCATACCCTAAAATATTCCACTCATTTTAATATATTACACGTCTATTATAAGGTACCGTAATTTGGTCAGACCAAGCATTGTGATAGTGATTGAAGGTCTTTTGGGGGGGGGGGGATTTTGTGTGTATTTTTTGCTTAATTTATATATATTTTTTTACTCATTTTTATAGGTTGGCCCCTCAAAGATTAAAAACATCATTCATTCATTAATTTATTCATTTTATTTTTACATACCTTCCAAGCTCCAAGTTAAAGGGAAATCAGCCTAGTTACTGTGATAATTGTCACTCTTAGGCTACATGCACACGACCGTTGTGTGTTTTGTGGTCCGCAAATCGCGGATCCTCAAAACACCGATGGCGTCCGTGTGCCTTCCGCAATTTGCGGAACGGCACGGACAGCCTTTAATATAACTGCCTATTCTTGTCCGCAAAACGCGGACAAGAATAGGACAGGTTATATTTTTTTTTGCGGACCCCGGAACAGAGCAACAGAGTGCTGTCCGCATCTTTTGCAGCCCCATTGAAGTGAATGGGTCCGCATCCGAGCCGCCACAACTGCGGCTCGGATGCGGACCAAAACAACGGCCGTGTGCATGAGGCCTTAGGGCTGTCTTGTTAGACTCAGCAACTTCCATCTCACAAGATGGATTTAGCAGAGAATTTAGAGGGAATGTTAGTTTGGGAGCTAGGGAAGAGGAAGAAAAAGAGCTGATGTGGAGAAAAGCATTTTCTCTGATAACATATATTACAAAGTTTCTTACATTTAGCTGTACTATTGATCCACGCCTGATTGTGTGAAAAGTTAGTAAGCATTTACGATTGTGTACCACATTTTCCCAAGACCTTTAACTTCATGTAAGATGTTCTTCTTCCAGATGTGATTTTGCTCTCAATCCTTGTTTCCCTCAGGTTTCTTAGGTGCAGGACTCTCTTCGTATGATAGAAATGGTACTTTCCATCAATGACCCACCAAGGATGGATAAAGACAGAGTCCACATGGCTGCGAGGATATTAGACCTCACCCTGGAGATCATCTCCTTGATAACTGGAGAGGTGAGAGCTTCACATGACATCACTCTTATCTCTAGTAATAAACCAGGGAAATTGGGTGGGGGAGGGTGGCCAGCAGCCAAGATGGCTGGACGTGTTTGAGAGGAGCTCCATGGCTAGCGCTACAGAACGGGACAAATCCTGACTGACAACGGCCATTTAATGCCAAATTAGACCCCTGGCTGAGCCCTGCTGCACATAGAAGCGAGCACATACTCACCCTGCAGGGAGCACGGAGGGAGCCAGGTCTCGTGTGCCGCGAGAGAAGTCTGGGCAGTGGACCTGCAGTGCGTTCGGTGCATTTGACCTGGTGAGAAACAGGGGGAAGGGATCGGGAATCAGCGAGCAAGTTAATGGCAGAGGAGGAAAAGAGTCAAGCCAAACTCGCAGCCCGCCAGTCGGCCATCTTATCAGCTCCTCTATAGCGTTAGGATCGGGGAAGGGGCTCAGATCAACCCAAACTCCTTCAACAGTGCTTTCAGAACCCCCCTGTATCACACAGTACAGCCACAGCCTCCTATGTAAAGTCACTAGAGACGCAATCGCAGACTGCCTGACCCTATATACAGATTATTATTTCGCCTATAGGAGCAGAAGACAACTCCAGGAAAATGTCCTCTGACCTCACCAGCAGCTTTATTATATAAGAAAATACATTGCGCTTCCCAGAGCCCTGAAATCAGTTTCACCTATTGCATACCTGCTACTATCCTGATATAGCAATGGGGCCACAAAAAAACACAAAGCGCCACCGGAAAAATTGTGAGAATTTGCTAGACAACCAGATGAGGGTTCGCGGTCAACTCTACCGCAGCGGAATATGCGCACCAGGGCTAGCACTGCATCCGATTTATCGGCCCCTATAACTTCCTCTGATGAGGATCATGAAGAGCTCACTCTTAAACACGTATCAGCCTAAGTCCTGGAAGCCATTACTGCCTGTAAGACATCTCTCACAGGAAAACTAGATGAAGTCAAGATTGATCTGCGCCAAGACCTGCGAGAAAGAGTTCAACACACTGAAGAGCGTCTATCACGCATAGAAGATGCTACTGCCACTGTTCCCAGATCCATATCTGATCTTAACACCAAAGCGGAAGCAGAAAGCAGATTACCTAGAAAATAGGCTTCGCAGAAACAACATTAGAATCATCGGCTTGCCTTAAAGAGCAGGAGGCCGCACACCGGATGAGTTTATAGAAAAATGGATGAAAGAACTTTTCCCGCATGCGGATTTCTCTCTGGCATATGCGGTGGAAAGGGCTCACAGAGTACCACCAAAATCTCCCCCGCCGACTCCACCCCGACCCATGCTTGCAAGATTTCTTAATTACAAAGATAGGGACAGGATACTGGGTCTAGCCAGAAGACGGCATGAAATTAAATATGACAACGTCAGAGTGTCCATCTTTCCGGATTTTTCCATGGAATTGCAGAAACAACGCGGCACTTTCATGGATGTCAAGAGACGCCTGTGAGAAGCCAACATCCATTACTCCGTGGGCTATCCTGCAAAGCTCAGAGTGGTGGACGGCGACAGATCGGTCTTCTTTACCTCTCCTGCAGAAGTCCCTGAAAGGCTGGCCCTACAGCGAAGATCTGCAAGACGCTGAGACTCTCGGCATTATCTAGGGACTGGTCACCAGATGACGTCAACAGACTGGTTTGGCTAAAGTTAATATGTTTTAGATATATTTAATTGCAGCCTCTTGATTATATCTATATCTACTTTAGCTAATGACATAGGGCCTTAATACCTGTACACATATACTTAAATGGATACACCATTACTACACACAGCCCACCTGCTTCTGCCAATCTTCATCGTAGGCAGAGGCATCCTGGTTTTACTGGCCTATAGTCTGGATTAAGAAGCTACTCCAGACCTAACATTACACTTACAGACTGTACATTGTTAGGGAATATAGGTTGTTTTTCTGTTTTTACGATAATTATGTTTTATCAGTTAGTTACAGTTATTCATGTAGCACTGTTACTACATATTACTACACCCACTGCAATATGTTCCACTCCTGACAACATATGTTTGCCCTGAAATCCATGGCTGAGCTAAAAATGTCAGGGGACTGGGTACGCCACAAAAGAGATCTATGGTGTTTGCTTTTATTAGAAATTGTAGCCCGCAAATTCTGTGTCTCCAAGAGACACATCTTATCACCAACACTTCTCGAGTCCTAAAGGAGCCTTGGGTTCAGTGGGCCGCACATTCCTATCACACCTTTTCTTCAAGAGGGTGTCCCTGCTAATACACAAACAACTACCCTAGGAGGTAAAAGACCTAGCCATTGATTCAGAAGGCAAATATGTCTTTGTTCACTCTCTTATTGACAATGTACAATACACTTTATTAGGTATTTATAATCCCCCCCCCTTTTTCCCCGCTCTATGCAGGTTTTACATTTAGCAGCTACCTTTGCGGCTACTTACCCACGTGCCAAGGTCATCTGCATGGGAGACTTAAATATGATGTTAGACCCTTCTTTAAATCGCTTTTTAGATGCGACGGACCCGACGGGTGTAGGGAGTCCCTCGTGACTCAACAGGTTCCTAATTAAATTTAGATGGTTTGAACTCTGGAGGGCTAAATATCCCAGAGATAGGGTGTACACCTGGCACAGTGGTGGTCACAACTCTCTAACCCGGATACACTAAATGTTAGGCAATGGGATAGCGATGTTAAATCTTCACTACATATTATACTTACCTAGGGGGATATCAGATCACTCGCCGATACTAGGTACTCTAATACGTAGCGCTCCCTCAATAATCTATAGAATGAATATACACCTGTTCTGGCTGAATCTTCTGGGCCCAGCGGATGGGATCCCCTATCAACTGAACAAGTTTTTGAAAACACATGAAGATGAGCCCAATCTGGCCCTTGTGTGGGACACCTTAAAGGCGTTTCTCCACGGGTCCTTACATTCCAGCATATCCTATATAGAAAAAAGACGCTAAACGCTCGGAGACTGAGCTGGAATCTCTGTGTACTATTGGCTCCAGGCGGGCAGGCAATAACTAGCGATACTTAAGGACAAAGCAGATAGGAAACTGTTTTTTATGAAACAGACAGTGTTTGAACTGGGTAATCAATCAGCTAAATTACTGGCTCAGCTAAAATCCGCCACGACTCGCCCTCTTCAGCAATATTAGCAGTCAGGAACTCTACACTCAGGAAACAATTATCCAGACTTTTACCAAGATCTATATAGATCCAGCATAACAGCATCTGAAGCAGAGATAGCCACATATTTAGAAGGCATATCCCTCCCTAAACTTCCCATACCACAAAGTGCCCAATTAGATCAACCAATTTGCCTGGAGGAAATAATACAAGCCATATCAGACCAAAATAACGGGAAATCTCCTGGCCCAAATGGACTCCCCAAAGAAATATATGCCAAATATGCGGAGGTGCTAGCCCCCCAATTGTTATCCACCTTTCACTCGGCCTTGGAAATGGGGCGCTTGCTCAACTCATTTATGGAAGCCACTATATTACTTTTACTTAATGTCACGACCGCTACCCCAGCAGCAGTCGTGTCGCACCAGACGGAGGGGAAGGGGGACCCTTAACTACGGAGGGGAATAGTATGGCCACCCCTGACTAACCCTAAGCTGGCACCTGTCTGCCCTGATACCCTAGACGGGGTGTGAACCCATGCGGCGAGCAGGATGCTTAAAACCCTCAGTCACCCTAACAAGCCTAGAGTGGGGAAAGGCCGATGGGAGCACTAGTCACCATCACTCATGTCTAGGAGAACAGCAGGGGAAGACAGCAACAAACAAACTATATCAGAGATAGACTTATCCAGTCACGAGCAGAGAAGGCGATCCCAATCACGACAGTCCACGCCGGACAAGAGCTCCACAGCAACACCATCAAACGATCTCCTTCAAAGGTCA
Organism: Bufo bufo; assembly: GCF_905171765.1. Taxonomy (NCBI): domain Eukaryota; kingdom Metazoa; phylum Chordata; class Amphibia; order Anura; family Bufonidae; genus Bufo; species Bufo bufo. The sequence goes on from NC_053392.1 coordinate 611,964,519, forward strand.
GAATAGAACTGGAAGTAAGGACTATATCTGGCAATGACTGCAAGTGAAAGTGAAACTAATATAGTAGCTGGGAGTGGCAGACAGGACTCACCTGAGAAGGATGCCTACAAACTCCCAGTCAGGACAAAAAGGTTCACAAGGCAAAACCCAGATGACATACCCTGAACCACGGAGCAAACTCACAAGCTATCGCGAGTAGCAAGTCGCTGCGACCTTCTCCTCCCAGACCTGTCTGGATCAGTCACAGTCGTGACAGTACCCCCCTTTCTACGAGGGGCCCCTGGACCCTCAAGACCAGGCCTCTCCGGATGGGAGCTATGAAAAGCCCGAATGAGTCTGTCCGCTTTTATCTCTGATGCTGGAACCCACATTCTCTCTTCGGAACCATAACCTTTCCAGTGCACCAGGTACTGAAGAGAGCGGCGAACATATCGTGAATTAACAATCTTTTCTACCTGAAACTCAAGACTGCCATCAACAACCACCAGTGGAGGCGGTAGTGGCAATGGTTCAGGAGGTTCTACATATCTCTTAAGCAGAGATCTGTGGAAGACATTATGGATCCTTAGAGTCTGAGGTAGCTCCAGACGAAAAGCCACCGGGTTAATGATCTTAATTACCCTATAAGGACCAATAAATTTCGGACCTAATTTCCACGAGGGAACCTTCAACTTGATATTTCTGGTAGACAACCACACCAAGTCATTCACCCCAAGGTCCGGACCTTCAGAGCGCTTCCTATCAGCCGCACGTTTGTATCTACCACCAATTCTCTTCAAACTTTCTTGCACACTCTGCCACACTGAAGAAAGTGAAGACGCAAATCGTTCCTCCTCGGGAATCCCAGACGGCCCCCCCTCACTAAACGTACAAAACTGAGGATGGAAACCATACGCACCAAAAAATGGTGACTTATCGGTGGATTCTTGACGACGATTATTAATGGCAAACTCGGCTAACGGTAAATAAGATTGAGGTGGTAACCCCTGACAACCCTTCTCAGAGAACACATCCATAAAATCTGACAGAAAGGCAGGTAAAGATGTTACAGAGAGTGTAGAGCACCTACTACTCAAGCAGTTGTCCTTACAATGTTCACTCCACTCCACAATCTCCCCGGCCTGCCAATCCACCACTGGATTGTGAGTCACCAGCCAGGGAAGCCCCAATACCATAGGAGCCGGAAGACCGTCCAGGACATAACACGAGATATGCTCTTTATGGAGGTCCCCTACCTGCAGATGGATATTATGAATGATCTGAGTTAATTCTTTCTGAGTAAGAGGGGAGGAGTCGATGGCAAAAACAGGAATAGTTCTGCGTATCGGTTCTGGAGTAAAACCCAGAGCCTGAGCAAACCGTGAATCCACCAAGTTGACCCCCGCCCCACTGTCCAAAAAGACGGAACAGATCTCAGTCTTATTGCCCGCCTCAACGGTAGCGGACAACAAAAACTGAGACATGCGTATGGAGGAAACGAATACGCCCAGACTGTTATCCTCCGCACAATCTGGGGACTCTAGTTTTCTCGGCGGCTCCTTTGTTTGTGGTCTCTTGGGTTCTGAGGGACAAACCTTTACAAAATGACCCCTCCCCCCACAACGAAAACAAACCTCTGACCTACAGCGGAACTTAGGAGGATTCACCCGTCTAGTGGCGCCCCCTATTTGCATTGGTTCGACTGGATCATAACAAACCGATCCCTGCAATTGTTTCGCCAAAACCGTAACCGGATCCATAGTGGAACAGAAAAATACAAAGCAAAACAGCAAGCAAAAAAAAAAAAAAGAAATGTCACTTTTTTTTTTTTTTTTAAAAGGCCAGATATACTGTCACGACCGCTACCCCAGCAGCAGTCGTGTCGCACCAGACGGAGGGGAAGGGGGACCCTTAACTACGGATGGGAATAGTATGGCCACCCCTGACTAACCCTAAACTGGCACCTGTCTGCCCTGATACCCTAGACGGGGTGTGAACCCGTGCGGCGAGCAGGATGCCTAAAACCCTCAGTCACCCTAACAAGCCTAGAGTGGGGAAAGGCCGATGGGAGCACTAGTCACCATCACTCATGTCTAGGAGAACAGCAGGGGAAGACAGCAACAAACAAACTATATCAGAGATAGACTTATCCAGTCACGAGCAGAGAAGGCGATCCCAATCACGACAGTCCACGCCGGACAAGAGCTCCACAGCAACACCATCAAACGATCTCCTTCAAAGGTCAGAATAGAACTGGAAGTAAGGACTATATCTGGCAATGACTGCAAGTGAAAGTGAAACTAATATAGTAGCTGGGAGTGGCAGACAGGACTCACCTGAGAAGGATGCCTACAAACTCCCAGTCAGGACAAAAAGGTTCACAAGGCAAAACCCAGATGACATACCCTGAACCACGGAGCAAACTCACAAGCTATCGCGAGTAGCAAGTCGCTGCGACCTTCTCCTCCCAGACCTGTCTGGATCAGTCACAGTCGTGACACTTAAACCTGATAAAGAACCCCTAGAATGCAGTTCCTATAGGCCCATAGCATTACTAAATGTGGACTACAAAATCCTGACCAGAATTTTGGCCACTCGCCTCAATCAGGTAATTTTGTCACTGGTTCACCAAGACCAAACAGGTTTCATGCCAGGAAAGTCCACTACTGAGAACATCAGACGGGTTCAGGTGGTTACACAGGTGGGCTATGCCTCGTTATATGCCTCATTCGACACAATTGATTCTATAGAATGGTCTTATTTGCTTGGCTGTCTGCGGGGTTTTGGGTTTGGTCCACAGTTCCTCAGATGGATTACTATCCTGTATAGCAGCCCGGTAAGCAGGCTACTGATAAATGGGGAATTATCAGAAAGCTTACCTCTTCACAGAGGAACGAGACAGGGCTGCCCCTTGTCACCACTCTTGTTTGCCTTGGCGGTTGAGACACTGGCAATTAGAGTGAGGAGTAGCAACAACATAACTGGAGTGACCATGGGAGAGAGAGAGGTCCATATAGGACTATATGCTGATGATATGATCCTATACCTGTCCTCCCTTCGCAATGCAGTGGCTTTGATAGATGAATTTGGGGAGTTCTCGGGCCTAAGAATTAAACTGGGAGAATTCAGTTTACATGCCCCTGGGCAGGGCAGACTAGACAGATTCTTCCTATGTGGAACAGTTAAAGGTGTTAGACACATTCAAGTACCTAGGGGTAAATATCACTAAATGACATTTCCAGGCCCTGTCACTCAACATCTACCCTTTAACTGATCATATATGGAGCAAGCTTCAAAGCTGGAAGACATTGCCTATTTCGGTGGCAGGACGTATTAACCTAATTAAAATGATTATACTCCCCAAGGCTCTTTACGCTTTTCAACACTCAGAGGTACACGTACCCAAATTGGTGTTACAAGAAATAGATTCCCTGACTAGAGTTTTTATTTGGGGCAGAACCCGCGCTAAACTTAGCCTAGATACATTAAAACGCTCAAAAGCAGAGGGAGGTATGGCGCTACCGGACTATTATATATATATAGCAGGCCAGCTGAGGCTCATTAATACCTGGTATACAACTGAAGACCTGCCCACCTCGGAGTACTTTTTAAAACTTTACCTAAATTGCTACACACTATGGTCAATTTTGGAAATTCCCCCTAAATTCCAGAAACCACTGTTGCCGCTGCACAAATTGGCTCAATTGGTCTGGAAAGAGGCTAAATCATTGTCCCAATTCACGGATGTTGTCTCCGATATACCCCTGTGGGTCAACCAATCGTTGCCACATATGCAGGTGGTTATGGGGGTGGACAAATGGCAATTGGCAGGGTAGATATTTATGATCAGGGAGTGTTAATGACGTTTGAGGCACTATCACAGAAATATAACATCCCCCGTACCCACATATTTACAACTCAGATCTGCCATACAGAGTAAATTCCTGAACACTAGCGCCGCGATCTCTAAGTACCTACTTATAGGAGTCGTCAAAACCCAGGGCCCCAGAGGACTAGTATCAGTAATCTACTCACACTTAGTACATGTGAAGGTCAGTACCAATCCCCTCACAGTAATAGACAAATGGAAAAGACTGATACCCACACTTACAGAAGAATCCATAACGGTTTTATTGGAATCACATTTACAAGTATCACCAGCAGTCAATAACAAATTATTCCAGCTTTACATCATTCATCAGACATATCTCACACCAACTAGGCTATATAGAATGGGTAGGGCATCATCCACGGAATGTCCAAGGTGTGGGGAACTGGAGGTGGACTTCTAGCACATGATGTGGAGATTGCTACATTCTGGAAGGAGGTGACTGCCTTTCTTTCCAATTTACTGCCAGTTCAGGTAGCTTGCACCCCTGAGGTTTTCCTTCTAGGAACACTAAATGAAGATAGCTGGGATCATTACATGACGACATTCTTAAGGGAGTCACTATTTATGGCACGTAAATGTATTGCTCTGAGATGGTACAAACCCAATACACCGAACTTGTCCATGTGGAAATTGCAGATAAACCAGATCCTACCATATATAGTGTTGGTGTCTAAACACCGCAATAAACCTAAAAAATTCTACAAGGTCTGGGGCCTGTGGTGTAGGTCACCCCAGACTCTGTACTCAACTTCAAGACTGCGGCAAGCTTTGTCATCGGCTCGAGGATCCATGGCTCAGTCGGTTTAGTGGGGCCACCTGAATGTATTGTATAACGCAACTTCAAACAAGAAATATAGAAATTGATAACAAGGAATCCTTATCTTTGTTGTACTATGATATGTAACAGGAGTGTATGATGTCTTCTGTTAATAAGAGTTAAAAAAATAAAAATAAACCAGGGAAATGACCGGAAAGGTGAAGGATTCTTAGAATCTCTGTAGTGATCGGCGTCTCCCCATACACAGGATTACACAGTAGTGAAGAAGTTGTCTGGTGAGTGTGTGACACCCTGTGTGTCAGGAGGATGGAGCAGGACCCAGAGCCCCATCACCGAGCCTCCACCTCATTCCCTGATACATGAGCAGAAGATCCTAGAACTTACCACCAGGATCACTGAGCTGCTGAGCGGAGAGGTGAGTGCTGCTGGGAATGCTGGGACGTTATACAATAACGCCAAGGGATGGGGGGTCTGGTAATGACTGTATCCTTGTGTTGTCAGGTTCCTATGAGGTGTCAGGATGTCACTGTCTATTTCTCCATGGATGAGTGGGAGTATTTAGAAGAACACAAGGATCTGTACAAGGATGTCATGATGGAGAATCACAAGCCACTCACATCACCAGGTAAGAGAAGACCTTCCATGATTGTAGAGAAGAAAACAGTCCTGAGAGTCAGATTCCCTCATCATCTGATCATCACATATAGACAATATATTCAGTCACTGTGTGTATTTCCTATAGGATAATGAAGAGGGTCCAGCCTCCGGAGAACATAATAAAACTTCAGGCCTTATGATACAGTACAGACCAAAAGTTTGGACACACCTTCTCATTCAAAGAGTTTTCTTTATTTTCATGACTATGAAGGCATCAAAACTATGAATTAACACATGTGGAATTATATACATAACAAACAAGTGTGAAACAACAGAAAATATGTCATATTCTAGGTTCTTCAAAGTAGCCACCTTTTGCTTTGATTACTGCTTTGCACACTCTTGGCATTCTCTTGATGAGCTTCAATGATGAGACCTGAAATGGTCTTCCAACAGTCTTGAAGGAGTTCCCAGAGATGCTTAGCACTTGTTGGCCCTTTTGCCTTCACTCTGCGGTCCAGCTCACCCCAAACCATCTCAATTGGGTTCAGGTCCGGTGACTGTGGAGGCCAGGTCATCTGGCGCAGCATCCCATCACTCTCCTTCATGGTCAAATAGCCCTTACTTTCAAAGTTTTCCCAATTTTTTGGCTGACTGGCTGACCTTCATTTCTTAAAGTAATGATGGCCACTTGTTTTTCTTTACTTAGCTGCTTTTTTCTTGCCATAATACAAATTCTAACAGTCTATTCAGTAGGACTATCAGCTGTGTATCCACCTGACTTCTCCTCAACGCAACGGATGGTCCCAACCCCATTTATAAGGCAAGAAATCCCACTTATTAAACCTGACAGGGCACACCTGTGAAGTGAAAACCATTTCAGGGGACTACCTCTTGAATCTCATCAAGAGAATATCAAGAGTGTGCAAAGCAGTAATCAAAGCAAAAGGTGGCTACTTTGAAGAACCTAGAATATGACATATTTTCAGTTGTTTCACACTTGTTTGTTATGTATATAATTCCACATGTGTTAATTCATAGTTTTGATGCCTTCAGTGTGAATCTACAATTTTCATAGTCATGAAAATAAAGAAAACTCTTTGAATGAGAAGGTGTGTCCAAACTTTTGGTCTGTACTGTATATCCAAATAAGATCCAACAGAGGCATGTTCACTTACTTGTTTCAAGCCAACGATGGAGCCCTTAGTCATAGCATATCCATACAAAGTGGCCAGTTCCTTGAAAATAAGATTGTAGGCAATTCCGATTTCCCACTCATGTAGACATCGGTACCACCCAAAGAACAACATATTTTGTTTTCTCCATCAATCTGCGTGTAATACCACATAATGAAAAAAGAAAAAAAAATTGGGGAAATGGTTGCAAATTTACCAAAGAGGAAAAACTAAAATTTGTCCTGGACATAAGTACTCAGATCCTTTGCTGTGACACTTGACATATTTCTCTGGATCATCTTTGAGATGTTTCTACACCTTGATTAGAGTCACCTGTGGTAAATTTAATTGACTGGACGTGATTTGGAAAGGCACAGTCTTGTCTATATAAAGTCTTACATCTGACAATGCATATCAGAGCAAAAACCAACCCATGAGGAGGAAAGAGCTGTCTGCAGAGCTCAGAGACAGGATTGTGTGGAGGCACAGATCTGGGGAAGGGGGCAAATAATGTATCTTCAGGAATTGTATATTAATATTTTGAAAGGCACTCTATCTTCTGGCATCGCATGGAAACAAAGGCAATGTAAATTGATATACCATTTATTAAAATAAAAATACATAAAATTAGATAAAAATGCCCTGACTAAATTAGTCCCAAATACACCTCCTAAAATGACATAATTAATGCATTTATTATACCTGATAATTACTTACGAATATACATAGCATACTAGTTTAATGTGTACAAAAATTTAGAAATAAAAATAAATATATAAAAATAGTTGTTAGTTCATTAGTTGATGTGAGTTAATAAGTGATAGTAAGATATGTTCATCAAACAGCGCTATCAGATCTCATATAGATGAATTCATAGATGGGTCAACATATATAGAAAGTGTAAGTCTCTCCGTTGAAAATATATAATTGACCAGCTGGTAAAGTTCTTCTATATATAATGGTATCTGAATGTCGTAATACTGAATTCAGGCATTGACGAATCAATATCTTATTTAGGATAGTCAATATCTCCGTTTTAGTAACGGCTGTCTTTCCATTAACATCAATATATAATTCCTGAAGTACTAATTCGGCAGTGGGTGTGCCGAGGAGAGTGCACCTTATTCCAGAAGCCTAGGACGGTTGAGCCACTGTAACCATAACCAAATGTAAAGTTCCCCAGAGCACAATGGCCTCCAGGACTCTTCCTAGAGCTGGACGCTCCACCAAACTAAGTAATTGGGGGAGAAGGGCCTTGGTAAGAGAGATGACCAAGAACCCCAATGATCCTGTATGCAGAAGGGAGAATCTCTCCCATATTCTCAAGGTCAGCTATCACTGCAGATTTCCACTGTTAAATATCGTCCAGCATTTCTTAATTTTGCAAGAAATGCTTCAGAAGGAGCCCAACACAATATGGAGAGTTATTGATGAAAGATAAAAGTTAAAAGGATTTAATTTGCATAAAAAGAAAAAGGTTACAAAATTTAGGAAGAGAAAGATAGATAAAGCATAACAAAAGAATCTCAAAAAGAAACAAGCAAGCAATCAAACAAATTAGAATGAGTGAAAAAGTAATTCCTCAAATATAAAAGTGTATGTGTGAGTGTGTGTGTAGAGAGCGACAGGTGTCTGTCAGAAAATGTTCTCCCAATATCACAAAGCCTTTTTAAAGTCTATATCTCCATAGAGCTACATTGTATCCTATATTTAACATTCTAACAAACATATATGGTTAACAAGTAAAACCCCTTACATCCAGATTTTGTAAATAATCCTTATTTGTTAAGCTAATAATGATATGCTGAGGTAGGAGGATTCCTAACCTTTCAAATACTATTGTCGTTTCCCTCAGTAATAGACACATGAAAGATTCTCTGGTCTGATAAAACAAAGTTTGAACTTTTTGACCACCTGTCCAATACAATCCCTACAGTGAAGCATGGTGATGGGAACATCATGCTGGGGGACAGCGAGACTGGTCAGGGTGGAGGGAAAGCTGAATGGAGCAAAGTACAGAGATATTCTTAATGAGAACCTGATCCAGAGCTCTGGACCTCAGACTGGGCTGAAGGTTTACCTTCCAACAAGACAATGACCCTAAGCACACAGCCAAGACAACACAGGAACTCTGTGAATGTCCTTGAGTGGCCCAGTGGGAGCCCTGAGCCCAATGGCTGTCCACTGACGGCCTCCCATCCAACTCTGCTCTGATGACATGGCCACATATTTTAAGAGATAAGATTTGCAATATCCAGAAGAAAATTATCTCAGTCCCCAACCAAATTTAATCCTCATCCCTCCCACATGCTCTCTTTCGTCTTTTGACCCTATAACAGACCCACCATCTGCAGCAGTGATCCAAATCCCTCACACCTTCTTCAGTCCCTGTCCCCAGCTATCATCACTCACCTTACTACAATATTTAACCTCTCTCTATCTTCTGGTATATTTCCATCCTCTTTCAAACATTCAAACACCCCACTACTAAAAAAAACATCTCTTGACCTGACCTGTGCTGCTAACTACCGACCTGTTTCTATCCTCCCCTTTATCTCTAAACTCCTGGAACGTCTGGTCTACTCTCACTTAATTAGCTATCTCTCTGCAAACTCTCTTCTTGACCCCTTACAATCTGCCTATCGCCCTCTCCACTCTACAGAAAATGCCCTTACTGTAATGATCTCCTGACAGCAAAAAGGAATGGCGGCTATTCTCTACTGATTCTTCTGGATGTCTCAGCAGCGTTTGATACAGTAGACCACAAACTCCTCCTCACCATACTCCACTCAATTGGCCTTAAGGACACTGCTCTCTCCTGGTTCTCTTCCTATCTCTCTGGCCACTCCTTTAGTGTATCTTTCACTGGCTCTACTTCTTCTTCTCTTCCTCTTGATGTTCCTCAGGGTTCTGTCCTAGGTCCTCTACTCCTTTCTCTACACAGCCCCCATCGGACAGACTATCAGTAGATTTGGCTTTCAGTACCATCTCTATGCTGACGACATCCAACTATACACTTCATCCCCTGACATCACCCCTGCTTTACTCCAAAACACCAGTAATTGTCTGGCAGCTGTCTCTAACATCATGTCCTCTCTGTATATAAAGGTAAACCTCTCAAAAACAACTTCTTGTCTTTCCCCCATCTACTAACTCACCTAAACTTGATATCACAATTTCGGTCTGCGGCACTATCATAACTCCTGGGCAGCACGCCCGCTGTCTAGGAGTCATGTTTGACTCTGATCTTTCCTTTGTTCCCCATATCCAATCACTTACTTGCTCTTGTCTGCAACTTAAGAATATCACCAGAATCCGCCCTTTTCTTATTGTGGAAACGGACAAAACTCTTGTTGTTGCCTTGATTCATTCTCGTCTTGACTACTGTAATTCATTACTAATTGGTCTCCTTCTCACTAAACTCTCCCCCCTTCAGTCTGTCCTAAATGCTGCAGCCAGGCTCATCTATTTAGTCACCTGCTATACTGATGCTTCTAATCTGTGCCAGTCACTTCACTGGTTGCCAACCCACAGAATACAGTTCAAACTTCTCACCCTCACCCACAAAGCTCTGCACAGTGCTGCAACTCTATAGCTCATCAGAGATCAACCTCATTCCCATCTACCACCCTACTTGTGCTCTTCATTCTGTTATTGATGTAAGATTAAAATTCTCCATAATTCGTACCTCTCACTTGCGTCCTCAAGACTTTTCTTGAGCTTCACCTACTCTCTGGAATGCTCTGCCCCGGAATATCAGGTTAATTCCCACTTTCCCTACCTTCAAATGTGCCTTAAAAACACATCTTTTAAGGCAGGCTTATCAAGCTTCTAAACGGAATGTCTGTATGTGGGTAAGTAACTGGCTGAGTGATAGAAAACAGAGGGTGGTTATTAACGGTACACACTCAGATTGGGTCACTGTCACTAGTGGAGTACATCAAGGGTCAGTATTGGGCCCTATTCTCTTCAATATATTTATTAATGATCTTGTGGAAGGCTTGCACAGTAAAATATAATTTTTTGCAGATGACACTAAACTATGTAAAGTAATTGAGACGGACAGTATACTACTACACAGGGATCTTGATAGATTGGAGGCTTGGGCAGAGAAGTGGCAGATGAAGTTTAACACTGACAAATGTAAGGTTATGCACATGGGAAGGAATAATGCAAGTCACCCGTACATACTAAATGGTAAAACACTAGGTAACACTGACATGGAAAAGGGCCTAGGAATTTTAGTGAACAGCAAACTAAGCTGTAAAAACCAGTGTCAGGCAGCTGCTGCCAAGGCCAAAAAGATAATGGGTTGCATCAAAAGGGGCATAGATGCCCGTGATGAGAACATAGTCCTACCACTTTACAAATCACTAGTCAGACCACACATGGAGTACTGTGTACAGTTCTGGGCTCCTGTGAACAAGGCAGACATAGCAGAGCTGGAGAGGGCACAGAGGAGGGCAACTAAAGTAATAACTGGAATGGGGGGACTATAGTACCCTGAAACATAGAAACATAGAATGTGTCGGCAGATAAGAACCATTTGGCCCATCTAGTCTGCCCAATATACTGAATACTATGAATAGTCCCTGGCCCTATCTTAGATTATAAACATTAGGGTTATTCACTTTAGAAAAAAGATGACTGAGGGGAGATCTAATTACTATGTATAAATATATCATGGGTCAGTACAGAGATCTCTCCCATCATCTAGTTATCCCCAGGACTGTGACAAGGGGACATCCTCTGCATCTGGAGGAAAGAAGGTTTTTACACAAACATAGAAGAGGATTCTTTATGGTAAGAGCAGTGAGACTATGGAACTCTCTGCCTGAGGAATTTTTTCCCCTTAAGTGGGGAAAATTGGCTTCTACGTCACAATTTTTTTTGGCCTTCCTCTGGATCAACTTGTAGGATAACAGGCCGAACTAGATGGACAAATGTCTTTTTTTCGGCCTTATATACTATGTTACATTTTATTTTTTTGGGACGTTAGAAGGGTTAGAAGTTTAGAAGCAAATCTTAAAACTTCAGTTAGGAAGTCACTTTCTGGGGGTTGCATATTAGAAACTACACATACCTGTAAATCACCCCATTTTAGAAACTACACCCCTCAAGCTAATCAAAACTAATTTTACAAATGTTATTAACCCTTTAGGTGCCCCACGAGAATGAAAGGAAAAGGGGAAGGAAATTTCAAAATTTCACTTTTTTGGCAGATTTTCCATTTTAATCAATTTTTTCCAGTAAAAAAAAAGCAAGGGTTAACAGCCAAACAAAACTCAATATTTATAACCCTGGGCACGCGGCAGGGCGCAGAAGGAAAGAAACGCCATATGGTTTTTGGAGGGCAGATTTCACTAGAATAATTTTAAGTTGTCATGTTACATTTGAAGACCCCCTGATGAACCCCTTGAGTAGAAACTCCAAAAAAAGACCCCATTTTGGAAACTACGGGGTAAGGTGGCAGTTTTGTTGGTACTATTTTAGGGTACATATGATTTTTGGCTGCTCTATACTCTATATTACACTTTTTGTGAGGCAAGGTAACAAAACTTAGCTGTTTTAGCACCGTTTTTTTTTTGTTATTTACAATGTTCATCTGACAGGTTAGATAATGTGGTATTTTTATAGAGCAGGTTGTTATGGACGCGACAATTCCAAATATTCTGGTTGTTTGTTTTTTTTTGTGTCTCCATATTCTGAAAGCCATATTTATTTATTTTTTCGTAGGGGCTCATTTTTTTCGGTATGAGATGACGGTTTGATTGGTACTATTTTAGGGTGCATATGACTTTTTGATCGCTTGGTATTACACTTTTTGTGATGTCAGGTGACAAAAAATTTATTTTTTTACACACTTTTATTTTTATTTTTTTACGGTGTTCACCTGAGGGGTTAGGTCATGTGATATTTTTATACAACAGGTACTTCTGGATGTGTCGGTACCTAATATGTATACTTTTATTTATTTATTTAAGTTTTACACAATAACAGCATTTCTGAAACAAAAAAAATCATGTTTTAGTGTCTCCATATTGTGAGAGCTATAGTTTATTTTATTTTTTTGGTGATTGTCCTAGGTAGGTTCTCATTTTTTGCGGGATGAGATGACGGTTTGATTGGTACGATTTTGGGTTGCGTATGACTTTTTGATCGCTTGGTATTACACTTTTTGTGATGTAATGTGACAAAAAATGTTTTTTTAGCACAGTTTTTATTTTATTTTTTTGACGGTGTTCACCTGAGAGGTTAGGTCATGTGATATTTTTATAGAGCCGGTCGATAGGGACGCGGCGATACCTAATATGTCTACTTTTCTTATTTTACCTATTTTTTACAATTTTTTTTACTTTATTTTGGGAAAAGGCCACTTTTTTTTTACTTGAATTTTTTTATTATAAAAAAACACTTTTTTCACTTTTTTTTTTTACTTTTTATATTTTTCCCACTGTGGGACTTCACCTTTTCAGGGTTTGATCCCTGTTTCAATTCAGTACAATACATTATGTATTGTACTGAATTGAACTGTCAGCGTCTTACACAGTAAGACGCTGACAGTGTCCTAGGAGACCCAGCAATCAGGCTGGATCTCCTGGGCTACTGTAGCTGGCAGGCTCCGATGCCTGTGGCAGGGGGCCTCCCATTGGGGCGGCCATGGCAACTATCGGCCCTCTGCCAGCGCAGCGCGACGATGGAATCAGAGGGAGCCCCCTCCCTCTGTAAACCCTGCACATGCCGCGGTCAGTGCTGACCGCGGCATGTGAAAGGGTTAATCCGCCGGCATCTCTGTATGTTGGATGCAGCAGGGGCCCGGCTATCAGTAACAGCCGGGCCCGTGCTGCGGATCTGTCAGGTGCAGCTCCTGCACCCACCCGGTCAGATCACGTACATGCACTTGAGAATGCGGTAAAGCACCATATTCCCCCACGTACATGTACGTGATAATGCAGGAAGGTGTTAATAGACCTGGTTGTTACAGACACGCCGATGTATACTGCATGCAGGACTTTTTGTCTGGTCTTTTTAACAGAATCTGTGACTGAGGCCCCGAATAGAGCCTGCAACGCAGATGTGTAAAAGCCCTCACCTTTTTTCTTCAATATGCTTTTGTGTGAGTAAAGCTTGAATTGTTAATAAAAAGATGAATAACTTTAATTGTGAAAATAAGTTTGTTCTATTTTCAGGTGAAGAAAGGATGAACGACTCCCATGGACATCTCCATTTATCTTCCTGTCATGAAGCAGAAGATAACAATACCACACAAGCTAATTCAATAACTCATAATGTACCCTCAGTTCTTCACAGCGGAGATCTATCCACTGACATCGCTGGTCACTGGAAACCTTTATCTGATCAATCACTGATTGGCAAACAAATAACTAGACATAAATGGGAGGAAATATTTTCATGTGGGAAACAATTTAAAAAGAAATCTAATCTTTCTTTGCATGAGAGAAATCACAGAGATCAAAGGTCATTTTCATGCTTAGAATGTGGAAAATCTTTTACCAGGAAATTCATTCTAATAGAACATCAGAGAATTCACACAGGCGAGAAGCCGTATTCATGCTCAGAATGTGCCAAATGTTTTAGTCGCAAATCAGATTATGATAGACATCAGAGAACTCACACAGGAAATAAGCCATTTCCGTGTTTAGAATGTGGAAAATGTTTTATTCAAAAATCTGATTTTGATAGACATCAGAGAACTCACACAGGGGAGAAGCCGTTTCCTTGTTCAGAATGTGGGAAGCGTTTTAGTCAGAAATCACATCTTGTGGAACATCTGAGAGTCCACACAGGAGAGAAGCCATTTTCATGTTCTGAATGTGGAACATGTTTTACCCATAAATCTGCTGTGCTTCATCATCAGAGAACTCACAAAACAGAGAAGGCATTTCTATGCTCAGAATGTGGAGCATGTTTTGCCAATAACATAGCTCTTCTTGATCATCAGATTTCACAATGTCAAACTCAAACAGGAAAGAAACCATTTTCATGTTCTGAATGTGAGAAGTGCTTTATTCGGAAATCATCTCTTGTGGAACATCTAAGAATTCACACAGGAGTGAAACCATTTTCATGCTCTGAATGTGGGAAATGTTTTAGTCAAAAATTATATCTTCATAGACATCAGAGAGTTCACACAGGAGTGAAACCATTTTCATGCTCAGAATGTGGAAAATGTTTTATTCAAAAATCAGATCTTGATAGACATCAGAAAACTCACACAGGGGAAAAGCCATATTCATGCTCAGAATGTGGGAAATGTTTTAGTCAAAAATTATATCTTAATAGACATCAGAGAACTCACACAGGAGAGAAACCATTTTATGTCCTGAATATGGGAAGTGTTTTTATCAGAAATGAACACGTGGGGGCAATCTAAGATTTGACGCAGGAGAGAGGCCATTTTTATGCTCAGAATGTGTTAGCCTGAAATTGGGTCTTCTTAGACATCAGAGAACTCACACAGGAGAGAAACCATTCTAATGTTCAGATTGTAGGAAATGTGGCAGGTTTTGGAGCTTCATTGTAGGACATGCTCTCTAACAATGCCTTCTGATGTCTACATAACATTATATTACATGAACTTTATACATCATACTATACTGTACAATACAACAAAGAATACAAGTCACAGGTCCCTTGACCACTAACTCATCTGTACCAGCTACATCTTACTTTTAGAGAGGATCCTTCATGATGACACAGTCAGTTGATCAGGCACACTCATAGACCAACAGTAGATATTTTATTTTCATCATAGTAGCAACATATTCAGAGGATAGGAGAGTAACTATCACAAGAGTGGGGCCCTTGTACAATGCAGGGCCCCCAAAATGAACTAAGCTGCAATATGGGCATGCACAGTCACAGTTTTATTTATCTCTATGGGACCTGTCAGAAATAACCGAGCACAGTTCTCAGATATCTCCAGTATTGCAGTGTATGGTTAATATCCTAATGACCAGGCCAATTTTTGTATTTGTACTTTTCCACTTTCCAAGAACCATAACTTTTTACATTTTTTCGAAGTCACATGAGGGCTTATTTTTTTGCAGAAGTAGTTGTATTTTTAATGACACCATTTATCATATCTTCTATTGAAAAATATTTTTAGTGGGGTGAAACTAAAAAAAAAATGCAATTCTGCCATAGTTTTTTTGTTTTCATGGAATTCACTGTTTGCTAAATATCACATAACTACTGATCCAGTAATTGCTAGGATTATGGTGACACCAAATTTGTATACTTTTTATTATGTTTTACTACTTAAAGAGGTTGTGTCACTTTAGCAAGTAGCATATATCATTTAGATAAAGTTAAAGGGGTTGCCCCAAGAAAAATATTCTACAGTTTTCAAACCAGCACCTGGATCTAAAACTGCCCCTTCCATATGCCGGGCCCCTCACAGGGAATATATGTACCCCGGTCTCTGCGCCACTCCTGATCGCCGCTGCAGCTTCTCCCTGTGCGCCGATAAAAACATCCGGTGTCGGGGGAGGAACAGCTAATGGCAGGCGGGGACGGGGTCGAGCCTCCCTAGCGTCACACGCGATGCTAGGGAGGCTCCCCCCCCTCCCCCGGATGTTTTCATCTGCGCATGGGGAGAAGCATCTGCGGCAGTGCGGGGACCAGTAGCGGTGCAGGGAGTGGGGTAAGTATATTCCCTGTGAGTGGCCTGGCATATGGGGGGGGGGTGAGCAGTTTATAGTATTGGATAACCCCTTTAACTTTCTCTACATGATAAATGTAATTTACTGAAGAGAGACAAACCCTTTAAAAAATAAAAACCTTTTAAAACATTCTTTGCATCGCTAATTTCTGACAGCCATAACTATATTTTAGCATTTTAGCCTACAGAACTGTTTGAGGGCTTGTTTTTTTTGTGATGAGCTGCATTATTCACTTTTTTTTTTTGGGTTGGTGTGAGAAGACCAAAGAACATCAAAGCGGGTATTTAATTTTTTTTTGCAGTTACTATATTCACTGCACATGATACATGGACATTTTATGACTCAGAAATACCAATTATGTAAACACTTATATTATTTATTTTATATGAAAAACGAAACATCGGGAGTATACTGTTCCTGACTATACGTTAGCCTGATCTCTCTGGTACTCCACTATGTTGTTCCTGATCCACGGGGGTCAGCAGCCTACCACTCCAGGGTGGATCCACAGATTGTAAAAACAGGTTTTCTTCAAAACCTGCCCTGTACTAACTGCAATCCAACTCTTCTTCAGTCCTGACCAGTTTTCTATTTCCTGCCAATGAAAACCATCTCCACACAATACAGCTAGATTTGGGTCAGACAGAGACAGTTTTAGGGAATATACTATCTAATTTAGATTTAACTAATAGAGACGTTTAAGCTAGGAACAGGACAGGGTCAGCGTAGTGCAGTGTGTGTCACTGGAATGCAGTCATTTTCCTCCAGTGAGACTCTGCTTGCACTGCACATCAATATTTAAAGCTAATGTACTGAATGTTTTTCTTAGGCCTCTTGCACACGAACACCAACCGTGGGGCAGCCGCAGCGGATCGCGGACCCATTCACTTTAATGGGTCCACGATCCGGCCGTTCCGCAAAAAGGTTCCGGAAAAAAAAAACAACTCAATTGATGACAGATTAGTGTATCTGGCATGTTGTTCTGTGTCACTCACTGTTAGGGCTCATACACACGACCGTATGTATTTTGCAGTCCCCAAAACACGGATCCGCAAAAAATATGGATGACATCCATGTGCATTCCGTATTTTGCAGAACGGAACAGCTGGTCCCTAATAGAACAGTCCTATCCTTGTCCGTAATGCAGACAATAATAGGAGGTGTTCAATTTTTTTTGCGGAACGGACATATGGAAACAGAATGCACACGGAGTAAAGAAAATACGTCCGTGTGCATGAGCCCTTATATTGTAGTGAACCTAGTCTGACAATACAGTAACATCTAATTAGGTTTAGCAGTAAAATGTCTGGCAGTTGGTGAGGAAATAGAAAATTAAAGCTCTCTGCCAAGTCATTCACAAGTAAGGGTTTATGCACATGGCCGTTGGTCAGCCAATCCGTGCATTGTGGACTGCAATTTGCGGTCCCCAATGCGCCAGCAACATCCGTGCGGATTCCGCTGATGGATCTGGACCCATTCAACTTGAATGGGTCCGTGATCCGTCTGCACCGCAAAAAAAATAGAACATGTTCTATTTTTTTTTGCGGTGGGGAGGCACAGAGAGAAACCCTGTGGATTGCGGACCCATTCAAGCTGTTTGCGGCTGCAATACGGGCACGGCCGGGTGCCTAAGAATGTGGGTGGCCGTAGTGCAAGCAGCTGCAGTGTACTTGGCACCAGCCAAGAGAAGGAGAACCATATGGCTTTTGAAGGGCAGAAGTGACCCCATTTTGGAAACTACACCCCTCAAGAAATTCTTCATTAGGTATAGTGAAAACGTTGACCCCTTAGGTGTTTTATGGAAATAAATATGTAGTGGATGGTGAAAAATAAAAATTGCAATTTCCACAGATATATCATTTTAGTGTTGTGAGTCAGCTTTCTAAATATCCGTAACACCGCAAGTGAACTGAAAGCATTTGAAGACAGATCCGTCTTCAAAATGCGTTCAGTGTTACTATGGCAGCCAGGACGCTATTAAAGTCCTGGTTGCCATAGTAGGAGCGGGGAGCGGGGGAGCAGTATACTTACCGTCCGTGCGGCTCCTGGGGTGCTCCAGAATGACGTCAGCGCGCCCCATGCGCATGGATGACGTGATCCATGCGACCACGTCATCCATGCGCGTGGGGCGCCCTGACGTCACTCTGAAGCGCCCCAGGAGCCGCACGGACGGTAAGTATACTGCTCCCCCGCTCCCCACTACACTTTACCATGGCAAACAGGACGTTAGCGTCCTGGCAGCCATGGTAACCATTCAGAAAAAGCTAAACGTCGGATCCGGTAATGCGCCGAAACGACGTTTAGCTTAAGGCCGGATCCGGATTAATGCCTTTCAATGGGCATTAATTCCGGATCCGGCCTTGCGGCAAGTGTTCAGGATTTTGGCCGGAGCAAAAAGCGCAGCATGCTGCGGTATTTTCTCCGGCCAAAAAACGTTCCGGTCCGGAACTGAAGACATCCTGATGCATCCTGAACGGATTTCTCTCCATTCAGAATGCATGGGGATAATCCTGATCAGGATTCTTCCGGCATAGAGCCCCGACGACGGAACTCTATGCCGGCACAAAACAACGCAAGTGTGAAAGAGCCCTTAAACAGTTTTTTCAGAGGTGAAAGCCCACCATGCACATTTGAGGCCTAATAAGATGATTTACACAACAATGACTGACAATTGCAGAGGCTCAGATGTGACATAATAAGTAAATATCCACCAAGAAGTGATACCACTGGAAACTTCACCCCTCGACTAATTTATCAAAGGGTATAGTGAGCATTTTGACCCCATGGGTGTTTTCTAGAAATTAATGTGTAGAGTAGGGGTGGGCGATATAGGCGATATGCGATACAAATTTGTGCCACGATATGGATTTTGTGCATATCGCCTATATCGCCGGACCGCTATATGATTGCGCTCTCGGCACGCACCATGTTCTCCTGAGTCGGCACAGTGGAGAAGGAGGGAGTCCCTCCCTTCCCACTGTGCGCGGCTGCCGCTGACCACCAATGAGAACAGAGTAGGAGGAGGAGGGGAGGGACTGTGGCCACTGCGCCACCAATGAATGTGCCGGCCATATTACCGATCGGAGCCCCAGCATTACACTGCTGGGACTCCGATCGGTTACCATGGTAGCCAGGAGTCACGCTATTGAAGTCCTGGCTGCCATGGTATGTTAGTGAGCAGCATTATACTCACGTGCGCCGTGGCCGCCGGTCGCTCCTTCTTCTGTCTGTGCGGCGCATTGCTAATGCTTATAGCATTAGAAATGCGCCGCACAGACCTATGAGAAGAAGGAGCACCCGGCGGCCACGGCGAACGTGAGTATAATGCTGCTCACTAACATACCATGGCAGCCAGGACTTCAGTAGCGTGACTCCTGGCTGCCATGGTAACCGATCGGAGCCCCAGCATTACACTTCTGGGACTCCGATCGGAACTGCCCACTGCCACCAATGATGGGGGGGAGGAGGGGGACCCTGTGGCCACTGCCACCAATGATTAATAATGGGGAGGGAGGGGGGGTGGGTTTGAGTTACCAGAGGGGGCTGAAAGAGGGAGAGGCTGGGGGGCACATGAGAGGCTGGGGGGCGGATCAGAGGCTGGGGGGCACATGAGAGGCTGGGGGGCGGATCAGGGGCTGGGGGGCGGATCAGAGGCTGGGGGGCACATGAGAGGCTGGTGGGTGGATCAGAGGCTGGGGGGCACATGAGAGGCTGGCTGCCATGGTCAGCTCCCTGCTGTTGTGTGCACAAAGCACAGGGCAGCAGGGAGAGTGTAAAGTCCTATTCACCCTATCAGAGCTCTATTAGGGTGAATATGACAAGGGTTCTAGCCCTTAAGGAGGCTAACAGTTATTAAATAAAAAGTAAAAAAAAAAAGTTTAAACCCCCCCCCCAAATATAGAAAACAATATATTGCGATATATATCGCATATCACACATGCTTAAAATTATATCGCAATATAGATTTTAGGTCATATCGCCCACTCCTAGTGTAGAGGATGGTGAAAAGTGAGTATGTAAGCTGTGTGGAGTATATCAGAGTGTATAAGGCGGTAAAAATACAGGATAGAATTATCCATGGATGTGTGGTGCACTTTAAAGCAATTCTTTATGCACAGGTCAGGTTTTTCTGAGCAGGTGGCACTGGGTTAAATGGTGTCCTCACATTTTCATATACCTCTTTTTGGAAGACACTGCATATTTTTTACACATGGCACTGTACGGCTTCTAAAAGATCAACCCCTCCCTACCTTGTGTAGGAGCAGTGGAGCATCTGTTACCACGACTTGTGGTTAGTACAAGGACATCCTTCTTGTCTTGTACCAACAACATGTTCTCTTTGCAGATAGCCCTGCTGTTGCCATTTCTGAGTGGTTGCCTGAGCAAGGACCTATGGAGGCCTTTCTCATTTACACCTACAGGGCCGCAAGCTACAGTACTCCTGGACTTAAAAAACTGTAGTATGGTGGTCCAGAAGTAACCCTGGTCCAGCAGTGTGTGCACACTATTTTCTCACTAACTCCCAGGTAGGAGGCAATCTGAGGGTTCAATTCGGGAGTCCTTCCCTTCATAAACCCAAAACCTGTGGATGTACCCTGATAATCCTCAAGGGGTGGGGTCCATATGAAATCACACTGGAGGCTGCCTGAGCTATTGTCCTGGGATTACTTCTTGAGGGTCCTATATCACTGTATGATGATGAGAAGGAAGAGGATAAGGGCTCATGCACACGTATTTTTAGTCCGTGTCCATTCCATTTTTTTTGTGGCCCATATGCGGAACCATTCATTTCAGTGGGGCCGCAAAAAAACTGAAATGACTGTGCATTCCGTATCCGTATGTCCGCAAGTCATACGGATTACAGTGTCAAAATCTGAAGCTCAGCTTCATTAATGAGGCAGGAAGCCAAGTTCAGCTTCAGATTTTGACACTGTAAGACTGGGTTCACACGGGTGTCACGTTTTGGCTCAGGATGCGTTCCGGGTGCATTGCGGAAAACCCGCGCGAGTAGGTACCCAATTGCAGTCAGTTTGTTGATCAGTTTTTATCGTGCGGGTGCAATGCGTTTTGCACGCGCGTGATAAAAAACTGAATGTGGTACCCAGACCCGAACTTCTTGACTGAAGTTCAGGTTTGGGTTCAAGGTTGTGTAGATGTAATTATTTTCCCTTATAGCATGGTTATAAGGGAAAATAATAGCATTCTTTAATACAGAATGCTTAGCAGAAGGTCAATTGAAGGTAAAAAAAATGAAATAAAAATTAACTCACCTCCTCCAATTGATCACGTAGCTGCCGGTCTCCTGTTCTTTCTTCAGGACCTGTCAAAGGACCTGTGGTGACGTCACTGAGCTCATCACATGGTCCAATCACATGGTCCATCACCACAGTGATGGACCATGTGATTGGACCATGTGATGTGACGTCACCACAGGTCCTTTAGCCGGCAGCTCATGATTAAAGAAGTAAGAAGAGATCGGCAACTACGCGATCAAGAGGAGGAGGCGAGTACATTTTTTTTTTAACCCTCAATTGACCTTCTACTAAGCATTCTGTATTAAAGAATGCTATTATTTTCCCTTATAACCATGTTATAAGGGAAAATAATACAGTGAATTGACCAGCGATGGCAAACCTTTTACAGACTGAGTGCCCAAACTGCAACCTTACAACCCACTTATTTATCGCGAAGTGCCAACAAGGCAATTTACCCTGAACACTACAGTCCGATACAGTAGATCTTCCATGTACTTTATCATTTAGCTATAATAGCTGCCTGCATTCACTGTGCTGCCTGTGCTGTCCATAATGTGCCCTGCACGGATGAATGGCAGGAAAAGTCTAAGGCATATTGGTACACCATAGATGTTTTCCAGGGTGCGGGTGCCCACAGAGAGGGCTCTGAGTGCCGCCTCTGGCACCCTTTCCATAGGTTCGCCACCACTGGAATAGACTGTCATCTTAGCAACCATGCGTGAAAATCGCACCGCATCCGCACTTGCTTGCGATTTTCACGCAGCCCCATTAACTTCTATGGGGCCTGCGTTGCGTGATAAACGCACAATATAGAGCATGCTGCGATTTTCACGCAACGCACAAGTGATGCGTGAAAATCACCGCTCATGTGCACAGCCCCATAGAAGTGAATGGGTCTGGATTCAGTGCGGGTGAAATGCGTTCACCTCACGCATTGCACCCGCACGTAAATCTCGCCCGTGTGAACCCAGCCTTATCCGTATGACTTGCGGACATACGTATACGGAATGCACAGTCATTTCTGCTTTTTTAAACAAAGTGTCACGACATAGACGCGAGACGAAGAAAGTTTTGCGATATTTGCCGCATTTTCGCAAAGACCCACATGGAGCCCATACATTTTATGGTAGTACAGTCGCTATATTGTTAACGAAGTTTAGGAAAAAATCTGGTTCGGATACAGCAATCCAAAATTCGCTCAACACTAGTTACCACAAAGTTCCAGGAAATTTGTATTCGTGAATCAAATTTTTCCTGGACTTCGGATCAAAGTCCTCTTAGTTAACAGCAGTGCAACCCGGATAACCCCCTTAAAGTATTATATGGGACTGGATTTTTATGGAATGGCATGTAGGTGTTGGTAATGAGAGTAGCGATTCCCTCCCCACTCCAGTACAACACTTTCTCCTAGCCTGAGGCAAACAAAGATGTAGCTGCTGGGATCATAACTGTGAGGATAAATACAGGGCTGAAATACTCATTGAGGCTCAGAAGCTGCATGACCTGTTGGCTGTGCAAAGCCTAATCTCCAAAGAGCATAGGTGAGGGAAACCCAATGTTTAGCACCCACACGGGCATGGACTTTTGTTTTGTTGTTTATGTTCTGTTTTGGCACAGACTGTATAACTTGGATAAAAAATAAACGGTATTGGGATTTAAACCGCTGAATCATGTCAAAAATCTGTCATCGCCAACCCCAGTCCACACATGGATCCCAACAATATATAAAACTATCCACTCCTAATTACAATATTTTTTTACACTACAAAAAAAAACTGACGCCAAAATTTTACCACAGATATGACTAGTGATTAACATCACTGATCAATGCTCAGCGACTGCAGGGCGCCCATAGGAAAGTTTGTGTAAGGGTACAAAATAAAAATAGCAAAAAATGCCAAAAAGAAAAACTCCTGCGCCATAAATTAAGCACAGATGCTGAGTAGCGTTAAAGTTTGGTGCAGAGCTAAAAAAAAAAATAGACATGCGGAGAGGGTGTCACTATTCTGCAAGCTCCTCTTATGCTGCAATTGGGTGGTATGACAAACTGACCAATCACAGCACATACACAGGTGGCACCACCACCAATGACACTCTGTAAAAAATGGTGCTGGTGGTCCTATACAGCACCAATCCCCTGCAGCCCCCTTACTGGCTTTTACAATTACAGAGTTTGCTGATGCAGGGGTGTCTGGCTGGGCGTTTAGTCAGGGATAGCACCCAACTTAGTCTGAGTGAGGCAATGGGGGTGATGAGAATCCTAATGGGGGATATGAGAGGCATCATGGATGATGAGAGGCATCATGGATAATAATGGGGATGATAAGAGGCGTAATAGATGATAATGGGGGTGATGAGAGGCATCAAGGATTATGAGAGGCATCATGGATAATAATGGGGATGATTAGAGGCATCATGGATGATAATGGGGATGATGAGAGGCATGGGGCTCTTATCTGAGGTCTGATTGGGGGTCATTTACATTTGGGGCTGAGCTGACATCTGATTGGGGGTCTGATCTGAGGGAGGTCTTATTAACATTGGGGGTCTGATTAGTGGTCTGAGGTACAATGAAAATATTTTTTTTCTTATTGTCCTCCTCTAAAACCTAGGTGCGTCTTATGGGCTAAAAATACGGTAACTTCCGCAAATCCCGCACGGGTGAATCTTCTGAATCTGCTGTGAAGCTGCAAATCCTGACCTACACTGTAGGATCCACAGGTACTTTTGTATAATCAATTTTATGACAGAGTTTTCATTATTTGGTGTTGGTGGCTTTATTTTAAAATGAAATGTTTTTATAGGTGCCCTGTCTGACATGGCTACAAAGAAAAAGCAATGAAAAGCAGAAGACTAAAAACCGTGAATTTAAAGTTAAATGGACCGAGACTTTCGCGTTTATTAAAAACTTAAATGGCCTTCCGACCTGTCTTATTTGTAAGGAAAAATTGGCGCATAACAAGAAATCAAATTTGGAGAGACACTTTACAACTAAACACGTGTCACTTAGTAATAAATATCCTGTCGGTGATGCAAGGAAGAAAGCAGCTGAGGAACTTCAGAAGAGTCAAGAAAAATCAAGTTCTGTATTTAATCACTGGATGCAATCTTCCAACAATGTTAATTTTGCAAGTTTTGTGGTTAGTCAAGAGATTGCTAAGAGAGGAAAAACATATTCAGATGGCGAATACATAAAACGTTGTTTTATAAATGCATTAGAAGAGTTATTTAGGGATTTTAAGAACAAAGAAGATATTCTAAAAAAATGAAAGAGTTGCCACTGTCTGCTAAAACAGTGAAAGATAGAACTGTCTTCCAATATAACCAACCAGCAAGTTGAAGATCTTAAATTGGATTCAGCTTTATCAATAGCAGTTGACAAGTCTTGTGACATAAATGATACAGCGCAAGTTTAACTTTTTGTAAGATTTATTTCAACTACAGGTCCTAAAGAAGAACTTTTAGGATTATTGCCACTCAAAGGTCAAACACGTGGAGAGGATATAGCAAATGCTGTAAATAAGTGCATTCAAAAACATCATATTCCACTCGATAAAATAGTCTCAATTGCAACAGACGGGGCAAAAAGTATGACTGGCGTAAGAAATGGTTTTGTTGCTATTATGAAAGAAAAAATGTATCACGAGATACTTACCATTGCATCATACATCAAGAAGCGCTTTGCGCGCAGACATTTCCAGAAGTTATGGAATTGGTGATTAAGATTATCAACTCTATTATAGCTAAAGCTCTTAATCATCGCCAATTTAAAGAATTTTTAGTTGAAATGGAGAGTGAATATGCAGAACTTCTGCTGCATAACAAGGTACGTTGGTTATCAAGAGGAAACGTTTTGCTTCCTTATTAACAGAAATTAAAGCATTTTTCCTTGAGATGGGTGTTCACTCTCCAGAACTAACGAACAATCAGTGGATCCAAAAATTGTATTTCATGGTAGACGTTACGTCCCATCTAAATCAGTTTAATCATAAATTACAGGGGAAAGGAAACACTATTTTTTCTATGTTAGAAGAAGTTATTTCATTCGAAAACAAATTATCTCCTTTTGCTCAAGATTTTGAAAGAGAAACTTTGATTTACTTTCATGAACCTTATCAAGAGTAAATTGAGAAGTTGTCTTATTGATGAGAGCCTGGAATCGTGCCTAAAATTAAAAACAACATACAAACCTGACTTACTCAAACTTTCCAAGGAGATGCAAGGCCATTGTTCACATTAGTGTTTGTCAGTCATTGTCATGATTTAATTTTCTGTATATTGTAAGGTAAATTGTAAGGAATTTAAGTTTATCAATAAATAATATAGTTATTAAGTATGTTATCAAGTTTTATTCAACGTACCTATAGTTTAACTAAGACTTAAAACTTTAAGTAAAGTTTATTAAGTTAATTTTAGGAAATGTGGAGTGAAAGAAGATGTAGTGTTGAGGATTGAGAAAGGTATGTTGAGATGGTTAGGAATACCCTTATTAAGTTAATAACAATGTACCTTCCTATATATTTTAGGTTTAAAAAATGTGTCTCTCAAAAGAAATTTCAATTGCTGTTTTGTTGATATTTGGCTCAGTTGACTAATAAGTTTGCCCACCACTGTCCTAGGGGATGTAACACTGGGGAAGGCACTTATAGAGAAGGATTTGGGTGTCCTTGTAGATCGTAGATTAAATAACAGCATACAATGTCAATCAGCTGCTTCTAAGGCCACCAGGATATTGTCATGTATTGAGCGAGGCATAGACTCATGGGGCAGGGATGTAATATTACCACTTTACAAAGCTTTGGTGCGGCCTCATCTGGAATACGCAGTTCAGTTCTGGGCACCAGTCCATAGAAAGGATGCTCTGGAGCTGGGGAGAGTACAAAGGAGAGCGACTAAACTAATGAGGGGCATGGAGGGTCTTAGTTATGAAGAAAGATTAGAAAAATTACATGTATTTAGTCTTGAGAAGAGATGTCTAAGAGGGGACATGATTAATCTATACAAATATATAAATGGGCCATACAAAAAATACAGTGAAAAACTGTTCCATGTAAAATGCCCTCAAAAGACAAGGGGGCACTGCCTCCGACTGGAGAAGAAAAAGTTCAGTCTCCAGAAGCGTCAAAGCTTCTTTACTGTAAGAACTGTGAATCTGTGAAATAGTCATCTCAAGACATGGTCAAAGCAGGAACTGTGGGTGGGTTTAGATGAATTCTTGAAAGTAAATGACATTAATGCTTATGAAAACGTGAAGAAATCTGGGTCTCAGTCCGCTTTTTCCAAAATTTGTGTCTCCCCTACCGCTTGGTTGAACTTGATAGACTTATGTCTTTTTTCAACTGTATTAACTATGTAACATCACCTTCTGTATAGGGAGAAACACCATAAAGAAAACACCATTGGTAACGCACAATGTGTGCAAAAACTGCCAGAAAAAAAACACCACAAAAACTGCACTAAGAAAACGCAAGCCCTTCAATATGGTGTTGTTTTAGGTTTAAAAAGTGTCAGAAAGAAATTTATGTGTCAAGGCAAGGAAGCCCATCTCAAGTTTGTCCACAAGCATCATTGTAAAAAATATCAACATTTTTGAAAACCTGTATTAAAATATCTAACCACAACAATGAAATGAAAAGTTATAAATGCAATTTTTTTTGTGTTCTTGTTTTTTACTCTTAATCTTCCCAAAGCCATAACAGTTATTTTTTTATTTTCCAGGTACACAGCCGTTTGAGGGCTTATTTTTCGAGCTACAAGTTCTGCTTTCTAAGCGAATCATTTAATATTGCTATTGGGAAGCTGGGAAAATAATTCAAATGGGGCGTAATTTGGAAAAAAAGCAATTACATCACAGGTTTATGGGTTTCGTTTTTTACGGTGTTCCCTATGCGGTAGAAGTGAGCTGTTACCTTCACTCCACAGGTCAGTGCGATTACAGAAGGTATCACATTTTTATAGTTTTTATTGCATTTTATGTTTAATGTCCATTCCAGTTTTACGAAATTTACAAAGGGAAAAATAAATAAAAGGTCTCGCAGGACCCAAAAAGCGAAAAAATAATGGCAAGTACAATATCCTTTCTAGTACAAATATAGCCCCACCACCACCACTTGGGGGGATTTATATTCTTTATTTAACATTCATCTGCAATAAGTAAAGAACATGCATCAAACATGGAGTTTAGGACCCCCCTTCTTCTTGTCATTTGAGGTGCACTACAATAAGTGTCCCACCAGAAACACTCCCCTGACACGGATGGTCCCACTCTAGTGTCATATTACAGGACCTGTATACTGCTATTCTGGCACATGTTAACATTACGATTTTATGGGGGTGGATCATTCTCTTTACTTATCCCACATCTGCCCGTTGCTTTCCGTTCTGCCAATGATTTACAACTAGCATCCTTTCTCAGACAAGATAAGTGGCCAGATAAGTCCCAATACACACGGAGCTCCACTGCTCCGCATCAACAGCACAAAAATAACTTGTAATTTATTCGTCTTTTATTAAACCTAAGAAACTTGCCATAAAAATCTTGCAGTAGTTCATGTAAGAGATAAAAACCTAAATCCATATATTCTGTGATAATTCATCCAAATTGGAATCTCCTGAGTTTTCATGCATTCAGGTGGTGCACTCGGCCAGCGTCCTCCCAGGCGACCATCACCAGTCACAGGGCAGTGTACTGCTCATGCCAACCAATGTTTTAGGGGCAAGCGTATGTGAACCGAGAGCAAGTCAGATGGTTTGGGCTCCGCTACCAGAAAAGAACGCATACGTGGTGGTCAAGTTCAAGAAAAATGCATTTATTACAGGTTAATAAAGGCAAGTCTTCCTCCGCAGTACGGACACTGAGCGAACAATATTTCCAAAACTATCCCTAACTGACCCTAACTTCACAGTTGGGTGTGCACCCAGGTGGACCGCTTACAGTCCGTACAAGCGCGCGGTGGGGCCTAATGTCGTTCCTTTCTTTGATAGCGAAGCGTCCTCTCCTCACAGTTATCATGATATCCGAAGCAATGAAATCCTTCTCAGCAGGCAGGGAAACCAAATGGATGCAATGGAGTCCAACAGCAAGTATCCCTCAGCACACTGACCGTCCTGAAGCATCCATACACTGAGGTGTGTTGTAAGCCAGGTTTTGCAGTTACTATCTCTAACTTTGGTGGCAATATACACAAGATAATGTCAGTTTCACTGATCAGCCACTGGGCACAGTCCTTTCAGCGTGGCTCCACTAAACGTACTGTCTCTTTATACTCTGTCCGCCTCTGGACTGAAATCCATACAGCTTGGCTGCACAGGAAAGTTCTCCAGTATCTCCACACACTCTCCATGCAGCCCAGACACCTGTCTTTTCTCTTGCCAAGATGGCTGCTGCTCCCTGTCTCGTCACTTCCTGCTTCTCTTCACACACACTGGCTGCAAACAGGCTGACGTCATAGGGGTGTGACCCTCCAGCATCATATTACAATTACAATGGCTGGATCACAGGAACACATATACATTCAACTTTAACACAGTTTAAACAGACTAATGGAACTTGGGACATCATTGGGCTGTTTCCTACACGTATGTCATCATTGCATCAGATCCTACATTTAAATGCTTGGTCACATGATAATTCTAAAATAACATTTCTTTTAAGTCGATCAAAAACTATAATATGCACATAAAATCACATAATGACAAAAGCAGGATAAAATTAATGACTTGTTATTATAAAAAATACACTGAAATTACAAAGTTCATTGAAGGGGTATTCCGGTTGCACAAAGTTTAACTTATGTTACACTTTTACTCAAAATAATAAAAAAGTCTAATATGGTGTAAATACCAATATTACACTGTTCTCTCCATAAAAGAATAGTACCTAAAGGTACTTTCACACTTGCGGCAGAGAGATCTGGCAAGCAGTTCCGTCGCCGGAAAGTGCCTGCCGGATCAGGCAAAACGTATGCCAACTGATGGCATTAGTAAGACTGATTTTTTTTCGCCGGAGATAAAACCGTAGCATGCTACGGTTTTCTCTTCTGCCTGATCAGTCAAAATGACTGAAATGAAGACATCCTGATGCATCCTGAACGGATTACTCTCCATTCAGAATGCATGGGGATAAAACTGATCAGTTATTTTCCGGTATAGAGCCCCTGTGACGGAACTCTATGCCGTTAAAGAAAAACGCTAGTGTGAAAGTAGCCTTAGATGGTGACCCTGGCTCTTCTTTTGCCTTTGTTCATATGGCTACCACCTGTAGAATATGACTTTCACTGACTGATCATGCGCAGTTCTTTCCTGTTGGGAGGGGAAGGAGTGTGCGAGCACTGACAGTGGTGTGCTCGAGATCATCTCCTACCAGCGCGGATGTCTACCAAGCCATCAATGTTTCCAGCCTCTGCGCACACTTCATAATTATCTGGACATGTGGAGGACTAATGCCGAGGCCAGCCAATGGGGGAGCTACAATCCACACGCGCACCAAGGAAACAGTGGATTATGGAAATTGTAGTTTTCAGCAAGTAAATTCAATCACATAGTACAAGTGCGGCGGCCATGATCAGGGGCGGATTGGCCATAGACCCTACAGGGAAATGTCCCAGTGGGCGATGCCCCAGGTGGCCACCCAAGTCCTCCCCACTGCCGCTGACCGGGTACAAAATGAGCAATAATTAACGCTGTGAGAATCAGGTACTTATGTACCCTGCCAACAACGGCACATGCTCTCCTGAATTCAACTACTGTGGCCCGCACCTCACCTCCTAAGCCCCCTGCTCCTGAAGGAGGAGGATAGAAGATGGTAGCTGTTGATGGCCACCATAGAGGGCCAGCTTTTGGGGCAGTATATTGAGCTACACTGCAGAGTGGGTCCTGAAAAAAGGTACTGGTAATGAGTATGAAGTTGAAAATCATGAGATGAGAGGAAGTGATGGGTAGAATGCGTAGGACAAAAATTTTGAGTAACTGGAATACCCCTTTAAGGCCATTTGGTCTCAAAGACCTATTGTCTCCGGGGTGGGTTCACTATTACAGCCTTTAGTAATATATTTGGATTCATTTTTGCAGCGCATCGTGAAGAATATCCCACAATGTCTTAAAATACTAATGATTTTTTGGTATAAAGATAAAGGAGGTCATTTATTAAACTGGTGTAAAGTAAAACTGGCTTAGTTGCCCATAGCAACCAATCAGATTCCTCCCCTTATTTTCCAAAGGAGCTGTCAAAAATGAAAGGTGGAATCTGATTGGTTGCTATGGGCAGTTTTACTTTACGCCAGTTTGATAAATGACCCCCAGATTGTTTAAATGGCCTTTGTACTTTAGACGGGAGGAGTCTCTACCTGTGTATTCCACAGAATGAAGGCATCATTGCAGATGGAGAGAAGTTGGAGTGAGGATTTATCATTGAGAAACGATATAATCACATTTTTGGAATCCATCTTGAGTGAAAATGATTTTCATTTTGGTGATGAATATTACTTGCAGCTGTGAGGGACCCCCATGGGGTCCTCTGCAGCACCAAGCTTTGCAAATATCTTTTACATATGATTGAACAATTGTATGTAGTTTCAGCCACATCTGTGAGCCGTGTTGTTTTGTGGCTCAAATATGTGGACAACGTGTTCCTGGCGTGGAGCGGCATTGAGCAACTGATTCAATTGATTGACTTTCTGAATCAGTGTCATGTAAATATGAAGTTTACTCTAGAGTGGTATACAGCGTCTCTATCGTAAGGCTAATACAAAGTGGAGATAAATGTGAAATCACCTTGTTTGTAAAAAAATACGGATGAAAACAATCTTCTTCACTTCTCCAGCTATTGTGCTCCCTGTATTATTGAGTCTACCCAATAGTCAGCTCGCTGGAGTAAAAAGGATATCTTGTACAGTTTTTGGAAGAGAATGAAAAGAAGGTTTGTAAGAAATGTGTGGAAGGAGGATGCCCTAGAGCAGGGGATCTGAAGCGCTCAGTGTGCCGGGCCGGACAGGAAAGTCATAACACATAAACCAGGTATTTACCAGCTACATCCCAAACATTCTCACCTACGCCGCCTGACTTGCACGGTTTAAAGAGGTTTTCGACTTTGTAGAAAAATTGCCTTCCGCAAATATATGGATAGTAAAGCATGTCACTGCTCCTCTGAATCCGACTATGGGAGCAGTATATGGGGGACCCCCACCAACCATACACTTACTGATGGTGGGGGAGAGCAGCCCTCACTAATTTTAACTGACTGAAGGCCACCCTTCCCCACCACTGTCCGCCATTCACTGCTGCCCTATATACTGGTTGCCCCTACAATAATAATCAGAGCTCACCCCATGCACCAATCACATCCAGATCTCACCCAAACACACACAGAGTATTTACATTTAGATTCAACCCCCCCCCCCCCCGGCAATCATTTTTATGCTAAGACCCTTCCCCCCCACCATTTCTCCAAAGTAGTCGGAAAGCTGGCTTCCCGGGGGGACGTGGCCTGACCGGGCATGTAGGCAGACGCACGCTGTGGAGCTCCTGTCCAAATATCCTGAAAATTCTCTGTTTGCCCACTACATCGCCGAACACCTTTGAGGCAGCGTGTGTGGACCCCATTCTCCCGCTGTCTAGCACCCTTTGACGGCCCTATGACGCGCCAGAAAGCTAAGGAGAAGGAGGTGAAGGACTGTGGTAAGCCGCTTAAGCAACATGGCGCCGCGCACGCAGCTAAAATGTCTGAGGTGGTTGCGCGGCTGGAAAAGTTCACCCGCACCTCGGCGCCATCCACAAGTCTCCCAGCAATGGATACTGAACAAGCGGCTGATCCGCATGGAGCCGCAGGACACACTATGGAGAGCTCTTCAAGACCATTAAGGATGTGCACAAAGCGGTAGCACAGTGTGGGGGGGGGGCTGAAGGAAGAAGAATTTGTGTCCGGCCAATTCCATGCATTCTCTGCTGTATCAGGTGGCCGGAGCATAGTGCTGCAGGTGTGAAAGTAGCCTTAACCTGTATGTTTTGTATTGCTATAAGTAATGTTAGGACGGAATAGGTTATGTTGAGAATTTGGCTTGAGAGGAGGGGGGGGGGGGGGGCCCCAGACACATTCTTTGCACAGGGGCCCTCTGCTGTCTGTGTCCGCCCCTGCCAAGGATTGTTGAAGGACCATCTACAAGTTAGTGTTGGGGATAAGCAGTTTTTTAGAACCCAAAAGTTCTTTACAGAGGGGGAAAGCGCAGGCCATTTACTGGCCACTATTATCAAGGCACATGCTGGTCCCTCCTGTGTGACCTCTATTAGGGATGTGCATGGAAACTTGGTTACGAGAGATGAGGATATTTTAGGGGCATTTTACACATTTTATAGATGTATATCAATCTAGGATGACGGTTACGGATATAGATAGAACCAACTACTTACTAGACATATCAATGCCTACCCTTTCCATGGAACATAGACAGCTACTTGATGAGACAATCTCATTAGAAGAACTAGAAATATTGTTGAAATCCTTCTCTAACGAGAAGGCGCCTGGGGGAAGGGGATGGCTTGCCAGGGGAATTTTATAAGAAACATCAGGAAATTTTACTCCCACACCTTCTTAATGTCTTTAACGATGCCCTGCCGGCTGGTACTCTTCCCAGCTCAATGAGGGAGGCGATAGTGGTAGTAATCCCAAAACCGGGCAAGGACCCTACACAAGTAGATTCCTATTGGCCCATCTCTTTGTTAACAGTGGATATAAAAATCCTGGCCAAAGTCCTTTCTAACAGACTGTTAAAGGTAATTCATACTCTTATTCATGAAGATCTGTCTGGCTTTATGCCTAGCAAATCCACGTCTCTAAATCTCAGGCGTCTATTTCTTAACCTTCAGTTGGGAGGGGGTGGGGAACATGGGTGCGGTGCTGTGCTCTCGCTCGATGCTGCCAAAGCTTTTGACAGCGTCGAGTGGGAATACTTGTGGGCAGTCATGACTAAGATGGGTTTGGCCCAGGGTTCTTGGGATGGGTGAAATTGCTGTACAAATTCGGGTTAATGGAGGACTGTTCCCGGCAATAGCCTTGGAGAGAGGGAAGAGACAAGGGTGTCCTCTGTCTCCTCTCCTGTTTGCCCTGGCTATAGAGCCCCTAGCATGCTTATTAAGAACCACGCCACTCATGCAGGGGTTCAGAAGAGGTGAGGTGGAGGAACGAATCTCATTGTACGCAGACGATATGTTGTTGTATGTGGGTGATCTAGCCTCATCAATTGACCCTATTATATCCATAATTTCTGAATTTGGTAGGCAATCTGGGTTGCTTATCAGCTGGAACAAATCGGTGATACTTCCGCTGTCCCCGCTTCACCAGAGTTTCTGTCTAAGGCATACTAATTTAAAGGTTGTATCTTCCTTTAAGTACTTGGGAGTTATACAAGTACATACAAGATAATCTAGTACCATTGCTAGCTAGGTTCAAGCTTAAAGCTACCTCCTGGCATAAATTTCCACTGTCTCTGGTAGGCAGGGGCAATCTTCTTAAAATGGTGCTAATGCCACAGCTCTTGTATATACTGCATTATTCACAAATATGGATTCCTATGCACTACTTTTATAAGACACAACAAATTTTCAGCTTTTTATTATGGAAGAATAACAGGAGCAGAATTAGGTATGAGACGCTGTAAAGGGACAAGGACTCAGAAGGCCTAGCACTGCCTAATCCTCTAATATATTTTATATCGGCTCAGCTCCAACATTTTAAGGGATGGAGTGTGGCTGGAGGGACAGGAAGAAGTGGCAGACTGGTGGAGTGGGCGTCGCGACGCTCCCCGCCTTTAGCGGCAATGGAGGGGGAGGTGGACTCAAGATTAAAATCTGCCCCAACTTTGGAACTAATGAGGAAAGTATGGAATAAAGCCAAAACACTTCTAGGGGTCTCAGGACTTTTAGATATATCTCCCATATGGCGCAGTCCCGCTTTGCCAGAACTTTCCTGACTGACAGAATTTTCCCTATGGGAAAAGAAAGTAATCTGGAGCATTGGACAATTGTATTCTCAGGGTCTCCTCAAACAATTTCAACAATTGTGTTCTGAGTTTAGCTTACCCTCTACTCATTTTTTTTTATAAGTACTTCCAAGTAAGACATGCCTTAGAGGCCCAGTCTAAAATATCACCACTGTAATATGTTTCCAACCAGACACTTGTAACTGCTGTGGCAGCTTGGTCTGCCAGGGGTGCTATCTCGAATATATATCGATTGCTACATGGGGAATTTTTGAAGGCCTCACCCCTTAAAATTAAGACACAATGGAAAAGGGACATTGGGACCATTACTGATACCCAATGGGAGGAAACGTTGGCGCTTACCCCAAATCTATCCCTTAGTGAAGCTGCCAGGTTGTCCCAATTGTTTTTAATCCACAGGGTGTACAAAACTCAGATATTCCTATTTACAATTGGTTATAGGGAAAATTCCAACTGTACGAGATGTAATGAGCCAGAAGCTGGACTGTTCCATATGCTATGGAACTGTAAGTTATTGGCGACATACTGTAGAGAAATAATGCAACTCATTAATAAGGTGTATTGTGCTAATTTCTCTCCTGACCCGAAGATGTGCTTACTAGGTATCTATGATTCTGAGCATATAAAGACACCTATAAATACTGGAATCAATAGGATGTTATATTAAGCACGTAAAACATTGGCAGCTAAATGGATTCAGCCTTCACCTCCTATTATTACTAAACATGTAGCTACACTGAATACAGTTGTTATATTAGAAAGAGGAGTCTACCTTAAGCGTAATAATCTCTCGAAATTTAAAGTTATCTGGGGACCCTGGATTGACAGATCCGGTCTTTGTAGTCCATGGCTGGCGCTTTCTAGGGGAGTTATGCATCTCTAGTAATGTGGGATTCTGAGGTTGGAAGTTGGAGAAGATGTCACTCGGAGTGTGGCTTGGGGGCTGGGATGTGCCGCTGTCCTGGGGGAGTAACAGCTGTCGGATTGTAGTTCTTCTTGCTCAGGGAGTCACTTGTGGGATTTAGTTTCTATCCTTTTTGTAAGGATTTTTCTACAATCTAAGGCCTCATGCACACGACAGTTGTTTTTATCGGTCCGCAAAATGGGGTTCCGTGTCCGTTTTTGCTTCCGTTGTGTTTCCACGTGTCTTCCGGTTTTTTTTTTTACGGACCGTCAGAAAACAAGGAAGGGGGAAAAAAATTGAATTTTAATATCTCCACCCAGGATACTGGTATATATGTAGGTCACCTGAGTTTGGTTTGGTAGCCATTTTCTGTATTCTTTACAGGGTACAGAGGTTCTTTTGGTTGCTTGTCTTTGCTGTTTCACCATGGCGGATGACTCCGAGGAAGAGGTCGTACTGCATTGGCTTGTTTCTCGGCGATGGGGACTCTTTTGTTGGACGAGGAACCTAGTAGAAGGCGGCGATTTTGGGTCCATCCGATTGTTTCACAACGCTATCGGAAAGGACACTTTCATACCCTCTACTAAGATCTTCGCCTGCATCCTGAGAAGTTTTTTTCCTTGTCGGATGCCAGTGACTACATTTGATCGCTTGCTGTCTACTTACTGTCCTTACCTTCATGGACACCAATATGAGGCGCAGCATTTCTCCTGAGGAAAGGCTCATCGTCACGTTGAGGTAAGCAATATTTAACGTTTATAGTTTAAACTGTAATGTGCACTGCTTCTGTCAGGAGGAACATGTTTCTGGAAATGGCTGCTGTTAGACATGTGCTACTGTTTGCTGAAGTAACACTTCTTTGCCCATAATGTTTTGTGAACATTGTTATGTCTTTTTTTTTTTTACTTGAATCCCTGACACATAACATGGCAATATTAACCACCTAGCTTAAACCCCCTTAATGACCAGACCACTTTTTACAATTCTGCACTACACTACTTTCACGGTTTATTGCTCGGTCATGCAACTTACCAACCAAATGAATTTTACCTCCTTTTCTTCTCACTAATAGAGCTTTCATTTGGTGGTATTTCATTGCTGCTGACATTTTTACTTTTTTTGATATTAATCGAAATTGACCGAAATTTTTGCAAAAAAATGACATTTTTCACTTTCTGTTGTAAATTTTTTCAAAT
Source organism: Bufo bufo (assembly GCF_905171765.1). Classification (NCBI taxonomy): domain Eukaryota; kingdom Metazoa; phylum Chordata; class Amphibia; order Anura; family Bufonidae; genus Bufo; species Bufo bufo. The sequence goes on from NC_053392.1 coordinate 612,000,973, forward strand.
ATAACTACATTTCTATATACATTTTTCTCTAAATTTATTGTTCTACATGTCTTTGATAAAAAAAATGCAATAAGTGTTTATTTATTGGTTTGCGCAAAAGTTATAGCGTTTACAAACTATGGTACAAAAATGTGAATTTCCGCATTTTAAAGCAGCTCTGACTTTCTGAGCACCTGTCATGTTTCCTGAGGTTCTACAATGCCCAGACAGTAGAAACACCCCACAAATGACCCCATTTCGGAAAGTAGACACCCTAAGGTATTCGCTGATGGGCATAGTGAGTTCATGGAAGTTTTTATTTTTTGTCACAAGTTAGCGGAAAATGAATTTATTTTTTTCTTACAAAGTCTCATATTCCACTAACTTGTGACAAAAAATAAAATTTTACATGAACTCACCATACCCCTCACGGAATACCTTGGGGTGTCTTCTTTCCAAAATGGGGTCACTTGCGGACAAGAAAAGGCAGTTTCTATATAGTTCTGGCAATGTGCGGATCCACAAAATGCGGAAAGCACATTGCCGATGTCCGTGTTTTGCGGATCCGCGGTGTCCGTGTTTTGCGGATCCGCAAAACACATACGGACGTCTGAATGGAGCCTTACAGGGGGGTGATCAATGACAGGGGGGTGATCAGGGAGTCTATATGGGGTGATCACCCCCCTGTAAGGCTCCATTCAGACGTCCGTATGTGTTTTGCGGATCCACAAAACACATACGGACGTCTGAATGGAGCTTTACAGGGGGGTGATCAATGACAGGGGGGTGATCAGGGAGTCTATATGGGGTGATCACCCCCCTGTCATTGATCACCCCCCAGTTATGCTCCATTCAGATGTCCGTATGTGTTTTGCGGATCCGTGGATCCGCAAAACACATACGGACGTCTGAATGGAGCCTTACAGGGGGTGATCAATGACAGGGGGGTGATCAGGGAGTCTATATGGGGTGATCACCCCCCTGTAAGGCTCCATTCAGACGTCCGTATGTGTTTTGCGGATCCACAAAACACATACGGACGTCTGAATGGAGCCTTACAGGGGGGTGATCAATGACAGGGGGGTGATCAGGGAGTCTATATGGGGTGATCACCCCCCTGTCATTGATCACCCCCCTGTAAGGCTCCATTCAGACGTCCGTATGTGTTTTGCAGATCCTCGAAACACATACGGACGTCTGAATGGAGCCTTACAGGGGGGTGATCAATGACAGGGGGGTGATCAGGGGTTAATAAGTGACGGGGGGGTGTAGTGTAGTGGTGTTTGGTGCTACTTACAGAGCTGCCTGTGTCCTCTGGTGGTCAATCCAAGCAAAAGGGACCACCAGAGGACCAGGTAGCAGGTATATTAGACGTTGTTAACAAAACAGCGTCTAATATACCTTTTTGGGGTTAAAAAATCGCATCTACAGCCTGCCAGCGAATGATCGCCGCTGGCAGGCTGTAGATCCACTCGTTTACCTCCCGATCCTGTGAACGCGCGCTCCTGTGTGCGCCCGTTTACAGGAAATCTCGCGTCTCACGAGATGACGTGCCGATGCGTGAAGGAGGAACAAATCGACCGCCGCCAGAATGCATCCCTGCGTTAGGCGGTCCGGAGGCGGTTAAAGGTCGTCGTTTCTTTTTAGCAGGTTTCCAATTTGTGTTCAGCTAACGTCATCATCATGCATAATGTTCACATCATTCTTAAGTCGCCCATAACCTTCTGCATGGAAATGGCGTAAACACAGTTGTTGTAACTTAGTTGTGGGAGTACTGCCCACACCCCATTCGCTGGTAGTGTTTGGTTCATACACACAAAATCACATTTTTATTTTTTTGTTGACAATGGACAAAGATTGTTTAAAAACATGTCTTGTATACAACATAATAGGCGAATCATGTATGTTCCCTTTGATTTGCTGCTTACTGATATAATTTTTTGTTTTTCCTACAGATTCCTTGCAACTGGGAACTCTTTTGCATCCCTGCATTTTGAGTCTTTTAGGAACCTCGACGATCTCTTGGATTGTACGTCACACTTGCCATGTCATCTGGCAGCAACTCCGAGAGACGGTGATGCCACAGCCCAAGGCGGACGATTGGGTTCGGATCGCTGAGGGCTTCAATATTTCTGCGCAGTTTCCAAACTGGATCAGGGCAATGGATGGCAAGCACATCCGTGTGAAGAAGCCTCCGCACTCAGGGTCCCGATTCTTCAATTATAAACACTATTTTTCGGTAGTGCTGATGGCTGTTGCTGACATTAACTACCGGTTTATAATGGTTGATATCGGGGCCTATGGAAGCACTGCGGATGCTCGCATCTTTAGTGCTTCTAGAATGGGTGAGCGGCTTCGTGCCAACCAGCTTGCCCTGCCCGAGTCCAGAAGACTGCCCGGATATGTAGGTCCGCCGGCTCCATTTGTCATCGTGGCGGATGAAGGGTTTGCATTGACTCCCCATGTTATGCGGCCCTTCCCAAAGCGTGGTTTGGATGTCAGGAGGCGTATTTTCAACTACCGGTTGACTCGTGCCCGTCGGTATGTTGAGTGCGCTTTCGGGATACTCTCTAGCAAGTGGAGGGTGTTTTTGTCATCCATACAAATGGATCCAGAGAATGCTACCCTGGTGATTCAAGCTTGTGTTGTTCTTATCACCAGGATTAATGAGGCTTCCTCTTCTGTTGACATGGAAAATTTTGGGTTTGGAAAGGACCCTGCATAGACGAACTGGGACTGCAGGCATTGCAGTTCGGGAACTCTATGCAGACTACTTTTACAGCCCAGAGGGGTCCTTGCCATGGCAGAGGGAAGCTATTCGTGGCAGCTTTTGATATCTTCTGGCCTCGTTATTTATTTATTTTTTTCTAGATAGATAATCTAAATTTATTGTGGTAGTTGAGTGTAGGGACTCCCAAGAGAATGAGGACCCTTGACGTGAGCTTGCGGGCTGAGATTTTTTGGACATCACATATTTTAAACTCCATCTAAATAAATACTAAAGATGTTTTCTACAAAATGTTAATTGACATTAACATCTTTAGTATTTTGATTATATGGTCCGAAAATTTTTCTAATACCTCATGATCACATTATCAAAAAATACAGATGTTGTTCCTCCAAATAAAGTGTTTATTTGTGAGCTATTGTGCGTGTCTATGTGTTTTGGCGATGTGTGGAACTATAAATGTTTTTCCAAACAAACTTTACATAAAATATGTGGATCACAAATACAAAAACCAGACAATTATACATAAATAATAAACAAATAATAAAAAAAAGTGCAATGAAAACATTTACAAACATATGATCTCAAAGTTCAAAGAGGTCTTGGGTAAATGACCCAGGACCATATGATGAGCGTGGCCGTACATGGGCCTGTTCTGTGGCCCCAGTTGCCAAACTTGCCGGGTAATTTTGATGACCCACATGTTGTGTCGGGTCTTGGGAATGGTGGTATGGTGGTTGGGGGGGGGGGGGAGATGGCCCTTGAGGTGGATTTGGATGCTGGTGGTAGCTGTGTGTTTGCAGCTGATGAGGTGCATTTAATATTTCTTTTTTTAATTGATTTATTTTTGAGTGTATATCTCCCTGGTAAGGGGAGGAATACATTTTAATTACTAGGGCCAGAGAAGCCATGCACTCATGGTGCTTGTCTGGAGTGACCTGCTTCATTAATGGTCCTAGTCCCCTTAACATTGTCTCCTCCATGCCATCACTCCTCCTCTGGGCAAGGAATTCTATGACTCGTGCATCAATCATTTCACGATTCACTTGCCCAGAGGAAGAGGGAGGGACATGGCGGCGATGCCTGGGCTGCGGCTGCTGGCCTCTCTCCGGGCTCGCCATTGCAAGGGTGGGCTGGCCCAGTGACGGCTCTTCAGGCTCCTCTGCTGGCGTTGGGGCAGGACTTGTTGCGGGCGAAAAAACTGCCGGTGTCTCACTTCCCGCCGTCTCTGAGTCATCTGGGTCATCCAGACTGTCCACAGTACTGTATTTGAAAATAACCAGAAAAAATATATTACATCATTTGACTACTTCATTGCAAAAGTACATAATTTTTACTAAGTTAAAACAGCTGTGTGTGTACTATATATATGGCGAGGCGAGGCTGCATACATCACATATTTGTTTTTAAAAAAGAAATAACACCTTCAATGTGAATTTTTACAAATAAAAATATTTAAAAAAAACTTATTTTTACCACATTTGGATATTTGCTGTAAAGGCCTAATGTTAAACTATTTTGAATACACTGTTTGGCGTTTGGAGCTGTCCAGCACCAAAAGGAGGTTTACTCATTCAAGGACCAAAACCAGTGCTGATATTCAGTCCATCTCGTCTGTATGTGGCCTGCTTCCACCATCCAAACATCCTTATGTAATGTAAACCTAATAGAACATCATTTCCTGTGGAAAAAACATGTACCAGGCAACACAAGCCCATGGTAGGAGTAGTAGTTTAAAATCAGCTGGTCGGACGTAGTTGGAGCATCATTATACTCGATTATCATAGGATTATGTATTTGGCATTTTATATGGGAACTTTTAGGAATCCATGTTGTGGTTTGTAATAGAACATTTAACCTATGTAAGTGACAATGACGGTACAGAACGGGTATCACATTCTAAACACAGACAAAAGTAAGATAGCAGGTATGTAGGAAAAATATATAACCAACCAAAACATACGAAAATGGCTACACTCTGATTGCAAACATCTATGTTCCTTGACCGTGAAAATATTGCCACAGAGCGCCATGTGCGCTCTGCACGTGTCGTCTCATCATACAGCTCATCAGCGGTGGTGCCTGGTGTGACTCCCCCACAAAAATGATGGATCGCGATCCCCTGCCCGCCTCCCCTTGAAAATTTGTTGGTGTTCAGTGGGTATACCAGGGTGCCAGCACATTGCTGGCACCCTGGTATAAACGGCTGACATCGGTGATGCGATGTCAGCCGTTTAACCCTTTCCATACAGCGGTTCGTACAGACCGCTGTATGGAAAAAGTTAACAGTAAGAGGGAGCTCCCTCCCTCTCCCATCGAGGGGCTGCAGTGCCTTTTCAGCCCCCCGATGGGGAGGGAGAGAGCCCCCAGACAGCCCCCCGACAGATCCCCTCCTTACCCTTCCCCGTCTGCGCAGTTCTGACCAGTACTGAGCAGACGGGGAAGGTTCCCATGGCAACAGGACGCTGTCTCAGGCATCCTGCTGTCCATGGTGCTGAACAGATCTGCGCTAAAAGGCATAGATCTGTTCAGACAAAGTGTAAAATACAGTACAGTACAATATATATTGTACTGTACTGTATTATACAGACATCAGACCCACTGGATCTTCAAGAACCAAGTGGGTCTGGGTCAAAAAAAAAGTGAAAAAAAGTGAAAAAAAAGGAAAAATCAAAAAACACATTTATCACTGATTAAAAATGGAAAAAATAAAATTCCCTACACATGTTTGGTATCGCCGCGTCCGTAACGACCTGATCTATAAAACGGTCATGTTACTTTCCCCGCACGGTGAACGCCATAAAAATAAAAAAATAAAAACTATTAGGAAATTGAAATTTTGCCCACCTTACTTCCCAAAAAAGGTAATAAAAGTGATCAAAAAAGTCGCATGTACGCCAAAATAGTACCAATCAAACCGTCATCTCATCCCGCAAAAATCCTACCCTACCCAAGATAATTGCCCAAAAACTGAAAAAACTATGGCTCTCAGACTATGGAAACACTAAAACATGATTTTTTTTGTTTCAAAAATGAAATCATTGTGTAAAACTTAAATAAATAAAAAAAAGTATACATATTAGGTATCGCCGTGTCCGTATCGACCGGCTCTATAAAAATATCACATGACCTAACCCCTCAGGTGACCACCGTAAAAAACTAAAACTAAAAACGGTGTAAAAAAAGCAATTTTTTGTCATCTTACGTCACAAAAAGTGTAATAGCAAGCGATCAAAAAGTCAGGTGCACCCCAAAATGCCAATCAAACCGTCATCTCATCCCGCAAAAAATGAGACCCTACTTAAGATAATCGCCCAAAAACTGAAAAAACTATGGCTCTTAGACTATGGAGACACTAAAACATTTTTTTTGTTTTAAAAATGAAATCATTGTGTAAAACTTACATAAATAAAAAAAATTGTATACATATTAGGTATCGCCGCGTCCGTGACAACCTGCTCTATAAAATTACCACATGATCTAACCTGTCAGACGAACGTTGTAAATAACAAAAAAAAAACGTGACAAAAAAATCTATTTCTTGTTACCTTGCCGCACAAAAAAGTGTAATATAGAGCAACCAAAAATCATATGTACCCTAAACTAGTACCAACAAAACTGCCACCCTATCCCGTAGTTTCTAAAATGGGGTCACTTTTTTGGAGTTTCTACTCTGGGGGTGCATCAGGGGGGCTTCAAATGGGACATGGTGTCAAAAAAAACAGTCCAGCAAAATCTGCCTTCCAAAAACCGTATGGCATTCCTTTCCTTCTGCGCCCTGCCGTGTGCCCGTACAGCGGTTTACGACCACATATGGGGTGTTTCTGTAAACTACAGAATCAGGGCAATAAATAATGAGTTTTGTTTGGCTGTTAACCCTTGCTTTGTAACTGGAAAAAAAATATTAAAATGGAAAATCTGCCAAAAAAGTGAAATTTTGAAATTGTATCTCTATTTTCCATTAAATCTTGTGCAACACCTAAAGGGTTAACAAAGTTTGTAAAATCAGTTTTGAATACCTTGAGGGGTGTAGTTTCTTAGATGGGGTCACTTTTATGGAGTTTCTACTCTAGGGGTGCATCAGAGGGGCTTCAAATGGGACATGGTGTCAAAAAACCAGTCCAGCAAAATCTGGCTTCCAAAAACCATACGGCGCACCTTTCCCTCTACGCCCTACTGTGTGCCCGTACAGTAGTTTACGGCCACATATGGGGTGTTTCTGTAAACGGCAGAGTCAGGGCAATAAATATACAGTCTTGTTTGGCTGTTAACCCTTGCTTTGTTGGTGGAAAAAATGGGTTAAAATGGAAAATTAGTCAAAAAAATTAAATTCGCAAATTTCATCCCCATTTGCCAATAACTCTTGTGCAACACCTAAAGGGTTAACGAAGTTTGTAAAATCAGTTTTGAATACCTTGAGGGGTGTAGTTTATAGAATGGGGTCATTTTTGGGCGGTTTCTATTATGTAAGCCTCGCAAAGTGACTTCAGACCTGTAGTGGTCCCTAAAAATTGGGTTTTTGTAAATTTCTGAAAAATTTCAAGATTTGCTTCTAAACTTCTAAGCCTTGTAACATCCCCAAAAAATAAAATATCATTCCCAAAATGCTAAAAACATGAAGTAGACATATGGGGAATGTAAAGTCATCACAATTTTTGGGGGTATTACTATGTATTACAGAAGTAGAGAAACTGAAACTTTGAAATTTGCTAATTTTTCAAAATTTTTGGTAAATATGGTATTTTTTATGTAAAAAAATTAACTTTTTTGACCCAATTTTAGCAGTGTCATGAAGTACAATATGTGACGAAAAAACAATCTCAGAACGGCCTGGGTAAGTCAAAGCGTTTTAAAGTTATCAGCACTTAAAGTGACACTGGTCAGATTTGCAAAAAATGGCCAAGTCCTTAAGGTGAAATAGGGCTGAGTCCTTAGGGGTTAAAAACCATGTACAGGCCTTATGCAAAATGAAGCTGGGCCACAAAATTTACAGTATTCTGACCTCATGGAATTTATAGCTACATCATTTTGGGACACACAGGGCAAGGACAGTACAACTACATTGCTAGCACTTAGCATAACCTGTGACCTTAAACTTCCTGTATATATATATTTTTTTCATTTTATTGGCACAAGTTCTGGCAGACTGTTTTGCCATGGCAAAAGATAGAAATAAAACGGACGCGGACGACAATCGGATGTGCCTCCGCGTTTTTTCACGGTCCCATTGACTTGAATGGGTCCGCAAACCGTTTTCTGCGGAAAAAAAATAGGACAGGTTATATTTTTTAGACGGACTAGAACCACGGATCACGGACGCGGATGGCAAATCAATGGGTCCGCTGAAAATCACAAAAAACGGCGCAACGGACACGGAATAAAACAACGGTCGTGTGCATGAGGCCTAACTGTCATTGTGATGGTCTCGTAGTGGGGGAGGGGGAATCAGTAGTTGGGGTGTTGTAGTCGACTATTGTTTGATGGTCACTTCAGTTTGTTACGTTAAAACAAAAAGGACAAAAAAAAAGACAAAGTGATACTTGATTATGTTTAAACTATGCTTGTAACTGTGAACATAATGTATATTTTATTTGCCTGCCTGAAAGGAAATTAATAAAAAGATATCTGATTAAAAAAAAAAGCTGGCTTCCCATCGTAACCGGCCTCCCCTATCCCCTAGCAATCACATTCAGGCTCACCATCCTCCTGCCACCCCCTTCACCCCAATAATCACATGCAGTCTCCTAATCCCCTCCACCGTTTCAGTCAGAAAGCTTCCTGACCATCATCCCCCCAGAAATAGAATGCAGAATCTCCATCCCCTTCCACGCCTAGGGTGGCCAGACATTCGGTTTTCTGGCTCCCTGTCCTCTGTCTGGCGCAGGGCCTGGACGGACACACGGATGTCCACCCTTTCAGTAGCTCACGCTCAGACAGCAGCACTGTGTTGTCTGAGCGTGAGCTGCAACTGACTGAGGCGTCTCTCACCTCCAGTCAGTCACTAGAGCCGCAGACATGGCTCCCTGTGGCTGACTGAGTGGGAGAGAAGCGCCCCCGGCTGACCCCAGCTCACCTTCCCCTCAGAAACTTCTTCCCTCTCCTCCGCCCGTTTTTTCCCCCGGCGGTGATGGGGGCGTGTTTTTTTTTTTATTGGACGGGACGTGGCTTCACAGAGCTGGGGATGGTTTATCGGTTTGGGGGCGTGTTCGGTGAGGTTTGGCTTTCTTGGGTGAAGCCAGTAACCACCCTAGTTGCAGGTTTATATTTTTACGTTCTGTATTTTACGCCCCTTTAGGAGCTCTGGTCAGTTGCCACCACGGCTTCTGAGGCACCCTTCTCCAGAAGCGTGCGCTCCGGGGGCATGAACAGCTCAGCTTCTCCTGTTCCGAGATCCAAGAATCCACTTTATGGCAATCTCAGGGCTTCAGAAGGCTCCGAGGCCACAGAAAAGTTCCTATGAAGCATAGCGAATCTCCTATAGGCTGCAATGTTAAATTGTTACAGTCTATGGCAGAGGCGATCAGACTATAAGTCAGATAAGTGTAAAAAAAAAGTCAAAATTCAAATCCCTCCCATATTAAATATAAACAATAAAAAAATAAAGATCATTGGCATCAGAACGCCCCTGCTATTAAAATAGTTATCCCGTACGGTAAACATCATGGAAAAAGAGATGACCGACAGATCGCTCTGCAACACATGAGCTCTCACACAGCTTCATAGAGGTAAGTGTAAAAAACGATGAGGGTCAGCATATGTGAGTGTTGGGGCTGTGGAATAAGGAGGACACTAAGGGTCATATTTGGTGCAGTTACGATAAATTCAAATCTTTTTAGGATGGGATTTTCTTCACGTACACTCTTATTACTGGTAAGTAATGGTCCGGTTCTCCACAAGTGGCTCTGTGATCTCTTCCATATGCAAATTAACCTTAGATGAGTCCTGTCCCTGACAGGATTCATCTCAGGTTAATTTGCATATGTATCAAATCTGTTTTTTTACACAATAAAAGCACACAGAGCTATGGGGACTGGGTATTGCAGATGTGCTAGCGGCCATCTAGCAACCCATGTCCTCAGCTCGATACACAAAATCCTGGTAATAGGTTCCCTTTAAGGGGGGTGAGAGGCACCCAAGAGTCACGTCAGACCATTCGAAGCCATTTACATCAGCGTGTTCTGCCTAGCTGACTACACCACCAGGCATAGGTGTCATTGTCTTGCATGGACCAGGGAGCATCTACGCTGGACGAGGGACCAGTGTGCCTCAATGCTGTTCACTGATGAAAGTCGATTCATGCTGAGCAGAAATGATGGCTGCCATTCATGTTGGAGACGTAAAGGAGAAAGCTATGCATCAGCCAGTGTTGTCACCAGATGAGCCTTTGGTGGTGGTACAGTGTGGGCAGATGTGTCTAGTCAATACAGAACTGCCCTACACTTTGTGAATGGTACAGTGACAAGCCCATACTACTTGAAGAACATCAATAATCCAGTAATTGTGCCTCTGCATGAACAACAAAGGCTTAATTTCATCTTCATGGAGGACAATGCATCAGCTCATCGAGGTTGCATCATTAGGGAACAGCTGCTGGAGACTGGGGAACCTCAAATGGAGTGGCCTGCACTTTCTCCAGACCTGAATCCCATTGAAAACCTATTTTTTAAAGGGTTTGTCTCACTTCAGTAAATGGCACTTACCAAATGTATTGTGACTGTCCATATTGCCTCTATTGCTTCATTTGTTTTTCCATCACCATTATACACTGCTCGTATGACCACCCTGCAATCCAGCAGTGGTGGTCGTGCTTGCACAGTATAGGAAAAAGCACTGGCTTATGCACGCTTATGCGGCCCCGACCACCAGAGATGGCGGTGCCTTTTCCCATACTGTGTAAGCATGACCACCACTGCTGGATGGTAGAATTGTTGTAACCCCTGGATACAAGAAGTGTATAATGTGATGGAAAAATGAATGAAGCCAGAAAAGGAGGCAATATGGACAATCACAATACATTAGTAAGTATCTTGTATTAACTTCGTCTATATGATAAATGCAATTTGCTGAAGTGACACAACCCCTTTAAGTAGTAAAACATTATTAAAAAAACTATACAAATTTGGTGTCACCAAAATCGTACCAATTAATGGACCGGTAGTCACACAGTGAATTCCATAAAAACCTGAGACTCATATTCTTTGTTGTATTGTACAGTATAGTATGATGTATAAAGTTCATGTAATATAATGTTATGTAGACACCGGAAGGCATTGTTAGGGAGCAGGTCCTGCAAAGAAGATCTACACCTGCCACATTTCCTACGATCTGAATTTTATAAAGGTTTCTCTCTTGTGTGAGTTCTCTGATGTCTAAGAAGACCTGTGATCTCAGGCTAAAACATTTCCCACATTCTGAGCATGAATATAGCTTCTCTCCTGTGTGAGTTTTCTGATGTCTATCAAGATTAGATTTTTGACTAAAACATCTTCCACATTCAGAGCATGAAAATGGTTTCACTCCTGTGTAAATTCTTAGATGTTCCACAAGAAAGGATTTCTGAATAAAACTCTTCTCACATTCAGAACATGAAAATGGTTTCTTTCCTTTGTAAGTTTGACTAAAACCTGTCCCACATTGTGAAATCTGATGATTTGTGTTATTGGCAAAACATGCTCCACATTCTGAGCATAGAAATGTCTTCTCTGTTTTGTGAGTTCTCTGATGATGAAGCAGATCGGATTTATGGGTAAAACATGTTCTACATTCAGAACATGAAAATAGCTTCTCTCCTGTGTGGACTCTGAGATGTTCCACAAGATGTGATTTTTGACTAAAATGCTTCCCACATTCTGAGCATGGAAACGGCTTCTCTCCTGTGTGAGTTCTGTGATGTCTATCAAAATCCGATTTTTGAATAAAAGATTTCCCACATTCTGAGCATGAAAATGGCTTATCTCTTTTGTGAGTTCTCAGATGATAAAGTAGATTTGATTTAAGGGTATAAAGTTTTCCACATTCTGAGCATGAAAACGGCTTCTCTCCTGTGTGAAATTTTAGATGTTCCCCAAGATTTGATTTCTGATGGAAACCTTTCCCACATTCAGGACATAAAAATGTTTTCTCTCCTGTGTGAGTTCTCTCATGTCTATTAATATCTGATTTGCGACTAAAACATTTCCCACATTCTGAACATGAATACGGCTTCTCCCCTGTGTGAATTCTCTGATGTTCTACTAGATTAAATCTCCTGGTAAAAGATTTTCCACATTCTGCGCATGAAAATGACCTTTTATCTCTGTGATTTCTCTCATACAAAGAAAGGTTAGATTTCTTTTTAAACTGTTTCTCACGTGAAAATATTTCCTCCCATTTATGACCAGTTATTGGTTTGCCAATGAGTGATTGATTAGATGAAGGTTTCTTGTGACCACTGATGTCAGTGGATAGATCTTCACTGTGAAGGACTGAGGGTGCATTAGGAGTTATTGAATCAGCTTGTGTGATATTGTTATCTTCTGCTTCATGATAGGTAGATAAATGGAGATGTCCATTGGAGTCACCCATCCCGTCTTCACCTCAAAATGGAACTAATGTTGTCAGTTTCATGACTAGAAATGACCAGACCCCACAGCAAATTTTTGAACGGGCCCCCCTCCTGTCACACTTCGGTGTGGGAGGGAAGAAGGGAACAGGGAATCAGGCCTGAGAACTAGGGAAGGAAAATGGACGCCTCCTAATGAAAACCTTCACCAAAATCCTGACTGACTACCAGTATGAACAGACCCCAAAAGGTAGGTGAGTTCATACACAGGAATACCTAGAGTCCTATCAAGCCCTATAGGACCCTGGTACTAATAGAAGGGACAAGACTACCTGTTTCTCCAAAAGGAAGGATGAACAGGAGTCTTCTTCAGGTCTAATACAAACAATAGGGAAATGCAACACACAGAACCCAAACAAAATTCAAAAGGGAAAGGAAAGACTTAACTTCAAATCAGCAATGGAATCACTAGGAACTCAGCCGAGATCCAACAACAATCTATCCAACGGTCCAAACAGAAGCTATAAACCGCACAGCATTGTGGGAGAAGAAACTATAAATAGAGAAGGTTAAATGACACTAATAGCCACACCCGTGGAAAGAAGGCGTGGCAAGCACCAGAAACAACAGATACGTCATTTGATCCAAACAGAAAACATGTCAGATCAAACCACGTGTTGCCAGTCTCACCGATCTCCTGCCACCTGTCGCGGGAACATCCGTGACACCACTCCCAGCAATTTCTTTGCAACTCCTGTGCAACCCCTAATCCTGAGTCTAGTCAAGATCAACCTCTCAGACGAGGCCCGCTCCGTCCATTTCCTACAGTGTCACAAAATATAATGTCATTGTATAATACAGTTAAGGGGGCGCTGACAATAAAATGTTTTAGTCATCCTCCTAGGTGGGCCCCTTCTGAGTTCGGGCCCCAAAGCAGCTGCTTCCCCTACCCCTTTGAATGTTTTTATTATCACAAACTATTTCATCTTTTTATTAACCATTGAAGCTTTATTGAGACAGAAGTATATCGGAGATAGAAGAAAACAGATTAGGACTTTTTCACATCTGCATTGGGGCCTCAGTTACAGATTCTGTTAAAAAGACTGGACAAAGAGTCCTGCACGCAGTACTTGTTTTTTCCCGGCGATAAGATAGGATCTCAAATGGAAAATTCTGTTCAGCTCTGTACGTGCCAAATCCAGAACTTCCATTATTATGTTGGCCAACATGCTGTTATTCGTTGGTGGTTCAGCTTATTATTATTCTTGGCGCCCCCTCTCTTTCTAAACGCTACTCCTCCTACAGTTTTGGGGGTACATACCCCAAACTTTCCACACATCTTCGTCCTATAGCAAAGTTCATTGCTTGTGCTTTAATAACCGTTCCCACCCTCCGGGCCCCTGTGGCAGGCCCCCAAACGCCACTTTTTTCCCATAGACTTTGACAGGGAAAATTTTCAAGTCGCTCTCACCCGCACAGTTTTGAAGCTACATTCCCCAAACTCGGATCACATATTGTTGGTGTCCCCCCGAACAAAACTGTGAATTTTGGGGGGGGACCCCAAAGTGGGCGGAGCTAGCAACGGCCAATGAAAATTTAGCAATTTTCTATACGCTACTCCTCCCACAGTTTTAGGAGTACAATTACCAAACTTTGCACACTTGTTCAGCACATACCCGAATAGGTTGCTTGTGCTTTGTTAAGCGATCCCACCCTGCGGGCCCCTGGGGCGGCCCCCCCGAAGATCCCATTTTTTCCCATAGACTTTCGTTGGAAAATTTTAAACTTTTGCCACTCGTTTAGCTTTTAAGTTAAATTCGCCAAACTTGGGTCACTTAGTCATGGGGTCAACCTGAAAATTTCTGTCACATTTTGGGGACTCTAAAAAGTGGGCGGAGCCACAAACAACCAATCAGATTTTCCCTATTGACTTCAATGAGAAACCTTTAAAAAGCTGTCCTTCTCACAGTATTTAAGTCACAGCACCCAAACTCGGCAGGGTGGGTCAGTGTGTGACAAAGGTTAAAATTTATAAAAAGTGGGCGGAGTCTACAACGGCCAAATTTTAGTCAGTTGTTTTAATGGGGAAATTTAAAACTGTCGCTAATCTTACACTGTTAATGGCAGGGTCCCCAAACTTGGTACAGTTGGACAATTTAGGATTAGGATTAAAATTCAGAAAAGTGGGCGGGGCCAAAAACAACCAATCAGATTTCTTTGATTGATTTCAATGGGAAAATTGAAAAATGCAGAAAATTGATAAAAAATGCTGCCATTATTGATGTCAGGGGCTTCAAATATCAGAAATCAGGTCATAGGTTACTTCCACTTCAAAAATAGAAAAAGTGGGCAGAGCCAACAACAACCAATCAGATTTTCCCTATTGACTTTAATGAGAAAATTTAAATTGCTGTCATCCTCACAGTATTTAAGCCAGAATACCCAAACTTGGCACCGTAGGTCATTGGGTGACTGGGGTCAAAAATTTATAAAAAAGTGGGCGGTGTCTACAACGGCCAATCAAATTTCAGCCATTTGTTTAAATGGTGAAATTTAAAACTGCCGCTGCTCTTAGACTGTTAATGGCAGGGTCCTGAAACTTGGCACAGTTGGTCACTGGAGGACTGTGAGAATGTCTGTCTCATTTTAAGGGACGCTAAAAAGTGGGCGGAGCCACAAACAAACAATCAGATTATCCCTATTGGCATTCCGGCAAGTCTTCAGTTTTTTTTTGCCGGAGATAAAACCGTAGCAGGCTGTGGTTTTATCTTTTGCCTGATCAGTCAAAATGACTGAGCTGAAGACATCCTGAACGGATTGCTCTCCATTCAGAATGCATGGGAATATACCTGATCAGTTCTTTTCCGGTAAAGAGCCCCTAGGACGGAACTCTATGCCGGAAATGAAAAACGCTAGTGTGAAAGTACCCTAAAATATTAAGTTTAAATCCCCCCATTTCCCAATATAAAATATATAAACAATAAATAAATAAACATATTACACAGCGCTGCGTCCGAAAAGTCCAAACAATAAAATTATTTAAAAATATCGCCTATGCGGTGAGCGCCGTAACAGAAATAAATAAATAAAAAACATGCGATTCGCCATTTTTTAGTAACCTTGTCACCCCAAAAAATAGGATAGGACTGTACTATTATGAGCCGGACGTTTCATAAAATGAGAAATGCACGCGTTTTTTTTTGGTGTTTTTTTTTTTTTCGCGTGGTATTGAGTATCGCAATACTTTTTTATGGTGACAAAAGCGAATCAAAATTTTGGTATCGAAACAACCCTACGCCGATCTGATCTGCCTCTACCTCTCGCCCACCAAAAAATTGTAATGAGTTTAAGAAAAAGCTAAAAAGTCAAATCATTTTTCATGAGCTGGCACTTGCAACAAAATCTGTGACTTTTCTGCACCAAAGAAATGGCATAGAGCTAAGAATGACCTCGTATGTATTTATATGATGTCTGGTCAACGTGTGTGTACATCTAACTTCCCATTTGAATATATTGTTATCTCTTTTTTTATTTTTTTATTCTTTATTTAATCACCAAGGGTGAAGCAATCCAATGGGTTAACATCTTCACATGTCATTTTCATAAAGAGAGAACACAATATGAAACATATGATGGGACAGTTAGCGAGAAAACCGCCCCGTAGAAGCATTTTCTTAAACAAGACGCCAAAAAGAACAAGCGCTAGTCGTGTTCCATCAAAACAGAGCCGACATACTATTTTGAACGTTCCATCAAACACATTTTTTGACATTAATTGGAATTGACCAGTCAAAACAGAAGACTCGGACAAAGACCGAACAACAAGGGGGGGATTAGACAAAAAAAAAAAAAAAAGGGGGGGGGGAAGGGTCAGAAGGGGGAATAAGTGCCTATTGTGCCAGCAGGTCTTGGTACTCCTGTGTACCCTGAAAGATAAGCCATCGGGTCCATGCCTTGACATGAGCGCTAGTAGTATGCCCTAACACTCAGTTCACACCTGACCGTTTTACAGCGCGTTCCTACGCGCTGTAAAACGCACAACAAGAAGAAACCAATGCTTCCCTATGGGAATGGTTCTCACCTGGGCGTTTTACAGCGCGTACGATCGCGCTGTAAAACGACCGACGCTCAAACAAGTACTTGAGCGTTTTTTTGGGCGTTTGTCGCGCGTTCCCGTACATAGACTTTCGGGAACGCGCGACAATGTGTGTTCGCTTGTCTCTGTATGCGCGCTTGTAAACGCCCGTACAATCGCGCATACAGAGCGCTCCTTTCAGAACGCTCTGGTGTGAACCCAGCGTAAAGCCGACGTGAGCTCCTCCATTCTCCGTATCTCCTCAACCTTCTGAATCCAGTAACTAATCTGTGGGGGTGAGGACGACTTCCATCTCGCCGGGATGCAGGCCCTTGCGGCTATGACTAGGGAACGCAAACAAGATTTACGTAACACCTTCATCGGTAGGTCTGAGTAAAATAACAAGAAGAAACCCGGTGTATTCGGTATTGGGAAGGGAAACGTCTTGGCCAATGACCTATGAACCCCATTCCAGAACGCGCGCAGCTTGTGGCACTCCCAGATGTGCATCATTGTACCCGGCGCCGCAGCACAGCGCCAACATACTTGGGAGGTGGAGGGAAACATTCTCTGCAGTTGAGTCGGTACATAATACCTTCTAGACATGATCTTATACCCCGCCTCCTGAAACTTGCTCGCTACTGACGATTTGTGTACCAGCGAAATCAGCTTAGGCCAGTGGTCAGAGGGGATGTCAGAGCCCAGGTCTTGTGCCCATCTGTCAATGTAGGAAGGACGGTACTCCGGATCTGGTGCGACCAGGGCTTTGTAACATTCCGATAAGGAGTGCCTGTATGTCCCTGAGCCTATGCATATCTTTTCGAAGGAAGTGAGGGATCTGTCCAAGCCACTAGGAGAAGGTAAGGTAGATAGAAAATGCGCTAACTGTCTGGCCCTCCAATGACCCAGAGGGCAAGGGTCAGATCTTTCTTCTAATTCATTATATGTTAGCCATCTCCCAGAGGTCCGGAAGAACGGGGCACGACTTTTACCTAGTGTGCGCCATTGTTGGAACGGACCGCCCGAACATCCAGCTGGAAAGTCCGGGTGTCCAAGGATTGGGAAAAGCGGAGATGGGTTATGAGTAGGGATGAGCGAACCCGAACTGTATAGTTCGGGTTCGTACCGAATTTTGGGGTGTCCGTGACACGGACCCGAACCCGAACATTTTCGTAAAAGTCCGGGTTCGGGTTCGGTGTTCGGCGCTTTCTTGGCGCTTTTTGAAAGTCTGCAAAGCAGCCAATCAACAAGCGTCATACTACTTGGCCCAAGAGGCCATCACAGCCATGCCTACTATTGGCATGGCTGTGATTGGCCAGTGCACCATGTGACCCAGCCTCTATTTAAGCTGGAGTCACGTAGCGCCGCACGTCACTCTGCTATGATCAGTATAGGGAGAGGTTGCAGCTGCGACATTAGGGCGAGATTAGGCAGATTAACTCCTCCAAAAGACTTCATTCTGTGATCGATCTGCAGCTGTGGATCATTGAAGTGCTATTATTGACTTGCTCACTTTTTTGAGGCTGCCCAGAGCGTTTTTAGATCCCTTTTTTTCTGGGGTGATCGGCGGCCATTTTGTGACTTGTGGTGCGCCAGCACAAGCTATCACCAAGTGTATTTAACCATCGATAGTGTGGTTATTTTGTGCTATATCCTACATCAGCTGCAGGCTGAGCCTGTGTCACCGAAGTGCATTTAACCATCAACAGTCTGGTTATTTTTTGGCCATATACTACATCAGCTGCAGGCTGAGCCTGTGTCACCCAAGTGCATTTAACCATCAACAGTCTGATTATTTTTTGGCCATATACTAAATCAGCTGCAGGCTGAGCCTGTGTCACCCAAGTGTATTTAACAATCGATAGTGTGGTTATTTTGTGCTATATCCTACATCAGCTGCAGGCTGAGCCTGTGTCACCCAAGTGCATTTAACCATCAACAGTCTGATTATTTTTTGGCCATATACTACATCTGGTGCAGGCTGAGCCTGTGTCACCCAAGTGCATTTAACCATCAACAGTCTGATTATTTTTTGGCCATATACTACATCTGGTGCAGGCTGAGCCTGTGTCACCCAAGTGCATTTAACCATCAACAGTGTGGTTATTTTTTGGCCATATATTACATCAGGGGCAAGTTGAGCCTGTCACCCAGCGCCTAAAAAATAGACCTGACATTTCTATTCAACCAAATCTGCACAGTTTTAGCTGGTCAAGTTATTTGTAGTGACCGTAAAAGCAGACTTTTTGTTCTGGGTTGAAAAAGCATTCCCAAATTTGCCATTCTGAAAATAACTAGTTTGTGGTATTTGAGGCCTACTTGAAATCTATCCCAAAAAGAAAATCTTACATTGAAGGTATTGATAGTGTCATTCAGAAAAACCTAAGACACACGCTAGCGTGCTGATAGAAGTGTCATTCTGTGATTAAACCTATAACTGTCACACAGCGCAAAAAAAAACAGGTCTCACATCTCTATTCAACCAAATCTGCACAGTTTTAGCTGGTCAAGTTATTTGTAGTGACCGTAAAAGCAGACTTTTTGTTCTGGGTTGAAAAAGCATTCCCAAATTTGCCATTCTGAAAATAACTAGTTTGTGGTATTTGAGGCCTACTTGAAATCTATCCCAAAAAGAAAATCTTACATTGAAGGTATTGATAGTGTCATTCAGAAAAACCTAAGACACACGCTAGCGTGCTGATAGAAGTGTCATTCTGTGATTAAACCTATAACTGTCACACAGCGCAAAAAAAAACAGGTCTCACATCTCTATTCAACCAAATCTGCACAGTTTTAGCTGGTCAAGTTATTTGTAGTGACCGTAAAAGCAGACTTTTTGTTCTGGGTTGAAAAAGCATTCCCAAATTTGCCATTCTGAAAATAATTGGTTTGTGGTATTTGAGGCCTACTTGAAATCTATCCCAAAAAGAAAATCTTACATTGAAAGTATTGATAGTGTCATTCAGAAAAACCTAAGACACACGCTAGCGTGCTGATAGAAGTGTCATTCTGTGATTAAACCTATAACTGTCACACAGCGCAAAAAAAAACAGGTCTCACATCTCTATTCAACCAAATCTGCACAGTTTTAGCTGGTCAAGTTATTTGTAGTGACCGTAAAAGCAGACTTTTTGTTCTGGGTTGAAAAAGCATTCCCAAATTAGCCATTCTGAAAATAACTAGTTTGTGGTATTTGAGGCCTACTTGAAATCTATCCCAAAAAGAAAATCTTACATTGAAGGTATTGATAGTGTCATTCAGAAAAACCTAAGACACACGCTAGCGTGCTGATAGAAGTGTCATTCTGTGATTAAACCTATAACTGTCACACAGCGCAAAAAAAAACAGGTCTCACATCTCTATTCAACCAAATCTGCACAGTTTTAGCTGGTCAAGTTATTTGTAGTGACCGTAAAAGCAGACTTTTTGTTCTGGGTTGAAAAAGCATTCCCAAATTTGCCATTCTGAAAATAACTAGTTTGTGGTATTTGAGGCCTACTTGAAATCTATCCCAAAAAGAAAATCTTACATTGAAGGTATTGATAGTGTCATTCAGAAAAACCTAAGACACACGCTAGCGTGCTGATAGAAGTGTCATTCTGTGATTAAACCTATAACTGTCACACAGCACAAAAAAAAAACAGGTCTCACATCTCTATTCAACCAAATCTGCACAGTTTTAGCTGGTCAAGTTATTTGTAGTGACCGTAAAAGCAGACTTTTTGTTCTGGGTTGAAAAAGCATTCCCAAATTTGCCATTCTCAAAATTGTGGTGAACGGGAACAATGAGGAAAACATCTAATAAAGGGAAGTGGACATGGTCGTGGTGGTGTTAGTGGACCCTCTGGTGCTGGGAGAGGACGGCCACAGCCACACGTCCTAGTGAACCAACTACCTCAGGTCCCAGTAGCCAGCAGAATTTACAGCGATATTTGGTGGGGCCCAATGCCGTTCTAAGGATGGTAAGGCCTGAGCAGGTACAGGCATTAGTCAATTGGGTGGCCGACAGTGGATCCAGCACGTTCACATTATCTCCCACCCATTCTTCTGCAGAAAGCGCACAGATGGCGCATGAAAACCAAGCCCATCGGTCTGTCACATCACCCCCATGCATATCAGGGAAACTGTCTGAGCCTCAAGTTATGCAGCAGTCTCTTATGCTGTTTGAAGACTCTGCTGCCAGGGTTTCCCAAGGGCATCCACCTAGCCCTTCCCCAGGGGTGGAAGAGATAGAATGCACTAACGCACAACCACTTATTTTTCCTGATGATGAGGACATGGGAATACCACCTCAGCACGTCTCTGATGATGACGAAACACAGGTGCCAACTGCTGCGTCTTTCTGCAGTGTGCAGACTGAACAGGAGGTCAGGGATCAAGACTGGGTGGAAGACGATGCAGGGGACGATAAGGTCCTAGACCCCACATGGAATGAAGGTCGTGCCACTGACTTTCACAGTTCGGAGGAAGAGGCAGCGGTGAGACCGAGCCAACAGCGTAGCAAAAGAGGGAGCAGTGGGCAAAATCAGAACACCCGCCGCCAAGAGACTCCGCCTGCTACTGACCGCCGCCATCTGGGACCGAGCACCCCAAAGGCAGCTTCAAGGAGTTCCCTGGCATGGCACTTCTTCAAACAATGTGCTGACGACAAGACCCGAGTGGTTTGCACGCTGTGCCATCAGAGCCTGAAGCGAGGCATTAACGTTCTGAACCTTAGCACAACCTGCATGACCAGGCACCTGCATGCAAAGCATGAACTGCAGTGGAGTAAACACCTTAAAAACAAGGAAGTCACTCAGGCTCCCCCTGCTACCTCTTCTGCTGCTGCCGCCTCGGCCTCTTCTGCTGCTGCTGCCGCCGCCTCGGCCTCTTCCTCCGCCTCTGGAGGAACGTTGGCACCTGCCGCCCAGCAAACATGGGATGTACCACCAACACCACCACCTGCGTCACCAAGCATCTCAACCATGTCACACGGCAGCGTTCAGCTCTCCATCTCACAAACATTTGAGAGAAAGCGTAAATTCTCACCTAGCCACCCTCGATCCCTGGCCCTGAATGCCAGCATTTCTAAACTACTGGCCTATGAAATGCTGTCATTTAGGCTGGTGGACACACACAGCTTCAAACAGCTCATGTCACTTGCTGTCCCACAGTATGTTGTTCCCAGCCGCCACTACTTCTCCAAGAGAGCCGTGCCTTCCCTGCACAAACAAGTGTCCGATAAAATCAAGTGTGCACTGCGCAACGCCATCTGTGGCAAGGTCCACCTAACCACAGATACGTGGACCAGTAAGCACGGCCAGGGACGCTATATCTCCCTAACTGCACACTGGGTAAATGTAGTGGCGGCTGGGCCCCAGGCGGAGAGCTATTTTGCGCACGTCCTTCCGCCGCCAAGGATCGCAGGGCAACATTCTTTGCCTCCTGTCTCCTCCTCCTCCTACTCAGCTTCCTCCTCCTCTTCTTCCACCTGCTCATCCAGTCAGCCACACACCTTCACCACCAACTTCAGCACAGCCCGGGGTAAACGTCAGCAGGCCATTCTGAAACTCATATGTTTGGGGGACAGGCCCCACACCGCACAGGAGTTGTGGCGGGGTATAGAACAACAGACCGACGAGTGGTTGCTGCCGGTGAGCCTCAAGCCCGGCCTGGTGGTGTGCGATAATGGGCGAAATCTCGTTGCAGCTCTGGAACTAGCCGGTTTGACGCACATCCCTTGCCTGGCGCATGTGCTGAATTTGGTGGTGCAGAAGTTCATTCCCAACTACCCCGACATGTCAGAGCTGCTGCATAAAGTGCGGGCCGTCTGTTCGCGCTTCCGGCGTTCACACCCTGCCGCTGCTCGCCTGTCTGCGCTACAGCGTAACTTCGGCCTTCCCGCTCACCGCCTCATATACGACGTGCCCACCAGGTGGAACTCCACCTTGCATATGCTGGACAGACTGTGCGAGCAGCAGCAGGCCATAGTGGAGTTTCAGCTGCAGCACGCACGGGTCAGTCGCACTGCGGATCAGACACACTTCACCACCAATGACTGGGCCTCCATGCGAGACCTGTGTGCCCTGTTGCGCTGTTTCGAGTACTCCACCAACATGGCCAGTGGCGATGACGCCGTTATCAGCGTTACAATACCACTTCTATGTCTCCTTGAGAAAACACTTAGGGCGATGATGGAAGAGGAGGTGGCCCAGGAGGAAGAGGAGGAAGAGGGGTCATTTTTAGCACTTTCAGGCCAGTCTCTTCAAAGTGACTCAGAGGGAGGTTTTTTGCAACACCAGAGGCCAGGTACAAATGTGGCCAGACAGGGCCAACTACTGGAGGACGAGGATGAGGAGGAGGTGGAGGAGGATGAGGATGAAGCATGTTCACAGCGGGGTGGCACCCAAAGCAGCTCGGGCCCATCACTGGTGCGTGGCTGGGGGGAAACACAGGACGATGACGATACGCCTCCCACAGAGGACAGCTTGTCCTTACCTCTGGGCAGCCTGGCACACATGAGCGACTACATGCTGCAGTGCCTGCGCAACGACAGCGGAGTTGCCCACATTTTAACGTGTGCGGACTACTGGGTTGCCACCCTGCTGGATCCCCGGTACAAAGACAATGTGCCCACCTTACTTCCTACACTGGAGCGTGATAGGAAGATGCGCGAGTACAAGCGCTTGTTGGTAGACGCGCTACTGAGAGCATTCCCAAATGTCACAGGGGAACCAGTGGAAGCCCAAGGCGAAGGCAGAGGAGGAGCAAGAGGTCGCCAACACAGCTGTGTCACGGCCAGCTCCTCTGAGGGCAGGGTTAGCATGGCAGAGATGTGGAAAAGTTTTGTCACCACGCCACAGCTAACAGCACCACCACCTGATACGGAACGTGTTAGCAGGAGGCAACATTTCACTAACATGGTGGAACAGTACCTGTGCACACCCCTCCACGTACTGACTGATGGTTCGGCCCTATTCAACTTCTGGGTCTCCAAATTGTCCACGTGGCCAGAGCTAGCCTTTTATGCCTTGGAGGTGCTGGCCTGCCCGGCGGCCAGCGTTTTGTCTGAACGTGTATTCAGCACGGCAGGGGGTGTCATTACAGACAAACGCAGCCGCCTGTCTACAGCCAATGTGGACAAGCTGACGTTCATAAAAATGAACCAGGCATGGATCCCACAGGACCTGTCCATCCCTTGTGCAGATTAGACATTAACTACCTCCCCTTAACAATATATTATTGTACTCCAGGGCACTTCCTCATTCAATCCTATTTTTATTTTCATTTTACCATTATATTGCGGGGCAACCCAAAGTTGAATGAACCTCTTATCTGTCTGGGTGCCGGGGCCTAAATGTGTGACAGTGGCCTGTTCCAGTGGTGGGTGACGTGAAGCCTGATTCTCTGCTATGACATGAATACAGATTCTGCGCTGACATAAGGCCAGATTCTCTGTTACGGGACCGCTCTCCTCTGTCTGGGTGCCGGGGCCTAAATGTGTGACAGTGGCCTGTTCCAGTGGTGGGTGACGTGAAGCCTGATTCTCTGCTATGACATGAATACAGATTCTGCGCTGACATAAGGCCAGATTCTCTGTTACGGGACCTCTCTCCTCTGCCTGGGTGCCTGGGCCTAAATGTGTGACAGTGGCCTGTTCCAGTGGTGGGTGACGTGAAGCCTGATTCTCTGCTATGACATGAAGACAGATTCTGCGCTGACATAAGGCCAGATTCTCTGTTACGGGACTGCTCTCCTCTGTCTGGGTGCCGGGGCCTAAATGTGTGACAGTGGCCTGTTCCAGTGGTGGGTGACGTGAAGCCTGATTCTCTGCTATCACATGAATACAGATTCTGCGCTGACATAAGGCCAGATTCTCTGTTACGGGACCTCTCTCCTCTGCCTGGGTGCCTGGGCCTAAATGTGTGACAGTGGCCTGTTCCAGTGGTGGGTGACGTGAAGCCTGATTCTCTGCTATGACATGAAGACAGATTCTGCGCTGACATAAGGCCAGATTCTCTGTTACGGGACCTCTCTCCTCTGCCTGGGTGCCTGGGCCTAAATGTGTGACAGTGGCCTGTTCCAGTGGTGGGTGACGTGAAGCCTGATTCTCTGCTATCACATGAAGACAGATTCTGCGCTGACATAAGGCCAGATTCTCTGTTACGGGACCGCTCTCCTCTGCCTGGGTCTAAATGTGTGACAGTGGCCTGTTCCAGTGGTGGCTGACGTGAAGCCTGATTCTCTGCTATGACATGAAGACAGATTCTGCGCTGACATAAGGCCAGATTCTCTGTTACGGGACCTCTCTCCTCTGCCTGGGTGCCTGGGCCTAAATGTGTGACAGTGGCCTGTTCCAGTGGTGGGTGACGTGAAGCCTGATTCTCTGCTATGACATGAAGACAGATTCTGCGCTGACATAAGGCCAGATTCTCTGTTACGGGACCGCTCTCCTCTGTCTGGGTGCCGGGGCCTAAATGTGTGACATTGGCCTGTTCCAGTGGTGGGTGACGTGAAGCCTGATTCTCTGCTATGACATGAAGACTGATTCTGCGCTGACATGAAGCCAGATTCTCTGCTATGGCATGAAGAGACTGATTCTCTGCTGACATGAAGCCAGATTCTTTGCTATGGCATGAAGAGACTGATTCTCTGCTGACGTGAAGCCAGATTCTCTGCTATGGGACCTCTGTCCAATTGATATTGGTTCATTTTTATTTTTTTAATTTTAATTCATTTCCCTATCCACATTTGTTTGCAGGGGATTTACCTACATGTTGCTGCCTTTTGCAGCCCTCTAGCTCTTTCCTGGGCTGTTTTACAGCCTTTTTAGTGCCCAAAAGTTCAGGTCCCCATTGACTTCAATGGGGTTCGGGTTCGGGACGAAGTTCGGTTCGGGTTCGGATCCCGAACCCGAACATTTACGGGAAGTTCGGCCGAACTTCTCGAACCCGAACATCCAGGTGTTCGCTCAACTCTAGTTATGAGATATCAGTAAGGTATCTCTAGACATTTCAAATTGCACTATGTTAGGGCCTATGGTCGGATGCGTGGATAAGGTCTGGGGGAGTTTCGTCCCCGTCCAGGGGAGAAGCGCCAGTGGAGAGTTGGAGTAATGTTGTTCGATGGACACCCATTGTTTAACTTGGGTATGCCGACACCAATCAACTATTCTCTGAAATAGTGATGCCACATAGTATTTCCTAAGGTCAGGAACCCCCAGACCTCCCCTCTCCTTCGGTATATGTAACAGGGAGCGGGATAATCTATGTTTCCGCCCCGCCCATATAAATCTAAAAAGGCTACGATGAGCCTTGTCAAAAAAGATTTTCGGCAGCCTAATCGGGATGGTCTGAAAGAGGTACAGCACACGTGGGAGGACATTCATTTTATAAATAGCACAGCGTCCAAACCAGGTATAAATACCTCTGGACCATCTCTTTAGGTCTGCTTGGATCCGACCCAAGAGAGGCATATAGTTCCGACTGTACACCTCTCCCAGATCCCTAGGGATATAGGTGCCCAAATATTTAATTGCTCCCGTCACCCATCTGAACCTGAAGGCGGCGGCTAGATCTGATTCTAGAGAAGCTGGGAGGGACACGTTCATGGCTTCCGACTTTTGGAAGTTGATTTTGAGATTGGACAACCTTTGAAATGTACGGAACTCTGCTATCAGATTCGGGAAAGAAGTCCCAGGCCTGGTGACCGTGAACATTAAGTCATCCGCATACGCAGCAATCTTGAACTCCCGGTTACCTACTGAAATGCCCGAGATGTTCAGGTTTCTCCTGATTGACCTTAAGAGAGGCTCGAGGGTTTGAACAAAAATTAGCGGTGAGAGAGGACACCCCTGCCGGGTCCCATTACGTATTGGAAAGGAGGACGAGAGCAACCCATTGACTAAAGTCGCCGCAGAGGGTGATGTGTAGAGAGAATGTATCCAGTACGACATCTGACCTGGAATACCTATATGGTCCAGCACCTCAAACAACCACTGCCACCCCACCCTGTCAAAGGCTTTCTCAGCGTCAATAGAGAGGAGACAGAGAGGGGTGGACCGTCGCCCGGCGTGGTGGACCAGATTCAGAATTTTGGTGGTGTTGTCTCTCGCCTCCCTCGCGGGAATAAAACCCACCTGATCAGTGTGAATGAGACCCGAAAACAGAGGCACCAGTCGTGTGGCTAGGACCTTTGTGAATAGTTTGAGGTCCACATTTAGTAAAGATATGGGTCGATAGCTTGCACACGCTGTGCGAGCGATGCGGGGTTTAAATACCCCAGCAGCGCTGCACTCGAGTAGTTCGGCACCCCCCCCTGAAGGTGAGCGCATCCAGCGCTGAAAGATCGGGACCCCCCCTGCCATTGCCTCCCCCCGATATAGAAGACAGCGCAGGCAGCCACCCGGGCTGCGCTGCGCTAGGATACAGGACCCCCGACATCCCTTCCTGAAGGAGAGAGCTTCCGGCATTGCAGAGGAACGCAGGCAGTACTACTAGCTGCTCTGCATTAGCTCCACCAGGCCAGAGGAGGGGAAGACCGAGCAATCGATCTGCTCCAGTGAAGACAGGAAGGAGAGTCCTGCTGGATGGCTAAGTAGCACTGAACCCCTTTAGTGCCCTGTCCCCCTGCCCTTCCCTGATCCCCTGCTTGGCATCCTGTCCCTGCAGAGCATTAACCTCTGCATTCCATGTGTTAACCCCTTCACTGCCTGAGCAACCCTGTCCTGTCCCTGCAGAGCATTAACCTCTGCATTAACCCCTACACTGTCTGATCCCTGATTAACCCTTGCTTACTGGGCACCCTGTTCCCCTAAACCCTTACTTTATTGGGATCCCTATTACTGTGCCTTGTTTGTACCCCTGATGTCACTGGTTAACCCTTGTCCCTGATTCCTGATCCTGTGTTGTGGTTTGCTTACACCCCTGTAAGACCACCGGTAACCCTCGTCGTACCCCGTAGGGACAGTGAGTAGCCAGGCGGGTGGGTTACTGATATTTGTGTGTATGAATGTATTATTGTAATGTATAGATAGTATGTGGGGTGGAATTTGGGATTGTGCTGTGTAGAGTAGTTAGGCTTGTATTGTGTTTATTGTGGTACTGTTTCTATACTGCAGTGCGTACGTCTATATGTATGTATATTCATATCCATTGATCCATGAATATATATAGATATAGCGTATTGCAAGACTTGTATAATTGTATTGTGTAATAAATATTATTGTTCATAATGCAGTGTATGGTGTTTTTAGTAGTCGCCGCCGTAGTATAGTGATAGTAAGGCGCATGCAGCTAGTTTAGTGATTAGTGTAAGGCAATCAGTAGTGTTTTATGTTTATTTAGGTATAAATAGGCAGAGTCATCACTAGACGACTCACGCCTATTTAAGAATATTAATTATTGAGATTTGCATAAATATCAATAACTAATATCCCCTTTAACATAAGATATCTTCTCTAATGCGGAGAAAGTGAATTCTGCACAAAACATCGCGTGGAGTAAGATTTATATTGTTATCTCTTCCACAGAGAGCACATCTCTGTTTAGTTTGTTGTCTGTAGAGGTTATGGGACAGCTCAGGGTGGTACTTGTATACACTTATGTACAATATGCTGTTGTTTGGGTTGTACCTTGTGCACCTATGCCTGTTAGAATTGGCTACAATCTTGTTTTTCACTATTACATGCACTGTGTATGGATATGATGGGGCCCCATAGTTGGCCTGAAACAAGTAAGTGATCGTGTCTGTGTTGGATCTTATTTGGATATATCATAAAGCCTGAAGTTTTATTATGTTCTCCGGACGCTGGACCCTCTTCACTAACCAATAGGAAATACACACAGTGACTGAATACATTGTCTATATGTGATGATCAGATGATCAGATGACGGGGAATCTGACTCTCAGGACTGTTCTCCCCTCTACAGTCATGGAAGGTCTCCTCTTACCCGGTGATGTGAGGGACTGGTGATTCTCCATCATGACGTCCTTGTACAGATCCTTGTGTTCTTCTAAATACTCCCACTCCTCCATGGAGAAATAGACAGCGACATCCTGACACCTTATAGGAACCTGACAACACAAGGACACAGTCATTACCAGACCCCTCCCTTGGCGTTATTGTATAATGTCCCAGCATTCCCGGCAGCGCTCACCTCTCCGCTCAGCAGCTCAGTGATCCTGGTGGTAAGTTCTAGGATCTTCTGCTCATGTATCAGGGAATGAGGTGGAGGCTCGGTGATGGGGCTCTGGGTCCTGCTCCATCCCCCTGACACACGGGGTGTCACACACTCACCAGACGACTTCTTCACTACTGTGTAAGGCTACTTTCACACTTGCGTTTGGAGCGGATCCGTCTGGTGTCTTCACAGACGGATCCGCTCCTATAATGCAAACGCTTGCACCCGTTCAGAACGGATCCGTCTGCATAACTGGTTTTTACAGATCTGATTTTTCACTTTGTGAAAACTCAGATCCGACAGTATATTCTAACACAGAGGCGTTCCCATGGTGATGGGGACGCTTCAAGTTAGAATATACTAAAAGAACTGTGTACATGACTGCCCCCTGCTGCCTGGCAGCACCCGATCTCTTACAGGGGGCTGTGATCCGCACAATTATTGTGCGAATCATAGCCCCCTGTAAGAGATCAGGTGCTGCCAGGCAGGAGGGGGCAGACCCCCTCCCTCCCCTGTATTAAATGTGACCAGTGCGGCCCCCCTCCCTCTATATTCATTGGTGGCCAGTGCGGCCCCCCTCCCTCCCCAGTATTAAATGTGACCAGTGCGGCACCCCTCCCTCTATATTCATTGGTGGCCAGTGCAGCCCCCCTCCCTCCCTCCCCAGTATTAAATGTGACCAGTGCGGCCCCCCTCCCTCTATATTCATTGGTGGCCAGTGCGGCCCCCCTCCCTCCCTCCCCAGTATTAAATGTGACCAGTGCGGCCCCCCTCCCTCTATATTCATTGGTGGCCAGTGCGGATTCCCAGTATTAAATGTGACCAGTGCGGCCTCCCCTCTCCCCCCCCCCCTAATTAAAATCACCCCCCCATCATTGGTGGCAGCGGAGAGTTCTGATCGGAGTCCCAGTTTAATCGCTGGGGCTCCGATCGGTTACCATGGCAGCCAAGACGCTATTGAAGTCTTGGCTGTCATGGTTACTTAGCAATAAATAGAAGCATTATACTTACCTGCTGCGCTGTCTGTGACCGGCCGGGAGCTCCTCCTACTGGTAAGTGAAAGGTCTGTGCGGCGCATTGCCTATAGCACAGACCTGTCACTTACCAGTAGGAGGAGCGCCCGGCCGGTCACAGACATCGCAGCTCGCAGGTAAGTATAATGCTTCTATTTATTGCTACCGTAAGTAACCATACTGCAATAGCGTCTTGGCTGCCATGGTAACCGATCGGAGCCCCAGCGATTTTAACTGGGACTCCGATCGGAACTCTCCGCTGCCACCAATGATGGGGGGGTGATTTTAATTAGGGGGGGGAGAGGGGAGGCCGCACTGGTCACATTTAATACTGGGGAGGGAGGAAGGGGGGCCGCACTGGCCACCAATAAATATAGAGGGAGGGGGGCCGCACTGGTCACATTTAATATTGGGGAGGGAGGAGGGGCCGCACTGGCCACCAATGAGTTAAATACAGGGGGGGGAGGGGGGGTCTCCCCCCTGCTGCCTGGCAGCACTTGCCAGGCAGCAGTCATGTACACAGTTCTCAGTATATTTTAACTTGAAGCGTCCCCATCACCATGGGAACGCCTCTGTTAGAATATACTGTCGGATCTGAGTTTCACGATCTAACTTAAATCCGATGGTATATTCTAACATAGAGGCGTTCCCATGGTGATGGGGACGCTTCAAGTTAAAATATACCATCGGATTGGAGAAAACTCCGATCTGATGGTATATTAATAGGGAACTCCTGACTTTACATTGAAAGTCAATGCGGGACGGATCCGTTTGAAATTGCACCATATTGTGTCAACGTCAAACGGATCCGTCCCCATTGACTCGCATTGTAAGTCTGGACGGATCCGTTTGGCTCCGCACGGCCAGGCGGACACAAAAACGCTGCAAGCTGCATTCGGGTGTCCGCCTGCTGAGCGGAACTGAGGCCAAACGGTGCCAAACTGATGCATTCTAAGCGGATCCGCATCCACTCAGAATGCATTGGGGCTGTACGGATCTGTTCGGGGCCGCTTGTGAGAGCCTTCAAACGGAACTCACAAGCGGAACCTCGAACGCAAGTGTGAAAGTAGCCTAATCCTGTGTATGGGGAGACGCCGATCACTACAGAGATTCTAAGAATCCTTCACCTTTCCAGTCATTTCCCTGTTTTATTACTAGAGATAAGAGTGATGTCATGTGAGACCCTTCCCCCCCAAAAGACCTGCAATCACAATGCTAGGTCTGACCGAATTACCTTATAATAGACGTGTAATATATTAAAATGAATAGAATATTTTAGGGTATGATTACCAGAAGAAAATAACTAGAATTTAATTAAAAAACAACATATTTTCATTTTTTTTTCAAACTATAAATATATTATGTAAAAAAAAACTATATATATATAAGTTTATAATTTTTTTTTAAAAGAAACCTCCATTGACCAAGAAAGAAACTGCTGCAACAACCACATAATTTGCCCAACAACTAAACACGTTATAGCCATTAAACTGATGTGCACTAAAAGAGACCCAAAATACCCTGAATCGGGAGCGGCTGAGCCAGGAGAATAGACTATGGCTCCTTTACATTTAAAAACATACCTGCAGCCCCCTCTGACAAACAGTCCCATGTAAAACACATTCCTCCCCCCATTTACCATACCATATGTAAACTCTCCGTTTTCTCTCTTCACCTGAATGCACATGTAAAACACAGTCCTGAAAGGGTGGTATGTGATGCAACTGATCACATGACTGTGACATCTTTAAAGGTCCTACAACCTACAACCACTAATATTTACATCTCTCCCAAGTAACTGATCACATGACTGTGACATCATCAAAGGTCCTACAACCACTAACATGAACCTCTCTCCATGTAACCGATCACATGACTGTGACATCATCAAAGGTCCTACAACCACATTAACCTCTCTCCCATGTAACCGATCCTACGGCCACCAGGAGTTATGATCGGGGGTATGTGCGATTCACAAGACCTAACCCTCCAGGGAGCCCATACACTCCAGGCTTTGTTGCGTTGTTTTTTTTTTAGGCAGATTTATGAAACTGTCTTAAAGGGAACCTGTCACCGGGATTTTGTGTATAGAGCTGAGGACATGGGTTGCTAGATGGCTGCTAGCACATCCGCAATACCCAGTCCCCATAGCTCTGTGTGCTTTTATTATGTAAAAAAATCTATTTGATACATATGCAAATTAATCTGAAATGAGTCCTGTATGTGAGATGAGTCAGGGACAGGACTCATCTCAGGTTAATTTGCATATGTTTCAAATCCGTTTTTTTTACACAATAAAAGCACAGAGAGCTATGGGGACTGGGTATTGCGGATGTGCTAGCGGCCATCTAGCAACCTATGACCTCAGCTCTATACACAAAATCACGGTGACAGGTTCCCTTTAACAAAAGATGGGCTTTTTTGTCCGTAATAACCAATCACAGCACAGCTTTCCTTTTTCAAGAGGACTGTAAGCTGCGCCGTGATTGGTTATGCAGGGATAGGGGGAGGATGGTGAGCTCTCAGCTTGGGAGAGATCGGGGAACAAGCACTGGGACTACTTTGGGGCGTGGTCACAACTGAATCCGCCCTGCAAATCACTGACACTGACAGAACACCCGACTAATACAAGGGGCGGGTCACCGCGGGCGCTAAAATACTGTCTGGAGCAATTACATTTTACGGACCACCAGCAACATACAGTCCCATGTAAATAACAACACTGTCCTCCCTTCAGCATCCTCCAACATACAGTCCCATGTAAATAACATCAATCCCCTCCCAACTTACATCATTCTCTTCAACCCCTCCCACACACAGTCCTATGTAAATAACAGCCTTCTCTTCAGCCCCTCCCATATATAATCCTATATAAATAACACTCATCTAAGCCCCTCCCATATAGTCTCATGTAGATAACACTCCCCTTAGCCCCTCCCACATACAGATCCATGTAAATAACACTCCCCTCAGCCCCTCCATATACAGTCCCATGTAGATAACACTCCCCTCAGCCCCTCCCACATAAATAACACTCCCCTTAGCCCCTCCCACATACAGTCCCATGTAGATAACACTCCCCTCAGCCCCTCCCACATAAATTCCCATATAAATAACATTCCCCTCAGCCCCTCCCACATACAGTCCCATGTAAATAACATTCCCCTCAGCCCCTTCCACATAAAGTTCCATATAAATAATATTCCCCTCAGCCCCTCCCACATACAGTCCCATATAAATAACATTCCCCTCAGCCCCTCCCACATACAGTCCCATGTAAATAACACTTCCCTCAGCCCCTCCCATATACGGTCTCATGTAAATAACACTCCATTTAGCCACTCCCACATACAGTCCCATGTAAATAACACTCCCCTCAGCCCCTCCCACATACTGTCCCATGTAAATAACACTCCCCTCAGCCCCTCCCATATACAGTCCCATGTAAATAACACTCCCCTCAGCCCCTTCCATATACAGTCCCACGTAAATAACACTCCCCTCAGCCCCTCCCACATACTGTCCCATGTAAATAACACTTCTCTCAGCCCCTCCCATATACAGTCCCATGTAAATAACACTACCCTCAGCCCTTTCCATATACAGTCCCATGTAAATAACACTACCCTCAGCCCCTCCCACATACAGTCCTATGTAAATAATACTCCCCTCAGCCCCTCCCACATACTGTCCCATGTAAATAACACTCCTCTCAGCCCCTCCCATATACAGTCCCATTTAAATAACACTCCCCTCAGCCCCTTCCACATACTGTCCCATGTAAATAACACTCCCCTCAACCCCTCCCACATGCAGCCCCATGTAAATAACACTCCCCTCAGCCCCTCCCACATACAGCCCCATGTAAATAACACTCATCTAAGCCCCTCCCATATAGTCTCATGTAGATAACACTCCCCTTAGCCCCTCCCACATACAGATCCATGTAAATAAAATCCCCTCAGCCCCTCCATATACAGTCCCATGTAGATAAAACTCCCCTCAGCCCCTCCCACATAAATAACACTCCCCTTAGCCCCTCCCACATACAGTCCCATGTAGATAACACTCCCTTCAGCCCCTCCCACATAAATTCCCATATAAATAACATTCCCCTCAGCCCCTCCCACATACAGTCCCATGTAAATAACATTCCCCTCAGCCCCTTCCACATAAAGTTCCATATAAATAATATTCCCCTCAGCCCCTCCCACATACAGTCCCATATAAATAACATTCCCCTCAGCCCCTCCCACATACAGTCCCATGTAAATAACACTTCCCTCAGCCCCTCCCATATACGGTCTCATGTAAATAACACTCCATTTAGCCACTCCCACATACAGTCCCATGTAAATAACACTCCCCTCAGCCCCTCCCACATACTGTCCCATGTAAATAACACTCCCCTCAGCCCCTCCCATATACAGTCCCATGTAAATAACACTCCCCTCAGCCCCTTCCATATACAGTCCCACGTAAATAACACTCCCCTCAGCCCCTCCCAAATACTGTCCCATGTAAATAACACTTCTCTCAGCCCCTCCCATATACAGTCCCATGTAAATAACACTACCCTCAGCCCTTTCCATATACAGTCCCATGTAAATAACACTCCCCTCAGCCCCTCCCACATACAGTCCTATGTAAATAACATTCCCCTCAGCCCCTCCCACATACTGTCCCATATAAATAACATTCCCCTCAGCCCCTCCCACATACAGTCCCATGTAAATAACACTTCCCTCAGCCCCTCCCATATACGGTCTCATGTAAATAACACTCCCTTAAGCCACTCCCACATTCAGTCCCATGTAAATAACACTCCCCTCAGCCCCTCCCACATACTGTCCCATGTAAATAACACTCCCCTCAGCCCCTCTCACATACAGTCCCATGTAAATAACACTCCCCTCAGCCCCTCCCACATACTGTCCCATGTAAATAACACTCCCCTCAGCCCCTCTCACATACAGTCCCATGTAAATAACACTCCCCTCAGCCCCATGAAAATAACACTCCCCTCATCCCCTCCCACATGCAGCCCCATGTAAATAACACTCCCCCTCAGCCCCTCCCACATGCAGCCCCATGTAAATAACACTCCCCTCAGCCCCTCCCATATACAGTCCCATGCAAATAACACTCCCCTCAGCCCCTCCCACATAAAGTCCAATATAAATAACATTCCCCTCAGCCCCTCCCACATACAGTCCCATGTAAATAACACTTCCCTCAGCCCCTCCCATATACGGTCTCATGTAAATAACACTCCCCTCAGCCCCTCCCACATACTGTCCCATGTAAATAACACTCCCCTCAGCCCCTCTCACATACAGTCTTATGTAAATAACACTCCCCTCAGCCCTATGTAAATAACACTCCCCTCAGCCCCTCCCACATGCATCCCAATGTAAATAACACTCCCCTCAGCCCCTCCCACATGCAGCCACATGTAAATACTCCCCTCAGCCCCTCCCACATACATTCCCATATAAATAACACTCCCCTCAGCCCCTCCCACATACTGTCCCATGTAAATAACACTCCCCTCAGCCCCTCCCATATACAGTCCCATGTAAATAACACTCCCCTCAGCCCCTTCCATATACAGTCCCATGTAAATAACACTCCCCTCAGCCCCTCCCACATAAATAACACTCATCTTAGCCTCTCCCACATACAGTCCTATGTAGATAACACTCCCCTCAGCCCCTCCCACATAAAGTCCCATATAAATATTATTCCCCTCAGCCCCTCCCACATACAGATACATGTAAATAACACTCCCCTCAGCCCCTCCATATACAGTCCCATGTAAATAACACTCCCTTTAGCCACTCCCACATACAGTTCCATGAAAATAACACTCCCCTCAGCCCCTCCCACATACTGTCCCATGTAAATAACACTCCCCTCAGCCCCTCTCACATACAGTCTCATGTAAATAACACCCCCCTCAGCCCTATGTAAATAACACTCCCCTCAGCCCCTCCCACATGCAGCCCCATGTAAATAACACTCCCCTCAGCCCCTCCCACATGCAGCCCCATGTAAATAACACTCCCCTCAGCCCCTCCCACATACAGTCCCATGTAGATAACACTCCCCTCAGCCCCTCTCACATGCAGCCCCATGTAAATACTCCCGTCAGCCCCTCCCACATACAGCCCCATGTAAATAACACTCCCCTCAGCCCCTCCCACATACAGTCCCATGTAGATAACACTACCCTCAGCCCCTCCCACATGCAGCCCCATGTAAATAACACTCCCTCAACCCCTCCCACATGCAGCCCTATGTAAATATTCCCCTCAGCTCCTCCCACATACAGTCCCATGTAAATAACACTCCCCTCAGCCCTTCCCACATGCAGCCCCATGTAAATAATACTCCCCTCAGCCCCTTCCATATACAGTCCCATGTAGATAACACTCCCCTCAGCACCTCCCATATACAGTCCTATGTAAATAACACTCCCCTCAGCCCCTCCCATATACAGTCCCATGTAAATAACACTCCCCTCAGCCCCTCCCACTTAAAGTCCCATATAAATAACATTCCCCTCAGCCCCTCCCACATAAATAACATTCCCCTCAGCCCCTCCCACATACAGTCCCATGTAAATAACATTCCCCTCAGCCCCTCCCACATAAAGTCCCATATAAATAACATTCCTCTCAGCCCCTCCCACATACAGTCCCATGTAAATAACACTCCCCTCAGCCCGTCCCACATACTGTCCCATGTAAATAACACTCCCCTCAGCCCCTCTCACATACAGTCTCATGTAAATAACACTCCCCTCAGCCCCTCTCACTTGTAGCCCCATGTAAATAACACTCCCCTCAGCCCCTCCCACAAACAGCCCCATGTAAATAACACTCCCCTCAGCCCCTCCCACATACAGTCCCATGTAGATAACACTCCCCTCAGCCCCTCTCACATGCAGCCCCATGTAAATAACACTCCCCTCAGCCCCTCCCACATGCAGCCCCATGTAAATAACACTCCCCTCAGCCCCTCCCACATGCAGCCCCATGTAAATACTCCCGTCAGCCCCTCCCACATACAGCCCCATGTAAATAACACTCCCCTCAGCCCCTCCCACGTGCAGCCCCATGTAAATAACACTCCCTCAACCCCTCCCACATGCAGCCCTATGTAAATACTCCCCTCAGCCCCTCCCACATACAGTTCCATGTAAATAACACTCCCCTCAGCCCCTCCCACATGCAGCCCCATGTAAATAATACTCCCCTCAGCCCCTTCCATATACAGTCCCATGTAGATAACACTCCCCTCAGCCCCTCCCATATACAGTCCCATGTAAATAACACTCCCCTCAGCCCCTCCCATATACAGTCCCATGTAAATAACACTCCCCTCAGCCCCTCCCATATACAGTCCCATGTAAATAACACTCCCCTCAGCCCCTTCCATATACAGTCCTATGTAAATAACACTCCCCTCAGCCCCTCCCACATAAATAACACTCATCTTAGCCCATCCCACAAACAGTCCCATGTAGATAACACTCCCCTCAGCCCCTCCCACATAAAGTCCCATATAAATATTATTCCCCTCAGCCCCTCCCACATACAGTCCCATATAAATAACATTCCCCTCAGCCCCTCCCACATACAGATACATGTAAATAACACTCCCCTCAGCCCCTCCATATACAGTCCCATGTAAATAACACTCCCTTTAGCCACTCCCACATACAGTCCCATGAAAATAACACTCCCCTCAGCCCCTCCCACATACTGTCCCATGTAAATAACACTCCCCTCAGCCCCTCTCACATACAGTCCCATGAAAATAACACTCCCCTCAGCCCCTCCCACATACAGTCCCATGTAGATAACACTCCCCTCAGCCCCTCCCACATGCAGCCCCATGTAAATAACACTCCCTCAACCACTCCCACATGCAGCCCTATGTAAATATTCCCCTCAGCCCCTCCCACATACAGTCCCATGTAAATAACACTCCCCTCAGCCCCTCCTACATGCAGCCCCATGTAGATAACACTCCCCTCAGCACCTCCCATATACAGTCCTATGTAAATAACACTCCCCTCAGCCCCTCCCATATACAGTCCCATGTAAATAACACTCCCCTCAGCCCCTCCCACATAAAGTCCCATATAAATAACATTCCCCTCAGCCCCTCCCACATAAATAACATTCCCCTCAGCCCCTCCCACATACAGTCCCATGTAAATAACATTCCCCTCAGCCCCTCCCACATAAAGTCCCATATAAATAACATTCCTCTCAGCCCCTCCCACATACAGTCCCATGTAAATAACACTCCCCTCAGCCCGTCCCACATACTGTCCCATGTAAATAACACTCCCCTCAGTCACTCCCACATACAATCCCATGTAAATAACACTTCCTTAAGCCCCTACCACATACAGATCCATGTAAATAACACTCCCCTCAGCCCCTCCATATACAGTCCCATGTAGATAACACTCCCCTCAGCCCCTCCCACATAAATAACATTCCCCTCAGCCCCTCCCACATACAGTCCCATGTAAATAACATTCCCCTTAGCCCCTCCCACATACAGTCCCATGTAAATAACACTCCCCTCAGCCCCTCCCACATACAGTCCCATGTAAATAACACTCCCCTCAGCCCCTCCCACATGCAGCCCCATGTAAATAACACTCCCTCAACCCCTCCCACATACAGCCCTATGTAAATACTCCCCTCAGCCCCTCCCACATACAGTCCCATGTAAATAACACTCCCCTCAGCCCCTCCCACATGCAGCCCCATGTAAATAATACTCCCCTCAGCCCCTTTCATATACAGTCCCATGTAGATAACACTCCCCTCAGCCCCTCCCATATACTGTCCTATGTAAATAACACTCCCCTCAGCCCCTCCCATATATAGTCCCATGTAAATAACACTCCCCTCAGCCCCTCACACATAAAGTCCCATATAAATAACATTCCCCTCAGCCCCTCCCACATAAATAACATTCCCCTCAGCCCCTCCCACATACAGTCCCATGTAAATAACATTCCCCTCAGCCCCTCCCACATAAAGTCCCATATAAATAACATTCCCCTCAGCCCCTCCCACATACAGTCCCATGTAAATAACACTTCCCTCAGCCCCTCCCATATACGGTCTCATGTAAATAACACTCCGTTTAGCCACTCCCACATACAGTCCCATGTAAATAACACTCCCCTCAGCCCTATGTAAATAAAACTCCCCTCAGCCCCTCCCACATGCATCCCAATGTAAATAACACTCCCCTCAGCCCCTCCCACATGCAGCCACATGTAAATACGCCCCTCAGCCCCTCCC
Organism: Bufo bufo; assembly: GCF_905171765.1. Taxonomy (NCBI): domain Eukaryota; kingdom Metazoa; phylum Chordata; class Amphibia; order Anura; family Bufonidae; genus Bufo; species Bufo bufo. The sequence continues at coordinate 612,039,808 of NC_053392.1, forward strand.
ACATACAGTCCCATATAAATAACATTCCCCTCAGCCCCTCCCACATACAGATACATGTAAATAACACTCCCCTCAGCCCCTCCATATACAGTCCCATGTAAATAACACTCCCTTTAGCCCCTCTCACATACAGTCTCATGTAAATAACACTCCCCTCAGCCCTATGTAAATAACACTCCCCTCAGCCCCTCCCACATGCAGCCCCATGTAAATAACACTCCCCTCAGCCCCTCCCACATGCAGCCCCATGTAAATAACACTCCCCTCGGCCCCTCCCACATACAGTCCCATGTAGATAACACTCCCCTCAGCCCCTCTCACATGCAGCCCCATGTAAATACTCCCGTCAGCCCCTCCCACATACAGCCCCATGTAAATAACACTCCCCTCAGCCCCTCCCACATACAGTCCCATGTAGATAACACTCCCCTCAGCCCCTCCCACATACAGTCCCATGTAAATAACACTCCCCTCAGCCCCTCTCACATACAGTCCCATGAAAATAACACTCCCCTCAGCCCCTCCCACATACAGTCCCATGTAGATAACACTCCCCTCAGCCCCTCCCACATGCAGCCCCATGTAAATAACACTCCCCCAACCCCTCCCACATGCAGCCCTATGTAAATATTCCCCTCAGCCCCTCCCACATACAGTCCCATGTAAATAACACTCCCCTCAGCCCCTCCCACATGCAGCCCCATGTAAATAATACTCCCCTCAGCCCCTTCCATATACAGTCCCATGTAGATAACACTCCCCTCAGCACCTCCCATATACAGTCCTATGTAAATAACACTCCCCTCAGCCCCTCCCATATACAGTCCCATGTAAATAACACTCCCCTCAGCCCCTCCCACATAAAGTCCCATATAAATAACATTCCCCTCAGCCCCTCCCACATAAATAACATTCCCCTCAGCCCCTCCCACATACAGTCCCATGTAAATAACATTCCCCTCAGCCCCTCCCACATAAAGTCCCATATAAATAACATTCCTCTCAGCCCCTCCCACATACAGTCCCATGTAAATAACACTCCCCTCAGCCCGTCCCACATACTGTCCCATGTAAATAACACTCCCCTCAGTCACTCCCACATACAATCCCATGTAAATAACACTTCCTTAAGCCCCTCCCACATACAGATCCATGTAAATAACACTCCCCTCAGCCCCTCCATATACAGTCCCATGTAGATAACACTCCCCTCAGCCCCTCCCACATAAATAACATTCCCCTCAGCCCCTCCCACATACAGTCCCATGTAAATAACATTCCCCTTAGCCCCTCCCACATGCAGCCCCATGTAAATAACACTCCCTCAACCCCTCCCACATACAGCCCTATGTAAATACTCCCCTCAGCCCCTCCCACATACAGTCCCATGTAAATAACACTCCCCTCAGCCCCTCCCACATGCAGCCCCATGTAAATAATACTCCCCTCAGCCCCTTCCATATACAGTCCCATGTAGATAACACTCCCCTCAGCCCCTCCCATATACTGTCCTATGTAAATAACACTCCCCTCAGCCCCTCCCATATACAGTCCCATGTAAATAACACTCCCCTCAGCCCCTCACACATTAAGTCCCATATAAATAACATTCCCCTCAGCCCCTCCCACATAAATAACATTCCCCTCAGCCCCTCCCACATACAGTTCCATGTAAATAACAATCCCCTCAGCCCCTCCCACATAAAGTCCCATATAAATAACATTCCCCTCAGCCCCTCCCACATACAGTCCCATGTAAATAACACTTCCCTCAGCCCCTCCCATATACGGTCTCATGTAAAAAACACTCCCCTCAGCCCCTCCCACATACTGTCCCATGTAAATAACACTTCCCTCAGCCCCTCCCATATACGGTCTCATGTAAATAACACTCCCCTCAGCCCCTCCCACATACTGTCCCATGTAAATAACACTCCCCTCAGCCCCTCTCCTATACAGTCTCATGTAAATAACACTCCCCTCAGCCCTATGTAAATAACACTCCCCCTCAGCCCCTTCCATATACAGTCCCATGTAAATAACACTCCCCTCAGCCCCTCCCACATAAATAACACTCATCTTAGCCCCTCCCACATACAGTCCCATGTAGATAACACTCCCCTCAGCCCCTCCCACATAAAGTCCCATATAAATATTATTCCCCTCAGCCCCTCCCACATACAGTCCCATATAAATAACATTCCCCTCAGCCCCTCCCACATACAGATACATGTAAATAACACTCCCCTCAGCCCCTCCATATACAGTCCCATGTAAATAACACTCCCTTTAGCCACTCCCACATACAGTCCCATGAAAATAACACTCCCCTCAGCCCCTCCCACATACAGTCCCATGTAGATAACACTCCCCTCAGCCCCTCCCACATGCAGCCCCATGTAAATAACACTCCCCTCAGCCCCTCCCACATGCAGCCCCATGTAAATAACACTCCCCTCAGCCCCTCCCACATACAGTCCCATGTAGATAACACTACCCTCAGCCCCTCTCACATGCAGCCCCATGTAAATACTCCCGTCAGCCCCTCCCACATACAGTTCCATGTAAATAACACTCCCCTCAGCCCCTCCCACATACAGTCCCATGTAGATAACACTCCCCTCAGCCCCTCCCACATGCAGCCCCATGTAAATAACACTCTCTCAACCCCTCCCACATGCAGCCCTATGTAAATACTCCCCTCAGCCCCTCCCACATACAGTCCCATGTAAATAACACTCCCCTCAGCCCCTCCCACATGCAGCCCCATGTAAATAATACTCCCCTCAGCCCCTTCCATATACAGTCCCATGTAGATAACACTCCCCTCAGAACCTCCCATATACAGTCCTATGTAAATAACACTCCCTTCAGCCCCTCCCATATACAGTCCCATGTAAATAACACTCCCCTCAGCCCCTCCCACATAAAGTCCCATATAAATAACATTCCCCTCAGCCCCTCCCACATAAATAACATTCCCCTCAGCCCCTCCCACATACAGTCCCATGTAAATAACATTCCCCTCAGCCCCTCCCACATAAAGTCCCATATAAATAACATTCCTCTCAGCCCCTCCCACATACAGTCCCATGTAAATAACACTTCCCTCAGCCCCTCCCATATACGGTCTCATGTAAATAACACTCCCTTTAGCCACTCCCACATACAGTCCCATGTAAATAACACTCCCCTCAGCCCGTCCCACATACTTTCCCATGTAAATAACACTCCCCTCAGCCCCTCTCACATACAGTCTCATGTAAATAACACCCCCCTCAGCCCTATGTAAATAACACTCCCCTCAGCCCCTCTCACATGTAGCCCCATGTAAATAACACTCCCCTCAGCCCCTCCCACATACAGTCCCATGTAAATAACACTCCCCTCAGCCCCTCCCACATGCAGCCCCATGTAAATAACACTCCCCTCAGCCCCTCCCACATGCAGCCCCATGTAAATAACACTCCCCTCAGCCCCTCCCACATGCAGCCCCATGTAAATACTCCCCTCAGCCCCTCCCACATACAGCCCCATGTAAATAACACTCCCCTCAGCCCCTCCCACATACAGTCCCATGTAGATAACACTCCCCTCAGCCCCTCCCACGTGCAGCCCCATGTAAATAACACTTCCCTCAACCCCTCCCACATGCAGCCCTATGTAAATACTCCCCTCAGCCCCTCCCACATACAGTTCCATGTAAATAACACTCCCCTCAGCCCCTCCCACATGCAGCCCCATGTAAATAATACTCCCCTCAGCCCCTTCCATATACAGTCCCATGTAGATAACACTCCCCTCAGCCCCTCCCACATACAGTCCCATGTAAATAACACTCCCCTCAGCCCCTTCCATATACAGTCCCATGTAGATAACACTCCCCTCAGCCCCTTCCATATACAGTCCCATGTAAATAACACTCCCCTCAGCCCCTCCCACATGCAGCCCCATGTAAATAACACTCCCCTCAGCCCCTCCCACATGCAGCCCCATGTAAATACTCCCGTCAGCCCCTCCCACATACAGCCCCATGTAAATAACACTCCCCTCAGCCCCTCCCACATACAGTCCCATGTAGATAACTCCCCTCAGCCCCTCCCACGTGCAGCCCCATGTAAATAACACTCCCCTCAACCCCTCCCACATGCAGCCCTATGTAAATACTCCCCTCAGCCCCTCCCACATACAGTTCCATGTAAATAACACTCCCCTCAGCCCCTCCCACGTGCAGCCCCATGTAAATAACACTTCCCTCAACCCCTCCCACATGCAGCCCTATGTAAATACTCCCCTCAGCCCCTCCCACATACAGTTCCATGTAAATAACACTCCCCTCAGCCCCTTCCATATACAGTCCCATGTAGATAACACTCCCCTCAGCCCCTTCCATATACAGTCCCATGTAAATAACACTCCCCTCAGCCCCTCCCACATACTGTCCAATGTAAATAACACTCTTCTCAGCCCCTCCCACATACAATCCCATGCAAATAACACTTCCTTAAGCCCCTCCCACATACAGATCCATGTAAATAACACTCCCCTCAGCCCCTCCATATACAGTCCCATGTAGATAACACTCCCCTCAGCCCCTCCCACATAAATAACATTCCCCTCAGCCCCTCCCACATACAGTCCCATGTAAATAACATTCCCCCTAGCCCCTCCCACATAAAGTCCCATATAAATAACATTCCCCTCAACCCCTCCCACATACAGTCCCATGTACATAACACTTCCCTCAGCCCCTCCCATCTACGGTCTTATGTAAATAACACTTCCTTTAGCCACTCCCACATACAGTCTCATGTAAATAACAATCCCCTCAGCCCTATGTAAATAACACTCCCCTCAGCCCCTCCCACATGCATCCCAATGTAAATAACACTCCCCTCAGCCCCTCCCACATGCAGCAACATGTAAATACTCCCCTCAGCCCCCCCACATACATTGCCATGTAAATAACACTCCCCTCAGCCCCTCCCACATACTGTCCCATGTAAATAACACTCCCCTCAGCCCCTCCCACATACAATCCCATGTAAATAACACTTCCTTAAGCCCCTCCCACATACAGATCCATGTAAATAACACTCCCCTCAGCCCCTCCATATACAGTCCCATGTAGATAACACTTCCCTCAGCCCCTCCCACATAAATAACATTCCCCTCAGCCCCTCCCACATACAGTCCCATGTAAATAACATTCCCCTTAGCCCCTCCCACATAAAGTCCCATATAAATAACATTCCCCTCAGCCCCTCCCACATACAGTCCCATGTAAATAACACTCCCCTCAGCCCCTCCCACATGCAGCCCCATGTAAATAACACTCCCTCAACCCCTCCCACATACAGCCCTATGTAAATACTCCCCTCAGCCCCTCCCACATACAGTCCCATGTAAATAACACTCCCCTCAGCCCCTCCCACATAAAGTCCCATATAAATAACATTCCCCTCAGCCCCTCCCACATAAATAACATTCCCCTCAGCCCCTCCCATATACAGTCCTATGTAAATAACACTCCCCTCAGCCCCTCCCATATACAGTCCCATGTAAATAACACTCCCCTCAGCCCCTCCCACATAAAGTCCCATATAAATAACATTCCCCTCAGCCCCTCCCACATAAATAACATTCCCCTCAGCCCCTCCCACATACAGTCCCATGTAAATAACATTCCCCTTAGCCCCTCCCACATGCAGCCCCATGTAAATAACACTCCCTCAACCCCTCCCACATACAGCCCTATGTAAATACTCCCCTCAGCCCCTCCCACATACAGTCCCATGTAAATAACACTCCCCTCAGCCCCTCCCACATGCAGCCCCATGTAAATAATACTCCCCTCAGCCCCTTCCATATACAGTCCCATGTAGATAACACTCCCCTCAGCCCCTCCCATATACTGTCCTATGTAAATAACACTCCCCTCAGCCCCTCCCATATACAGTCCCATGTAAATAACACTCCCCTCAGCCCCTCACACATTAAGTCCCATATAAATAACATTCCCCTCAGCCCCTCCCACATAAATAACATTCCCCTCAGCCCCTCCCACATACAGTTCCATGTAAATAACAATCCCCTCAGCCCCTCCCACATAAAGTCCCATATAAATAACATTCCCCTCAGCCCCTCCCACATACAGTCCCATGTAAATAACACTTCCCTCAGCCCCTCCCATATACGGTCTCATGTAAATAACACTCCCCTCAGCCCCTCCCACATACTGTCCCATGTAAATAACACTTCCCTCAGCCCCTCCCATATACGGTCTCATGTAAATAACACTCCCCTCAGCCCCTCCCACATACTGTCCCATGTAAATAACACTCCCCTCAGCCCCTCTCCTATACAGTCTCATGTAAATAACACTCCCCTCAGCCCTATGTAAATAACACTCCCCCTCAGCCCCTTCCATATACAGTCCCATGTAAATAACACTCCCCTCAGCCCCTCCCACATAAATAACACTCATCTTAGCCCCTCCCACATACAGTCCCATGTAGATAACACTCCCCTCAGCCCCTCCCACATAAAGTCCCATATAAATATTATTCCCCTCAGCCCCTCCCACATACAGTCCCATATAAATAACATTCCCCTCAGCCCCTCCCACATACAGATACATGTAAATAACACTCCCCTCAGCCCCTCCATATACAGTCCCATGTAAATAACACTCCCTTTAGCCACTCCCACATACAGTCCCATGAAAATAACACTCCCCTCAGCCCCTCCCACATACAGTCCCATGTAGATAACACTCCCCTCAGCCCCTCCCACATGCAGCCCCATGTAAATAACACTCCCCTCAGCCCCTCCCACATGCAGCCCCATGTAAATAACACTCCCCTCAGCCCCTCCCACATACAGTCCCATGTAGATAACACTACCCTCAGCCCCTCTCACATGCAGCCCCATGTAAATACTCCCGTCAGCCCCTCCCACATACAGTTCCATGTAAATAACACTCCCCTCAGCCCCTCCCACATACAGTCCCATGTAGATAACACTCCCCTCAGCCCCTCCCACATGCAGCCCCATGTAAATAACACTCTCTCAACCCCTCCCACATGCAGCCCTATGTAAATACTCCCCTCAGCCCCTCCCACATACAGTCCCATGTAAATAACACTCCCCTCAGCCCCTCCCACATGCAGCCCCATGTAAATAATACTCCCCTCAGCCCCTTCCATATACAGTCCCATGTAGATAACACTCCCCTCAGAACCTCCCATATACAGTCCTATGTAAATAACACTCCCTTCAGCCCCTCCCATATACAGTCCCATGTAAATAACACTCCCCTCAGCCCCTCCCACATAAAGTCCCATATAAATAACATTCCCCTCAGCCCCTCCCACATAAATAACATTCCCCTCAGCCCCTCCCACATACAGTCCCATGTAAATAACATTCCCCTCAGCCCCTCCCACATAAAGTCCCATATAAATAACATTCCTCTCAGCCCCTCCCACATACAGTCCCATGTAAATAACACTTCCCTCAGCCCCTCCCATATACGGTCTCATGTAAATAACACTCCCTTTAGCCACTCCCACATACAGTCCCATGTAAATAACACTCCCCTCAGCCCGTCCCACATACTTTCCCATGTAAATAACACTCCCCTCAGCCCCTCTCACATACAGTCTCATGTAAATAACACCCCCCTCAGCCCTATGTAAATAACACTCCCCTCAGCCCCTCCCACATGTAGCCCCATGTAAATAACACTCCCCTCAGCCCCTCCCACATACAGTCCCATGTAAATAACACTCCCCTCAGCCCCTCCCACATGCAGCCCCATGTAAATAACACTCCCCTCAGCCCCTCCCACATGCAGCCCCATGTAAATAACACTCCCCTCAGCCCCTCCCACATGCAGCCCCATGTAAATACTCCCGTCAGCCCCTCCCACATACAGCCCCATGTAAATAACACTCCCCTCAGCCCCTCCCACATACAGTCCCATGTAAATAACACTCCCCTCAGCCCCTCCCACGTGCAGCCCCATGTAAATAACACTTCCCTCAACCCCTCCCACATGCAGCCCTATGTAAATACTCCCCTCAGCCCCTCCCACATACAGTTCCATGTAAATAACACTCCCCTCAGCCCCTCCCACATGCAGCCCCATGTAAATAATACTCCCCTCAGCCCCTTCCATATACAGTCCCATGTAGATAACACTCCCCTCAGCCCCTCCCACATACAGTCCCATGTAAATAACACTCCCCTCAGCCCCTTCCATATACAGTCCCATGTAGATAACACTCCCCTCAGCCCCTTCCATATACAGTCCCATGTAAATAACACTCCCCTCAGCCCCTCCCACATGCAGCCCCATGTAAATAACACTCCCCTCAGCCCCTCCCACATGCAGCCCCATGTAAATACTCCCCTCAGCCCCTCCCACATACAGCCCCATGTAAATAACACTCCCCTCAGCCCCTCCCACATACAGTCCCATGTAGATAACTCCCCTCAGCCCCTCCCACGTGCAGCCCCATGTAAATAACACTCCCCTCAACCCCTCCCACATGCAGCCCTATGTAAATACTCCCCTCAGCCCCTCCCACATACAGTTCCATGTAAATAACACTCCCCTCAGCCCCTCCCACGTGCAGCCCCATGTAAATAACACTTCCCTCAACCCCTCCCACATGCAGCCCTATGTAAATACTCCCCTCAGCCCCTCCCACATACAGTTCCATGTAAATAACACTCCCCTCAGCCCCTTCCATATACAGTCCCATGTAGATAACACTCCCCTCAGCCCCTTCCATATACAGTCCCATGTAAATAACACTCCCCTCAGCCCCTCCCACATACTGTCCAATGTAAATAACACTCTTCTCAGCCCCTCCCACATACAATCCCATGCAAATAACACTTCCTTAAGCCCCTCCCACATACAGATCCATGTAAATAACACTCCCCTCAGCCCCTCCATATACAGTCCCATGTAGATAACACTCCCCTCAGCCCCTCCCACATAAATAACATTCCCCTCAGCCCCTCCCACATACAGTCCCATGTAAATAACATTCCCCCTAGCCCCTCCCACATAAAGTCCCATATAAATAACATTCCCCTCAACCCCTCCCACATACAGTCCCATGTACATAACACTTCCCTCAGCCCCTCCCATCTACGGTCTTATGTAAATAACACTTCCTTTAGCCACTCCCACATACAGTCTCATGTAAATAACAATCCCCTCAGCCCTATGTAAATAACACTCCCCTCAGCCCCTCCCACATGCATCCCAATGTAAATAACACTCCCCTCAGCCCCTCCCACATGCAGCAACATGTAAATACTCCCCTCAGCCCCCCCACATACATTGCCATGTAAATAACACTCCCCTCAGCCCCTCCCACATACTGTCCCATGTAAATAACACTCCCCTCAGCCCCTCCCACATACAATCCCATGTAAATAACACTTCCTTAAGCCCCTCCCACATACAGATCCATGTAAATAACACTCCCCTCAGCCCCTCCATATACAGTCCCATGTAGATAACACTCCCCTCAGCCCCTCCCACATAAATAACATTCCCCTCAGCCCCTCCCACATACAGTCCCATGTAAATAACATTCCCCTCAGCCCCTCCCACATAAAGTCCCATATAAATAACATTCCCCTCAGCCCCTCCCACATACAGTCCCATGTAAATAACACTCCCCTCAGCCCCTCCCACATGCAGCCCCATGTAAATAACACTCCCTCAACCCCTCCCACATACAGCCCTATGTAAATACTCCCCTCAGCCCCTCCCACATACAGTCCCATGTAAATAACACTCCCCTCAGCCCCTCCCACATAAAGTCCCATATAAATAACATTCCCCTCAGCCCCTCCCACATAAATAACATTCCCCTCAGCCCCTCCCATATACAGTCCCATGTAAATAACACTCCCCTCAGCCCCTCCCATATACAGTCCCATGTAAATAACACTCCCCTCAGCCCCTCCCACATAAAGTCCCATATAAATAACATTCCCCTCAGCCCCTCCCACATAAATAACATTCCCCTCAGCCCCTCCCACATACAGTCCCATGTAAATAACATTCCCCTCAGCCCCTCCCACATACAGTCCCATGTAAATAACACTTCCCTCAGCCCCTCCCATATACGGTCTCATGTAAATAACACTCCCTTTAGCCACTCCCACATACAGTCCCATGTAAATAACACTCCCCTCAGCCCCTCCCACATACAGTCTCATGTAAATAACACTCCCCTCAGCCCCTCCCACATGCATCCCAATGTAAATAACACTCCCCTCAGCCCCTCCCACATGCAGCCACATGTAAATACTCCCCTCAGCCCCTCCCACATACAGTCCCATATAAATAACACTCCCCTCAGCCCCTCCCACATACTGTCCTATGTAAATAACACTCCCCTCAGCCCCTCCCACATACATTCCCATATAAACAACACTCCCCTCAGCCCCTCCCACATACTTTCTTATATAAATAACACTCCCCTCAGCCCCTCCCACATACTGTCCTATGTAAATAACACTCCCCTCAGCCCCTCCCACATACATTCCCATATAAATAACACTCCCCTCAGCCCCTCCCACATACTGTCCCATGTAAATAACACTCCTTTCAGCCCCTCCCATATACAGTCCCATGTAAATAACACTCCCCTCAGCCCCTTCCATATACAGTCCCATGTAAATTACACTCCCCTCAGCCCCTCCCACATAAATAACACTCCTCTTAGCCCCTCCCACACACAGTCCCATGTAAATAACACTCCCCTCAGCCCCTCCCACATACAGTCCCATGTAGATAACACTACCCTCAGCCCCTCTCACATGCAGCCCCATGTAAATACTCCCGTCAGCCCCTCCCACATACAGTTCCATGTAAATAACACTCCCCTCAGCCCCTCCCACATACAGTCCCATGTAGATAACACTCCCCTCAGCCCCTCCCACATGCAGCCCCATGTAAATAACACTCTCTCAACCCCTCCCACATGCAGCCCTATGTAAATACTCCCCTCAGCCCCTCCCACATACAGTCCCATGTAAATAACACTCCCCTCAGCCCCTCCCACATGCAGCCCCATGTAAATAATACTCCCCTCAGCCCCTTCCATATACAGTCCCATGTAGATAACACTCCCCTCAGAACCTCCCATATACAGTCCTATGTAAATAACACTCCCTTCAGCCCCTCCCATATACAGTCCCATGTAAATAACACTCCCCTCAGCCCCTCCCACATAAAGTCCCATATAAATAACATTCCCCTCAGCCCCTCCCACATAAATAACATTCCCCTCAGCCCCTCCCACATACAGTCCCATGTAAATAACATTCCCCTCAGCCCCTCCCACATAAAGTCCCATATAAATAACATTCCTCTCAGCCCCTCCCACATACAGTCCCATGTAAATAACACTTCCCTCAGCCCCTCCCATATACGGTCTCATGTAAATAACACTCCCTTTAGCCACTCCCACATACAGTCCCATGTAAATAACACTCCCCTCAGCCCGTCCCACATACTTTCCCATGTAAATAACACTCCCCTCAGCCCCTCTCACATACAGTCTCATGTAAATAACACCCCCCTCAGCCCTATGTAAATAACACTCCCCTCAGCCCCTCCCACATGCAGCCCCATGTAAATAACACTCCCCTCAGCCCCTCCCACATACAGTCCCATGTAAATAACACTCCCCTCAGCCCCTCCCACATGCAGCCCCATGTAAATAACACTCCCCTCAGCCCCTCCCACATGCAGCCCCATGTAAATAACACTCCCCTCAGCCCCTCCCACATGCAGCCCCATGTAAATACTCCCGTCAGCCCCTCCCACATACAGCCCCATGTAAATAACACTCCCCTCAGCCCCTCCCACATACAGTCCCATGTAAATAACACTCCCCTCAGCCCCTCCCACGTGCAGCCCCATGTAAATAACACTTCCCTCAACCCCTCCCACATGCAGCCCTATGTAAATACTCCCCTCAGCCCCTCCCACATACAGTTCCATGTAAATAACACTCCCCTCAGCCCCTCCCACATGCAGCCCCATGTAAATAATACTCCCCTCAGCCCCTTCCATATACAGTCCCATGTAGATAACACTCCCCTCAGCCCCTCCCACATACAGTCCCATGTAAATAACACTCCCCTCAGCCCCTTCCATATACAGTCCCATGTAGATAACACTCCCCTCAGCCCCTTCCATATACAGTCCCATGTAAATAACACTCCCCTCAGCCCCTCCCACATGCAGCCCCATGTAAATAACACTCCCCTCAGCCCCTCCCACATGCAGCCCCATGTAAATACTCCCGTCAGCCCCTCCCACATACAGCCCCATGTAAATAACACTCCCCTCAGCCCCTCCCACATACAGTCCCATGTAGATAACTCCCCTCAGCCCCTCCCACGTGCAGCCCCATGTAAATAACACTCCCCTCAACCCCTCCCACATGCAGCCCTATGTAAATACTCCCCTCAGCCCCTCCCACATACAGTTCCATGTAAATAACACTCCCCTCAGCCCCTCCCACGTGCAGCCCCATGTAAATAACACTTCCCTCAACCCCTCCCACATGCAGCCCTATGTAAATACTCCCCTCAGCCCCTCCCACATACAGTTCCATGTAAATAACACTCCCCTCAGCCCCTTCCATATACAGTCCCATGTAGATAACACTCCCCTCAGCCCCTTCCATATACAGTCCCATGTAAATAACACTCCCCTCAGCCCCTCCCACATACTGTCCAATGTAAATAACACTCTTCTCAGCCCCTCCCACATACAATCCCATGCAAATAACACTTCCTTAAGCCCCTCCCACATACAGATCCATGTAAATAACACTCCCCTCAGCCCCTCCATATACAGTCCCATGTAGATAACACTCCCCTCAGCCCCTCCCACATAAATAACATTCCCCTCAGCCCCTCCCACATACAGTCCCATGTAAATAACATTCCCCCTAGCCCCTCCCACATAAAGTCCCATATAAATAACATTCCCCTCAACCCCTCCCACATACAGTCCCATGTACATAACACTTCCCTCAGCCCCTCCCATCTACGGTCTTATGTAAATAACACTTCCTTTAGCCACTCCCACATACAGTCTCATGTAAATAACAATCCCCTCAGCCCTATGTAAATAACACTCCCCTCAGCCCCTCCCACATGCATCCCAATGTAAATAACACTCCCCTCAGCCCCTCCCACATGCAGCAACATGTAAATACTCCCCTCAGCCCCCCCACATACATTGCCATGTAAATAACACTCCCCTCAGCCCCTCCCACATACTGTCCCATGTAAATAACACTCCCCTCAGCCCCTCCCACATACAATCCCATGTAAATAACACTTCCTTAAGCCCCTCCCACATACAGATCCATGTAAATAACACTCCCCTCAGCCCCTCCATATACAGTCCCATGTAGATAACACTCCCCTCAGCCCCTCCCACATAAATAACATTCCCCTCAGCCCCTCCCACATACAGTCCCATGTAAATAACATTCCCCTTAGCCCCTCCCACATAAAGTCCCATATAAATAACATTCCCCTCAGCCCCTCCCACATACAGTCCCATGTAAATAACACTCCCCTCAGCCCCTCCCACATGCAGCCCCATGTAAATAACACTCCCTCAACCCCTCCCACATACAGCCCTATGTAAATACTCCCCTCAGCCCCTCCCACATACAGTCCCATGTAAATAACACTCCCCTCAGCCCCTCCCACATAAAGTCCCATATAAATAACATTCCCCTCAGCCCCTCCCACATAAATAACATTCCCCTCAGCCCCTCCCATATACAGTCCTATGTAAATAACACTCCCCTCAGCCCCTCCCATATACAGTCCCATGTAAATAACACTCCCCTCAGCCCCTCCCACATAAAGTCCCATATAAATAACATTCCCCTCAGCCCCTCCCACATAAATAACATTCCCCTCAGCCCCTCCCACATACAGTCCCATGTAAATAACACTCCCCTCAGCCCCTCCCACATACAGTCCCATGTAAATAACACTTCCCTCAGCCCCTCCCATATACGGTCTCATGTAAATAACACTCCCTTTAGCCACTCCCACATACAGTCCCATGTAAATAACACTCCCCTCAGCCCCTCCCACATACAGTCTCATGTAAATAACACTCCCCTCAGCCCCTCCCACATGCATCCCAATGTAAATAACACTCCCCTCAGCCCCTCCCACATGCAGCCACATGTAAATACTCCCCTCAGCCCCTCCCACATACAGTCCCATATAAATAACACTCCCCTCAGCCCCTCCCACATACTGTCCTATGTAAATAACACTCCCCTCAGCCCCTCCCACATACATTCCCATATAAACAACACTCCCCTCAGCCCCTCCCACATACTTTCTTATATAAATAACACTCCCCTCAGCCCCTCCCACATACTGTCCTATGTAAATAACACTCCCCTCAGCCCCTCCCACATACATTCCCATATAAATAACACTCCCCTCAGCCCCTCCCACATACTGTCCCATGTAAATAACACTCCTTTCAGCCCCTCCCATATACAGTCCCATGTAAATAACACTCCCCTCAGCCCCTTCCATATACAGTCCCATGTAAATTACACTCCCCTCAGCCCCTCCCACATAAATAACACTCCTCTTAGCCCCTGCCACACACAGTCCCATGTAGATAACACTCCCCTCAGCCCCTCCCACATAAAGTCCCATATAAATATTATTCCCCTGAGACCCTCCCACATACAGTCCCATATAAATAACATTCCCCTCAGCCCCTCCCACATACAGTCCCATGTAAATAACACTCCCCTCAGCCCCTCCCACATACAGTCCCATGTAAATAACACTCCCCTCAGCCCCTCCCACATACAGTCCCATGTAAATAACACTCCCCTCAGCCCCTCCCAACATACAGTCCCATGTAAATAACACTCCCCTCAGCTCCTCCCACATGCAGCTCTATGTAAATAACACTCCCCTCAGCCCCTCCCACATACAGTCCCATGTAAATAACACTCCCCTCAGCCCCTCCCAACATACAGTCCCATGTAAATAACACTCCCCTCAGCTCCTCCCACATGCAGCTCTATGTAAATAATACTCCCCTCAGCCCTCCTTTCTTCAGCAATGTGCACTGTTTTTCCTTCCCTCACCTGAGGCCCCGCCCCTTATACCACGAGACCCCGCCTCCTGCAGTGACATCATTCCCTGTAATCCGGGCAGCGGCCGTGCTGGTGAGTGACCGGAGCGACGCCTGTCCTCCCTCCGATCAGGGCTCGGTCTGTGGCGGGATTTCCCATGCCGCTCATCTCCGTCCGTTATTTACCGTAGCATCTAGTGACTGCAGGAGCTGTGATGACGTCACAGTCATGTGACCAGCTACATCACACGCGACCCTTACAGGACTGCACTTTACATGTGAATTCAGGTGAAGAAAGAAAACTGAGGGTTTACACAGAGGCCTGTATGGTAACGGGGCTGCAGGGGTGTTTTTACATGGGACTGTATGTGGGAGGGGCTGAGGGGAGTGTTATTTACATGGGACTGTATGTTAGAGGGGCTGCAGGGGTGTTTTTACTTGGGACTGTATGGTAAAGGGGCTGCAGGGGTGTTTTTACTTGGGACTGTATATTATAGGGGCTGCAGGGGTGTTTTTACATGGGACTGTATATTGGGGGAGTGAGATCCCCTAGACTCCAGTTAGATGTGGGAGTCGCTCATCAGGTTCAGTAATGAGTTCCGGCATTCCCATTTTAACCCTTTAAAGAGCCCCGCTCCTGACAGGCGATTCCTTCAGAACTTCTAGTAGTAATAATAATGGAACGGGACATCATAGAGACACAAGAACAGAGGCTCCAGAATTGTTATGACGTGGGGGATGCATGGGGCCATTAAACAGGCCTGTCAGGAGCGGTGACCGGTCCTCTTTACGCCTCTTTCACACACGAACGTATCTTTTTTCCGTTCCGTTTTTGCGGTTTCCGTTTGCAGTTCGTATGCGGAACCAGAGGTCGCAATAACGCCTGTACAAGCGTCATTTTACTCCCTGGAAAAAGTCCAAGGCGTACCGATACGTGAGCGATGCTGCTGCTGCCTGAAACCACCAATCACAAGGCTCCTTACAGCGAGGAGCTTTGTGATTGGTCAGTTTGAGCGGCTGCCGGAGCTTACGGCAGACCACCGCTCTGAAGGGAGGAAGGAGGCGCGCGGTCCTCGCTGGCAGGTAAGTGGCCCTGCTGTGTAGTGGGGGTCCCGGATCTGAGCGCCTTGTTTTTCTCTCTAATGATGAGTCTGGAGCCTCCGCCGAGCGCCGTCTCTCCTCCCTGCTGCGCGCGGTACTGAAGGCGGCCTCAATAGAAGGTGTAGGGGACCGTCTTCACTACTGCACTCAGCAGGGAGGAAAAGTGGCGGAGCGCTCCAGACTCCTGCTTATAGAAGTCAGCGAGGGTCCCAGCGCTGGACACGCCAACAGGAGACCTCCATAATGGACAGACCTGTCACCTGTAGACCTCTGTCACCTGTCAGCTTTCCTATGAATCCATCAAGGATAATTCATTGCAGCATGTCCCATCAGACGCTGCTATAAGGATTTCTTCTGTAATGCGGCGCCGCATGGCGGCACGTGGTGCTACAAGGACTGCACGTGGCCATTTACAGCCTCCAGGACATACAGCCCCTCTGCCCATCACCATCCATTGTGCCTGTGTCCTGCTCCGCCAGTGCCTCAGGTCTCTTCAGAGTCTACCAACAGCCCCGGTGGCACCGACCTACCCACCTGAGAGCTCCTCTACAAGGACGTAACTTTGGAACCATTCATTTCAATGGTTCCGCAAAAAAAAAAACCTGAATGCACTGTGTGTGCATTCCTTTTCCGTATATCCGTTCCGCTAAACTCGTCCTATTATTGTCCGCAAATAACGTTCCGTCGATCTATTCAAGTCAGATGGTTCGCAAAAAATGCGTAATGCATACGGAACACATCCGTATTTTGTGGATCCGTGCCCACTTTGCCCATGTGTTACAAACATTACAGTAATGATTACAAATTTTATGTTTCCGTTTGCGATCCGCAAAAAAAACGGATCGCATGCGGAGATTTTTTTGAGGAAACACGGAACGGAAACAAAAAAAAAAGGAACAACGGATCCGTGAAAAACGGACCTCAAAATACATACGGTCGTGTGAATGAGGCCCAAGGATGTGGTCTTGTTTGGTACTTACTGTTTTTTTTTCTTGCTTTTTAGCTCTGCATTTCACAAGCGATACCTTCATCCACCCCCCCCCCCCCCCTTTGACATAACCAGCTGAGGGGTAAGTTGTATTTTTAATGGCACCATTGGTATTACTTTAAAGGGGTTCAGCAGTTTGTTTTATCCTCTGGATAGATCATACGCATCTGACTGACGGGGGTCCGACACCCGGGACCCCCGCCGATCAGCTGTTTGAGAAGGCAGCGGCGCTGCTGTGTAACTAATGGGATAATGTAATAGATTGGGTTGTTGCAGATGCCCCAATACCCCATCTGTCTAACCTCTCAGATGCCGCAGTCAACAATGACCGCAGCTTCTGCCAGGATTGAAGTTTCCTCCGATCCGGGCAGTGAGTGCTGGATGACTGCTGTATTTCACAGCCAGCACCACAAGCGATGTCGTGGGCCCAGCTCCCGAGCCCATGACGTACCACTGATGGAAACTACTGTTAGGCCCCTTTCACACGAGCGAGTTTTCCGCGCGGGTGCAATGCGTGAGGTGAACGCATAGCCACCCGCACTGAATCCCGACCCGTTCATTTCAATGGGGCTGTGCACATGAGCGTTGTTTTTCACGCATCAGTTCTGCGTTGCGTGAAAATCGCAGCATGTTCTATATTCTTCGTCTTTCACGCAGCCCTGGCCCCCATAGAAGTGAATAGGGCTGCGGGAAAAATGCATTGCATCCGCAAGCAAGTGCGGATGCGATGCGTTTTTCACTGATGGTTGCTAGGAGATGTTGTTTGTAAACCTTCAGTTGTTTATCGCTCGCGTGAAAAACGCATTGTACCCGTGCGGAAAAAACTGAACAACTGAACGCAACCGCAGACAAAACTGACTGAACTTGCTTGAAAAATGGTGCGAGTTTCCCTGAACGCATCCGGAGCCAATCCGTCACGCTCGTGTGAAAGAGGCCATTAAGATGAGGACAACTTGGCTACTTTCACGTATGTGGTTTTTTTGCAGTCTGGTTTTGAGCTCCGGCAGAGGATCTTAAAACCGGGGCAAAGCGCTAAAACAGAAACGGAACAGACTGGATCGGGATGCTTTCCGTTCCAGGTTTGTTCCATTTTTGGCGGTTTTGTGTTCGGTCTGCGAAACTGAAGAAACAGGAACCGACACTAAAAGGTAAGTCAATAGTGCCGTATCCCAAAAAAATAAAAAAAAATGATCGAGCACCCATCGATCAGCATGTCCGCAAAAAAAAAGGGATTGCACTTAGTTTTTTTTTTGTGATCAATAGACTTCAATAGGGCCATGTCCTGATTTTTCACGGACAAGTATAGGACATGTTTCATTATTATTATTTTTTTTTTGCTGAGCCGTGCAATGGAACAAAAAGGGCCCCATAGAAGTGAATGGGTCAGCATCTAATCCGCAAAAAAAAAAAGGAATCCGCATTTTTGCGGACAGCATACAGGCGTCTGAATGAGCCCTTAGTCCTAAAAAGTAAATCAGATTCTAGCGCACATTACATACCTCTAATGTGTTACCCATGGGTTGGCGTCCCTGAAGATGCAATGAGCATGGACTTGATACGGGCCGATCCATAGTTATTTGCTGTTTAAATCAATATTGTAATTTGTGTATTAGCGGATGCGGTACTTCACAGGACGGCGTCCATGTCATTGACATCCCCAGGGACCTCGCTTTTTTCTAACTATAACAAGGTTGGCTATAAAATATTGTGAACTCCCGTTAGCTAGTACATTCTGTGATCCTTGAGGAGAATAGCGTCCTCGGTTAGGCCTCTTTCACACTGGAGCGATTTCCGCGCGGATGCGATGCGTGAGGTGAACGCATTGCACCCGCACTGAATCCGGACCCATTCATTTCTATGGGGCTGTGCACATGAGCGGTGATTTTCACGCATCACTTGTGCTTTGCGTGAAAATCGCAGCATGCTCTATATTGTGCGTTTTTCACGCAACGCAGGCCCCATAGAAGTGAATGGGGCTGCGCAAAAATCGCGTAGCATCCGCAAGCAAGTGCGGATGCGGTGCGATTTTCACGCACGGTTGCTAGGAGATGATCGGGATGGGGACCCGATCATTATTATTTTCCCTTATAACATGGTTATAAGGGAAAATAATAGTATTCTTAATACAGAATGCATAGTACAATAGGGCTGGAGGGGTTAAAAAAATATAAAAAATAATAATTGAACTCACCTTAATCCACTTGTTCGCGCAGCCCGGCTTCTCTTCTGTCGTCGTCTTTGCTGTGCAGGAGGAAAAGGACCTGTGGTGACGTCACTGCGCTCATCACATGGTCCATCACATGATCCATCACCATGGTGATGGACCGTGTGATGAGCGCAGTGATGTCATCAAAGGTCCTTTACCCCGGTCCTGAAGAAAGAACAGAAGCCGGGCTGCGCGAACAAGTGGATGACGTGAGTTAAATTATTTTTTTTTTTTTTTTTTTTTTTTAACCCCTCCAGCCCTATTGTACTATGCAGTCTGTATTAAGAATGCTATTATTTTCCCTTATAACCATGTTATAAGGGAAAATAATACAATCTACACAACACCGATCCCAATCTTATCCGGCCCAAATCCATGACGCCCGTGTGAAAGAGGCCTTACCTTACTTGGTGACGCTGCTCTGGTGTATGAAGTGCTTTTGAATTGTTCCGCGCATGCGCAGGTATGCAGGCGCGATTTGACCTCCCGTTTGCCAGTACATTTTAGGACGTCTAGGAAGAGGAGCGTCCCTCGTTGCCTGGCGACGCCCCTCCCCTGTACCTCCCGTCTGATGGTACATTTTAACAACAGAACGAGAGGAAACAAATATTTGAAAAGCACAAACCGGTTATTTCCACATTTGTTTAATCGCTAAGAATAGGAATGTGATCGGTGCGCTAGATTACAGGAGTGATGAGGCGTGCGCCCTGTAGCTATATACACCCTATGGAAGGAAGCGCGCATGCTCACTGCATCTTCAGGGACGCCAGCCCATGCTTTTTTTCTTCAGGGTAACACATTAGCGGTATGTAATGTGCGCTAGAATCTGATTTACTTTTCAGGACTAATTGTAAGATGGACTTTACATAAGTTGAATTACAGATGGATTTACTGTTTTGACTTATTGTTTTGTTACTATGTGCTTGTGCACAGGTGTTAATATGGGGGAGGGGGCATTTTGGGCGGTCCCCCAATCTAATTAGTCATTGTGCTTTTGGGTATATATATTTGTCTCTAACTGGTGTAACACACCTGCTTGAGAGACTCTGTGTAGTCGAAACGTCGCACAGCTGCTGAATAAACGTTCTCATTTTTGAAGACGGTGATCGCTGCGGTCATCTATTTACTCTTCAGTTCGGCAGGAGCCCGTCGGGCTGGCACCGCCACCATTGGAAATAATCTTGGTGAGTAGTGCTGTCTCTGCCGTTACTATTAAATCGAACTGAAACATTTTCCTCCGGTTTCGAGATCCTCTGCCGGATCCAAAAACAGGATGCAAAATGCATATGTGAAAGTAGCCCAAATTCTCTATTCTCATCCCCCATTTTGTATACATTCTAAACTCCATTTTGTATCTCTGGTAGCTGAAGTAGCTTAAGGACCTTAAAGGGGTTCGCCACGAATTAAGAAAATGAAAATACCTAAATATGACTTACATACTCACAAACAAGGCCGGCGTCAGCACCCGGCATACCCAGGCAAGTGCCGGGGCCCACAGCACAGCTGCCAGAGGCCAGAAGCAATGAGGGCTTCCATCAATACAGATGGGAGCTGCTGTCCTGTCACTCACCGCTCAGCTACTCCCCTCCTTCAGGCCGGCGGCGCAGAGACTGGTGAAGCAGGAAGACTTCTCCCCGCTCCACCATTCAGCCTGCAGGAACAGAGTGCACTGCCGCCATGTGTGGGCGGAGCCTGCAGCGCGGGAATATGCATAAGCTCCGCCGACACTATGGAGGGGGCACAGAGTACTTTATTACTATGGAGGGGGCACAGAGTACTTTATTACTATAGAGGGGGCACAGAGGGCATTACTAATATGAAGGGGCATTTCTACCACGGAGGGGGCACAGAGCCAGAGGGCATTACTACAATGAAGGGGGCACAATGGGGATTATTACTGCGAAGGGGGCACAATGGGGATTATTACTGCGAAGGGGGCACACATCTGTACAAAACTACTGCGAAGGGGGCACACATCTGTACAAAACTACTGTGAAGGTTGTACAATGAGGACAATACTACTGTGAGGGGGTACAATTTTTTTAAAAGTTGGGGGGGGGGGGGGGAATGCCAGAGAAAGGACCTGCCCCTGGTGGCAAACACTGTAGGCACGCGACTGAAGCAGGGAACTATTTGCTCCCCGCTCCACCATTGAGCAGCCAGCGCTCCACAGCAGCAGCACAATGTCCTCACACATGGTCCTGCTGATCTGTGTAGGAGGAGGAGCGGGTCAGGCCGGGAATCAGCCTCTGCTCCTCCTACACAGCAGCGCCATGTGTCACAGTATCCTGCTGATGGGGAGCGCAGATCATCGGAGGAGCCAGGTGACCGAGGCACATCTGGGCATAACCACTGTGAATGGGGCACTGGGCACATATCTTGGCATATCTACCGCAAGAGGACACATATTTTGGGATATCTACTGTGAAGGGGCGCATATCTTGGCATATGTACTATGAGGGGGCACATATCTTGGGATATCTACCAGGGCTGTGGAGTCGGTAGATAAATGTTCCGACTCCGACTCCTCAGTTTTATGTACTTCCGACTCCTCTGTATTAATATGCGAATGTATTTTATACATTCCTTGAGGGAAAGAAACGCAACCTACCACAGGACTACTGGCTGGGAAGCCAACAGTCTACTGTATTGCACAGTTTAAGCAAAAGACAAACACAATGAAAACAAAGTTTTATTAATTTTTTTTTATTAATCAATCAAGTGGCTGGATAGTAGCAGCAGGCATAAACATCAGGAACAGGATCTTTAGGGGGCATTTATTCTAAAACATGATCTCCCCAGTAGAATCCCATAGTCATGTTTAAAGTTTAAGCTAACAATCTGAGTTTACAAGTTTTTATAGCCTTAGCTGAATGACAGCAGTTTTTCCAATGGTTTACAGCTTCAGTCTTGAACTATTGGCCCTCCATTCCCTTCACTTATACAAGTGTCTCACTCTCTAGTCCTGCAAAAAACATATTTATTTAATCCCTTATCAGTGAGAGGCGAGGTTACACATGGACGCTGCGTTCCCTGTAAAAGCAGAACACAACACTATGGAAAGTATAAGTATTGCAGCTCCTAATTGTGCGTTGCGTGCCATATAGTGAAGCACATGAAAAGCATGCTTCTTCACGGTCACTTAACATGTTCGTTTTGCGGTTACGTTAGGGAATGCATGCATTGGTCTTTATTCTTACAGTAGAGAAGTCATTAATTATAACTTTTTGTGAATTGGGACATTTAAACTTGCTTTTTTTTTTATTTTATTCCAATCTAAATTTAGTCGGAGACGGTGCATTGTTTGCCGACTCCGACTCCAGGTACCCAAAATTTCCCCCGACTCCGACTCCTCAACTCCACAGCCCTGATATCTACTGTGAGGGGGCACATATCTTGGCATATCTACTGTGAGGGGACACCTATCTTGGCATATCTACTGTGAGGGGGCACATATCTTGGCATATCTACTGTGAGGGGGCACATATCTTGGCATATCTACTGTGAGGGGGGCACATATCTGTGAGTAGACCTGAGGGACTGAAACACTGGGTAGAAAATAAAAGTAGGCACATAAGGACTGATTCCCTTATATCCGCTCTGTGTAAGGTCTTTAATCTATAATACATGCAGTTTGATTGCTGTAAGCGCCGTGCAAAATGCCACAAGGGGGCCACTGAGACTTTATCGCCCAAGGGCCCACATGAACCTGGAGCCGGCCCTTCTCCCAAATACCTTTCATTAGTTATATTGGCTCGTTTTGTCTGGGGAGCAATTTTTAGGGGAAATAAAACAAAACCTATCCTAATAACACAGGAGGACAAGTTACTTCAGAGCACTGAGCTAAAGAGCTGCCTCATCCTCCTCTCTGCTCTGCTTGTCAGGGATTATGATCCTGAATACAGATGATAAGATCTTGAGCTGAATCTCTGTGGGAATGGAGATCATGAGGAGACCTGAAGTAGAGAGAGGACGGACTGTGGTAATGGAGTATGAGAGTTATAGTGGCCTGTTTGCTGTATGTGGTGCACTGCCGTGTGTGTCCTGTGTAACACTATTCACTATAGAGCAGGGGAGGCCGACTGACTGATATATCATATTAATATCAGCAATCTGCTTTGTATAGGACACATCAATATCTCCTTCGTACTTTATCATTGGTTCTAATTCCCAATTTCTTAGACTTGTTAGTTCATGTAATATGTTCTTCCAGATGTGATTTTGCTCTCAATCCTTGTTTCCCTTAGGTTCAGGACTCTCTTCTTTTAAGACAATGGTCATTTTCCTCAAGGACCAACCAAGGATGGAGAAGGACAGAGACCACATGGCTGCGAGGATATTAGACCTCACCCTGGAGATCATCTCCTTGATAACCGGAGAGGTGAGAGTCTCACATGACATCACTCTTATCTCTAGTAATAAACCAGGGAAATGTCTGGAAAGATGAATGATTCTTAGACTATCTGTAGTGATCGGCGTCTCCCCATACACAGGATTACACAGTAGTGAAGAAGTCGTCTGGTGAGTGTGTGACACCCCGTGTGTCAGGAGGATGGAGCAGGACCCAGAGCCCCATCACCGAGCCTCCACCTCATTCCCTGATACATGAGCAGAAGATCCTAGAACTTACCACCAGGATCACTGAGCTGCTGAGCGGAGAGGTGAGCGCTGCTGGGAATGCTGGGACATTATACAATAACGCCAAGGGAGGGGTCTGGTAATGACTGTGTCCTTGTGTTGTCAGGTTCCTATAAGGTGTCAGGATGTCGCTGTCTATTTCTCCATGGAGGAGTGGGAGTATTTAGAAGAACACAAGGATCTGTACAAGGACGCCATGATGGAGAATCACCAGTCCCTCACATCACCGGGTAAGAGGAGACCTTCCATGACTGTAGAGGAGAGAACAGTTCTGAGAGTCAGATTCTCCATCATCTAATCCTCACATATAGACAATGTATTCAGTCACTGTGTGTGTTTCCTATAGATTAATGAAGAGGGTCGGGCGTCCGGAGAACACAATAAAACATCAGGCTTTATGATATATCCAGATAAGATCCAGCACCGATGCGATCACTTATTTGTTTCAGATCAACTATGGGGCCTAGTCCCATCATATCCATACATGTAATAGTATAAAACAAGATTGTACGAAATTCCAATTTCCCAACAAAGTCATGTGATGCACAAGGTACCACCTAAAGGACCACATA
Source organism: Bufo bufo (assembly GCF_905171765.1). Classification (NCBI taxonomy): domain Eukaryota; kingdom Metazoa; phylum Chordata; class Amphibia; order Anura; family Bufonidae; genus Bufo; species Bufo bufo. Next base: position 612,064,500 of record NC_053392.1, read on the forward strand.
TTGTGCATAAGTATATACAGGTACCACCCCGATCGGTCACATGACCTCTATACACAAAGAACTGAACACAGATGTGCACTCTATGGATGAGATATCTATATAATCCAAATGAGAAGTTAAATATACACATGTTGAGGAGACATCATATAAATACATAAGGGGTCATTCATTGTAGCCCTATGCCAGCTTTTCTGGCTTAGAAAAGTTGCAAATTATATTGCAAGTGTCAGTTTAATACTGGGTGGCATCTCCCCTTGCTGTGATACAGGCGGCCACTCTGGCATGGTAGATGCTGAATATCCTCCTCTGGTCATTCCAAACTCTTTCAACTTGGAGCTGTGGTTCAGACAAGGTGGTTCTTGGATGCTGTGCATGGGCGATCCATCACCCCATCCAGTCCCAGACATTCTTGATGGGGCATAGATCTGGTGAGGGAGCTGGCCAGGGGAGCTCCTGGTTACCCTGAAGAGCATGATGTGTGGGCAGATGTTATCTCGTGGAAACACCAAATCTCTTGTTTAAAAAAAAAAAAAGGAGTAGGACTGGTTCCATGATGTCCAGCAGGACATACCGAAGGCTGGTCAATGTTCCCTCCACGAATACCAGATGGGAACTGGCATTGTAGCTAATGTAATTCCACACTATGACATCTGTTGTTAGTCCTGTGAGTAGATCTCTAGCCTTCCTGAAAACTGTAATCCGAACATCTTTAGTACCAAGGCAGATCCTGTTTTCATCACTGAACACTAGTGCCTCCAATGGGCTCTCCCAGACCACCAGTGGTGACGCTCTTGGCGATAAGAGGTCAGTAAGTAAGTAAGTTGCATAAATGCAGTCCTGCTCCAAATAGATGGGGGGGGAAGGGGTTACAGTCACAGGGACTACTGCCGAACCAATTTGTGAGGCCCTGGTGTCCTTTGAGATACAGCAGCGCTTCTTGCACAGAGATCTTGGGGTGCAGATGTCTGTCTTGACCATCCAGAACCCCCTCTACGTGTGTGAGTGTCCTCCTCTGACCACACCACCGATGCACTACAGAAACTTTAGTCCAACTCTTTCAAAAATTTGCAGATGGACCATCCAGCTTCACGAAAGCCCGCTATTGTGCTGCTTTCAAAGTCTGTTAATTGCACAAATGGTGCCTGCCTTTGTCTAGCAGGCATAGTGAGCGCTTCCACAATCAACAGTCCTGACAGAGAGGACGTAAAACAGTGCTGCGAGACGAAAAACGGCGACAGTGATGCCTGACAAAAAATGTCTGTGGGACGTCTGTATGCAATGTAAGGACCTTGGAACTATGATCAGTCTGAACGGCTCCGTAGCTTGCTGTTTGCACTGCATTTCATGGTGACAGGTTGGCAACCAATTTTAATTTTTAAAAGGGCCTCTGAAAATTTTAGTTGGAATCTGCCTGTCTTAATCCAGGATTGCGCTGGGAGACTCTTTTAATATGGCGCCCGCTTGCAAGCGCAGCGTTCACCATAGCCGGTGGGTCTCTGCTGTTTCAAACAGCAGAGGACCGCTTCTAATGTCTGCAACCGGCAATAATGCCAATCACAGGCATATAACCCTTTAGATGCCGTGGTCAAGCATTATGTGTGCCAGTATATAGGGTCCCCAGTAGATGCCCCCATAGTGCTCCCCCCTTATAGCCCCATAGTGCCCCCCATAATGTGTGCCAGTATATAGGGCCCCCATAGTGCCCCCCCCCACTTCTCCATAGTGCCCCCCATAATGTGTGCCAGTATACAGGGCTCCCAGTAGATGCCTCCATAGTTCCCCTCATAATGTGTGCCAGTATATAGGGCCCCCAGTAGATGCTCCCATAGTGCTCCGGCCCACTTCTCCATAGTGCCCCCCCCATAATGTGTGTCAGTATAAAGGGCCCCCATAGTGCTCCCCCCCCCCCCCACTTCTCCATAGTGCCCCCCATAATGTGTGCCAATATATAGGGGCCCCCTCCCTTCTTCGCCATACTATACTAAAAATAATGAAAAAAATAAACACTAATACTTGCCTCCATGCTGCTTCCAGCGATGCGATGCAGGCCTCTTCCAGCCTGTGTCCCGCGCTGTACGCTGCCCGTCTCAGGCGGCGCAATGATGTCATTGCGCCGCCTGCACCAGCCTCTGATAGGCTAGAGGCATTAGGCCTGTAGCCTATCAGGGGAACGGGGAAGGGAGACGCCTGCCCCACGCACCGTTCATCTGTATGGCTATCCTAAGGACAGCGATACAGATGAATATAGAGATGATCACTTCCATGATGGAAGCGCTCTTCTCCCGCTGCCCAGCCGCCGAACCTCCCAATGGGACCCCCTCCCACACTGATCCCCTGTGAAGCCGAACTGGCTGCACAGGCGGTATGTCCGCCCCTGCTTCTCACCTGTGTCATGTGACCAGCAATCAGACTCTCCAACTGATCCAGTATCTTATGTGTGGATGGGAAGTCAGTTTCTCTGTGTGTTCCTATGGGGGCCTCAGTCTCATTGGAATGAATAGAGAAGTAACTGACTTCCTGGCCTGTGTCAGTTGGAGATCACGTTCTAGCAGGTCAGAGAATAAACATTTTGCCCGGAGTTCTACTTTAACCAGTTCACCGGATTTTTCTTGTAGAGTTAATGGCCAGTCCACCCCTGAGGGGAGGTTCCATCAATTCTAAGCAGCCCACACTATTGTCCCTCTAAAACGATGTCCTCCTGCTTTTTTTTTTTTTTTTTTCCTATGGGCTGCTCCGTTCCCCCCGCTGTGCCCCCCGTTCTGGTTTCTCGCCCTGTATGCTATCCCATACCATTGGTCCAGGGAGGAGGAGATGCCTGTGTTTCTCAGGGGGAGACTCCTTCTCCCTGGCTGTGACGCGGTCCGCTGCGATTGGACAGTTCACAGCCAGGAAAAAGGAACCGCCCCCTGCGAAACACAGCCAGCTCCTCCTCCCTGTACCTATGGTATAGATTAGCATACAGGGTAAGAAACCAGAACGGGGGGCACAGCGGGGGGGAAATTGAGCAGCCCATAGGAAAAAAAAATCATGTCTCCTCAACATGCCCTACAGTGTCAGGTATTTATATTGTAATGTCAGGACCAGTGAAAGGTCCTCTTTAATCTTTGTCGTATGATGAGTAGGCTTGGACTGGTCCACAGGGGAACAGGTGAATCCGTCGGGCCCCTGAGCAAGGTGGGCCCCTTGTTCCCCACACTCTACACAAGTGGCACATTGCATTGAGTGTATTACATATAGGTGAGCAATATCTTACCCAGCCTATTTTCATATTAAAAACTGGGTAGATTATTTAACAGAGTACCCAGTATATTGGTATAGATGCATCAGGTGGCGGAGATGACTTCTAGGCACAGGGAACCGTTCTCTAAAAATCACTGCAGGGGCCCCTATAATCATCTTGCCGCTGCTGTGTTAGCAGGTCAAATTTGCATGTAGCTTTACAGTGGGCCGCCAGAATACATTTTACAGGTGGGCCCCTGGCACCCTAGTCCGACACTGATGGTGAGGATAAAAGCTCTGTCTCTATAAAGCCTCTTTTACACGAGCGAGTTTTCTGCGCGGGTGCAATGCGTAAAGTGAACGCATAGCACCCTTCACTGAATCCTGACCCGTTCATTTCAATGGGTCTGTGCACGAGCGTTTCTTTTCATGCATCATTTCTGCGTTGCGTGAGAATCACAGCATGTTCTATATTCTGCGGTTTTTTTTCACGCAGCCCTGGCCCCATAGAAGTGAATGTGTTTTTTACTGATGGTTGCTAGGAGATGTTTTCACGTGCTCGAAAAACGCATTGCACCCACGTGGAAAACACTGAACGCAATTGCAGACAAAACTAAATGATCTTGCTTGTGAAATGGTGACAGTTTCACTGAACGCATCCTGACACAATTCGTACATTCCTTGTGAAAGAGGCCTAAGGCCCCTTTCACACGGGCGAGTATTCCACACGGATGCGATGCGTGAGGTGAACGCATTGCACCCGCACTGAATCCCGACCCATTCATTTCTATGGGGCTGTTCACATGAGCGGTGATTTTCACGCATCACTTGTGCGTTGCGTGAAAATCGCAGCATGCTCTATATTCTGCGTTTTTCACGCAACGCAGGCCCCATAGAAGTGAATGGGGTTGCGTGAAAATCGCAAGCATCCGCAAGCAAGTGTGGATGCGGTGCGATTTTCACGCATGGTTGCTAGGTGACAGTCTATTCACTGTATTATTTTCCCTTATAACATGGTTATAAGGGAAAATAATAGCATTCTGAATACAGAATGCTTAGTAGGTGATCAATTGAGGGTTAAAAAATAAATAAAAAAATTAACTCACCTTCTCCTATTGTTCGCGTAGTTCCCGGTCTCTTCTTTACTTCTCAAAAGATGAACTATCGGCTAGGACCTGTGGTGACGTCAGATCACATGCTCCAATCACATGGTCCATCACCACGGTAATGTACCATGTGATTGGAGCATGTGATCTGACGTCACCAAAGGTCCTTTAGCCCACAGCTCATCATTAAAGAAGTAAAGAAGAGACTGGGAACTACGCGAACAAGAGGAGAAGGTGAGTTATTTTTTTTATTTTTTTTTAACCCTCAATTGATCACCTACTAAGCATTCTGTATTCAGAATGCTATTATTTTCCCTTATAACCATGTTATAAGGGAAAATAATAAAATCTACACAACACCTAACCCAAGCCCGAACTTCTGTGAAGAAGTTCGGGTTTGGGTACCAAACATGCGTGATTTTTCTCACGCGAGTGCAAAACGCATTACAATGTTTTGCACTCGCTCGGAAAAATCACGGGTGTTCCCGCAACGCACCCGCACATTTTCCCGCAACGGCCGTGTGAAAGAGGCCTAAGAGATTATATTCTGGGACCTCTGCACAGAAAGAACTCATGAACACTGGGGAAAAATTACTAAAGCCAGCACTTCATACACTGACTTTAAATTTAACAAAATTGTTAAGAGGCACACCTCGGAAGATAAGTGCACCAGAAACTGACCTTTAGATTTAAATCTTTTTGCCGCGTAGACCCCAGCTTTTTAAGGAAAGCGGTGAGCGCAATATAAAAGGAGGAAATTCAAATTTCATTTTTTTTGTACAAAACTGGTTTGAGTAAGTTTTTCACCCTTATGGTGTTTTCTGTGGTCTTTTCTTTTTATTTTTTTTAAGTGCTTTTTCAAATTGTTGTACATTATCCTGTTTTCTTATATCTCCTATATCCTTTGTTTCCTGGCTTGCTATTGTCTCAATAAAGCTTGATAGGTAAATTACGTTATTTGGGAAAATAAGAATATTTTGTTTCATTTTCCAGTAAGCGACTCCCATGGACCTCTCCATTTATCTTCCTGTCGTGAAGCAGAAGACAACAATACCACACAAGCTAATTCAATTACTCCTAATGCACCCTCAGTCCTTCACAGCGAAGATCTATCCACCGATACCACTGGTCACAAGAAACCTTTATCTAATCGGTCACTGACTGGCAAGCAAATAACTGGAAATAGAAGGAGGGAAATCTTTTCCAGTGGTAAACATTTTATAAAGAAATCTAATATTTCTTTGCATGAGAGAAATCGCAGAGATAAAAGGCCATTTTCATGCTCAGAATGTGGGAAATGTTTTACCAGGAAATTCATTCTAGTTGGACATCAAAGAACTCACACAGGAGAGAAGCCGTATTCATGTTCAGAATGTGGGAAATGTTTTAGTCGGAAATCATATTTTGATAGACATCAGAGAACTCACAATGGAGAGAAGCTATTTCCATGTTCAGAATGCGAAAAATGTTTTATTCAAAAATCTGATTTTGAGAGACATCAGAGAACTCACACAGGGGAGAAACCATTTTTATGTCATGAATGTGGGAAATGTTTCCGTAACCAATCAAATCTTTCGGAACATCTAAGAATTCACACAGGAGAGAAGCCATTTTCATGTTCAGAATGTGAGAAATGTTTTAGTTTGAAATCATCTCTTCTTTTTCATCAGCAAACTCACAGAAGAGAGAAGCCATTTCCATGCTCAGAATGTGGAACGTGTTTTGCAGATAACATAGCTCTTCTTAATCATCAGCATTCACAGTGTGAGAAACATTTTAGTCAGGATCTTGATAGACATCAGAGAGCTTACACAGGAGAGAAACCATTTGTATGTCTTGAATGTGGGAATTGTTTTAGTCGAAAATCATCTCTTGCAGGACATCTAAGAATCCACACAGGAGACAAACCATTTTCATGTTCCAAATGCAGGAAATGTTTTAATCATAAATCAGATCTGGATAGACATCAGAGAACTCATACAGGGGAGAAGCCATTTGCATGTTCTGAATGTGGGAAAAGTTTTATTCGGAAATCACAACTTGTGAGTCATCTCAAACTCCACTTAGGGGTGAAGCCATTTTCATGTGCAGAATGTGGGAAATGTTTTAGTCAAAAATTATATCTTAATAGACATCATAGGTTTCACATTGGAGAGAAGCCATTTTCATGCTCAGAATGTGGGAAATGTTTTATTCAGAAATCAGATCTTGGTAGACATCAGAGAACTCACACAGGGGAGAAACCATTTGTATGTTCTGAATGTGGGAAGTGTTTTTCTAGGAGAATAAATCTTAGGGACCATCAAAGAGTTCACACAGGAGAGAATGTATCTATGTGTCCTGAATGTGGGAAACGTTTTAGCCGTAAATCAAATCTTGAGGAACATCTAAGAGTTCACACAGGAGAAAAGCCGTTTTCTTGCTCAGAATGTGGAACATGTTTTACCTATAAAATAGATCTTCTTCGTCATCAGAGAACTCACACAGGAGAGAAGCCATTTTTATGCGCTGAATGTGGAAAGTGTTTCCGCCTGAAATCAGGTCTTGTTCAACATCAGAGGACTCACACAAAAAAGAAGCCATTGTAATGTTCAGATTGTGGAAGGAGAAGTGCTTCATTGTAGGACCTTTTGCCAAACAGTGCCTTCTGATGTCTAGATAACATATTACATGAACCTTATACACTATACAATATAACAAAGAATATAAGTCACATGTCCGTTGACCATTGGATTATCTGCACCAGTCGCATCTTACTTCTTAAGGACCCTTCTAGAGATCAATAAACTTGTTCAGGTTTGACGAATGTTTAAAAAAGTTCACGTCGGACCCAAACTGGTTTGGGCCGAACCAGATTGGCTCCAATTGCAATTGGTATATAACTCCCTCTAGTCTCCTAGGACTCAGAATTTTTTAGGAAAACATGTTAGGCTACTTTCACACTGGCGTTTTGGTTTCCGTTTGTGAAATCCGTTTCAGGGCTCTCACAAGCGGTCCAAAACGGATCAGTTTTGCCCTGATGCATTCTGAATAGAAAAGGATCCGCTCAGAATGCATGTGTTTACCTCCATTCCGCTCTGGAGGCGGACACCAAAACGCTGCTTGCAGTGTTTTGGTGTCCGCCTGACGATGCGGAGGCAAACTGATCCGTCCTGACACACAATGTAAGTCACTGACACAATAGAAAACTGATCCGTCCCCCATTGACTTGCAATGGTGTTCAAGACGGATCCGTTTTGGCTATGTTACAAATAATACAAACGGATCCGTTCTGAACGGATGCATGCGGTTGCATTATCTGAACGGAAGCGTTTGTGCAGATCCATGACGGATCCGCACCAAACGCGAGTGTGAAGTAGCCTTATCGCTTTGTTTTTTTCTCTCACCCCTCCCCAAGCTTTTGAACGCAAAAACAGCAATAGTAAATAATGTCTGAGTGACGCTGACATAAATGGCTATGGGTAAACGCACCTTTGATGGCGTTAACAAACAGCGTGTTTAAAAACGCACATCGGCGTCACATGTGTTATATGTTTTCATATTCCAAAGCTTCCAAAAATTGTCCCTTATTTGCAGGCAGATGCTTAAACACGCACAGTGTTTTGGGGGTAAAAAATAAATTTAAAAAAACATTTGATTGTTGGGGGACCAAGCGTCCAAAGATTATGCCTTGACGGGGTCAGAATGGCTGCCCATACCACATGCACAAGTTTTAATTTTCAGAAGTAAAAGGGATCATTGTAAATGAGCCTAGAAAAATTCTCCCTTTTAATTAGGAGCTGCAGCATTGCATTTTTAATGTGGAAAGGGTAGCATATCAAAAGGCACGTGACCGCTATAGCAGCATGGAGGCGGCGGCAGCAGTGATACCGGCAGGCAGCAGTAGCCGTATGGAACATGAGGGCAGGCAGACAGCAACGAGTCGCATTTTGGTAGGCAGACATTTAAACCCTTTTTTTTTTTTCTCTGCTGTGTACCTGGTTAAGAGGAGTGGTTTGTGCTTCCAGGTGCTATTATTGCATTGCTGAACTCTTACTGAGCTCGCTCTAACTGGGGCTTGCTGTACTAAGTGGAGTTTAAAGAACCGGAGTGCAAGACAAGGAGCAAGAAACTAAGGTTTGATATATTTTGCTTGAGTGTTGTTGGCTTGATTCTAGCTAGTCCTCCAACTACAGCAGACAAGGTCTAAATCTAACTCATATTTACTGTTTTTCTTCTTTACTGTTCATCCACATTTAAGCATGTGCTCCATGGACAATGTTACTAAGTGTGTGTCCTGTGCAATGTATGCGTGCCTTGAAGAGCCATTCGAGGGTGAATACATTTGCACTAGATGCAATCATGTTGCATGTTTGAAGGCCCAGATCTTGGATCTAAATAAGCAGCTTGAAATACTTGGGCATTGCAAAACTGGAGAGAGGCTTAGACCTCACTGTGCAGGCATTGGCTGGGGTCAGTGAAATGGAGGTGGGAGGAGGAGGGCAAGATCGGGACTATCAGGTCAGCAGTTGGGTTAATGTAGGAAGAAGGGGTAGAGGGAAAAGTGCCAGGGAGGCTAGTCCTGATCTGGAACGCTTTTTTAAATATGCCTGTTTGGCTGATATTAGGGATGAAAGCCCAGAGCCAGCAACACTGCAGCAGGGCATTTCTCCTAGCAACCAGGAGGATGACCGCTGCAGGCAGGGCCGGCCTTTGGGGTGTGCGGGCTGTGCGGCCGCACAGGGCGCCATAGCAACAGAGGCGCTGGGCGGCCGACAGCTCGCAATGTAATATGCGGCAGCAGGCGAGGCGGCACTTGTGTTCTGAGTTCTCCCTCGGGGCGCCCCCTCCCCTGTCTGACCTGATTCGTTCCTCCTCCCCTGTGTCTGACCTGCCTGCTGCCCCCGCCGCTGCCAATAAGAAGAGAGACGGGAGGAGGAGGGGATGGGCTGTGGCCACTGTGCCACCAATGAAGATAACTGACCTGAAATACAAATACAGGAGGCGGGTGCCGGAATCAAATAGCCGGCACCCGACCTCTGTGACAGGGAGCTGCGATCAGCTGCAGTTGAGTTAACCCCTCAGGTACCGCACCTGAAGGGTTAACTCAACTGCAGCTGATCGCAGCTCCCTGTCACAGAGGTCGGGTGCCGGCTATGCCTCCTGTATTTGTATAAGAAACGTTGGTGGCACAGTGCGCCCCCCCCCAACACCCCAGTATAAGAAACATTGGTGGCTCAGTGGGAAGTGCCAATGACTGTTAAAAAATAATTTAAAAAAATTAACTCACCTCCTCCAGTTGATCGCGTAGCTGCCGGTCTCCTGTTTCTTCAGGACCTGTGGTGACGTCACTGAGCTCATCACATGACCCATTACCATGGTGATGTATCATGTGATGAGCACAGTGATGTCACCACAGGTCCTTTGACAGGTCATGAAGAAAGAACAGAAGACGATCAGTTGGAGGAGGTGAGTTAATTATTTTTTAACCCTCATTGGCACTGCCCACTGCGCCACCAATGTTTATTATATTGGGGGGGGGGGTGCACTGCACCACCAATGTTTATTATATTAGGGGGGGCGCACTGTGCAAATGTTTATTATATTGGGGGGGCCCACTGCGCCACCAATGTTTATCATACTGGGGTGTTGGGGGGGGCGCACTGCGCCACCAATGTTTATTATATTGGGGGGGGGTGCACTGCGCCACCAATGTTTATTATATTGGGTGGGGGGGTGCACTGCACCACCAATGTTTGTTATATTGGGGGGGCGCACTGCGCTCATGTTATATTGGGGGGGCACACTGCGCCAATGTTTATTATATTGGGGGGCCCACTGCGCCACCAATGTTTATACTGGGGTGTTGGGGGGGCGCACTGCGCCACCAATGTTTATTATACTGGGGGGGCCCACTGCGCCACCAATGTTTATTATACTGGGGGGGGGGTGCACTGCGCCACCAATGTTTATTATATTGGGGGGGGGCGCACTGCGCCACCAATGTTTATTATATTGGGGGGGGCGCACTGCGCACAACGACGGGTTAGGGAAATTTCACAGCAGAGTGCGCATGCGCTGGGAGCCTCGCCGGCGGTTAGGGTAGGGAAAAATTATGGGCCAGTGCACAGGTGCGGTGATCGGATGGATGTTCTCAGCTGGACACCGGCCGACACTGCGCATGCGCTGGGAGCCTCACCAGCGGTTAGGGTAGGGAAAAAGCACTGGCCCGTACGTAATTTTTCCCTTCCATAACCGCTGGTGAGGCTCCCGGTGCATGCGCAGTGTCGGCCGGTGTCCAGCTGAGAACATCCATCCGATCACTGCGCCTGCGCACTGGCCCATAGTTTTTCCCTACCCTAACCGCCGGCGAGGCTCCTGGCGCATGCGCACTCTGCTGTGAAATTTCCCTAACCTGTCGTTGTGCGCCTGCGCAGCGCGGCACACCTCCTCACGTCATGTCCGGTGCGACCGGAAGTGACGAAGGTAGGGAAATCTCACGAAGTAGGGAAGTATAACATTACACCGGCCTTTGGGGTGTGCGGGCTGGTAACTACTTGGTTGGTAACTACTTTTTTTGAGGGGGGGGGGGGGGGCGCCACAAGGTTAGCTCGCACAGGGCGCCTGAACACCTAAGGCCGGCCCTGGCTGCAGGAAGGATGGGAAAAGGAGTGCAGCAAAGGTCTGGCAGATGCTGGTGGTAGGGGACTCTATTATTAGGAGGACAAACGGTCATCTGTCGCCGAGACCGTGAATGCCGAACAGTGTGTTGTCTTCTGGGTGCTCGGGTTCGGCATATTGCGGATCAGATTGCTGGGTGGGGCTGGGGAAGACGCGTCGGTCATGGTATACATTGGCAACAATGACAAAGTCAGCGGGAGATGGAAGGTCCTTAAAAATTATTTTAGGGCAGTGTTTCCCAACCAGTTTGCCTCCAGCTGTTGCAAAACTACAACTCCCAGCATGCCCGCACAGCCAAAGGCTGTCTGGGCATGCTGGGAGTTGTAGTTTTGCAACAGCTGGAGGCACACTGGTTGGGAAACACTGTTTTAGGGAACTAGGAGAGAAGCTCAAGTCTAGTACCTCCAAAGTAGTGTTTTCAGAACTACTACCAGTGCCACGAGCGTCACCAGAGAGACAACGGGAGCTTAGGGAGTTAAATAAGTGGCTCAGAAGCTGGTGCAGGAAGGAAGGGTTTGGGTTCATGGAGAACTGGACTGCCTTCTCTGTCGGTGACAGGCTCTACAGTTGGGACGGGATGCACCTTAATGGGGAGGGTGCAACTGCCCTGGGGGGAAAATGGTTAGATGGCTGGAGGAGCTTTTAAACTAGGATCTGTGGGGAGGGTGGGGGGTCATACTAATCAGGGGGGTAGATAGAGTAGGGATTTAGTGGGGGCTGGGGTTAGTGAGGAAAATGGGGACAAGACTGGGCAGAACTATACACCAATGAAAAATTGAACTGCTGGTAACAAGAACCTGTTACATACAGACATCAACCAAGGTAACCCAAAAATCCTGGATATTCACTTTACAGGTAATAGTAATTTAAAATGTATTTTCACAAATGCCAGAAGTCTAGTTAGAAAAATAGGGGAGCTGGAGGCTCTGGTACTAGAAGAACACATAGATATAGTTGGTGTGGCTGAGATATGGTTGGACTCTTCACATGACTGGGCTGTTAATATTAAAGGTTTTACACTATTTAGGAAAGACGGGGTCAATAGAAAAGGAGGTGGCGTGTGCCTGTGTGAGGAGTGATCTGAAGACAAGTGTGAAAGAGGCAATTGTGGGTGAGGATGTGGAAACCTTATTGGTGGAAGTTCAAAGGGATATAAACACTGAAAAAATAATACTTGGTGTAATCTATAGACCCCCTAACATCACAGAGGAGATAGAAGCTCAACTGTATAACCAAATAAAGCGGGCGGCACAGGCTGGTACAGTGGTCATAATTGGATATTTTAACTTCCCAGACATTGACTGGGGTCATGATTATGTCAGAATATTTATACTGCTCTGATTAACAGTCCATATTTATGTAAACAAATTAGGATCTATAATAGAGGAGATTCCAATTTGTTCTCATAAACAACAAGCTCACCAGAGCTCTTGATCTGCGTTGAATTGAAGACAAAAAAAAACAAACGGTTGTAAACAAAATATATATTTACTAATAATAATTCAGTGCAAAATAATCAATATAATGTAAAAATGGGTTACAATCCAATAATAATCAATTATAAAATTGGTAACAATGGTAAAAAAAATAAAACCTGATATGGAACTAAGAAACCCCAAATAACCTAAAGAATATGCCTCTAATCAGTAATATAATTAGATATCTTACTAATGACCCAGGGAGACAATTCCTTAACCGTATACTTGATTTCTCCCAGCCATAGATGTATTAGATCTTCATCATATTTCCTTACATAGATATATATAGATTCAACCATATATGACTAGAACTAAAATCCGTTCTTTGGAGATGATAAATAGATACATTTTACATATATATCTTTGTATCTCCCTAGGTCAAAATTATACCATTGAGGCTGCAGGTACAATGATCCCAAATTAATCTAGATCCTACACACAGGATATAATTGATGTAATATATAGATATAATTAATTAATTTCCTAATATCCAGAAGGAAATTTTATACTATACCAAGAATCGGCCTGGAAGAAATCAGAGTCAAGGTTCAGGAATGTAGTATGGTCAGGTCCTATTCCCTCCTCTCTTAGTCTCCTTGCTGTGGTGGTTGTTCCTTGGATAGATTGATTGAGTGATCAAGGGATGATCTTATGAAGTGATGATCTCCCCTATCAGCTTATGCTGCCTTTTTATCCCTCTCAGGAAGGGGCTTGGTCAGGTTAATCAACAATTAGTGACATCAGTTGTGACCCCCTCCCCCTCAGACTGATGAGTAAATGGTTTTAAAAATCTCCTTTTATGGTGTGGACAATGGTTTAACACATTAAGCAGACTTGTCATAAATGACGATGAGTGAGCAACACTAATATTTGTTCCCGAGTAGACCTGGATAATTCCATGAATAGCGTAGGACTTCGGATTGCGTGACTATACTGGAAGTCAAGATAAGTGTACATATAATTGTTTGGTAACAGACAACATTCTATTGTATCCCTTTGGACCAGTCAAAGTCCTGACTGGTAAATCAGTTGAGGAGTGTGAAGAACACTAAGTCCACATAAACCTATAACCATATTAACCTTACTTTATGCTAAAACATAGGTAAACTTGATGATAATTTTTATATGATTACATTTCCATCTTATTTCTAAAACCTAAGCGTCTAAGATATAAAAAAAACGATTTGATACATATGCAAATTAAATGGAGTTGAGTCCTGTCCCTGAGATGAGTCAGAGACGGGACTCCTACCAGGTTAATTTGCATATGTATCAAATCTTTTTTACACAATAAAAGCACAAAGAGCTATGGGGACTGGGTATTGCGGATGTGCTAGCGGTGATCTAGCAACCCATGTCCTCAGCTCTATACACAAAATCCCGATGACAGGTTCCCTTTAAGTATTCAGTTCAAGAGACTTGAATTCACCTTCTGTCCTCTTTTGAAAACCTGGACACAATGGCTGACAATTCAGCACAGATACCAGAATATAAAAAAATAAAAGGTTTAATATTTTTATTTATATATATATACATATACAGTACAGACCAAAAGTTTGGACACACCTTCTCATTCAAATAGTTTTTTTTATTTTCATGACTATGAAAATTGTAGATTCACACTGAAGGCATCAAAACTATGAATTAACACATGTGGAATTATATACATAACAAACAAGTGTAAAACAACTGAACATATGTCATATTCTAGGTTCTTCAAAGTAGCCACCTTTTGCTTTGATTACTGCTTTGCACACTCTTGGCATTCTCTTGATGAGCTTCAAGAGGTAGTCACCTGAAATGGTCTTCCAACAGTCTTGAAGGAGTTCCCAGAGATGCTTAGCACTTGTTGGCCCTTTTGCCTTCACTCTGCGGTCCAGCTCACCCCAAACCATCTTGATTGGGTTCAGGTCCGGTGACTGTGGAGGCCAGGTCATCTGGCGCAGCACCCCATCTCTCTCCTTCATGGTCAAATAGCCCTTGCTTTCAAAGTTTTCCCAATTTTTCGGCTGACTGACTGACCTTCATTTCTTAAACCTTTAAGGACACAGGGCGTACAGGTACGCCCTTGTGCCCTGGTACTTAAGGACACAGGGCGTACCTGTACGCCCTGTGTATTTTCAATCACCGGCGGGCGGTGATCGGAACCCCGTGCCTGCTCAAATCATTGAGCAGGCACTTGGGGCAAATGCGCCGGGGGGTCCAGTGACCCCCCCCATGTATGTGATCGCAGAAAACCGCAGGTCAATTCAGACCTGCGGTTTTCTGCGTTTCCGGGTTATTCGGGTCTCTGAAGACCCGATAACCCGGAACAGGATGATGATGGTGGTGTGATTTCACTCGACCAATCACCATCCAGCGATCCTGAGTGGTGATGGTGACACCCCTGTCCCTGTGCAAGGTACCGCGGCAATGGTCCTCAAGCCCGATTGTATCGTCGACTACAATCGGTATATGGGAGAAGTTGATCTCTCGGATCAAGTCCTCAAGCCATATAACGCCATGCGCAAAACCCGGGCATGGTACAAAAAAGTTGCGGTCTACTTGGTACAGGTTGCCATGTACAACTCTTTTGTACTATCCCGAAGCGCTGGCAGCACAGGGACATTCCTCCAGTTCTATGAGGCAGTCCTCATGGCCCTGATCTTTTCGGACCGGGAAAGAGCAGGCCGGAGTACCTCGGGAACTGTAGGCGCCCGGATCGTCCCTGGCCAACACTTTCCAGGTGTGGTCCCCCATACTGGAAAGAAGGGACGAACCCCAAAAAAGTGCAGAGTGTGTCGCAGGAGGGGGATGCGGAAGGACACGACTACTCAGTGCGACACGTGCCCCGATCATCCGGGCCTCTGCATTGACGGTTGCTTCAGGGAGTATCACACTTCCATGGAGTACTAAATTTATATCCCAATTTAGCACTGACATCGGATAAAAAAAAATGGTTCTCAGACTTGAGACACCCAAAAAAACAAAAATAATTTATTAAAAGTAGACATATTAGGTATCGCCGCGTCGGTAATAATCTCCTCTATAAAAATACCCCATGACCTAACCCCCCAGATTAACACGGTCCAGAAAAAAAAAAGGTGCAAAAAAAGTGTTTTTTTTTGTCACCTTACATAATAAAACGTTTAATAGCAAGCGATCAAAAAGTCATATAGCCCCCAAAATAGTGCCAATAAAACCGTCGTCTTAACCCGCAAAAAATGAGCCCCCACATAAGATAATCGGATAAAATAAAAAAATAAAAAATGACTCAGACTTTAGAGATACCCAAAAAAAAAAATTGTATCAAAAAAGATAATATAGTCAAAAACCTAAATAATTTTAAAAAGAAAAGTAGACTTATTAGGTATTGCCGCGTCCGTAAGAATTTCCTCTATAAAAATATCCCATGACCTAACCCCCCAGATTAACACGGTTAAAAAAAATAAATAAAAAAAGGTGCCAAAACCGCTATTTTTGGCACTTTTCCATTTCAATCCGTTTTTTCCGGTAACAAAACAAGGGTTAACTACCAAACAAAACTTAATTTTATTACCCTGATACTGCAGTTTACAGAAACGCCACATTTGTGGTCGTAAACTGCTGTATCAGTAAAAGGGAGGCCGCAAAAGGAAAGGACCGACATGGTTTCTGGAAGGCCGATTTTGATGGCCTTTTTTTATTGACACCATGTCCCATTTGAAGCTCCCCTGATGCACCCCTAGAGTAAAAACTCCCTAAAAGTGACCCCATCTAAGAAACTACACCCCTCAAGGTATTCAAAACTGATTATACAAACTTTATTAACCCTTTAGGTGTTCCTCAACAGTTAATGGCAAATGGAGATGAAATTTCAGAATTTCAATTTTTGGTAACCTTGCCTCACAAAAATGTAATATAGAGCAACCAAAAATCATATTTACCCTAAAAATAGTCCCCAAAAAATGCCACCTTATCCCGTAGTTTCCAAAATGGGGTCACTTTTAGGGAGTTTCTACTCCAGGGGTGCATCAGAGGGGTTGAAACAGGACACGGTGTAAATAAACCGGTCCATAAAAATCAGCCCTCCAAAAACCAAACGGCGCACCTTTCCCTCTACGCCCCGCTGTGTGGCCGTACAGTAGTTTACGGCCACATATTGGGTGTTTCTGTAAACGATATTTACAAATGCCTAACTAGGCAGAGAAACCTATCTTGACCCAGGTATTTAAAACTTCACTTTTATTGAGGTAGTTCTAAAAGTATATATATTGTATATGTGCGACATGCACCCTTTAATTGAAATAAAGACAACCAAAGAATGAAAGGTTAAAAATAGCGTCGCTGCCCATTTGCCCCTGAAGAAGCCAGAAATCTGGCGAAACATGTCGGGGGGCAGTAACAGATTTTAACTGCATTGCACCTCCTCACTGGTCACCACAGCTTCACGGTCACCCAGCCGATGGTGTCTGGTGCAGTTTAAATATTCAGTTGGTTTGAGTACAGCTGCTGAACACTGCATCTCTGTGCGTTTTCAGTCATTTAATCATTTCAGTCTGAGAATAAACGCTTTAAGCGACATATATGAACGGTGGGCAGTGTTCTCCCTCCCACGCCACCTTTCAAGGGTATCAAGACTACCCTCCACAGCGTGCAGTGAACCGCTGACGGCGTCAAGGCAGTGTGTAGCTCCGCCAGTGACAGTGGTACCTTGTCTATAGGGACATGCAGTGAGAGATAGAGCAATTCTCCCCTCCCCTTACTTAGTGCAGGTATCATCGCTATCATAGTTGAGGTGCTTTGTATTTTTAACCTTTCATTCTTTGGTTGTCTTTATTTCAATTAAAGGGTGCATGTCGCACATATACAATATATATACTTTTAGAACTACCTCAATAAAAGTGAAGTTTTAAATACCTGGGTCAAGATAGGTTTCTCTGCCTAGTTAGGCATTTGTAAATATCATATAGTAAATAACCTTACCCAGGTTGGTCCCAATATATATATATTAAAGTGTTTCTGTAAACGGCAGAGTCAGGGCAATAAAGATACAGTCTTGTTTGGCTGTTAACCCTTGCTTTGTTAGTGGAAAAAATGGGTTAAAATGGAAAATAAGGCAAAAATATGAAATTTTCAAATTTCATCCCCATTTGCCAATAACTCTTGTGCAACACCTAAAGGGTTAACGACGTATGTAAAATCAGTTTTGAATACCTTGAGAGGTGTAGTTTCTTAGATGGGGTCACTTTTAGGGAGTTTCTACTCTAGGGGTGCATCAGGGGGCTTCAAATGGGACATGGTGTAAATAAACCGGTCCATAAAAATCAGCCCTCCAAAAACCAAACGGTGCACCTTTCACTCTATGCCCCGCTGTGTGGCCGTACAGTAGTTTACGGCCACATATTGGGTGTTTCTGTAAACGGCAGAGTCAGGGCAATAAATATACAGTCTTGTTTGGCTGTTAACCCTTGCTTTGTTAGTGGAAAAAATGGGTTAAAATGAACAATTAGACAAAAAAATGAAATTCTCAAATTTCATCCCAATTTGCCAATAACTCTTGTGCAACACCTAAAGGGTTAACGACATATGTAAAATCAGTTTTGAATACCTTGAGGGGTGTAGTTTCTTAGATGGGGTCACTTTTAGGGAGTTTCTACTCTAGGGGTGCATCAGGGGGCTTCAAATGGGACATGGTGTAAATAAACCGGTCCATAAAAATCAGCCCTCCAAAATCCAAACGGCGCACCTTTCACTCTACGCCCCGCTGTGTGGCCGTACAGTAGTTTACGGCCACATATTGGGTGTTTCTGTAAACGGCAGAGTCAGGGCAATAAAGGTACAGTCTTGTTTGGCTGTTAACCCTTGCTTTGTTAGTGAAAAAAAATGGGTTAAAATGAAAAATTTGACAAAAAAATGAAATTCTCAAATTTCACCCCCATTTGCCAATAACTCTTGTGCAACACCTAAAGGGTTAACGACGTATGTAAAATCTGTTTTGAATACCTTGAGGGGTGTAGTTTCTTAGATGGGGTCATTTTTGGGTGGTTTCTATTATGTAAGCCTCGCAAAGTGACTTCAGACCTGAACTGGTCCCTAAAAATTTAGTTTTTGTAAATTTCAGAAAAAATTCAAGATTTGCTTCTAAACTTCTAAGCCTTATAACATCCCCAAAAAATAAAATATCATTCCCAAAATAATTCAAACATGAAGTAGACATATGGGGAATGTAAAGTCATCACAATTTTTGGGGGTATTACTATGTATTACAGAAGTAGAGAAACTGAAACTGTGAAATTTGCAAATTTTTCCAAATTTTTGTTAAATTAGGTATTTTTTGGTGCAAAAAAAATTTTTTTTTTTACTTCATTTTACCAGTGTCATGAAGTACAATATGTGACGAAAAAACTATCTCAGAACGGCCTGGATAAGTCAAAGCGTTTTAAAGTTATCAGCACTTAAAATGACACTGGTCAGATTTGCAAAAAATGGCCTGGTCCTAAGGTGTAAAAAGGCTGTGTCCTTAAGGGGTTAAAGTAATGATGGCCACTCGTTTTTCTTTACTTAGCTGCTTTTTTCTTGCCATAATACAAATTCTAACAGTCTATTCAGTAGGACTATCAGCTGTGTATCCACCTGACTTCTCCTCAACGCAACTGATGGTCCCAACCCCATTTATAAGGCAAGAAATCCAACTTATTAAACCTGACAGGGCACACCTGTGAAGTGAAAACCATTTCAGGGGACTACCTCTTGAAGCTCATCAAGAGAATGCCAAGAGTGTGCAAAGCAGTAATCAAAGCAAAAGGTGGCTACTTTGAAGAACCTAGAATATGACATATTTTCAGTTGTTTCACACTTGTTTGTTATGTATACAATTCCACATGTGTCAATTCATAGTTTTGATGCCTTCAGTGTGAATCTACAATTTACATAGTGATGAAAATAAAGAAAACTCTTTGAATGAGAAGGTGTGTCCAAACTTTTGGTCTGTACTGTACATACAGTCAGGTCCATAAATATTGGGACATCGACACAATTGTAAAATGTTTGGCTCTATACACCACCACAATGGATTTGAAATGAAACTAACAAGATGTGCTTTACCTGCAGACTGTCAGCTTTAATTTGAGAGTATTTACATCCAAATCAGGTGAACGGTGTAGGAATTACAACAGTTTGCATATGTGCCTCCCACTTGTTAAGGGACCAAAAGTAATGGGACAATTGGCTTCTCAGCTGTTATTCCCTCATTATCCCAATTACAATGAGCAGATAAAAGGTCCAGAGTTCATTTCAAGTGTGCTATTTGCATTTGGAATCTGTTGCTGTCAACTCTCAAGATGAGAGCCAAATAGCTGTCACTATCAGTGAAGCAAGCCATCATTAGGCTGAAAAAACAAAACAAACCCATCAGAGAGATAGCAAAAACATTAGGCGCGGCCAAAACAACTGTTTGGAACATTCTTAAAAAGAAGGAACGCACCGGTGAGCTCACCAACACCAAAAGTCCCAGAAGACCACGGAAAACAACTGTGGTGGATGACCGAAGGATTTTTTCCCTGGTGAAAAACACATCCTTCAAAACAGTTGGCCAGATCAAGAACACTCTCCAGGAGGTAGGTGTATGTGTGTCAAAGTCAACAATCAAGAGAAGACTTCACCGGAGTGAATACAGAGGGTTCACCACAAGATGCAAACCATTGGTGAGCCTCAAAAACAGGAAGGCCAGATTAGAGTTTGCCAAATGACATCTAAAAAAGCCTTCACAGTTCTGGAACAACATCCTATGGACAGATGAGACCAAGATCAACTTGTACCAGAGTGATGGGAAGAGAAGAGTATGGAGAAGGAAAGGAACTGCTCATGATCCTAAGCATACCACCTCATCAGTGAAGCATGGTGGTGATAGTGTCATGGCGTGGGCATGTATGGCTGCCAATAGAACTGGTTCTCTTGTATTTATTGATGATGTGACTGCTGATAAAAGCAGCAGGATGAATTCTGAAGTGTTTCAGGCAATATTATCTACTCATATTCAGCCAAATGCTTCAGAACTCATTGGACGCCATTTCACAGTGCAGATGGACAATGACCCAAAGCATACTGCAAAAGCAACCAAAGAGTTTTTTAAGGGAAAGAAGTGGAATGTTATGCAATGGCCAAGTCAATCACCTGACCTGAATCCGATTGAGCATGCATTTCACTTGCTGAAGACAAAACCGAAGGGAAAATGCCCCAAGAACAAGCAGGAACTGAAGACAGTTTCCGTAGAGGCCTGGCAGAGCATCACCAGGGATGAAACCCAGCGTCTGGTGATGTCTATGCGTTCCAGACTTCAGGCTGTAATTGACTGCAAAGGATTTGCAACCAAGTATTAAAAAGTGAAAGTTTGATTTATGATTATTATTCTGTCCCATTACTTTTGGTCCCTTAACAAGTGGGAGGCACATATGCAAACTGTTGTAATTCCTACACCGTTCACCTGATTTGGATGTAAATACCCTCAAATTAAAGCTGACAGTCTGCAGTTAAAGCACATCTTGTTCGTTTCATTTGAAATCCATTGTGGTGGTGTATAGAGCAAAAAATTTTAGAATTGTGTCGATGTCCCAATATTTATGGACCTGACTGTATATGATGGATTCTTTTATATTCAAAAGTTCTGACCGTTCTGCCTCAACTGCAAAGAGGAGAAAATTCCTCAACTTGCTGCAGGACCACTTTATGGGCTAGTTTGTAGAAGCTCCCACTAGGGGCAATGCTCTGTTGGATTTGGTAATTTCTAATGATGCAGAGCTTGTTGGAACTGTTACTCTTCCGGAAACACTAGGTAATAGTGACCACAATATAATTATATTCCCCCTAAACTATAAGAAGCAAACTCTGTCAGGCAGAGCAAAGACACTGAATTTTAAAAAAGCTAATTTCCCTGGGTTGAGGGCAGCATTTCAGGGCATAGACTGGGAGCAGCTACTGTCACATAATAATACTGAGGATAAATGGGAGAGCTTTAAATCCATATTAAGTAATTACACAAAAAATATATATTCCTTTAGGTAACAAGTATAAACGGCTAAAATTAAACCCCCCCCCCCCCCCATGGCTTACAGCTACTGTAAAAATGGCAATAAAAGACAAAAAGAGGGCATTTAAAAAATACAAAACTGAGGGGTCAGCTGTAGCGTTTAAAGATTACAAAGGCCTTAATAAAATCTGTAAAAAGGAGGTAAAATTAGCACAAGTACAAAACGAACAGCATGTGGCAAAAGAGAGCAAAACAAAATCCATTTAAAAAAATATATATATAAATGTTAAAAAACCAAGGTCTGAGCAGATAGGTCCCCTAAATAATGGTAAAATGGAGGGTATCCACTGAAGATAAAGAAAAGGCAGAGTTACTAAATGTTTTTTTTTTTAGCTCTGTATATACAAAAGAAAAGAAAGGAGCTGATATCTATGGTGCTGGGGCTGTTAGTACATCCAGTATTATACTCAATTTGTTTAACTGTAGATATGGTCCAAGATAAGTTGAATAAGGTAAATGTGAACAAGGCTCTGGGCCCAGATGGATTATACCCAAGAGTGCTTAAAGAGCTCAGTTCAGTCATTGCTGCACCCCTGTTTATAATTTCTAAAGATTCTCTAGGAACTGGTACAGTGCCAAGTGATTGGCGCATTGCAAACGTGGTGCCCATATTTAAAAAAGGATATAGGTCCTCCACAGGTAATTATAGACCAGTTAGTTTAACTTCTGTTGTGGGAAAAATGTTTGAAGGACTCTTAAGGGACTATATACAGGAGTATGTGACTGTAAGTAATATTATAAGTGATAACCAGCATGGGTTTACCAAGGACAGAAGTTGTCAGACTAACCTGATTTGTTTTTATGAGGAGGTGAGTAGTAGCCTGGACAGAGGGACGGCTGTGGATGTAGTGATTCTGGATTTTGCAAAGGATTTTGATATTGTCCCTCATAGACGTTTAATAGGTAAAGTAAGGTCTATAGGCTTGGAAAGTATAGTTTGTAATTGGATTGAAAACTGGCTGACGGACCGTGTCCAAAGAGTTGTGGTCAATGATTCCTATTTAGCAGGGGTAGGCAACCTCTGTTGCTCCAGCTGTTGCGAAACTAAAACTCCCAGCATGCATACTTTCTCTTCTCTTCTCTGGGCATTGTAGTTTCACAACAGCTGGAGTGCCGAAGGTTGCTGATCACTGCTATTCAGAATGGTCCCAGGTTATAAGTGGTGACCCCAAGGTCCAGTGTTGGGTCCTCTATTATTTAATTTATTTATTTATGATATTTACGGGATTAATAACACCATTACTATTTTTGTAGATGAAACTAAGCTGTGTAGTATTGTGCAGTCTATGGAAGATGTCCACACACTACAAGCTGACTAGGACACTCTGAGTGATTGGGCATCAACTTGGGAAATGAGGTTCGATGTGGATAAATGTAAAGTTCTGCATCTTGGTAGTAATAATCTCTGTGCTTCATATGTCCTAGGGGAGGTAACACTGGGGGAGTCACTTGTAGAGAAGGATTTGTGTGTCCTTGTAGATGGTAGATTAAATTACAGCACACAATGTCAATCAGCTGCTTCTAAGGCCACCAGGATATTGTTATGCATTAAGCGAGGAATGGACTGGCGGGGCAGGGATGTAACATTACCACTTTACAAAGCGCTGGTGCGGCCTCATCTGGAATATGCAGTTCAGTTCTGGGCACCAGTACATAGAAAGGACGCTCTGCAGCTGGAAAAAGTCCAGAGGAGAGCGACTAAACTGATGAGGGTTTTGGTTAGTAAAAGAATTGAATTTATTTAGTCTTGAGAAGAGACGTCTAAGGGGGGACATGATTAACCTATACAAATATATAAATGGGCCATACAAAAAATACGGTGAAAAACTTTCCATGTAAAATGCCCTCAAAAGACAAGGGGGCGCTGCCTCCGACTGGAGAAGGAAAAGTTCAGTCTCCAGAAGCGTCAAAGCTTCTTTACTGTAAGAAATGTGAATCTGTGGAATAGACTTCCTCAGGACGTGGTCACAGCAGGAACAGGGGACGGTTTTAAAAAGGGTTTAGATGAATTCTTAAAAGGAAATGACATTAATGCTTATGAAAACGTGTAGAAATCTGAGTCTCACTTCCTTCTGGGATTCGCGTCCCAACCTATCCCACGGTTGAACTTGATAGACTTATGTCTTTTTTCAACCGTATCAACTATGTAACTATGGTACACTGTTAGCAAGGCCAGATCTATTCATTGGCCCCAGCCGGAGGAGTGTGAAAATCCTCCCTAGTCCTGGCTTGGTTCCTTTTGACAAAAGTGAAGTTTTGGACACTGGCAAGGGACACCTTGGTCCATTTGGGTGTCACCACGCCCCCTGTGGCAATGAAAACCCTCTCCGAGATGACACTAGATGCTAGGCAAGAAAGAAAAGAGATTGTACTATGCCAGTTCGGGCCACTGTTCCAGTCTACCTGCTCAGAAACCCATGGGGTCAGGGAACAGGATATGCGCTGGAGACCGGCCAGAGTGTAGGTAATCCTGAACATGGGCGCTGAGGCAGGAGGTCTCAAGACTCCTCGATGTCAATGATACATGTGTCATGGTAGTAAGCAAGCTTGTCTACAAGTCGCCATTCTGGCCAGCATGCTTGAGGAGCCAGTTCTCTGCCCCCCACTGGGATGATTGGGTGTCATGGCCATTGTCACCATCATTATCCTTATCCTCCTCCCCCAAGGGAGTTACTCATTGTGGGTCCCCAACAGCTACAGGACGGCAGCAAGATGCATTAGCTGTTCCTCCTCCCTTGCCCCCTGTTGCATGAGCATCAGCGGCAGTTCTAAGATATGTATGAGGGGAATAAAGGACAACTGTAGCATGAACAGCATGACCTGCCCGACATTGAAACAGCAGATGCTCCCTGCTGAGGCTGGTGTATGACAAAATCGTTCATGGCTTTCTGCTGCTCGTACAGATGTTCGAGAATGTGCAATGTTGAATTCCAGCAAGTTGGAACATAGCGAATTAAGAGGTGTAGCTAGCATCTTACGCAGGCCACTGTACTTTTTTTAAAATCCATGCAGGGAGCATGTGTTATTTCCTCCAGGTTTTGGGCCTAAATGTACACAGTCACACAAAGTATGGAACGGTTTGCAAATCTGGTTTCTGAAAGTTAAACAGGGAGGCACAGTGTGATATGTTTCCCTTTCCACAAACACACTGACAGTTGACATTGGAAATAATGCAGTATCTGCGCCACTAACAGGCCTAATGTCTTTTTGGTGCTAAAATATGTAGAGTCATAAAAAAACTGTCTAGTATAAAAGACAAGTTGACAAAAGTACTATGCTGTTATAGGGTGATGGGGAGGTGGTGACAGCAATAATGAGCAGAGCCAACGTACAGCCAAAACATTCAAGAGAACTGCCAGGGGCAGATCTGCTTCTGCTGTGGTCAGCTGAGGAGCAGATGGTACTGCTGCTCTTGGTGGAAGCTCAAAAGCTTCAGATCTAGGGCAAGGTCCAGTGGTGGTGGTGGCTCTGTGTGGGTATTTTCCATGTGGGAATTTTTCTCAACAGTTCTGGTTGACATAACCATTGCAGTGTGCAAACTCTGCAGTGAAAAAATAAGACGTGGCTGTTCAAGCACAAATTTAGTTGTACAGCTCTTCTTCAGCACACGAGGCTTCGTCACCTGCTCACATGGAAAAATTGAACTGGCCATCAATGTAAGCAAGAATGTCCACCTACCCACATTCTAGTAGCCAGGACACCTCTATAAGTAGTACAGTGTTGTTGTTGCCATCATCATCGCCAACATCGTCAGCTACTGGTTCTCCTGCTCTGTCTACTCCTCCTCGTCCTCTTCTTAAAGGCTCATTCATTCAGACGGCCGTACGTTTTGTTCCGCACCTGCGGAACGGGTGCGGACCTAATAGTTTCCCATTCCGTTCTGCGGCCCCACAAAAAATATAGAGCATTTTCTATTCTTGTCCACAATTGCGGACAAGAATAGGCATTTTCTATGAGAGGACGGCCATGTGCGGTCCGCAAATTTCGGAATGCACACGGGCCAGTTTACGTGTTATGCAGATCCGCAAAACACATACAGCCATCTGAATGAGCCCTTATTGTCAGTCCTCCATAACGGAATGGGTGGGCAGGAAAAAAAATGCACTCACAGTAATCTGCTTGTGTGCCAACTGAACATCCACCTGGCCAAGCTGCTGGTGGTGCAGTTACCGTACCAGTGGTGCAGTGGATTCCACTGCTTGTAAGGCAATTGATGTTGTGTGGTCAGCCTGTATGGTGGATACCTAGCCTCCATTAGTTCTCAAAAAAGACAATCCCTGCCTTGTACTCTCATGTTACAGAGAAGAGGGCCGCTCCTTGGAATTATCTTTGTAATGAAAGGTGCATTCCACCATCAACATGTTGAGCAGCAATTACAGCGCTGATTGGGTGGTAAACTCCACACCAAACACAGAAGGGAAGGAAAAGGGTACTAGGGCTGGAAACTAGGGAAAGGGGAAAGGTCACCACCTAGTAAATCCCTAATCCGAGCCCTGCCTACTATCAGTATGAACAGACCTCGATGGTAGGAATGTTTATACGCAAGAACCTAGAGCCCTATCTGACACTAAAGGTCCTGGAAATAGTGTCAGGACAAAAGATGACCTGTTCCTTTCCAGCTGAAGGAAAATTGGACTCTCTCAGGCCTAATACCAAAAGATAGGGGAATACAACAAACTAGAAATAGGAAAAAGACACTTAACTCCGAAGTACGTGGACGAGCAGGAACTCAGTGGAGAACCAAACAACAGCACTTTAACAACCAGAAAGGAGCTATCAACGGCATAGCATGATGGGTGAGACCAGACTAAATAGAGGAGTTGGAATGACCACTTAAGCTTCACCTGAGACAAGAGGTGTGGTCATCACCAGCAACTACACAGAAACAAGTGCAACCAAAGAGGCTGTCAGATCACATCATGTGCAGTCAGTCTCTTAGATCTTCTGACCCCTGTCATGGGAGAGACCGTGACAGTACCCCCCCTTTCTACGGGTGGCCTCTGGACACCCAGGACCGACTTTATCCGGATGAGCTCTGTGAAAGGCGTTCACCAGACGACTAGCATTAACGTTGGCTACTGGAACCCACAGCCTCTCCTCTGGTCCGTAACCCTTCCAGTGAATAAGATACTGGAGGGATCTACGGAGAACTTAGGGGTCCACTATCCTGGCGATCTGAAATTCCAGATTACCGTCCATCATGACAGGAGCGGGAGGCAAGGAGGACGGTTCAACAGGTTTGAAATATTTCTTCAACAATGACTTATGGAACACATTATGAATCTTTAAAGCCTGAGGAAGTTCAATATGAAAGGCTACCGGGTTAATAATTATTGGTTCATATAAGATCACTGCCATTATTAACCCGGTAGCCTTTCGTCTTGAACTTCCTCAGGCTTTAAAGATTCATCTTGGACCCAACTTCCAAGAAGGTACTTTCAACTTATTGTTTCTTGTGGACAGCCACACAGAATCACCCACTCTCAGGTCCTGACCATTCTTACGTCTCTTATCAGCCATACGTTTATACTTGTAGCCCCTTTTTTTTAAGATTATTTAGAATTTTCCGACAAACAGATGACAAAGAGGAAAATCGTTCCTCATCGGGTATACCAGAAGTCTCCGTTCCAGAAAATGTGCCAAATTGCGGGTGGAACCCATATGCCCCAAAAAAGGCGACTTATCAGTGGACTCCTGTCTACGGTTATTTATGGCAAATTTGGCTAAAGACAAAAATGAAGACCACTCCTCCTGGTTCTCCGAGACAAATCATCTCAAATAAGTCTCCAGATTCTGATTAGTGCATTCAGTCTGTCCGTTCGACTGAGGATGAAAGGACGAAGAAAAGGACAATTGTACCCCTAGACGAGGACAGAACGCCTTCCAGAATTTGGAAACAGACTGAGTCCCCCTATCAGACACCACAGCAGAAGGAATACCATGTAATTTCACTATGTTATTGACACAGACACTTGTGCAAATGTTTTAGCATTAGGTAGACCTGGCAATTCTATAAAGTGCGCCATCTTACTAAAGCGATCAACAACCACCAAAATCACAGTTTTGAATATTTGGTAAATATGTGATAAAATCCATGGATAAATGAGTCCAAGGTCGGGACGGGATGGACAACGGAAGTAAAGATCCGGAAGGCCGAGTATGTGTCACCTTAGCACGTGCACAAGTACTACAAGCAGACACATAGTCCTCAACACACTTACGCAACTCCGGCCACCAGAATCTATGAGAGATGAGATCGACAGTGGATCTGCTCCCAGCGTGTCCTGTGAGAACTGTAGAGTGATGTTCCTCAAAAATCTTGTGACGTAATTCAGAAGGAACAAACAACTTCCCTAGAGGACAAGAATCCGGTGGCATCTCCCTGAGCCTCCAACACCTCTGCCTCAAGGTCGAGATATAGGGCAGATGTAACTACCCCTTTAGACAATAGTGGACCAGGATCCTCTGAATCATCCCCCCTCCCATGCAGGAAAACTTTGCGACAAAGCATCAGCCTTGACGTTCTTAACCCCAGGGCGATGGGTGACAATGAAATTAAATCTGGTAAAATACAACGACCAGTGTTTTAGCCGACTACAGGTAAGCCAAATTTTTTTCATCAATAAGCACAGTAATAGGATGAATTGCTCCTTCCAACCAATGACGCCACTCCTCAAAAGCCAACTTAATGGCCAGCAACTCTCTATTACCCACGTCATAATTCCTTTCTGCAGCCGAGAGTTTCTTAGAGAAGAATGCGCATGGGCGCCATTTACTAGGTGAAGGACCCTGCGACAAGACTGCTCCTACCCCTACCTCGCATGCGTCAACTTCCACAATGAATGGCTGTGACACATCCGGTTGTACCAGTATAGGAGCAGAAGCAAAACATTCCTTCACCGAAGAAAAGGCTTGTAATGCTGCATCAGACCAGACTGAGACATGCAAACCTTTCCTGGTCATGTCTGTTAAAGGTTTAACCATAGTCGAGTAGTTCAAAATGAATTTATGGTAGTAGTTGGTGAACCCCAAAAACCGCATAAGCGCTTTCAGATTTTCGGGTCGATCCCAGTCCAACAGAGCACAGACCTTTTCTGGATCCATACGAAAACCTGAAGATGAGAGTAGGTAACCCAGGAATTGCACTTCCTGAACTGCAAATACACACTTCTCCATCTTAGCATACAATGTATTCTCTTTTAGGATCTGTAACACCTGTCTCACGTGATCCTGATGAGTCTCCATATCTGGAGAATAAATTAATATGTCATCCAGATACACAACAACAAACCTCCCCACCAGATGATGAAAGATATCATTAACAAAATGCTGGAAAACCGCAGGAGCATTAGTTAACCCAAACGGCATGACCAGACTCTTAAAATAACCCTCTGGGGTTTTAAACACCGTTTTCCATTCATCCCCTTACTTTATGCTGATTTTATGCCCTCCTTAAGTCCAACTTGGAGAACACCTCGGCACCAACAATCTTATGAATCAAAGGAAGGGGGTACGGATCACGGACCGTAATCCGATTGAGCTCACGGAAGTCCAGACATGGCCTAAGAGTTCCTGCTTCCACTGGGGATTTGGAAGGTCTAATATGAACCTTAGCCAAACTCTCGGCAATATTCTGTCCAGTCTTTCGGGTTCAGAAAGGTTATATAACCTAAGTTTGGGCAACTTCGCTCCGGGAATAAGATTGATAGGACAATCATATTCCTGATGTGGGGGTAACCCCTGGCAACCACTCTCAGAAAGTACAGTCGTGGCCAAAAGTTTTGAGAATGACAAAAATATTGGAAATTGGAAAAGTTGCTGCTTAAGTTTTTATAATAGCAATTTGCATATACTCCAGAATGTTATGAAGAGTGATCAGATGAATTGCATAGTCCTTCTCTAGTCCCCTCAAAGGACCTGCTGAGATCATTTCAGTAATCGTCTTGTTAACTCAGGTGAGAATGTTGACGAGCACAAGGCTGGAGATCATTATGTCAGGCTGATTGGGTTAAAATGGCAGACTTGACATGTTAAAAGGAGGGTGATGCTTGAAATCATTGTTCTTCCATTGTTAACCATGGCGACCTGCAAAGAAACGCGTGCAGCCATCATTGCGTTGCATAAAAATGGCTTCACAGGCAAGGATATTGTGGCTACTAAGATTGCACCTCAATCAACAATTTATAGGATAATCAAGAACTTCAAGGAAAGAGGTTCAATTCTTGTTAAGAAGGCTTCAGGGCATCCAAGAAAGTCCAGCAAGCGCCAGGATCGTCTCCTAAAGAGGATTCAGCTGCGGGATCGGAGTGCCACCAGTGCAGAGCTTGCTCAGGAATGGCAGCAGGCAGGTGTGAGCGCATCTGCACGCACAGTGAGGCGAAGACTTTTGGAAGATGGCCTGGTGTCAAGAAGACCAGCAAAGAACCCACTTCTCTTCAAAAAAAACATCAGGGACAGATTGATCTTCTGCAGAAAGTATGGTGAATGGACTGCTGAGGACTGGGGCAAAGTCATATTCTCCAATGAAGCCTCTTTCCGATTGTTTGGGGCATCTGGAAAAAGGCTTGTCCGGAGAAGAAAAGGTGAGCGCTACCATCAGTCCTGTGTCATGCCAACAGTAAAGCATCCTGAGACCATTCATGTGTGGGGTTGCTTCTCATCCAAGGGAGTGGGCTCCCTCACAATTTTGCCCAAAAACACAGCCATGAATAAAGAATGGTACCAAAACACCCTCCAACAGCAACTTCTTCCAACAATCCAACAACAGTTTGGTGAAGAACAATGCATTTTCCAGCACGATGGAGCACCGTGCCATAAGGCAAAAGTGATAACTAAGTGGCTCGGGGACCAAAACGTTGACATTTTGGGTCCATGGCCTGGAAACTCCCCAGATCTTAATCCCATTGAGAACTTGTGGTCAATCCTCAAGAGGCGGGTGGACAAACAAAAACCCACTAATTTTGACAAACTCCAAGAAGTGATTATGAAAGAATGGGTTGCTATCAGTCAGGAATTGGCCCAGAAGTTGATTGAGAGCATGCCCAGTCGAATTGCAGAGGTCCTGAAAAAGAAGGGCCAACACTGCAAATACTGACTCTTTGCATAAATGTCATGTAATTGTCGATAAAAGCCTTTGAAACGTATGAAGTGCGTGTAATTATATTTCACTACATCACAGAAACAACTGAAACAAAGATCTAAAAGCAGTTTAGCAGCAAACTTTGTAAAAACTAATATTTTTGTCATTCTCAAAACTTTTGACCACGACTGAACATAAGAAAAATCAGAAATGAAAGAGGGAACAACTTTAGTGGTCAACACAGAAAGAGATGTATTAAGACAGTTGCCCATGCAATAATTACAACAATCGAGAATCTGTCTCGCTTGCCAGTCAATGGTAGGATTATGTTTCCTCAACCATGGTAAACCCAGAACCAACGGAGCAGGCAGACCCTCCAACACAAAACACGAAATAGATTCTAAATGAAAATCACCCACTCTTAAACGGATGTCCTGCACATCTGTGACAAACATTTCTGAGTAATTGGTGCGGAGTCTATTGCAAACACCGAAATATTTTTCTCTAATGAACTTGTTATCAACCCATACTGCACCTGGGGCGTAAAAACCCAAGGGCAGAATATAGAATATTTGACACAGTCCTGACCTCAGTATCTGAGGAAAGGGATTTAGGAGTAATTATTTCAGAAGACTTAAAGGTGGGAAGACAATGTAATAGAGCAGCACGAAATGCCAGCAGAATGCTTGGATGTATAGGGAGAGGTATAAGCAGTAGAAAGAGTGAAGTGCTTATGCCGCTGTACAGAACACTGGTGAGACCTCACTTGGAGTATTGTGCGCAGTACTGGAGGCCATATCTCCAGAAGGATATAGATACTCTAGAGAGAGTTCAGAGAAGAGCTACTAAACTAGTACATGGATTGCAGGATAAAACTTACCAGGAAAGGTTAAAGGACCTTAATATGTATAGCTTGGAAGAAAGTAGAGACAGAGGGGATATGATAGAAACTTTTAAATACATAAAGGGAATCAACTCGGTAAAGGAGGAGAGCATATTTAAAAGAAGAAAAACTACCACAAGAGGACACAGTTTTAAATTAGAGGGGCAAAGGTTTAAAAGTAATATAAGGAAGTATTACTTTACTGAGAGAGTAGTGGATGCATGGGATAGCCTTCCTGCAGAAGTGGTAGCTGCAAATACAGTGAAGGAGTTTAAGCATGCATGGGATAGGCATAAGGCTATCCTTCATATAAGATAGGGCCAGGGACTATTCATAGGATTCAGATATATTGGGCAGACTAGATGGGCCAAATGGTTCTTATCTGCCGACACATTCTATGTTTCTATGTTTCATACAAACGGACGAACTGACCATCATCTAGGTTAACCCCTGCCCCACTGTCAACACCTCAATTCCCGCAGTTTTGGACTCTAGCGCCACCTCGGCAGACAGGAGAAATCGTGTTAAATGACAAAATTAAGTTCTCTTACTCCCCACCCACAATATCAAGAGTAAGGCCTAGTTCACACGAACGTGTGTGACCCGTGCCTGTGCTGCGGAGACACACACAGTGATATTTGAGAAGTGAAATGAAGTTTATTGGATTTACAGAAAGTGTGCTATAATTGTTTAAACAAAATTAGGCAGGTGCATAAATTTGGGCACTGTTGTCATTTTATTGATTCCAAAACCTTTAGAACTAATTATTGGAACTCAAATTGGCTTGGTAAGCTCAGTGACCCCTGACCTACATACACAGGTGAATCCAATTATGAGAAAGAGTATTTAAGGGGGTCAATTGTAAGTTTCCCTCCTCTTTTAATTTTCTCTGAAGAGTAGCAACATGGGGGTCTCAAAACAACTCTCAAATGACCTGAAGACAAAGATTGTTCACCATCATGGTTTAGGGGAAGGATACAGAAAGCTGTCTCAGAGATTTCAGCTGTCTGGTTCCACAGTTAGGAACATATTGAGGAAATGGAAGACCACAGGCTCAGTTCAAGTTAAGGCTCGAAGTGGCAGACCAAGAAAAATCTCGGATAGACAGAAGCAACGAATGATGAGAACAGTCAGAGTCAACCCACAGACCAGCACCAAAGACCTACAACATCATCTTGCTGCAGATGGAGTCACTGTGCATCGTTCAACCATTCGGCGCACTTTACACAAGGAGATGCTGTATGCGAGAGTGATGCAGAGGAAGCCTTTTCTCCGCCCACAGCACAAAAAGTGCCGCTTGAGCTGGGCTAAAGCGCATTTGGACAAGCCAGCTTCATTTTGGAATAAGGTGCTGTGGACTGATGAAACTAAAATTGAGTTATTTGGCCATAACAAGGGGCGTTATGCATGGAGGAAAAAGAACACAGCATTCCAAGAAAAACACCTGCTACCTACAGTAAAATATGGTGGTGGTTCCATCATGCTGTGGGGCTGTGTGGCCAGTGCAGGGACTGGGAATCTTGTCAAAGTTGAGGGACGCATGGATTCCACTCAGTATCAGCAGATTCTGGAGACCAATGTCCAGGAATCAGTGACAAAGCTGAAGCTGCGTCGGGGCTGGATCTTTCAACAAGACAACGACCCTAAACACTGCTCAAAATCCACTAAGGCATTTATGCAGAGGAACAAGTACAACGTTCTGGAATGGCCATCTCAGTCCCCAGACCTGAATATAATTGAAAATATGTGGTGTGACTTAAAGAGAGCTGTCCATGCTCGGAAGCCATCAAGCCTGAATGAACTAAAGATGTTTTGTAAAGAGGAATGGTCCAAAATACCTTCAACCAGAATCCAGACTCTCATTGGAACCTACAGGAAGCGTTTAGAGGCTGTAATTTCTGCAAAAGGAGGATCTACTAAATATTGATTTCATTTATTTTTTGTGGTGCCCAAATTTATGCACCTGCCTAATTTTGTTTAAACAATTATAGCACACTTTCTGTAAATCCAATAAACTTCATTTCACTTCTCAAATATCACTGTGTGTGTCTCCTATATGATATATTTAATTGACATTTTTTATCGTAACAACCAACGATTTATACAGGAAAATCATGACGATTAACAAGGTTGCCCAAACTTTCGCATCCCACTGTATATAAATATATATATATATACATATATATCCAACAAAGAAAAGCAGCAGCACTATATAATGAATCCTGGTGCAAATTCCTCAGACCACGGGCAAGGCAGTCATCAATAATTGTAGTTCTCCAAAAAAGAGGCAGCACTCCAGTGTAGAAAGTGAAAAGACCCGCTTTATTTTCCCTCTGCAACATTTCAACTGCTCATTGCAGTCTTTATCAAGCATACAAAATAGTGCCAAAACATCCACATTTATACCCACAATTCCTTGTGAGCCAATTAGTGATAATTATACAATAGAGTGAAAAAACAGATAATATAAAATACATAATCAGATCAGTGATACAAAACCTTCCCCAGCGTCCCATGTCTGTCATTGCGCATGATACCAGTACACACTGAGTCACGCGACCCATCACATGACCACACGTGATCAGTGACGCTAGTCGCAAGGCGTGGACAGGCATCCGGCCTACACCATGGGTGCACATGACGCGTCAGAAAGAGGCGCCCACGTCACCAAGTCACAGGATCACATGACAACATCACGTGAGCCGTAACCAAGAGGCGTCCTAAATCCGGCGAACCACAGCTACCCAGGGCAGAAGGGCACCGCCGAGGGCAGACATGGAGGGGGATTAAAAAAAATATCAACTATGGGGCATGAGAAGATTGTCTAGTATATAAATACGACAAAGTGGAACTACTGAGAAGAGGATATCAAGTCTATATAGGAAGAGGTAGAGGTAGAATGATGAGTTCCCAAGAGAAACACTATTAGGGAACTGTCACGGATGGTGTACAGGAAACAAGACAATACAATATAAACAATGACTCACTGGATCCACAACTAAGGAACAAAAGGGAGACCCCTGCATGAGACCTGCCGCTCTCCCTTATTGCTCAGCCTATGCGACCACCCCAAAGGTGGATGGGCGCATATCCACGTACTGTCATGCACCACTCTGACGATGTGCGGAGGTCGGCCAGGATTGCAGCACGAGTTTAGTGTTTGTTTTGGAGTCGTGCTGGATCCGCCCCTCATCAGGTGCACTGGGTGGAGTCATTAGTTTAAATAGCTCCTCTGCCCAGTGCCCTGAGTGGATTATATTCAGTATTGTGATCTTGGAAGCTAGGAAGGAAGGTTGGCTGTCTGCTCCAGCTCAGGAAGATAAGTGTTGTTTCTAGTTGGTTGTTTTGTGTCATCTTTCCCATCCAGGTTCTGTGCGAGCAGGCTGCTCCTATTTCCCACTTCACCATCTCAGGGAATTCAGGGTTTTGTCAGCCCAGGCACGGGGACATCTCAGATCTACCTTCAAGATCTGTAGATGGGCTGAGCAGTGCAGAGAAAGAGGTCAGGGATTAGCTAGGAGGTGACCCTTCCCTGTCACTCGCCCAGAGCCTGGTTGGTTCGTTATCTGTTATTCTGAGTGCACGCCCGCCGTGACACGTACCTCTACTATCTTATACCTGAAGACCCTACAATAGTGAGGGGACACGACCACCGGCTCCCTACACAGACACGGAGGGAGTCAGGGTCACCTGGATCCAGAAAACAGAAAATCATAAATACATAAACAGAACTTATCTTGCAGACGACTGGGGACTGTGGACTGGGAACTAGGAACAGCATGCACACACACTCCAGGAAGTTGTATAAGCCGCACACTACTGCATTCTGGGGAGGAACTTAAAGGGCAGCAATCAGTCCAACTGCATGACAGCTGAGATAGACTAACGAGATGAGGAACTTAACCAAAACAAAGAAACTCAAGGAGGAGGATCTGGAAAGCTCCTGTCAGAGCTTCTCAACTGTCTGGTTGTGACAGTACCCCTCCCTCTACGAGTGGACTCCGGACACTCAGGGCCCACCTTCTCAGGATGGGACCTATGGAAAGCCCTGATGAGACGAGTGGCCTTAATGTCCGTCACTGGGACCCACATCCTCTCCTCAGGACCATAACCCTCCCAATGAACGAGGTACTGGAGGGAACCGCGGACAAGACGAGAATCCACAATCCTAGAGACCTGAAATTCAAGATTTCCATCAACCATAATCGGAGGAGGAGGCAAAGGCGAGGGTACAATAGGTTGAACATAAGGTTTCAATAAGGACTTATGAAAAACATTATGGATCTTCCAAGTCTGAGGAAGATCAAGACGGTAGGCAACAGGATTGATGACAGACAGGATCTTGTAAGGCCCAATAAACCTAGGACCCAACTTCCAGGAGGGAACCTTCAATTTGATATTCTTGGTAGACAACCACACCAGATCACCAACATTCAGGTCCGGACCAGGCACACGTCTCTTATCTGCCACACGCTTATATCTCTCACTCATGCTCTTTAGATTATCCTGAATCTTTTGCCAAATAGATGACAAAGACGAGGAGAATCTGTCCTCATCAGGTAAACCAGAAGACCCCTCTCCCGAGAAAGTCCCAAACTGTGGATGAAACCCATATGCACCAAAAAATGGTGACTTATCAGAGGACTCCTGACGACGGTTATTTAAAGCAAACTCAGCAAGGGACAAAAAAGAACACCAATCCTCCTGATTCTCCGCCACAAAACAGCGCAGATATGTCTCCAGATTCTGATTGACGCGCTCTGTCTGGCCATTCGACTGCGGGTGGAAAGCAGAAGAGAATGACAACCGAACCCCCAAGCGAGAACAGAAAGCCTTCCAGAATCTGGAAACAAACTGCGTGCCCCTATCAGAGACTATGTCTGAAGGAATACCATGCAATTTGACAATGTGGTCAATAAATGCCTGCGCCAGCGTCTTAGCATTGGGCAAACCAGGAAAAGGGATGAAATGCACCATTTTACTAAAACGGTCCACCACCACCAGAATCACAGTCCTCCCCGAGGAACGAGGCAAGTCCGTTATGAAGTCCATGGACAGATGTGTCCAAGGACGGGAAGGAATGGGTAAGGGAAGGAGAGGACCTGATGGCCGTGAATGAGGGACTTTGGCACGAGCGCAAGTCTCGCAAGCTGCCACAAAACCCTCAACTGACTTACGAAGCGCAGGCCACCAGAATCTCCGAGCGATGAGATCCAGTGTGGCTCTTGCCCCTGGGTGCCCAGCAAGGACCGTATCGTGGTGTTCCTTAAAAATCTTGTGTCTCAAAGCGAGAGGCACAAACAACCTCCCAGGAGGACAAAGATCAGGAGCCTCTGACTGGGCTGCCTGCACCTCTGCCTCCAATTCAGGAAAAAGAGCAGAGACCACCACACCTTCAGCCAAAATGGGACCCGGGTCTTCAAAATTCCCACCTCCCGGAAAACAACGTGACAGGGCATCTGCCTTCACATTCTTAACCCCAGGGCGGAACGTGACAACAAAATTAAACCTTGAAAAGAACAAAGACCATCTGGCCTGTCTCGGGTTCAGACGCTTGGCTGACTCCAAGTAGGCCAGATTTTTATGGTCAGTAAACACAGTAATAGGGTGTCTGGCTCCCTCTAGCCAATGGCGCCATTCTTCAAAAGCCAACTTGATGGCCAACAATTCCCTATCTCCCACATCATAATTTCTCTCTGCGGAGGAGAGTTTCTTTGAGAAAAAGGCACACGGTTGCCATTTGGCAGGAGAGGAACCCTGAGACAAGACCGCACCCACCCCTACCTCAGAAGCATCAACCTCAACTATGAAGGGTAACGAAATATCAGGTTGTACCAGCATGGGAGCGGAAGCAAAACTCTCCTTGATATTAGAAAAGGCCTTACGCGCCTCTACCGACCAGGAAGAAAAATCTACCCCCTTTCTGGTCATATCAGTGAGTGGTTTAACAACAGAGGAATAATTCAAAATAAATTTCCTGTAATAATTGGCAAAGCCCAAAAAACGCATCAGCGCCTTCTGATTCTCAGGAAGCTCCCACTCAAGCACAGCGCGGACCTTCTCGGGGTCCATGCGAAAACCAGAAGCGGAGAGAAGAAACCCCAGAAATTGAATTTCTGGAACCGCAAACACACATTTTTCCAGTTTCGCGTATAATTTATTCTCCCGCAGGATGAGCAAGACCTGTCGTAAATGTTCCTTATGAGTCTTGAAATCAGGAGAAAAAATCAAAATGTCATCCAAATACACTAATACAAATTTTCCCATTAAATGATAAAAAATGCTGTTCACGAAATGCTGAAAAACGGCTGGGGCATTCATCAAACCAAAAGGCATAACCAAATTCTCAAAATGGCCCTCAGGGGTATTGAAAGCCGTCTTCCATTCGTCTCCTTCTCTGACCCTGACCAGGTTGTATGCTCCTCTTAGGTCTAATTTGGAAAAGACTTTAGCCCCAACAACCTGGTTAAACAGGTCCGGGATCAGAGGAAGCGGATAAGGGTCACGAATAGTGATACTGTTCAGCTCCCTGAAATCCAGACAAGGTCTTAAAGAACCATCTTTTTTCTTAACAAAGAAAAAACCAGCGGCAACAGGTGACTTCGAGGGTCGTATGTGTCCTTTTCTCAGACTCTCAGAGATATAAGCACGCATAGCGACCCTCTCGGGTTGGGAAAGATTGTATAAACGAGATTTAGGCAGCTTGGCGCCTGGGATGAGATTAATAGGGCAATCGTACTCCCTGTGCGGGGGCAAATCCTGAACTCCGCTCTCAGAGAAGACATCCGAAAATTCAGAGAGGACAGGTGGTACAGTCTTAGTAGAAACCTCAGAAACAGATGTCATGAGGCAATTCTCTCTGCAAAAGTCACTCCAACCATTTATTTGCCTCGCTTGCCAATCAATGGTGAGGTTATGTTTAGTGAGCCAGGGTAGCCCCAACACTAGAGGAGTAGGCAAACCGCTAAGGACGAAACATGACACATCCTCAACATGAGCATCACTCACAATTAAACTGATATTGTGAACTATGCCCTTTAATGATTTCTGAGAAAGTGGAGCGGAATCAATAGCAAAAACAGGAATATCCTTTCCCAAAGTGCATACCTGGAAACCATGAGTTATTGCAAATTGATTATCAATGAGATTGACAGCTGCTCCACTATCCACAAAAATCTCACAAAAAATGCTTTTGCCCTCTAGCGCCACCCTAGCAGGCAGGACAAAACGGGAACTACAAGCAAACGGAAAACCTTCAATTTCCGCCTCAACCCTGCCAATAGTAACAGACGGAACATTTTTAAAAGATTTTTTCCTTTTTGTTTCTTTATTACTCCCAGAAAACTGCCTGAATTTCCTAGAGGGACAAACATTTGCCAAATGATTTATACCTCCACAACAAAAACAAACCCTCCCATGCCGGCTGAATCTTCTATTGTCAGAGGCAATCAACCCCAGCTGCATGGGTTCCTGCTCAGAAGGGGCTGACAGCGACTGAGACCACTGCGCACAGAAAGAGACCGCTGCACTGTCCCGGGACTTAGTATGACAGGAAGGAGAGATCTCTCCTCTCTCTCTAAGACGCCTGTCAATACGAACGGCCTGAGACATAGCAGAATCCAAGGAGGTAGGTCTCTCATGAAAGGCAAATGCATCTTTCAATCTCTCTGAAAGACCATGGCAAAATTGACTTCGGAGTGCAGCATCATTCCAACCAGTATCAGCTGCCCATCTCCGAAATTCTGAGCAGTATATCTCTGCGGATTGTTTACCCTGGCATAACAGACGTAGTCTAGACTCAGCCAGAGCAATACGATCCGGATCATCATATATCTGACCCAGGGCTAATAAGAATTCATCCACTGAACAGAGGGGCCGTGCCCCCTCCGGCAGCGAAAAGGCCCAGGATTGAGCGTTACCCCTGAGCAGCGATATAATGATTCCCACCCTCCGTTCTTCATCACCAGAGGAATGGGGAGGAAGGCGAAAATGGAGTTTGCAAGCCTCTCTAAAACGCACAAAATACTCACTACCCCCGGAGAACGTATCCGGGAGCGAGATCTTAGGCTCAGAACAAACTCCATGAACGCAAGCTGAACCGGTCACTTGAAACTGAGAAAAAGTCTTACGGAGATCAGCTACCTCTAATGAAAGACCCTGGAAGCGCTCAGCCAAAAGTGAAACTGGATCCATGCTTGAGACGGTTTTGGCGGCTTATAATGTCACGGATGGTGTACAGGAAACAAGACAATACAATATAAACAATGACTCACTGGATCCACAACTAAGGAACAAAAGGGAGACCCCTGCATGAGACCTGCCGCTCTCCCTTATTGCTCAGCCTATGCGACCACCCCAAAGGTGGATGGGCGCATATCCACGTACCTCGACTATCTTACACCTGAAGACCCTACAATAGTGAGGGGACACGACCACTGGCTCCCTACAAAGACACGGAGGGAGTCAGGGTCACCTGGATCCAGAAAACAGAAAATCATAAATGCATAAACAGAACTTATCTTGCAGACGACTGGGGACTGTGGACTGGGAACTAGGAACAACATGCACACACACTCCAGGAAGTTGTATAAGCCGCACACTACTGCATTCTGGGGAGGAACTTAAAGGGCAGCAATCAGTCCAACTGCATGACAGCTGAGATAGACTAACGAGATGAGGAACTTAACCAAAACAAAGAAACTCAAGGAGGAGGATCTGGAAAGCTCCTGTCAGAGCTTCTCAACTGTCTGGTTGTGACAGGAACACTCACTACTATGTCTCTGTAAAATAGGGAGTAGTAGGGAAGAGAAGAGGGGAGAGGGAAAGGTGTGGTTTTTGCGGTTGTATCACTTCAATGATTATCACTGCACACCAATTATGGCACCAAGGTGTAAAGTGTGGTCAGCACTAAACATCCTCAGAACCAAGGTCCACCCATTTCCCCTCATCTTAAGGCCATAAGTAAAAACCTTCCAATCACGACTCATCCACAATGCAATTGACTTATTAAATACAATTCCAATCATGCTCCCATGAGCTTGAAGAAATCAATCAGATCTGATAAAATCTGAAAATAAAGAAAACATAGTAAGTAAATTGTTTGACACCATAGGTGATCACAATACCAGAGCACGAGATAAGTAGGTAAGGCTGCCGTGCAGCCTGTATTTGTGGGAGGGGCAGAGGCCACGCCCCTTGGCTATATCAACCCCACGTAGTTCAAGGGACGGGACGTGCGACCAGGTACTTCCGGTACGTCTACATGCCTGGTTCCCTGCACGTCCCACACCATCGCGTCCAGGTTTAGGTGAGTATCGTGGCAGGGCGGTTCACCAGTTCATGCTGCCACAGGTAAGCGGTGGAGTCCGGTGCCGGGCATCGGTGGCGGCTACTCGCACGTAGCATCACAGGTACTTACCCCAGGGCAGAGGGATGGATGTCGGGTCCTCAGCTCGCGTTCACGGGGCAGGCCGGACGGCGCAGGGCCGCCCTCGTCGGGCACATGTTCGGGGTGCGGCGGCCGCCGCGGGTGCCGGTTGCTAGGCGCGCTCGGCGGCTCCCCGCCCCGGCCACGCCCCTGCCACGCTCGCTCCTACTAGAGGGATCCCTCCTGCAGCCGGAGGCGTCCTATATTGTATCTCAGCTATCGCCTACAGGAGCCTCCATATGTTCAGGTCTATATAGATACATACATTCAGGTAATGTAATGGTACAAGGAGGATCATTTTGTTCTTATGTTAAGAACTTTACTAAGATCCTTGTACTGATAAAACAGTCACAGAACCGCAGTAAACATGACGCCAGACGTTTTCCAGCAGGGTTTACACAGCAAGCCGCACATCCAGGCTTCGGTGTGAATTATGTATCCCTCGCACCATGGCAACCCCTGCCTCTGATTGTATCTGCTTTACTCACCGATGACATTAACAAATCACAGCTAATATTACGCGTCCTTAGAAACGTCTTCTAGCAAGTTCAGAGGTAAACACTACATTTGGCCGTACGTGCTTTAAGACTAAAACTTGTCTTTCTGCATGCCGCTGATAACTCACACACAGTCCTGGACACTTAAATCCCTGGTCCCAAGAGCTACCAGGAAATGTTCTCAAGTAAGATATAAAGGGAATCTGCAGTCCAGAAAAGACAAGTGTAAAGCAATGTATAAAAGTGTAAAATGCAGGTTTATATATGTTGGCGTAAAGCATCATTTAAGAAAAATGTATATTCTGCATGGACAAAAAAGGCTGTTTTAATTTCCTTCTGAAAAAAAAACAAAAAAACCTTCAAGTACCAGCTTTCCAGGGTGGCTGGAGTACCGCAGGTACCGTCAGTAGATGTGATTTTGTCACTATACTGGAATTTACCATCTGGTGGTCTTGCTACGTATGATAGTTCTCAGGCACCAGCTTTCCACCATAGCTGGAGTCTCACACATTTTACTGACAGTAGATGTGTTTTTATTTTTATTTCGTCTAATGGTATTTTATATATATATATAGATATATAAGTTGTATCAATTAATACCTTGTTTTTATGTACCCACTGTTTCCATCAGGCACGTTGCTGATCATCATTGGGGAACATTCTGTTGTTCCCCACTCACTGTCCCAGTCTCGCTTCAGTTGTGGCCAAATGTGTGACATTTGCAGGTCTACTTGGTGGTCCTGCTGCTCGCACTGTATTGGTACCCCGCCGCCGGCCGGGAGTCTGCGGTCGCATGTACAGAGGCGCAGGTACACCAGCACGGGCACATTACTAGGAACGGGCCTGGTTTCATGGGAGCTGTCACCCTATTTTACCCTGTTCCCAGTGTTCCACAGGTGTGTATTATTGTCATGGGTATCGTGTCTGGGATTTGAGCTTGTTCACGTGAACCTTCGCCCAAACGTATTCCACTGTCTACCTACATACTACATAGATCTGCTATTAGTTCCCATAGGGTAATGTTGTGCAGTCAAGACACAGTTAAGAATACAGTATACTTCGTAAGCACCACATTTAGTGAATTGGCGGGTCGGATAGATACGACACACGTCGGGGAACCTAGACATGAATTCATGGTGGCACAGTTCTCATTCGGTTATATGAGCTTCTACTGTACATTTAACCTGCGGCCGTTGCGGTACCTGTCTGTGATTGTCATATATGAATACCTCAAGCTTCTAGATATCTTCTAAAAAAAAAAATTTAAAAAATAAATAAAATTAGAAGGTGCCAGGCGAGTGCTTGGTTCCACGGTCCATGACTTGTAGCGCTCTGGGGCAAAGGGAGTTGGGGCTCCATGGTCAAATGATCGTGGTTGGAATTGTTACCTTCAAACTACATCCGTGTGTCTGCATTTACATTTTGTCCTATACGCCATTCACTACTAGAGCAGCGGGCGCGGTTGCATTACGTTAATACTCTGCCCCCTTTTCAGATTGCATTCATACGGCTGCGTTATTCCATGCTCCTCATGCTCATACTCAGAGCTGGGCCCATACCATGTGAGGCACCTCTCACATCCAGAGCTGCATTTACCCACTTGTTCTTACATCATGTGTTCTACTCGGCTTCCAGTATTCTTGCTAGGACTATCAGCACACCGCTCTGATTCTGCTCTTCTGATAAACATAGCTGCTTCCTTTCAGGTTAAGTTTCTTTCCTCGGTGTTTTGTTTCACAGACTGATCTCCTTTACTTCTGGTTCGCATTCACGCAGATTGATCGCCCGCCCCAGTTAGGGCTCTTTCACACATGCGTTATTGTCTTCCGGCATAGAGTTCCGTCGTCGGGGCTCTATGCCGGAAGAATCCTGATCAGGATTATCCTAATCCGTTCAGGATGCATCAGGATGTCTTCAGTTCCGGAACGGAACGTTTGTTGGCCGGAGAAAATACCGCAGCATGCTGCGCTTTTTGCTCCGGCCAAAAATCCGGAACACTTGCCGCAAGGCCGGATCCGGAATTAATGCCCATTGGAAGGCATTGATCCGGATCCGGCCTTAAGCTAAACGTCGTTTCGGCGCATTGCCGGAGCCGACATTTAGCTTTTTCAGAGTGGTTACCATGGCTGCCGGGACGCTAAAGTCCTGACAGCCATGGTAAAGTGTAGCGGGGAGCGGGGGAGCAGCATACTTACCGTCCGTGCGGCTCCCCGGGCGCTCCAGAGTGACGTCAGGGCGCCCCAAGCGCATGGATCATGTGATCGCATGGATCACGTCATCCATGCGCATGGGGCGCTCTGACGTCATTCTGGAGCGCCCCGGGAGCCGCACGGACTGTAAGTATACCGCTCCCCTGCTCCCCGCTCCTACTATGGCAACCAGGACTTTAATAGCGTCCTGGGTGCCATAGTAACACTGAAAGCATTTGGAAGACGGTTCCGTCTTCAAATGCTTTCAGTAGACTTGCGTTTTTCCGGATCCGGCGGGCACCTCCGGCAACGGAAGTGCATGCCGGATCCCAACAACGCAAGTGTGAAAGAGGCCTTAACCGAATAGCTCCATAGCGGGCAGTGGGCCGATAGGAGTAAGTTCCTACGATGTGTTCACAGTTGTTCATTTGTTTGTTCATTCGTTTGTCACGACAAGGGTCTTTTCTTAGCGAACTGCAATGCCTCTGGCTCTTGTTTTTCTCCCATCTGTTTCAATTTCGCGTTTGGTTAATGTTTCATTCATGCAAGTGGTTCGGATCGTTAATGTCTATGCATTTGCCTTTAGGTCTGGCTCACGTTTGAATACTTATCATCACTGTAAGGTCAGTCGTGGCTTCGGGGGGCCTCAGGGCTTCGGGGGCCCGATGACTGTTCTTCATGTTGTTCGTTAGGGGTACAATATGGTTGTAGGCTGGTTAGCATCCTAGGTCATTGTCGGAGAGGGTCATGGTCATGCGAGTCCCCAAGTCATACTCGTGCTGCATAGTGGTTATAAATTTATTAAGAGAAAATTAAGCCGCCATATGACTCCGCCTTTAGAGTCTATCACGTATGGCTTCTCCCTTCAGGGTCACGCATGACTCAGCCATTAGAGTCTCTCACGGCAGGCTTAGCCATTAGAGTCTCTCACGCATGGCTTCTCCCTTTTAGTGTTACATATGACTCCGCCATTAGAGTCTCTCACGTATGGCGTGTCCCTTTTAGTGTTACATTTGACTCAGCCATTAGAGTCTCTCACGCAAGGCGTCCCCCCTTTTTAGTGTTACTCATGACTCCGCCATTAGAGTCTCTCACGCATGGCTTTGCCATTTAGAGTCTCTCACGCATGGCTCCCCCTTTTTAGTATTACATATGACTCCGCCATTTGAGTCTCTCACGGATGGCTTCCCCCTTTTTAGTGTTACGTATGACTCCGCCATTAGAGTCTCTCACGTATGGCTTTGCCATTTGAGTCTCTCCCGTATGGCTTCCCCCTTTTTAGTGTTACGTATGACT
Source organism: Bufo bufo (assembly GCF_905171765.1). Taxonomy (NCBI): domain Eukaryota; kingdom Metazoa; phylum Chordata; class Amphibia; order Anura; family Bufonidae; genus Bufo; species Bufo bufo. Next base: position 612,109,380 of record NC_053392.1, read on the forward strand.
CCGCCATTAGAGTCTCTCACGCATGGCTTTGCCATCAGAGCCTCTCACGTATGGCTTCCCCCTTGTTAGTGTACATATGACTTCGCCATTAGAGTCTCTCATGCATGGCTTATCCCTAGGGTCACATATGACTCCGCCATTAGAGTCTCACACATGCCTTCTCCGGTTTAGTCTTTCACTTATGACTCTGCCTTTAGTCTCGCATGCATGGCTTCTCCGTTTTAGTGTTGCACATATGTCTCCGCCATTAGTCTCTCACGCATGGCTTCTCCGTTTTAGGGTTACACATGTCTCTGCCATTAGAGTCTCTCACGCTTGGCTTCTCCATTTTAGTCTTACACGTATGACTCCACCATTAGTCTCCCACGCATGGCTTCTTCGTTTTAGTGTTACACATATGTCTCCGCCATTAGTCTCTCACGCATGGCTTCTCCGTTTTAGTTTTTACACATATGACTCCGCCATTAGTCTCACGCATGGCTTCTCCCTTTTAGTGTTACACATGTTTTGCCATTGGAGTCTCTCACGCATGGCTTCGCCATTAGAGTCTCTCACGTATGGCTTCTCCGTTTTAAAATTTACACACAACAAACGCCAGTCGAGGCCGGCTGCGTGGTCCCACAACAAGTAAGTTCCATGTTGTTTCTGTCCTCAGACCCGCCCGCATGGCTCGGTCATCTGTAGCTCGCAATACAATTTTCTTGTGGTGGCTCGCACGTGGGACTTGTGCCATTAGAGTCTCACTCATGTTATTGTTTTCTCTGACTTTTATTTTCTAGGTTGTTGGGTCTTCATGGTTTTCATTATAAGCAGTCATCCCAAGCCTGCCTTTGCGGGCATCATCTTCTCCCAGGCATGCTTTCGTCAACTACAAACTCGGGCTGAGGGTGTTGGTGTCCGGCCTAAGTCCTGGGTATCGGTCCATCTTCCAGTAGGAGGTACAGTAATAAGGCGCAAGTTTACGAAGTCTGTCGTGTCTTCTGACACGGCAGGGCCTATCACGATTATAGGCGCAGCATACATAGTTTATCACGACCTTAAGCATTTTCTGTCACAAATGCAGGTATTGGGGCACGTTCTGTCCTTATTACAGGCACATTAGCTCGTTAATCGCAATAGCCATGTATTCCTGTGGATGGTTCCCCAGGCCTGGTGGGTTTACTCTTCACTGAATTTACTACTACGGTAAGACGGCAGATACCATGTTCTGACTTTTGGCCCTTAATAGGAAGTGTGGCCTGGGGAATAAGTAGAGGTAAGTATTTTGCCACCAGGAACAGTTGGTGCCCGATCGGGGCCCTTGGCGGATGGTTGGGGTTCATCGGGGCCGGGGGTCTCGGGCTGCGGCCCTCCGGCCAGTGCGGGGCTGCGGCTCCCGCGGTGCCCGGACAGCCTGCAGGTATCAGCCTGCAGCAGGGCGTTGTGGGGGTTGTGGTTGCGGCGGCTGGGGGGGCCACGGTTTGGGATGCCTGTTTTAGGCACTTCCACACAGACCTTCTCGTAGTATGGTCATATGTTAGTCAACACAGTATAAATCGTTCCTGGTTCCAGACACTTTTCAATTGCATCAGCATTTAACCATCTCCAAGAACGATGTGGCGGTACGCATGACAAGGAGGTAAGGTAGATGGAAGTCACTGTGATATAGACGGTATATTCCGCACCTCCATCGTAAAGGGTCTTGTCGTTCAAAAATGGGTGTCGTAACGGTATGTTTAAATTTGCTCTAAACAGGGTATGCTCCACTCCTTCCGTGTTGGAGCGGCATCTAGGCACCAGATGCCTCCTCAGGTTATCAGGTGCATGGGACGTTGGAGGTAGTCGTGTTTTTTCCAGATGTGTTCCAAGTCCTCAATCAGAGATCCGTGATGCTTTCTGTTCACTTGCCCTGTAACGGTGCAATAAGTGTTGATGGTATGGTTGGGTCTCCTTTTTGGCCCCTTTTAGGCCTATCCTCGCTACGGGCTCCCGGCATTTCCCAGCCAGAGGTTAGCTCTAGTTCCTGCGTCCAGGGGCCGTCGCCCTGACCACAAGTAGGTAAGGCTGCCGTGCAGCCTGTATTTGTGGGAGGGGCAGAGGCCACGCCCCTTGGCTATATCAACCCCACGTAGTTCAAGGGACGGGACGTGCGGCCAGGTACCCCTCCCTCCCTTCCCTTTTCTTAGCTCTTCCTTAAGGATAGGCCCCCTTTTAGGCCTATCCTCGCTACGGGCTCCCGGCATTTCCCAGCCAGAGGTTAGCTCTAGTTCCTGCGTCCAGGGGCCGTCGCCCTGACCACAAGTAAGAAAAACCCACAAGGCAAAAGATCCCAAAAACATCAAATTATATTCCATTTGAACTCAACATTCAGACCTTGAGGTTTAAGGGTCTGAAGACGATGTATCCATCGCAATTCCCTCTGTTTAAGGGTCAATATGCGATCACCACCCCGTCTGGCCCTAGGGACTTGATCGATAATCATGCATTTTAACTCTCTTTCAGTATGACCACACTCGACAAAGTGTTTGGTAACAGGCAAATCCGTTCTTTTGCGCCTAATTGTGAAACGGTGATTATTCAGTCGTGTTTTCATGTCACATGTGGTCTCCCCCACATAGAGGAGGCCACATGGACATTGCAGTACATATATGACAAAGGAACTGTCACATGTCAGGAAATGGCGTATGTCATATTGCATTCCTGTGAAAAAATTCCCCTTCATCATATAGGGACAATTCACACATGTCAGACAAGGGGAAAAAACTGTTTTCCGCGGACCTAAAAAATTTTGCACCTTTCTTTTGATAGGGACGTCTGCCTACACTAGCTTGTCACGTAGGTCAGTAGGACGCCTGTATGAAAAAAGCGGGGGAGAAGAAAAGGCCTCAATCGATGGAAAATTGCTCTTTAAGATGGGCCAATGTTTCTTTAAAATAATGGCTACATCTTTGCTTTGTACGGAATATGTTGAAACAAACGGAATCTGCCTAGGTTTAAGTTTCCTCTCTCTCACCTCCATTCCCTGGGAATTTTGTATCTTTCTCAGATGTTTATTGATATTCCCAAGTGGGTATCCTCTCTGTCTGAACTTATTAATCATTTGTTCATATCGTATAGGTAGGCGTACAGGGTCCTGTACAATTCTCTTCACACGTAATAATTGGCTACGGGGTAATGATTCAATAGTGGGTCTAGGGTGACAGCTTTTATAGCGCAACAATGTATTACAGTCAGTTAGCTTGGTGAAAATGTCTGTAGACAATTTATCACCAACAATCGACACCATCGTGTCCAGGAATTGTACCTGTTTGTCAGAATGTGTAAGTGTAAAGGCAATTTCACTGTCCAATTGATTCAGAAAACCATGAAACTGCTCTAAAGACTCCAAATCTCCCTGCCAGATGAGGAAGATGTTGTCTATGTATCGCCACCACCCCAGCACTTGGCTGAAGTGGTGGCCTTGCGACTAGCGTCACTGATAACGTGTGGTCATGTTACGGGTCGCGTGACTCAGTGTGTACTGGTATCCTGGTTACCGGACATGCGCAATGACAGACATGGGACGCTGGGGAAGGCGCCATCCGATTACACTGCTGTGTAAGTAGTTCTTTCTATAGCTTATGCGGCCGATTGGCTATTCACTAATCACACGCAGGTGATCACTTTGATTGATGTATGCACTATAGCACTTTATTTGAATATATAATGAAATACGCGATTTTTAACTATTAATAATCATGGCTTCACAAGTTGTATAGAAGGTTTTGTATAACTGATCTGATTATGTATTTTATATTATCTGTTTTTTCACTTGATTGTATAATTATCACTAATTGGCTCACAAGGAATTGTGGGTATAAATGTGGATGTTTTGGCACTATTTTGTATGCTTGATAAAGACTGCAATGAGCAGTTGAAACGTTGCAGAGGGAAAATAAAGCGGGTCTTTTCACTTTCTACACTGGAGTGCTGCCTCTTTTTTGGAGAACTATATATATATATATATATATATATATATATATATACAGTACAGACCAAAAGTTTGGACACACCTTCTCATTCAAAGAGTTTTCTTTATTTTCATGACTATGAAAATTGTAGATTCACACTGAAGGCATCAAAACTATGAATTAACACATGTGGAATTATATACATAACAAACAAGTGTGAAACAACTGAAAATATGTCATATTCTAGGTTCTTCAAAGTAGCCACCTTTTGCTTTGATTACTGCTTTGCACACTCTTGGCATTCTCTTGATGAGCTTCAAGAGGTAGTCCCCTGAAATGGTTTTCACTTCACAGGTGTGCCCTGTCAGGTTTAATAAGTGGGATTTCTTGCCTTATAAATGGGGTTGGGACCATCAGTTGCGTTGAGGAGAAGTCAGGTGGATACACAGCTGATAGTCCTACTGAATAGACTGTTCGAATTTGTATTATGGCAAGGAAAAAGCAGCTAAGTAAAGAAAAACGAGTGGCCATCATTACTTTAAGAAATGAAGGTCAGTCAGTCAGCCGAAAAATTGGGAAAACTTTGAAAGTAAGGGCTATTTGACCATGAAGGAGAGTGATGGGGTGCTGCGCCAGATGACCTGGCCTCCACAGTCACTGGACCTGAACCCAATCGAGATGGTTTGGGGTGAGCTGGACCGCAGAGTGAAGGCAAAAGGGCCAACAAGTGTTAAGCATCTCTGGGAACTCCTTCAAGACTGTTGGAAGACCATTTCAGATGACTACCTCTTGAAGCTCATCAAGAGAATGCCAAGAGTGTGCAAAGCAGTAATCAAAGCAAAAGGTTGCTACTTTGAAGAACCTAGAATATGACATATTTTCAGTTGTTTCACACTTGTTTGTTATGTATATAATTCCACATGTGTTAATTCATAGTTTTGATGCCTTCATAGTCATGAAAATAAAGAAAACTCTTTGAATGAGAAGGTGTGTCCAAACTTTTGGTCTGTACTGTATATATACACTGCTCAAAAAAGGGAACACTTAAACAACACAATGTAACTCCAAGTCAATCACACTTCTGTGAAATCAAACTGTCCACTTAGGAAGCAACACTGAGTGACAATCAATTTCACATGCTGTTGTGCAAATGGGATAGACAACAGGTGGAAATTATAGGCAATTAGCAAGACACCCCCAATAAAGGAGTGGTTCTGCAGGTGGTGACCACAGACCACTTCTCAGTTCCTATGCTTCCTGGCTGATGTTTTGGTCACTTTTGAATGCTGGCGGTGCTTTCATTCTAGTGGTAGCATGAGACGGAGTCTACAACCCAAACAAGTGGCTCAGGTAGTGCAGCTTATCCAGGATGGCACATCAATGCGAGCTGTGGCAAGAAGGTTTGCTGTGTCTGTCAGCGTAGTGTCCAGAGCATGGAGGCGCTACCAGGAGACAGGCCAGTACATCAGGAGACGTGGAGGAGGCCGTAGGAGGGCAACTACCCAGCAGCAGGACCGCTACCTCCGCCTTTGTGCAAGGAGGAACAGGAGGAGCACTGCCAGAGCCCTGCAAAATGACCTCCAGCAGGCCACAAATGTGCATGTGTCTGCTCAAACGGTCAGAAACAGACTCCATGAGGGTGATATGAGGGCCCGACGTCCACAGATGGGGGTTGTGCTTACAGCCCAACACCGTGCAGGACGTTTGGCATTTGCCAGAAAACACCAAGATTGGCAAATTCGCCACTGGCGCCCTGTGCTCTTCACAGATGAAAGCAGGTTCACATTGAGCACATGTGACAGAGTCTGGAGACGCCGTGGAGAACGTTCTGCTGCCTGCAACATCCTCCAGCATGACCGGTTTGGCATTGGGTCAGTAATGGTGTGGGGTGGCATTTCTTTGGAGGGCCGCACAGCCCTCCATGTGCTCGCCAGAGGTAGCCTGATTGCCATTAGGTACCGAGATGAGATCCTCAGACCCCTTGTGAGACCATATGCTGGTGCGGTTGGCCCTGGGTTCCTCCGAATGCAAGACAATGCTAGACCTCATGTGGCTGGAGTGTGTCAGCAGTTCATGCAAGACGAAGGCATTGATGCTATGGACTGGCCTGCCCATTCCCCAGACCTGAATCCAATTGAGCACATCTGGGACATCATGTCTCGCTCTATCCACCAATGTCACGTTGCACCACAGACTGTCCAGGAGTTGGCAGATGCTTTAGTCCAGGTCTGGGAGGAGATCCCTCCGGAGACTGTCCGCCACCTCATCAGGAGCATGCACAGGCGTTGTAGGGAGGTCATACAGGCACGTGGAGGCCACACACACTACTGAGCCTCATTTTGACTTGTTTTAAGGACATTACATCAAAGTTGGATCAGCCTGTAGTGTGTTTTTACACTTTAATTTTGAGTGTGACTCCAAATCCAGACCTCCATGGGTTGAAAAATTAGATTTCCATTATTTTTTTTTTGTGTGATTTTGTTGTCAGCACATTCAACTATGTAAAGAACAAAGTATTTCAGAAGAATATTTAATTAATTCAGATCTAGGATGTGTTATTTTTGTGTTCCCTTTATTTTTAGTTTGTAGTATTTTAATGATTTTTGAACCCACACATGTGCCGTCTGCGTGTGTGGGTCCTTCACCTGCTGAGCGCCGGTCAGTACTGTCAATTACTGACTGCGTCTGCTCAGGTTTAGTGCCTTTTTAAAAAAAAAAAAAAAAATTTATTTTGGAGCCTTTTTTTAAAAGTTTTTATCTTATTCTTTCACTTATCTTTTTCTCTTTTCTTTCTTTCTCTTTTTTTCTTTATCATAAATTTTATTTTAATTAATTCATTACAAGCCCCCTCACGTGTTAAATCACTACAGACACCCCCCTGACACTTTTCACTTTACATACACCAATAAAAATTAAAATGTCCAATTCATCCCAGAGAATGTACTCTGCTGAAGAGGCATACGCCATCCTTGCCTCTGAAACGGAGTCTGCAAGTGAGGGAGAAGAGGATGCCACATTCCTCTACTCCTCTACTCCTTCATCATCATTGTCATCCGGTGATGAGGGACCCTCAAGGAGACGCCCCAGGAGAGATGAAGTAGCCCCCCCTCCCCCAGTGATCCCCTATGGTCCACACCGCCTGAGGATTATGTGGGAAACTCTGGAATCCAGATTGACTGCACGGGCTTCACAGAAATAGATTTTTTCAAAGTCTATTTCTCTGATGATCTCATAAATTTGATGGTGACCCAAACAAATTTGTACGCCCAGCAGTTTATTGCTCAAAACCAGACATCCTCATATGCTAGACCCCTAGGTTGGACCCCTGTAAATGCAGCAGACATTATGAAGTTTTGGGGGCTGCGTATGGGCCTGGTAAAAAAAATAAAAAATGAGACAATATTGGAGTTCAGATGTCTTTTACCACACTCCAATTTACAATACGGCCATGTCCCGCTCAAGATTTGAATCCATTTTGAAATTCCTACATTACAATGATAATGCACAGTGCCCCCCCCTCCAAAATGACCCAAATTTTGACCGTCTATTCAAAATAAGACCCCTCCTGGAGCACCTCGACTGAAAATTTACAGAGGTGTTCACCCCAGAAAAAGAAATTAGCATAGATGAGTCCCTTGTACATTTTAAAGGAAAGGTTAAATTCCGCCAGTATTCAAGCACGGTACGGAATAAAAATGTACAAGCTGTGCGAAAATACCTCCGGGTACACCTACAGGTTCCTGGTTTATGAGGGGAGAGATTCCCGTATACAACTCCCTGAATGCCCCCCGTCCTAGGAGTTACTGGCAAGATTGTGTGGGATTTACTGCACCCACTTCTGGATAATGGTTATCACCTCTATGTAGATAACTATTACACCAGCATACCCCTATTTATGTCCCTAAAAGCCCGAGGTACTGTGGCTTGCGGCACAGTGCGAAAAAATCAGAGAGGGCTCCCTAGATCCCTGGTAGGGCAACTACTCCGAAAAGGTGACAATAAGGCTCTCTGCCATGAGAACATGCTGGCGGTTAAGTACAAGGACAAGAGGGATGTCCTTGTACTAACCACCATTCACACAAACACCAGTTCTCCTGCCCAAGTGCGAGGTACAACTACCTCTGTCAACAAGCCAGACTGCATCCTTGATTAAAACAGGCACATGGGAGCGGTTGATCTGTCCGATCAAGTTCTGAAGCCCTACAGTGCCATGCGTAAAACTAAGGTGTGGTACAAAAAGCTTGCCGTATACATTGTACAGATAGCAATGTACAATGCGTACATTTTACATCGAACTGCAGGCCACACAAGAACTTTCCTTCAGTTCCAAGAGGCGGTAATCAAGGCCCTAATTTTCCAAAGTCAGGAAGGGGAGGGCCCGAGTACTTCAGAAGGTCATGGTGCCCGTGTTGTACCAGGACAACATTTCCCTGGTGAAGTGCCACAAACAGCAAAAAGGGGAAAGACCCAAAAAAGTCGGGTTTGTTACAAAAGGGGAATACGAAAGGACACCATTTATCAGTGCGACACCTGCCCTGATAAACCTGGCCTCTACATGAAAGAATGCTTCCGTACCTACCACTCATCCATGGATTTTTTATTTCATCCTTTATGCGCCCATAACTCTGATTTAGTCCACCTCACTTGCATACCCACTTTCCAACAACCACAACATAATCTTTTCTGTGAGACACCTGTTTTGTAAAAAGTACCCTTTCCACCACTTAAAATGTTCGTACGGGGGAGCTCTTTCCGAAATGGGGTCACTTCTTGGGGTTTTTCATTTCTGGGGACCTCTGGAAATTTTTTTAATGCGACATGGCAGCTAAAATCCATGTCTGCCAATTCAGGCCTGCAAAAAACATATTTTGCACTTTGCGCCAATACAGCAGGCTACGAGCACATATGGGGTGTTTGCAAAAAGGGGAGAAAATGGGTAACATATGCTGGGGTGCATTTTCTCCTTTAACCCCTTGTGAAAGTGAAAAATTAAGGTCTGCTAGTAGTTTTTCATTTTTACAAATGTGTGCTTTGAAATCCTCTCTCTATTATTTCTGCCTTCTGTGAGACATCTGTTTTGTAAAAAGTACCCTTTCCACCACTTAAAATGTTCGTACGGGGGTGCTCTTTGCGAAATGGGGTCACTTCTTGGTTTTTTTTATGAGCACATATTGGGGGGAAATGGGGAACAAAATGTGCGGTCCTGTTACCCCTTGTGAAAAATGTGGGTGTAAAGCAACTTTTTTGGGATAAAATTTTAATTTTTCATTTTCACAGCCAAGCGTTTCCTAATTCTTTGAAACGCTCGATGGGTCAAAGTGCTCACTACACACCTTGAAATATTCCTTGAGGGGTGTTGTTTCCAGAATGGGGTCACTTTTTGGGGGTTTCCACTCTAGGGGTACCTCAGGGTGTGTTCAATTGCAAGATGGCGCCTGTGAATTATTCCGGTGAAATCTGCCTTCCAGAAGCCATTTGGTGCTCCTTTCCTTCTGACCCATGTGGTACGCCCATATAGCAGTATACAAGCACATATGGGGTATTGCTGTAATCAGGAGAAAATGGGCAATAAATTAGGGGGTACATTTTCTCCAGTTCCCCCTTTTAAAAGGGAAAAATTTGGGCCTAAAGTCCATTTTTCTTTAAAAAAAATGGAATTTTTTCATTTTCACAGCCAATTCCATGTTTTACCTTTGAGGACAAAGTTCTCAGTACACATCTTGAAATATTCCTTGAAGGGTGTAGTTTCCAGAATGGGGTCACTTTTTGGGGATTTCCACTCTAGGGCTAGGGGTACCTCAGGGTGTCTTTATATGCGACATAGCTCCCAAAAGTCAATCCTGCAAAATCTGTCCTCCAAAATCCCTATGGCGCTACTTCCCTTTCGGACCCTGCCATGCACCCATATATAATTTTATGAGCACACTGTTACCCCTTGTGAAAGTGAAAAATGTGGGTGTAAAGCAACCTTTTCTGGAAAAAAATTAAATTTTTCATTTTCACAGCCAAGCGTTTCCTAATTCTGTGAAATGCCCGATGGGTCAAAGTGCTCACTACACACCTTGAAATATTCCTTGAGGGGTGTAGTTTCCAGAATGGGGTGACTTTTTGGGAGTTTCCACTGTAGGGCCACCTTAGAGTGTCTCCACATGCGACATAGCTCCCAATTACCATTCCAGCTAAATCCGCTCTCCAAAAGCCATATGGTGCTCCTTCTATTCTGAAGCCTGCTGTGCGCCCATACATCAGTTTTTGAGCACACATGGGGTGTTTCTGTAAACCCCAGATTCAGGGTAATAGATTTTAAATTTTGTTTGGCTGTTAACCCTTAATGTGTTGAAGAAAATATAGATAAAAAAATTTAATTTGCAAAAAAAAAGTGAAATTTTGAAATTTAATTCCCATTTTCCTTTAATTCTCGTGGGGCACCTAAAGGGTTAACAAAGTTAGTAAAATCTGTTTTGAATACCTTGAGGGGGGTAGTTTCTAAAATGGGGTGATTTATGGGTGGTTTCTAATATATAAGCCCCAGAAAGTGACTTCATAACTGAACTGGTCCTGAAAAATGGGGGTTTGGAAATACAGTTGCAAGAAAAAGTATGTGAACCCTTTGGAATGATCTGGATTTCTGCACAAATTGGTCATAAAATGTGATCTGATCTTCATCTAAGTCACAACAATAGACAATCACAGTCTGCTTAAACTAATAACACACAAAGAATTAAATGTTACCATGTTTTTATTGAACACACCATGTAAACATTCACAGTGCAGGTGGAATAAGTATGTGAACCCCTAGACTAATGACATCTCCAAGAGTTAATTGGAGTGAGGTGTCAGCCAACTGGAGTCCAATCAATGAGATGAGATTGGAGGTGTTGGTTACAGCTGCCCTGCCCTATAAAAAACACACACCAGTTCTGGGTTTGCATTTCACAAGAAGCATTGCCTGATGTGAATGATGCCTCGCACAAAAGAGCTCTCAGAAGACCTACGATTAAGAATTGTTGACTTGCATAAAGCTGTAAAGGGTTATAAAAGTATCTCCAAAAGCCTTGCTGTTCATCAGTCCACGGTAAGACAAATTGTCTATAAATGGAGAAAGTTCAGCACTGCTGCTACTCTCCGTAGGAGTGGCCGTCCTGTAAAGATGACTACAAGAGCACAGCGCAGACTGCTCAATGAGGTGAAGAAGAATCCTAGAGTGTCAGCTAAAAACTTACAAAAGTCTCTGGCATATGCTAACATCCCTGTTAGCAAATCTACGATACGTAAAACACTAAACAAGAATGGATTTCATGGGAGGGTACCATAGAGGAAGCCACTGCTGTCCAAAAAAACCATTGCTGCACGTTTACAGTTTGCACAAGAGCACCTGGATGTTTCACAGCAGTACTGGCAAAATATTCTGTGGACAGATGAAACCAAAGTTGAGTTGTTTGGAAGAAACACACAACACTGTGTGTGGAGACAAAGAGGTACAGCACACCAACATCAAAACCTCATCCCAACTGTGAAGTATGGTGGTGGGGGCATCATGGTTTGGGCCTGCTTTCCTGCATCAGGGCCTGGACGGATTGCTATTATTGAAGGAAAAATGAATTCCCAAGTTTATCAAGACATTTTGCAGGAGAACTTAAGGCCATCTGTCCACCAGCTGAAGCTCAACAGAAGATGGGTGTTGCAACAGGACAACGACCCAAAGCATAGAAGTAAATCAACAACAGAATGGCTTAAACAAAAGAAAATCTGCCTTCTGGAGTGGCCCAGTCAGAGTCCTGACCTCAACCCGATTGAGATGCTGTGGCATGACCTCAAGAAAGCGATTCACACCAGACATCCCAAGAATATTGCTGAACTGAAACAGTTCTGTAGAGAGGAATGGTCAAGAATTACTCCTGACCGTTGTGCACGTCTGATCTGCAACTACAGGAAACGTTTGGTTGAAGTTATTGCTGCCAAAGGAGGTTCAACCAGTTATTAAATCCAAGGGTTCACATACTTTTTCCACCTGCACTGTGAATGTTTACATGGTGTGTTCAATAAAAACATGGTAACATTTAATTCTTTGTGTGTTATTAGTTTAAGCAGACTGTGATTGTCTATTGTTGTGACTTAGATGAAGATCAGATCACATTTTATGACCAATTTGTGCAGAAATCCAGATCATTCCAAAGGGTTCACATACTTTTTCTTGCAACTATATTGTTAAAAATGTTAAGATTTGCTTCTAAGCCTTCTAACGTCCCAAAAAAATAAAATGTAATATTTCAAAATGATCCAAACATGAAGTAGACATATGGGGAATGTAAAGTAATTTCTATTTTTTGAGGTATTACTATCTATTATAAAAGTAGAGAAATTGACATTTGGAAATTTTTCCAAGTTTTTGGTAAGTTTGGTATTTTTTTATAAATAAAAATGTTTCTTTTTTACTCCATTTCACCAGTGTCATGAAGTACGATATGTGACGAGAAAACATTCTGAGAATGGCCTGTATAAGTAAAAGCGTTTTAAAGTTGTTACCACATAAAGTGACACATGTCAGGTTTTCAAAAAATGGCCTGGGCAGGAAGGTGAAAACAGGCCCGGGGTTGAAGGGGTTATATAGGCCTTAAGACATGACTAAATAAGCCAGCCTTAGAGAGGCTGTAGGACCTTTGATGTCACAGTCATGTGATTAGTTACATGGGAGGGACAGAAATGTTAGAGGCTGTAGGACCTTTGATGATGTCACAGTCATGTGAGCAGTTACATGGGAGGGACAGAAATGTTAGTGGTTGTAGGACCTTTGATGATGTCACAGTCATGTGAGCAGTTACATGGGAGGGACAGAATGTTAGTGGTTGTAGGACCTTTGATGATGTCACAGTCATGTGATCAGTTACATCACACACGACCATTACAGGACTGTGCTTTTTGCTTGAATTCAGTGGAAGAGAGAAAAGCCAGGGTTTACACATAGGACTGTATGGTAAAGGGGCTGCAGGAATGTTTTTACATGGGACTGTTTGTCGGAAGCGGCTGTAGGGATTTTACATAGGACTGTATTTTGGATGAGAGAGTGAAGGGATGTTTTTACATGGGACTGTATGTTGGAGGGGGTGAGGCTTTTAGATCTCCTAGACTGCAGAGTCAGTGATGGGGATTCCAGCTGTAGTTAGTGAGTCGGATCATTGGATTCATCTCAGCAACAAGAGGCGACTCTTCCCGCTCCCAAACATCTATTTATTTAAAGGGGTATTCTCATCTTGAACACTGGGGTATATCGCTAGTCCCATAGAAGTGAATGGGAAGTGCACTGCGCAAGCGCAGCCACCGCTCCATTCACTTCTATGAGGATGATGGAAATAGCTGAGCCAGCGCTCGGCTATTTTTAGTAGTTCTATAGAAATGAATGGAGGGCAGCCGCACATGCCCACTTTGTGGGGTCAATTCTAAATATAGGTGCAGCTCCCAGAGGTTGGACCGGCACCTATCAGAGATTGGAGGCATATCCTAGCGATATGGGAATAAACCTTTAATACGAGACAGACGGCCCTTCCCTCCACCCTTGTAAAGTGTGTATTATGTATGTATTGTGTGTATTATGTATGTATTATGTGTGTATTATGCATGTATTGTGTGTTGTGTGTGTATTATGTATGTATTGTGTGTTGTGTGTGTATTATGTATCAGTGCCGACTGTCTACATATAAAGAAGCCATGGTCTATTCTCCTGGATCAGCTGGTTCAGGTCTGTAGAATCTTGGGTCTTCAGGATATCCACATACAGTTTATCCACATTTAGTACATATTAGTTTTACGGTTATAACATGTGTAGTTGTTGGGCTAACGATGTGTTTTTTGCAGCATTTTTTTTTACTGTGGTCAATGCAGGTTTATTTTTGTCTGCTATTCATATAGCATTACCCTAAAATATTCCATCCACTTTCATATACTATACATTTTTATGCCTATTTATCCCCCCTTTTTTGTTATAATATAATTTGTTTCCTTAACCTTTTTGTTACATATGATATTGATATTAAAGGCTATGTTTTAGGCCTCTTTCATACTTGCGTTGTTCTTTTCCGGCACTGAGTTCCGTCGTCGGGGCTCTTCTATACCGGAAAAGAACTGATCAGTTTTATCCCCATGCATTCTGAATGGAGAGTAATCCGTTCAGTTTGCATCAGGATGTCTTCAGTTCAGTCGTTTTGACTGATCAGGCAAAAGAGAAAACCGCAGCATGCTACGGTTTTCTCTCCGGCGAAAAAAACTGAAGACTTGCCTGAACGCCGGATCCGGCATTTTTTCCCATAGAAATTAATTAGCGCCGGATACGGCATTCAGAATACCGGAATGCCGGATCCGTCGTTCCGGCATGCGCATGCGCAGATCGGTAAAAATGTGAAAAAATGTACAAGACGGATCCGTCGGTCCGCACCCGGATCCGTCTCACAAATGCTTTCAGTCAGCGGCAGATCGGCGGATCCGGCGGGCAGTTCCGACGACGGAACTGCCCGCCGGATCACACTGCCGCAAGTGTGAAAGTAGCCTTAGATGGTGGTAGTTTGTGATAGTTACATCTTTTATGAGGTAATTGGGTCAGGACGCGGGTTCAGACAGTGATTGCTGGCCTTTTAGGGACAGGATTTTTGTATTTTTTTTTTACATCATTTATATTTTACACCCTTACAACCAAGCTCCATAAATGTAAGGCGCTTGGTGCTAGGCTTTAGTCTGGAGTGTCGTCCATATACAGTGTGGAATTAAAGCACCTGCTCCTGCAATCTAGCAGGAGCAAGCAGGGTCCCCAGATGTCAATGACGGCCAGGAACCCTGAGGAGAAGACAGAAGGCTTGTATTACCCCCTCTGCCTTTTCCTTTCCTCAGTGCAGAGGTCAGTGAACAGAGGTGGCTATGCTGCTTCCTGTCACGATCCCTCCCGTGACAGAGGTTAGAAGATCTGAGAGACTTTCATCACATGAGGTTATCTGACAGCCTCTTGGTTTTCACTTTGCAGTGTTGTTGTTGGTATGACCACACCTTTTGTTTCAGGTGTAGCTTGTGGTCATTAATGCTCCTCTATTTATTCTGGACTCACACTTCCTACCATGCGGTTGATATTAGCTGCCTGGAGTTGGAAGAGCTGGTGTGTTGTCCTCTTCTGAGTTCCTGCTCATACCTTTTCTATTGAAGATAGGTGTACTCCCCTTTGTATTTTGTTGTCCCCTTTTGCTCATTGTTTCCTAGGCCTCAGAGAGATGTTCGTTCATCTGGGAAGGAACCAGTGGTTTCAGAGCCTGTCACTACACCTAGGGCTTTTAAGGGTTTCTAGGGCCTAGGTTTATGGTGTGTGAATATTCCCACCTTCAGGGTCTATTCATACTGACAGAAGTCAGGGCTAGGTTTAGGGTTTCCTAGGTGGTGACCTTTTTCCTTTCCCTAGCGATGAGGCCTAGTTTTGGGTCATTTTCCCTCTGTGGTCATTCTGATGTTCCTCCCCTCCCCCTACTTTGTGACATTATCAACCGCCTAAGAACCGCCATTTTATTTGTGTCAGTGCAGAGATGGATACGATTTCTGCACTGGTCGGACAACTGCAGGGACTTTCTTTGGAGGTAGCTGACCTCCGCACGACCGTCTCACAGATCCAGAGACCACAGACGGCTGGTTACGGTAGCGGGAACCAAGCCTGCCCTGAACCTAAGGTCGCTCTCCTGGACAGATTTTACGGGGAAAGTGAAAACTTTATTCGGTTCAGGGAGTCGTGCAAATTATATTTTAGTCTACGTCCTAACTCTTCTGGGGACGAGAGTCAAAGAGTGGGTATAATTATTTCATTACTTAAAGGTGACCCTAAATCTTGGGCTTTTTCGTTGCCGACCGGATCACAATCCCTCCGGTCGGTAGATACATTTTTCAGAGCTCTAGGTCTTATCTACGATGACCCAGATCGGATCTCCCTGGCCGAGACTAAGTTGCGTGGCTTACGGCAGGGAAAGGGTTCTGCGGAGACCTATTGCTCTGAATTTAGGAGATAGGCTATGGATATGGAGTGGAATGGTCCAGCTCTCCGTAGTCAATTCTGTCAAGGGTTATCCGAGAGCCTGAAGGACGCATTGGCGTTTCACGAATATCCTGAGTCATTGGAAGCGGCCATTTCCCTTACTGTACATATTGATAGACGCCTGAGGAAGAGATCTAAGGTTTCTCACTCTCAGGATGTATTATCATATAAGGTGGCAGCCTCCTCCGACTCTTTGGGTAAAGAAACACTTGAGTTTATGTCTGGTGACGAACCAATGCAGCTGGGGGGAGCGACCCCTGGATCAGGTGATAAGAACTTTAGGCTTAAGATGAGACTCAGTTTTTTCTGTGGAAAAAGTGGAGATGTTGTTAACGTATGTCCTTATGTTCAGCGGCAGGGTGAAAAAGAAAAAAAAAATGTGTTTAATCCTCCTCTAACCCTTGGTGGTGTGGGTGGGGAATCTGAGAATTTACTTTTGTCATTTGCCGGTAGTACCCAATTTCTCCTGTCTGCCAAGGTGGTGATAGATTCCAAAACGGTGGGAATTGAAGTGTTTATTGACAGTGGGGCAAGGGTAAACCTAGTTGATGGTCAGTTTGTCCATATGCATGGATTGACAACAAGTGCATTAGACAAAACTATTTCTGTGTTTGCTATTGATTCCACCCACACAGAAATGTTTATTACAAATGGTGCAGGACATCCGTTTAAAGGTGGGTGATTTTCATCAAGAATCCATTTCGTGTTTTGTGCTGGAGGGTCTGCCTGCTCCCTTGGTGCTAGGGTTACCATGGTTAAGCAAACATAACCCTACCATCGATTGGCAAGCGAGATAGATTCTTGATTGGAGTGATTATTGCATTGACAACTGTCTTAGCACTTCGCTTTATGTCGTAACCACTAAAGTACCTTTGTTTATTTCTGATTTTTCTGATGTATTCTCTAAAAGTGGAGATCAGGAGTTGCCTCCACATCGGTAGTATGATTGCCCCGTCAACCTTGTTCCCGGAGCTAGGTTGCCCAAGTCTCGGTTGTATAATCTTTCCGAACCCGAAAGAGCCGCCATGCGAGAATATATCACCGAGAGTTTGGCCAACGGTCATATTAGACCTTCCAAATCACCAGTGGCTGCAGGGTTCTTCTTTGTTAAGAAAAAGGACTGAACTTTTAGGCCACGTTTAGACTTCCGTGAGCTTAATCGCATTACTGTCCGTGATCCTTATCCCCTTCCTTTGATCCCGGATTTGTTCAATCAGATTGTCGGTGCCAAGGTGTTCTCGAAGTTGGATTTGAGGGGGACATATAATCTGATAAGGATCAAGGAGGGTGACGAATGGAAGACAACCTTTAATACCCCTGAGGGTCAAAAATATGGTCATGCCTTTTGGGTTACCCAATGCTCCGGCGGATTTTCAACATTTCATCAATTACATCTTTCATCATCTGGTAGGCAGGTTTGTTGTGGTGTATCTGGATGATATTCTGATTTATTCTCCTGACACTGAGACACAGGATCACGTGAGACAGGTGTTACAGATCCTAAGAGAGAATAAATTGTATGCTAAGATGGAGAGGTGTGTATTTGCAGTTCCAGAAGTGGAATTCCTGGGCTACCTACTCTCATCTTCTACTATGCGATTTTTGGGGTTCACCAACTACTACCGTAAATTTATTTTGAACTACTCGACAATTGTTAAACCTTTAACGGACATGACTAGGAAAGGTTTGGATATCTCAGTCTGGTCTGATGAGGCAGTACAAGCCTTTTCAGCTGTGAAGGAATGTTTTGCTTCTACTCCTATTCTGATGCAACCTGATGTGTCACAGCCGTTCATTGTGGAAGTTGATGCATCAGAGGTTGGGGTAGAAGCAGTCTTGTCGCAGGGTCCTTCACCTAGTAAATGGCGCCCATGTGCTTTTTTCTCAAAGAAGCTCTCAGCTGCTGAGAAAAATTATGACATGGGTAATAGAGAGTTACTGGCCATTAAGTTGGCTTTTGAGGAATGGTGCAATTGGTTGGAAGGAGCGATTCATCCTATTACGGTAATTACCGATCACAAAAATCTGACTTATCTGGAGTCAGCTAAACGCCTGAACCCAATACAGGCCAGATGGTTGTTGTTTTTTACCAGATTTAATTTTGTTGTCACCTATCGCCCTGGGGTTAAGAACATCAAGGCGGATGCTTTGTCGCGTAGCTTTCCTGGGGGGGGGGTGATTTGGGAGTTCCTGCTCCGATATTGGCTGAAGGGGTAGTTATATCTGCCCTTTGTCCCGACCTTGAGGCAGAAGTGTTGGAGGCCCAGGGAGATGCACCGGATTCCCGTCCTCCGGGGAAGTTGTTTGTTCCTGCTGAATTGCGGCACAAGATGTTTGAGGAACATCACTGTACGGTTCTCACAGGACACCCTGGGAGCAGATCCACTGTTAATCTCATTTCTCGTAGATTCTGGTGGTCGGAGTTGCGTAAATGTGTTGAGGGTTATGTGTCCGCTTGTAGTACTTGTGCAAGTGCTAAGGTGACATATTCTCGGCCTTCAGGATCTATACTTCCGTTGTCCATCCCGTCCCGTCCTTGGACTCATTTGTCCATGGACTTTATCACAGATTTGCCGAATTCCTCAGGAAAAACTGTGATTCTGGTGGTTGTTGATCCCTTCAGCAAGATGTCGCACTTTAAAGCATTATCAGGTCTACCTAATGCTAAAACTCTCGCACAACTGTTTGTCGATAACATCGTGAAGCTACATGGTATTTCCTCTAATGTTGTGTCTGATAGAGGGACTCAGTTTGTTTCCAAATTCTGGAAGGCGTTCTGTACTCTCCTGGGGGTACAATTGTCCTTCGCTTCGGCCTTTCATCCTCAGTTGAACGGACAGACTGAGCACACTAACCAGAATCTGGAAACTTATTTGAGATGTTTTGTCTCAGAGAATCAGGAGGAGTGGTCTTCATTTTTGTCTTTGGCCAAGTTTGCCATAAATAACATTTTCTGGTGCTGAGACTTCTGGTAAACCTGAAGAGGAAATATTTTCCTCTTCTTTGTTATCAATTTGGCGGAAAATTCTAAATAATAATAATAATAAAAAAAAGGGCAACAAGTATAAACGTATGGCTGACAAGAGACGTATGAGTGGTCCGGACCTGAGAGTGGGTGATTCTGTGTGGCTGTCCACAAGAAAAATTAAGTTGAAGGTACCTTCTTGGAAGTTGGGTCCAAGGTTTATTGGTCCATAATAAATCTCTGCCATCATTAACCCGGTAGCCTTTTGTCTTGAACTTCCGCAGGCTTTAAAAATTCATAATGTTTTCCACAAATCATTGCTGAAGAGATATGTCGAACCTGATGAGCCGTCCTCATTGCCTCCCGCTCCTGTTATGGTGGACGGTAATCTTGAATTTCAGATCTCTAGGATAGTGGACTCACAAATTCTCTGTAGATCCCTCCAATATCTCGTTCACTGGAAGGGTTACGGTCCAGAGGAGAGAATGTGGGTTCCAACGGCTGACGTCAATGCTATTCACCTTGTGAGAGCCTTTCACAGGGCTCATCCGGATAAGCTCGGTCCTGGGTGTCCGGAGGTCACCCGTAGAAGGGTGGGTACTGTCACGATCCCATCCGTGACAGAGGTTAAAAAATCTGAGACTTGCATCACGTGAGGTTATCTGACAGCCTCTCTGTTTTCACTTTGCAGTGTTGTTGTTGGTATGACCACACCTCTTGTTTCAGGTGTGGCTTGTGGTCATTAATGCTCCTCTATTTAGTCTGGAATCACACTTCTTACCATGCGGTTGATATTATCTGCCTGGAGTTGGAAGAGCTGGTGTGTTGTCCTCTTATGAGTTCCTGCTCATCCATTTTCTATTGAAGATAAGTGTTCCTAGGCCTCAGGGAGATGCTGGTTCGTTCATATGGGACGGAACCAGTGGTCTCAGACCCTGTCAATACACCTAGGACTTTTCAAGGTTTCTAGGGCCTAGGTTTCCGTTGTATGAATAGTCCCACCTTCAGGGTTTATTCATACTGACAGGAGTCAGCGTTAATTTTAGGGTTTCCTAGGTGGTGACCTTTTTCCTTTCCCTAGCCGTGGGGCCTAGTTCCTGTTCATTTTCCTTCTGTTGTCATTCTGGTGTTCCTCCCCTCCCCCTACTTTGTGACACTTCCTCTGTTGGCTCCCTGGATTGCAGAATATCTCTGTCATAAGAGAGCTGCAGGGTCTTAGCACACCCTGGTCAGCACTGCCTGTTTGCAATGCTCCCACAGGGGGTTGTTTTCCCCTTTGACTGGGGCTGGATGCACAGGTTATAGTGGAAATACACTGCTTGTCATGCAGGAGCACACAGCATTGCACTGATTTAGAATGCTATGACTCTGCATGACCTTACTGCTACAGAATCATACTAACAGCTTTATGTCAGTATGATTCTGTAGAAGTCGTGGATGAAGCATGGACTGTGCCATCACAGATATACCATGGACGTGTGAATGAGGCCTTATATTGGGCTGAAAGATGAGAATGGACTGCTGTATGTGGTACACTGCAGTGTGTGTCCTCTGTAATGTGGCATATAGCAGGGGTGGCTGACTGACTGATATACAGTTGCAAGAAAAAGTATGTGAACCCTTTGGAATGATATGGATTTCTGCACAAATTGGTCATAAAATGTGATCTGATCTTCATCTAAGTCACAACAATAGACAATCACAGTCTGCTTAAACTAATAACACACAAAGAATTAAATGTTACCATGTTTTTATTGAACACACCATGTAAACATTCACAGTGCAGCTGGAAAAAGTATGTGAACCCCTAGACTAATGACATCTCCAAGAGCTAATTTGAGTGAGGTGTCAGCCAAGTGTCAGCCAAGAGTCAGGTGTCAGCCAAGAGTCCAATCAATGAGATGAGAGTGGAGGTGTTGGTTACAGCTGCCCTTCCCTAAAAAAACACACACACCAGTTCTGGGGTTGCTTTTCGCAAGAAGCATTGCCTGATGTGAATGATGCCTTGCACAAAAGAGCTCTCAGAAGACCTACGATTAAGAATTGTTGACTTGCATAAAGCTGGAAAGGGTTATAAAAGTATCTCCAAAAGCCTTGCTGTTCATCAGTCCACGGTAAGACAAATTGTCTATAAATGGAGAAAGTTCAGCACTGCTGCTACTCTTCCTAGGAGTGGCCGTCCTGTAAAGATGACTGCAAGAGCACAGTGCGGACTTCTTAATGAGGTGAAGAAGAATCCTAGAGTGTCAGCTAAAGACTTACAAAAGTCTCTGGCATATGCTAACATCCCTGTTAGCGAATCTACGATACGTAAAACACTAAACAAGAATGGATTTCATGGGAGGATACCACAGAGGAAGCCACTGCTGTGCAAAAAAACATTGCTGCACGTTTACAGTTTGCACAAGAGCACCTGGATGTTCCATAGCAGTGCTGGCAAAATATTCTGTGGACAGATGAAACCAAAGTTGAGTTGTTTGGAAGAAACACACAACACTATGTGTGGAGAAAAAGAGGCACAGCACACCAACATCAAAACCTCATCCCAACTCTGAAGTATGGTGGTGGGGGCATCATCGTTTGGGGCTGCTCTGCTGCGTCAGGGCCTGGACGGATTGCAAGTTTTGCAAGACATTTTGCAGGAGCACTTAAGGCCACCTGTCCACCAGTTGAAGCTCAACAGAAGATGAGTGTTGCAACAGGACAACGACCCAAAGCATAAAAGTAAATCAACAACAGAATGGCTTAAACAGAAGAAAATGCGCCTTCTGGAGTGGCCCAGTCCTCAACCCGATTGAGATGCTGTGGCATGACCTCAAGAAAGAGATTCACACCAGACATCCCAATAATATTGCTGAACTGAAACAGTTCTGTAAAGAGGAATGGTCAAGAATTACTCCTGACCGTTGTGCACGTCTGATCTGCAACTACAGGAAACGTTTGGTTGAAGTTATTGCTGCCAAAGGAGGTTCAACCAGTTATTAAATCCAAGGGTTCACATACTTTTTCCACCTGCACTGTGAATGTTTACATGGTGTGTTCAATAAAAACATGGTAACATTTAATTATTTGTGTGTTATTAGTTTAAGCAGACTGTGATTGTCTATTGTTGTGACTTAGATGAAGATCAGATCACATTTTATGACCAATTTGTGCAGAAATCCATATCCATATAATTCCAAAGGGTTCACATACTTTTTCTTGCAACTGTATCATATTATGATCACCAAACTGGTATATATGACACCAAAAAAGTAATCTCCATTGTACTCTATCAGTAGTCCTCTATAATCCCAATTCCTGAATCAGTTTTCTTCATGAAAGATGTTCTTCCATATGCAATTTTGCTCTCAGTCCTCCTTCTTTCCCTCAGGTTTCTTAGGTTCAGGAGTCTTCTTTTGAAAGACAATGGTCTTTTCCATCAATGACCCACCAAGGATAGAGAAGGACAGAGACGACATGGCTGCAAGGATATTAGACCTCACCCTAGAGATCATCTCCTTGATAACTGGAGAGGTGAGAGTTTCACATGACATCACTCTTATCTCTAGTAATAAAACAGGGAAATGTCTGGAAAGGTGAAGGATTCTTAGAATCTCTGTAGTGATCGGCGTCTCCCCATACACAGGATTACACAGTAGTGAAGAAGTTGTCTGGTGAGTGTGTGACACCCCGTGTGTCAGGAGGATGGAGCAGGACCCAGAGCCCCATCACCGAGCCTCCACCTCATTCCCTGATACATGAGCAGAAGATCCTAGAACTTACCACCAGGATCACTGAGCTGCTGAGCGCAGAGGTGAGCGCTGCTGGGAATGCTGGGACATTGTACTATAACGCCAAGGGAGGGGACTGGTAATGACTGTATCCTTGTGTTGTCAGGTTCCTATAAGGTGTCAGGATGTCGCTGTCTATTTCTCCATGGAGGAGTGGGAGTATTTAGAAGAACACAAGGATCTGTACAAGGATGCCCTGATAGAGAATCCCCAGTCGCTCACATCACCGGGTAAGAGGAGACCTTCCATGACTGTAGAGGAGAGAACAGTCCTGAGAGTCAGATTCCCCCATCATCTGATCATCACATATAGACAATGTATTCAGTCACTGTGTGTATTTCCTATTGGTTAATGAAGACGGTTCAACATCCGGAGAACATAATAAAACTTCAGGCTTTATGATATATCCAAATAATGTTTCACACACACGATCACTTACTTGTTTCAGGCCAACTATGGGGCCCCCTAGTCCCATCATTTCCATACACAGTGCATGTAATAGTATAAAACAAGATTGTAGCCAATTGCGATTTCCCATAGACATAGGTGCACAAAGTACAACTCAGAGGACCGGATATTGTGCATAAGTTTATACAGGTACCACCCCAGGCTGTCATGTGACCTCTATAAACTCTATGGACCAGATAACTATATAGCAACAAATGGGAAGTTAAATATACAATCATACAAATACTCTCCTCAGCATTGAAATTTTAACACTAAGAAAGGAAAAGTCGTGAAATCACAGAATCGATAAACATGTTTATGATATGCAAATGATAAAAAATGGAAACAAAATATTCAAAGCATCTTAATTTATCCAGTATCAAGTATGAGAGCCATGCGCAGAAATACACATGCCTATATGCCTTGGCATCAGTGAGGTTATGAAAGGTTGTCTGAGGAATGTTCTGCCACCCCAAATGCACATGGGCAAAAGATCTGCTGCTGGCCAGATGTGTTCGATGGAAGACAAGTCTGGAAACGCTGCAGGCCATGGTAGCACATTTAGACCATGCAGGCTGCTTACTTTAGCATGAGCAACATGAGGCCTGACGTTGTCCTGTTGAAAAATGGCTCCTGAGACTCTGGAGAAATGACCGTACCACTGGTTCCACAAACAGATGCATGTAATGCCGAGCTGTTAGTATATATGAAATGAAGACTAGAGGGGTCTGGTTACAGTACTTTATGCCACCTGCCTGACATCATAGTCCTAGTAGTGGGACTAGTGTAACATTCCCTTGTGAAAGCCATTGCATGGTGTTGACCATGTGTTCTCCAGAGTCCAGACCTATCTCCGGCTATCATTGTGTCTGAGACAAAAGTTTGACTCATCGCTGAAGAGGACAGACCTCTATTCCAGCCTCTATTGCTGTCTTTCTGTGCACCATGATAACCTTTGAGGGTGGTGGAGTGAGGTCAGTGGAAGACCTGTAGCCGGATGTGTGGCTTGTAGCTCAATATCGTTCACAAATGGCCCTGGAAAAAATCTAAAGGTGGCTTCATTGTAGGTTGTTCTAAATTGGCAGCTTTGGGGACAAACATAAGAAGTTAGGGTTAAAAACTGTCACCTGTAGCCATTTTGGTGGTAGCTGTTGCCAGTGCAAAACTACAATGGTACAAGCCCTCTCATGTGGATGTGTCACATTGTAGGTGCATTCCCATTCTGAGAGACAGAATAAAAAAAAATTATCTGGAAATCACATTGTATGATTTTTAAAGAATTTATTTGTCTTGCACTGCTGGACATAAGTATTTGAACACCTGAGAAAATCAGTGTTAATATTTGGTACAGAAGCCTTTGTTTGCAATCACAGAGGACAAACGTTTCCTGTAGTTCTTGACCAGGTTTGCACACACTGCAGCAGGGATTTTGGCCCACTCCTCCACACAGATCTCCTCTAGATCTGTCAGGTTTCGGGTCTGTCGCTGAGCAACATGGAGTTTCAGCTCCCTCCAAAGATGTTCTGATGGATTTAGGTCTGGAGACTGGCTAGGCTACTCCAGAACCTTGATATGCTTCTTGCGGAGCCACTCCTTGGTTATCCTGGCTGTGTGCTTCGGGTCGTTGTCATGTTGGAAGACCCAGCCACGACCCATCTTCAATGCTCTGACTGATGGAAGGAGGTTGTTGCTCAAAATCTCACAAAAAATTGCCCCATTCATCCTCTTCTTAATACAGTGCAGTCATCCAGTCCCCTTTGCATAAAAGCACTCACAAAGCATGATGTTACCACCCCCATGCTTAACAGTAGGGATGGTGTTCTTGGGATGCAACTCATCCTTCTTTTTCCTCCAAACACGACGAGTGAAGTTTAGAACAAAAAGTTTTACTTTGGTCTCATCTGACCACATGACTTTCTCCCATGCCTCCTCTGGCTCATCCAGATGGTCATTGGCAAACTTCAGTGTATAAAAATAGAACCGCGGCACTCGAGTTAGGTAATTAGTTATTTATCCATCCAGAAAATAAGACTAAGGCCAACGTTTCGGTCTCATCCCGAGACCTTGTTCACGGCCTGGAAAAAAGAAACGTCTGGTGTGGAGGATGGCTTACAAGCCATCCTCCACACCAGACGTTTCTTTTTTCCAGGCCGTGAACAAGGTCTCGGGATGAGACCGAAACGTTGGCCTTAGTCTTATTTTCTGGATGGATAAATAAATAACGAATTACCTAACTCGAGTGCCGCGGTTCTATTTTTATACACTGATTGTCGCTACCGCTGAGCACCGGATTATTGTTAAGGAGTGCCGTCCAAACAACCTTTACATTGGCAATCTTCAGACGGGGCTGGATATGTGATGACTTGAGCAGGGGAACCTTCCATGCAATGCATGATTTGAAACCATGACGGCGTAGTGTTCTACCGACAGTGACCTTTGAAACTGTGGTCCCAGCTCTCTTCATGTCATTGACCAGCTCCTCCCTTGTAGTTCTGGGCTGATTCCTCACCTTTGTTATCATCTGTGATACCCCACGAGGTGAGATCTTCCATGGAGCCCCTGTCCGAGGGAGACTGACAGTCGTCTTTAGCCTCTTCCATTTTCTAACAACTGCTCTAACAGTTGAGCTATTTTCATCAAGCTGCTTGGCAATTGCCGCATAGCCCTTTTCAGCCTTGTGGAGGTCCACAATTTTGTCTCTGGTGTCTTTTGACAGCTCTTTGGTCTTGCCCATGGTAGTAGTTGCCGTCTGACTGACTGGCGAGTGGACAGGTGTCTTTAAAGATCTCAGACAGGTGCTACTAAGTTAGATTAATGAGTGGAGTAGAGGTGGACTTTGAGAGCCAGAATTCTTGCTGTTTCTCAGGTCTTCTAATACTTATGTTCAGCAGTGCAAGACAAATAAATTCTATAAAAATCATACAATCTGATTTCCTTAACCGCTTTACGTCCGCCCATAGGATATAAACGTCCTATGGGTGGACGTCTTTTTCTGAACGGACGTTCCAGAACGTCCGTTCGGAAAGTGCAGCTGCACGCTAATCGTGCAGCTGCTGATCGGGTTGCCCGCTGTCAGTGACAGCAGGGCAACCCTAAGACAAGGCAGGGACAGTGCCCAGGTGTCCCTGCCTTCTAGATCGCTGCAGACACAGCGCTCACCGAGCGCTGTGTCTGCAGAGAAGGAAGCGCTGTGCGCTTCCTGTTCCGGCCCGGCGGTCATGTGACCGCCGTGACCGGAGAGTGCAGGAGCTGTGTGAGGTCTCTCAGAGACCTCGATCAGCCCTGCTCTGAGGCTGTACAGCGCTGGATTGCTGCTGTACAGCCTCTCTAGGGGTGCATTTGTCCTGTAACTGGGGCTACTATGTCAGCCCCAGTTACAGGAGAAATCAACAGTGAAAAAAAAAGTGAAGCAAATGTCCCCCAGAGGTCTTGTATGACCTTATGGGGGACAAAAAGTGTAAAATAAAAAAAATAAAAATAAAAGGTTGAAAATAAAAAAATAAAAAAAAGTTTCACATGTAAAAAAAAAAAAAGTCCCCAAGTAAGGAATGAAACAAAAAAGTTAAAAATAGAAAAATTTTTAAAAAAGTATACATATTAGGTATTGCCGCGTCCGTAAAAACCAGCTCTATAAAAATATCACATGACCTAACCCCAAGTGATCAAAAACGCGTATGTCCCACAAAATAGTACCAATAAAACCGTCACCTCATCCCGCAAAAAATGAGCCCCTAGATAAGAAAATCTCTCAAAAAATAAAAAAACTATAGCTCTCAGAACATGGACACATTAAAACATAATTTTTTTGTTTCAAAAATGCTATTATTGTGTAAAACTTTAATAAATGAGAAAAAGTATACATATTAGGTATCGCCACGTCCGTAACAATCTGCTCTAAAAAAATGTCACTTTACTGAACCCCTCAGGTGAACGCTGTAAAAATAAATAAATAGAAACTGTGCTAAAACAACCAATTTTTTGGTCACCTTGCCCCATAAAGTGTTATAATGAATGATCAAAAAATCATATGTACCCAAAAATAGTACTAATAAAACTGGCACCTTATCCCCTAGTTTCCAAAATGGGGTCACTTCTTGGGAGTTTCTACTGTAAGGGTGCATCAGGGGGCTTCAAATGGGACATGGCATCTAAAAACCCTGTGGAGTTCCTTTTCTTCTGCGCCCTGCCGTGTGCCCATACAGCAGTTTATGACCACATGTGGGGTGTTTCTGTAAACCGCAGAATCTGGGTAATAAATATTGAGTTTTGTTTGGCTGTTAACCATCGATGTGTTAAAGAAAAAAATTGATTAAAATGGAAAATCTGCCAAAAAAGTGAAATTTAAAAATTTGATCTCCATTTTCCTTTAATTCTTGTGGAACGCCTAAAGGGTTAACAAAGTTTGTAAAATCGGTTTTAAATACCTTGAGGGGTGTAGTTTCTACAATGGGGTCATTTATGGGGGTATCCACCATGTAGGCCCCACAAAGTGACTTCAGACCTGAACTGGTCCTTAAAAAGTGGGTTTTGGCAATTTTCTTAAAAATTTGAAGAATTGCTTCTAAACTTCTAAGCCTGGAATGTTAAATAATAAATATTTTATGAGGTATCACTTTCTGTTTTAAAGCAGAGAAATAGAAATTTAGAAAATTGCGAATTTTTCAAATTTTTGGGTAAATTTGGGATTTTTTCATAAATAAAGGTGAAATATTTTGACTCAAATTTATGACTATCATGAAGTACAATGTGTCACGAGAAAACAATCTCTGAATGACTTGGATAAATAAAGTCGTTCCAAAGTTATTACCACATAAAGTGAGATATGTCAGTTTTGCAAAATTTGGCCTGGTCAGGAAGAGGGCAAATGGCCCAGATGGCAGGTGGTTAAAAAAAAAATATATTCTGTCTCTCAGAGTGGGAATGCACCTACAATGTGAATTTCAGACCCCTCCATGATTTCTAAGTGGGAGAACTTGCAAAATCACAGGGTGTTCAAATATTTCTGTTCCTCAGTGTATATATACACACATGTGATTACTGCAGCAATCTACCTGTGTGTGTTAAGTTGAAATTGAGCATCATGCCTCTATTGTCCATTTATGTATTTTAAGTTTCCACATGGTCGCAATATTTTTTTTTCGGGGGGTGCTTTCAATTAAATTAAGTAGCATATATACATGATTACTGCAGCAATACCCACGGTGTGGTAGCAATCTACCTGTGTGTGTGTTAAGTTGAAATTGAGCATCATGCCTCAATTGTCCATTCTCCATTTAGGTATTTTCAGTTTCCACACAGTAGCAACTTAAGTTTTTCATTTTTTTAGGGAGGCGCTTTCAATTTAATTAAGCAGCATATACAGTACAGACCAAAAGTTTGGACACACCTTCTCATTCAAAGAGTTTTCTTTATTTTCATGACTATGAAAATTGTAGATTCACACTGAAGGCATCAAAACTATGAATTAACACATGTGGAATTATATACATAACAAACAAGTGTGAAACAACTGAAAATATGTCATATTCTAGGTTCTTCAAAGTAGCCACCTTTTGCTTTGATTACTGCTTTGCACACTCTTGGCATTCTCTTGATGAGCTTCAAGAGGTAGTCCCCTGAAATGGTTTTCACTTCACAGGTGTGCCCTGTCAGGTTTAAAAAGTGGGATCTCTTGCCTTATAAATGGGGTTGGGACCATCAGTTGCGTTGAGGAGAAGTCAGGTGGATACACAGCTGATAGTCCTACTGAATAGACTGTTCGAATTTGTATTATGGCAAGAAAAAAGCAGCTAAGTAAAGAAAAACGAGTGGCCATCATTACTTTAAGAAATGAAGGTCAGTCAGTCAGCCGAAAAATTGGGAAAACTTTGAAAGTAAGGGCTATTTGACCATGAAGGAGAGTGATGGGGTGCTGCGCCAGATGACCTGGCCTCCACAGTCACCGGACCTGAACCCAATCATGATGGTTTGGGGTGAGCTGGACCGCAGAGTGAAGGCAAAAGGGCCAACAAGTGCTAAGCATCTCTGGGAACTCCTTCAAGACTGTTGGAAGACCATTTCAGATGACTACCTCTTGAAGCTCATCAAGAGAATGCCAAGAGTGTGCAAAGTAGTAATCAAAGAAAAAGGTGGCTACTTTGAAGAACCTAGAATATGACATATTTTCAGTTGTTTCACACTTGTTTGTTATGTATATAATTCCACATGTGTTAATTCAAAGTTTTGATACCTTCATAGTCATGAAAATAAAGAAAACTCTTTGAATGAGAAGGTGTGTCCAAACTTTTGGTCTGTACTGTAAATGTAATTACTGCAGCAATACCCATGGTGTGGCAGCAATCTTCCTGTGTGTGTTAAGTTGAAAATGACCATCATGCCTCAATTGTCTATTCTCCACTTAAGTATTTTCAGTTTCCACATGGTCAAAATTTCATTTTTTTGGCCTTGTTAAATCAGCATATATGTATGTGATTATTGCAAGACACGAGGTATAGCAGAAATCTACCTGTGTGTATTAAGGAGAAATTGAGCGTCAGGCCTTAATTCTCCGTTTCCGTGAATACTGTTTCCACACAGTCGAAATTCAAATGTTTTTGGCACCTGTCATTTTTTTTTATTGGGGACTAATTATATTCAAACTAGCAGCATATTTACGTGATTACTACATCAATAGACAGGGTAGCACACAAACGTATCTGGGAATGATAGGGAAACGGATTTGAGACTAAATTCCTAATTTCCTTTTTACTTTTTTTTTATTTTATATAACAAACATATACAAAATCAGAAAAATCCAAAGATCCATATTACATAGATCAATAATGCAATAACATTTTACCCCTATATCCACCCACCCACCACCCTTTGGAGAAGGAGAGGAAAAAAAAAAAGGAAAAACACCACATCCGGCCTTAGTTCAACCATTTTTTCCATTTTTTTTATCAATTTTTTCTGCTCTCTCACTGTGTCTCTCGGACACCCCTTCCAATTTAATCAAATTAGCAACTGCTTCTTGCCACTGTCCCACTGTAGGAGGATCTACATTTACCCATTTCCGAAATATGAGAAGTCTAGCTTGAAATAGTACTTTACCTAAAACCAATCGTATCTCTTTATTTAGTTTAAAATGTTCTGTAGCTCCTAATATACAAACTACTGGATCTTCAAAGACTTGAACAACCAGGAATTCTAATACAATTTCTGCAATTTCTTTCCAATACCTAAAAAGTTTAGGACATCTCCAAAAGCAATGTATAAGATCCGCCTTCTCTCCTTTAGATTTTGGACACTTATCAGAAGTTCTCAAGCCCATCCTCTTTAACGCCCAGGGAGATCGGTGTAGCCTATGGACTATAAAAAACTGAGACATCTTATGTGAGGCCTTTTCCGACACCATAATATAACTTCTGAGAGCATCATTCCATTTTTCCTCCGTAAGAGACAGGAGCTCTTTTTCCCATTTTCCTCTGGCAAGTATTGTAATCCGTTTTTTTTCTCCTTCCATCAATATCCCATTGTCACGCTGGACAGGATACAAGATACACAGAAAACAACCAAACCAGTGTCTAGGCAAGAAGCTGGGGATAAAGGTAACCTCCTGACAATCCCTACCAGCTCTCCCTAGACTTCTATGCCCACGTTCAGACCCTGAAGGTGGGAATGAACGTGTCCCCGTGCCTGGGCTGAAGATACCCTAAAATCTCTAAGATGGTGAAAGGGGGAAAGAGGCAGCCTGCTCCGTCAGGACCTGGAGGCGGCAGGTGTCTCTCTAACAGCCCAGACAGACAATAACATGAAACACAAAACCAACTTATCTTGTTAGTGAGCAGGAACAGCAAATCCTTCCTTCCTCTCAGCAAGACAGAAGCTATAACCCGCACAGGACACTGGGAGTGGGCGTAATTTAAACTGATACCAACGACCCCACCCAGTGCACCTGAAGGGAGGTGGATACAGCTCACTCCAAAACAAAAACAAAAGGCTACACACGTGCTGCTAACCTGGCAGACCTCCGCACATAACCTGAGCAGGGCATGACACCCATATCTTTTTGCCGTTATTCCTCTTTTATCTCTTCCATTAGTGAATTTATCTATTCTATCTGATTGTCAAGAGAATCTTCCTGTTGACAACTTGTGTGAGAGCAGTAAGCATTTATACTGTCCTGAGGAGGAGGTGGAGGAGGAGGCTGCAGACCCCAGGCATAGCCGTGTTGTTGTTGGTGGTGGTGGTAGTAGTAGTGACCCCGTTATCTGCGCTATTTGTGTTTGGGGCAGCGACAGTGGCATTCGGGGAAGAGCAGGGGATGGGCAAAGAATCCACTATGATATCCCACAGTCTGATAGAAGCAGAAAGGATAGTGAGGATTCCGATGACAATTGTGTGCTGGACAGGACCTGGGAGCCAGATCGGGGTTCTGTGGAGGAGGCAACATCAGAGGAGGAGGGTGATGGCAGCAGCAAGAAAGAGCAGAGGCCACGTCTCCTTCATGATCTGGTGATGCTGCTAACACAGTGAGTGGGTAGGGCCCAAAAGGTGCCAGACCTAAGCCCAGCTCAGCTGCCTCTACCCCTTCGCAAGTATCTCCCGTCTGGCAGTTTTTCTCCATGCTGCCAGAAGACAAAAGCATTGCCTTGTACAAGAGCAAATTAAAACGTGGGCAGGCAAACACAAACATAGGCACCACTGCTCTATTAAACCACATAAATCGGCATCACCCCATCCTCTGGGCAAAGTCAGCCATGGACAGCCAGCCACTGAGGCAGGAGTTCCCTCCTTTTCCCAGTCCAGCTTATGGCAGCCAGGCTACATCTACGAGCAGTACAGTGTCTTTCACATCATCATCATTCCTTTCCGCTTCTCCTGCTCAGACTGCTCATCCTCCTCCTCTCCATCGCCAGCAATCGATACTGGAATGAGTGGCTAGGAAGAAACTTTACAAGCCCAGCAATCCGAGTTGCCAAGATGCTGGCGATGCAGTTGCTGCCGTACCACTTAGTGGAGTCTGCTGCCTTTAGGATCCCTGCCACTTGGTAACCATCATGTTCCTTCAAGCCAATTAATTTATTTTTTTAATCTCTTAACACTGTGTGTGTTTAAACATCATCTGCCCCCGATCAGGGACAATTTTTTAAAGCTTTGGAAAATAAAAAAGTTTGGCATGATGTGTTTTTAAACACATTGTACGTTAACGCAGTGAAATGTGCACTTACCCCCAGTTATATATGTCAGTGTCACTTAGACATCATTTTCTGTTGCTGTCATAGCGTGCCAAAGCTTGGGGAGGGAAGGAGTGGGAATCATAAAAAATAAAAGAAATGAGATAACAAGGTTTCCTAAAATTTTAAGTCCTAGGATGCTACAGGAGCAGCTTTGTTTGGTCCAAACCAAACTTTTTCTAAAAATTTGGCGAATTGGACCCAAAACGGATCTTGACTTTGTTCATCTCTAATTTAATACATACAGACCTATAATTGTACATAGCAGCCCATATACAAACCTGTTAACCAATAGGAGGAGCACTATTAGGTCACGTCACCAGGTAGAGGTTGTGGCTCCTACGTAGACTGTGCCCCGTCTTATTACAATTGTGTATAACTAATGTAATTTCTGTACAGATAAGACTGATACATTATCCCAGAATGCTGACCTACTGAATTGTTAGGCCACCTGGTGTCATAACCAGCCCAATGCAGATTTTCCCTAATAGCCAGTCCACCCCTGGGGGAGAGGTCCACCACTTCTAAGCAGCCCAAAATCTAAAATCCACTTCTGCCTGTGAGAATGTGTTCACTTCAGGCTACCATGCTGCATTTGCTTCAACTCAAATCTATGATGAACCTTTTTTGTAGGCTTTCTTTTTTTAAATGTTGTTATATAGTCTGGATAGAATCTCTATCTCTACAAATGATTATATTCTGGGACCTCTAACAAAGCAGAAAAAAAACTCATGAGCACTATGGGGAAAAATTACTAAGACTATTGCTTTATATGCAATGTCTGCTGGAGTAAAATCCACCAAAATTCTTAATAGGTGCATGTCTCTTAATAATTGTGGCACACCTAGGGAGGTCTATGCACGATAAACTGAAATCTAGCTTCAAAGGCTATGTACACCTTTGGGGGATTTTTTTTATTATTATTGCATTGTACTTCTTTTGAGATAAAATAATTTTTTTAATTTGTCTTTATTACAAATATGAAGCCCTTTTTTCTGTATAGAGCTGAGATGCAGTGGGATCAGAATTTTCTCTCTGCTCCATTAGCCAGCTAATCTAACGGCTCCTTATCTCTGTTCTCTGACATTATAAACACTCACAGCTCAGGTATTTAAACATTTTCACCCCTATGGTGTTTTCTATGGGTTTTCTTTTTATAAGTGAATGTGATTTACTGTAATTACGGAAGTTGTGAATTAGGGTGAGTTCACATCTGTGCTAGTTATTTCCTTCGTTATGCTGCTGTTAGTCTACTTTCACACTCGCGTTTTGGCTTTCCGTTTGTGAGATCCATTCAGGGCTCTCACAAGCGGTCCAAAACGGATCAGTTTACATTGTAATGCATTCTGATTGGAAAAGGATCCGCTCAGAATGCATCAGTTTGCATCAGTTCAGTCTCCATTCCGATTTGGAGACGGAGTGTTTTGGTGTCCGTCTAATGAAACTGAGCCAAACAGATCCATCCTGGCACACAATGTAAGTCAATGGGGACGGATCCGTTTTCACTGACACAATCTGGCACAATAGAAAACGGATCCGTCCTCTATTGACTTTCAATGGTGTTCAAGACGGATCCGTTTTGGCTATGTTAAAGATAATACAAATGGATCCGTTCTGAATGGATGCAGACGGTTGTATTTTCTGAACGGATCTGTCCATGACGGATCCACACAAAATGTGAGTGTGAAAGTAGCCTAAGAGCAGAACAATGAACATAACGAAATTGACGAATTTGGTACATAACTGAGTTGAACGGAAATGACCAGACTTTATTGACTACAATGAAGTCCATTAAATTTCTGTTCGGGATCCTGTTTAACGAAATCTGTGATGGAGCCTCCAACACAGATGTGAAAAACCCATTAATGGTTTTCTTTAGAGGTGGGACGAATCCAATTTTTTTAGAATCCGAATCTGAAAAGGTTCTCAAATCTCTCGAATCTTTCGAATCTCGAATCCTATGAATCCTGTACATAAGAATTGTGTGAACGGTGTAAGAAACAAAGTGATCCAAACTCAATATTCTTTTAATATGAAAAAATAGAGTCCTTACTTTTTTAACAAAGTATTCGGATTTTGATTAGAAAAAAATTGGAAATACAGGGTAATACAGCGCACATACCTCTTACATGCAGGGTAATACAGGACTTCTACTGTAGACTCTGTTATAGCTTTGATAGCCAGTGTACATCCATACACATGACAGCTGCCCCTGCACACCCAGCTCTGCTACATCTATACGCATGACAGCTGCCCCAGCACACTTGTCTCTGCTATATCTCTATATGACAGCTTCCCCAGCACACTCAGCTCTGCTATATCTATACACATAACAGCTGCCCCAGCAAACCCAGCTCTGCTACATCTATACACATGACAGCTGCCCCAGCACACCCAGCTCTGCTATATCTCTATATATGATAGCTTCCCCAGCACACCCAGCTCTGCTACATCTATACACATAACAGCTGCCCCAGCACACCCAGCTCTGCTACATCTATACACATGACAGCTGCCCCAGCACACTCAGCTCTGCTGTATCGCTATATATGATAGCTGCCCCAGCACACCCAGCTCTGCTACAACTATACACATAACAGCTGCCCCAGCACACCCAGCTCTGCTACATTTATACACATGACAGCTGCCCCAGCGCATTCAGCTCTGCTATATCTCTATATATCTATCTACTGTATAGTAATACTTACAGATATATAAATATAGCAGAGCTGAATGTGCAGGGGCAGCTGTCATGTGTATAGATGTAGCAGAACTGAGTGTGATGGGGCAGCTGTAATATATATATATATATATATATATATATATAGATATAGCAGAGCTGAGTGTGCTGGGGCAGCTGTCATATATAGAGATATAGTAGAGCTGAGTGTGCTGGGGCAGCTGTCATGTGTATAGATGTAGCAGAGCTGGGTGTGCTGGGCAGCTATTATATATAGAGATAGAGCAGAGCTGAGTGTGCTGGGGCAGCTGTCATATAGAGATATAGCAGGGCTGAGTGTGCTGGGGCAGCTGTTATATAGAGAGATAGCAGAGCTGGGTGTGTTGGGGCAGCTGTCATATAGAGATATAGCAGTGCTGGGTGTGTTGGGGCAGCTGTCATGTGTATAGATGTACACTGGCTAGAACAGCTAACAGAGTCTACAGTAGAAGTCTCATATTTTTTCAGTCAGTAGATATACAGGTCTAATAGCTGTGTGGGTAAGTGCCTTGCCTCTGATACAGAAGGTCGTGGGTTCGAGTCCCAGCATACATTCATCTCCCTCTCCTGCTGCAGCACAGGTAAGGCATCTGTATCGCTGTCCTGAGGACAGTGATACAGATGACTATGCCCGGGATTCGTCGGATTCAAATTTTGAAAATGAGGTCAGGATTCGAGTCCACGAATCCTTCGAATCCAGCAAGATTTGAGGGATTCATGGATTCGTCGTCCCACCTCTAGTTTTCTTATATATACAGTGTACTTGTTTCCTGGCTTACTATTGTATCATTAAAGCTTAATTAATTTTTTTTATAAAAATTCTTTATTTAGAGTATTTGTATTATTTTTTACAGTTGAAGATGGGATGAGCGACCTCCATAGACATCTCTATTTATCTCCCTATCATGAAGTAGAAGATAATAATACCACAGAAGATAATTCAATAACTCCTAATGTACCCTTAGTCCTTTATAATGGAGATCTATCCACCGATACCGCTGGTCTCAAGAAACCTTCATCAAATCTGGTTGGCAAAACAAGAACGAAACAGAAACAATGGAAAATATTACCATGTGAGAAACATTTTAAAAAGAAATCTAATCTTTTCTTGAATGAGAGAAATCATAAAGCTAAAAGGCCATTTTCATGCTCTGAATGTGGAAAATGTTTTGCTAGGAAATTCCTTCTAGTTGCACATCAGAGAAGTCACACAGGGGAGAAGCCATATTCATGTCCTGAATGTGGAAAATGTTTTAGTCAGAAATCATGTCTTGTGAACCATGTAAGAATCCACTCAGGGGTGAAGCCATTTTCATGTAGAGAATGTGGGAAATGTTTTATTCTAAAATCAGATCTTAGTAGACATCAGAAAACTCACACAGTGGAGAAACCATATTCATGCTCAGAATGTGGGAAATGTTTTAGTCAAAAATTATATCTTGATAGACATCTTAGGTTTCACACTGGAGAGAAGCCATTTTCATGTTCAGAATGTGGAAAATGTTTTATTCGGAAATCAGATCTTGATAGACATCAGAAAACTCACACAGGAGAGAAACCATTTGTATGTTCTGAATGTGGGAAGTGTTTTTGTAGGAGATTAAATCTTAGGGACCATCTAAGAGTTCACACAGGAGTGAATGTATCTATGTGTCCTGAATGTGGGAAATGTTTTAGCCGTAAATCAAATCTTGAGGAACATCTAAGAATTCACACAGGAGAGAAGCCATTTTTATGCTCCGAATGTGGAAAGTGTTTCCGCCTGAAATCAGGTGTTGTTCAACAT
The DNA here is from genome assembly GCF_905171765.1 of Bufo bufo. NCBI lineage: Eukaryota > Metazoa > Chordata > Amphibia > Anura > Bufonidae > Bufo > Bufo bufo. The sequence continues at coordinate 612,146,272 of NC_053392.1, forward strand.
CAGAGGACTCACACAAGAAAGAAGCCATTGTAATGTTCAGATTGTGGAAGGAGTAGTGCCTAATTGTAGGACCTTCTGCCAAACAGCGCCTTCTGATGTCTAGATAACATATTACATAAACCTTATACACTATACTATACAATATAACAAAGACTACAAGTCACATGTCCGTTGACCATTGGATTATCTGCACCAGTCGCATCTTACTTCTTAAGGACCCTTCTAGAGATCAATAAACTTGTTCAGGTTTGACGAATGTTTCAAAAAGTTCATGTCGGACCCAAACTGTCGGGCCGATTGGCTCCAATTGCAATTTGTATATAACGCCCTCTAGTCTCCTAGGACTCAGGATTTATAGGAAAACATGTTATCTCTTTGCTTTTTTCTCTCACCCCTCCCCAAGCTTTTAAATGCAAAAACAGCATTAGTAAATAAGTTCTGAGTGACACTGACATACATAGCTATGGGTAAACGCACCTTTGATAGCGTTAACAAACAGTGTGTTTAAAAACACACCTCGGCGACGCATGTGTTTTCATATTCCAAAGCTTCCAAAAATTGTCCCTTATTGGCAGGCAGATGCTTAAACACGCACAGTGTTATCGGGGTAAAAAATAAATTAAAAAAACTGTTGCTTGTTGGGGGACTAAGCGTCCAAAGATTATGCCTTGATGGGGTCAGAATGGCTGCCCACACCACATGCACAAGTTTTAATTGTCAGAAGAAAAATTGGCTCATTGTAATTGAGCCTAGAAAAATTTTCCCTTTTAATTAGGAGCAGCAGCAGTGCATTTTGGATGTGGAAAGGGTAGCATATCAAAAGGCAAGTGGCCACTATAGCAGCATGGAGGCGGCAGCAGCAGTGATACAGAACATGATGGTAGGCAGGCAGCAGCAGAATGGCAGAAATGGCATGAAGGAGGCAGCAGTAGCAGCCTTCAGGAACCGGCTGGCAGTGGCATGATGGTGGCAGCTGCATGATGAAGGCAGTAGCCTATGAAAAATGTTTATAGGCAGGCAGCAGTAACTGTATGGAATACAATGGCAGGCAGACAGCATTAGTGGCAAGATGGTACACTGTTAGCAAGGCCAGATCTATTCATCGGCCCCAGCCGGAGAAGTGTGAAAATCCTCCATAATCAAGGCTTGGTTTCTTTTGACAAAAGTGAATTTTTGGACACTGGCAAGGGTCCATTTGGGTGTCACCACGCCCCCTGTGGCACTGAAAACCCTTTCCGAGATGACACTGGTTGCTAGGCAAGAAAGAAGAGAGATCTTACTATGCCAGTTCGGGCCACTGTTCCAGTCTACCTGCTCAAAAACCCATGGGGTCAGGGAACAGGCTATGCGCTGGAGACAGGCCAGAGTGTAGGTAGGCCTGAACATGGGCGCTGAGGCAGGAGGTCTCGGCCTGCTGATTGGCCTCAGCCTGGCGCGGCATGTGAAAAACCCTATGTTGAGTAGACTATCCAGTAATCATCAGAATCGTTGATGTCAAAGATACACCTGTCATGGTATAAGCAAGCTAATCTACAGGTCGCCATTCTGTCCAGCATGCCTGAGGAGCCAGTTCTCTGCCCCCCACTGAGATGATTGGGTGGCATGGCCATTGTCACCATCATCATCCTTATCCTCCTCCCCCATGGGAATGACTCATTGTGGGTCCCCAACAGCTACAGGACGGCAGCAAGATGCATTAGCTGTTCTTCTTCCTCCGTTGCCCCCTGTTGCATGAGCATCAGCGGCAGTTCTAAGATATGTATGAGGGGGATGAAGGGCAACTGTAGCATAAACAGCATGACCTGGCCGACATTGAAACAACAGATGCTCTCTGCTGAGGCTGGTCCATGACAAAATCGTTCATATCCTTCTGCTGCTCGTACTTACATAGTTACATAGTCCATAAAGACATACTGTAAGTCCATCAAATTCAACCAAGGGATAGTTGGGGACGCGAATTACAGAAGGAAGTGAGACTCGGATTTCTACACGTTTTCATAAGCATTAATGTTGTTTACTTTTAAGAATTCATCTAAACCCTTTTTAAAACTGTCCCCTGTTCCTGCTGTGACCACGTTTTGAGGAAGTCTATTCCACAGATTCACAGTTCTTACAGAAAAGAAGCTTTGACGCTTCTGGAGACTGAACTTTTTCTTCCCCGGTCGGAGGCAGTGCCCCCTTGTCTTTTGAGGGAATTTTACATGGAACTGTTCTTCACCTTTTTTTTTGTATGGCCCATTTATATATTTGTATGGGTTAACCATGTCCCCCCTTAGACGTCTCTTCTCAAGACTAAATAAATTCACTTCTTTAAATCTTTCTTCATAATTAAGACCCTCCATGCCCCTTATCAGTTTAGTCGCTCTCCTCTGTACTTTTTCCAGTTGCAGTGCGTCCTTTCTATGAACTGGTGCCCAGAACTGAACTGCATATTCCAGATGAGGCCGCACCAACGCTTTGTAAAGTGGTAATATTACATCCCTGCCCCGCGAGTCCATGCCTCGTTTTGTGGCTTTAAAAGCAGCTGATTGACATTGTATGCTGTTATTTAATCTACCATCTACAAGGACACCCAAATCCTTCTCTATAAGTGACTCTCCTAGTGTTACATCACCTAGGACATATGAAGCACAGAGATTATTACTACCAAGATGCATAACTTTACATTTATCCACATTGAACCTCATTTACCAAGTTGATGTCCAATCACTTGTGTTCAAGTCAGCTTGTAGTATATGGACATCTTCCATAGACTGTACAGCACTACACAGCTTAGTGTCATATGCAAAAATAGATATGGTGCTATTAATCTCGTCCTCAATATCATTAATAAATAAATTAAATAATAGAGGGCCCAGTACTGAACCTTGGGGTCACCACTTATAACACCGGACCATTCTGAATAGGAATCATTGACCATAACTCTCTGGACACGGACCTTCAGACAGTTTTCAATCCAATTACAAACTATACTTTCCAAGCCAATAGACCTTACTTTACCTATTGAACGTCTATGAGGGACAATATCAAAAGCATTTGCAAAATCCAGAAACACTACATTCACAGCTGCCCCTCTGTCCAGGCTACTACTCACCTCCTCATAAAAATAAATCAGGTTAGTCTGACAACTTCTGTCCTTGGTAAACCCATGCTGGTTATCGCTTAGAATATTATTTATAGTCACATACTCCTGTATATAGTCCCTTAAGAGTCCTTCAAACATTTTTCCCACAACAGAAGTTAAAGTAACTGGTCTATAATTAAGGACCTAGATCCTTTTTTGAATATGGGCACCACATTTGCCTTGCGCCAATCACTTGGCACTGTACCAGTACCTAGAGAATTTTTTAAAATTATAAACAGGGGCACACCAATGACTGAACTGAGCTCTTTAAGAACTCTTGGGTGTAATCCATCTGGACCCGGAGCTTTGTTCACATTTACCTTCTTTAACTTATCTTGGACCATATCTACAGTTAGCAATTGAGTATATCACTGAATGTACTAACAGCCCCAGCACCACAGATATCAGCTCCTTTCTCTTCTTTTGTATATAAAGAGCTAAAATTTTTTTTAGTAAACTCTGCCTTTTCCTTATCTTTAGTGACTACCCCCTCCCCACTCTTTACCATTATTTAGGGGACCTACCTGCTCGGACCTTGGGTTTTTAGCATTTATATATTTAAATATTTTTGGGGGATTTGTTTTGCTCTCTTTTGCCACCTGCTGTTCGTTTTGTATTTTTGCAAATTCTATCTCCTTTTTACAGATTTTATAAAGCCCTTTGTAATCTTCAAATGCTACAGCTGACCCCTCAGATTTGTATTTTTCAACCCCTTTGGGACACAGCCTTTTTTTACCTTAAGGACCAGGCCATTTTTTGCAAATCTGACCAGTGTCGCTTTAAGTGGTGATAACTTTAAAACGCTTTGACCTATCCAGGCCATTCTGAGATTGTTTTTTCGTCACATATTGTACTTCATGACACTGGTAAAATGAAGTCAAAAAAATAAAATTTTATTTATAAAAAAATACCAAATTTACCCAAAATTTGTAAAAAATGGCAAATTTACAAGTTTCAATTTCTCTACTTCTATAATACATAGTAATACCTCTAAAAATAGTTACCGTATTTTTTGCCCCATAAGACGCACTTTTTCCTCCCCAAAAATGGGAGGAAAATGCCCCTGCGTCTTATGGGGCGAATGCTGACAGTTTTAACATCGCTAGACGCGATGTACGGAGCGGGGGCCGGGGGAGGGACTGGGAGGAGGAGCTGGGGGCCGGCAATAGCGGTGGGGGCGGTGCGGTCACTGTACTATAGCCTCGCCCCACCGCTCCGGTATACTAATATAAAATGTATTATTGAATTAAAAGTTATTAAACATGCCCCCCTCACTCCTAATAGTACCGTATATTCTAATTTCTTCTGTATAATGCCGGAAGGTAGGACAGGCGGACGGCAGCGTAACTCCCTGATGTCACGTGCCTGCGCCGCCTGCTTTATGAATGAAGCAGGCGGCGCAGACAAGTGACGTCACTGAGGGACGCGCCGGCCGCCCTGCCGGCATTATACAGAAGAAATTAGGATATACGGTACTATTAGGAGTGAGAGGGGCATGTTTAATAACTTTTAATTCAATAATACATTTTATATTTGTATACGGCGGGGGCGGCGGCGGCGGGGGGGGGGGCACACGGAATCTGTGGATGGCACAGTTAAGGGGTGGGGGTCTGTGGATAGCACTGTTATGGGCTGGGGGAGCACTGTGGATGGCACTGTTATGGAGTGGGGGGTCTGTGGATGGCACATATATAACAGTGCCAGCCACAGATCCCCCCCCTGTAACAGTGCCAGCCATAGATCCCCCCCTGTAACAGTGTCCGTCATCCACAGATCCCCCCATAAGTGTCCGTCATCCACAGATCCCCCCATAAGTGTCCGTCATCCACAGATCCCACCATAAGTGTCCGTCATCCACAGATCCCACCATAAGTGTCCGTCATCCACAGATCCCACCATAAGTGTCCGTCATCCACAGATCCCACCATAAGTGTCCGTCATCCACAGATCCCCCCATAAGCGTCCGTCATCCACAGATCCCCCATAAGTGTCCGTCATCCACAGATCCCCCCCATAAGTGTCCGGCATCCACAGATCCCCCCATAACAGTGTCCGTCATCCACAGATCCCCCCATAACAGTGTCCGGCATCCACAGATCCCCCCATAACAGTGTCCGTCATCCACAGATCCCCCCATAACAGTGTCCGTCATCCACAGATCCCCCCCATAACAGTGTCCGTCATCCACAGACCACCATTAGTTCCAAACCCACCAAAAGCACACCTTTTGGTTAAAAAATTTTTTTTCCTTATTTTCCTCCCTAAAAACCTAGGTGCGTTTTATAGGCCGGTGCATCTTATAGGGTGAAAAATACGGTATTACTTTACATTCCCCATATGTCTACTTCATGTTTGGATCATTTTGGGAATGATATTTTATTTTTTGGGGATGTTACAAGGCTTAGAAGTTTTAGAAGCAAATCTTGAAATTTTTCAGAAATTTTCAAAAACCCAATTTTTTGGGACCAGTTCAGGTCTGAAGTCACTTTGCGAGGCTTACTTGATAGAAACCACCCAAAAATGACCCCATTCTAGAAACTACACCCCTCAAGGTATTCAAAACTGATTTTACAAACTTTGTTAACCCTTTAGGTGTTCCACTAGAATTAATGGAAAATAGAGATACAATTTCAAAATTTCAATTTTTTGGCAGATTTTCCATTTTTATAATTTTTTTCCAGTTACAAAGCAAGGGTTAACAGCCAAACAAAACTCAATATTTATGGCCCTGATTCTGTCGTTTACAGAAATACCCCATTTGTGGTCGTAAACTACTGTACGGGCACACGGCAGGGCGCAGAAGAAAGGAATGCCATACGGTTTTTGGAAGGCAGATTTTGCTGGACTGTTGTTTTTTACACCATGTCCCATTTGAAGCCCCCCTGATGCACCCCTACAGTAGAAACTCCATAAAAGTGACCCCATCTAAGAAACTACACCCCTCAAGGTATTCAAAACTAATTTTACAAACGTCGTTAACCCATTAGGTGTTCCACAAGAGTTATTGGCAAATGGAGATGAAATTTCAGAATTTCAATTTTTTGTCAAATTTTCCATTTTAATCCATTTTTTCCAGTAACAAAGCAAGGGTTAACAGCCAAACAAAACTCAATATTTATGGCCCTGATTCTGTCGTTTACAGAAACACCCCATATGTGGTCATAAACTGCTGTACGGGCACACGGCAGGGCGCAGAAGGAAAGGAATGCCATACGGTTTTTAGAAGGCAGATTTTGCTGGACTGGTTTTTTGACACCATGTCCCATTTGAAGCCCCCCTGATGCACCCCTAGAGTAGAAACTCCAAAAAAGTTACCCCATTTTAGAAACTACGGGATAGGGTGGCAGTATTGTTGGTACTAGTTTAGGGTACATGTGATTTTTGGTTGCTCTATATTACACTTTTTGTGAGGCAAGGTAACAAGAAATAGCTGTTTTGGCACCGTTTTTATTTTTTGTTAATAACAAAATTCATCTGACAGGTTAGATCATGTGGTATTTTTATAGAGCAGGTTGTCACGGATGCAGCGATACCTAATATGTATACTTTTTTTTATTTATGTAAGTTTTACACAATGATTCATTTTTGAAGCAAATAAAATCATGTTTTAGTGTTTCCATAGTCTGAGAGACATAATTTTTTCAGTTTTTGGGTGATTAACTTCGGGTAGGGTATGATTTTTGCGGGATGAGATGACGCTTTTATTAGCAGTATTTTGGGGTGCGTGTGACTTTTTGATCGCTTGCTATTACACTTTTTGTGATGTAAGGTGACAAAAAATGGTCTACTTAGCACAGTTTTTATTTAAAATTTTTTACGGTGTTCATCTGAGGGGTTAGGTCATGTGATATTTTTATAGAGCCAGTTGATACAGACGCGGCGATACCTAATTTGTATACTTTTTTTATTTCTGTAAGTTTTACACAATAATATAATTTTTGAAACAAAAAAAAAATCATGTTTTAGTGTCTCCATAGTCTGAAGCCATAGTTTTTTCAGTTTTTGGGCGATAATCTTAGGTAGGGTCTCATTTTTTGCGGGATGAGATGACGGTTTGATTGGCACTATTTTGGGGTGCATATGACTTTTTGATCGTTTGCTATTACACTTTTTGTGATGTAAGGTGACAAAAAATAGTTTATTTTGCACAGTTTTTTGAATTTTTTTTTTACGGTGTTTATCTGAGTTGTTAGGTCATGTGATATTTTTATAGAGCCGGTCGATACGGATGCAGCGATACCTAATATGTATACTTTTTTTTTTATTTATGTAAGTTTTACACAATAACAGCTTTTTTAAAACAAAAAAAATGATGTTTTAGTGCCTCCATATTCTGAGCCATAGTTTTTTTATTTTTTGGGCGATTGTCTCAGGTAGGGGCTCATTTTTTGCAGGATGAGGTGACGGTTATATTGGTACTATTTTGGTGGGCAAACGCCTTTTTGATCGCTTGATGTTGTACTTTTTGTGATGTAAGGTGACAAAAAAATTGTTTATTTAGCACAGTTTTTATTTTTTATGGCGTTCATCTGAGGGGTTAGGTCATGTGATATGTTTATAGAGCCGGTCGATACGGACGCGGCGATACCTAATATGTATACTTTTTTTTCCCCCCTATTTTTTACCAATTTTTTTAAACTTTATTTGGGGAAAATTACGTTTTTGTTTATTTTTACTTGAAACTTTAATTTTTTGGGGGGAAAACTTAATTTTTTCAACTTTTTTTTATCGCTTTTTCTTTTGTCCCACTTTGGGACTTGAACTTTTGGGGGTCTAATCCTTTACAATGCATTCCAATACTTCTGTATTGGAATGCATTGGCTGTATGAGTAATACTGTGTGTATTACTCATACAGCTTCCGGCCTGTGAGATCCAGGGGGCTGGATCTCACAGGCTCGTCACCAGAAGGCAGCGGCGATGCCTCAGGAAGGCATCGCGCTGCCTTCCATGCCATCAGGTCCCCCCTACAGCCCCATGGGGACCCGATGGCACCACCGCTGCCGCTGCCGCACCAGGTAAAAGCCGCAAACCGCAGGTCTGAATTGACCTGCGGTTTGCGGCGATCGCCGACACGGGGGGGTCACGGTGGTGATCGGAAATGCACATGACGTACCGGTACGTCATGTGTCCTTAAGTACCAGGACAACATGCCGTACCAGTAAGTCATGTGTCCTGAAGAGGTTAAATGCCCTTTTTTTGTCTTTTATTGCCCTTTTTACAGTACCTGTAAGCCATGGGGGTCTAACCTCCTCAGGACCGCCGTACGCAGGATTGCGTCTTTGCGGCGCGTCCTCTCGCGAGACGCGAGATTTCCTGTGAACGCGCGCACACAGGCGCGCGCGCTCACAGGAACGGAAGGTAAGAGAGTTGATCTCCAGCCTGCCAGCGGCGATCGTTCGCTGGCAGGCTGGAGATGTGTTTTTTTTAACCCCTAACAGGTATATTAGACGCTGTTTTGATAACAGCGTCTAATATACCTGCTACCTGGTCCTCTGGTGGTCCCCTTTGTTTGGATCGACCACCAGAGGACACAGGTAGCTCAGTAAAGTCCCACCAAGCACCACTACACTACACTACACCCCCCCCCGTCACTTATTAACCCCTTATTAGCCCCTGATCACCCCATATAGACTCCCTGATCACCCCCCTGTCATTGATTACACCCCTGTCATTGATCAACCCCCTGTAAAGCTCCATTCAGATGTCCGCATGATTTTTACGGATCCACTGATGGATGGATCGGATCCGCAAAACGCATACGGGCGTCTGAATGAAGCCTTACAGGGGCGTGATCAATGACTGTGGTGAACAAAACCAGACAAAGAAATACCATACAATGGCCGCACCTCAAAGTAATATACAATTTATTTAGGATATGAAGGTTTTAAAAACAACATATACATGGGGCATCAATGACTGTGGTGATCACCCCATATAGACTCCCTGATCACCACCCTGTCATTGATTACCCCCCTGTCATTGATCAACCCCCTGTAAAGCTCCATTCAGATGTCCGCATGATTTTTACGGATCCACTGATAGATGGATCGGATCCGCAAAACGCATCCGGACGTCTGAATGAAGCCTTACAGGGGCGTGATCAATGACTGTGGTGATCACCCCATATAGACTCCCTGATCACCCCCCTGTAAAGCTCCATTCAGATGTCCGCATGATTTTTACGGATGCACTGATAGATGGATCGGATCCGCAAAATGCATCCGGACGTCTGAATGAAGCCTTACAGGGGCATGATCAATGACTGTGGTTATCACCCCATATAGACTCCCTGATCACCCCCCTGTCATTGATTACCCCCCTGTAAAGCTCCATTCAGATGTCCGCATGATTTTTACGGATGCACTGATAGATGGATCGGATCCGCAAAACGCATCCGGACGTCTGAATGAAGCCTTACAGGGGCATGATCAATGACTGTGGTTATCACCCCATATAGACTCCCTGATCACCCCCCTGTCATTGATTACCCCCCTGTAAAGCTCCATTCAGATGTCCGCATGATTTTTACGGATGCACTGATAGATGGATCGGATCCGCAAAACGCATCCGGACGTCTGAATGAAGCCTTACAGGGGCATGATCAATGACTGTGGTGATCACCCCATATAGACTCCCTGATCACCCCCCTGTCATTGATTACCCCCCTGTCATTGATTACCCCCCTGTAAAGCTCCATTCAGACGTCCGCATGATTTTTACGGATCCACTGATAGATGGATCGGATCCGCAAAACGCATCCGGACGTCTGAATGAAGCCTTACAGGGGCATGATCAATGACTGTGGTGATCACCCCATATAGACTCCCTGATCACCCCCCTGTCATTGATTACCCCCCTGTAAAGCTCCATTCAGATGTCCGCATGATTTTTACGGATGCACTGATAGATGGATCGGATCCGCAAAACGCATACGGACGTCTGAATGAAGCCTTACACGGGCGTGATCAATGACTGTGGTTATCACCCCATATAGACTCCCTGATCACCCCCCTGTCATTGATCAACCCCCTGTCATTGATCACCCCCCCTGTCATTGATCACCACCCCTGTCATTGATCACCCCCCTGTCATTGATCACCCTCTGTAAGGCTCCATTCAGACATTTTTTTGGCCCAAGTTAGCGGAATTTTTATTTATTTTTCTTACAAAGTCTCATATTCCACTAACTTGTGTCAAAAAATAAAATCTCACCTGAACTCACCATACCCCTCACGGAATCCAAATGCGTAAAATTTTTTAGACATGTATATTCCAGACTTCTTCTCACGCTTTAGGGCCCCTAGAATGCCAGGGCAGTATAAATACCCCACATGTGACCCCATTTCGGAAAGAAGACACCCCCAGGTATTCCGTGAGGGGCATATTGAGTCCATGAAAGATTGAAATTTTTGTCCCAAGTTAGCGGAACGGGAGACTTTGTGAGAAAAAAATAAAAAATATCAATTTCCGCTAACTTGTGGCAAAAAAAAAAAATTTCTATGAACTCGCCATGCCCCTCATTGAATACCTTGGGGTGTCTTCTTTCCAAAATGGGGTCACATGTGGGGTATTTATACTGCCCTGGCATTCTAGGGGCCCCAAAGCGTGAGAAGAAGTCTGGTATCCAAATGTCTAAAAATGCCCTCCTAAAAGGAATTTGGGCACCTTTGCGCATCTAGGCTGCAAAAAAGTGTCACACATCTGGTATCGCCGTACTCAGGAGAAGTTGGGGAATGTGTTTTGGGGTGTCATTTTACATATACCCATGCTGGGTGAGAGAAATATCTTGGTCAAATGCCAACTTTGTATAAAAAAATGGGAAAAGTTGTCTTTTGCCAAGATATTTCTCTCACCCAGCAAGGGTATATGTAAAATGACACCCCAAAACACATTCCCCAACTTCTCCTGAATACGGCGATACCACATGTGTGACACTTTTTTGCAGCCTAGGTGGGCAAAGGGGCCCATATTCCAAAGAGCACCTTTAGGATTTCACAGGTCATTTACCTACCTAACACACATTAGGGCCCCTGGAAAATTCCAGGGCAGTATAACTACCACACAAGTGACCCCATTTTGGAAAGAAGACACCCCAAGGTATTCCGTGAGGGGCATGGCGAGTTCCTAGAATTTTTTATTTTTTGTCACAAGTTAGTGGAAAATGCTGATTATTTTTATTTTTTTTATACAAAGTCTCATATTCCACTAACTTGTGACAAAAAATAAAAACTTCCATGAACTCACTATGCCCATCAGCGAATACCTTGGGGTCTCTTCTTTCCAAAATGGGGTCACTTGTGGGGTAGTTATACTGCCCTGGCATTCTAGGGGCCCAAATGTGTGGTAAGGAGTTTGAAATCAAATTCAGTAAAAAATGACGAGTGAAATCCGAAAGGTGCTCTTTGGAATATGGGCCCCTTTGCCCACCTAGGCTGCAAAAAAGTGTCACACATCTGGTATTGCCGTACTCAGGAGAAGGTGGGGAATGTGTTTTGGGGTGTCATTTTACATATACCCATGCTGGGTGAGAGAAATATCTTGGCAAACGACAACTTTTCCCATTTTTTTATACAAAGTTGGCATTTGACCAAGATATTTATCTCACCCAGCATGGGTATATGTAAAAAGACACCCCAAAACACATTCCTCAACTTCTCCTGAATACAGAGATACCAGATGTGTGACACTTTTTTGCAGCCTAGGTGGGCAAAGGGGCCCATATTCCAAAGAGCACCTTTCGGATTTCACAGGTCAATTTTTACAGAATTTGATTTCAAACTCCTTACCACACATTTGGGCCCCTAGAATGCCAGGGCAGTATAACTACCCCACAAGTGACCCCATTTTGGAAAGAAGAGACCCCAAGGTATTCGCTGATGGGCATAGTGAGTTCATGGAAGTTTTTATTTTTTGTCACAAGTTAGTGGAATATGAGACTTTGTATGAAAAAAAATAAATAAAAAAAAATCATCATTTTCCACTAACTTGTGACAAAAAATAAAAAATTCTAGGAACTCGCCATGCCCCTCACGGAATACCTTGGGGTGTCTTCTTTCCAAAATGGGGTCACTTGTGGGGTAGTTATACTGCCCTGGCATTCTAGGGGCCCAAATGTGTGGTAAGGAGTTTGAAATCAAATTCAGTAAAAAATGACGAGTGAAATCCGAAAGGTGCTCTTTGGAATATGGGCCCCTTTGCCCACCTAGGCTGCAAAAAAGTGTCACACATCTGGTATCTCCGTACTCAGGAGAAGGTGGGGAATGTGTTTTGGGGTGTCATTTTATATATACCCATGCTGGGTGAGAGAAATATCTTGGCAAAATACAACTTTTCCCATTTTTTTATACAAAGTTGTCATTTGACCAAGATATTTATCTCACCCAGCATGGGTATATGTAAAAAGACACCCCAAAACACATTCCTCAACTTCTCCTGAGTACGGGGATACCAGATGTGTGACACTTTTTTGCAGCCTAGGTGGGCAAAGGGGCCCATATTCCAAAGAGCACCTTTCGGATTTCACAGGTCATTTTTTACTGAATTTGATTTCAAACTCCTTACCACACATTTGGGCCCCTAGAATGCCAGGGCAGTATAACTACCCCACAAGTGACCCCATTTTGGAAAGAAGAGACCCCAAGGTATTCGCTGATGGGCATAGTGAGTTCATAGAACTTTTTATTTTTTGTCACAAGTTAGTGGAATATGAGACTTTGTGAGAAAAAAATAAAAAATATCAATTTCCGCTAACTTGTGCCAAAAAAAAAAAATTTCTATGAACTCGCCATGCCCCTCATTGAATACCTTGGGGTGTCTTCTTTCCAAAATGGGGTCACATGTGGGGTATTTATACTGCCCTGGCATTCTAGGGGCCCCAAAGCGTGAGAAGAAGTCTGGTATCCAAATGTCTAAAAATGCCCTCCTAAAAGGAATTTGGGCACCTTTGCGCATCTAGGCTGCAAAAAAGTGTCACACATCTGGTATCGCCGTACTCAGGAGAAGTTGGGGAATGTGTTTTGGGGTGTCATTTTACATATACCCATGCTGGGTGAGAGAAATATCTTGGTCAAATGCCAACTTTGTATAAAAAATTGGGAAAAGTTGTCTTTTGCCAAGATATTTCTCTCACCCAGCAAGGGTATATGTAAAATGACACCCCAAAACACATTCCCCAACTTCTCCTGAATACGGCGATACCACATGTGTGACACTTTTTTGCAGCCTAGGTGGGCAAAGGGGCCCATATTCCAAAGAGCACCTTTAGGATTTCACAGGTCATTTACCTACCTAACACACATTAGGGCCCCTGGAAAATTCCAGGGCAGTATAACTACCACACAAGTGACCCCATTTTGGAAAGAAGACACCCCAAGGTATTCCGTGAGGGGCATGGCGAGTTCCTAGAATTTTTTATTTTTTGTCACAAGTTAGTGGAAAATGCTGATTATTATTTTTTTTTTTATACAAAGTCTCATATTCCACTAACTTGTGACAAAAAATAAAAACTTCCATGAACTCACTATGCCCATCAGCGAATACCTTGGGGTCTCTTCTTTCCAAAATGGGGTCACTTGTGGGGTAGTTATACTGCCCTGGCATTCTAGGGGCCCAAATGTGTGGTAAGGAGTTTGAAATCAAATTCAGTAAAAAATGACGAGTGAAATCCGAAAGGTGCTCTTTGGAATATGGGCCCCTTTGCCCACCTAGGCTGCAAAAAAGTGTCACACATCTGGTATTGCCGTACTCAGGAGAAGGTGGGGAATGTGTTTTGGGGTGTCATTTTACATATACCCATGCTGGGTGAGAGAAATATCTTAGCAAACGACAACTTTTCCCATTTTTTTATACAAAGTTGGCATTTGACCAAGATATTTATCTCACCCAGCATGGGTATATGTAAAAAGACACCCCAAAACACATTCCTCAACTTCTCCTGAATACAGAGATACCAGATGTGTGACACTTTTTTGCAGCCTAGGTGGGCAAAGGGGCCCATATTCCAAAGAGCACCTTTCGGATTTCACAGGTCAATTTTTACAGAATTTGATTTCAAACTCCTTACCACACATTTGGGCCCCTAGAATGCCAGGGCAGTATAACTACCCCACAAGTGACCCCATTTTGGAAAGAAGAGACCCCAAGGTATTCGCTGATGGGCATAGTGAGTTCATGGAAGTTTTTATTTTTTGTCACAAGTTAGTGGAATATGAGACTTTGTATGAAAAAAATAAAATAAAAAAAAATCATCATTTTCCACTAACTTGTGACAAAAAATAAAAAATTCTAGGAACTCGCCATGCCCCTCACGGAATACCTTGGGGTGTCTTCTTTCCAAAATGGGGTCACTTGTGGGGTAGTTATACTGCCCTGGCATTCTAGGGGCCCAAATGTGTGGTAAGGAGTTTGAAATCAAATTCTGTAAAAAATGACGAGTGAAATCCGAAAGGTGCTCTTTGGAATATGGGCCCCTTTGCCCACCTAGGCTGCAAAAAAGTGTCACACATCTGGTATCTCCGTACTCAGGAGAAGGTGGGGAATGTGTTTTGGGGTGTCATTTTATATATACCCATGCTGGGTGAGAGAAATATCTTGGCAAAAGACAACTTTTCCCATTTTTTTATACAAAGTTGTCATTTGACCAAGATATTTATCTCACCCAGCATGGGTATATGTAAAAAGACACCCCAAAACACATTCCTCAACTTCTCCTGAGTACGGGGATACCAGATGTGTGACACTTTTTTGCAGCCTAGGTGGGCAAAGGGGCCCATATTCCAAAGAGCACCTTTCGGATTTCACTCGTCATTTTTTACTGAATTTGATTTCAAACTCCTTACCACACATTTGGGCCCCTAGAATGCCAGGGCAGTATAACTACCCCACAAGTGACCCCATTTTGGAAAGAAGAGACCCCAAGGTATTCGCTGATGGGCATAGTGAGTTCATAGAACTTTTTATTTTTTGTCACAAGTTAGTGGAATATGAGACTTTGTAAGAAAAAAAAAAAAAAAAAAAAAATCATCATTTTCCGCTAACTTGTGACAAAAAATAAAAAGTTCTATGAACTCACTATGCCCATCAGCGAATACCTTAGGGTGTGTACTTTCAGAAATGGGGTCATTTGTGGGGTGTTTGTACTGTCTGGGCATTGTAGAACCTCAGGAAACATGACAGGTGCTCAGAAAGTCAGAGCTGCTTCAAAAAGCGGAAATTCACATTTTTGTACCATAGTTTGTAAACGCTATAACTTTTACCCAAACCATTTTTTTTCTACCCAAACATTTTTTTTTTATCAAAGACATGTAGAACTATAAATTTAGAGCAAAATTTCTATATGGATGTCGTTTTTTTTTGCAAAATTTTACAACTGAAAGTGAAAAATGTCATTTTTTTGCAAAAAAATCGTTAAATTTCGATTAATAACAAAAAAAGTAAAAATGTCAGCAGCAATGAAATACCACCAAATGAAAGCTCTATTAGTGAGAAGAAAAGGAGGTAAAATTCATTTGGGTGGTAAGTTGCATGACCGAGCAATAAACGGTGAAAGTAGTGTAGGTCAGAAGTGTAAAAAGTGGCCTGGTCTTTCAGGGTGTTTAAGCACTGGGGGCTGAGGTGGTTAATTTTAGCCGTTTATACTTGTTACCTAAAGGGATAAAAAAAAAAAATTGTGCAATTACTCAATGTGGATTTGAAGCTCTCCCATTTACCCTCAGTATTATTATGTGACAGTAGCTGCTCCCAGTCTATGCCCTGAAATGCTGCCCTCAACCCAGGGAAACTAGCCTTTTTTAAATTCAGTGTCTTTGCTCTGCCCGACAGAGTTTGCTTCTTATAGTTTAGGGGGAATATAATTATATTGTGGTCACTATTACCTAGTGCAGGCATGCTCAACCTGCGGCCCTCCATCTGTTGTAAAACTATAACTCCCACAATGCCCTGCTGTAGACTGTTCGGGCATGCTGGGAGTTGTAGTTTTGCAACAGCTGGAGGGCCGCAGGTTGAGCACGCCTGACCTGGTGTTTCTCGAACAGTGACATTTCCAACAAGCTCTGCATCATTAGACATTACCAGATCCAACACAGCATCGCCCCTAGTGGGATCTTCTACACACCGGCCCATGAAGTGGTCCTGCAGCAAGCTGAGGAATCTTCTCCCCTTTTGCGGTTGAGACAGAACCATGAACCCAGTCAGTGTCTGGGAAGTTCAAATCACCCATTATGCCCACTGTACCAGCCTGTGCCGCCCGCTCTATTTGGTTATACAGTTGAGCTTCTATCTCCTCTGTGATGTTAGGGGGTCTATAGATTACTCCAAGTATTATTTTTTCAGTGTTTATATCCCTTTGAACTTCCACCCAAAAGGTTTCCACATCCTCACCATCCGCACCCATAATTGCCTCTTTCACACTTGTCTTCAGATCACTCCTCACATCACACAGGCACACGCCATGGCCTTTTCTATTTACCCCGTCTTTCCTAAATAGTGTAAAACCCTTAATATTTACAGCCCAGTCATGCGAAGAATCCAACCATGTCTCAGCCACACCAACTACATCTATGTGTTCTTCTAGTACCAGAGCCTCCAGCTCCCCCATTTTTCTAGCTAGACTTCTGGCATTTGTGAAAATAAATTTTTGTTTCAAAAGTCATTTATTTGGATTTTAGCATCGGAAAGTAAATGACTAAGCAAAAAGAATCATAATACGTTTTGCATTATAAAGGGTAACAGAAACAAGGTAAGAAAAAAAATCATGGATAAAAACATAAGTAAGTCAAGGGGAAAATCTAGTAACATTTAAAGAATGAAACAAAGAAATAAACATTGGAGTACAGTGGGGATTGTAAATGATCAGTTAATAAAATAACATTATGACATTGATGGTGTGCTATAAAGTAATACAGTAGCAGAGATCAGTAGAATGAGGAGAGGATAGCCACGGCTCCCAGAGCTTCTCAAAGGCCGCATAAGTGTCGGTACATATGGTGGTTAATCGTTCAAATAAAAGTATCTTATTGATTCTATCTAGTACAGCCTGAAAACTAAGTGAGGCCGAGCGCCATTTAAAAGCTATATGAATTCTGGCAGCTAAAAGAATAAATTGGGACAGCTTACATTTAGCAAATGTCAACCAGGATGGTATGTTCCCTAGGAGGCAAAGCGGTAAGGAGACAGGATATTGGCAACGCAACACAGCCGACACAAGAGAGCAGATTCTTCCCCAGAAGTTTTTAACTAGTGGGCAAGTCCACCATATGTGTAACATAGTACCCTCGGTATTGCAGTCGCTGAAGCATCTGGAGGAAACATCAGGGTATATGCGGTGTAATCTAGCTGGAACCATGTAGGTCCTATGAAGTATTTTTATAGATGTTTCAGCTAAGGTGGTTTGCCAAGATCCTTTAGTAAGTGTCTGGGAGCGCTGGAGAAGCGCCATCGAAAAGTCGGGTATTCCACCCCAAAGTCCTCCTCCCAAGCTTTCATTTAAGGTAACTTGGAACCCTCGGCTACACCATTAAGTAATCCATATATCCTGGACAGTAGACCTTGTTTGTGTAACGAGTAGGCTATAGAGCGTTCAAAGTATAGTCGAAGGTGCCAGTAGGCGTTTGAATAGAAGATAAGAATAAGAAAATCTGGTTGGCATTGTATACAGTTAGGTCCATAAATATTGAGACATCAACACAATTCCAACATTTTTGGCTCTATACCCCACCACAATGGATTTGAAATGAAACAAACAAGATGTGCTTTAACTGCAGACTGTCAGCTTCAATTTGAGGGTATTTACAGCAGGTGAACAGTGTAGGAATTACAACAGTTTGCATATGTGCCTCCCACTTGTTAAGGGACCAAAAGTAATGGGACAATTGGTTTCTCAGCTGTTCCATGGCCGGGTGTGTGTTATTCCCTTATTATCCCAATTACAATGAGCAGATAAAAGGTCCAGAGTTCATTTCAAGTGTGCTATTTGCATTTGGAATCTGCTGCTGTCAACTCTCAAGATAAGATCCAAAGAGCTGTCATTATCAGTGAAGCAAGCCATCATTAGGCTGAAAAAACAAAACAAACCCATCAGAGAGATAGCAAAAACATTAGGCCTGGCCAAAACAACTGTTTGGAACATTCTTAAAAAGAAGGAACGCACCGGTGAGCTCAGCAACACCAAAAGATCCGGAAGACCACGGAAAACAACTGTGGTGGGTGACCGAAGAATTCTTTCCCTGGTGAAGAAAACACCCTTCACAACAGTTGGCCAGATCAAGAACACTCTCCAGGAGGAAGGTGTATGTGTGTCAAACTCAACAATCAGGAGAAGACTTCACCAGAGTGAATACAGAGGGTTCACCACAAGATGTAAACCATTGGTGAGCCTCAAAAACAGGAAGGCCAGATTACAGTTTGCCAAACGACATCTAAAAAAGCCTTCACAGTTCTGGAACAACATCCTATGAACAGATGAGACCAAGATCAACTTGTACCAGAGTGATGGGAAGAGAAGAGTATGGAGAAGGAAAGGAACTGCTCATGATCCTAAGCATACCACCTCATCAGTGAAGCATGGTGGTGGTAGTGTCATGGCGTGGGCATGTATGGCTGCCAATGGAACTGGTTCTCTTGTATTTATTGATGATGTGACTGCTGACAAAAGTAGGTGCCTACCAAAATCACATAACGACCCTCGGGGTCTATGATAGATTGTGTTACAGAAAATAAAAAATAGTTTTTAAGTAAAGTGATTACTCCTCTACTTTTAGAGCGGTATGTAGAGGCGTAATGTGGGTGGAAATATTTTGGGTGTGAGGAAGCAGTAAAGTGCGACTCCTGTAGGCAGAGAACGTCGGGCGCATGCCTCTTATAATTAAGAAAGGCCGTTTTGCGTTTTTGTGGGGAATTGAAGCCCCTCACATTGTGGGTTATGATTTTACACATAACAAAATGGAAGGTAAGAAAGCTAATGTATGAGGAAACGCACGATTACTCCACCGGAAGGAGCCCACCTGCACCTCCCAACCAGGCCATGACCTGCAATTATTTAAAAGAGAGAGCAGATTGATACCCATAAGTACAATCCTACAGTAAAAGAAAAACATAGAGAACAAAAAAATTAAGCAACTGGGTATACAGTTGTGCCGTTTAAGGTTGGCACAAAAAGGTTAGCCAAATGGATAGAGGCAATGGCTTAACATAGCCAATCGCACTCCTCCAAAGGGTCTCAAATACAAGGGCAACATGATAGTCCAACCCGCCGAATCCCTGTGGGAAGAAAGGTTAGTGGCAGGTAGTATAAACAATGAAAGAGAGGCTAGGGTCCAAGAGGTAATAGACAAAAGAGCAAACTTGTCGATCATCTTTCGATATAATCCGTTCCGTTTCTCTAAAGAATGATGAACTTCAGAAGGCTGTTCTCAGGAGGCTGGGTAGTGCGGGGATGATGAAGTGTTAGCTGGAACTTTGGTCCAAACCCTGGCTGGGCGTTGAGGCCTAGGCGGCGCAGAAGGTGGTGGCTGTTGGTCCAGCGGGATCCCTGCACGTTGAAGGACCTCACATCCCTCCAGAGGCGTGTGGGTGCGAGAGTTCAGCTGAAATGTTAGGGCAAACGGAAACCCCCATTTATAGCGGATCTGAGCCTTCTGTAAAGCCTTTGTCATTTCTCTGCGTTTACGAAGAGTGGAGGGAGCCAGGTCGGCATATAGGTGGACAGATGAAGGGAGTCCCGGTAGGTTGGAGATGTTCCGGGCCGCTGTTAGGATTCGGTCTCTCACCTCCGGGTAATGAAACTTGAGGACCACATCCCTCGGTAGGTCTGGAGTGCGGGGTTTACCTAGGGCCCTGTGGACCAGGTCCATTCGCAACTGATCCGCTGCTGCCTGAGGGAGAAATCCCTTGAATAAAGAGAGTAGGGTTGATGGTAAATCAGAAAACGATTCTGGCAGACCCCGAATTCTCAGGTTTTCCCTCCATGACCTGTTTTCTAAGTCCTCAATCTTGAGCTCAGGTGCAGCCAACTGGGCAGCTTGGGAGTTTATATATTCCCTGTCTGCTCCTAGGGCATCAGATATCTCAACAGCACGGGTTTCAAGATCCGACACTCTGTTTTCAATGTCCTGAATTTGGCGAGAGAACTCAGCTACCGCCTGCGAGAGTTCGGAGCGGAACAGTGAGGCAATATTCCTGTAGAGGTCCCCCTGGCCTTGGTCGTGAGTCGCATGGACAATTGGTGGTCCACTATCAGTGGACGAGGCAGGGCTAGCAGGAGACACCACCGGGTTTGCCATGATGGATTGTGAAGTGAGTCTGAATAGTTCCGGAAGCGTCTGTGATGGATTAGGCATACCGTCAACTTTTGTCTTGCCCTTGGTGCGGGTCATTCTTCGGGACCCTAGCATAGATATAAATTTCTGGTGGAGCCTTTAGATCGGTGCTAAAGCGGGATTGTGAAAATACATTTTAAATTACTATTACCTGTAAAGTGAATATCTGGGATTTTTGGGTTACCTTGGTTGATGTTTGTATGTAACAGGTTCTTGTTACCAGCAGTTCTATTTTTCATTGGTGTATAGTTCTGCCCAGTCTTCTCCCTACTTTCATCACTTACCCCATCACCCACTAAATCCCCATTGTCCCCTCCTATATCCCACTCTCTATCTACACTATCTATCCCCTTATCAGTATGACCCCACACCCTCCCCCCAGATCCTAGTTTAAAAGCTCCTCCAGCCATCTAACCATTTTTTCCCCCAGGGCAGTTTCACCCTCCACATTAAGGTGCAGCCCGTCCCTACTGTAGAGCCTGTAACCGACAGAGAAGTCGGCCCAGTTCTCCATGAACCCAAACTCTTCCTTCCTGCACCAGCTTCTGAGCCACTTATTTAACTACCTAATCTCCGGTTGTGTCTCTCGAGTGATGCTCGTGGCACTGGTAGTATTTCTGAAAACACTACCTTGAAGGTCCTGGACTTGAGCTTCTCTCCCAGTTCCCTAAAATAATTTTTACGGACCTTCCATCTCCCCTTGACTTTGTCATTGGTGCCAATGTACAGATGTTCGAGAATGTGCAATGTTGAATTCCAGCAGGTTACAACATAGCGAATTAAGAGGTGTAGCTAGCATCTTACGCAGGCCACTGTACTTTTTAAAAAATCCATGCAGGGAGCATGTGTTATTTCCTCCAGGTTTTGGGCCTAAATGTACTCAGTCACACAAAGTATGGAACGGTTTGCAAATCTGGTTTCTGGAAGTTAGACAGGGAGGCACAGTGTGATATGTTTCCCTTTCCACAAACACACTGACAGTTGACTTTGGAAATAATGCAGTATCTGCGCCACTAACAGGCCTAATGTCTTTTCGGTGCTAAAATATGTAGAGTCAGAAAAAAACTGTCTAGTATAAAAGACAAGTTGACAAAAGTACTATGCTGTTATAGGGTGATGGGGAGGTGGTGACAGCAATAATGAGCAGAGCCAACGTACAGCCAAAACATTCAAGAGAACTGCCAGGGGCAGATCTGCTTCTGCTGTGGTCAGCTGAGGAGCAGATGGTACTGCTGCTCTTGGTGCAAGCTCAAAAGCTTCAGATCTAGGGCAAGGTCTAGTGGTGGTGGTGGCTCTGTGTGGGTATGAAAAAACCATTGCAGTGTGCAAACTCTGCAGTGATAAAATAAGACGTGGCTGTTCAAGCACAAATTTAGTTGTACAGCTCTTCTTCAGCACACGAGGCTTCGTCACCTGCTCACATGGAAAAATTGAACTGGCCATCAATGTAAGCAAGAATGTCCACCTACCCACATTCTAGTAGCCAGGACACCTCTAGAAGTAGTACAGTGTTGTTGCCATCATCATCGCCAACATCGTCAGCTACTGGTTCTCCTGCTCTGTCTACTCCTCCTCGTCCTCTTCTTAGGGGCTCATTCTGACAGCCGTACGTTTTGTTCCGCACCTGCGGAATGGGTGCTGACCCATTCATTTCAATGGGGCCGCAAAAGATCCGGACAGCACACTGTGTGCTGTCTGCATCAATTGTTCCATCCGTGGCCCCGCAAGAAACATAGAGCATGTCCTATTCTTGTCCACAATTGCAGACAAGAATAGGCATTTTCTATGAGAGCACCTCCATGTGCGGATTGCAAATTGCGGAACTCACACGGGCCAGTATGCGTGTTATGTGGATATGCAATTTGCGGACGGCAAGACACATACAGCCGTCTGAATGAGCCCTTATTGTCAGTCCTCCATAACGGAATGAGTGGGCAGCAAAAAAAAATGCACTCCCAGTAATCCGCTTGTGTGCCAACTGAACTTCCACCTGGCCAAGCTGCTGGTGGTGCAGTTACCGTACCAGTGGTGCAGTGGATTCCACTGCTTGTAAGGCAATTGATGGTGTGTGGTCAGCCTGGATGGTGGATACCTAGCCTCCATTATTTCTCAAAAAAGACAATGCCTTATACTCTCATGTGACAGAAAAGATGGCCGCTCCTTGGAATTATGTTTGAAAGGCAAGGTGCACTCCACCATCAACACGTAGAGCAGCAATTATGGCCAGGTGTCATTCATGGCCCACCCAGTTAATGCTTTGCATGGCAGTGGTGATGCTGCACCATAGCAATGAGCCCAGGTGCTATTGACAACTCCATGGTTGTGCCTATCTGGTTCCCACACCAGGCGATTATCCTCCTCCTCCATGTCCTCTTCAATGGACATCTTCCTGTCCCCAACAGAAACAGGGCAGTGCGTTGCTTCCACTCCTCTTTCATATTTGCAAACCGTAGCGTTGCCATACTGTCTTACAACTGGTGAGCCTGGCCAAGAGAAGCCACAATGATGGACCTTCCATTCCCTCCCGCTCCAGTACAACTATTTCTTCTAGCTTGAGGCAAAAGCAGGTGTAGCTACTGGGATAATTTTTGGGGAATAAATACAGGGCTGAGAACCTCATTCAGTGTCGGAGCTTGGAGCTACATGACCTGCTGGCTGAGAAGAGTTTTATTGTGTGTTTAGCAAGTACCTAGGTGAGGTGACGATTTTGTTTAGTTAGCGCCCAGACGAGCAAGGACCTTTGTTTTGCTGTTTTTGTTCTATTTCGATGCCATGGATTTACTCAAGTGACTGTATAAGGCCTCTTGCACACGACCGTATGGCCTTTTCAGTATTTTGCGGTCTAAAAAAAAAACGGATTCGCAAAAAATATGGATGACGTCCGTGTGCATTCTGTTTTTGCGGAACGGAACAATGTTCGTTATGTTCTATCTTTGAACGGAACGGAAAAATGGAAATACGAAAACGGAAGGCATACGGAGTACCTTCTGTTTTTTTTATTTTTTGCGGATCCAATGAAATTAATGGTTCCGCATACAGAACGCAAAAAACGAAAAGAAAAAAACGTTCGTGTGCAAGAAGCCTTACATGGATGTAAAATAAACGGTAGACGTTTAAAATGCTGAATCCTGAAGTCTCTCATTCCTGACACCACCTACAAGTACAGGTCCAGACATCTCGTTAAAAAAAAAGAAAAGCTCTACTGTGATTGGTTGCTTCAGGCAAAAAAGACAGTTTTTTCTTTAAGACAGTTTGAAAAATCTGCCAGAAGAAAGCAAAGCAAGACCTGGAGTGTATGGAGGGTTAGGTCAAGTAATTCTCACTACAGTAGTGTCTAAACTCCATGCACTATAGGAACTTGTGATCAGTGATGCTCAGTTCGCAGTGTTCGCCAGCGAACACATGCGGGCTGCCATCTTTAGTAAGGTAGACTCACCCGTCCGGCGATGCACAGGTAAGCCCTTACCTGTGCCGGTCTGAAATCAAATGCAGTCACCGGGAGCAGGCAGTTCCGAGAACAGCCCGATGAAGGCCCCTGGCGGCTGCTCTGCATTTGATTTCAGACCGGCTCCCAGCACAGGCACAGGTATGGGCTTACCTGTGCATCGCCGGACGGGTGAGTCAAGATGGCAGCTGGCGAACTGACCATCACTGCTTGTGATGTCAGAGGGTCACATGACATGGGAAGCCTAGATCCCAAATTTACCATGTGACTGACAGTAAACACCATGATTAGGCTTAGTCATTATTATTTTTATATTACTAATCTTTATGACCACAGGACGTGGGATGTAGATATTACCCTGCTGCTACTTCAAACCCACGTGACTTCCCACAGCAGTTCAGGTGACCCTGTGACATCACAAGGTCCCTGCGGCTCGTAGGGGGCAATTTACCAAGACAGTCACTTTCTGCGCTGGTCTTGATATCGCCTGTGCCACCCAGTCCAAGCCAGTCATATAGTGCCAGTAATTTCTGGCAATATTAATTGCCGGTATTTTCCTATGAGGGCTGTTACTAATGAGCGCTTTAATCAGTCCATGGGACTGATATGCAAATGAGCTCCTAGAAAGCGCTGCCTCTAATGCCACCAGATGTAAGGCAGCTCTCCTATAAATCAATGTTCGACCCTTTAAATAGGCCTTGAGACATGACTCGGATAATAAATAAGCCAGCCTTAGAGAGGCTGTAGGACCTTTGATGATGTCACAGTCATGTGATTAGATACATGGGAGGGATAGAAATGTTAGTGGCTGTAGGACCTTTGATGATGTCACAGTCATGTGAGCAGTTACATGGGAGGGACAGA
This sequence comes from Bufo bufo, assembly GCF_905171765.1. Lineage (NCBI taxonomy): Eukaryota > Metazoa > Chordata > Amphibia > Anura > Bufonidae > Bufo > Bufo bufo. Next base: position 612,171,018 of record NC_053392.1, read on the forward strand.
AATGTTAGTGGTTGTAGGACCTTTGATGATGTCACAGTCATGTGATCAGTTACATCACACACGACCATTACAGGACTGTGCTTTTTGCTTGAATTCAGTGGAAGAGAGAAAAGCCAGGGTTTACACATAGGACTGTATGGTAAAGGGGCGGCAGGAATGTTTTTACATGGGACTGTTTGTTGGAAGCGGCTGTAGGGATTTTACATAGGACTGTATTTTGGATGAGAGAGTGAAGGGATGTTTTTACATGGGACTGTATGTTGGAGGGGGTGAGGCTTTTAGATCTCCTAGACTGCAGAGTCAGTGATGGGGATTCCAGCTGTAGTTAGTGAGTCGGATCATTAGATTCATCTCAGCAACAAGAGGCGACTCTTCCCGCTCCCAAACATCTATTTATTTAAAGGGGTATTCTCATCTTGAACACTGGGGTATATCGCTAGTCCCATAGAAATGAATGGGAAGTGCACTGCGCAAGCGCAGCCACCGCTCCATTCACTTCTATGAGGATGATGGAAATAGCTGAGCCAGCGCTCAGCTATTTTTAGTAGTTCTATAGAAATGAATGGAGAGCAGCCGCACATGCCCACTTTGTGGGGTCAATTCTAAATATAGGTGCAGCTCCCAGAGGTTGGACCGGCACCTATCAGAGATTGGAGGCATATCCTAGCGATATGGGAATAAACCTTTAATACGAGACAGACGGCCCTTCCCTCCACCCTTGTAAGGTGTGTATTATGTGTGTATTATGTATGTATTGTGTGTTGTGTTTATTATGTATGTATTGTGTGTGTGTATTATGTATGTATTGTGTGTATTATGTATGTATTGTGTGTATTATGTATGTATTGTGTGTGTATTATGTATGTATTATGTGTGTATTATGTATGTATTGTGTGTGTATGTATTATGTATGTATTGTGTGTATTATGTATGTATTGTGTGTATTATGTATGTATTGTGTGTGTATTATGTATGTATTGTGTGTATTATGTATGTATTGTGTGTGTGTATTATGTATGTATTGTGTGTATTATGTATGTATTGTGTGTATTATGTATGTATTGTGTGTGTATTATGTATGTATTATGTGTGTATTATGTATGTATTGTGTGTGTATGTATTATGTATGTATTGTGTGTATTATGTATGTATTGTGTGTATTATGTATGTATTGTGTGTATTATGTATGTATTGTGTGTGTATTATGTATGTATTATGTATGTATTGTGTGTGTGTGTGTTATGTGTGTATTGAGTATTATGTATGTATTGTGTGTATTATGTATGTATTGTGTGTATTATGTATGTATTGAGTATTATGTATGTATTGTGTGTGTGTTACTGTATATATTGTGTGTTGTGTGTATTATGTATGTATTGTGTGTATTATGTATGTATTGAGTATTATGTATGTATTGTGTGTGTGTTACTGTATATATTGTGTGTTGTGTGTATTATGTATGTATTGTGTGTGTGTGTGTGTTACTGTATGTATTGTGTGTGTATTATGTGTGTGTGTGTGTGTGTATTGCGTGTGTATTATGTATGTGTTGTGTGTGTATTTTGTATGTGTTGTGTGTGTATTATGTATGTATTGCGTGTGTATTATGTATGTGTTGTGTGTGTGTGTGTATTATGTATGTATTGAGTGTGTATTATGTATGTATTACTGTATGTATTGTGTGTGTGTGTGTGTGTTACTGTATGTGTTGTGTATTGTGTGTGTATTATGTATGTATTGTGTGTGTGCATTATGTATGTATTGTGTGTGTGTGTATTATGTATGTATTGTGTGTGTATTATGTATGTAGTGTGTGTGTGTGTTGTGTGTATTGAGTATTATGTATGTATTGTGTGTATTATGTATGTATTTAGTATTATGTATGTATTGTGTGTGTATTATGTATGTATTGTGTGTGTTACTGTATATATTGTGTGTTGTGTGTATTATGTATGTATTGTGTGTGTTACTGTATGTATTGTGTGTGTATTATGTGTGTGTGTGTGTGTATTGCGTGTGTATTATGTATGTGTTGTGTGTGTATTTTGTATGTGTTGTGTGTGTATTATGTATGTATTGCGTGTGTATTATGTATGTGTTGTGTGTGTGTGTGTATTATGTATGTATTGAGTGTGTATTATGTATGTATTACTGTATGTGTTGTGTATTGTGTGTGTATTATGTATGTATTGTGTGTGTGCATTATGTATGTATTGTGTGTGTGTGTGTATTATGTATGTATTGTGTGTATTATGTATGTATTGTGTGTGTATTATGTATGTATTATGTGTGTATTATGTATGTATTGTGTGTGTGTGTTGTGTGTATTGAGTATTATGTATGTATTGTGTGTATTATGTATGTATTTAGTATTATGTATGTATTGTGTGTGTTACTGTATGTATTGTGTGTGTGTGTTACTGTATGTATTGTGTGTGTATTATGTATGTATTGAGTGTGTATTATGTATGTGTTGTGTGTGTATTATGTATGTGTTGTGTGTGTTGTGTGTATTGAGTATTATGTATGTGTTGTGTGTATTATGTATGTGTTGTGTGTGTATTATGTATGTATTGTGTGTGTATTATGTATGTGTTGTGTGTGTATTATGTATGTATTGAGTGTGTATTATGTATGTGTTGTGTGTGTGTATTATGTATGTATTGTGTGTGTATTATGTATGTGTTGTGTGTGTATTATGTATGTATTGAGTGTGTATTATGTATGTGTTGTGTGTGTGTATTATGTATGTATTGAGTGTGTATTATGTATGTGTTGTGTGTGTGTATTATGTATGTATTGAGTGTGTATTATGTATGTATTACTGTATGTATTGTGTGTGTTACTGTATGTGTTGTGTATTGAGTGTGTATTATGTATGTATTACTGTATGTATTGTGTGTGTGTGTGTTACTGTATGTGTTGTGTATTGTGTGTGTATTATGTATGTATTGAGTATTATGTATGTATTGTGTGTGTGCATTATGTATACAGTATATTGTGTGTTGTGTGTGTCAGTGCCGACTGTCTACATATAAAGAAGCCATGGTCTATTCTCCTGGATCAGCCGCTCCAGGTCTGGAGAATTTTGGGTCTTCAGGATATCCACATACAGTTTATCCACATTTAGTACATATTAGTTTTACGGTTATAACACGTGTAGTTGTTGGGCTAACAATGTGGTTTTTGCTGTGTTTTTTTTTTTTTTTTTTTTTACTGTGGTCAATGCAGGTTTATTTTTGTCTGCTATTCATATAGCATTACCCTAAAATATTCCATCCACTTTGATATATTACACACTTTTATGCCTATTTATCCCCCCTTTTTCTGTTATAATATAATTTGTTTTTTTTACTTTTTTGTTACATATGGGTTATTCTTTTAAATATTGATATTAAAGGCTATGTTTTAGATGGTGGTAGTCTGTGATATTTACATCTTTTATGAGGTAATTGGGTCAGGGCGAGAATTCAGACAGTGATTGCTGGCCTTTTAGGGACAGGATTTTTGTATTTTTTTTTTAACCTAATTTATATTTTACACCCTTACAACCAAGCTCCATAAATGTAAGGAGCTTGGTGCTAGGCTTTAGTCCGGAGTGTCGTCCATAAACAGTGTGGAATTAAAGCACCTGCTCCTGCAATCTAGCAGGAGCAAGCAGGGTCCCCAGATGTCAATGACGGCCAGGAACCCCGAAGAGAAGACAGAAGGCTTGTATTACCCCCTCTGCCTTTTCCTTTCCTCACTGAAGAGCTCAATGAACAGAAGTGGCTATGCTGCTTCATCTGTTGGCTCTCATGATCGCAGGGTATCTCTGTCATAAGAGAGCTGCAAGGTCTTAGCACACCCTGGTCAGCACTGCCTGTGTGCAATGCCCCCACATGGGGTTGTTTTCCCCTTTGACTGGGGCTGGATACACTGCTTGTCATACAGGAGCGCACAGCATTACTCTGATTTATAATGCTATGTCTCTGCATGACCTTACTGCTACAGAATAATACTGACAGCTTTATGTCAGTATGATTCTGTAGAAGTCGTGGATGAAGCATGGACTGTGCCATCACAGATATACCATGGACGTGTGAATGAGGCCTTATATTGGGCTGAAAGATGAGAATGGGCTGCTGTATGTGGTACACTGCAGTGTGTGTCCTCTGTAATGTGGTATATAGCAGGGGCGACTCACTGACTGATATATCATATTATGATCAGCGATCTTGTATATATGACACCAAAAAAGTCATCTCCATTGTACGCTCTCAGTAGTCCTCTATAATTCCCAATTCCTGAATCAGTTTTCTTCATGAAAGATGTTCTTCCGTATGCAATTGTCCTCTCAATCCTCCATGTTTCCCTCAGGTTTTTTAGGTGCAGGGTTCTTGTTTTGAAAGACAATGGTCTATTCCATCAAGGACCCACTAAGGATGGAGAAGGACAGAGACCACATGGCTGCAAGGATATTGGACCTCACCCTGGAGATCATCTCCTTGATAACTGGAGAGGTGAGTGTCTCACATGACGTCACTCTTATCTCTAGTAATAAACCAGGGAAATGTCTGGAAAGGTGAAGGATTCTTAGAATCTCTGTAGTGATCGGCGTCTCCCCATACACAGGATTACACAGTAGTGAAGAAGTCGTCTGGTGAGTGTGTGACACCCCGTGTGTCAGGAGGATGGAGCAGGACCCAGAGCCCCATCACCGAGCCTCCACCTCATTCCCTGATACATGAGCAGAAGATCCTAGAACTTACCACCAGGATCACTGAGCTGCTGAGCAGAGAGGTGAGCGCTGCTGGGAATGCTGGGACATTATACAATAACGCCAAGGGAGGCGTCTGGTAATGACTGTATCCTTGTGTTGTCAGGTTCCTATAAGGTGTCAGGATGTCGCTGTCTATTTCTCCATGGAGGAGTGGGAGTATTTAGAAGAACACAAGGATCTGTACAAGGACATCATGATGGAGAATCACCAGTCTCTCACATCACCGGGTAAGAGGAGACCTTCCATGACTGTAGAGGGGAGAACAGTTCTGAGAGTCAGATTCCCCATCATCTGATCATCACATATAGACAATGTATTCAGTCACTGTGTGTATTTCCTATTGGTTAATGAAGAGGGTCCAGCGTCCGGAGAACATAATAAAACTTCAGGCCTTGATATATCCAGATAATATTACACAGACACGATCACTTACTTGTTTCAGGCCAACTATGGGGCCTTTAGTCCCATTATTTCCATACACAGTGCATGTAATAGTATAAAACAAGATTGCAGACAATTGTGATTTCCCATAGACATAGGTGCACAAAGTGCAACTCAGAGGACCACATGTTGTGCATAAGTTTATACAGGTACCACCCCAAGCTGTCATGTGACCTCTGTAAACTCTATGGACCAGATAACTACACTAAACAAAAATATAAACGCAACACTTTCGGTTTTGCTCCCATTTTGCATGAGCTGAACTCAAAGATCTGAAACATTTTCTACATACACAAAAGACCCATTACTCTCAAATGTTGTTCACAAATCTGTCTAAATCTGTGTTAGTGAGCGCTTCTCCTTTGCCGAGATAATCCATCTCACCTCACAGATGTGGCATATCAAGGTGCTGATTAGACAGCATGAATATTGCACAGTGTGCCTTAGACTGCCCACAATAAAAGGACACTCTGAAATGTGCACATTTTTGCTTTACTGGGGGGGTCAGAAAACCAGTCAGTATCTGGTGTGGCCACCATTTGCCTCACGCAGTGCAGCACATCTCCATCGCATAGAGTTGATCAGGTTGTTGATTGTGGCCTGTGGAATGTTGGTCCACTCCTCTACAATAGCTGTGCGAAGTTGCAGAATATTGGCAGGAACTGGAACGCGCTGTCGTATACGCCGATCCAGAGCATCCCAAACATGCTCAATGGGTGACATGTCCGGTGAGTATGCTGGCCATGCAAGAACTGGGATGTTTTCAGCTTCCAGGAATTGTGTACAGATCCTTACAATATGGGGCCGTGCATTATAATGCTGCAACATGAGGTGATGGTCGTGGATGAATGGCACAACAATGGGCCTCAGGATCTCGTCACGTTATCTCTGTGCATTCAAAATGTCATCAATAAAATGCACCTGTGTTCGTTGTCCATAACATACGCCTGCCCATACCATAACCCCACCGCCACCATGGGCCACTCGATCCACAACGTTGACGTCAGCAAACCGCTCACCCACACGACACCACACATGCTGCCTGCCATCTGCCCTAAACAGTGAAAACCGGGACTCATCCGTGAACAGAACGCCTCTCCAACGTGCCAGACACCATCGAATGTGAGCATTTCCCACTCAAGTCTGTTACAAAGACGAACTGCAGTCAGGTCCAGACCCTGATTAGGACGACGAGCATGCAGATGAGCTTCCCTGAGATAGTTTCTGACAGTTTGTGCAGAAATTCTTTGGTTATGCAAACCGATTGTTGCTGCAGCTGTCCGGGTGGCTGTTCTCAGACGATCATGGAGGTGACATGCTGGTGTGGAGGTCCTGGGCTGGTGTGGTTACACGTGGTCTGCGGTTGTGAGGCCGGTTGGATGTTCTGCCAAATTCTCTGAAACGCCTTTGGAGACGGCTTATGGTAGAGAAATGAACATTGCGTGGGCAACAGCTCTGGTAGACATTCCTGCAGTCGGCATGCCAATTGCACGCTTCCTCAAACGTTGCGACATCTGTGGCATTGTGCTGTGTGATCAAACTGCACATTTCAGAGTGGACTTTTATTGTGGGCAGTCTAAGGCACACCTGTGCAATATTCATGTCTAATCAGCACCTTGATATGCCAAAGGATTATCTCGGCAAAGGAGAAGTGCTCACTAATACAGATTTAGACAGATTTGAGAACAATATTTGAGAGTAATGGGTCTTTTGTGTATGTAGAAAATGTTTCAGATCTTTTGAGTTCAGCTCATACAAAATTGGAGCAAAACCAAAAGTGTTGCGTTTATATTTTTGTTCAGTGTAGAATCATGGCTTCTGAGCAGTAGATCGTGCTGTCTAAACAGTGATCTGATGCTCAGAAGACACGATTCTGTAGCCATGATCGGTGGTGCCTGGACAAGTGACAGGATAACCCGATGAACGAGCATTTCGGCGGCACATTTAGACGGTTAGTTGATTGGGAACAAACGTTCTCAGAAAGGGTCGTTCCCGATAATCTGGACTGTTATTGGTTGTGTCAAAATGCACCTTAAGGCTACCAAGATATTGACATGTATTAAGCAAGGCATGGACTTGCCGGGCAGGAACGTTGTACTACCACTTTACAAAGCTTTGGGGTGCCCTCATCTGGAATATGCAGTTCAGTTCTGGGCAACAATCCATAGAAAGGATGCCCTGGAGCTGGAAAAAGTACAAAGGAGAGCGACTAAACTGATAAGGGGCATGGAGGGTCTTACTTATGAGGAAAGATTAAAAGAATTTCATTTATTTAGTCTTAAGAAGAGCTCGAGCAGAACTCCAATCTGTGCTGGGCTGTGAATGAGGGTGGTTGGGTCTTCCAGTGTCTGCCAGGAAAACGATCTTAGGGAGTCAAGGAGAGTGAAAAAACAATCAGGGACAGTCAGAAATCAATGAAGCTTATTGCCAGGGAGAGTGAAGGGAAAGTTTATAATTGCAAAGAAGAATTGTGTGTTGTGTACAATAGAGAGAAGCAGGGCAGCTGAGAGACAGGGAAACAGGAGACAGGACCTATGGCTGTGCCTGCTATCAGAAGTGCAGGTGCACATCAAAAGCAACTACCTACAAGCAAATACTTTCATTTTGTTTCCCCATCTTCACAGAAATCCTTTTTTTTTTTTTTTTAATGGGGTGGTCAAAATCTAATTAAGCAGTGTATGTGTGTATATATAGATATATATATATATATATATATATATACAAACACACGTGATTACTGCAAGTTAAGTTTAAACTGAGAATCATGCCTCAATTGTCCATTCTCCATTTACATATTTTCAGTTTCCACACAGTCGCAACTTAATTTTATCTTTTTTTTTTGGGAGACGCTTTCAATTTAATTAAGCAGCATATATACGTGATTACTGCAGCAATACCCATGGTGTGGCAGCAATCTACCTGTGTGTGTTAAGTTGAAATGGACCGTCATGCCTCAATTGTCCATTCTCCAGTTACGTATTTTCAGTTTCCACATGGTCAAAATTTAATTTTTTTGGCCTTGTTAAATGTAATTAATTAACAAGAGCAAAATAAAACGTTGGCAGGCAAACACAAACATAGGCACCACTGCTCTATTAAACCACATGAAGCGGCATCACCACATCCTTTGGGCAAAGTCAGCCATGGACAGCCAGCCACTGAGGCAGGAATTTCCTCCTTTTCCCAGGCCGCATCTACGAGCAGTACAGTGTCTTTCACATCATCATCATTCCTTTCTGATTCTTCTACTCAGACTGCTCATCCTCCTCCTCTCCATCGCCAGCAATCGATACTGGAATGCGTGGCTAGGAAACAACTCTACGCGCCCAGCAATCCGAGTGGCTGAGATGCTGGCGATGTAGTTGCTGCCGTACCACTTAGCGGATTCTGCTGCCTTTAGGATCATGCCATGCCACTTGGTAACCATCATGTTCTCTCAAGCCAATTTTTTATTTTTTTTTATCTCATAACACTGTGTGTGTTTAATCATCATCTGCCCCCGATCAGGGACAATTTTTTAAAGCTTTGGAAAATTAAAAAGCATGAGACATGTGCCGGCGTGATGTGTTTTTAAACGCACTGTTCTTTAACGCAGTGAAATATGCATTTACCCACAGATATATCTGTCAGTGACATCATTTTCCATTGCTGTCATAGCGTGTCAAAGCTTGGGGAGGGAAGGACGGGGAATCATAAAAAATAAAAGAAATGAGATAACAAGGTTTCCTACAAATCTTAAGTCCCAGGACGCTAGAGGAGCAACTTTGTTCAGTCCAAACCGAACTTTTTCAAAAAATTTGGCGAATTGGACCCAAAACGGATCTTGACTTCGCTCATCACTAATTATAATACATACAGACCTATAATTGTACATAGTAGCCCATATATCACGTCACCAGGTAGAGGTTGTGGCTCCTATGTAGACTGTGCCCGGTCTTATTACAATTGTATATACCTAATGTAATGTCTGTACAGATAAGACTGACACATTATCCCAGAATGCTGACCTACTGAATTGTTAGGCCACCCAATAGCCAGTCCACCCCTGGGGGAGAGGTCCACCACTTCTAAGCAGCCCAAAATCTAAAATCCACTCCTGCCTGTGAGAATGTGTTCACTTCAGGCTACCATGCTGCATTTGCTTCAACTCAAATCTATGATGATTTTTTATTTTATTTTGTTGTATGGTCTGGATAGAATCTCTATCTCTACAAATGATTATATTCTGGTACCTCTACAAAGCAAAAAATAACTCAATAACTCATGAGCACAATGGGGAAAAATTACTAAGACTATTGCTTTATATGCAATGTCTGCTGGCGTAAAATCCACCAAAATTCTTAATAGGTGCATTTCTCTTAATAATTGTGGCACACCTAGGGAGGTCTATGCACGATAAACTGAAATCTAGCTTCAAAGGCTATGTACACCTTTGGGGGATTTTTTATTATTATTGCATTGTACTTCTTTTGAGATAAAATAATTTTTTTAATGTCTTTATTACAAATATGAAGCCCTTTTTTCTGTATAGAGCTGAGATGCAGTGGGATCAGAATTTTCTCTCTGCTCCATCAGCCATCTAATCTGACGGCTCCTTATCTCTGTTCTCTGACATTATAAACACTCACAGCTCAGGTATTTAAACATTTTCACCACTATGGTGTTTTCTGTGGGTTTAATTTTGAGTGAATGTGATTTACATTTGAAACCACAAGTTTACATACACTATATAAAAAGACACATGTATGTTTTTCTCAATATTGGACATGAAATCAAAATAAACCTTTCCTGTTTTTGGTCAATTAGGATTACCATAATTATTATTATTTGCCAAATCCCAGAATCATGAGAGAGAAAGAATGTAAGGCATTTTTATTACTTTTTACAAAGTCAAAAGTTTACATACATTTCATTAATATTTGGTACCATTGCCCTTAAACTGTATGACTTGGGTCAAATGTTTTGGATATCCTTCCACAAGCTGCTCACAATAGTTGGTCGGAATTTGGGCCCATTCCTCCTGACAAAACTCCCTGTCCAAGGGAGAGGGAAAGATGGTGACCCCTAACTCACCTTGAGGCTGGCACCTGACTGCCCTGACGTCCCGAGACGGGTTTTTCACCCGTACGCCGATCACGTTCCTAAACCCTGGCTTTCCCTAAGATGAACCCTACGTAGTGAATAGGGCGGTGGGAACACTAGTCCGCACCACTAACACTAAAGGGAAACACTAGGGAGAAGACAGACAATACTGACAAAACATATAGTCAACAAACAACCAACAGGGATCCGGAGGGTAATGCTCTGGTACGACAACCAAGGATAACAGCAACTCAGCTCTAGTGGGTCAGTATAAAAGTCCAGGCAGGAAGCTCTATATCTGGCAACCAGAGAAGTGGGAGAGGAGAATATAAGGAGGTTGGGAGTGCTGGACAAGAAACAGCTGAGGAGAAGAAGCTACGGATCCCTGAGTGAGACAAAAAGGATTGCAAGGCAAACCCAGAAAGCTAGCATTAAGTAACAGCACTATCTTTAGACATAGAGCGCGCAGCCACCCGCTGCGACTTCCTGACCCCGGGTATAACGGAGTCAGACGTGGCTCTTGACACCCTCGTGACATCATTATGGCCAAAAAGTTCAATTTTAGTTTCGGCAGACTTCAAGACATGTCTCCAAAAATGTAGGTCTTTGTTCCTGTGTGCATTTGCAAACATTAATCTGGCTTTTTTATGTTTCTTTTGGAGTAATGGCTTCTTACTGGCAGAGTGGCCTTTAAGCCCATGTTGATACAGTACTCATTTCACTGTGGATATTGACACAATCTTACCAGCTTCCGCCATCATCTTCACAAGGTGTTTTGCTCTTGGGTTGATATGTACATGTCGGACCAAAGCACGTTAATCTTTGGGCCACAGAAACCGTCTCCTTCCTGAGCGGTATGGTGGCCGGACATTCCCATCTTGCTTGTACTTGCATTTAATTGTTTGTACAGATGAACGAGGCACCTTCAGGTATCTTGAAATTGCACCCAAGTTTGAGCCAGACTTGTGCAAGTCCACAATTCTCTTCCTGATATCTTGGCTAATTTCTTTAGACTTTCCCATGATGCTACACAAAGAATCAGTGTGTTTCAGGTGTGCATTTAAATACATCCACAGGTGTGTCTCTAATTAACTCAGATGTTGCCAACAAACCTAACAGAAGCTTCCAAACACATGACATCATCATATGGGAAGTCCAGAATTGTTTAAAGGCAAAGTAATTTTAGTGTATGTAAACTTTTGACATTGCAGAAAGTAATAAAATTGCCTTAAAACATTCTCTCTCTCTCTCTCATTATTCTGTCATTTGGCAAAAAATAATAATTATGGTAACCCTAATTGACCAAAAACAGGAAAGGTTTATTCAGATTTCATGTCAGATATTGAGAAAAACACGCATATGTGTCTTTTTATATAGTGTATGTAAACTTCTGGTTTCAACTGTAATTACTGAAGTTGTGCATTAGGTTCTCATCTGTGCTAGTTATTTCCTTTGTTATGCTTTGCTAGAGGAGCAGAACAACGAAAATAACGGAAGTGCCGGATTTGGTACATAACCGAGACGAACTAACATGACCAGACTCTATTGACTACAATGAAGTCCATTCAGTTTCTGTTCGGGATCCTGTTTCTTTTTATTCAATTTTTTATTTTACCGGACAAAAAAGTCCTGCATGCAGCACATTTTAACATTTTCTTTTTTTTTTAAAACTAAATCTGTGATGGAGCCTCCAACACAGATGTGAAAAACCCATTAATAGTTTTCTTCTATCTCCTATATACAGTGTACTTGTTTCCTGGCTTACTATTGTATCATTAAAGCTTAATTTAACTTATTTTATAAAAAATCTTTATTTAGAGTATTTTTTTTATTTTTTTTCAGGTGAAGATAGGATGAGCCACTCCCATGGACCTCTCCGTTTATCTCCCTATCATGAAGTAGAAGATAATAATACCACAGAAGATAATTCAATAACTCCTAATGTACCCTTAGTCCTTGACAATGGAGATCTGTCCACCGATACCGCAGGTCTCAAGAAACCTTTATCAAATCTGGTTGGCAAAACAAGAACGAAACAGAAACACGGGAAAATATTTCCATGTGAGAAACATTTTAAAAAGAAATCTAATCTTTTCTTGAATCAGAGAAATCATAAAGCTAAAAGGCCATTTTCATGCTCTGAATGTGGAAAATGTTTTACTAGGAAATTCCTTCTAGTTGCACATCAGAGAAGTCACACAGGGGAGAAGCCTTATTCATGTCCTGAATGTGGAAAATGTTTTAGTCGGAAATCATATCTTGTGAACCATGTAAGAATCCACTTAGGGGAGATGCTATTTTCATGTACAGAATGTGGGAAATGTTTTAGTCAGAAAGCAAATCTTGTGAACCATCTAAGAGTCCACCTCGCTGAGAAGCCATTTTCATGTTTAGATTGTTGGAAATGTTTTAGTAAGAGTTCATTTCTTTTTTACCATTGGATCACTCACAACAGAGAGAAGACCCTTCCATGTTCAGAATTTGGAACAGGTTTTGCCCATAACTTGGCTCTTCTCAATCATCCGATAAATCCCAAAAAAGAGAAGCCATTTCTGTGTTCAGAATGTGGGAAATGTTTTAGTCACAAAATGGATTTTGTTAGACATCAGAGAACTCACACAGGGGAGAAGCCATTTTTATGTCCTGAATGTGACAAGTGTTTTAGTCGGAAATCATCTCTTGTGGAACATGTAAAAATTCACACAGGAGAGAGGCCATATTTATGCTCAGAATGTGGGAAGTGTTTTAGTCAAAAATCAGACCTTGAGAGACACCAGAGAACTCACACAGGAGAGAAGCCATTTTTATGTCCTGAATGTGGGAAAGCTTTCCGTCAGAAATCAAATCTTGGGGAACATCTAAAATTTCACACGGGGGAGAAGCCATTTTCATGCTCAGAATGTGGAAAACGTTATACCCTTAAATCAAATCTAGTTTATCATCTGAGAACTCACAAAAGAGAGAAGCCATTTTTATGCTCAGAATGTGGGAAATATTTTAGTCAAAAATTGGATCTTGATAGACATCGGAGAACTCACACAGGAGAGAAACCATTTTTATGTCCTGAGTGCGGGAAATGTTTTAGTTGGAAATCATCTCTTGCGGAGCATCTAAGAATTCACACAGGAGAGAAGCCGTTTTCATGCTCAGAATGTGGGAAATGTTTTAGCCTGAGATCGGGTCTTGCTACACATCAGAAAACTCACACAGGGGAGAAGCCGTTTTCATGCTCAGAATGTGGGAAATGTTTTAGCCTGAGATCAGGTCTTGTTAGACATCAGAGAACTCACACAGGAGAGAAACCATTGTAATGATTAATAAGAGAAACCATTGTAATGATCAGATAGAGAAATCATTGTAATGATCAGATAGAGAAACCATTGTAATGATCAGATAGAGAAACCATTGTAATGATCAGATAGAGAAACTATTGTAATGATCAGATTGTAGGGAATATGGCAGGTGTGGAGCTTCATTGTAGGACCTGTGCCTAATGATGTATTTTGTTGTATACAAAACATTATATGACACACACCCTTTATCTGTTTTCTATCTCTTTTATACAGCGTACGTTTTCCTGGCTTTTACTATTGTCTCAATAAAGCTTAATTGCTGAACCCATCAGAACCCCTAATACAAATTAAGAAGGTCGGGCATCTGCACGTTCCTCTTCATTCATTACTATGGGACCTGTCAGAAATAGCCGAGTGTAATTCTCAGCTATCTCCGTTATTGTAGTGTATGGTTAACCCCTAAATGACCAAACTCATTTTCATTTTTTTTCTCTCTGTCTTCCAAGAGCCATAACTTTTTCAATTTTCCTATCACATAACCATATGAGGGCTTATTTTTTGCAGGGCAAGTTATTATTTTTTCTTGGCACCATTTTTTTATATTACCGTATTTTTCGCCCTATAAGACGCACCGGCCCATAAGACGCACCTAGGTTTTTGAGGAGGAAAATAAGAAAAAATATATTTTGAACCAAAAGGTGTGCTTTTGGTGGGTTTTGAACTAATTGTGGTCTGTGGATGGTGCACTGTTACGGGGGATCTGTGGATGGCGCACTGTTATGGGGGATCTGTGGATGGCGCACTGTTATGGGGGATCTGTGGATGGCGCACTGTTATGGGGTATCTGTGGGTGACGCACTGTTATGGGGGATCTGTGGGTGACACTTATGGGGGATCTGTGGGTGGCTCTTATTGGGGTCTCTGGATGGCACTGTTATGGGGATCTGTGTATGACAGTTATGGGGGGGATCTGTGGTTGACGCATATATAGCATCTTATGCACCTAGGTTTTTGAGGAGGAAAATAAGAAAAAATATATTTTGAACCAAAAGGTGTGCTTTTGGTGGGTTTTGAACTAATTGTGGTCTGTGGATGGTGCACTGTTACGGGGGATCTGTGGATGGCGCACTGTTATGGGGGATCTGTGGATGGCGCACTGTTATGGGGGATCTGTGGATGGCGCACTGTTATGGGGTATCTGTGGGTGACGCACTGTTATGGGGGATCTGTGGGTGACACTTATGGGGGATCTGTGGGTGGCTCTTATTGGGGTCTCTGGATGGCACTGTTATGGGGATCTGTGTATGACAGTTATGGGGGGGATCTGTGGTTGACGCATATATAGCATCTTATGCTATGTGTCATCCACAGATCCCCTCCATAAGTGTCCCTGTCAGGGCCGTCTTTAATGTTGATTGGACCCTGGGCAAGAATTTACTTGGGCCCCCTGGATCCCCCCACCCCCCCCCCCCACTTTGCTGTACTTGCTATACAGCAGCACTTACCTGTCACGTCCAGGGCCTCCAGGTGACGTCTCCTCTCTGTCATCTGTAGATCTTCTCTCTCATCATCTTCTCCACTCGGTCTGGACAACTTCTCTCAGCCGCCTCGTCTCTGCAGAGTGTGACACAGACATCTTAGCTTCCTCACATTCTATCATTATCCCCCAACTGGAGTCCCCACAGTGTTATCCTGCTGCTTGCTGTGCCCCCCCAGGGGTGTAGCTATAGGGGGTGCAGAGGTAGCAGCCGCTACCGGGCCCAGGAGCATGAAGGGGCCCAAAGACACTTGTGCCGCATAAGAAGACACACAAAGCACTGAGGGAAGGGGGGCGCCCAAGCTGAACTCTTGCACCGGAGCCCACGAGCCTTTAGTTACGCCCCTGTCCCCCCCCCCCAATACCCCCAAATACTATCCTGAAGAAACATTACTGCCCCCCATAGTAATAGTGCTCCTCATAGTCCCACCAATAGTAATTCCCTTCTAGAATGCCCTCATTAGTAACACTGCCCCAACTGTGATAATGCTCCTCAACCATGCCCCCATTAGTAGAAGAGCCCTCCCATATTAATAATACCCTCCATAGTCCCCAGTAGAAATAAGGCCCCCTATTGTTCCCCCAGTGGTAATAAAGCTATCTACAGACCCCTTAGTAGTAATAAGGCCCCCATAGTGCGCTTAGTAGAAATAAGGCTGATCTATAAGACCCTCCTATAGAGCCCCCAGTAGTAATAAGACCGCCTATAATGTCCCCTGGATCTGCAGTGCCCCCTGTAGTTATAATCCTCCCTCCACCATACAGTCCCATGTAAATAACATCACCTCCTCCCCAGCCGCCTCCAACGCACAATCCCATGTAAGCATCACCCCCTAAGGCTACTTTCACACTTGCGTTCGTGCGGATCTGTCCTGTACCGATAATACAAACGAATGCATCAGTTCAGGACCGATTCGTTTGTATTAGATTTAAATTTCTAAGTCCCAATACGGATCCGTCCTGACTTACATTGAAAGTCAATGGGGGACGGATCCGTTTACAATTGCACCATTTTGTGTCAATGCAAAGGGATCCGTCCCCATTTACTTACATTGTAAGTCAGGACGGATCCGTTTGGCTCCGCAAGGCCATGCGGACACAAACGCTGCTTGCAGCATTTTGGGGTCCGCCTCCAAAATGGAACGGGGGGCCGTACGGAGCCAAACGAATGCATTCTGAATGGATCCGCATCCATTCAGAATGCATTGGGGTTAAACTGATCCATTTGGGGTTGCTTGTGAGAGCCTTGAAATGGATCTCACAAGCGGATCCCCAAACCCAATTGTGAACGTAGCCTAAACATTAAGTCCCATGTACATAAACATCATTCCCCCCCACCATCCACTTTCAACATACAGTCCCATGTAAATAACATCACTCCCTCCCCCAGCCACCTCAAGCACACAGTTCCATGTCAATAACATCCCTCCCTTCAGCCCTAACATACATCCCAGTTAAATAACTACAACTCCCAGCATTGCTCTGCCTCTCCCTCTCCCTTCACTTACCTCTCCAGTCCTCATATACAGACATCAGCATTAGGCTCCTTCCCCTCTTCACTCCGGTCCAATCCTGCACTGGTCACATGATGGTGACATCATCCAGGTCATCCTATCACAGCCTGTTTTGCTGATCACATGACCTGTGATGTCACCACAGGTCCTTCACCTCTTCCCAGACAGTGTATATTAGATTCAATTGTATTGCCGTTCTGTGTACGGCAATACAGTTGTATCTAGCAGGCAGGCAGGACATTCGGGGCCTGGGACAAAACATCAGGGGCCCAGGCCCGAATGTTTTAATCTAGTGATGCAGTCACTAGTGAATGGGAGTCGGGAAACTGAGCTCCCTTGGGCCCCCAGGAGCAACTGGGCCCGGGGCAGCTGCCCCTTTTGCCCTGCGGCAAAGACGGCCCTGGTCCCTGTAGTGAATGACCCTCAATACAGGGGGTGGGGGTCGCATCTGCTTTTATAATGACAGCGGGGCCCGTGCAGTGACTGTATAATCGTATATCTCTAATACTTAATTGTTATGGGTAATCGCATAATCAGCGCCTGTATACTTACAACTACAAGCGCTCGGTAGGTAGCAGAGAGGAGGGAGGAGGCAGGCTGGGAGGACGGTCGCTGGCAGCGTGAGTCACTACGTCATGCGCCCACGCCGCCTGCTTCATTCAGTGGGCGGCGCAGGCGCGTGGCGTAGTGACTCACGCTGCCAGCGCCTGTCCTCCCGGCCTGCCTCCTCCCTCCTCTCTGCTACCTACCGAGCGCTTGTAGTTGTAAGTATACAGGCGCTGATTATGCGATTATATACCCATAACAATTAAGTATTAGAGATACGATTATACAGTGAGCGGGGCCCGTGTAGTAGAATACAGTCACTGCACGGGCCCCGCTGTCATTATAAAAGCAAATTCAGCAAAATCAGCAGCATTCGCCCCATAAGACGCACTGCTATTTTCACCTCACTTTTGGGGGGGAAAAGTGCGTCTTATAGGGCGAAAAATACGGTACCTTCTACTGGAAAGTGGGAAAATATTTTTTGTGGGGTGAAACTGAAAAAAAAAGAAGGAAAAAACACAATTCAACCATGTTTTTTTTCAGGTTTTGTATTTACTATGTTCATTGTGCACTGCAAATGATATGACAAACTTAGGCCTCATGCACACAAATGTATTTTCTTTCCGTGTCCGTTCCGTTTTTTTTTCTGACCGTATACGGAACAATTCATTTCAATGGGTCTGCAAAAAAAACGGAAGTTACTTCTGTGTACATTCTGTTTCCTTATGGCCTTATGGCACACAAACATTTTTGTTTCCGTTCCGTTTTTTGAGTTCTGTATATGAAACTATTTCAATGGATCCGCAAAAAAAACTGAAGGTACTCCTTCCGTATTTCTGTTCTGTTCAAAGATAGAACATGTCCTATTATTGTCTGCATAACGGACAAGGATAGTACTGTTCTATCAGGGGCCAGCTGTTCCGTTCCGCAAAAAACAGAATGCACACGAACGTCATCCGTATCTTTTGCAGATCTGTTTTTTGAGGACTGCAAAATACTGAAAAAGCCATACGGTCGTGTGCAAGAGGCCTATGTCTGTATTTCCGTTCCGCAAAAAAATAGAACATGTCCTATTAGTGTCCGCATTACGGACAAGGATAGTACTGTTTTATTAGGGGCAAGCTGTTCCGTTCTGCAAAATACGGAATGCACACAGATGTCATCCATATTTTTTGCGGATCCGTTTTTTTCAGACCGCAAAATACATACGGTCATGTGCATGAGGCCTTATTCTGTTTGTCAGTATGATTAAGGCAATACCAAATTTATATCTTGTAGTTATTATTACATGTTACTACTAGTGTGGGCACTATTTTTCCTGAAGTACTGTATTTGGGGACATTGAGGTGCACAATGGGCACACTATTGGTGGTGGCAGCCAAATGTCTGCAACACAGAAGATGTCAATGGAAGTAATATATATCTAGTGCTGTGTCTTCCTGTATGGCCAGGCAGCAGGCTGACGGTAGGACTGGCTCAGTGATGTTGTCTGTGTCTCACCTCCTCAGTTCCATCCTTTATATCTTAATTGGAGATAACTGGGGGAGGAGGCCAAAACATTGCAGCTGGCACTGGCCACTGCAGCGGGCAGCTTCTGTGGAGATATTTTGTCTCCTGAGGCAGTATATTGTTCTCCACTTTGGTATTTGGTGCTGTTGTGGCGGTATATTGTGCTGCATTGTGATATTTGGTGCTGGTGAGGAAGTATATTGTGCTGCACTGTGGTATTAGGCAGCTTAACAAAATACCACAGTGCAGCACAAATAGCTTACGCACTATGGTATTGCTGGCACTGCCTCCTTGAGCTGACCCCACCTTCTGTCAGTCTGGGTCCACCTACAACATGGGGCCACTTTTTTTCCCCAGGACAATTTGAAAATAAATTTCCGCCACTTCGGGACCACAGGGTGTATTATTACATGGGCAGGGCACTATAGAGACATGTCTGTTACTAGGGACATTACTGGGCAAACACTTGGGATGAGGATATGTCCAGTACTGGATGCCTTGTTGTGGACACTATAGAGCATTACTTTGTGCACTATGGGGAGATGTGTTATACTGGAGGCAATATGGGGGCACTGTAGGGTGTTTTAGGGCATTACTGGTGGCAATATAAGAGAATAATGTGGATAATAGTTACAATAGGGGGCATTATTATTGTTGGAGGTGTTATTAATCCAGTGAGTTTGGACCCACTAACCAACTAATTGGTTTGGATTTGGGCTAAACCCTAAGGGCGTTTTTCCGGCACTCCCTGGTATTCACCCTTTAACCCCTGTACAGGGATCTGGACTTCACTGCATGGGAACAACCAGACCACTACCTCCTGGGATAGTCCCAGTATAGTTGGCAGCTGACCTACTGGGGTCAGGGATCCTGGTAAAAGCACTAGGAGCTCAGGATAAGGAGAAACACACCAAAACAGGCACTGAACAGTAGACTTGATTGCTGGCAGGGTGGTAGTGCAGACAGGGCAGGATGGGTGTTTGTCAGCCCTTGTCTGTATTTCTGCAAACTGAGTTAACCCAAAATACAAACAAAACTGAAAGTACAAGATCACACATGCAGGGTGGGTCAGGACTCGAGACACGCTGGATACAGAGGCAGGCGATAACGCAGGCAAATCGCAGACAAATTGCTGAAGCACCAGATTTCAATACATCTTTGCTGGTCACCAAGAAACCAAGGTTAGGCACCCTCTGCCTGAGTAGCGCAGTATCTGCACCCACAGGGTACAGTAGGACTGTGGTGGGCAGGGACTGTGGGCCTAACAGTACCACCATTTACACCCCCTCTTCTTCAGGCTAGACGTTTGCAAAAAAAGAAGAGCATCAGTATTCTCCTATAGGTTCGCAAGAGCTTTCCAGTCCACCAAAACATGAGTTTGCCCCTGACTTTCTTCTTTCCAAGAATGTCTTTGACTTCATAGGAATCCTCAAAACTGACTTGAGAAGTTTGAGTAGAACTTCTAGAATATTGATTAAAGACCACTGGTTTTAGAAGAGAAACATGAAAAGAATTGGGAATATGCATGAAGCTTAACTGATAGCACACAGGGTTTATCTTTTTTATTACTTCAAATGGTCTAATGAAGTGAGGAGCCAAATTGTATGGCACTACTTACAGATTAATGTCCTTTGAGCAAAGCCATACCTTGTCACTAGGAGAAAACTGAGGAGGATTTTTGCATTTCCAATCTGCAGTCACCGGTAGTTTGGGTGGCTCCTTGGTCACAGGGCTGGTGACCCATGGTCTGTGCTTCAGCATCCCCATCTCAGCATCTTCTTCTGGTCACTCAGTAGCACTGTTCCCTAACTGCAGAACACTAGGGGCTCTGACTGCTCTCCTTATATACAATTTCTAGCTAGACTAGAACCTTCTAGTGGAAGGGGTGGAGTGGAGAAACTCAGCACAAACAATTACAAAGTTACCACTCCAGTCTGTCATGGACTTACATTAGAGCTTCAATGATACTCAATGGCAATGACACAGCAGTTTTACCAGACAAAAACAAGTTTCCAGACATAACAACATAGCTAAAACTAGACATTCAAAAGGCCAGTCTGTCTGGTTTTGGTGGTAAACAATTCTGTCTTTTTCCCTCCAAAACAAGCTCTTCTTTAAACCCTATGGCAGCTGTGGAAAATTACCAGCTTCTCATTCAAAGTCCCAAAAGTCTCTCAGTACTCATTAACATTTTCTACAGAGCCTCGCAAATACAGTGATAATAAACAGGATATATATAACAACATACATATGAAATGCAGTTACACAGCATTAAAAAGTGAACGTTAACCCGTTCAAGTGAAATAAAGTAAGAAGTTTATAACTTTGCATAGGGGAAACAGGGGCAAATGTCCAAACTTCACAGTACGTCTGCTCCAGGGCACTACAAATCTGCAACCTTTTTTATCTGAGTTTTTTTTTTTCCCAATGCGCTTTTGTTATCCTAATCCTTAAATTTCAGAAAAATTCTCTACTGATATGTCAGCTGCAGGCACTTCAGAGGTTGAAGAGATATGTACTGGAATATTGGGCTGGTAACCATACACAATGAGAAATTAAGTTAGCCCAGTTTTCCTGATGAACATTAGTGAAATAGCATAAAAAGTTGGTAAGAATTTGATTGACCAACTCTTTGTGCCCATTAGACTAGGGGTGGTAAGCCGAAGAGGTCTAAGGATACATCCAGGTGTTTGCGCACAACTTTTCAGAACTTTGAAGTGAATTGGACACCTCTGTCGGACACAATATACTGTGGTAAACCATGAAGGCTGTATTAGAAACATAGAAACATAGAATGTGTCGGCAGATAACCATTTGGCCCATCTAGTCTGCCCAATATACTGAGTACTATGGATAGCCCCCGGCCCTATCTTATATGAAGGATGTCCTTATGCCTATCCCATGCATGCTTAAACTCCTTCACTGTATTTGCAGCTACCACTTCTGCAGGAAGGCTATTCCATGCATCCACTACTCTCTCAGTAAAGTAATACTTCCTGATATTACTTTTAAACCTTTGCCCCTCTAATTTAAAATGATGCCCTCTTGTAGCAGTTTTTCTTCTTTTAAATATTCTTTCCTCTTTTACCTTGTTGATTCCCTTTATGTATTTAAAAGTTTCTATCATATCCCCTCTGTCTCGTCTTTCTTCCAAGCTATAAATGTTAAGGTCCTTTAACCTTTCCTGGTAAGCTTTATCCTGCAATCCATGTACCAGTTTAGTAGCTCTTCTCTGAACTCTCTCCAAAGTATCAATATCCTTCTGGAGATATGGTCTCCAGTACTGCGCACAATACTTCAAATAAGGTCTCACAAGTGCTCTGTAGAGCGGCATGAGCACCTCCCTCTTTCTACTGGTAATGCCTCTCCCTATACACCCAAGCATTCTGCTAGCATTTCCTGCTGCTCTATGGCATTGTCTGCCTACCTTTAAGTCTTCTGAAATAATGACCCCTAAATCCCTTTCCTCAGATACTGAGGTTAGGACTGTATCACTGATTTTGTATTCTGCTCTTGGGTTTTTACGCCCCAGGTGCATTATCTTGCAATTATCAACATTAAATTTTAGTTGTCAGATTTTTGACCATTCCTCTAGTTTTCTTAAATCCTTTTCCATTTGGTTTATCCCTCCAGGAACATCAACCCTGTTACAAATCTTTGTGTCATCAGCAAAATGACACACCTTACCATCGAGGCCTTCTGCAATTTCGCTGATAAAGATATTAAACAATATGGGTCCCAGAACAGATCCCTGAGGTACCCCACTGGTAACAAGACCTTGGTCTGAATATACTCCATTGACTACAACCCTCTGTTGCCTGTCCCTCAGCCACTGCCTAATCCATTCAACAATATGGGAGTCCAAGCCCAAAGACTGCAATTTATTCATAAGCCTTCTATGTGGGACAGTATCAAAAGCCTTACTAAAGTCTAGATAAGCGACGTCTACTGCACCTCCTCCATCTATTATTTTAGTCACCTAATCAAAAAAATCAATAAGATTAGTTTGACATGATCTCCCTGAAGTAAACCAATGCTGTTTTTCATATTTCAATCCATGGGATTTTAGATGTTCCACTATCCTCTCCTTAAGTATGGTTTCCATTAATTTCCCCACTATTGATGTCAGGCTTACTGGCCTATAGTTGCCCGACTCCTCCCTACTACCCTTCTTGTGAATGGGCACAACATTTGCTAATTTCCAATCTTCTGGGACGACTCCTGTTGCCAGTGATTGGTTAAATAAATCTGCTAATGGTTTTGCTAGTTCACCGCTGAGCTCTTTTAATAGCTTTGGGTGTATCCCATCAGGCCCCTGTGACTTATTTGTATTAATTTTAGACAGTTGACTTAGAACCTCTTCCTCTGTAAAGACACATGCATCAAAAGATTCATTAGTCTTCTTTCCTAACTGAGGTCCTATTCCTTCATTTTCCTTTGTAAAAACTGAACAGAAGTATTCATTGAGGCAGTCAGCTAGTTCTTTATCTTCTTCCATATACCTTCCTTCTTTTGTTTTTAATTTGGTAATTCCTTGTTTTAGTTTCCTTTTTTCATTTATGTATCTGAAGAATGCCTTATCGCCTTTTTTCCCTGACTGAGCTATTTTCTCTTCTGCCTGTGCTTTAGAAGCTCTTATAACTTGTTTGGCCTCTCTCTGCCTAATCTTATAAATTTGCCTGTAATCCTCATTTTTTTTTTTTTTTTTTTATAATTCCTAAATGCTATCTTTTTGTTTTTAATGATTTTGGCCACTTCTGCTGAGTACCACAGTGGTATCTTCCTTTTTTTGCTTTTACTGACAAGCCTAATGCAATTTTCTGTTGCCTTCAATAGTGCCACTTTTAAGTAGTCCCATTTCTCCTGGACTCCAATGAAACTGTTCCAATCTGATAGGGACTCGTATACCACTAATCTAATTTTCGAAAAGTCAGATTTTCTAAAATCTAAAACTTTTGTTTTTGTGTGGTGTGACTCAGTCACTGTACTTATAGTAAACCACACTGACTGGTGATCACTAGATCCCAAGCTTTCCCCTACAGTAATATCATATACCAAATTCCCATTTGTGAATACTAAATCTAAAATGGCCTCCTTCCGGGTTGGCTCCTCCACTACTTGCTGTAGAGATAAATAATCCCAGTAGGGAATTTAGAATATCTGTACTCCTGGCAGAACTAGCTATTTTGGATTTCCAGTTTACATCTGGAAGATTGAAGTCTCCCATAATGATAACTTCCCCCTTCAATGTCATTTTAGCTATTTCCTCAACTAGTAGATCATCTAATTCTTTGACTTGGCTAGGTGGTCTATATATCACACCTACACGAGTTACCTTATGATTATCAAGCTGCAAGGTAACCCAAACGGACTCTAAATTGTTCTCGCTAACTTGTATCAAATTATATTTTATGCTATCTTTCACATACAGGGACACCCCTCCCCCCTTCTTGCCTTCTCTGTCTTTCCTGTATAGAGAGAACCCTGGTATTGATATATCCCAGTCATTACTCCCCTTGAACCACGTCTCAGTAACAGCCACTACATCTATATTCTCAGATGCCATTATAGCCTCAAGTTCATTGATCTTATTCCCTAAACTGCGAGCATTTGTAGACAAGAATCTGTATTATCGTGAGATCTGAGGTTCAGGAAAAAATTGACTTACCAAGACTAAGGTGCAAAAAGAATTAATGAGACTATGATAAAAGATATATGTATACAAAAATCAAGTAAAGTTACAATCACCGAAAGTCATCAAAACAAATGAGCGAGCTCCATATAGAGCAGTGCCAAACATGGCACTTGGCCGACACCCATATCATACAAAGAGAGGTGATGGTAACAGGCCAATCTTACCCTGATGATGTCTTCAATGGAGATGAGCTCTTTGTTCTACAGTTAAGTGTTTTCTAGTCTCCTGGCCACCCCTGGTTCATTTCAACCCGTCTCAAAATACAAAAAAAATTAATGTATGTATGCAACGGCTATTACACCATGGTCTGGCTTAGTTTCAAAGCAAATTCCATAGAGGTATCTACAGAATAAGTGATCTATTCTACATACATCTATCAATTCTATTCATTAAATACTGTCCCTAATTGTTTAACATGAAACCAATGTGGCATTGGCCTTACTAAAAATCCAGTCTCTGTGACTTTGTCTAGCACAGTCTCTTACCCCTCGTTCCTGCATGTTGATGTATTGCAGGTGTATTCACATGCAGGTTTCAGAGCCTCTTTCCAGTGGTTGTAGGACAGTCCATAACCTTGTATGTGGGAGGGGTTTTGACAATGATAGCTCCTCCCCTCACTGGTCTGTAGGTCATTGTATAATGTAATCAGCCCTGCTGGGTGGTTGGTGTACCGCAGGAAGTCTTGGGTACAGGGGTGTAGCCAAAGGCTCATGGGCCCTGGTGCAAGAGTTCAGATCGGGCCCCCCTTCCGTCAGTGCTTTGTGGCCAGGGGCAGGGGAGCACATAGCCATGCTGCCTGAGGAAAAAAATTGAAATGGCACCCCCACCCCCATGCCAAATTCTTGACCCAACCCCTTCCCTTCAGCTAGAGGATTAACTTGACCAGCATGCACCAGTGTCTTCTTATGCAGCACAAGGGTCTTTGGGGACCCTCAAGCTCCAGGGCCCGGTAGCCACTGCTACCTCTGCACCCCCTATAGCAGTGATGGTGAACCTTTTACAGACTGAGTGCCCAAACTGTAACCCAAAACCCACATATTTATCGCAAAGTGCCAACACGGCAATTTAACCTGAATACTACAGTCCAATACAGTATATCTTCCATGTACTTTATCATTTAGCTATAATATCCCGCCTACATTCGATGCACTGTCTGTGCTGTTCATAGTGTGCCCTGCGCTGATGAATGTCAGGAAAAGTCTAAGGCATACTGGTACACCATAGACTATTTCACCATAGACACCCGTGCCATACTGGTTCGCCATCACTGCCCTATAGCTACGCCCCTGCTTGGGTAGATGATTGCCTTTGTGGTCCACTCCCGGACAACAGTAGTGCAGGCAGCAAGACCTTGTTTAGCATGGCAGACCGGTGGTTAAAGTCATTTCTTGTTGGGTGGCAGGAAGGCCACCGAAAGCTGTGTCTTACCACACCTGGTGGTTTTAATTTGGGCAGCCCCTGAACACTGCTGAGGTTGTCAGTCCTCGCTCTGCTCAACTATGGGTGGCATCTTAGGCTGCTTTCACTTTCCCTTTCCGCTATTGAGATCTGTCATAGAATCCATAGGGAAAACGCTTCCGTTTTGTCCCCATTCATTGTCTATGGGGACAAAACTGAACTGAACGAAACGGAGTCACCAGAATGCATTCCGTTCCGTTTGGTTTTGCTCCCATTGCGAGCAGAATAACGCTACAAGCAGAGTTTTTCTGTTCCCGATGTGGTGCGGAGCAAGACGGATCCGTCCTGACACACAATGTAAGTCAATGATGGGGGATCCGTTTTCTCTGACACGATAGAAAACGGATCCGTCCCCCATTAACTTACAATGGTTTTAGAGACTGATCCGTCTTGGCCATGTTAAAGATAATACAACCGGATAAGTTCAGAACGGATGCAGATGGTTGTATTATCATGACGGAAGCGTTTTTGCTGATCCGGTTGCTGATGACTGATCCAGCAAAAATGCTGCTGTGAAAGTAGCCTTACACCAGTTTGGTAATTGACCCCATTAGGTATTTCTGTGTCCATAACGACCGGCCCTATACAAATATTACATGATCACGTCAGGTGAATGCTGTAAAAAAATAAATACAATACTAGAACAGCCATTTTACCATACCTCCCAACTTTTTAAAATCGCAAAGAGGGACAGTATGTGCGGCGTGAATAACGGCAGTTTTTTTCATATTAGGCCACGCCTCTAACTTCGCTCAAAGCACCAGCTGGGGATTGGTTAGGTGAGTGTAAGTTACTTTATTTTTTTACAGCATGTGGAGCCCCGGGGATAATTTTTTTCCTTGCACTTCAATATCCATTTAAATATTAGCACATAAATGATCAGATTATAGATATTTTAAGGTCCAAGTAGAAACCATACAGAGCAATTTAGTAAATTTATTAATGCACATTTATGCATTAATTCCCCAGGTCAAAAAGAGAGACCTTTAAGGATCAAAGAGGGACAGAGGGACTTGGGTCAAAAAGAGGGACACTTGGAAGGCGTGATTTAACATTCACCTGCCCCCAAAACATCATAATATCAAACAATAAAAAAAATCGGTACCCCAAAATGATATCAATGAAAAATCACGTTAGTGGCTGCAGGACCTTTGATGATGTCACAGTCATGTGACCAGTTGCCTAGGAGAGATGTAAATATTAGCGGCTGTAGGACCTTTGATGATGTCACAGTCATGTGATCAGTTACATGGGGGGGGAGAATATTTAGAGGCTGTAGGACCTTTGATGATGTCACAGTCATGTGATCAGTTACGACCATTACAGGACTGTGCTTTAGGTGTGAAGAGAGAAGCGTGAGGGTTTACACATGGGACTGTATGGTAAAGGGGCTAAAGTGTGTTACATGGGACTGTTTGTCAGAGCGGGGTTGAAGGGATGCTTTTTTACATGGGACTGTACGTTGGAGGGAGAGAGGCTTTGAGAACTGCTAGGCTGCAATTCCAGCTCTTGTTAATCAGTCGGATCGTTAAATTTATCTCAGTAACAAGATCCGGCTCGTCCCGCTCCCAAACATCTATTTATATAATATGAGACAGTCGGCCCTCCCCTCTCCCCCCCCCCCCTTGTAGGGTGTGTTGTGTGTGTGTATTATGTGAGTGTTACGTGTGTGTCGGTGCTGTCTACATGTACGGGCTGTTCCACACAAACTTGTCCAGTCCGTAAATCGCGCTCCGTGTGTGAGCGTGATCCTCTGTTCTGGACTTGCAGGAGCGCATGGCATTATATTGATTTATAATGCTGTGTGTATCAGCTTGACCTTACTGATAGAGGTTCATACTGACAGCTTTATGTCACTATAGGACATATTTATTAAGCCTGGCGTTTTAGATGCTGGTCTTAAAAAAATCCCTAATCTGGCGCCAGCCTCTTCATAACTACGGCGGATCCTCCGCTAGTTCTAAATGTAACGGCTTTCTAGCTGTCTTACATTTAGACCTTTTTCTACTCCGGAAACAGGCGTAGCAAATGGTAAATCAGACGGGCCTCCTGGCCCATCCCCGCCCGCGCCACGCCCACACTTTTAGACCTGGAATGAGCGGTGAGAAGTCGAAGATTGCGGAGCAACTAACCATCTGCGCCTGAAATAGGCCTAATATAGTCGTATTTCAGTATAGAAAATGACCCCCTATGATCCTGTAGAAATTAGGTGAAGCAGAGACACACAGCATTATAAATCAGTAGAATGCCGTGCGCTCCTGCAAGTTCACAACTGAGGATCACGCTCACATACGGAGTGATTTCCAGACTGTACACTTTTGTGTGAAACAGCCATAAAGGAGCGATGGTCTGTTCTCATGGAGCAGCCGGGTCAGGTCTGCGGTATTTTGGGTTTCCGGGACCAGATACAGTTTGGCCACTTTTAGTGCTAAAATGTGTTTAGTTGTTCAACAATTTTTTATTTTTTTTTCGTGGTCAATGTAGGTTTCTTTTTTATCAATTTCTAAGCATAATTGTATTTTTTTTATTATTTAGATTTATAGTTTGAAAAAAAATTGTGGGAAATGATTTAAAAAAAAAGTTTTTGTTATTTTTTCTGATAATCATATAGCGTTACCCTAAAATATTCCATTCATTTTTATATATTGCACATCTATTGTAAGGTAATTTGCTCAGACCAAACATTGTGACTGTGATTGCTGGCCTTTTGGGGACCAGAACTTTGTGAGTATTTTTTTAACATAATTTTTACATAATTTATATTTACCACCCTTACAACCAAGCTCGATGTATGTACAGCGTGGAATTAAAGGGGTTGTCCACCTTATTTATATTGATGACCTATCCTCAGGACAGGTCATCAGTATCACATTGGCAGGGGTCCGACACCCAGCACCCCCGCCAATCAGCTGTTTGAAAAGAAAACAGTGCTCCTATTTTCATTGTTAACCTGCTCGCTGTCGCACCCGCAGTGGTGAGCAGGTGTAATAACTGTATATCTAAGCCATCCCATTCACTTCTATGAGACGTGAATACTACAGAAGTGAATGGGGATGGAGGAGCTGTAATTACGCTGCGATAGAGAACAGTTAAACAGTGAAGAGAAGGCAGCGCTCGTAGTCCCTTCAAAGTGCTGCTTTCCCTTCATACAGCTGATTGGCGGGGGTGCCGGGTGTCAGATTGCCGCCGATCTGATATTGATGACCTATCCTGAGGATAGGTCATCAATATAAAAAAAGCAGACAACCCCTTTAGGCCTCCTGCACACGACCATAGGTGTCCCGTTGCCTTAAATTGCGGACTGCATTTGCTGATCCGCAATACACGGGCACTGTTTTGTGTGCATTCCGCATCATGGATGCGGACCCATTCACTTCAATGGGTCCGCAAATCCGGAGATGCAAAATGGTGCGGAACGGAAGCACGGAACGGAACCCAACGGAAGCACTATGGAGAGCTTCCATGGGGTTTTGTTCCGTACTTCCGTTGTGCAAAAAGATACAGTCGTGGCCAAAAGTTTTGAGAATGACAAAAATATTAGTTTTCACAAAGTTTGCTGCTAAACTGCTTTTAGATCTTTGTTTCAGTTGTTTCTGTGATGTAGTGAAATATAATTACATGCACTTCATACGTTTCAAAGGCTTTTATCGACAATTACATGACATTTATGCAAAGAGTCAGTATTTGCAGTGTTGGCCCTTCTTTTTGCAATCTCGCATTGCAACCTCTGCAATTCGACTGGGCATGCTCTCAATCAACTTCTGGGCCAATTCCTGACTGATAGCAACCCATTCTTTCATAATCACTTCTTGGAGTTTGTCAGAATTAGTGGGTTTTTATTTGTCCACCCGCCTCAATGGGATTAAGATCTGGGGAGTTTCCAGGCCATGGACCCAAAATGTCAACGTTTTGGTCCCCGAGCCACTTAGTTATCACTTTTGCCTTATGGCACGGTGCTCCATCGTGCTGGAAAATGCATTGTTCTTCACCAAACTGTTGTTGGATTGTTAGAAGAAGTTGCTGTTGGAGGGTGTTTTGGTACCATTCTTTATTCATGGCTGTGTTTTTGGGCAAAATTGCGAGTGAGCCCTCTCCCTTGGATGAGAAGCAACCCCACACATGAATGGTCTCAGGATGCTTTACTGTTGGCATGACACAGGACTGATGGTAGCGCTCACCTTTTCTTCTCCGGACAAGCCTTTTTCCAGATGCCCCAAACAATCGGAAAGAGGCTTCATCGGAGAATATGACTTTGCCCCAGTCCTCAGCAGTCCATTCACCATACTTTCTGCAGAAGATCAATCTGTCCCTGATGGTTTTTTTTGGAGAGAAGTGGCTTCTTTGCTGCCCTTCTTGACACCAGGCCATCTTCCAAAAGTCTTCGCCTCACTGTGCGTGCAGATGCGCTCACACCTGCCTGCTGCCATTCCTGAGCAAGCTCTGCACTGGTGGCACTCCGATCCCGCAGCTGAATCCTCTTTAGGAGACGATCCTGGCGCTTGCTGGACTTTCTTGGACGCCCTGAAGCCTTCTTAACAAGAATTGAACCTCTTTCCTTGAAGTTCTTGATGATCCTATAAATTGTTGATTGAGGTGCAATCTTAGTAGCCACAATATCCTTGCCTGTGAAGCCATTTTTATGCAACGCAATGATGGCTGCACGCGTTTCTTTGCAGGTCACCATGGATAACAATGGAAGAACAATGATTTCAAGCATCACCCTCCTTTTAACATGTCAAGTCTGCCATTTTAACCCAATCAGCCTGACATAATGATCTCCAGCCTTGTGCTCGTCAACATTCTCACCTGAGTTAACAAGACGATTACTGAAATGATCTCAGCAGGTCCTTTAATGACAGCAATGAAATGCAGTGGAAAGGTTTTTTTGGGATTAAGTTAATTTTCATGGCAAAGAAGGACTATGCAATTCATCTGAACACTCTTTATAACATTCTGGAGTAGATGCAAATTGCTATTATAAAAACTTAAGCAGCAACTTTTCCAATTTCAAATATTTATCTAATTCTCAAAACTTTTGGCCATGACTGTAGAACATGTCCTAGCTTTTTGCAGAACTGCCGGATCGCGGACCCATTAAAGTGAATGGGTCCGTGATCCTCTGCGGCTGCCCCACGGTCCTGTATTGGTGCATTGCGGCCCGCATTTTGTGGGCCACAGCACAGCCACTGGGCGCACACGTTCGTGTGCAGGAGGCCTTAATGCTCCTGATCCTGCAATCTAGCAGGAGCAGGTCGGGTCCCCAGATGTTGGTGACGGCCCTGGGAACCCAAGGAGAAGACAGAAGCCATGTATTACCGCCTCTGCATTTTCTTTTCTCGGTGTGCTATTCAGTGATAGAGGAAAGTGGCTATGCTGCTTCCTCTGTTGGATCGGGTGATCTCCAGGTGTTTCTGGCATAGGAGAGCTGCAGGGTCTTAGCACACCCTGGTCAGCTCTGCCTGTGTGCAGTGCCTACACAGTTTTCTCCAGTAACAGGGGCTTTGGATGCACCAGTTGTAGTAGAAATGTGGAAATGGTGCAAAAAAAAAAGGTATCAGTGATCAATGAATAAAAAAAACAAGTAAAAAAAAAAACACTCATGCTAAACTATAGACATAATATGGGAACTCATGTTAATAATTTATTTTGGTGTCAGTTTGCATATTTAAAAAAATTAAGAGCTATAGTATGAAAATAAATAGCTAAAAACATATTAATAAAAAGCCCAATGTGACATGTTAAAAATGTCACAATTTTTTTTTTTAGTAGTGCAACAAATAAAGTTACAACTGATAAACTACTGCATGTGGTAAATCACAAAAAGTGTCCAGTCATTACGGCCTATTCAGGCCTGGTTATTAACCCCTTCCTGACATTTGAGGTACAATAACATCACAGCGGGAAGTGACTTCATGCAAATTGACATAATAGTACGTCATGGACGGGCACGGAAGCTGTGCTTGCTCGATCAGTACAGGGGCCCGGCCGTATCCGCTGGCATCTCTGAAAATGCAATGCTGGCGGATTAACCCCTTATATGCCACTGTCAATGCTGATGCTGTATGGTACTGAATTGAACTGTCAGTATTACACTGACAGTTGCCTATGAGACCTATGCATGGCAGATCTCGAGGCCTTTGCAAGGCCCGGGGTGCCCTGTCATCGTAGCGGGGGCAATGGGAGAGACAGAGGGAGCTTCCTCCCCGCTACAATGACAGGGCACCCCAGGCCTTGCAAGGGCCTCGAGATCTGCCATGCATGGGTCTCATAGGAAACTGTCAGTGTAATCCTGACAGTTTAATTGAGTACAGTGCCATACAGCATCTGTTGTAATGCATTGTAAAAGGGATCAGATGCTCATAAGTTGAAGCCCCATTGTGGGACAAAATAAAAAGTGATTTTTTTTTTTATTATAATAAAAAATTTAAGTTTCCAGTAAAATAAGTGCCCCTTTCCCCTCACAAGCCATTTATTAACAATTATTTTTTTTTTAAATAGACATATTAGGTATTGCCGTGTCTGTGTTCTATAAATTTATCACATGAGCTACCTTATCAGGTTAACGCTGTAGAAAAAAAAAAAAAGTGCCAAAACAGACATTTTTGGTCACCTTACCTCAAAAAAGCATTACATCAAAAGATCAAAAAGTACTACGTACCCCAAAATGGTACGAACGAAAGCATCAACTCATCAAGCGAAAACAAGTCCTAACACAAGACAATCACCAGGAAAATAAATAAAATATGGCTGTCAGAAAATGGCAACACAAAAACATTACTTAAAAAAATAAATATATATATATATATATACTATTATTGTGTAAAACTGAAACAAAAAAAATAAAAAATAGGCATATTGGGTATTGCTGCGTCGGTAAAGACCTGATCTGTAAAAATATCACATGATCTATCCCATCAGTTAAACGTCGTAAAAAAAACTAAGAATGAAAATTGCACCAGATCAGCCATCTTTGGTCACATTCCCTCACAAAATGAGTAATATTGAGCAATCAAAATTGTACGTACCCCAAAATAGTATTAAAAAAAAATCCCACAAAAAATGAGCCCTCACAAAAATATGGCTTTCAGAAAATGGCGACGCAAAAACAATTATTTTTCAAAAATGCTTTGTGTAAAAGTGGTAACACATTAAAACAACATCTACAGAATATTGGTATCTCTGCAATAATACCGAGCAGCAGAATACAGATAACGTAATTTGTCCTGAACCGTCTACGCCGCAATAACAAAATCTTAAAAGCAGTGACAAAGTTGCTGCCGTTTCTTCATCCTGCTTCTCAAAAAGTGAAATAAAAAGCAATCAAAAAGTTGTATATACCCCAAAATAGAACCAATGATGATAGCAGCTCATCCCGCAAAAAATAAGTCCCCGCACAACTCTATCGAAAGAAAAATAAATGTATGGTTGTCAGAAGATGGCTGCACTGGTGCCTAGAGGCTGTTCAATACCAACGTGGTGCCGGTAAAAGAGTCCATCAAAATCTGCGCTGCAAAGCCCTCTACATCCACATGTATGGCAATTTAGTACCCAGTAGAATCAGCCTAACAATTTAAAGGGCGCGTCGTGTCTCAGATGGCCCAAGCTGGGCACTGAAATGCCACATCTCTGGAAAACTTGCTCATTAATTTCGGCAAAACACCTATGGGTCAAAATACTCAGTCCACCCCTTGATAAATACCATGAGGGGGTCACTTCTCGGGGGTTCCTTTCACCCCAGAGCCTCTACAGTTGTCAGCAGGAGATATGTAAATCGTGGCGGTTAGGCCTCAAATGCGCATGGAGTCCTTTTACTCCCAAACCATGTGGTATGTCTAGGCAAAAGATTAGGGCCACGTGTAGGGTGTGTAGAAAACCAGGAACTACAGCATAATATTCCGAGGCCTGACTTTTCACACTGGCACACAATGGGCACAACCAATTGGGCACTGAAGTGGCATATACGTGTAAAAATTGCAATTTTCACTCTGCACTTTGTGCTGTGAACCTCTCATGCAGGTTATAATTGGGGAAGAGCGAATTGAAACATCCGAAGTCGATTCGCATAAAACTTTGTTTCAATTACTTCATAGTGGTACCTTGGAACTGAACCCGAGTTCGGGAAAATGTTTTTTTACAGTAGAAATCAATTTATGAAGTTATTACGGGAAGTTATTCGGATCACCGGAGCCAATACATTCTAATACTGTACGGAGCGCTCGCTCCGTACAGTATTCTAACGAAGTCTTATGGGAATCGACTTCGGATGTTTCATCCGAAGTCAATTCGCTTCCCCCTAGTTATATACTATCGGTTCGTGAAAACCATGGACACAATGGATGGCATCTGTGTTTGGTCCGTGGTTTTTCACGCATTGTTTCTAGAAGATGGTTTTGTAGCCAATTTGTAGCTTAGAAGTGTCTGTGAAACACAGAAGACACATGGACTGAAAATCACAGAACCACAGTTCAAAAGTGGATGGATCACGGACAGTGTCACGGATGAAGCATGGACTGTGTGGACTGTGCCACTGACGAGTGAATGAGGCCTTGTTTACTTCATGTAAGATGTTCTTCCAGATGTGATTTTGCTCTCATTCCTCCTTGTTTCCCTCAGGTTTCTTAGGTACAGGACTCTTCTTATGATAGACAATAGACCATTCCATCAATGACCCACCAAGAATGGAGAAAGACAGAGACCACATGGCTGCGAGGATATTAGACCTCACCCTGGAGATCATCTCCTTGATAACTGGAGAGGTGAGAGTCTCACATGACATCACTCTTATCTCTAGTAATAAACCAGGGAAATTACTGGAAAGGTGAAGGATTCTTAGAATCTCTGTAGTGATCGGCGTCTCCCCATACACAGGATTACACAGTAGTGAAGAGGTCGTCTGGTGAGTGTGTGACACCCCGTGTGTCAGGAGGATGGAGCAGGACCCAGAGCCCCATCACCGAGCCTCCACCTCATTCCCTGATACATGAGCAGAAGATCCTAGAACTTACCACCAGGATCACTGAGCTGCTGAGCGGAGAGGTGAGCGTTGCTGGGAATGCTGGGACATTATACAATAACGCCAAGGGAGGGGTCTGGTAATGACTGTGTCCTTGTGTTGTCAGGTTCCTATAAGGTGTCAGTATGTCGCTGTCTATTTCTCCATGGAGGAGTGGGAGTATTTAGAAGAACACAAGGATGTGTACAAGGACGTCATGATGGAGAATCACCAGTCCCTCACATCACCGGGTAAGAGGAGATCTTCCATGACTGTAGAGGAGAGAACAGTTCTGAGAGTCAGATTCCCCCATCATCTGATCATCACATATAGACAATGTATTCAGTCACTGTGTGTATTTCCTATAGATTAATGAAGAGGGTCCGGCGTCCGGAGAACAAAATAAAATTTCAGGCTTTATGATATATCCAAATAAGATCTAAACAAAGACATGATCACTTACTTGTTTCAGGCCAACAATGGGCCCTTAGGCCCCATTCACATGTCCGTGGTGTGTTGCGGACCCGCAAATTGTGGATCCGCAACACACCCGCCCGGCAACCCTATAGAAATGCCTATTCTTGTCCGCAATCTGCGGACAAGAATAGGACATGTTCTATCTTTTGCGGAGCTGCGGACCTGAAGATCGGGGCCGCTCTCCGCAAATGCGGATGCTGACAGCACACTGTGTGCTGTCCGCATCCATTCTGTCCCCATAAAAAATGAATGGGTCTGTACCCGTTCCGCAAAATTGCGGAACGAATGCGGACCCATTTGCGGACGTGTGAATGGAGCCTAAGTCACAGCAGATCCATACATGTAATA
Organism: Bufo bufo; assembly: GCF_905171765.1. NCBI lineage: Eukaryota > Metazoa > Chordata > Amphibia > Anura > Bufonidae > Bufo > Bufo bufo. The sequence continues at coordinate 612,206,672 of NC_053392.1, forward strand.
GTATAAAACAAGATTGTAGCCAATTGCGATTTCCCAACAAAGTAATGTGGTAGACATAGATGAACAAAGTAGAACTCAAAGGACCATATATTAGGCATAAGTATATCCAGGTACCACCCTGAGCTGTCATGTGACTTGATACTCTATGGATCAGATAACAATATATTCACAAATGGAAAGTTAGATATTGATATTGAACATACATCATACAAATACGTTCCTCGGCATTGAAATTGTAACACCATAAAGGAAAAGATGTGACATCATAGGATTAATAGACATGTTAATGATATGCAAGTGATAAAAAATGGAAACAAAACATCTTAAATTAAGTCCGTATCGAAGAGGAGCACTACATGCAGAAATAAACTTACACGCCCTGGCATGCTATCAATGAGGTAGTCTGATGAATGTTCTGCCATGCTGAATGCACTTGGGCACGCAAATCATCAAGATCCACTACTAGCAGCTTCCTCTGCAACTGCCGACCAATGATGTCCCAAATATGCTCAATGGAAATTAATGCCGAATCCGGCAAGTGTTCAGGATTTTTGGCCAGAGAGAAAAATGCAGCATGCTGAGGTATTTTCTCCGGCCAAAAAACATAAGAGGGACAGAACTGATGCATACTAAACTGAATGCTCTCCATTCAAAATGCATTAGGATAAAACTGATCAGTTCTTTTCCGGTATTGAGTTCTGTCCTAGGGGCGAAAAACGCTAGTGTGAAAGTACCCTAAGGCCCCTTGAAGATGAGTGTGTCCGGATTAGGTCCGGATGCTTTGCGTCTGCGATCAAGGAAAATTGTGCGACTGTGTATGCAATTTCAGTCAGTTTTGACTGCGATTGCGTTGCGTTGCTCAGTTTTTTCCGCGCGAGTGCAATGCGTTTTGCACGCGCGTGAGAAAAAACTGATTGTGGTACCCAGACCCGAACCCGGACTTCTTCACTGAAGTTCGGGTTTGGGTTAGGTGTTTTATTCATTTTATTATTATATGGTTATAAAGGAAAATAATAGCATTCTTATTACAGAATGCTTACTAAAATGTGGCATGAGGGGTTAAAAAAAATATATAATTAACTCACCTCATCAACTTGTTCACGCAGCCGGCATCTTCTAGCTTTATTCAGCAGGACCTGCGCTGACGTCACCATGGGGTGAGCGCGATTACATCATCAAAGGTCCTTTGGCAGGTCCTAAAAGAAGAAGAAAGAAGACGATGCCGGCTGCGCAAACAAGTGGATGACGTGAGTTATTTTTATTTTTTACCCGCTCAAGCCACATTCTACTAAGCATTCTGTATTAAGAATGCTATTATTTCCCCTTATAACCATGTTATAAGGGAAAATAATACAGTAAATTGACTTTAATGGGGTTGCTCATCCCTATCATCTCCTAGCAACCATGCGTGGAAATCACAGGGCATCCGCACTTGCTTGCGGATGCTTGTGATTTTTACGCATCCTTATTTATTTCTATGGGCCCGCGTTGCGTGAAAAACGCAGAATATAGAACATGCTGCGATTTTCACGCAACGCACAAGTGATGCGTGAAAATCACCGCTCATCTGAAGTGAATAGGTCCAGATTCAGTGCAGGTGCAATGCGTTCACCTCACGCATTGCACCTGCATGGAATTCCGCCCTTAGGCCACATAGGCTGCTCCAGGGGCGTAGCTAGAAATGCATGGGCCCCATAGCAAAAAAAAATTATGGGCCCCCCCCTGTGCCATCCACAGATCCCCCTCCCCTAAATAGTGCCATCCACAGATCCCCCTCCCCTAAATAGTGCCATCCACACATCCCCCTCCCCTAAATAGTGCCATCCACAGATCCCCCTCCCCTAAATAGTGCCATCCACAGATCCCCCTCCCCTAAATGGTGCCATCCACAGATCCCCTTCCCCTAAACAGTGCCATCCACAGATCCCCCTCCCCTAAATAGTGCCATCCACAGATCCCCCTCCCCTAAATAGTGCCATCCACAGATCCCCCCCTAAATAGTGCCATCAACAGATCCCACTCCCCTAAATAGTGCCATCCACAGATCCCCCTCCCCTAAATAGTGCCATCCACAGATCCCCCTCCCCTAAATAGTGCCATCCACAGATCCCCCTCCCCTAAATAGTGCCATCCACAGATCCCCCTCCCCTAAATAGTTCCCACAGATCCCCCTTCCCTAAATAGTGCCATCCACAGATCCCCCTCCCCTAAACAGTGCCATCCACAGATCCCCTTCCCTAAATAGTGCCATCCACAGATCCCCCTCCCCTAAACAGTGCCATCCACAGATCCCCCTCCCCTAAACAGTGCCATCCACAGTATCAGGTGCCTCCCCCCCCCATGTGCTAGTATCAGATGCCAACCCCCCTCCCCCCATGTGCCAGTATCAAGTGCCCCCCGCTCCACCCATGGCAGTAACAGTCGGGTATTAAAAAAAAATAATAAACACTTCTACTTACCTCCATGTCAGCGATGCGATGCAGCCTCTTCCTGTGTCCCACCCTGTATGTCCATATATGGAGTCAGTGCTTGTATTTCAGAAAAGTTTCTGCTGGGATTCGAACCCACGACCTTCTGTATCAGAGGCAAAGCACCTAACCACAAGACCATAAGAGATGCCTTGCTGCTGGCTGAAAAAATATGAGACTTCTACTGTTATAGCTGGCTAAGTGTACATCTATACACATGACAGCTGCTCATATATAGAGATATAGCAGTGCTGGGTGTGTTGGGGTAGCTGTCATGTGTATAAATGTACACTTAGCCAGCTATAACAGTAGAAGTCTCATATTTTTTCAATCAGTTGCAATGCCTCCTTTATGGTTGTGAGGGTAAATGCTTTGCCTCTGATACATTGGAGGTTGTGGGTTCGAATCCCAGACACATCAGAAGACTTTAGGAGACAGTAAGATTAGATCACATTAGCGAGGGGGCCTGAACATTAAGACTGCTGCTGTGAAGGGGCCCTGAACATCGATATTTAACTAACTTGAAAATAAACTGTCGCACACGCTGCCGGGGAGCCGGGCCCCGAAGCAGCTGCTTCCCTGGTAGTTACGCGGCTGCCTGTGTGTAGTGTCTGTGTGTGTTAATAAAAAAAAATATATATTATGCGGTCCGGACGGGCCCCCAGTGGCGTAGGGCCCCATAGCCACTGCTATGGTTGCTATGGCGATCCCTACGCCACTGGACTGCTCACAGTAGCACAAGCAACATGCAGCCTGGCATTGACTTTAGACAAATGAACAACTCAGTGTAACCCGAGTTGTTATATATTGATTTTATGTATAATACTGTCGGTACGATGCCATGCAGTCTGGACCTGTAGGGAAGAATACAAAACACCTTTTGGCAGGATTCAAATGAGCATCCTCCTACTAACAAAGTAGTGGTAATGACGAGGTTTCCTGGACGGGACACTAGGGCCTCATGGTAATGCCTGACACGTCAGACGTATCGGCACCGGTGCACAGCAGACGTCTAGGTGCTTTTCAACTGGAGAACCAGAAGATGAACAAAATATATAATCTCACATATTAATTATTGTAATAATTGCTTTCCGTATAATGTAGGCATCATAGGGAGTTTAAATATACCCCCCCCCCCCCCGACAGCCAGCATTCCCGTGTAATGCGAATCTCTCATTCCTGGACCCCTACATCGGTCATATGGGGTATCCATTAGTATGGACGGGAAGCCTTGTTTTATTAATATTTTATGCTTGCCAACCAAGGGATAGAGGTGGAGCACACCCCCATAATGAAAGCCTTCCCAGAAGACTGGGTTGAGAATGGGTGGGGGAGACTGGGATCATTGACACAATATGGGGATCCGATCAGTATTGGGTTGTGTTCCACATCCTCCTGTCCCTGGAACCAGAGTGGACTCTTATCACACAATGTGTTAAGTAGTGAGAACCTTTCTGTTTTTATGCCTTTATTTTTATAACTGTTTTGCGCACGTTTTGTATGTCTCATTTCTTTTAATTTTTGTAACTAAGTACTGTACCTTTTTAGTATAGTAAAGCACATCTTTAATGGTTTTGCCTCGTGCCCTGAACAAGCCCAGTAACTTCCATATTTAAGTATATGAGGGTGGCGTGTGCTACTGTGAGCCTGCTTGCGAGTGGGCGCTGTGGGATTTTATATGAGCCACTAATTAATTGGTATATTAATTTAAATGTCATAGATGGTGGCAGCGTGTTGGGTTGCATAAAAGGCCGATGTCGGGGTGGCATCGATGTTCAATCTGAGGCCTGTGTGTAGGGGGCGTGAGAGGTTGAGTGCAGGAATTAGATCGATCCTCCGTCGCAAATGTTAAGATATCAGGAGTAAGCTTTAGGTATAAATTACCTAGGCATTTATTAGAAATATTACAATTAGACCCTGTATATCCATATACCTACATTTACTGCGTGATTAACCATACTGGCAATCCAGTCCAAGGTTTGGCTACATTCTTTCTGGCAATCAATTCCACATTTTCTGAGATACTTTTGAAAATGTATAAAATCCACAAGACAAGTGTAATTAATGATGATTCATTTCCAGGTGGATCCTGCAGACCAGGAGAGGGTAAGGCGCAGGGCGCAATAAACATATGGAATTATACTCCTATTATATGTATTTATATGGAAAGAGATGACACAAGACATGAACATCTGAACTGCAGTACAGATGGCGATTACTAGTGTGGTGACGTTCAGACTGAACTACAGAGGTGGATACAGCACAGATCGCTAAACATCAGTTGGGACCTGTATACTACTAATGACTTTCATCAATTAACCACTATTTTTTAAGTCCCTACTTGGATTACGCTGATATATCATTTTTAGATCATTATTTTAACCACAAGGGCCCCGCGGCAGAATTCCAATTATATATATTTATTTGTTAGTGTGCACACACGCCCTATACAAAGGAGGATTGCCGGACTGAGCATTAATTATACAGCATTTTTTCATCTATTTATTTCATTTTAAATTGTATTTGTTGATATACTTTGTGTTTTTAAATTTGTGTTTGTTTCCATTAAGCTTAATAAAATTTATGTAAATCTGAATAAATTAGCTATAGTTAAATAGATTTCCACGGCTATTTGTATAAACTGCTCGAGATAGTGTGAGTGCCAATAGTTAACACTATAATTGCTGAATAAAAACATGATTTTTTTGGGGTGGAAAATATGAACATTTGTTTCGTTTTCCAGGTGAAGACGGGATGAGTGACTCCCATGGATATCTCCATTCTTCACCCTATCATGAAGCAGAAGATAACAATACCACACAAGCTAATTCAAAAACTCCTAATTTACCCTCAGTCCTTCACAGCGGACATCTATCCACCAATACCGCTGGTCACAAGAAAACTTCATCTAGTCAATCACTGGTTGTCAAAACAAGAACTAAACAGAAACGTGGAAAAATATTTCCATGTGAGAAACGTATGAAAAATAAATCTAATCTTTCTTTGCATGAGAGAAATTGCAGAGATAAAAAGCCATTTTCATGCTCAGAATGTGGAAAATCTTTTGCCAGGAAATTTATTCTAGTCGGACATCAGAGAATTCACACAGGGGAGAAGCCGTATGCATGTTCAGAATGTGGGAAATGTTTTAGTCAGAAATCATATCTTGTGAACCATCTAAGAATCCATCTAGGGGAGAGGCCATTTTCATGTACAGAATGCGGCAAAAGTTTTAGTCAAAAAGCAAATCTTGCGAGCCATCTAAGAATCCACCTAGGGGAGAAGCCATTTTCATGTACAGAATGTGGGAAATGTTTTAGTCGGAAATCATCTCTTCTTTATCATTGGAGCACTCACAAAAGAGAGAGTCCATTTCCATATTCAGAATTTGGAACAGAATTTGCCCATAACTTAGCTCTTCTTAGTCATCGGAGAACTCTCAAAAAAGAGAAGCCATATTCATGTTCAGAATGTGGGAAATGTTTTACTCAAAAATCAGATCTTGATAGACATCAGAGAACTCACACAGGGGAAAAACCATTTTTATGTCCTGAATGTGACAAGTGTTTTAGTCGGAAATCATCTCTTGTGGAACATCTAAGAATTCACACAGGAGAGAAACCATTTTCATGCTCAGAATGTGTCAAAAGTTTTTGTCAAAAATCTGATCTTGATAGACATCAGAGAACTCACACTGGAGAGAAACCATTTTTATGTCCTGAATGTGGTAAATGTTTCCGGCAGAAATCAAATCTTGGGGAACACCTAAAAATTCACACAGGGGAGAAGTCATTTTCCTGTCCTCAATGTGGGAAGTGTTTTTGTCAGAAAACAAATCTTGAGGAACATCTAAGACTTCACACAGGAGAGAAACCATTTTCATGTTCAGAATGTGGGAAATGTTTTAACCGTCAATCAAGTTTCATTCGGCATCAAAGAACTCACACAGGGGAGAAGCAGTTTTCATGCTTAGAATGTGGAACTAGTTTTACCCTTAAATCAGCTCTGCTTTATCATCAGAGAACTCACAAACGAGAGAAGCCATTTTCATGCTCAGAATGTGGGAAATGTTTTAGTCAAAAATCAGATCTTGATAGACATCAGAGAACTCACACAAGGGAGAAACCATTTTTATGTCCTGAATGTGGTAAATGTTTCCGTCAGATATCAAATCTTGAGGAACACCTAAAAATTCACACAGGGGAGAAGCCATTTTCCTGTTCTCAATGTGGGAAGTGTTTTAGTCAGAAATCAAGTCTTGAGGAACATCTGAGACTTCACACAGGAGAGAAGCAGTTTTCATGCTTAGAATGTGGAACCAGTTTTACTCTTAAATCAGCTCTGCTTTATCATGAGAGAACTCACAAACGAGAGAAGCCATTTTCATGCTCAGAATGTGGGAGATGTTTTAGTCAAAAGTCAGATCTTGATAGACATAAAAAAACTCACACAGGAGAGAAGCCATTTTTTTGTCCTGAATGTAAGAAGTGTTTTAGTCGTAAATCTTCTCTTGCGGAGCATCTAAGAATTCACACAGGGGAGAAGCCGTTTTCATGCTCAGAATGTGGGAAGTGTTTTAGCCTGAGATCAGGTCTTGTTAGACATGAAGGATTGCACACAGGAGAGAAACCATTTTTATGTTCAGATTTGTAGGAAATATGGCAGGTGTGGAGCTTCATTGTAGGACCTGCTGCCTAATGATGTCTTTTGATGTATACATAATGTTATATTACACAAACCACTTATTTGTTTTGTTATATACAGTGTATTTTGTTTCCTGGTTTACTATTGTCTCAATAAAGTTTAACCCCTTAGTGACCACCCATACGCCTTTTTACGGTGGTCACTAAGCGGCCCAGTCTAAGCGCTGCACGGGTCTCCCGTGCAGCGGGGAGCAGAAACCCCGCTATCACATGAGAGCCGCGGCCCTGCTCTAACAGTCCGGACTGGCAGAAGTGCTGATCCGGGCTTTTTAACACTTTACATGCTTCGGGCAATGGTACCCGCCGCATGTAAAGTGCTCTCTCCAATCGGCAACCTGCAAATGCGATCGCGGGGTGCCGATGTGTGTGAAGGCTGCCTGGGGTCTGATGTAGGCCCCAGACCAGACTAATTTCCAGCAGTTATGGGTCTTGGGAAGTGGCAATGCAAAAACATTTTTTTTTCTTTAAAAAAAGGGGTTTTATTGCAAAAAAGTAGTAAAACGTAAGAAAAACGATATGTATTCAGTATCACTGTAATTGTACTGACCTAGAGAATAAAGATATTATGTTATTTATACCGAAAAATGAACGCTGCTAAATTTATAACGTAAAAACACAGTGGCAGTATTGCTGTTTTTCCCATCTCCCTCCCAGAAAGAGTTAATAAAAGTTAATCATAAAGTTATGTGTACCCCAATATGGCGCCATTAAAAACTACAACTTGTCCCGCAAAATACAAGCCCTCATAAAGCTAAAAAAAAAAAAAGTTATAGCTCTTGGAACGCGACAATGAAAAAAGGAAGAAAAACGCTTGGTCAGTAAGGCCCAAAACAGGCTAGTCACTAAGAGGTTAATACAAATGAAGCTGCAAATCAGACGTGTGCGCTTTTCACTCCATTCATTTCTATGAGACCTGCCAAAAATAGCCAAGTGCAATTCTCAGATATCTTCAGTATTGAAGTGTATGGTTAACCTCCCAATGACTGAACCAATTTTAATTTTTTTTCTCTCCGCCTCCCAAAAGCTATCAGGTTTTAAATTTTCCATTCACAGTCACATGATGACTTATTTTTTGCAGGACAAGTTGTATTTATAATGGCGCCATTTAATTTAAGCTATTTGGATAACAGTCTTTCCAAGTCTCTTTCCAGATCAAACTAAAAAACATTCTGAAGTGGAACAATGTGTCTCCAGCCTAGAGAACGGCCTACAGGAGCATTCTGCACAAGTAGAGGACCGAGACCACCAAATCAAAGATCTCACTGCTGAACTTGATGACTTGGAAAATCGCAGCCTTCAAAAAAAAATTGGGGATCAGAGGTGTGTCTGAGGAGGTTAAAGATTTGCCACTCTCTACAGCGGTATCCCTGCCAGATCTTTCCTCTGTGCTACAAATGGATCAGGGGCACAGAATTGTCCCTGAGTGTACAGATTCCAACTCCAGACCACGTCCAGTCATCTTCAAACTCCTGAACTTTCATGAAAAGTTGAAAATACTGGAGGCATATAGAAAACTGTCATCCTTGGAATACAAGGCTGCACTCTTAATTTTTCAAGGCTGCAAACGTTGCCGCAAAACATGAGCACAACATGTGTTTTCAGCTGCAGTACTCGGCTTATCTCCGGGTCCTTATCAACAACAAGGCCCAGATTTCTGATGACCCTGATTAGGATACGGCAGAGCTACAGTATTCCTCCAGAGCTTCCTCTTCATGTATCTGAACTGCCTGAGTATCCGTAAATATGACTGTACTTATGTTTTGACTTTTGCTCTTTGCCTTTAACATTGTTTGCAGGTTATAGGTGTCGAAGGCTGAATAAGTATCCATTGTATAATTGTCCCTTTTGAAAATTATTTGCCTGGTTTCCCTAGTTCAAGACCAAACTACAAACACCACACATGTAGTACAAAAATCATCTTTATTGTGTCGTATCCAAAAGGACATACAATACATAAATATAGAGAATAATAAGTAAAAAGCAGTGCAGATCAATGCTGTGAGCATGATAGCCCCACTGTCACGGGGTTCCAAAGGTGCACTCGGTCCCCCATTGCCCGCAGAACTGTTGCTTAGCTTTTGGAATGAGGTTCTGTGTTTGACCTCATTCCCAGGGCGGCTTTACTAGCTGGTGGCTCCCTGCTCCTAGTCTGCCTTGAGCGCCGAGCTGATCACTCGGTGCTCGACTGGTTGGTCTGTCAGTCATGTGACGCTGGCCACGTCACATGACCCTCACTCCCCACTATAAATACAGGCAGCCTGCTGGCTACAGGTTGCCTGTTAATTTCTAGGTTCCTGGCTATTTGTTGGACTGCTGAATACTTACCTGATCCTGTTCCCTGACCATCCTTTTGCCTGCTCCTCCTGTACTGCGCATCCGTCCTGGTATTGTGACCTCGGCTCCCACCTGACTACTCTCTTAGGACTCCTCTTGTACTTCTCTTCTCTCCTGGTATTTATGACCCCGGCTTCTCCTGACAATTCTCTGCTTGCTCCATTTGTACTTTGCAGCTTTCCTGGTATTGACTCGGTCCGTTCACGTCCTGTTGTTTGTCTGTCTGTCATCCCTGCACTTACTCCAAGTTAGGGATTGCCGTCCAGTTGTCCCCTGTCATTAGGACTCGCGAGGCAAGTAGGCAGGGCCAGGGGTAAGGGTGGAGCGCAGTGGTCACTTCCCTCCCCCCTGTGTGTGTGTGTACGCGACCGTTACAGATTAACAGGCCCAATAACCACTGTATTATGAATCCTCTGGTGACCCTGACTGACCATGTCTCTAATCTGACGCAGAGGGTGCAGGAGTTAGGGGAAAAACTCAGTTCTTTTGAGTTAGGGCAAGGTTCTTCCACTCCTCAGGCCTTCAGTCCGCATTTTGAGCCCCAGATTAAGCTCCCAGAACCCTTTTCTGGAGACTTGAGGAAGTTTCTCTCTTTTAAGGAGAGTTGCAAACTTTACTTCCGTTTGCGCCCCGTGTCCTCTGGTCCCGAGAGTCAACGCGTGGGCATTATCATTTCCCGATTACAGGGTGATCCCCAGGACTGGGCGTGGTGTGTCCCCTCAGGATGGAACGAACCAGCCCTGAAGAGTCAGTTCAGGTCAGGTCTGTCTGATAAATTAAAGGATCTTCTGGTCAGTTATCAACTTCCAGAGACCTTAGAGGAGATGATGACCCTTGTTGTCCGACTTGACCGATGGGTTAGAGAGAGACGACAGGAACAACAGTTCTCTTCCCAGATGGTGGTCCAGCCAGAGGCCTATCCCAGAGACAATGCTGAAGTCTCCACCGAGGAACCCATGCAGGTTGGCATGACCCGAGGGAATCTTCGCCGCAGACGTGGAGAATGCTTTTACTGTGGAGATCCTGACCATTGGATCAACCAGTGTCCTAAGAAGGTCCTCTCTGTCAAGTCTCCTAAGACAAGGCAACCTAAAGACCAGGTACACCCTGAATTTTCTAAATGTAAGCTTTCGGTACCCATTACGATTTCTCTGGGAGTAGATAAATGGCCGGGTAAGGCCTTTATTGATTCTGGCTCAGCGGCTAGCTTTATTGACTCTGAGTATGCTGTAAGATTGGGTATTCCTATGTTTGCCTTACCAACTCCTATCCATGTCATGGCTATTGATGCTACTCCTCTTATTGGTGGTACAGTGAGCTTATGTACCTCGGAGATTTCTCTAACCGTGGGTGTGTGCCACTCAGAGAGATGTTCGCTTCTAGTCCTGGAGAACCTACCTGCTGAGGTGGTACTAGGGTTGCCTTGGCTCCGACTACATAACCCCACTATAGATTGGTCCAATGGGGAGTTGGTGAGATGGGGGCCTAAGTGTGACTCGTGCTTGTCCGTGGTACAGGCTGGGGTCTCAGTAAAGTCTGATACTTTACCCTCTGTTGTTAGAGAATATTCTGATGTATTCTCATCACCAACCCCGAAGGTTCTACCCCCCCATAGACCTTATGATTGTACCATAGAGCTAGTAGAGGGGGCCAAGTTTCCTAAAGGACGAATTTATAATCTTTCTATGCCCGAACGCAAGGCCATGGAAGATTATATTAAGGAGAGCCTTGGTAAAGGGCATATTAGACCTTCTGTCTCTCCTATGGGGGCGGGGTTTTTCTTCGTTAAGAAAAAAGATGGTGGTCTTAGGCCATGTATCGATTACCGGAGATTAAATAAAATCACTGTCCAGAATAGATACTGCCTCCCATTGATTCCGGATTTATTTAACCTGGTTCTGGGGGCAACCTGGTTTTCCAAAATTGACCTGAAAGGGGCATACAATCTAATGCGAATCAAGGAGGGAGACGAATGGAAGACGGCGTTCAATACTCCGGTAGGACACTTTGAATATCAAGTGATGCCTTTTGGACTCAGCAATGCCCCAGCTGTGTTCCAAAACTTCATGAATGACATTCTTAGGGAGTACTTAGGTAAATTTGTTATTGTCTATCTTGACGACATTTTGATATTCTCTCCTGACTTCGAATCCCATGTGTCTCATGTTAAACAAGTATTAGAGGTGTTGAGGGAGAATCAGCTATCCGCTAAACAAGAGAAATGTGTCTTTGGTGTACAGGAGATTCTGTTTCTAGGGCATGTTCTGACTCCTCACGCCTTCAAGATGGATCCTGGTAAGGTACTAGCAATTAAGGAATGGGTAAGACCTTCATCCTTAAAGGCCTTACAGCGGTTCTTAGGTTTCGCCAATTACTATCGTAAATTTATTATGAATTTTTCCGGAATTGCTAAACCGTTGACCGACCTTACTAAGAAAGGGACGGATTTGGAGAATTGGTCTACTGAGGCCATTTCTTCATTTGAAAAATTAAAAAAGGCATTCAGTAGCGCTCCCATTCTGATCCAGCCTGATCAGGAGAAACCTTTTATTGTGGAGGTGGATGCGTCCGAGGACGGCGTAGGAGCAGTCCTTTCACAAGGTCCTGCTAGCCTCACTAATCTGAGACCATGTGCCTTCTCCAGGAAATTCTCTCCCACGGAGAGAAACTACGACATAGGGAATAGGGAGCTGCTGGCCATTAAATGGGCATTTGAGGAGTGGAGGCATTTCCTGGAGGGGGCAAGACATTGTGTAACTGTTGTCACTGACCATAAAAACCTTATGTTTCTCGAGTCTGCTAAGAGGTTGAATCCCCGTCAAGCCAGATGGGCTCTGTTTTTTACTCGTTTTGATTTTTCCATCACGTTCAGGCCGGGAAGTAAAAATGTGAAGGCGGACGCATTATCTCGGAGCTTCCAGGCTTTTCAACCTACTGAGGTACCACCTGAATCCATCCTACCAGCAAAAATCTTCTTATAAGCTCTTACCCAGGATATCTCGGCTCGCATTAGCTCTGAACAACATCTGGCACCGGTATCCACCCCAACAGATAAGTTGTTTGTTCCCGTACAATTTCGTCTCCAGCTGTTGGGTGAGTGTCACGATTTTGCCTTTTGTGGACATCCAGGTGTTGAGGGCACTAAGGATCTGGTTTCTAGATCTTATTGGTGGCCCACTCTAACTAGGGATGTCAAGTCCTACGTGTCAGCCTGTGAGGTTTGTGCCAGGTCCAAGACACCTAGGACTCGCCCTGCTGGTAACCTACGACCCCTACCCATTCCCAGTAGACCCTGGTCCCATATCTCGATGGACTTTATAACTGACCTACCGCTGGCGGAGGGTAAGACTGTGGTTTGGGTAGTGGTCGATAGGTTTAGCAAGATGGTTCATTTCATTCCTCTGTCTAAACTTCCGAATGCTAAAACCCTGGCGTCAATTTTTGTGAGAGAGATTGTTCGTTTACATGGCATCCCGGAAAATATTGTTTCTGACAGGGGTGTGCAGTTTGTGTCCAAATTCTGGAGGGCCTTCTGTCAAAGATGTAAAATTTCATTGTCTTTTTCTTCCGCCTACCATCCTGAGAGTAATGGGCAGACTGAACGCCTTAATCAGTCTGTGGAACAATTCTTGAGGTTGTATGTTGCTGATGACCAGCAATTATGGGTCAAATTCCTTCGGTTGGCTGAATTTGCTTTGAATAACCGTGTCAATTCTTCTGCTGGGGTCTCCCCTTTCTTTTGTAACCATGGTTTTCATCCCCGTTTTCATTCTGGGTCGTCCATCTCCTCCTCTAACCCTGAAGCGGATAAACTCTCCTCCGAACTGTGCACAGTTTGGGCCCGGGTTCAATCGAACCTAGAAAAGGCTCAAAGTTCTCAAAAACTCAAGGCCGATAGGAGACGTTCAAGGGGGGTAAACTTTCAGGTTGGGGATAAAGTATGGTTGTCCTCCAAGAATCTATCTCTCAAGGTAACTTCTAAAAAATTTGCTCCTCGTTTTATTGGACCATATAAGATCACGGAAGGGATTAACCCGGTATCTTTTAGGTTGGAGCTGCCTGAGTCATTCCACATTCATAATGTGTTCCATAAATCTCTGCTTAAAAAATATTTTGAACCGGTAGTACCATCAAAAGCCTCGCCTCCGCCGGTTCTTGTTAATGATGCTGTCGAGTATGTGGTGTCTAAAATAGTGGATGTCAGGAAGGTGCGTAATTCCTTGCAGTACCTGATTCACTGGAAGGGGTATGGACCTGAAGAGAGATCTTGGGTACCTGCCAGGGAGGTTCATGCTCCTAGACTTGTTCGTAAATTTCATTTAGAACACCCTGAAAAGCCATCGCCTGAAGTCTTGGGTCCGGTGGCCCCTCGTAAAAGGGGGGGTACTGTCACGGGGTTCCGAAGGTGCACTCGGTCCCCCATTGCCCGCAGAACTGTTGCTTAGCTTTTGGAATGAGGTTCTGTGTTTGACCTCATTCCCAGGGCGGCTTTACTAGCTGGTGGCTCCCTGCTCCTAGTCTGCCTTGAGCGCCGAGCTGATCACTCGGTGCTCGACTGGTTGGTCTGTCAGTCATGTGACGCTGGCCACGTCACATGACCCTCACTCCCCACTATAAATACAGGCAGCCTGCTGGCTACAGGTTGCCTGTTAATTTCTAGGTTCCTGGCTATTTGTTGGACTGCTGAATACTTACCTGATCCTGTTCCCTGACCATCCTTTTGCCTGCTCCTCCTGTACTGCGCATCCGTCCTGGTATTGTGACCTCGGCTCCCACCTGACTACTCTCTTAGGACTCCTCTTGTACTTCTCTGCTCTCCTGGTGTTTATGACCCCGGTTTCTCCTGACAATTCTCTGCTTGCTCCATTTGTACTTTGCAGCTTTCCTGGTATTGACTCGGTCCGTTCACGTCCTGTTGTTTGTCTGTCTGTCATCCCTGCACTTACTCCAAGTTAGGGATTGCCGTCCAGTTGTCCCCTGTCATTAGGACTCGCGAGGCAAGTAGGCAGGGCCAGGGGTAAGGGTGGAGCGCAGTGGTCACTTCCCTCCCCCCTGTGTGTGTGTGTACGCGACCGTTACACCCACCGAGCTCTAGGTCCGCATTTATTAGTCTCACTTAAAAATATATGGTTAGTAGTATTGAATATTAAATTAGTAATACAAAGATATGAGCTGAGTCACTCACCAACACCAGTGCCATGTTAACTAAGGCTACTTTCATGGATCTGCAAAAACGCTTCCGTTACAATAATACAACTGCATGCATCCGTCATGAACGGATCCGGTTGTGTTATGTCTTCTATAGCCATGACGGATCCGTCTTGAACACAATTGAAAGTCAATAGGGGAGGGATCAGTTTTCCATTGTGCCAGATTGTGTCAGAGATCCGTTTGGCTCCGCTTCCGTCAGGCGTACAGCAAAACGCTGCAGGCAGCCTCCAGAGCGGAATGGTGACTGAACGGAGGCAAACTGATGCATTCTGAGCGGATCCTTTTCCATTCAGAATGCATTAGGGCAAAACTGATCCATTTTGGACCGTTTGTGAGAGCCCTGAACGGATCTCACAAACGGAAAGCCAAAACGCCAGTGTGAAAGTAGCCTAACAAACAAAAACAACCATAAAGCAAAAAATCATATTCCAAACCACAGACACAATTTGCTTTATCAATGATCCCCTTGGAACGACAATTGCTAAAACCTTTTATGGGGTATCTTTTAGATGTCACATTACTGGTGAATGTGTGACCCTGAATAATGTATGCACAGGCTATGCAGCCACTACAATGATAACAACCACATATCGGGTGAAGCCGACCGTCACTCTTTTTCGGTGTACTATAGTGACTGTGGACAAAAACGGTCCCGTATGTTCCGTCCCTTGCGATATGTGATCTGTGGGGCTTCTGAGATGGCACTCCTAATGTCTGGGTCAAGTTGCAAAATACCCCAGTGTTTGGAAATAATCTTTTTAACTTCGTCTGTTCCGCCATCAAAGGTGGCTATCAAGCGGATTGACTCCTTCTCTTTTTGATCCTTATTAGGATGCAGGAGTTCCATGCGGCCACTTTTTAAATCTCTTTGATATGCTTTCCTCAAGATATAATCTGGGTACCCTTTCTCCCGGAATCTTACACGAAGATCCCCTGCTTGTTCTTTAAAGTACCCAAGTGTGGAACTATTTCTTTTCATCCTCAAATATTGGCCCGTGGGGATCCCCTGTTTTAGTGGTCTAGGATGGTAGCTTTCCCAATTAAGTAAAGAATTGGTAGCTGTGGGTTTCCTAAAAGTTTTTGTTTGGATCTCCCCCCTAGGGCCCCTTTCAATCAATACATCCAGAAAGGGAAGTAGGTTACTCGCAATTTCGGAGGTGAATCTCGGGCCTATATTGTTCTTATTTAGGGCTGATAGAAGGTCTTTGAATCTCTCCCTCCCTCCCCGCCAGATTATAAAGATGTCGTCTAGAAATCTTGCCCACATAACAATATCTATTGTATGTGGGTCGGGGAGATCGGTAAACACTATACTCTTCTCCCACCAGCCCAGGAACAAATTTATAGATATAGAGCACATGGACTCCCCATCGCGGTGCCCCTGAGCTGGTGGTAGAAGGTACCGTCAAAAAGGAAGTAGTTACATGTGAGAGTAAATTCCAATAGTCTTAGGATAAAAGAGTTGTGCGCCTGAAACTGACAGCCTCTTGTCACCAGAAATGATTCGACTGCTTTTATCCCAAGGTGATGCAGGATTGAAGAATAAATAGCCTCAACATCGATGGACCCAAGCATTGAGTCTTCGTCAAGATAAACACCCTCCAATCTACCCAATAGGTCACCCGTATCCCTAATATAGGAGGGTAATGATTTAAAGAAAGGTGCCAGAATGGTGTCAATGTAGATCCCAATGTTCTGACTGAGGCTGTTGACTCCCGACACTATAGGACGCCCTATGTGTAACCCCTTTATGGATTTTCGGTAGGCTGTAGAAAGTAGCCACTGTGGGGTGTTTACAGTTCAAGAAGTCAAATTCCTCCTCGGAAATCAAATCATTAAGTCTAGCTTCACGTAGAATTTTAACTAATTGCGATTGGTATAGTCCTGTGAGATTAGATTGAAGCCTTTCATAGGTTTCTTTGTCTCGTAGGAGACTCATGAACATCGTTCTATATTGTGCGGTGTCCATTATCACGATGTTGCCTCCTTTATCTGAGGGCTTAATTGTTATCTCCCTGTCCTTTTCTAAATTTAGCAGGGCCCTAAATTCTGCTTTTGTGCAGTTGAATCTCTTTTGCTTCAGTGTAAACTCCTCTATTTCACATGTAACCTGGTTCACAAACAGATCAATGCACGAAGGATCTCCTATAGGTGGCATTTTGGAGCTTTTGTTTTTAAGCGTTGCAAAAAGGGCCCCTACCCTCCTGCGGGGTACTATCCTCTAAGTTATTGCTGCTGTCTTAAAGTGAGCTGTTCAAAAGGACACGCCCCTAATCTGGTTAGGCCACTCCCACTCCCAGTCCTCAGCCGACTGAGATTGAAAAAACTAAGTTAAAAATCAACTTCTAGGTTGTGCTAAGCCACGCCCTGATCTGATTAGGCCACACACCCCAACTCCTCAGCCGACAGGGATTGAAAAAATTAAGGCAAAAATCAACTTCTGTCAGCTGCAGAGGTGGGAGGGAGGGTGAGTTTCTCCCTGCAGCTCACACTCAGACAGTACAGTGCTGCTGTCTTAGAGTGAGCTGTTCAAAAGGACCCGGCCTCGATCCAGTAAAGGCCACTGTTAAGGAGGCGGGCCCCTGTGGAGGTGACTGTCAAGGGGGTGGTATGCTGGGAAAGTCACTGTTAAAGGCGAAGGCTGCTTTAAAGGTCAAAGTTAAGGGGGTGGGCTGCTGTGGAGGTCCAATTTTAAGGTATGGGGCACTGTGGGGGGGGTCAGTGTTAAGGGGTGTGGTGCTGTAGATGTCACTGTTATAGTGGATAGTGTTGATATATCCTTCAGCTACTTATATATAATATAAAAGGATCCATAAATGAGAGGGTTGGGGACATCGGGTAGGAAATTACCCACTAGAGTGATCTAGAAGGGATGATCCTGAGTCACTAATGAATGTTGATATGGAGACATCCTGGATACCACATTTTGTCCATTTAATTGAGATAAGAACCCCTCTGATGGTGGTGTTTTGACTCCTGGGTCCCCTTCTGTGGCTTATGTTGCTGCCCTCCACTTCCAGGCACTCCTAATATCGTTATAAAATGACCTATCGAAAAGGCACACCATTTTCCATCTGAGGTGGCCAGTGGATTTTGGCACAGTATTGTCCGTTTAGCCTAGCTAATTCAAGGTCCCTGGAGAAACGCGTCGAGACTTCTATCTAAGTTGGGGATCCAAGTAAGGTTAGGCACAATTGATAGGGCTAGAGAGAGGGGCATTGAGGGCTTAGCCACCGAGAAGTGGGGTCGCCCCTTTCGGTAGGTAGGGGTAGTGAAGGGACAAGCAGGGAAGCAGGGAAAGGAGACCTGACTTGACCATGGACCCCACTTTTCTTCAAAAAGCCTGAAACTTGATTAGTACAACCGCGAGTAAAGAAAGGCCGGACATATGTTCTGGCTACACCGTGACTTTATTTATCTAAATAACATATATAGAGTATGACAAGTGCCAGAATTAAGAGTGTAAGTATAGTGCTATTGATGTGGTGATTTATGGTTTATTTTAGAAAGAATTTAATAAAAGGTATATTTTAATGAGGGGTAACTTTTGTTCTGTGATAGTATTTGAAACCTCTAACCATCCTACACAGTCCAGCAGCACGATGTGTGACAGTATCGTTCCTGTTGGGGAGCACTGGCCGCTGAGCTGAATGATGGAGCGGGGGAGCGGGGGGCTTCCTGCTTCACCATTACAGTCAGCTGAGGGCGGGACATACCTCAGCCGTAGTGATGGACGAACCTCTGCCGGGGCGGTTCGCGAACGCGCTCCTGCGATCAAATGTTCGCGAACCGCAAGTTCGCGGCGGGTCCCATTAATTTTAATGGCAGGCGAACCTGAAAAACCTTCAGCTCATATTTGCAGCCAAGAAATAATTACTAGAAGTGCACAAATAGTCCCACAACATGGACAGTGACATACCAGATGGATTATTAGAATTTGCGATCTCCATTCATTATTTTTTTTAATGCGAAATATCGGCAATATAATTTTCGCGTACGCACAGGCGCACACCAGTTAGAATTATTTTTTCCAATACTGTTTGTCACTGTGTGTAGCAGAGGGAACGCAGCAGAACCGCAAACAAATGCTGCAGTACCCAAATGCACTATATAGAAAGTATATTGGTATATAACACCCCGCTTCTATCAGTTTTTTTTGGGGGGGCGACTGGTATATCACACCAGTTATAATTATTTTTTCTAATTGCGTTTGTCCCTCTGTGTAGCTGCGGTATCGCAGCAGAACCGCTCACAACTGCTGCACAATACAAATCCACTATAATATACTTTCTATGTTAGAAAGTAAATTATAAGTGCATCACACCCCTCTGTACTGCACACCTATCGATAGCACACCTATACCAGTCCTTAAAAGGACTTTTGTGGCCCTATTAGCTAGCATTTGGTGTCTCTTACAATCTGTCCCTGCTCCACACAGCAACCTCTCCCTACACTGACATAAGACTGAATATAAAATGGCGGCCAGATCGGGTCTATTTATAAGGTAGGGGTTGTGTCCATGTGCTGAAACGTCTCAATTGGCTGTCCTGTACCACCTGATGGATGTGTCATGGGTCAAAGTTCTTCACAATGTAAAAGAATATGGCGGGCGCGAATATCGCCATATGTTCGCACGTTCAGCGAATCGCGAACGAGCAAAGTTCGGCGCGAACCGACCGCCGGGTGAACCGCAAGGCCATCACTACTCAGCCGTTCTGGGACCGCAGGACAGCCAGCGAAATCTGGGACGTCCCGCCGAATCCAGGAGGGTTGGGATGTTTGCAAACATTCCTAATCTTTCAAAGTAAGCATAATCCAAGAACACAGCAACATACCTCCCAACTTTTTGGACGGTCAAGGAGGGACACTTATGGTTCATTCTGTGAAAGATCAATTTTTCCTGCATATCTATGCGCCTCAATAGTTTTTTCTTACAAAATGGCACAAAAATAATCTGTATATAGAAATTTCTAAAATCCCAGCTGCAACAAATAATTAAATAATATACAAAGAGGAACCAGACAAACACTTTCTGGGTAAATATTGCAAATGTAATAATGCAAATCTATACCTCAGATCAAAAAGAGGGACATAGGGACTTCGGTCAAAAAGAGGGACACTTGGGAGGTCTGCAGCAATAGAGACAGATGATGGGGGTGGGAAAGGGAGACGCTGAGTTTTAAGTACCAAACTAGACCACATCCTTAAAGAGTTAAAATGGGAGAGACGCCTATTAAATAAATAGATGTTTGAGACCGGGAAGAGCCGGATCTTGTTACTGAGATGAACCAAATGATCGGGCTCACTAAAAAGGGAGTGTAAAAGCCTCACTCCCTCCGACATACAGTCCCATGAAAAAAAAAAAACTTCAGCCCCCTCCAGTTGTCCCAAGTAAAACACTTTCCTCGAAATCCATCCCTTCTCCCTCTTTACCATACAGTCCCATGTGTAAACCTTCACTTTTTTCTCTTCACCTGAATACACACATAAAGCACAGTCCTATAATGGTCGTGTGTGATGTAGCTGATCACATGACTGTGACATCATGAAAGGTCCTACAGCCACTAGCATGTAAATGATCACGTGACTGTGACATCATCAAAGGTCCTACAGCTACTAGCATGTAAATGATCACGTGACTGTGACATCATCAAAGGTCCTATAGATACTAACATGTAACTGATCACATGAATGTGATGTCATCAAAGGTCCTACAGCCTCTAGGCTTTATAGGTGTGCGTGTCGCTTCCAGTAAGGTTGACGGAGGGTTAACATCATATTCCTTACCTGGCTGACAAAGACAGAGAGGACATGGCTGCGAGGATATTAGACCTCACCCTGGAGATCATCTCCTTGATAACTGGAGAGGTGAGAGTTTCACATGACATCTTATCTCTAGTAATAAAACAGGAAAATGTCTGGAAAGGTGAAGGATTCTTAGAATCTCTGTAGTGATCGGCGTCTCCCCATACACAGGATTACACAGTAGTGAAGAAGTCGTCTGGTGAGTGTGTGACACCCCGTGTGTCAGGAGGATGGAGCAGGACCCAGAGCCCCATCACCGAGCCTCCACCTCATTCCCTGATACATGAGCAGAAGATCCTAGAACTTACCACCAGGATCACTGAGCTGCTGAGCGGAGAGGTGAGCGCTGCTGGGAATGCTGGGACATTATACAATAACGCCAAGGGAGGGGTCTGGTAATGACTGTATCCTTGTGTTGTCAGGTTCCTATAAGGTGTCAGGATGTCGCTGTCTATATCTCCTTGGAGGAGTGGGAGTATTTAGAAGAACACAAGGATCTGTACAAGGACGTCCTGATGGAGAATCACCAGTCCCTCACATCACCAGGTAAGAGAAGACCTTCCATGACTGTAGAGGAGAGAACAGTATTGAGAGTCCCCTTGATTCACCTTGTGGTAGACATAAGGTACCACCCAAAGAGCACACATATTGTGTATAAACATATACAAGTACCGTCCCGAGCGGTCACGTGACCTCTACAAACAATAAACTGAAAGCAAGTCTGCACTCTATGGATACAATAATTATGTAGTCCAAATGGGACGTTAGACATACACATGTAGATTTTAGCTCTGGTGCCCAGACAACAGAATATGTGTGCACCCGGGTGGTTTCTACTAAGACTGGCATGTGAGACAATGGTCTTTAGTTTATGACCTCTATAGTGTATCGGTAAGGAATAAAAAGGTGTCAATAGATAATTTTGGATAGATCTTCGATTGAGACCATGTGGATTGGGAATAGTTAAAACGATCATCCAGAATTTCTCATAATTAATTTTTGTCTGTAGACCCTTCACATGTCGAGGAGCTCATTCTTTCAGTACCCTTAATGGAGAAAGACAAAATGTCCTCATCATGAATTTGTGTAAAATGTGCAGACATTTTTCTCCTTCCATATTTAGGACGTCAGAGAGATGTCGTCTTTTATACGTATTTTTAAACTCCCCATCGTGTATCCTACATGTTGCAGGTTGCGTGCTGAGCTGGTGATTAGCTCCATGACCACGGGATGTTGTAGTTATTCTATTGTTTTCTGTCATTAGACATAGATTTAACCCCTTAAGGACCCTGGGATTTTCCATTTTTGCGTTTTCGTTTTTCACTCCCCGTCTTCCCATAGTCTTAACTTTTTTAATTTTCCGTTCACAAAGCCTTATGAGGGCTTATTTTTTGCGGGACAAGTTGTACTTTCTAATGGCACCATTTACAGTTGCATACCATGTAGTAGGGAGCAGGAAAAATATTCCAAATGGGGTAGAATTGGGAAAAAATGCAATTCTGATAAAGGCTTTTATTTTTTTACACTGTACACTATGCGGTAAAATTGACCTGGTATCTTCATTCTCCAGGTCAGTACGGTTCCAATGATACCTAGACTTGTGTAATTTTTCTTGCTTTTTAATACTGAAAAAATAATTAAAACTGAGGAAATTTTTTATTTTTTTTCATAACCATATTCTAACCCCTATAACTTTTTTGTAGCTATGTGTACGGGGCTGTGTGAGGGCTCAATTTTTTTGTGGGACGATCTGTTCTTTTCATTGATACCAATTTTAAGTGTGTGCGACTTTTTGATCACTTTTTCTAAAAAAATTATTGGGCAGTTGAAGTGACAAAAAATGGCGAATTGGCAGTTTTAATTTTTTTTCCCGCTACGCCATTTGCCATTAATATTGTTATATTTTAATAGTATGGGCATTTTCGCACGCGGCGATGCCCATGATGTTTATTTTTTTTGTTGGTTAAGTATTTTTATTTTAAGGAAAGGGGGGTGATTTTAACTTTTAGGTTTTATTTTGTTTGTTTTTTATTTGTAAAAACTTTTTTTTTTACTTTAAGTCACCTTGGGTGACAATACCTGGCAATCATTTGATTGCCCATAGTATTCAGTGATGGCTAAATAGCCATCATTGAAGACTTAATTTGCACTATATCAATACAAGGCTGCCACCTAGTGGCCTGTATTGATATATACATCTAATTGACTCTGAAGCCTGCTTGAGGCTTTGGTCAATTAGCACAAGGTAACAAGTCCCCCGATCTCAGCCGGGGAACGCTGTTACCGGACCGGAAGTGCACGACTTCCAGTTCCGGTTTGCGCAGATGCGGTGGTCACATTTGACAGCGGCATCTGAAAGGTAAGATGTATGCGATCAGCCTTATGACTGATCGCATACATGTGCAGCGGGTCTCCGCTATTTAATATAGCAGAGACCCCGCGGTAAGGCGCCCGCTGCACGCGCGAGGGGGCGCCATGTTTAGGGATCGGACCCATGACATACAGCTACGTCATATGTTCTTAAAGGGTTAAAGGGAATGTGTCCTCAAAAACGTAATTTAAAGTTAAATTAAAGGGAACCTGTCACCATGAAGTGGGATTCATCATAACCTTTAGTTTATTAATTAAAATCTCTGCTCTTTCTGAGCTCAGCGGCCAAGTGGGAGGGCAGCCTCCCCTGTATAAGTATGTATGTCAATCATTGATAGGACCGCCCACTTGACTATTCAGCTAAGAAAGAGCAGAAATTTTAATTATTCAAATTCAATTTACATTGAAACGTTTCCCATCGGATGACACTAGTGGAACATGAAGAGAGAACACCAGGAAAACTAATATTGACAAAGAGTAAACTGCTGGTGGTGCTTGATATCACAATCTAAAGGGCCCATTGGGTTTTTTCCTTGTAGTGTCAATGGTCAGCCCACCCCTGGGAGGGATGTCCACCAATTTTAAGCAGCCTAGACTCTAAAATCCACCCCCGGCTGTAAGAATAGGTTTGATAATTGGTCTCTCTCTGTATTCAGGCTACCATGCAGCATTTGCTCCCACTCCTATCTATTATATACTGTACAATTTTTGTGGACTTTCTTGAATGTTTTTAAACTTTAAACTGTTGTATGGTCTGGATAGAATCTCTATCTCTATAAGGGTTTATTTTCTGGGACTTCTACAGAGAAAGATCTCATGAACAGTATGGGAAAAAAATACTAAGACTAGCGCTTCATACACTGGTCTAAGTGCAAAGTCCGCTAGCATAAAACCAACCATAATTCTTAAATTTTGCCCAAAATGGGTCTTGGAAAAATTGACCCCCCCCCCCCCCCATGGTGTTTTCTATGGTCTTTCTTCCTTTTATTTTTTTTTACCAGTATATATGATTTAATTACTGAAATTGTACAATATCTGGTTTTCTTACATTTCCTACATCCTCTGTTTCCTGGCTTGATATTGTCTCAATAAAGCTTCAATGCTTAATAAAAAAAAGGTGTATTAGGTTATCTGGGAAAAATAGGAATTTTTGTTTTTTTTCCAGGTGAAGACGGGATGAGCGACTCCCATCAACATCTCCATTTATCTCCTTATCATGAAGCAGAAGATAACAATAACACACAAGCTAATTCAATTACTCCTAATGTACCCTCAGTCCTTTATAGCGGAGATCTATCCACTGATACAACTGCTCACACTAAACCTTCATCTAATCAATCACTGATTGGCAAACAAATAACTGGACATAAATGGGAGGAAATATTTTCATATGGGAAACAGTTTAAAAAGAAATCTAATCTTTCTTTGCATGAGAGAAATCACAGAGATAAAGGGTCATTTTCATGCTCAGAATGTGGAAAATCATTTACAAGGAAATTCAATCTACTTGGACATCAGATAATTCACACAGGAGAGAAACCGTATTCATGTTCGGAATGTGGGAAATGTTTTAGTCGGAAAGCAGATTTCGATAGACATCATAGAACTCACACTGGAGAGAAACCTTTTCTATGTTCAGAATGTGGGAAAAGTTTTATTCAAAAATCTGATTTTGATAGACATCAGAGAACTCACACAGGGGAAAAGCCATATTCATGCTCAGAATGTGGGAAATGTTTTAGTCAGAACTCGCATCTTGTGGAACATCTACGAGTCCACACAAGAGAGAAGCCATTTTCATGTTCTGAATGTGGAACACGTTTTAGCCATAAATCAGCTATGATGCATCATCAGCGAACTCACAAAAGAGAGAAGACATTTCTATGCTCAGAATGTGGAGCATGTTTTGCAGATAACATAGCTCTTCACGATCATCAGATTTCACAGTATGGAAAATGTTTTAGTCAAAAATCAGATCTTGATAGGCATCAGAGAACTCACACAGGGGATAAACCATTTTCGTGTTCTGAATGTGAGAAGTGTTTTAGTCGGAAATCATCTCTTGTGGAACATCTAAGAATTCACACAGGAGAGAAGCCATTTTCATGCTCAGAATGTGGGAAATGTTTTAGTCAAAAACTGTATTTTGATATACACCAGAGAACTCACACAGGGGAGAAACCGTTTTCATGCTCAGAATGTGGCAAATGTTTTAGTCTAAAATTATATCTTGTTCGACATCAGAGAACTCACACAGGGGAGAAGCCATTTTCATGTTCTGAATGTGAGAAGTGTTTTAGTCGGAAATCATCTCTTGTGGAACATCTAAGAGTTCACACAGGAGTGAAGCCGTTTATATGTTCAGAGTGTGGGAAGTGTTTTAGTCAAAAATTATATCTTCATAGACATCAGAAAACTCACACAAAGGAGAAGCCATTTTCATGCTCAGAATGTGGAAAATGTTTCATTCAAAAGTCAGATCTTGATAGACATCAGAGAACTCACACAGGAGATAACCCATTTTTATGTCCTGAATGTGGGAAAAGTTTTAGCCAGAAATCAAATCTTGTGGAACATCTAAGAATTCACACGGGAGAGAAGCCGTTTTCATGCTCAGATTGTGGAACATGTTTTACCCATAAATCAGCTCTGCTTCATCATCGGAGAACTCACACAGGAGAGAAGCCATTTCTATGTTCAGAATGTGGGAAATGTTTTAGTAAAAAATCCGGTCTTGATAGACATCAGAAAACTCACAAAGGTGAGAAACCATTGTAATGTTCAGATTGTAAGAAATGTGGCAGGTGTGGAGATTCAGGTCCCTTTCCCACGCATGATCTGGATTGTATCCGGATCTGTTCAGGAAAAAACTGATGGTTTTGACCGCACATTCAGTCAGTTTTGTCTATGATTGTGTTGAGTGTTTTCAGTTTTATTTCACGCGGATCAGTTTTTAATGCGTTTTTTACGCACATAAAAAAACCCCCTGAAGAATAATAATCTATATCTCCTAGCAATCATCAGTGAAAAATGCATTGCATCCGGATGCAATGCGTTTTTCACGGAAGCCCCCTTCACTTCTACGGGGCTAGGGCTGCATGAAAAAAATGCTGAATATAGAACATGCTGCGATTTTCAGGTATCGCAGAGATGATGTGTGAAAAACAACGCTCATGTACACAGACCTATAGAAATGAATGGGTCAGGATTCATGCATTGCACCTGCACGGAAAACTCGCTCGTTTGGCGTCATTGTGGGAACAGCTGCCTAACGGGGGCTGCACACGATACGGATTATGTGCATATCTTTGCTTGGATTTCGTGCAGAAAAACCGCAGTGTAATGCAGTACCAGCAAAGTGAAGGAGATTTGACCAATCTCATGGTTGCTTTGTTTTTTTCTTAGGAGCGGAAATTGACTTGTTGAGCGGATTTTTAAACCTGCAGCATGTTAATTTTTTGTGCCATTCCGCACCTTCTGTAGAGTGGTTTTTCCCCCTAGACTCTGATGGAGACTCCGCACCAAAAACTGCATTCCAAACTGCACAAAGAATGCACCAAACCTGCGATAAATAGGGCGGACTTATGTGCGGTTTTTGGTGCAGATTTCTTGTGGATTTTCTGATGTATGCATAACACTATATTACACAAACCTTATACACTATACTATACTATGCAAAATAACAAATAATACGAGTCACACGTCCTCTGATCATCAACTCATCTGTACCAGCTGCATCTTATTTCTAAAGGATCCTTGTTGATGACACGGTCAGTTGATTAGTCACACTCATAGACCAACAGTAGACATTTTGGCGGTCATTTATTAAGACTGGTCTTGATCCCCCTGCGCTGGATGTGCTAAAGTTATGTAGAGGCGCAGGCCTCTACATAGCTTTGGGGCTTGGTGCTGCTGGCCGTGTCACATGCTTTAAACTACGGCAGATCCCTTGCTGGTGTAGGTTAAGATAATTTTCGATGCCATAAACTGGCGTGGTAAATGGTGAATGAGGCAGACCGGCCGGTCCTCTTCCCCGCCCCCTCGGAAAAGTTGCAAATTCGGCCGCAAAACCCCTTTACCCCAAAATGTGGTGTGATACAAATAATAAATGCCCCTCCTATGTATGCATCATAGTAGGAACATATCCAGAACATAGGGGGTAACTAGTACATCAGTTGGGGTCCCCATTGATCAAGAGAACGGGAGCCTCATACACTGCAGGGCCCCCAAAATGGCTGCAGAATGGGTCGGGGCGTGCCAGAAATAGCCGACAACAGTTCTCAGCTACCTCCAGTATTGCAGTGTATGGCTAACTCTTTAATCACCAAGCCGAGTTCCATGTTTTGGAAAATATACTCTTTTTGGGGGGGAAGGAGGGATTGAAATTGAAAAAGAAAATGCTATATTTTTGTGTTTATGGCATTGATTGTGCACTAGAAATGACATGACTACAGGTTTATTTATTGGTATGATTATGCCGACACCAAAGGTGTTTAGTTTTTATGTCTTACTACATTAAAAAAATAAATCCTTTAAAAAAAATGATTTGCTTCGTCATTTACTAACAACTATAACTTTTTATATTTCAGTCTACAGAGCTGTTTGAGTGCATGATATTTGTGGGGCGAGCTGTAGTTTTTATTGGTACCATTTTCGGGCACATGTGGCCTTTTGATCACTTTTTATTAAACTTTTTGGGGGATTGAGGTGACCAAAGATCTGCATTTACAGTGGTCAGCTCGGGAGGAGGTGCTGCTGCTCTTGGAGCAGTCTCAAAAGCTGTGAGACCGAGGGCCAACTTGGGTGGTTGTAATGGAGGCGGCAGTAATATTGTGACTGTCGCTGGTGGTGGCTCTGTGTGGGTAACTCCCATGTGGGAATTTTTCTCTAGGGGGCCAGCTGGCAAAACCATCACAGTGTGCAAGCTCTGCAGGCAGAAAAGAAGATATCTGTTCAAGTAGAAAATGTACTCAGAATTGAGAAAGCTCGTTGGAAGAACGAGTGAAACGTTTTCAAGAAATCTACAGTAAGTCCAGTTGCCTTCATTTATTCTTTACAGATATACCATGACCTGGATAAATGAGAACCTTCACAGACAAGTACAAATGTAGAAACTACAGTTTTCCTTCTGCACATGAGGTGGAATCACCTGTTCACATCGAAAAATTGAACTGGCCAGCAATGTGAACAAGACTGTCCACCTTATTCCTGTCATCATTCTAGTAGCCAGGCCACCTCCACAAGTGGTACAGTGTTGTGGCCCTCTTCATTGTCAACATCATCAGCTAATGCTTCTACTGCTCCATCTATTTCTCCTCATCTTTTACTCCATCGAAAGTCATCCATAACAGAATGTGTGTGCAGGAAACAACAATGCTCACCCAGTAATCCACTTGTGTGCCACTGCACACAGCTGGACAGATTTGTGCCAATGCAGTCGCTACTGCACCTCTTAGTTGACTCCACTACTTTTAAGCACCCGATGGCGTGGGATCCTTGTCATGTACTCTCACATGGCAGGGAAGTGGACCGCTCATTGGAATTGTTGCTGTATGACAATGGGACACTACGTCTTTCAATGCAGACTGGGACAATGTTTTGCAAGGTAAGGGCAACGCTGCACCGCAGCAATGGGGTCACCTCCATGGTTGTGCTGGTGTGATTCAGATTTTGGGGGATTTGAGGAGACTCTCTTCTCTGGCCAGACTTGCAAAGGGAAGCATACATACCTGTTCTGCACCGCTGGGTCCTGGCTCTGCCGCCCAGCCACCACTGCCTCGCTCAGATCCCCCACTGTCAACATCCACTTTGATACCACTGCAGTCAATGACTGGCCACAGCAGTGACCTGGCCACTTTGTGTCACATGACGAATTGACGTGACATAAGGTGGGGGGGGAGTCACTGCTGCGGCTAGTCATTGGCTGCAGTGACGTCAATGCGAATATTGACACAGCAGTGGCCGGGCTTTAATAAGAGCCTGCTTCAGTGAGCCAGACATACAGGAGTATGCTGAATATCAGGATCCAAAGTTGCCCTACTGCTGACACTGAGGCAGGCGAATTGAAAGGAAGGCCAATCATTCTGGCTGTACAGTTTTTTATGTGAACATCACCCGTCAAGGATGGTAGTGGACTGCTGCATGCAGCTGGCTGGACTGTTTGACTTCACCCTAAAGTGTACCTCCAATTACAGTTTTTTTTTGCTATTTAATTACTATTCTCAAGCTGAACAACTTTCCCTATTACCTATCTACCTGTTACCAGCTGTTCCCCCATTGTACCATCAACCAGAAGGTTTCTATTTGTTCAATCAGTACTCATCGTCAAGTACACCTAAAAGTTTAGATACCAGCCTAAAAGTTAGGGCTCGTTCACAAGACCATGCCATTTTTTGCGGTCCGCAAAAAACGGATACCACCCGTGTGCCTTCCGCAATTTGCAGAACGGAACAGGAGGTCCATTATAGAAATGCCTACTCTTGTCCGCGAAACGGACAAGAATAGGGCAGGACTCATAATTTTTACAGGGCCACGGAACAGAGAAACGGATGCGGACAGCACACAGAGTGCTAGACATGTTTGAGTGTGTGTCTGTGCAGCTGGCAAAGCCAAGGAGGGGGAACATGTTACCTGTATGTGGGTGAAAAGCCCACTGGAAGAAACAAGGTGGGATGGGGCTCCTGTGTTTTCCAAGGAGTTACCCCCAGTCTATGTCATCTGCACAATCTTCATTATGTTGTGCTCCTCTCTCTGCAGTCCACAGCAGCTCAATCCTTCTGGTCCCAAGGGTAGGATGGCCTTCATGGATAGCAGCTTCTAGGCATAGATCATACCGTTAAGGCCCCATTCAGACGACCGTATGGCTGTCATGCCTGTGTTGCGGACCACAAACACGGGCACCAGTCACGTGAACCCCATGCTGCGTTGTGGACCCATGGACTTGAACAGGTTCGCGATCCGCAACATACAGCAAAAGATAGGACGTGTCCTATCTTTTGCGGTGTGGAGGCACGGATCAGAAGTTCACTTAGACAGAAGCCCTTCGGTGGGCTTGCAATCCATGCCTCCGCACCGCAAAAGATATGACCTACCTTTTGCCGTATGTTGCGGATCGCGGACCCGTTCAAGTCAATGGGTCCACAACGCAGCACAGAGTTTACGCAGCCTTTGACCGTGTTTTGTGCAACATGTGCATGGCGGCCATATGGTCATCTGCGTGGGGCCTAACCCTTAGCACCCAACAAAGGTCTGCGCAGCACAGTGAACAGAACAGACATTGGGGTTAGATGCCTGGTACATGACGCTGTATTTTATACAACCATTACACTGTTGGCTTCTAACCCTAATGTGCGGTCTCCTGCTCTCTGTGGAGTCCATGCTCTTATGTTACTACCTCAGCCACATGACGAGGGCATCAACATGAATATTAAGAATAAAAAACCTTATTGTCCAGAGTCCACTGTTTCTTGGCGCTGCAGGATCTATAGCAGTAGGCCACCTTCACCACAAACAAGTTCAGGTATTTAGATCTGCGCTGCCGATATCCCGAACCAGAAATCCAAAGCATCTGGGAAGACCAAGTTCCTCATCTCCACACGAGCACACAGACGATCACTGCAAGCTGGCCACGTTGCCTCTCTCTCCTGGTTTCCTCCTCCTGTAATCCCTCTCAGAAACAAACCAGACAAGATCCCTTGAAAATTTGCCGGGACTGACTCAAAATATTAGGGATAGTCCACGCAAATTGATGACTGTTGGGAACTCTGCCATTCTACTGGGCAGACGGGCTACCTCACTGTCTCGCAGAAATTTTAATTACATAAACATGCTTACCAACATTGCAGTTGGTAAATTACAGACAAGTAGGTCTCATCCCAAAACCTACTTGGACTGTCCATTTACAGGCAGACCTTACCCCAACCTATTTTCAGGCCCGAGACAAGCCAAATTTGCAGGGACTGTTTCTGAAAATTCAGGACTGATGGCAACTATGCATAAATCTTACAAAACCGTATGATTTTCTATTTTATAAACAAATAATAAAACAAATAAAACATACATCCCCTTTAAGGTGTAAGAAGTGTATTTCACACTTGGACATTCATGGCCTATCCATAGCATGTAAATTGTTAATACCCCTTTAAGTGCAACCATGTATTAACAAACCCCTTTTAGTGTCATATTATCTTCACAGATTGATATGAGGACATCGCCATACAGATCTTGACAATGTTATGTAGCGTGGGTTTATTTCGTGTTCATCAGTACAATGTTTAATCCTCATTTGGATTTTCCAGTACAGCAGTCTTGTATTGAGGTCACGATTTCATGCAATATGTCTTCTCTATTTTCTCTTGTAACCTAAAATACAAGCGTACAAACAGTAAATCAATAAACTTCAAACTAAATCTCAATATAATATATAATTTATAATACAATAATTACATAACCAATTAAACGCAAAACATACAGTGGTGCTTGAAAGTTTGTGAACCCTTCAAAATGTTCTGTATTTCTGCATAAAGTTGACCTAAGGGTACTTTCACACTTGCGTTGTTGGATTCCGGCAGGCAGTTCAGTCGCTGGAACACTTGGGGCTGGATCCGGCATTTATGCATTTCAATGGAAAATAATGCCGGATCCGGCAGTCCGGCAAGTTTTCCGGAAAACCGTACAGTGACTGAACTGAAGACATCCTGATTGCTCTCCATTCAGAATGCATGGGGATAAAACTGATCAGTTTTTTTTTTGGTATTGAGCCCCTAGGACGGAACTCAATACCGGAAAAGTTTAACGCAAGTGTGAAAGTACCCTAAAACGACATCAGATTTCCACACGTCCTACAGGTAGAGATAACCACATCAAACAAATGAGTCAGACCTTAGATTTGCTCATTTATTTATTGAGGAACATGATCCAATATCACACGTCTGTGAGAGTCAAAAGTATGTGAACCTCTAGGATTATGTCACATCTGTGACAGGTCCCAGAAGGTCTGAAAGATTATCTACCCATTAGTGATCTGACAGCCTCTTTCGGTTTCACTTTGTCTGTGTGTTGCTGGTATGTCCACACCTCCTGTTCAGGTGTGCATCATGTGACCTTTAACTCGCCCTATTTAGTCTGACTTTTCCCATCACTCCTTGCTTGGGATAGCTTAATTTGGTCTTGGAAGAGCTGGAGTGTGGTTCGTGTTGAAGTCCTGTTCATCCTTCATCCTCTGAAGTTAAGTGTTCCGCTTGTTGTGTTTTGTATTCCCCCCCCACCCCCCGGTTGTTTACTAGGCCTCAGTGAGACGCTAGTTCCTTCACCAGGGAAGGAACAGGTGGTCTCTGCCCTGTCATTATTTTTAGGGCATCTGAGGGTCACCAGGGTTTTCTAGGTTCCCGTGTATGGGTATCTCTACCATCGAGAGGTGCCAATACGGATAGGAGTTAGGGCCAGGAGCAGGGTTTTATAGGTGGTGACCCTTTTCCTTCCCTAGCGGTGAGGCCTAGTGTCTTTCCCCTTCCTTCTTGATTGTCTTTTGGTGTTCACCCCTACTACATCCGTGACAGATTAGCAGATAATTTGAAGGTGAAATTAGAGTCAGGTGTTTTTAATCAATGGGATGATCATCAGGTGTGAGCAGGCGACCTGTGGTATGTGAAGAACAGGGATCTATCAACGTCTGATCTTCACAATACATGTTTGTGGAAATGTATAATGGCACAAACAAAGAAGATCTCTCAGATCTACCTCAGAAGAGAAGTTGTTGATGCTCATCAGGCTGGAAAAGATTTCAAAGCCATCTCTGGACTGCACCAATCCATAGTCAGACAGGTTGTGTACAATTAAAGACCATTATTAACCTCCCCAAGAGTGGTCGACCATCAAAGATCATGCCAACAGCAAGGCGTTTAAGGCCTCTTTCACACGAGCGTGTCCGGATAAGGTCCGGATGCGTTGCGGCAAACCCATGCGAGTAGGTACCCAATTGCAGTCAGTTTTGACTGCGATTGCGTTCCGTTGTTCATTTTTTATCGCGCAGGTGCAATGTGTTTTGCACGCGCGTGATAAAAAACTGAATGGGGTACCCAGACCCGAACTTCTTCACAGAAGTTCAGGTTTGGGTTCAAGCTTGTGTAGATTGTATTATTTCCCCTTATAACATGGTTATAAGGCAAAATAATAGCATTCTTAATACAGAATGCATAGTACAATAGGGCTTGAGGGGTTAAAAAATAAATAAAAAATAATTTAACTCACCTTAATCCACTTGTTCGCGCAGCCGGCATCTCTTCTGTCTTCTTTTTTTTATGAATAGGACCTTTGATGACGTCACTGCGCTCATCACATGGTCCACCACATGATCTTTTACCATGGTGATGGATCATGTGATGGACCATGTGATGAGCGTAGTGACGTCATCACAGGTCCTATTTCTCAAAGAAGACAGAAGAGATGCCGGCTGCGCGAACAAGTAGATTAAGGTGAGTTAAATTTTTTATTTTTTAACCTCTTCAGCCCTATTGTACTATGCATTCTGTATTCAGAATGCTATTATTTTCCCTTATAACCATGTTATAAGGGAAAATAATAAAGATCGGATCCCCATCCCGATCGTCTCCTAGCAACCGTGCGTGAAAATCGCACCGCATCCGCACTTGCTTGCGGATGCTTGCGATTTTCACGCAGCCCTAATCACTCCTATGGGGCCTGCGTTGCGTGAAAAACGCACAATATAGAACATGCTGCAATTTTTACGTGACGCAAAAGTGATGCGTGAAAATCACCGCTCATGTGCACAGCCCCATAGAAATGAATGCATTGCACCCGCGCGGAAATCTCGCCCGTGTGAAAGAGGCCTAATAGTCCTCAAAGGAACCTAAAGTAAGCTCTAAGCAACTAAAGGCCTTTCTCACATTAGCTAATGGTAACTTTCATGAGTCCACCATCAGGAGGACACTGAACAACGATGGTGTGCATGACAGGATTGCAAGAACGCTGCTGATCTCCAAAAAGAACATTACTGCCCATCTGCAGTTTGTAAAGATCACTTGGACAAGCCACAAAGCTATTGGAACAAAGTTTTGTGAGCAGATGGGTCCAAAATAGAACTTTTTGGATTAAATAAGAAGCATTATGTTTGGAGAAAGGAAAACACTGCGTTCCAGGATAAAAACCTCATTCCATCTGTGACAAACGGTGGTAGAAATGGATTGCTATCATTGATGGAACAATGGATTCTGAATTATACCAGCAAATTCTAAAGGGAAATGTAGGGACATGGGTCCGTGAGCTGAGTCTCAAGAGAACGTAGGTCATGCAGCAAGATAATGACCCTGAGCACATAAGTCGTTCTACCGAAGAATGGTTCAAGAAGAATAATGTTAACGTTCTGGAATGGCCAAGTCACAGTCCTGACCTTAATCCAATAGATATGTTGTGGAAGGACCTGAAGCAAGCAGTTAACAGGAGGAAAACACCAACATAGCAGAGCTGAAGGTCTTTAATTAGGTGGAATGGGATAAAATTCCTCCAAGCCAATGTGCAGGACTAATCAACAATCACATGAAGCATTTAGTTTATTGCTGCACAAGGGGGTCACACCAGATACAGTACTGAAAGCAAAGGTTCACATATTCAAAGACATGTGATATTGGATCATTTTTCTCAATACATAAATGACCAGTTCTAATATTTTTGACTCATTTGTTCCATTTGGTTCTACTTTTAGGATCTGTGTGAAAATCTGATGTAATTTTATGTCAAATTTATAGAGAAATATGGAAAATTCTGAAGGGTTCACAAATCACCACTTTAAATGGCAGATGACTCTTGTTTCAGATCAGAGGCAGACTGCTTGACCATCTTTCTCTTGGATTAGAGGCTTCTTTGCACGTTTCCTACTTAAGCTACTTTCACTTCTGCGTTTTACCTTTCCACTATTTCTATCCGTCATAGGATCTAAATAGCGGAGGAAAACGCTTCAGTTTTGTCCCCGTTCATTGTCAATGGGGACAAAACTGAACTGAAGGGAACGGAGTCACCAGAATGCATTCTGTTCCGTTTGGTTGCGTTCCCATGACGCACACAAAAGCGATACAAGCAGCGTTTCTGAGTGCGTTCTGCGATGCGGAGCAAGACTAATCCGTCATGACTCACAATGTAAGTCAATGGGGACGGATCTGTTTTCTCTGACACAAAAGAAAACGGATCCGTCCCCATTGACTCACAATAGTTTTAAAGGTGGATGGCTATTTTAGAGATAATACAACCGGATCTGTTCAGAACGGATGCAGGTGGTTGTATTATTGAGACGGAAGCGTTTTTGATGATCCATGTGAAAGTAGCCTTATTTCTATTTCCTTAATTTCTTTACTATCTCTGTAAAACTTTTTTCCTCATCCTTAGGGCTCACACGAACGTGTTTTGCGTTCCGTATACGGGCCGTTTTTTCCGTATACGGAACCATTCATTTTAATGGTTCCGTAAAAAAATGGAATGTACTCCGTATGCATTCCGTTTCCGCATTTCCATTTAAAGATAGAACATGTCCTATTATTGCCCGCAAATCACGTTCCGTGGCTCCATTCAAGCCAATGGGTCCGCAAAAAAAAAACAACGGAACACATACGGAATGTACGCCTCATGTCTTCTGTATCCGTTCCATTTTTACGGAACCATCTATTGAAAATTTTATGCCCAGCCCAATTTTTTCTATGTAATTACTGTATATGCCATACGGAAAAACGGAACGGAACCGGAAACACTACTGGAAAAAAAACAAAAAACTGAAAAACGAATCTGGGAAAAACGGCCCACAAAACACTGAAAAAAAAAACCCCATACGGTCGTGTGAACGAGCCCTTAATAAATTTTCCTAAACTTTGCACTTTGTGAGACAAAAGTCCATTATATGAAGATGTACCAGAAGTACTACAATTCAGTGACGTCAGTCTATAAATAAGGGTTGTTTGGACCCCTACACATGTGCAATTCATGCACGTCACCCTAGAGGCCCCCATTGATTGGCCATCAGTGGTCACATGAGTGCATATGGCACATCAAAACTTGCAAGTCCAGTGGGGACTGGAAGCAGCAGGGATGGAACTGCAAGGTGTGCGCTAAACACCGTCCAGCGACCTTGTATATCTTATTTAATGTTGGCCAACCCTCCGATTGCACAAACTCTTTTTGATATAAGTGCAAAAAAACGAACAAAAGAGATTACTAAATAGACTACTTGAGCCAAAGTGAAATCTTTTAGGTCGGTTTCACATGTGACAGGTTAGTTGGGGATTTACCATGGTGGATTTTTATGCGACAAATCCGCTGCGTTGTACAGTACCAGTAAAGTGGATGAGAATTTCTGAATTCTCATCCCCACGCTGTGTACAAAAAATGCAGCGTAAATTGACCTGCGGTGTGGACTTGAAGTCTGCAGCATGTCAATTTATGCTGCGGATCTCTCCTGCGGTTTTCACCCTTTGCAATGGAGGGGGTGAAGTCCTCTGTGGAAACGCAGCAAAAAGCGCA
The DNA here is from genome assembly GCF_905171765.1 of Bufo bufo. NCBI lineage: Eukaryota > Metazoa > Chordata > Amphibia > Anura > Bufonidae > Bufo > Bufo bufo. Next base: position 612,243,084 of record NC_053392.1, read on the forward strand.
GCCGATTTTTTCTACTCGACTTTCAGTCACATGTGAACCCAGCCTTCCAGTACTGTGCAAAGGTTTAAGATTCTAAACATCCAGCCAATATCATTAAGAAATATCTGCAGTGTAAAGAACAAGAAGAAGGAGGAATCCTGGAAGTGATGATATGGCCCCCGCCGAGTCCTGATCTAAACATCCTCCAGTCTGTCTGGGATTACATGACGAGAAAGAAGGATTTGAGCAAGCCTACATCCACAGAAGATCTGGGCTTAGTTCACCAAGAGGTTTTAAACAACCTCCAAAAAATGATTACAAACATTACATAAAATATGTTTAAAAAAAGTCACTTACAGTGAACAGTTTAACATCCTGTCGATGTCTTACTTCCTCAACTACCGGCAGAGTTCTCCCTCTGGATACTGGCAATGTTCCGAACACTACAACAGAGGAGTTATCCAAAACTTTCTTCACACCCGAAATAAATGGTTGGCTAAATAGCTCCATTTTCCCAATTTCATCAATAACACACACAGGTCTGCGTGGTGAGCTTCTGGGTGACTTCTGATTATTAAAAAAAATAAAAATAAAATAAACTGCTGAAAATTGTTTACAGAAATGAATATCTAAGATGTGAATAATAAGCCCTTTTTAAAAGGCTTGGCCCATTTCGCTAGAATACTCCACCAATATCCAACAGATGCGGGTCCTACCTCTGGGACCTGCATCTATCTCCAGAATGGGGCCCCTAAAGCGAAGGAAAGTGGACCGTGCATGTGCGGTGTGCTCTCCGTTAACTTCTATAGGAGTTTCAAAAACAGCCAAGGATGCACGCTCGGCTATTTCCGGAACTCCCATAGAAGTGAATGGAGAGTGCACCAGGAAAGTGTGGCCGCCTCTACAGCTGGTGCTTGGCAATTTTCGGCACTCCCACACAAGTGAATGGAATGTGGCCTTCCTTGCCTGGGGCGCCCTTGTTCCCTTTGGGGGCCCTGTTATAGAGATAGATGTGGGTCCCAGAGGTGGGACCTGCACCCATTGGAAAAACCACAATTAGACTTACCAGTAATTCCGTTTCCTTGAATCCACCATGACGGCACAATGAGATTGACCCTTGACCTCTGTAGGGGCAGGAACACATGAAGAGAGTTTAAATTCCCCCCACCCCTCCACCTCTTCAGTGTTTTACAAATTACCTGAATAGGTGGAACAACATAATAAAGAATATTGATTCATATCCCCTAATATATTATCAACTATATCTTCCTCCGTATATTATATATATATATTTTATTTTTTTATTATTATTATTATTATTTTTGGAACGGGAATAGTACGGGCCGTCATGGTGAATTCAAGGAAACGGAATTACCGGTAAGTCTAATTGCGGTTTTTCCATTTCATCCACCATGACGGCCACAATGAGAGGTAACAAATGACTAAGTGGATGGGGATATCGCCTGGAGAACCCGCCGGCCAAAAAGAGTCTCATTAGAGTCCGGAAGACTAAGACGATAGTGTCTCACAAAGGTATTTACACTTGACCAGGTTGCAGCCTTACAGATGGTGTCAAGTGAGACACCTCCTTTCTCAGCCCAAGAGGAGGCAGTGGCCCTAGTGGAATGGGCTTTAATGACCCCAGGGCTGGATTTGCCCTGAATCAAATAGCAACACTCAATGGTGGATCTAATCCACCTAGCTATGGAGGATTTAGAGAGCTTTTTTACCCTATTTCTCCCTGAGAACTGTATTAGAAGATTATTATCCTTCCTGAATTCCTTGGTAGTCTCAAGATATTGAATGACTGTATCTCTGACATCTAATAGGCGTATTTTATCGTCTGTCCCTCTATCCTGGGACCTGGTAATGGAGGGTAGAAATATCTCCTGGTCACGGTGGAAGGAGGAGACCACTTTAGGGAGGAACCCGGGATCGAGCTTTAAACAAATGTGATCCTCTTTGATCTGGAGATACGGTTCCTTGTAGGAAAGGGCCTGAAGTTCTCTGATACGTCTGGCTGCGGTTATTGCTATCAGGAAAGCTGTTTTTAGGGAAAGGTGCTTTGAAGAAATATCAGACAGCGGCATGAAGGGAGGTTTTGTTAAACCTTCTAGGACGGTGTTTAGGTCCCAAGTGGGAGCCCTAGATTTAAGAGTAGGTCTTAGTCTGATTGCTGCTCTAATGAATCTCCTGACCCACCTGTGATCGGCTAGGCTGGAGTCGTAGAAGGTGCTAAGAGCCGATATTTGTACCTTCAGGGTACTGGGTCTCAACCCTAATTCCAAACCGTTCTGAAGGAAATCTAAGATTTTATTGATGGGAGGAGAGGAGGTGTCAGGGTGATCCACCCCTAACCAGGAACAGTATATTTTCCAGATTTTAAGATAGATGGAAGATGTAACTTTCTTCCTACTGGCTTTGAGGGTGAGGATTACTCTATCTGAAAGGCCTCTACTTCTTAAGGTCTCGCTCTCAGGATCCAAACAGCTAGTCTGAATATTCTTGAGTCGGGATGTAGAAGAGGGCCCTGGACTAGCATGTCTCTCTGAAAGGGGATCTCCCAAGGACCCTCCAACGACAGCTGTTTCAGTGTGGGAAAACCAGCTCCTTTTTGGCCATAGAGGAGCTATCAGGATTAGAGTGGTTGTTTCTCCTAGGAACTTCTGGGTGACTCGAGGGATTAGAGGTATTGGAGGGAACGCGTACGCTAGTCTCCATTTCCAGCGTATTGATAGAGCGTCTATCGCCCAAGGTCTGTCCCTTGGATTTAGGGAGCAAAAGAGATCTACCTGAGTGTTTTGTTTGGAAGCAAATAAATCTATTTCGGGATGACCCCATTTTTTGGATATCCTTTGAAAGATCCTCCTGTTCAGGGACCATTCTCCCGGATCTATTCTCTCTCTGCTCAGGTAGTCTGCCACTGTATTTTCGCATCCTTTCAAGTGGACAGCGGAGAGCGATAAAGTGTTTCTTTCTGCCCAAGAGAAGATTCTTTTTGCCACTTCTCCTAGCAGGCTGGACTTTGTCCCTCCCTGGTGTCTCAGATATGCCACCGTTGTGGTGTTGTCGGACAGGATCTTTAGATGCTGATCTTTTAACAAACCTTCTCCTTTTGTTATGGCCTTGAGTCTCCTATTTTGGCTCCCCAGCCCTCGAGACTTGCGTCCATTATTACTTGAACCTCTGGATGGTTCCGCCAATCCAGTCCCTTGAGTAGTCTTTTCCTTTGTTTCCACCAGTTGAGATCTGATTTCACAGACTGTGGTATCCAGATCCGTCTGTCCAGGTCTCCCTGTCTTCCATTCCATCAGGATCCAGCCCTGGGTTATTCTCGTGTGGCTCTGGCACCAAGGTACTGAAGGTAGGCAGGTGGTTAGGCTTCTCTGATGGAGCATTTGTGAGATCTCTGAAACTCCACGACCTTCTTTATCAGAATCTCTGTTTTGTCCTGAGGAAGAAAGGTTTTTAGTAAGATTGAGTCCAGTTCTACCGCTAGGAACCTTATTCTACTGGATGGAGTGAGTGTGGACTTCTTTTTGTTTATAATCCAACCGAGATGCGTTAGAGTTTCCGAAAACCTGTGAGTTGCCAATAGGTTTTCTTCTTCTGTCCTGCCGAGAATCAGAAAGTCGTCGAGGTATGGAATGATCGTTATGCCCTCTCGGCGAAGATAAGCCACCATCTCTACCATGAAAATTCTGGGTGCAGAGGAGATGCCAAATGGAAGAGCGATGTACTGGAAGTGGTGGATCGAACCGTCCGAACCTTTTAGTGCGAACCGTAGGTACTTCTGAGAGAGCTGGTGAATAGGGATATGATAATAGAAATCCTTGAGGTCGATTGACGACATAAATGCCACCCTTTTGGATGAGAGAAATTGTGGATGAGATGGTCCCCATCTTGAACTTCCTGTACAGAATGGACCTGTTTAATGGCTTTAGATTTATTATAGTCCGGAAGGTCTGGTCTGGTTTCTTTACCAGAAAGAGGTTGGAGTAGAATCCCTTTTTCTTCTGGTTTTGGAACTCTTTGGATTACACCCAGACTCAGAAGATCTCGGACGCCCTGCCATATCTTTGGTAATTCTGCCCTGTTTTGGGAAGAGATATGGAATCTCTTTGGGGGGACTGATGTGAATTCTATCTTGTAACCCTGGGAGATGATATTTAGTGCCCAGGGGTTTGAGGTGATCTGTTCCCAAGAAGATAGGAAGCGCATCAGTCTGCCCCCTACCTCGGCGTCATTGCTGTTTGGCCTGTCTGTTTTGAGGATTAAGGATGAAGCCTTGCCCTCTTCCTCCTTTAGGGTAGCTCCATCTTCCAGATTTTCCTTTACCCCTATAGGATCTCTGTTGGGGTTGAAACTGACGAAAGGGCTCACTTTTAGTCTCTTTATCCTCAGGAAAACCCTTTTTCTTATCTGCAGCTCTTTCTAGAATTTTGTCTAGAGTGGGTCCAAATACAAATTCTCCCGAGAATAGGATAGAACAGAGTTTGGCTTTGGAGGCTTTGTCCCCGACCAGGCTTTCATCCATAGCGCCCGGCATTGGAAAAAGCTGCTTCTTTTGCGGAGGCATCAGCTAGAAATGCTGTGGTGGATCGGAGAAGCGGGATAGAATCATGAATCCCCTCTCTAGAGGTTTTATTTTTTAGATGTTCATCGAGCTCTCCTAGTCAGATATACATAGCCCTGGCCACGGATGTTGCTGCTATGTTTGTTTTGATCCCAAACATCGCAGATTCCCAGGACTTTTTTAGCAGCCCGTCCGCTTTTCGATCCATCGGATCGCCAAGCTGAGAGGAGTCCTCGAAAGGTAAAGCTGTTCTCTTTACCACCTTGGCGACTTGTATGTCAACCTTAGGGGTTTCATTAAATATCTTGCATTCCGTCTGGTCAAAGTAAAGTCTGTTTCTGAACTCCTTAGGGACCCCTAGCCTCTTTTCTGGATCAAACCACTCTTCCATAATCATTCCCCGTATATTTTCGTTTATTGGGAAAACGATGGATGTCTTTGATCTAAGACCCCCGAACATTTCATCCTGGACAGTACGGGGTCTAGGGGTGTCCTCAATCCCCATTGTAGACCTGAGAGCCCTTAGCAGTTCCTCCATTTCATCCGAAGAGAAAAAATATTTTTTATTCTCATCCAAAATCTCCCCCTCTGATAGGGGGTCCTCATTATGAATTTGTCTGGATGAGACGGAGGCTTCTTCCGCATCCTCAGCATCTGAGGAGGATATAACGGAGAGCTTGCGTTTCTTGGGAGGATTAGGAGTACTGCCGGCAGTCGACATAGAAGCCAAGGAAGACATAAAGGGTTTCTACCACTTCGTTTCACATATTTAGCTGTCAGACACTAGCGATCCGCTAGAGTCTGCTCTAACAAACCATCCTAATATAATAGGTTTTGGGGCAGCCGTTTCGCTAAAAAAAGAACTTATATCGATATGCTAATGAGCCTCTAGGTGCTATGAAGGCGTCATTAGCACCTAGAGGCTCGGTCTACCTTCACAAACTGCCGCCGCCCAGCGCGTCCCTCCAGCCCGCCCATCTCCTCCGGAATGCGATCCTCCCTGTGAGCGTATGTATTCGGCGCATGCGCAGTAAATGTCTGACCGCTTCCCTGCACAGACATCTCCACTGCGCCTGTTCCTTGGAGCACTATGACGTCATCGGCGCAGGCGCAGTGGAGATGTCTAAGCAGGGAAGCGGTCAGACATTCACTGCGCATGCGCCGAATACATACGCTCACAGGGAGGATCGCATTCCGGAGGAGATGGGCGGGCTGGAGGGACACGCTGGGCGGCGGCAGTTTGTGAAGGTAGACCGAGCCTCTAGGTGCTAATGACGCCCCCATAGCACCTAGAGGATCATTAGCATATCGATATAAGTTCTTTTTTTAGCGAAACGGCTGCCCCAAAACCTATTATATTAGGATGGTTTGTTAGAGCAGACACTAGCGGATCGCTAGTGTCTGACAGCTAAATATGTGAAACGAAGTGGTAGAAACCCTTTAATCTCGTCCAGAATGAAGGATTTCATCTCTGTAAGAATATTTGGTTGTTCTTCCTTCCAGATTTCAGCTGTGCAAGACTTGCAAAGTCTTTTCTTATAATTCTCCGGTAGCCTTTTTGAGCAAGCATTACACTTTAGTAACTTCACTTTTGCTTTAGACTCTTTAGTACCCTGGAAGTGAGGGAACAACCAAATATACCGCAGTTAGCAATTAAGGGCAAGTGCTGTTTTAACAACACAACTCCCCGGGGGGGAACTCACAGTACTGACGGCAGAGGGATCAGGACCTTCCTGGCGGGGAGAAGGTGTCTCTGACATAGTGGTGATTGCAGGCAAATGCTGGCTGGAACCGCGATCTCTTCAGCAGCCCCGGTGTTTGACTTCATCAAGCTGCGCCCCGGGCTGTCGGCGTGTGCAACCTCTGTATAGGTGCGTGGGCGCGGCCCACCTCCTAATGCTTGCGCTCCATGCGCCACACCTACTCCCCTGGCCGGTCACGTGGATGTAAGGAGGACGCCGAACACAGCGCGCGAACCTCTGTGTGAAGCCGGCACCCCACTGCTTCCTGATGCGAGGAAGGAGGTCTCGAGGTAAGGGAGGACCGCAGGCCCCAGAATAGGCCGGGACGAGGGTCCTTGTTGCTCCATACTGTCCAGCCTTAGCCCCTGCCGCGGGAGGACAGCAGGAGATTCCTGTAGGAAACAATCTTGAATAGGATACTTCAACCCTCCCGACAGGAGGGCTCTCTCCACATGTTGGCCCCTGTAGGGGCAGGAAAGCACCGAGGAGGTGGAGGGGTGGGGGGAATTTAAACTCTCTCCAGGTGTTCCTGCCCCTACAGAGGTCAAGGGTCAATCTCATTGTGGCCATCATGGTGGATGAAATGGAAAATGGTGATCTTGGCTGAGACCCTCGTCTCATGACCGAAAATTACCCTATAGCAGTGCAGCTACTGAACAGAATAGGGTCACAACGCAGCTCGCAAGCCGCCACCACTAGGCTTGAAGGAAATGACCTTTGGATCACAGATCCAAATTCGATTTGTTCAAAAACTTTGCTAATGGGGTTTCCGTAAATGTATTGTTTCCGTAAAGCCACACTTCATCTCGCCCGAAGTCGCTCAAGACTTCGGTGAATTCCTACTGTATTGATATCTGCGTAATTAAATATATTTTAAAATAGGAATCCAAAGTGGGCTTTTGGTACTGGTTGATACCTCGGTACCAAACCACACTTCGGATTCCTATTTTAAAAACTGTTTTTAAACACGCAGATAAGAAAACACAGTAGGAATTCACCGAAGTCGGGCAAGACGAAGTTTGGCTCCATGGAGCCAATACATTTTAATGATGTACGGAAAAAGCATTAACATCAAAGTTTTTGAACGAGTCGACTTCAGATCTATGATCTGAAGGTCGATTCGCTCAAGCCTAGCCAGGACCACAACCTCAGAATAGCAGAAAATCCTGCAGTGTTGGTGAAAAAACTTTTCAGCCCCCCCACTGCCACAAGTACCTTACAGTTTTTGTGATCAAGTGTCCATTCATATTAATTGTAAATTACCCTGTTTTTTTTTTCTTTTTTTGTTGTAGAAAAACTTATTTATACACCCCTGAGTAAAGTATGCAAATTAAGCCTCTGAAGTCAAGAGGTTGGTGGAGCTCACGGTGCAAGCCAAGCTTGCCGCGTCCCCAGACAACCTCTTCACTGCTTATTGATGCGCCTGGGAAATCCTGCGCAAGCGCCGTTAGCTATCCTTCTTAGTGCCAGGCTCCACATTCCAGGGTGCGTGTGATCCTGAGATATGGCACAGTGAGCCTCTGAAGTCAAAGAGACTGCACGTACAGCGCAGGCACCAAGAAAAATATCTAACGGCGCTTGCGCAGGGTCGCACCGCATCTGACGTCTGCTGGTTTACAGACATCCGCCACCAGTGAAGAGGCTGTCTGGGGGGCGTGGCAAGCTTGACTTAAAGCGAGAGCTCTGCAGACCCCTTGACTTCAGAGGCATAATTTGCATACATCGCTCAGGAAATATAAAAATGTTTTTTTTTTTGTTTTTTTTTACAAAAAATAAAAATAAAATGAGAAATTTACAATTAACATGAATAGGGACTTGGTCAAGAAAACTATAAGGTACTTGTGGTGGGTGGGATGATAAGGCGGTGACAGGTTCCCTTTAGACTCTCACTACATATGGAGGCACAGCATGACGTCACAGGAGACAAACTTTAATCACACATTGTACATACACTGGGGAGATTTATTAAAGGGGTTGTCCTCAGGACAGTTAATCAATATCAGATTGTCAGGGGTCCGACTCCCAGCACCCCTGCGGGATCAGTTGTTTGAAGCGGTCACAGCTAATCGGTGGGGATGCTGGGAGTTGGACCCCTGGCCATCTGATATTGATGACTTGTCCTCAGGATTAGGTGATCAATATTAAACCCAGAAATCCCTTTAATTAGACTATAAAAACTGTAATCAGAGCTTCTGCTTTTAACTTCCTTTCAGCAAAAGAATTCAAAATTACAATCTAAAATAAGACTCTTAAATAGAAAAAAAACCTACAAGGTTGTCCAAAAGCGGAATCACCAATTGCTCAAATGAAGCGATGTCCACGGCATACTGGCCAACTCTGTATTTACTGCTCTCATTGCTCCCACTAAAAGAGGAGAACACGAATCATAATCTGCCGTACAAAGCAAATGTCAGAACTCATTTTAAAGAGGACCTTTCATGTTTTTTTTTAGTTTAGATAAATACCTTTATTTGCGGGGTCCCCCCCCCCCTCCCCGCTGATGCTGCCACCCTGCCTGTTTTTTTCAAATATCGCTCCTACGCCCCGCCGTGCCCCCCTGCAGTTTTCCCGCTCAGTATGTTAATACTGAGCATCGGTACAGGGAGGAGGAGACACCAGGGTTTCTCAATGGGCGTCTTCTCCTCCCTGTACCGATGCTCAGTAGTAACATACTGAGCGGGAAAACTGCAGGGGGGCACGGCGGGGCGTAGGAGCGATATTTGAAAAAAACAGGCAGGGTGGCAGCATCAGCGGGGGGACCCCGAAAATGAAAGGTGTTTATCTAACCAAAAAAAAAACATAAAAGGTCCTCTTCAAACGGCTTGTAAAGGGCAAATGTACTTTTTCTTGACATATAAAATAAATATGACAAGTACTGGTGGGACAACAGTCCCCTTTAAGACCCTCTCAAAAGCTTGGCTCCCATTCTGGACTTGAGTTCTTTTCGTACAGGGATAGCTGTTCGACTGAATGGCCGCCATGTAATACCACCTTTTCTGTGCGGCGGCTGTGGAGGGGAAATGCCTGGCAGGCAGTCGATTACCGCTGCGGAGACTGGGATCTGTGGAGATCAGCTGATCGATGTGGTGGCAGCAATCTGAAAGGGTTTGTGCCTGGATAAAATGAGCACCATATGGACCTGTGGCAAGCAATTATTTTTTTTACCTGCGCCATTTTGAAATTGTCTTGATCCTATTGGTAGATTTAAAAAAAATAATAATCTGTAAATTGGAACACAGAAAGGTTCCTCTGTCTATAGTTATCGTACCTAATTCTTGCCAGTTTTCCTCGATTTCCAGACATGGTAACAACATCGAATCCGACTCTTCTAGGCCCCTGCCTGACTTCTTCTGTGTAAAATCCATCCACAGGAACGCCTGAGGACGTCAGCACTTCAGAGACTTTTTGAATTAAAGTTGTCTTTCCAATACCTTTACAAAAACAAAAGTCAAAATATACACATCGCTCCATCTCGAAGAAAAGCAACCCGAGTAATCATCTGCAGTATCCGCTGCACCTAAGTGGGAAAAACACGCATTTTCACATACATGTACGTGGGGGAATTGTGGTCTCTTGCCGCATCCCCACGTGCATGTACGTGATCTAATCGGGCGGGAGCAGTTGGCTCCCTCTCTGACCCCATCCGCCCCCGGCGCTGCTCTGACAGGGGGCCGATGGTTGCTATGGCAGCCCCAATGCCTTGCACAGGCACTGGAGCCTGCCAGCTACGGAAGCCTAGGGGGATCCAGCCCCGCAGGCTGGGTGTTCTAGGCAACTGTCAATGTCTTACACTGATAGTTAAAGGATAACTGTCATATTTTCATCAAAAATCTATTTTAGCATATGTTACTGCTGCAGCAGCATTATGCATAAAGCAATCTTTAGTTTCTTCACTTACCACTGTTTTTCTTGAGTTTTCCCCTTAGTTACGGCTGTTTTGAATCCTACATTATGAGGATCTTCTCAAGATGGCTCCTCTGCCAGTTCTCTGAGGTCAAAACAGCATGTATTGTACTGCACTGACACAGGGATCAAACCCTGAAAAGTCGAAGTCCCACAGTGGGACAATAAAACAGTAAAAAAAAAAAATTAAAAAAAATTGAAAAAAGTATTTTTCAATAATAAAAAAATTCAAGTTTCAAGTAAAAAACAAAACACTCATCATGTACAACAATAATAATAATAATAATAAAAAAAACATATTCGGTATTGCCGCGTCCGTAACGACATGATTTACTCCGTCAGGTGAATGCCGTTAAAAAAAAAAAAAAAAAACTGCGCCAAAATATATATTGTCACCTTGCCTCACGAAAAGCGTAATAGTGAGTGATCAAAAAGTCATATACACCCAAAAATACTAGTGGAACCATCACATCCCGCAAAAAATTATCCCACATAAGACAATTGCCATAAAAAAAAGGCTTTCAGAAAATGGCAACACAAAGACAAATTTTCTATTTTCAAAAATGCTAATATGTAAGCCTCACAAAGTGACTTCACACCTGAACTGGTCCTGAAAAAGTGGGTTTTAGAAATTTTCTGAAAAATGTACAGATTTGCTTCTAAACTTCTAAGCCTTCTAACGTCTCCAAAAAATAAAATGGCATTCACAAAATGAAAAATGATCCAAACATTAAGTAGACATATGGGGGATGTATTGGTAAATTTTGCATTTTTTCTATAAATAAAAAATACTTTTTTTTAATTTAATTTTACCACTGTCATGAAGTACAATACGTGACGAGAAAACAATCTCAGAATGGCCTGGATAAGTAGAAGAGTTTTAAAGTTGCCACCACATAAAGTGACGTCAGATTTGCAAAAAAATGGCCTGATCCTTAAGGTGAAAAATGGCAGGGTCCTGAAGGCGTTAATGGCATAGCCACATGTAGCATAAATTCTGTGGAACTGCGTGTGGATAATCAGCAGCTTTTACATTAGCATCGAAGTAGACAAGACCTACAAATGTTCTTCCATGCACTGCGGACAAGATTGTAATATTGTAAAATCCGCACATAACGTGGCATGCAGGATGGACTTTATATGTATAATATCAATTGATGTCTGGGGGGGGGGGGGGGTCTACAGCATTAGCGATAACATTAGCTGCAAATCCCAGTATTTTTGCACCTCAAATCGCGGCAAATTCGTACTATTTGGTTTGGATTTTTTCACTGTGGATTTTACACTGGACCCGACACAGATGGCCGTACCCCAACAGCTATCAGAAGCAGAGTATGGAAGCTGGAGTCGTTTTTTCGCCAAGCGTCCGGACTGCCATAAATGCTTCTAACTGATGACGAGTCACACGTCTCCTCATAAATTACACGAATCTTACGACAGCGCAAGGAGGAAAAGCCGGTCTTAGTAATTGTGTCCCAGTGTTTTAAAAGGAAAACCAGTGCATTCACGAGACCGTATTTTCAGACTGTGTCCGATCCGTGCGGATTGCACGTGGACCCGTTCATTTGTATGGGGCCTCAAAAAACACAGCCAGCACATGATTATCATCCGTGTGCTGCGTGCATCAAGTTATCGGACAGGTCCTATTCTTCTCCATTTTGAGGACAAGAATAGGCATTTTTCAACAGGGCCCACGAAAAACACATCCGTAGTACTTTGTAGATCTGCAAAAACTACAAAACGGATACGCTCGTGTGAATGTGCCCTTCGGGTACATTCGAATGAACGCATTTATGGCTCCACATCAATTTCACAATTTTTCCAAACAGATGCAGACCCATTTACAGTCAGGTCCATAAATATTGGGACATGGACACAATTGTAACATTTTTGGCTCTATACACCACCACAATGGATTTAAAATGAAACAAACTAGATGTGCTTTACCTGCAGACTGTCAGCTTTAATTTGAGGGTATTTACATCCAAATCAGGTGAACGGTGCAGAAATTACAGCAGTTTGCATATGTGCCTCCCACTTGTTAAGGGACCAAAAGTAATGGGACAATTGGCTTCTCGGCTGTTCCATGGCCAGGTGTCTGTTATTCCCTCATTATCCCAATTACAATGAGCAGATAAAAGGTCCAGAGTTCATTTCCAGTCTGCTATTTGCATTTGGAATCTGTTGCTGTCAACTCTCAAGATGACATCCAAAGATCTGTCACTATCAGTGAAGCAAGCCATCATTAGGCTGAAAAAACACAACAAACCCATCAGAAAGATAGCAAAAACATTAGGCGCAGCCAAAACAACTGTTTGGAACATTCTTAAAAAGAAGGAACGCACCGGTGAGATCAGCAACACCAAAAGACCCGGAAGACCACGGAAAATAACTGTGGTGGATGACGAAGAATTCTTTCCCCGGTGAAGAAAAACACCCTTCACAACAGTTGGCCAGATCAAGAACACTCTCCAGGTGGTAGGTGTATGTGTGTCAAAGCCAACAATCAAGAGAAGACTTCACCAGAGTGAATACAGAGGGTTCACCACAAGATGTAAACCATTGGTGAGCCTCAAAAACAAGAAGGCCAGATTAGAGTTTGCCAAACGACATCTAAAAAAGCCTTCACAGTTCTGGAACAACATCCTATGGACAGATGAGACCAAGATCAACTTGTACCAGAGTGATGGGAAGAGAAGAGTATGGAGAAGGAAAGGAGCTGCTCATGATCCTAAGCATACCACCTCATCAGTGAAGCATGGTGGTGGTAGTGTCATGGCGTGGGCATGTATGGCTGCTAATGGAACTGCTTCTCTTGTATTTATTGATGATGTGACTGCTGACAAAAGCAGCAGGATGAATTCTGAAGTGTTTCGGGCAATATTATCTGCTCATATTCAGCCAAATGCTTCAGAACTCATTGGACGGCGCTTCACAGTGCAGATGGACAATGACCCAAAGCATACTGCAAAGGCAACCAAAGAGTTTTTTTAAGGGAAAGAAGTGTAATGTTATGCAATGGCCAAGTCAATCACCGGACCTGAATCCGATTGAGCATGCATTTCACTTGCTGAAGACAAAACTGAAGGGAAAATGCCCCAAGAACAAGCAGGAACTGAAGACAGTTGCAGTAGAGGCCTGGCAGAGCATCATCAGGGATGAAACCCAGCGTCTGGTGATGTCTATGCGTTCCAGACTTCATGCTGTAATTGACTGCAAAGGATTTGCAACCAAGTATTACAAAAGTGAAAGTTTGATTTATGATTATTATTCTGTCCCATTACTTTTGGTCCCTTAACAAGTGGGAGGCACATATGCAAACTGTTGTAATTCCTGCACCGTTCACCTGATTTGGATGTAAATACCCACAAATTACAGCTGACAGTCTGCAGGTAAAGCACATCTTGTTCGTTTCATTTCAAATCCATTGTGGTGGTGTATAGAGCCAAAAATGTTAGAATTGTGTCCATGTCCCAATATTTATGGACCTGACTGTATTTCAGTGGGCCCGCAAAAGATGGTCCGCATCGGTACTTCCTTTCCTCGGCCCCGCAAAAAAGATGTCCTATTCTTGTCGCCTAAAGAATAGGAATTTTTAATCACACGCACACAGTAGGTGTCCGTGTTGTGAACGATACCTTACACCATGGATTCCAATGATGTGCAATCCTGATTCTGCAGGTCTTTCTGTTTTGAAAAGAGCCCAGAGAGGATCTCAACTGTAAGTAGGCCAACCATGACAAATGTGTTGTCCAGCAAGGCATTTAACCCCTTAGTGACCAGCCTGTTTTGTGCCTTACTGACCAAGCGTTTTTCTTCCTTTTTTCATCGTCGCGTTCCAAGAGCTATAACTTTTTTATTTTTCCGTCTATATAGCTTTATAAAGGCTTGTTTCTCGCGGGACCAGTTGTAGTTTTTAATGGCGCCATTTTGGGGGTACATAACTTTCTGATTAACTTTTATTAACTCTTTCTGGGAGGGAGATGGAAAAAACTGAAATGCTGCCATGCGTGTTAAAGTTATACATTTTACGCCGTTCATTTTACGGTATAAATAACATAATATCTTTATTCTCTGGGTCAGTACGATTATAGCGATACCAAATACGTATAGTTTTTTTTTAGGTTTTACAATTTTTTTTGCAATGAAACCCCTTTTTTAAAAGAAATTATTTTTCTTTCTATGGAGTTGCGTGAGGGCTTGATTTTTGCAGGACGACTTGCATCTTTCATTGGTATAATTTTGGAGTAAATGGCACTTTTTGATCACTTGTTATTATGTTTTTTTTTTTACGGCGTTCACCATAGGGGATAATTTATGTGATATTTATGTAGTACGGGTCGTTACGGACACAGCAATACCAAATATACGGAGGAGATTTTTTTTTTTTTGCTATTTTTTTCATTGAAAAGCGTATTTTTTTTTTAATGGATTTTTTTACCACTTAATAGTCCCACAAGGGGACTATAATAGACAGTATTTTGATTGCTTTTAAAATGCAATGCATTATCCCTATAATGCATTGCATTTTAATAGCAATGCTATTTTCACATTGACCAGCAGGCGTCGCCAGAGAGGCATCGCCAAAAAAATGTTAAATCCCTTTCTCTGTATAGCCCTGAGATTCTCTAGTAGAAGGCTCTGTATTTTTGCTGTTTCCATCAGGCAGCTCAGCTGATGGCACCAGATCCTGAGAACGGTTGTCTGCCCCATTTATTCTCTAGGGGAATGCCGGAGAGGGAGCAGAGGACACCCCCTATTAGAATTAGTTAAAAACTGTGCACCTCCATGCGTGGAGGGGTAAAGAGAATGTTACATAACTGCAATGCCACAATCAAGATTTACGCCTTTCTGTTACTTTTTTCTTCCTTTTTTTTTTAAATAACTTCATTTTTTCAATCCCTTCTCTATATGGAAAAATGCATTTCACACTCGTGAAGAAAAAAATACCACATAAAAATCACATTTTTAAAAGAACTTGTAGGAAGTACAGTACAGACCAAAAGTTTGGACACACCTTCTGATTCAAATAGTTTTCTTTATTTTCATGACTATGAAAATTGTAGATTCACACTGAAGGCATCAAAACTATGAATTAACACATGTGGAATTATATACATAACAAACAAGTGTGAAACAACTGAAAATATGTCATATTCTAGGTTCTTCAAAGTAGCCACCTTTTGCTTTGATTACTGCTTTGCACACTCTTGGCATTCTCTTGATGAGCTTCAAGAGGTAGTCCCCTGAAATGGTTTTCACTTCACAGGTGTGCCCTGTCAGGTTTAATCAGTGGCATTGAGGAGAAGTCAGGTGGATACACAGCTGATAGTCCTACTGAATAGACTGTTAGAATTTGTATTATGGCAAGAAAAAAGCAGCTAAGTAAAGAAAAACGAGTGGCCATCATTACTTTAAGAAATGAAGGTCAGTCAGTCAGCCGAAAAATTGGGAAAACTTTGAAAGTAAGGGCTATTTGACCATGGAGGAGAGTGATGGGGTGCTGCGCCAGATGACCTGGCCTCCACAGTCACCGGACCTGAACCCAATCGAGATGGTTTGGGGTGAGCTGGACCGCAGAGTGAAGGCAAAAGGGCCAACAAGTGCTAAGCATCTCTGGGAACTCCTTCAAGACTGTTGGAAGACCATTTCAGGGGACTACCTCTTGAAGCTCATCAAGAGAATGCCAAGAGTGTGCAAAGCAGTAATCAAAGCAAAAGGTGGCTACTTTGAAGAACCTAGAATATGACATATTTTCAGTTGTTTCACACTTGTTTGTTATGTATATAATTCCACATGTGTTAATTCATAGTTTTGATGCCTTCATAGTCATGAAAATAAAGAAAACTCTTTGAATGAGAAGGTGTGTCCAAACTTTTGGTCTGTACTGTATATAAACCCCACCACACTGCCCACACCCTGGCAAATGTAAACTATATATCCTCTATACAGTGGTGTATCTTGGTTTTGTGTTGCCCTAGGCAAGACTAAACTCGGGCACCCCCCTAATATAAATTTGACCCACCCCTTCCTGTCAAGGCCAAACCCCTTCCTCTCTAAACCCCACCCCTTCCTATGTGCCATCCACAGATCCCCCCTAAACAGTGCCATCCACAGATCCCCCTCCCCTAAACAGTGCCATCCACAGATCCCCCTCCCCTAAACAGTGCCATCCACAGATCCCCCTCCCCTAAACAGTGCCATCCACAGATCCCCCTCCCCTAAACAGTGCCATCCACAGATCCCCCTCCCCTAAACATTGCCATCCACAGATCCCCCTCCCCTAAACATTGCCATCCACAGATCCCCCTCCCCTAAACAGTGCCATCCACAGATCCCCCTCCCCTAAACAGTGCCATCCACAGATCCCCCTCCCCTAAACAGTGCCATCCACAGATCCCCCTCCCCTAAACAGTGCCATCCACAGATCCCCTCCCCTAAACAGTGCCATCCACAGATCCCCCTCCCCTAAACAGTGCCATCCACAGATCCCCCACCCCTAAACAGTGCCATCCACAGATCCCCCTCCCCTAAACAGTGCCATCCACAGATCCCCCTCCCCTAAACAGTGCCATCCACAGATCCCCCTCCCCTAAACAGTGCCATCCACAGATCCCCCTCCCCTAAACAGTGCCATCCACAGATCCCCCTCCCCTAAACAGTGCCATCCACAGATCCCCCTTCCCTAAACAGTGCCATCCACAGATCTCCCTCCCCTAAACAGTGCCATCCACAGATCTCCCTCCCCTAAACAGTGCCATCCACAGATCTCCCTCCCCTAAACAGTGCCATCCACAGATCCCCCTCCCCGCCGCTCACAGGAGTACATTTATAAACTGTTATCGGTAACTTTAACTTTAATCATTACTGATCTCTTTACTTGGATACCTTACTCTGTCTTAGCTCCGGTAACAGCAGGCAGTGCGGGCAGGTGCGCCTGCGCCGCCTAGTGGGAGGAGCAGGCGCGTGACGTCAGTGAGTGAGCGCCGCCCTCCCGCACTGCCTGCTGTTACCGGAGCTAAGACAGAGTAAGGTATCCAAGTAAAGAGATCAGTAATGATTAAAGTTAAAGTTACCGATAACAGTTTATAAATGTACTCCTGTGAGCGGTGGGGCCCTGTATATTCTAACCCCCAGGCAAGCGTCCCCGTCACCATGGGAACGCCTGGGGGTTAGAATATACCATCGGATCTTCTGAGTATACCGGCATATAAGACGGATGGGACAAGGGGCAAACAAGGCATTTTGCCGCCCCATTGGCAAGTGCCGCCCTAGGCAAATGCCTTGTTTGCCTCGTGATAGATACGCCACTGCCTCTATATCAAAATGACCATAACAAAAAGTGGACATTATTCTAAAATAGTTGTATTTTGTGCTATTAAAAAGTGGGAAAAAATAAAAATTAAAAAAAAATTGCTTAGATTTTTTTACACTTTCACCATGTATCACTGAAAACCACTTTAAAATAAAGGTGTTGTCTGAGATAAATACAAATTCTTGCAATGCTCCCGAAATGTTGCAACATTTAAAATAAATTATCGCTGTATTCTGTGTTTTTTTTGCTGAGGACAGATTGCCTGCAGCAGTATAGTACTGAGGACAGATTGCCTGCAGCAGTATAGTACTGAGGACAGTGATTGCCTGCAGCAGTATAGTACTGAGGACAGTGATCGCCTGCAGCAGTATAGTACTGAGGACAGTGATCGCCTGCAGCAGTATACCACCGAGGACAATGATCGCCTGCAGCAGTATAGTACTGAGGACAGTGATCGCCTGCAGCAGTATAGTACTGAGGACAGTGATCGCCTGCAGCAGTATAGTACTGAGGACAGTGATCGCCCGCAGCAGTATAGTACGGAGGACAGTGATCGCCTGCAGCAGTATAGTACTGAGAACTGTGTGATCGCCTGCAGCAGTATAGTACTGAGGACAGTGATCGCCTGCAGCAGTATAGTACTGAGGACAGTGATCGCCTGCAGCAGTATAGTACTGAGAACTGTGTGATCGCCTGCAGCAGTATAGTACTGAGGACAGTGATCGCCTGCAGCAGTATAGTACTGAGGACAGTGATCGCCTGCAGCAGTATAGTACTGAGGACAGTGATCGCCTGCAGCAGTATAGTACTGAGGACAGTGATTGCCTGCAGCAGTATAGTACTGAGGACAGTGATCGCCTGCAGCAGTATAGTACTGAGGACAGTGATTGCCTGGAACAGTATAGTACTGAGGACAGTGATCGCCTGCAGCAGTATAGTACTGAGGACAGTGATCGCCTGCAGCAGTATAGTACTGAGGACAGTGATAGTCTGCAGCAGTATAGTACTGAGGACAGTGATTGCCTGCAGCAGTATAGTACTGAGGACAGTGATCGCCTGCAGCAGTATAGTACTGAGGACAGTGATCGCCTGCAGCAGTATAGTACTGAGAACTGTGTGATAGTCTGCAGCAGTATAGTACTGAGAACTGTGTGATAGTCTGCAGCAGTATAGTAATGAGGACAGCGATTGCCTGTGAAGGGTGGGGGGTGTTTCTGTGAATAAACCAAATGTTCTAGCTACAAGGCCAAGGTAAGCAGCTCCCTCGCTCCCCTTATCAGAGTTTGATGTCCAAGAAAGTTTTGTTTTCTCAGGGATGTACTGCTGAAGAATGTCAACTTTGAGATAAGATGCTGCAGAAACTTTTTTACTATTAGAATTCTGTTAGTATAGTGCGGAAGTATTGCCTTTTATATATAACGAATGAAATCATTAGTTTCGATTTGCACCCCCTTGGTGGTGGGCCGGATTTGTCTGTGATTATCTGTGGTGTTATATAGATGTAGACGTATGTGGAATAAAGGAGAGGATCTGAGTCAGCAGTGTGTCGGTGTCAGCTCCCTGAGCGCTCATAAAGAAAACTACAACTGGGACCCCGACAATCATAGAGGTGGGGGTTTTGCCCCAACACCTGCAGCGGCGTCATGCTGTATACCTGCATCGTGTACAGAGCAGGAGAAAGGGGAGGATTTGTATTTTGTACAGCGTTTACACGCATTGCGAGCAGTATTTTGGTGGCCGTGGCCAGTGTGCGATGTAATAAACTACAGAGCCGTGTCACTGCTGGGAAATGTCGTCATGGTGGTCTGGGCCAGAAGGGAAAATCACCTGGAATTACAGGACAGATCACCTGACCAGTAGGTGTGTGTACGGCGGTGACTATTCGTCATGTCAGGGCAGTATTACAATTGGAGGTAGGTGTGCCATATGTACTTATTATGGGGCAGATTATTTGGGGGAGGGGGGGGACTATCTCCAAGGTGATTGAGTATCCTGCCCTTATATTACCAGCAGCATTATCACTCCCATCCTCCTGACTGACGCCCGAAAGGACTAAGTGACTACAGCAGGTATGACGTCATCACATCACCTGGAGGTCCGGTCAGAAACACGTGCTTGTGCATGGCTTCACACAGGCCAGGTACTGTATGAGTGACGTCACAGCCGCGGGCACCGCCTGTCCACGCGCTCCTGTCTGGCCTGGAGCTGCTGCTTCATGACCGTGATGACGCCACGGGAAGGGGCGGGGCCTGTCAGACGATTGGGGCGTGTCTCTCGGGTGAAGGGGCGGGGTCTGATAGGCGATTGGGGCGTGCCTCTCGGGTGAAGGGGCGGGGTCTCCTAGGATAAGGAAAGAGCTGCTCGCGTGTGTGCCAGGGGAGAGAGAAGAGTGGTATAAGGTAATGTGTAAGCGCCATGCGCCGTAAGGACCTTCTGACGTCACAACAGGGTAGGTGGAGGAGTGATGGTTTTACATGGGACTTTTTTTTTTTTTTATCACTTTTTAGTCCATTTTTTGGAGGTGAAGCAATGGAAAAAAGGCGAATCAGCCGTTTTGATGTATTTTTCCGTTACGTGGTATGGGATAAATATTTTAATGAGCATTTCACGGTGTTCCTATGGAGCCCTGCCATAGGGTCCTTATAGGAACATAGCTGCGGCAGCCCCGTTCCTCCTGAATGGTCTGAGGTAATGATTGGCTCCTCCGATCGGCTGTTTTCCTTATTACGTTCAGATAGTCACTGATCAGTTACATGGGAGGGATGTAAATGTTAGTGGCTGTAGGACCTTTGATGATGTCACAGTCATGTGATCAGTTACATGGGAGGGATGTAAATGTTAGTGGCTGTAGGACCTTTGATGATGTCACAGTCATGTGATCAGTTACATGGGAGGGATGTAAACGTTAGTGGCTGTAGGACCTTTGATGATGTCACAGTCATGTGATCAGTTACATGGGAGGGATGTAAATGTTAGTGGCTGTAGGACCTTTGATGATGTCACAGTCATGTGATCAGTTACATGGGAGGGATGTAAATGTTAGTGGCTGTAGGACCTTTGATGATGTCATGTGATCGGTTACATGGGAGGGATGTACATGTTAGCGGCTGTAGGACCTTTGATGATGTCACAGTCATGTGATCGGTTACATGGGAGGGATGTAAATGTTACTGTCTGTAGGACCTTTGATGATGTCACCGTCATGTGATCAGAAATATAAATGTTGGTAGCTGTAGGACCTTTGATGTCAGTCATGTGATCAGTTATATCAGACACGACCATTACAGGACTGTGCTTTACGTGTGCATCCAGGAGGAGAGAAGGCTGAGGGTTTACACGGAGGACTGTATGGTAAAGAATATTTAAGTTTATAGTTTTGGAAAAAAAAAAATACAAAAGTCTATTTTTTATTTATTTTTATTTATTCAAATTAATTTTGTAATCTTATAGCGTTCCCCTAAAATTCCATTCTATTTGATATATTGCACGTCTATCAGAGCAAGCCTTGGGACAGGGATGGCTGGTCTTTCAAAAGGGAACATTTTCTATGTTTTTTACATGATTTGTATAAAATTTTTACTCATGTTTTTAGTTTATAAGTCGTTCCCTCAAAAAAAACTACAGTCTTGCAAAATATTATTTTGGAGGACGTGGGGGAGAAGAGGAAGCAACGAGCTGATGTGTGGAGAAAGATGCATTTTTCTCTGATAAGATATATTACAAAGTTTCTTACATTCAGCTCTACTATTGACTTAAGTGTAGTTGTGTGAAAAGTTTGACCATTTAAAGTGTAACAGTCATTCATTTTATTTCTTTTTGTAATGTGTAGAGGCAGTGATACTGACCATTTTTGTAATATGCTTTAATTACTGAAATCGTACATTTCTATTAGAAAAATTGCTCTAAAGTGACGCCGACCCCCCCCTTCTGTTTACTCAAATGTGGAGACACGCTCAACATTGGCTGAAGATAGGGGCGTTGCCAAGGCGCAAAATGGGCCACTTCATAGCTATTTTTCTAATAGAAATGTACAATTTTAGTAATTAAAGTATATTACAAAAATGGTCGGTATCACTGCCCCTACTACTGGAGCTCTGTCTTCTAATTTAGAAATACACAAGGTGAAGGTAAATGGTAGAGAGTGGTAAGGAGCTTCCTGAAGGGCAGATCAGGGCTGGAAACATTTCCACTAATGTCTTTGGAGGATTATGCTAATACTTCAGGGTAAAGGGATATGAGAGAGATCATCTTCCAGGCCGCTATGTCTGCTGTATGTGGGACGCTGCCATGTGTCCTGTGTCACAGTATTTACACATATAGCAGGGGTGGCCGACTGGCTGATGTATCATTTCATGATCAACAGTCTGATATATGTAGGACACCTCAATAGCTAAGTCATCTCCATTGTGCTCTATCTTTGGCCCTTAATAATTCCCAATTCCTGAAACTCTTTACTTCATGAGATGTTCTTCCAATGTGATTTTGCTCTCAATCCTTCCTATTTCCTTCACGTTCCTTAGCTACAGGACTCTTTCCATCAATGACCCACCAAGGATGGAGAAGGACAGAGACCACATGGCTGGAAGGATATTGGACCTCACCCTGGAGATCATCTCCTTGATAACTGGAGAGGTGAGAGTCTCACATGACATCTCTCTTATCTCTAGTAATAAACCAGGAAAATGTCTGGAAAGGTGAAGGATTCTTAGAATCTTTGTAGTGATCGGCGTCTCCCCATACACAGGATTACACAGTAGTGAAGAAGTCGTCTGGTGAGTGTGTGACACCCCGAGTGTCAGGAGGATGGAGCAGGACCCAGAGCCCCATTACCAAGCCTCCACCTCATTCCCTGATACATGAGAAGAAGATCCTAGAACTTACCACCAGGATCACTGAGCTGCTGAGCGGAGAGGTGAGCGCTGCTGGGAATGCTGGGACATTATACAATAACGCCAAGGGAGGGGTCTGGTAAAGACTGTTGTGGTGATAGAGGTATCCAAATATCCAAACTATTGTTAGGAGTAGGCAACCCCTCCCTTTACATTGGGTCATCACCTCGTCCATGTTCCCTCTCCAAAGCCAGGTCAGGAGATTGTAGCCATAAAATCAGTAAGATGGAGCAACTTCAGAGACCCCTAAATATGAAGATGGCATGAGGTTCATATACAAAACTTTACACAGACCAGAACCGATAGAGGGGTCAGGAAAAGGCTAGTGTCCGCTCCAGCCGAGGTCACACATGAAACCCCCTATCTTGAAATATACATCAAAGAAATACGTGGCCTAATCCATATTTGGTCCACTTGCTTCCTCTTAAGAACTCAGGCCATGGATATGCTTTCATGGTATCAAAATCAAATAGATCCCAGCTCAGTAACGGGGAGAAATTGGATAACTCCAGCCATCCTGCCATTACCTCCGCCATGTTTGTTACGCACTTGTGCGGGACATTAGGACGGAGTGGATGTAGGTAATCCGAACAGATATTGCAATACAAATATTTCCCTTACGCCCATGACCGCACCCTTGAGAGACCGCCTACATCCAGGACAGGAAACAAGAACTTTCGTGGAGAGCTCTTAAGGAGGGGCCCTGCCCCTATACCACCAGTTCCTGTTTCCTGTCCTATGGATAGGACGATATTTTGTGGAGAGCAAGATTTAGGCTGCAGGAGCCCCTGAAGACCCTCTTGATAGGGGTTACCTGGTTCGGCGTAAGTCTCCACTAGGAGCCACCTGCAAAGTCTGGGGTCTTCCTTCTGGGTCCTAGATACATCATCGGGCCGGTGTTCCTGGGCAGTCCCAGCATTACCGTGAGGTGATGCTGACATGCCGAATCTTCCTGGCGGTGTTTAAGAAGTCAGGGGCCTTTCTCTGCCTGCCTCCCTGCCTGGGAAACTTAGAGAGGCGGGGGGAGAGTTTTGTTCCACGTGCCCTGTGCATGAACCGGTAGTTGCGCAACTTATGGTATTTGGAACGCAAGCGGTGAGCGTTCCGGAAGTGGGGAGGGACTTCTCCTACTGAGGCCGCATTGGAGCATCGGCAGGGACCCGACCTAGGGTATTTAAAACCCTTTAGCGCGTGGTTAGAAAGAACCCAGCCAGCCTATAAGCATTGGTGGATCTCTTATGGAAGACGATCTATCCCTGTCTGCTATAATGGAGGAGGAGAGTAGTCAGCGCGCCGACGTCCAGAAGGGTCATGACGCCAGACCCATACTACTGGTGGGGTATGGGGGTCAATCCCCAACTTCTATTTTCCTCTGTCAGGTTCTAATAGGGCTTGTTCTCTTATTTTTTTAATTTTAGAGTGTCAAAGAGGGCCCTAGGAAAGCTACCACAAAGACCAGAGGGAAAGCGTGTTCTGTATGCAAGAAAAAGCTCGCCCCTTCCTGGTCTAAGTTATTATGTCTGCATTGTGTGGATAAGGTGGTAGAAGAGGAATCCCCATCTCTGCTTCAGAGTATTAAGGATATTGTCAAATCCGAAGTTTCTGATTCAATAAAAATGTTTAAGAAGAGTCTCCCTTCCTCAGCCTCATGCAAACTGAGTCACTCTGCCATGGTATCTGATTCAGGTTCTTCAGACGAGAACGAGCATGGAGAAATCTTAGAAGTTTCAAACTCTTCTTCTGATGAAGAAACCACGGGTAGACCTTTATTTTTTCCCTGAGGATACGAAATCTCTGCTGAAGGCTATTGTGAAAGTGGATGAATGTAGAGAACAAAAGTCTGTCCAAGATATAATGTTTGGTGATCTGGGGCACAAAAGATCAAGAATGTTTCCATTAAATGAAAACATAAAAAAATTTATTCAGAAAGGATGGAAAAAACCTGACGACATTTTTTTATTCCCAAAAATGTGAAAAGAAAATACCCCTTTGAGGAGGCTGAGTCCTCCTGCTGGGACAGGCCTCCTAAATTTGCCATTTGAAGATCTTGGCACCTTAAAAGATCCTGTGGATAGACGAGCAGAAGTTTACCTTTAAAAAGGTATGGGAGGCCTCTACCCAGGCATTTTAACCGAATATTGCCACCACTTCTACTGCCAGATCGTTAAAGTTATGGCTACAAGAACTGGAGTCCCATTACCAGAGTAAAACCTCCAGAAACCAATTACTAGCAGTGTTCCCCACCATCCTTAACCCCTTAAGGACTCAGCCCTATTTCACCTTAAGGACTTGGCCATTTTTTGCAAATCTGACCAGTGTCACTTTAAGTGCTCATAACTTTAAAACGCATTGACTTATCCAGGCCGTTCTGAGATTGTTTTTTCGTCACATATTGTACTTCATGACACTGCTAAAATTGGGTCAAAAAAGTTAATTTTTTTGCATAAAAAAATACCATATTTAACAAAAATTTAGAAAAATTAGCAAATTTCAAACTTTCAGTTTCTCTACTTCAGTAATACATAGTAATACCCCCAAAAATTGTGATTACTTTACATTCCCCATATGTCTACTTCATGTTTGTAGCACTTTGGGAATGATATTTTATTTTTTGGGGATGTTACAAGGCTTAGAAGTTTAGAAGCAAATCTTGAAATTTTTCAGAAATTTACAAAAACCCAATTTTTAGGGACCACTACAGGTCTGAAGTCACTTTGCGAGGCTTACATAATAGAAACCGCCCAAAAATGACCCCATTCTATAAACTACACCCCTCAAGGTATTCAAAACTGATTTTACAAACTTCGTTAACACTTTAGGTGTTGCACAAGAGTTATTGGCAAATGGGGATGAAATTTGCGAATTTCTTTTTTTTGCCTAATTTTCGATTTTAACCCATTTTTTCCACTAACAAAGCAAGGGTGAACAGCCAAACAAGACTGTATCTTTATTGCCCTGACTCTGCCGTTTACAGAAACACCCCATATGTGGCTGT
The DNA here is from genome assembly GCF_905171765.1 of Bufo bufo. NCBI lineage: Eukaryota > Metazoa > Chordata > Amphibia > Anura > Bufonidae > Bufo > Bufo bufo. Next base: position 612,268,483 of record NC_053392.1, read on the forward strand.
AACCTCTGTACGGCCACACAGTGGGGCGTAGAGTGAAAGGTGCGCCATATGGTTTTTGGAAGCCAGATTTTGCTGGACTGGTTTTTTGACACCATGTCCCATTTGAAACCCCCCTGATGCACCCCTAGAGTAGAAACTCCATAAAAGTGACCCCATCTAAGAAACTACACCCCTCAAGGTATTCAAAACAGATTTTACAAACTTTGTTAACCCTTTAGGTGTTGCACAAGATTTAATGGAAAATAGAGATACAATTTCAAAATTTCACTTTTTTGGCAGATTTTCCATTTTAATATTTTTTTTCCAGTTACAAAGCAAGGGTTAACAGCCAAACAAAACTCATTATTTATGGCCCTGATTCTGTAGTTTACAGAAACACCCCATATGTGGCCGTAAACTGCTGTACGGGCACACGGCAGGGCGCAGAAGGAAAGGAATGCCATACGGTTCTGGAAGGCAGATTTTGCTGGACTGTTTTTTTTTACACCATGTCCCATTTGAAGCCCCCCTGATGCACCCCTAGAGTAGAAACTCCAAAAAAAGACCCCATTTTAGAAACTACGGGATAGGGTGGCAGTTTTGTTGGTACTAGTTTAGGGTACATATGATTTTTGGTTGCTCTATATTACACTTTTTTGTGCGGCAAGGTAACAAGAAAAAAAAATTTTGGCACGTTTTTTTTTTTTGTTATTTACAACATTCATCTGACAGGTTAGATCATGTGGTAATTTTATAGAGCAGGTTGTCACGGACGCGGCGATACCTAATATGTATAGAATTTTTTTTATTTATGTAAGTTTTACACAATGATTTCATTTTTAAAACAAAAAAAATGTTTTAGTGTCTCCATAGTCTAAGAGCCATAGTTTTTTCAGTTTTTGGGCGATTATCTTAAGTAGGGTCTCATTTTTTGCGGGATGAGATGACGGTTTGAGTGGCACTATTTTGGGGTGCATATGACTTTTTGATCACTTGCTATTACACTTTTTGTGACGTAAGATGACAAAAAATTGCTTTTTTTACACCGTTTTTATTTTAATTTTTTTACGGTGGTCACCTGAGGGGTTAGGTCATGTGATATTTTTATAGAGCCGGTCGATACGGACGCGGCAATACCTAATATGTATACTTTTTATTAATTTATTTAAGTTTTACACAATGATTTCATTTTTGAAACCAAAAGAATCATGTTTTAGTGTTTCCATAGTCTAAGAGCCATAGTTTTTTCAGTTTTTGGGCGATTATCTTGGGTAGGGTATGATTTTTGCGGGATGAGATGACGGTTTGATTGGTACTATTTTGGCGTACATGCGACTTTTTTGATCACTTTTATTACCTTTTTTGGGAAGTAAGGTGGGCAAAATTTCAATTTCCTAATAGTTTTTATTTTTTTATTTTTATGGCGTTCACCGTGCGGGGAAAGTAACATGACCGTTTTATAGATCAGGTCGTTACGGACGCGGCGATACCAAACATGTGTAGGGAATTTTATTTTATTCATTTTTAATCAGTGATAAATGTGTTTTTGGATTTTTACTTTTTTTTCACTTTTTTTCACTTTTTTTTTGACCCAGACCCACTTGGTTCTTGAAGATCCAGTGGGTCTGATGTCTGTATAATACAGTACAGAACAATATATATTGTACAGTACTGTATTTTACTTACACTTTGTCTGAACAGATCTATGCCTTTAGCACAGATCTGTTCACAGCACCATGGACAGCAGGATGCCTGAGAGGCGTCCTGTTGCCATGGGAACCTTCCCCGTCTGCTCAGTAGTTGTCAGAACTTTGCAGACGGGGAAGGGTAAGCACAGGGCTGAGGGGGGCTGTCTGGGGGCTCTCTCCCTCTCCATCGGGGGGCTGCAAAAGCACAGCAGCCCCCCGATGGGAGAGGGAGGGAGCTCCCTCTTACGGACCGCTGTATGGAAAGGGTTAAACGGCTGACATCGCATCATCGATGTCAGCCGTTTATACCAGGGTGCCAGCAATGTGCTGGCACCCTGGTATACCCACTAGAGACCAACGATTATACAAGGGGAGGCGGGCGGGGGATCGCGATCCCGCCTGCCGCACCGCCCGCCTCCCGCACCGCCCCCAACTCCCCCCCCTGCACCACCCGCCGGCAAAAAATCATGCAGGGGTGCAGGGGGGGGTGTAAAATATATATTTTAGGGACACTAAAGCTTCTGATCCCCGCGGTCAGGACCCGCGGGGATCAGAAACTGCACAAAGCGCAGCAAACCGCAGGTCTGAATTGACCTGCGGTTTTCTGCGATCGCCGATGCGGGGGGGTCAAATGACCCCCCCCCCTGCATTGTTACGGGATGCCGGCTGAATGATTTCAGCCGAAATCCCGTTCCGATTAACCCCTGGGGCGCCGGAATACAGATTTCAAGTTATGACGTACCGGTACGTCATGGGTCCTTAAGGGGTTAAAGCAGTAGACTTAATCTCGGATGCTTCTGCGGATGCATTCAAATTAAATGCGAGGTCAGCAGCTCTATCTAATTCTGCCAGGAGAGCTATTTGGCTTAAGGGATGGTTTGGTGACATGGGTTCAAAGAATAAACTTTGTTCTATTCCGTGCCAGGGAGATTATCTCTTTGGACCGGTCTTGGATGACCTTTTAGAGAAGGCCTCTGATAACAAAAAGGGGTTTTCTGTCTCCAGACCTCCCAAAAGACAACAGTTTTTTCGTAGAAATATATATTTTTTTCAATAGAGACAAATGACAGAATTTTCGACAAGAAAACAGAAATAAGAAGGATAAAAGGATTTCTCTTTAATTCACAGTCCACTTCAGGGTCCAAAGTTGGTCAACAATGATTGTTTCTGTCCCGTGATTTTTTTTTTTCGGGCTTGGGAAAAAATCTCATCAAGCCTGTGGATTCTTGGTATTATAAAAGACTGGTTCCGTCTAGAGTTTCTCTCCCCCACCGGAAAGATTAAAGAGTACAAATCTTATGTAAAATTCTACGAGAAACCTAGCACTAAAACAATATGTTTTTTTCCCTTCTAGAGAAAAAGGTTCTAGACGGGTTTTTATTCGTCCCTTTTTCTTGTACCCAGACCAGAAGGAGCATTCAGAATGATCATAAACCTGAGCGACTTAAATCCGTTCCTAAGATACAAAAAATTCTGAATGGAATCTATACAGTCTGCAATAAAACATCTATTCAAAGACTGTGTCATGGCCACCATAGATATAAAAGGTGCCTATTACCCCATCCCAATTTATGCAGATTTCCAAAAATATCTCAGAGTGGCAGTTTCCATGGAAGGCCAAGTCCATCATCTACAATACAGAGCACTTCCGTTTGGAATATCTCAGGCCCCCAGACTCTTTACAAAGTTGATGGCAGAGGTTATGGCCCACATAAGGGAAGGAGACATTTTGGTTATTCCTTATTTGGATGATCTTCTAGTGGTGGCAGAATCAGAAAACCTTTTAACCTCTCATCTCCAAGAAGTATTGCAAATTTTGACAAAACTAGGATGGCAGATAAACTGGGGAAAGTCAAAACTGACCCCCTTCCCAAAGTTGTGTATTTTTAGGACGGATTCTGGACTCGGTAAACCTACGTTGTATCCTTCCTCAGCACAAGATATCCCGATTTAAGAGAAGATGTGCGGTCCCTGGTAGCCTCAAAAGATCGAACCATCAGACAGGGAATGGCAGTATTAGGCAGAATGATCTTCACATTTCCCGCAGTCAATTTGGCCCAGTTTCACTCCAGAACACTTCAATGGCAGATTCTAAGGATGTGGCAGGAATCACTATCCCCATTGAATGCCCCACTTCCTCTCACCCCTTAGGTGATACAATCCTTAATCGGGTGGCTGGATCCTTCAAATCTGTCTCAGGGCCTCCCTTGGGATCTACAGGAGCAGATAACCATCACCACAGACGCCAGTCCGACCGGGTGGGGCGCCTGTAGTCAGTGGGGCGTTCGACAGGGGGTATGGAGCTCAATAGAGAGTCAGGACTCCCAGAAGATCAGAGCTCAGAGCAGTTTTATTTGCCTTAAGAGAATTACCCATAATACAAGGAAGGGGAATAAAAATCTTCTCAGACAATGCCACAGTGGTATCCTACCTAAACCGTCAAAGAGGGACCAGATCAAAAAATCTTATGTCCTTAGCCGCAGAAATTTTTTCCCTGATTATTCCTTATGTTCCTTTTATCAAAGCAGTACATTTAAAGGGAACAGAAAACAAGCTGGAAGACTATCTAAGCAGACCAGGGAGAATGGTGTTTAAACCAAGAAGTCTTCAACCAGATAATTCAGCTCTGGGGCCATCCTCAAGTAGACCTATTCACAACCAGAGAAAACAAAAAATGCAACCTATTCTTTTCCCTAAAATCGGAAGACTCTCCAACAGACGCCTTCCCCCTTCCGTGGCCGAATCAGCTTCTGTACGCCTTCCCTCCGCTGAGGCTTCTTCTGAGAGTCTTACAAAAGCTGAGGCAGGAACAGATGAGTATCATTTTGATCGCCCCCTTCTAGCCAAGGAGAACATGGTTCACCTGGTTGAGAAAGCTTTCTTAACAGATCCTTGGATTCTTCCGGACAGGCAGGATCTGTTGTTTCAGGGTCCTGTCTTCCATCTAGAAGTGAGACACCTTCATCTAACAGCCTGGTATTTGAAAGGGAAATCCTAGAGCGCAGAGGTCTGTCTAAGGAAGTTGTATCTACCCTATTATCATGTAGAAAAAAAGTAACCTCTACCATTTACCTCAGAATATGGAAGACTTTCTTAAACTTCTCTAAAAACCCTGTAGATCCCTTCAGTTCTCCTCCTATGTCTAAAATATTAGATTTTTTACAAAGGGGTCTCGATAAGAACCTAAGACCTAGCACTCTAAAGGTACAAGTTTCTGCCCTTTAGTGCTTTTTTTGATTTCCCTATTGCCAATAAGCCTTGGATTAGGAGATTCTTTAAAGCAATTAGTAGGATTAAACCTGTGATCAGACCCTCAGTTCGTCCGTGGGATCTTAATCTAGTTTTGTCTAGAATGATGGAGCCTCCTTTTGAACCACTACAGGACTTGTCTATTAAAAATTTGTCGTTTAAAACCGTGTTTCTAGTGGCAATTACCTCTGCCAGGAGCGTGGGAGAGATTTCTACCGTTTCAGCCTCTCCTCCTTATACTAACATCTTGGAGGATCGAGCGCTCATTAAACCAGATCCTTCCTTCCTTTCTACCTAATGTGGTCTCACTGTTTCATAGAACCCAAGACATTGTTCTTCCATCCTTGTGTCAGCCCCCAAAGAATGAGAAAGAGAGGAGGCTCCATTGTCTAGACGTGAAAAGATGCCTGTCTGAATACTTGAAAGTCACTCACTAGTCAATGGAGAAAATCCTCCAGACTTTTTGTACAATTTGGTCTCAATGCTCCTTCTAGAACACTTACTAGATGGATAGTGGGTGCTATTACCTTAGCCTATTCCTCAGCGGGGGAAACTCCTCCTTTGGGATTTGGTGCTCACTCAACCAGATCCATTTCTACCTCTTGGGCAGAGAGGTCTAATGCATCTCTAGAACAAATTTGTAGGGTTGCTACCTGGAAGTCTCCATGTACTTTTTTTCATCACTACAGATTAGATTTAGACTCTAAGGACAGGCTATCTTTTGGCAGGAAAGTCCTGCAGGCTGTAGCCCCCCAAGCTATTACTATTCTAGTCGTCTCTCAAGGGTGCTGTCTTGGGTGTAAGGGAAATTTAAGATTACACTTACCGGGGGAGGGGGGGGGGGATGTTATGGGGGAATCTACAGACCCTTTTTAACACGGGCATGGAGAAAAGCAAACTGTCATTTCATTGGGGATCACAAGTTTGATGGCTGACCAATATTTCTGCTTCTCGAGGCAACCGGACTTAACCGTTTCGTAACTTATTAAGTTCTGTTTTTATCCCTTTTATTTTCCAAACTGTTATTTTGCACTGTGTTTATATGTCTGTATATTTTATGTTGTATTTTCTATGATGACCCCATTGTTTATATTCACTGTCCTTTTTTTAATATTATAACTTCACTTTAATAAGAACCTTCTTGTGTTCTAACGATTCCATGACCTTAGAAGAAGCGATACCTATAGTGTGGTATTAACCTGTGAATGCTAGCAGTTGTAGAGTATGTAGGTGTTATTTAATGCAAGGTGTCTCGTCAGCCTGATATGACGAGTGGTGGAAGCTAAGATTGATTAGTTTCGGATGACGGAGTGCTGATAGAGGTAGGTCCAGCGTGACTCTGCAGGCAACCATCCTGAATCTAAGTCCGTGATCCAGATAACTGTATTCTTGTGTTGTCAGGTTCCTATAAGGTGTCGGGATATCACTCTCTATTTCTCCATGGAGGAGTGGGAGTATTTAGAAGGATGCAAGGATCTGTACAAGGACAGAAACCACATGGCTGCAAGGATATTGGACCTCACCCTAGAGATCATCTCCTTGATAACTGGAGAGGTGAGAGTCTCACATGACATCACTCTTATCTCTAGTAATAAAACAGGGAAATGTCTGGAAAGGTGAAGGATTCTTAGAATCTCTGTAGTGATCGGCGTCTCCCCATACACAGGATTACACAGTAGTGAAGAAGTCGTCTGGTGAGTGTGTGACACCCCGTGTGTCAGGAGGATGGAGCAGGACCCAGAGCCCCATCACCGAGCCTCCACCTCATTCCCTGATACATGAGCAGAAGATCCTAGAACTTACCACCAGGATCACTGAGCTGCTGAGCGGAGAGGTGAGCGCTGCTGGGAATGCTGGGACATTAAACAATAACGCCAAAGGGAGGGGACTGGTAATGACTGTATCCTTGTGTTGTCAGGTTCCTATAAGGTGTCAGGATGTCGCTGTCTATTTCTCCATGGAGGAGTGGGAGTATTTAGAAGAACACAGGGATCTGTACAAGGACGTCTTGATGGAGAATCACCAGTCCCTCACATCACCGGGTAAGAGGAGACCTTCCATGACTGTAGAGGAGAGAACAGTTCTGAGAGTCAGATTCCTCCATCATCTGATCATCACATATAGACAATGTATTCAGTCACTGTGTGTGTTTCCTATTGGTTAATGAAGAGGGTCCAGCATCCAAAGAACATAATAAAACTTCAGTTTTCATGATACACATCAGTGGTGTAACTAGAAATTACTTGGCCCCACAGCAAATTTTTTAATGCCCCTCCCATCCAGCAACTTCTACACCCCCCTTCCTCCTCCTCCCATGCTACCTCCACTCCCGTGGCCCAGCAGCCAGTCCATCCTTTTTCCACACTTATACAGTGTATATACTGTATAGTGTCACTGTATAATGCTGTTGAGGAGGCTTTGACAATACAATCTTTCAGCCCTCCTCCTGGATGGGCACCTTCTGAGTTTGGGCCCCGTAGCAGCTGCTTCCACTAGATCTACGCCCCTGACACACATTAAGCACAACATTGAAATTGCAGCCCCAAAAAGGAAAACTCGTGGAAATATGGAAATCACAGGATCGATAGACATGTTAATGATATGCAAATGCTAAAAAATGGAAACTAAATATTCAAAACATCTCAATTTATTCAATATTAATTAATGAGCACTATGCACAGAAATACGCACTTGTTAACATTTTTTTGGGGAATGTTCTGCCATGCTGAATGGATTTGAGCCTGCAAATCCTCAAAATCCGCTGCTGGCAGCTCCCTTTGTAATTGTTGATCGATAACATCTCAGCTGTGCTCTATGAGAGACAAGTCAGGAGACATGTCTGGAGATGATGCAGGCCGTGGTAGCACATTTAGGACACACACGCTGCTCACAGTAGCACAAGGATCATGTGGCTCCTGGGACACTTTGGAGAAATGGCCGTATCTCCGGTTCCATAACCAAATAAATGTAAGGCTGAGATGTTAGTGTACCTAAAATGAAGAGTAGAGGGATCTGGCTACCGGACATTATGCCACCCCACACCATAGTCCTAATGGTAGGACCAGCGTATCGTTCCCATGTGAAGATGTCTTCATGGTTTTGCACACATGGTCTCAAGGCCAATCTACGGCTATCACTGTGTCAAAAGTGGGACTCGTCACCGAAGAGGATAGACCTCCATTTCCATCATGCCATGCTAGTCTTTGTGAGCGTTGGCATGATGTCAGTGGAAATGTCTTCAGGTGGTTTGTGTAGACACTCTTTGCTGCCCTGGGTTTGAGATGTGACAGTTTCACTTGCAGGTCAGAAAAGATTACTACGCGCCATTCTTCTAATCAGACGATCCATCTGTGCGGAGGTTCTCCTCTCTGCACCTCTTACTGTCATTCCAGTTAGTTGTTGTTCTCCCAACCATCAAGACACGCAGCGTTGAACAGTGCTTACATCTTGTCCTAGATACGTAGCGATCTGCCACAGTGATAAACCAAGGCCTCTCAGTTCGAGGACTCTGTCACTCTCAGTTTGCATTGTACATTGTATTTTGCTTTCAATCTGGGTTTGATGCCCCTTGCACATACCACAGATTGGAGCTAGGCGCTACTTCCTAGATTTGCAAACTTTGCGGCTTGTCCTTCTCGGTGCTGCAATTTCCATGGTGAGGAACGGATATCCAAATAAGACACAACAAAGACACGATCACCTACTTGTTTCAGGCCGACCATGGGGCCATTTGTCACAGCGTATCCATAAACAGGGCATGTTATAGTATAAAACAAGATTGTAGCCAGTTTTTGATTCCCAAAAAACTCATGTGGTAGACATACTGTAGGTGCACAAGGTAGCACACTAAGGACCATATATTATCCATAAGTATATACAGGTACAGGATTCATACATTTTCAGGAGGAAAAACAGGAACAGCATAAAGCCAAATTCTAAAAAAAAGTTGCTCAATCTTTGTTATTATTTTAGTGTGCAGGTGGTAAAACAGACATGTGGAGTCCCACCTCTCTCTAAAAGGGTTATCCTTTTTGGACAATGCCTTTTCAACCTATGGTTACTCCATATACGCAGAGGATGACATAACTAGGGATCACAAAAAACATGACTGAGAATCACAATGCACCATCACAGTACCCATTTTAAATGGCCGTTAGATGTGTGCACTTCTGTCTAAACGGCAGTTAAAATGGACCCATTGATCTCAGTGGGGTCCGCCTGGCTGTAAAAACGGGCAAAAATAGGAATTTTTTATTTATTTTTTGACACCAACTATTCACTGCCCATCAAAAAACAGGCATGTGAATAGCCCCATAGACTTCAATTGATTCTAAAAATGGCCATATTACGGCTGTTACAAAAACATTCGTCACACGTAGCCATTTTTCACCTACATGTAACTAGCAAAAAAACATGGCTTCATCTGGGTCTATTTCATTTGTTTGTGTGTGGTCAAAATACACCCATAGTGACCCCCATAAGAGTGACACCCACAGAAAGGGCCCCCATAAGAGTGATGCCAAGTTATATTGAAACGTTATTGGCCTGATCGGCTCCCTCTGCTCTGTAATATGCTGCCTACAGATTGCACTGCTTTTTATGGTGACGTTTCCCTTTAAACATGTTTATTAAGGATTTATGGTGGTTTTTCATTTTCCAAGTCACAATCTATTATTTAAAAAAAAAAAAAAAAAAAATTCAGCAGTTTTCACACTGGCCACTAAGTCTAGTAACAGGCTGACAACTCCTGTTCCTACCAGGATTCCAGTGGTCACCTCTCCAGGCTCCAGTGTTGTCGAGAGGACATTAAGGAATGGGGGGGGGGGGGGTTTGCAGAGGCTAAGAAAAAATAACAGCGGGGGTAATTAGTACAATTTTGATTTTTTTATATATTTTTTTTTCCCCCGTTACATTGTTGACAGTGCTGGATAAATATATTTATATTTCAGTAGTATGGGTGTTTTAGGGCACGGCGGTTAAATAGTCTTTATTTTTTATTGTTTATTTTTATTATGGGGGAGAAAGGGGTGATTTGCATGTTTTAGATTTTTCTAGAACTTTTTTTTTTCTTTACACATATTAAAGGGGTATTTCCATCTCGGACATTGGCGCCATATTGCTGATAGGACCTGCACTTATACTTAAAAAGGAGCCCACAAAGTGCAAGAATGCTCACTGCGCATAAGCGTCCACCCTTAATTCATTCCTATGGGAGCTCCGAAAATAGCTGTCCACTGGCTCGGCTATTTCCGTCAGCCCCATAGAAGTGAATAGAGCGGTGGCCACACTAGCTATATGCCCCCAATGTCCAAGATGGGAATACCCCTTTAAGTTCCCCGAGGGGACTTGAACATGTGAATGTTAGATCACTTGTCCAATTGACTGCAATAAATTACCATTGCCACCTATATTCAGTACATGCTGTGGTAGCCTCAGATCCTTTTTGTGGACTCCTTGAACTTCTTTTTTTTTTTTTTCACTTTGTTGCATGGTAAGGATTTAATCACTTTCTCTACAAGGGATTATATTCTGGGACCTCTACAGAGAGAGATCTTATGAACACGACCCTGCCCAGAGGCAAGGGAAAAAGTACCCAATTTTTATTTGTGCAAAATGAGGCTTGAAAATGTGTGGTGTTTTCTATGTCTTTCTTCCTTTTTTTTTTTAATTTTTATTTTTTAAAAGTATATCTGACTTACTGAGATTGTACATTATCCGGTTTTATTACATCTCCTATATACTTTGTTTCTGGGCTTGCTATTATCTCAATAAAGATTTAAAAAAAGATGAATTACGTTATTTGGTAGAATAAGAACATTTGATTCATTTTCCAGGTGAAGGCGGGATGAGCGGCTCCCATGGACATCTCCATTTATCATCCCATCATGAAGCAGAATATAATACCACACAAAATGATTCAGTAACTCCTCATGTACCCTCAGTCCTACACAGCAGAGATCTATCCACCGATACCGCTGGTCACTGGAAACCTTCATCTAAGCAATCACTCACTGGCAAACAAATAACTGGACTTAACTGTTCTAATCTTTCTTTGCACGAGAGAAGTCACAAACCTAAAATGGCATTTTCATGTTCAGAATGTGGGAAATATTTTAGTCCCAAATCGGCCCTTGATAGACATCAGAGAACTCACACAGGGGAAAAACCATTTTTATGTCCAGAATGTGGGAAATGTTTTAGACAGAGATCATCTCTTGCGGAACATCTACGAATTCACACGGGAGAGAAGCCATTTTCATGCTCAGAATGTGGAACATGTTTTACCTATAAAACAGATCTCGTTCGTCATCAGAGAACTCATACAAGAGAGAAGCCATATTCCTGCTCAGAATGTGGGAAATGTTTTCGTCAAAAACTAGATCTTGATAGACATCAGAGAACTCACACAGGGGAGAAACCATTTTTATGTCCGGAATGTGGGAAATGCTTTAATCAAAAATCAACTCTTGTGGAACATCTAAGAACTCACACAGGAGAGAAGCCGTTTTCATGCTCAGAATGTAGAGCTTGTTTTACCCATAAATCAGCTTTGCGTCATCATCAGAGAACTCACAAAAGAGAGAAGCCATTTTCATGCTCAGAATGTGGGAAATGTTTTAGTAAAAAATGTCATCTTGATCGACATCAGAGAACTCACACAGGGGAGAAACCATTTTTATGTCAAGAATGTGGGAAGTGTTTTAATCAGAAATCATCTCTTGTAGGACATCTAAGAATCCACTCAGGAGAGAAGCCATATCCATGCTCAGAATGTGGAAAATGTTATCACCTGAAATCGGGTCTTGTTACACATCAGAGAACTCACACAGGAGAGAAGCCATTGTAATGTTCAGAATGTAGAAACTATGGCAGGTTTGGTGCTTCATTCTAGGACCTGCTGCCTAAACATGTCTTCTGGTATATACATAGTGTTATATTACATGAAACGTATACACTACACTATACAGTATAGCAAAAAATACAAGTCACATGTACCCTGACAATAAACTTATCTGCACCATACGGATAAAGTACCTTGTTGATGTCAGTCAGTTGGTCAGTCACACTTATGGGCTAGTAGTAGACATTTTGGGTGCCAGTTATCAAACTGGTGCCAATAACAACCAATCAGACTCCACCTTTTCATTTTCCAAAGAAGCTGTGGAAAATGAAAGGTGGAATCTGATTGGTTGCTATGGGCAACTAAGCCAGTTCTGCGTTTCACCAGTTTGATAAATCGCCCCTTTGTTTTCATCATAGTAAGATAGTAACCAGAGGAGAAGGAGAAACTATTAGATAGGTGGGGGTTCTACCGTGGGGACCCCCACCTATTACAAGAATGGGGGCTTCATACCGCATCGAGCTGCCTTAAATGAATGATGTGGCAGGTCTCGGCTCTCTCCAATATTGTAGTGTATTGTTAACCCCTTAATGACAAGGTCAATTTTGTGGGGTTTTTTTCGTCCCTCCCTGCCTATAAAGAACCATATATTTTGAGAGCTTATTTTTTTTGCGGGACAAGTTGCATTTTCAATGACACCATTTAATTTGTCGTATCTTCTGTTTAAATATGGGAAAATTTTTGACGATCTTAATTTACCCTGTGCTGAAGTGAGATTCTACACTATTAAGAGATGCATGCCTCTTAATAATCATGGTGTATGTTGGGCCACATGAAAAAAAAAACATTTACAAGAATAGGTGCACTACTGTGGTGGATGCAATCAACCAAATCTGGCTAAACCCTCACACTGATGTTAAAATGAGACTTTAGCCAATATATCCTTATATTAAGAACATACCGGAGCCCGCGCATCCTGTCAAGGTATCTCAAGTAGCACGGGAACTAACGCTAACCTACCTGTGCCGTACGGGCAGTACCAGGGGACAGTGGGCGAATTATGGGAGCGTAAGGTCCGACTCACAGCAAACCGCTCCAAGTTGCCTACAGTCATATTATTTAAGTGGAAGCATGCATCGTTGGCGGACATTAATTCTGCTCAGTGTTACTCGACTTTCATGAACAGCACTGAGGCCCACTGGTTCGGCGTAGATGATCCCTGGTCCATGCAAGACGATGACTTCTGTGTTCAGGTACCCTTGCAGGTCGTCTAGCACACAGACCATGATGATGTAAATGGTTTTGAATGGTCTGAGTTGACACCTGGGGGCCTCTCACCTCCCTTAAATGTGCCTGGAGATGTGTGACATTTATCCTCTGGTTCTGCAGAGCATTGTTCACAACGAAGTGGTCGTCATTGTGGGAAGTGGCCAAAGGACGTCCACTTCTATGCCTTTCTGTGACTCCTCCAGTCTCTCTGTATCTCTGATACAACCTGCTGATGAGACTCTGTGACACTCTAAGCTCAGTGACCACTTCTGTCTGAGAACATCCTGCTTGAAACCTCGCAATAGCAAGGTACTGTTGATCAATTTAGGTTTCGTCTTGGTCTCATGATGTCAAAATGTAAACCGCATGATGAGGAGGACTGTTTAAGTACCAGTTCTATTTAAACCAGGAAATTTATTGGGCGATTCATGAATCAAACACCTGCTGTGAATTTTGCCATTAAGATGCTTGTTAGGAATTACAGCTCTTTAATATGTAGCTGCTTCTTTTTCAAGGGACCAAAGGTAATTGGACAATTATCTCAAAAGCTGCATGGGCTATTCTGTGGTTAATCCATCATCAAGAAAGCAGGTAAAAGGTCTGGAGTTGATTTCAGGTGTGGCATTTGCATTTGGCAGCCATTGCTGTGAACCCACAACATGTGGTCAAAGGAGTTCTCAATGAAAGTGAAACAGACCATCATTAGGCTAAAGAAAAAATTCCATCAGAGAGAGAGAGAGCCAAAAGTTTAGGAGTGGGCTTGGGAACTCAAAAAAGGCCTGGAAGTCCACAAGAAGACAACAGTGGTGGATGGTCGCAAAATCCTTTTCCGTGGTGAAGAAAAACCCCTTCACAACATCGACCCAAGTGAAGGACACTCTCTCCATGAAGTAGAAGTATCACTAATTAAGTCTACCATAAAAAGACCATGAGAGCAAATACAGAGTGTTCACCACACTGTGCAAACCAATAATCAGCCTCAAAATAGAAAGGCCAGATTAGACTTTACCAAAAAACATCTAAAGAAGCCAGCCCAGTTCTGGAACAGCATTCTTTGGACAGATGACACTAAGATCAATCTGGGAGGAAGACAGTATGGAGAAGGCTTGGAGCGGCTCATGATCCAAAGCACACCACATCCTCTGTAAAACATGGTGGAGGCAGTGTGATGGCATGGGCATGTATGGCTTCCAATAGCACTGGGTCACTAGTGTATATTGATGATGTGACTGAAGAAAGAAGCAGCCGGATGGATTCTGACATGTACAGGGATAGACTTCACAGTACAGATTGAGAATGACCCAAAACATACTGTGAAAGCAAAGAAGTGGAATATTCTGCAATGGCTGAGTCAATCACCAGATTTCAACCCGATCGAGCATGAATTTTACTTGCTTAAGTCAAAAGGCAGAAAGCAACAACTGAAGACAGCTTCAGGAAAAAGGCCTGGAAAAGCATCACAAAGGAGGAAACCCAGCGTTTGGCGATGTCCATGGGTTCCAAACTTCAGGCAGTCATTGCCTGCAAAGGATTCTCTACAAGGTGTTTAAAAATGAACATTTTATTCATGGTAATGTTAATTTGTCCAATTACTTTTGAGCCCGTAAAATGAGGAGGTTTTGTAGAAAAATGGTTGCGATTCCTAAACGTTTCACAGGATATTTTTGTTCAACCCCTTACATTAAACTTGAAAGCCTACACTTCAATTGCATCTCAGTTATTTCATTTCAAATCCAATGTATTAACATACAGAGCCAAATCATGAAGATTGTGTCACTGTCCAAATAGTTCTGGACCTAACTGTATACGGTGGGTAAAATAAGTATTTGATACACTGGCAATTTTGCACGTTTTCCCACCTACAAAGAATGGAGAGTCTGTGATTTTTATCGTAGGTACACTTCAACTATGAGAGACAGAATCTAAAAAAAAAAATCCAGAAAATCACATTTTTAGATAATTAATTTGCATTTTATTGCATAAAATAAGTATTTGATCACCTACCATCCAGCTAGAATTCTGGCTCTCACAGACCTGTTAGATTTTCTTTAAGAAGCCCTCCTACTCTGCACTCATTACCTGTATTAATTGCACCTATTTGAACTTGGGTATAAAAGACACCTGTCCACACACTCAACCAATCAAGCTCGAACCTCTCCACCATGACCAAGACCAAAGAGCTGTCTAAGGACACCAGGGAAAAAATTGTAGACCTGCACAAGGCTGGGATGGACTACAGGACAATAGGCAAGCAGCTTGTTGAGAAGGCAACAACTGTTGGCGCAATTATTAGAAAATGGAAGAAACACAAGATGACTGTCAGTCTTTTTCAGTCTGGGGCTCCATGCATGATCTCGCCTCGTGGGGTACGGATGATTCTAAGAAAAGTTAGGAATTAGCCCAGAACTACACAGGAAGGCCTGGTCAATGAACTGAAGAGAGCTGGGACCACAGTCTCAAAGATTACACACTACACCATCATGGATTAAAATCCTGCAGAGCACGCCAGATCCCCCTGCTCACGCCAGCACGTGTCCAGGCCCATTTGAAGTTCGCCAATGACCATCTGAATGATCCAGAGGAGGCATGGGAGAAGGTCATGTGGTCAGATGAGACCAAAATAGAACTTTATGGGACTAAGATTTATTTGCGTTCCACTGTGGAACGCATACGGGGGAGGGCCGAACATAGATAAGAGAGATGGTTCGGGCTGATGCGATTGGTGCATGCCCAGTTTCTATAGGCAGAGGCTTCTGTTTAGATTATTGTTAATTTTCTATACATACATTCTATAATATGCCTGGTGTATACCGCTCTTTGATATTTATTGGTGTATTATATGTAAATTTACACCAATTATATTATATATATATATATATATACGGTCCGGGCATCGTATGCGTTCTAGCGTGAAACTCGTAACGTCACTTCCGGTATGTCATATCCAGTTTGGTGCCGTGGAGCATGAGAAGATGCCATATATGATGTAATTTAGGTGAGCCTAACAGGTGTTTTAGATTATTTTAGATTGGATCAATATATAGGTACTCTGTGGCTATTGGTTCTTACCCCCTAATGAAGCTTTGAGCGAAACGCGCATCGGGGCGCAGGGTCCTGCAGCCGGTATGGTATACTTGTAATTTATCATTTTGACTTGGTTCCTGGTTGTATCTGGTGTCCTTCCTACTTAAGCTTTATCTATTGAAGTATATTTGTATGCACTGGCACTTTATTTGTTATATCTTCACTTTTGACTAACATACCAGGTTCTATTTACTACTTGTAATTGTCAACCGTTACCGTCCGTTTGTGTTCCTTGCCATGGCCATGTGCCTTTATGTATCTCTTGACCACTGTGGATCTATTTTAATTATGTGATTTTATGATAATTGTATAATAAAGATTTATTAAGTTACTTATTCCCTGGCTGTTGCTTTTTGGTGATTACAATTTGTGGGCTTTGTCAGGGAAAATTATATTGCTTTATGCCCAGATTAATTAATTTGTGATAGCAAGTGCCAAATTACAACAACATTTGTGGACTTTTAGCTTTTTCCTCCACCCCTGCTACTTTTTGGGAGGTGGGCCACAGGCGGGAATAATTTATCAATATGTGCACCAGAAAACTGGTTCGCGTAATAATCTTTATAATAATCTTTATTTCTATAGCACCAACATATTCCGCAGCGCTTTACAATCAGGGGGTTCAAGTACAAACAGAGTCATAAATGACATAGCAACTAACTGGTCAACAATTATAACGAGGAATGAGGGCCCGGCTTGCAAGAGCTTACAATCTATGAGGAGAAGGGGGTGACACACTCACAAGGTAACAATTGCTTGTTTTGTACAATGGTCCTTCATCTTCAAGGGCTTGTCTCATCATGGACAATGGGGTCATATCACTAGGATATTCCCCCATTGTCTTATGGCTGGGACCCGCACCTATATCGAGAATGGAGCCCCGCAAGTGAAGGAGGGCGCATGCGCAGCCGCCGTCCATTAATTTTTCTATGGGGCCGGCGAAAATAGCCAAGCACTGGCTCTGCTATTTCCGTTAGCCCCATAGAAATGAATGGGAGCGGGGGCCGCGCGTTACGGTCCCATTCACTTCTATGGGGAGCCGACTTGGTGGTGGCCAGACCAGATTTCTCCAACCACCACCTTGCAGGGCTCCGTTCTCGTTTATAGGTGCGGGTCTCAGCGGTGGGACCCACACCTATAAGATAATGGGGGCATATCCTAGTGATATTCCCCATTGTTTATGATGAGACAACCCCTTTAAGGCAATAGGGGAGTAGATATAAGGTATGGTGAGCCGTCACCAGCCGATATCTGGAGAGCTTCCGAGTGCATAGGGTGTGGATATTTGACAATGGATCAGGTTTAGAATGATGGGGAAAGGGGCCCTGAATAGAGGAGAGTTAGATCAGGGGCGGCTAAAAAGATGTTTTTAGGAAGCGCCTGAAACTGTGTATGTTAGTTGCTTGGGATAGGGAATTCCAGAGAACTGGTGCAGCTCGTGGGAAGTCTTGGAGGTGAGAGAGAGAGAGGTTCAGATTATGGTGGATGTCAGTTGTAAGTCATTAGCTGAACCGAGGGCACAGGTAGGATGGTAGACAGAGATGAGGGAGGAGATGTAGGGGTACAGCACTCTGGAGAGCTTAATGGGTGAGAATGAGACGTTTAAATTGATTCCTATACTGTATGTGCAACCAGTGCAATGACTGGCATAGGGCTGAGGTGTCATAGCAGCGGTCAGACAGATAAATGAGCCCAGCTGCTCCGTTCAGTATACAGGGTGGGCCATTTATATGGATACACCTTAATAAAATGGGAATGGTTGGTGATATTAACTTCCTGTTTGTGGCACATTAGTATATGTGAGGGGGGAAACTTTTCAAGATGGGTGGTGACCATGGCGGCCATTTTGAAGTCGGCCATTTTGAATCCAACTTTTGTTTTTTCAATAGGAAGAGGGTTAACAATTAAGGGGTTAATTGTGCGGATCACAGCCCCCTGTAAGAGATCAGGTGCTGCCAGGCAGCAGGGGGCAGTCATGTACACAGTTCGTAGTATATTCTAACTAGAAGCGTCCCCATCACTATGGGAACGCCTCTGTGTTAGAATATACTGTCGGTTCTGAGTTTTCACGAAGTGAAAACTCGGCTCAGAAAAAGCTTTTATGCAGACGGATCTTCGGATCCGTCTGTATGAAAGTAACCTACGGCCACGGATCACGGACGCGGATGCCAATCTTGTGTGCATCCGTGTTCTTTCACGGACCCATTGACTTGAATGGGTCCGTGAACCGTTGTCCGTCAATAAAATAGGACAGGTCCTATTTTTTTGACGGACAGGAAACACGGATCACGGATGCGGCTGCAAAACGGTGCATTTTCCGTTTTTTTTTTTTCCACGGACCCATTGAAAGTCAATGGGTCCGCGAAAAAAAAACGGAAAACGGCACAACGGCCACGGATGCACACAACGGTCGTGTGCATGAGGCCTTATAC
This sequence comes from Bufo bufo, assembly GCF_905171765.1. Lineage (NCBI taxonomy): Eukaryota > Metazoa > Chordata > Amphibia > Anura > Bufonidae > Bufo > Bufo bufo. The sequence continues at coordinate 612,287,025 of NC_053392.1, forward strand.
TGTATATTTATTATATCTTTCTGATACTTGTGATTGGATAATGGGAATTCACTGTTGATATTAGAATACATAGGTCATGTAGTGCCATCATGTACTGAGCTGTCGTATGATAATAAACATGGAAGTATGCCTAGGTAACTCCAAGTAATGGAGTATAAGTTCAGCTCTGACAGTATAAAAGGGTGATAATCAATTGATTTTGACGAGCACAGTTAACTAACGGTAATCCGGAATTTACCGGTTATTAGTGACTGTACAACAGTATTATTGATATTGTGCATAGATCCTGCAAATATTGTACTGTCGCCAGCAGGAGTAAGGGGGGAACTTTTCGTGTTGTCGCAGTATTGTCTTGTAATCACTGCCATTAATGTAAATTGTCCACAATTATGTATTTTTATATATATTTTTAAATAATAAAGATTGAATTTACAATATATGTGTGTGTTTTATATATTTGGTGAATCATTTTTATGTAAAGTCCTGTCTAAAGCCCACAGTCCGAGAAGATATAAGTGAGGGACATGAACATGTGGAGTCACTGTGGGTAGAGATACATGGAGCTAAAAACAATAATAAATTACTAATAGGAGTTTACTATAAACCACCTAATATACCAGAGTCCTCAGAAAATCTACTACTAAACGAGATAGACAAGTCAGCAGATCATAATGAGGTGGTTATTATGGGGGACTTCAACTACCCAGATATAGACTGGGTAACTGAAACTTGTACATCTCATAAAGGAAACAGGTTCTTGGCAATAACCAAAAACAATTAATTACCTTTCCCAACTGGTTCAGGACCCGACTATAGGGACGGCCACACTGGACTTCGTATTAACCAATAGACCTGACAGAACAACAGACGTGCAGGTTGGGGGACACCTGGGAAATAGGGACCATAAAGTAATAACCTTCCAATTATCATTCATAAGAGTGTCTCTTCAGGGAGGAACAAAAATACCAAACTTCGAAAAAGCTAAATTTAGCCAACTAAGAGAGGCCATAGGCCTAACTAACTGGGACAAAGTCATCAAAATAAAAAATACAGCCACAAAATGGGATATTTTTAAAAGCATCCTAAAATCTAATTGTGAGAGGTACATACCTTATGGGAATAAAAGGTTAAGGAACAAGAAGAAACCAATGTGGATAATAAGAACTGTAAAGAAAGCAATAAATGACAAAAAGAAAGCATTTAAATGACTAAAATAGGAGGGTAGCGAGGAAGCACTGAAAAACTATAAGAAAAAAATAGAATATGTAAAAAAAATATAAAAGCAGCCAAACTAGAGACCGAGAAATTAATTGCCAAGGAGAGCAAAACTAGTAAAAAGTATAAATCTGAAGGTGTCGGCCCTTTACAGAGTGATGAGGGGGGAGTTGCAGAGAGCGATGAGGAGAAAGCAAAGCTATTTTTTTTTCTCCACTGTATTTACTGAAGAAAATAAACTGTCAGATGAAATGCAGAATGTAAACGTTAATTCCCTATTAAAAGTGCCCTGTCTGACCCAGGAAGAAGTACAGCGGCATCTTAAAAAGATTAAAATAGACAAATCGCCAGGACCAGATGGCATACACCCCCGTATCCTAAGAGAATTAAGTAATGTCATAGCCAGACACTTATTTCTGATATTTAAGGACTCTATACTGATAGGGAGTGTTCCAAAGGATTGGCGCATAGCAAATGTGGTGCCAATATTCAAAAAGGGTCCAAAAACAGAGCCCGGAAACTCTAGGCCAGGAAGTTTAACATCTGTCGTGGGTAAATTGAATGTTTTCTAAGAGATGCTATCTTGGAGTACGTCAATGAAAATAAGCAAATAACGCCATATCCGCATGGCTTCATGAGGGATCGGTCATGTGAAACTAATTTAATCAGTTTCTATGAGAAGGTAAGTTCTAGACTTGACAGCGGCAGTTCAAAGCATTTGACACTGTACCGCATGAAAGGTTAGTATATAAAATGAGAATGCTTGGACTGGAAAAAAGTGTCTGTGGGTAAGTAACTGGCTCAGTGATAGAAAACAGAGGGTGGTTATTAACGGTACACACTTAGATTGGGTCACTAGTGGGGTACCTCAGGGGTCAGTATTGGGCCCTATTCTCTTCAATATATTTATTAATGATCTTGTAGAAGGCTTGCACAGTAAAATATAAATTTTTGCAGCTGACACTAAACTGTGTAAAGTAATTGACACGAAAGAGGACAGTATACTGCCACAGATGGATCTGGATAGATTGGAGGCTTGGGCAGATAAGTGGCAGATGAGACCACACATGGAGGACTGTGTACAGTTCTGGGCTCCTGTGAACAAGGCAGACCTAGCAGAGCTGGAGAGCGTTCAGACTAAAGTAATTATGGGAATGGGGGGGACTACAGTACCCTGAAAGATTATCAACATTGGGGTTATTCACTTTAGAAAAACGACTGAGGGAAGATCTAATTACTATGTATAAATATATCAGGGGTCAGTACTGAGATCTCTCCCATCATCTAGTTATCCCCAGGACTGTGACTGTGACGAGGGGACATCCTCTGCGTCTGGAGGAAAGAAGGTTTGTACACAAACATAGAAGAGGATTCTTTACAGTAAGAGCAGTGAGACTATGGAGCTCTCTGCCTGAGGAGGTGGTGATGGTGAGTACAATAAAGGAATTCAAGAGGGGCCTGGATGTATTTCTGGAGTGTAATAATATTACAGGCACGCCCTCATGCTGGGAGCAGGGAAAAGGGGGCAGAGTTAGGCCTTGAATGTTATGTAGAAGTGGTGGGTGGACACATTGTGGCAAAATTTGTCCTGCAGTTATGTCTCAGGCAGGGGCGTAACTACCATAGTGGCAGACAATGCGACTGCTATGGGGCCCAGGGCAAGAAGGGGCCCAGTTGGGATCATCTCCTCTTCTACTGGAGGTGAAAACTTGGTCAGGACTCTACCGTCTAAAGGAACAACTTTTAGCAATTGAGGCAGTGGAAAAATGGCCCAAGGGTCATTGAAAGGGGTATAGGCGGAAACCCTTCTGTCCAGTGTGGGGGGCCTGGTTTGATTCTTGCTATGGAGCCCTTACTTCTCTATGTATGCCACTGGTCTCAGGCAGATATGTAAATCATTACAGGTCTGGTCTAAATAGACAATGGGTCTTGCCACAAGAGGGTGTGAAAGTGCTTCACCAACTGAACTATAAAAAAACTCTCAGAGGCTACTTTTGGGTAGTGTATCTTTTGGTGAGAGATCGTTAACTGCTAGACTTGCTTCTATGACTAAATTAAAGGCTATGGACACCTTTGTGCAATAAAAATCAATAACTCCATATCTTACCGTAATGCAGCACATAATAAAATTGCACTTGTTTGTTTACTGGTATCAGCTTTGCTTCATATGCTCTCAGAAAAGCTCTTCTATGAGATTCACTCACAGTTTCTCATGATTCCTCAGCTCTGTGGGCGTTCCTGTGGATTTCACATGCACCAGCACAAGCTCTGCTGCCCCGCCCCCACAACCTGTTACATAGCACATAGCTGCACAGCTATCAGCCACTTCCATACAGACTGCCTGTAATCAGCAGATCCATTTCTCACTTTCCATTCTGTAGAAAGTCCATTATTTGTGGACACAATAGATATTTCTGCTGATAACGTTAGTGCAGCGATCTACAGTCAAAACCAGGCGTTATTAGCAGGAAGGATATAGATCTCACTACTGACGCTCTCCACTACATGCGCTCTCTTCTCAGTGCAGTATTGTGTGCAGTCCGCACAGTGAGCGCTCACTTGTCCCACACAGATTAGTACAGTGTGACGACACACATTGCTATGTACGCATAGAAGTATACAGCGGGGGAGATTTATCAAAACTAGTGCAAAGGAAAACTGGCTTAGTTGCCCATAGCAACCAATCAGATTCCTCCTTTCATTTTCCAATGAAGCTGTGAAAAATGAAAGGTGGAATCTGATTGGTTGATATGGGCAACTAACCCAGTTCTACTTTACACCAGTTTGATAAATGACATGCGGTACGCCAGACCTGCAGGGTATTGCGATTGTGAGGTCACGGTTAATGGCAAGCGAGGGTTACTCACAGTTTTGTAGGGAAACCCTGGGCAGGCATACAGCAGTGAAGGAGAGGCTGGCACAAGAGTCCTCTGGGGCACACTCTGTATTTAGGGACCAGGCCTGGTGATGGATGAGGTGCCCTGGATGTTGCAGGTACTTTATGTGCCTGGGGGCAAGGTCCCTTTAAAGTACGTGACGCCAGTGCCAATTGAACGGTGGCACACCGTGTAGTGATAGGTGAAAGGATTGAGGAATCAGTGGATAAACCAAACGTTTCTTTACTTGATGAACACAGTCCAACTTACTTCATACAATGACAATAGATTGGGATAGTCATGCAGTCTCATAGACAATATCTTACAAGCAGGTAGACTGTAGATGGCGACAGATGATAAACAGGCAAGATGCGTGGAGGACCCAATGGTTAATGCTTTGCAGTGCTACGCTGCTCCATCCTTTTCAGCTATTCTAGCTAGATGGTTCCCAAGGCCCGGATGCCTAACTGTTGGCTTTTATCCTTGGTATCGCAATTCTCTCCAATATAGGCACTCGCTGTACTTTATAAAATCTCTGTCTGGTAGTGTCTTTACTCAGTTGGATGGGAACTGCAGCTTTCTCCCAGGAGGTACTATCCTGCAACTGGGGCGTCTTCAGAGCTAACTAAGGCTCTCTTGATGCACAGGTAGGCTAGGATCCCTCTTCTAGCCCCCTGGTTACAACTAACAGCCTGGGCTGTCCAGCTGCATGTCAGGAGTAGGCCCTCAGCTTGACACTGGCTGGTGCCTTCTAGCTGCTGTCTCTGCAGACTCCTGACTCAGAACTCTCCTCCCCTGTCTGGGCCTAAATATTTATACTAGGGGCCTCTATCTCCCTCTAGTGTATGGGATGTCTAACTACAGAGACTAGGCCTGATAAGGAAATATTGCATACAAACAATACTTTATAAATGACATAAAATGCACAATGAGAGATAACATCCCTGTCCCTAGTGAGGAGAAGTAACGCATACACCAATTGACCCCTTGCGTAGTGCCCACGCTTATCTAGTGGGGACACTACAGACATATAAGAAAAAAATGTCCGCACTCTCAAACACTTTCTTCACCCCTGTGGTCGCACTGTTTTCAGCTCATTCACAGAGCCTCTTTTCAAGCCATGAGCTAAAACGTTGCTACTAGTGTTGAGTGAACTTGTGTTTTCAAGTTCGGCGTACAAGGTTCAGGTTATCTAAGAATCCCGTTATGCTCTGCTACCACGGACCATAAGGGTGCATTCACACGTCTGCAACTGTTTTGCGGTCCGCAAATTGCATATCCGCAAAACACGGACACCGGCCATGTGCGTGCGGCATTTTGCGGACCGCACATGGCCGGCACTATGATAGAAATGCCTATTCTTGTCCGTGGCTGCGGACTAGAATAGGACATGCTCTATTTTTTTGGCGGGGCCGCGGAATGGAAGTGCGGATGCGGACAGCACATGGTGGTGCTGTCCGCATCTTTTGTGGCCCCATTGAAAATGAATGGGTCCACACCCCTTCCGCAAAATTACGGAACGGATGCGGACCCATTATGCGGACGTGTGAATGAACCCTTAGTTATGGCCCGTGGTAGCAGAATCCATAACGCAATTCTTACATAACCCGAACCTGAACCTTGTACACCAAAATTGAAACACAAGTTCGCTCATCCCTAGTTGCGACCACAGGGGTGTTTTTCTTTTCACTCATTTTTTGTAAGAGTGCCGCCATTTTTTTAAATTCTTATATTGTCCTAGATTTGTTGCCGGATCCATTGGCCTCCACCTCCATATTGATATTTGGCCTGATGTGCTGCCATTGTTTTATATATATACACTGCTCAAAAAAATAAAGGGAACACAAAAATAACACATCCTAGATCTGTATATATGAAAAATACAACACTGCGCGCTATCAATTAAAACGGGCAGCCGACAAACTGCATAACCATCCTCCGCCCAATCCTGCAATGCCGCAGAAGCGCTACAATGTGTCCAGGTCCTACCTTAGCGCACGTGTATTTGTAGCGGTGCAACGTTCTGCAGCAGTCCTCCTGTAGTATTCTCTGTATAGAGCAGGAGAAGCAGATCCAAGGGGAGGGGATGGCTAGCATAGGCTGTCTGGTATTAATATTATTTATAATTATAAGTATTGGGAATCTTGCCCCGGCCGGTGGCAGAGTATTCCCGTTACCTGTGGGTTAGTGCTCACGTCTGAGCGAGTGACGTCACCGCAAGTAAGCTACGGGTTGTAGTGGGAGTCAAACTTCCAACGCGTTTCGAGTACAGGCGGTACTCTTCGTCTGGGAACGTTACACCCACTACGTAGGTTCTCATTATTTATAGTGCATGCTGTGCCTCTCTCCCTCCTCCCCGTATCAATTATTGCTATTCAAAACCAAATAGCTCGATTTCTGAGTTTAAGCCCTTTGGCAACATTGTATCTAGGTTAAATATCCATTCTGTCTCTTTTTTTGATTGCTTCTTAATGTAGTCTCCACCCCGGGCATCCATTTCTATCTTTTCTATACCCATAAAAGACATGCCTTCTATTTTTCCTCCATGTAACTCAGTGAAATGCCTAGATAGGGGGTGTTCTGTTGATTTTTTTCTTATATTATTCATATGTTCACTTATCCGTTTTTTTAATTTTCTCTTAGTGCGTCTGATGTACAGTTTCTGACAGGGGCATTTTATCGCATAAATAACCCCTTCTGTGTTACAGGAGATGTGTCCCCTTATCTCTTGTTCAAAACTACCCTCATAGTTATTTATGTATTGTGTTTTCACTGTATTTTTTGCTGTACTTTTACATGGGGCACATTTTTTACAAGGGAAGAAACCTTGTGGGAGATTACTCTGAATATTCCTCTTTTTGCCTAGTATACCTGCTCCTTTGCTAGTTGAGGCAATCTTGTTGCCTATGTTAGTTGCCCTTTTGTATATAAAGACTGGTATTGCTGGTATAAGGTTGCCTACAATCTTATCTTCTTTCAATATATCCCAATATTTTCTTACAATTTTTCTGAGGATGTGGGTTTGTGTATTGTATGGGATTATGATGGGTGGTATTTTATCCTTCATTTCTGTTTCTCTTTTTTCTTTATTTTCATTTTTCTTTGTTATTAATTTTTCTCTTTCTATCAATTTTATTTCTTTTTTCTGAGCTTCCACTATATCCTCATTGTATCCCTTAGCTGTAAACTTTTTACCTAAAATTTCTGCCTCTTTGACATATTCAATGGTTTCAGTACAGTTTCTTCTTAGGCGAAGGAATTGGCTCCTGGGTATATTGTCCAGCCATCTGGGCAAATGGCAACTATCTCTATTAATATAGCTGTTTGAATCTGTTGGTTTTGAATAAGTTTTAGTGCTAATATGATCCCCTGTGACATAAATAGTGAGGTCTAAAAAGTTTATTTCATGATTACTGTGAGTCAAGGTAAAATCCAGATAAAATTCATTTTTATTAATATCCTTTAAAAATTGTTGAAGTGCGTCTTCCCCTTTATCCCAAATAAAAATGACATCATCAATGAAACGCCGCCAGAGGACGAGGCCCGCCCGGAGCTCGCCGTTGGGGTGTATGTGGTCCGCCTCCCACCTACCAACGTATAAATTAGCGAACCCCGGTGAGAACCTCGTCCCCATCGCGGCCCCCCATGTCTGTAAATAAAATTCATCCTTATATTTAAAATAATTCTTTTCTAGTATAAATAGAATACACTCGCCTATATACTCAATTTGGGTACTGTTTAGTTCCCCTTTTTGGTATAGAAAGTGTTTAGCTGCTGCGCAACCTTTGTGATTTTCAATAATAGAATATAGGGACTTTACGTCTAAAGTGCCTATTATAAAACCATCTTTCCACTCTATATCTTTTAAAATCTGTAGCACATGATTAGTGTCTTTTAAAAAGGATGGTAACGTCGGTGCGAATGGTTGTAGGAATTGGTCTATATATTTTGATAGTGAACTGGTCAGACATTCGATACCAGACACTATTGGTCTACCTGGAGGTCTCTGTGTGTCTTTATGAATTTTAGGGTTTTGATAAAAAATCGCTATTTTTGGGTTCTTGATATCTATAAATACGCTTTCATTTTTATTGAGAATATCTTCCACTTTGCCTTTTTGTATTAGTTGTTTTAGGTCTTTTTTAAAAACTTCTGTGGGGTCTTTTTTAAGGCGTTTCTAGGTTTTATTGTCACTTAGAATATTAAAAACCTCCTTCTCATAGTCTTCACTATTTAATATAACAATACCGCCCCCTTTGTCTGCGGGGCGGATGATTATTTCTTTATTTTGTTGCATTTTCCGTATTGCTATTTTTTCTGCCGTAGTTATGTTGCCCATATAGTTTTTTCTATGTTTGTTGACATGTTTGGCTTTTCTTATTTCTCTGGTAACTAGGTTTGAAAAAGTATTGATAGGTACAGAATATTCATTAACAGGATCGAATCTGGATTTTATTTTCAAATCTGTATGAATATATGTCTTATCATTATAGTTTTCATTATCTCTCTTTTCCATATTATTTTTCTCTTTTTTCTTATAGTATCTTTTAAGGGCTAATTTTCTCATAAATTTCCTTATTCCCAAAAAAGCTTCAAATTTGTTAAAATAGGTAGTAGGGGCAAACTTAAATCCCTTTTTTAGAATGTCATTCTCTGCTCTTGTTAGATTGTGTTTGCTCAGGTTTTTCTGTCCTAGGTCGTCGGTAGTTGCCTCTTCCTTTATTTGTCTCCCTATTATTTGTTTACTTTTTTTCTTTTTGGTATATTTCCCACCTCTACATCCTCTTTTTGGATGTCTTTTTTGTATATCCTGAAAAAATCCTGTTGAGTAGTCTTTTTTACCGTTTTTTTGCTATTATTCTTCATGCTTCTTGTTTTACTATTATATTCCGTTACTCGTCTATCTTTAGGTCTCACTATCATCTCCATTGGACTATCTGTTTCCCTTTCTCCCTCGTCTACATAGTTTTTATCTTCCAAGCTTATATTCTCCTGTCTTACCTCTTTATTTTCTCCAAACGATCTTTGTTTATTTATAGATGATTGATCATAGATTATTTCTGTATCTGATCTTTGTTCGTTTTCCAGTATATCAAACCTATTATCTGTTTGTATTGAAAATAATTCACTATTTCTATGTTCTATTCTAGAATAGTTTTTTTTGTTTTTCTTTGTTGTTGTCTCTATGGTATCATGACTGCTTTCCTCCTCCGCATGAATTGTGAAAGCGGATGGTAGTTCTTCTTCTGCTTGTTCTTCCAATTTTTCTTCTTCAATGCTGCATTCATCTATTGTCTGGAAAGTGTTCCCCTGACTTTCCTTCTCGTCTATTTGGTATGGTATATAATCTCTATTGAACTTTCTTCTTTTTTTCTCTCTAATTTCATCTTCTCTATTATGAATACGCCTCTTAATATTATCTACTAGTCCTGAAATGTCCGGGTCATCCTTCCACGGACGCAAATCCTCAAATAGTTGTTTTATGGTGTCATTTGTATTCATTAATCTTTGTTTCCTTTTCCTGATTATGAAATCTATTGTCTGCCGTGCAAAATCATGTAGCATTTGTTTCCATTCTTCCATTATGTTATAGTCTCCCATGTCTCCTGATAATGCTTTTTCTATTCTCAAACCCTTTGGGATTATATCAAATTCTAGATATTTTTCTAGGGATACTATTTCCCAAAGGTCTCTCATCTCTAGTAGTAACATATTTTCTAGTTGTTTCAAAATATTTTTAATGTATAGAGATTTTTGATTTTTAGTTGGTGTCATATTGCGTCTTGAGACTTCTATTCCAAATAACAGTTGTACTCTTTGTATGCGTTCTTTCCTGTCCCACCATAGACTTGCCATACTTTTATTAGTTTATATAGATATAGTTTGATAGTAGAATATTAGATTGGATGTATTATTAAGATATTAAACTATTATATTATATTAAATTATATTATAGAGGGCTATGTAATATGGTGCGTAGCAGCCAATAGTTGTGACGGGTTAAGAAACTGCTCAGTGTATAATAAATAATCAACTGGCGCTTCACCATATATGAGATCGCAGCGGTGTTATAGCAGTCCCGTACCTGCTATGTAGGATACTGTGCAGGTTAGCTGTACAAATCGCAAATATATATATATGAAAAATGCACAGCATGGACTATAAATAATGAGAACATATGTAGTGGGTGTAACGCTCCCTGACGAAGAGTACCGCCTGTACTCGAAACGCGTTGGAAGTTTGACTCCCACTACAACCCGTAGCTTACTTGAAACTGTACATCGGACGCACTAAGAGAAAATTAAAAAAACGGATAAGTGAACATAAGAATAATATAAGAAAAAAATCAACAGAACACGCCCTATCTAGGCATTTCACGGAGTTACATGGAGGAAAAATAGAAGGCATGTCTTTTATGGGTATAGAAAAGATAGAAATGGATGCCCGGGGTGGAGACTACATTAAGAAGCAATCAAAAAAAGAGACAGAATGGATATTTAACCTAGATACAATGTTGCCAAAGGGCTTAAACTCAGAAATCAAGCTATTTGGTTTTGAATAGCAATAATTGATACGGGGAGGAGGGAGAGAGGCACAGCATGCACTATAAATAATGAAAACCTACGTAGTGGGTGTAACGTTCCCAGACGAAGAGTACCGCCTGTACTCGAAACGCGTTGGAAGTTTGACTCCCACTACAACCTGTAGCTTACTTGCGGTGACGTCACTTGCTCAGACGTGAGCACTAACCCACAGGTAACGGGAATACTCTGCCACCGGCCGGGGCAAGATTCCCAATACTTATTATAATAATATTAATACCAGACAGCCTATGCTAGCCATCCCCTCCCCTTGGATCTGCTTCTCCTGCTCTATACAGAGAATACTACAGGAGGACTGCTGCAGAACGTTGCACCGCTACAAATACACGTGCGCTAAGGTAGGACCTGGACAAATTGTAGCGCTTCTGCGGCATTGCAGGATTGGGCGGTAGATGGTTATGCAGTTTGTCGGCTGCCCGTTTTAATTGATAGCGCGCAGTGTTGTATTTTTCATATATATATATTTGCGATTTGTACAGCTAGCCTGCACAGTATCCTACATAGCAGGTACGGGACTGCTATAACACCGCTGCGATCTCATATATGGTGAAGCGCCAGTTGATTATTTATTATACACATCCTAGATCTGAATTAATTAAATATTCTTCTGAAATACTTTGTTCTTTACATAGTTGAATGTGCTGACAACAAAATCACACAAAAATAAAAAAATGGAAATCAAATTTTTCAACCCATGGAGGTCTGGATTTGGAGTCACACTCAAAATTAAAGTGGAAAAACACACTACAGGCTGATCCAACTTTGATGTAATGTCCTTAAAACAAGTCAAAATATGGCTCAGTAGTGTGTGTGGCCTCCACATGCCTGTATGACCTCCCTACAATGCCTGTGCATGCTCCTGATGAGGTGGCGGACGGTCTCCTGAGGGATCTCCTCCCAGACCTGGACTAAAGCATCTGCCAACTCCTGGACAGTCTGTGGTGCAACGTCACGTTGGTGGATAGAGCGAGACATGATGTCCCAGATGTGCTCAATTGGATTCAGGTCTGGGGAACGAGCGGGCCAGTCCATAGCATCAATGCCTTCGTCTTGCAGGAACTGCTGACACACTCCAGCCACATGAGGTCGAGCATTGTCTTGCATTAGGAGGAACCCAGGGCCAACCGCACCAGCATATGGTCTCACAAGGGGTCTGAGGATCTCATCTCGGTACCTAATGGCAGTCAGGCTACCTCTGGCGAGCACATGGAGGGCTGTGCGGCCCTCCAAAGAAATGCCACCCCACACCATTACTGACCCAATGCCAAACCGGTCATGCTGGAGGATGTTGCAGGCAGCAGAACGTTCTCCACGGCGTCTCCAGACTCTGTTACGTCTGTCACATGTGCTCAGTGTGAACCTGCTTTTATCTGTGAAGAGCACAGGGCGCCAGTGGCGAATTTGCCAATCTTTGTGTTCTCTGGCAAATGCCAAACGTCCTGCACGGTGTTGGGCTGTAAGCACAACCCCCACCTGTGGACATCGGGCCCTCATATCACCCTCATGGAGTCTGTTTCTGACCGTTTGAGCAGACACATGCACATTTGTGGCCTGCTGGAGGTCATTTTGCAGGGCTCTGGCAGTGCTCCTCCTGTTCCTCCTTGCACAAAGGCGGAGGTAGCGGTCCTGCTGCTTGGTTGTTGCCCTCCTACGGCCTCCTTCATGTCTCCTGATGTACTGGCCTGTCTCCTGGTAGCGCCTCCATGCTCTGGACACTACGCTGACAGACACAGCAAACCTTCTTGCCACAGCTCGCATTGATGTGCCATCCTGGATAAGCTGCACTACCTGAGCCACTTGTGTGGGTTGTAGACTCCGTCTCATGCTACCACTAGAGTGAAAGCACCGCCAGCATTCAAAAGTGACCAAAACATCAGCCAGGAAGCATAGGAACTGAGAAGTGGTCTGTTGTCACCACCTGCAGAACCACTCCTTTATTGGGGGTGTCTTGCTAATTGCCCATAATTTCCACCTGTTGTCTATCCCATTTGCACAACAGCATGTGAAATTGATTGTTCCTAAGTGGACAGTTTGATTTCACAGAAGTGGGATTGACTTGGAGTTACATTGTGTTGTTTAAGTGTTCCCTTTATTTTTTTGAGCAGTGTGTATATATATATATATATATATATATACCAAGGAAAAAAGGCGGCACTGGTACAAAATCAGTTGAAGTTAGGGTGCACGTCCCAAGGGGAATAGGCTTCTTACCCCAATGTATAATTCCAGAAAAACGGGCGGCACTCCGAGAAATAAAATAAAGCGAACCTTTATTCACCCAGGTGGTGCAACGTTTCGGCTCTACACTTGAGCCTTTTTCAAGCAAAGATACAACTCAAATCACAGCATTATATACAGGTGAAACAATTAGCATATCGACATGTGATCACACTCCACCCAGTGGGTGTGTTGCAACTCATAACAATCATATGTGAACACAAAATGTAAACATCACAGAAAGACAATAAATAAAGTGCAGATCAGTTAAGTAATGTATATAACATACATATCATATATATGGTAACTAGAGGCACGTGCCACAAATATCTGAACAAAGATTGATCTGACCGATCAGTGCAATATAATGTGATATATTATATACAGGAGGGAACGACGGAGATGAGGGGCGATCGAACAAACATACCGAGAGGGCGAGGTGGTTCCTGTCATGCCGCTGTTCGGCGTTGTTTACTATTCAGTGCGCAGACGTAGCGCAGCACCAATCAGGGATATGTAAGTCGCAGACGTCCGGTGTCATCAGACCAGGCTGCAGCGTCATCTCCCTCAGTCAAAACGTCTACCCCCAGACGCATGCCCAGTGGAGAGAAACCTGCTGACGGCGCCATCTTGCTTAAGGGAAAAGGGTCACTATAACAAAGCATTCAGTGTAGTGCATCAATCCCACATTATAGCGGATATAGGCAACTCAGAAAAACAGGGGTCACCTGGTAACCAAGGTGTCCATCTGTATTTATCCAAGTGAAGCCCCACCATGACCACGGAACCGCGGCCCATGCAGGGATGCCACCAGGATTACTGAGAGCCATCCTATCCGAGAGGGATCTCCTCTTGTGGGCACACAGATGCCACAGAATGCAGATAGCGTATACATATCGTGTCGCCCAGGCTTGCTGTCTTGATCGACCAATCCCAAGGTGCTTGTAAAATTGAAAAACATACAAAATATACAGGGAAAAAATAACCATTATAAATAAAAAATAATGATAACAAAAGGACGAAGCGTCCAAAATAACCCTCTCCTATACGATATGCCGCGATCACCTCAAGCGATGGTTATTTAGGCGTGTCTTTAATTCAGTGGTCGTCTCGCCTACATATATTAAGTTGCATGGACAGAAAAGTACATAGACAACGTGACTGGAGTCACAGGTTAGGTGAAATAAAATTTGGAAAGATACCCCAGTGCCAGGATGTATGAAATTCCTCCCCTTGCGGATGTATTTGCAGTTAACGCAATTGAGGCAGGGATAACAACCCAAACCCAATTGCGTCAACGTGGTCTGTCTCAAGGATCCTTTTGAGCCAATATCCGCCTTGACTAACTGATCCTTCAAATTTCTGGATCGACGGTAGGAGAGAAGAGGTGGGCGCTGAAATTCTGGGATGTCACTGAAGCATGAGCCTAATAGGCCCCAATGCTTTTTTAGGATTCTATTGACCGAGGAGCTGTGCTCACCATATATAGAGATAAACGTAATCCTGTCCGCATTGCGGACAGTTTTTTGTTTTGTCAGTAGATCCGCCCTTTCCAAATTGTGCACTCTGTTGATATGCTCTTTCAGCAATCGTTTGGGGTAGCCCCTATCCTGAAATTTCAGGGCCATGGAGCCCAAGGTTCCGTGGTCATGGTGGGGCTTCACTTGGATAAATACAGATGGACACCTTGGTTACCAGGTGACCCCTGTTTTTCTGAGTTGCCTATATCCGCTATAATGTGGGATTGATGCACTACACTGAATGCTTTGTTATAGTGACCCTTTTCCCTTTAGCAAGATGGCGCCGTCAGCAGGTTTCTCTCCACTGGGCATGTGTCTGGGGGTAGACGTTTTGACTGAGGGAGATGACGCTGCAGCCTGGTCTGATGACACCGGACGCCTGCGACTTACATATCCCTGATTGGTGCTGCGCTACGTCTGCGCACTGAATAGTAAACAACGCCGAACAGCGGCATGACAGGAACCACCTCGCCCTCTCGGTATGTTTGTTCGATCGCCCCCCATCTCCGTCGTTCCCTCCTGTATATAATATATCACATTATATTGCACTGATCGGTCAGATCAATCTTTGTTCAGATATTTGTGGCACGTGCCTCTAGTTACCATATATATGATATGTATGTTATATACATTACTTAACTGATCTGCACTTTATTTATTGTCTTTCTGTGATGTTTACATTTTGTGTTCACATATGATTGTTATGAGTTGCAACACACCCACTGGGTGGAGTGTGATCACATGTCGATATGCTAATTGTTTGACCTGTATATAATGCTGTGATTTGAGTTGTATCTTTGCTTGAAAAAGGCTCAAGTGTAGAGCCGAAACGTTGCACCACCTGGGTGAATAAAGGTTCGCTTTATTTTATTTCTCGGAGTGCTGCCCGTTTTTCTGGAATTATACATTGGGGTAAGAAGCCTATTCCCCTTGGGACGTGCACCCTAACTTCAACTGATTTTGTACCAGTGCCGCCTTTTTTCCTTGGAATATTGTGGCCTATTGGCTGAGCACGGCATTATCTTCCAGCATTTCCTTTTGTTGCATTATGTCTATTTTTGGTCAGAATAATTTTCATTGAAATATCGTAGGTATACATTTATTTCATCATAAATGATATACATTACATGTGGATTATCCATTACAAGTTATTGTTTTCTTAACTATGGAGTTCCCACATTATGATATAGTTTACATCATATCTTTACGATATATCTATACATTTTTATTTTATTTTTTAAGGAAAGTAGAATAAAGTTAGTCTACCAAAACATTTAACATTTTGTTCTTGCAAGCTTTCTTAAGTCATTTTTAACATATACAGATGTTACATATTGTTACAGGATCAAGTGGCCCGTAATTTTTAACTGTATATAACTGTACATACAACATTGACTTCAGGCTGGTCGGCTCCCATCAGTACCCCACCGTCCGTTATTTTTCCGGATAATGCTTTAGCCAGGTGTCCCATTTTTGTTTTATATGATTGCTTTTCCCTAAACATATTCCATATATTTTTTCATTTATGTAATTCCTCGAGACCATTTCAATTACAGTTTCTATCTTGGGAATATTGCTTGACTTCCAGTTTTTAGCAATCAGTAATCTGTATGCTATGCAGATGTGTGTAAGAGGATATTGTACTTCTGGGTCTATGTTTTCCATTTCTAGGTTTAGCAACACCAATTCAGGGGTTATTTTAATAGATTTTCCCAATATCATATTGATTAGGATCTCTAAATCTTTTTTAAGTTTGATAAGTTTTGGGCATTTCCAAAAGGTACCCCTTTGGCTGCATTTTCTCCAACAGTTATCTGAGCAAGTATTATAGAATTGGTGGAGCTTAACCGGAGTGTAGTACCATCTGCTATACATTTTGAAAAATTGTTCTCTATGATTTGTGCAGATAGTGGCTTTTTTAAATAGTTGTGTCGCCTTGTTCCAGTTATTTAGTGTTACATTTCTGTTTAGGTCTACTTCCCATTTCTTATGATATGGAACGTTTTCTTGTATTGTATCGTCATTGCAGTAGTCATATATCTTTTTGAAGTTGTTTTTCCTCTCGCCATTTATAGAGTAGTTTAAGAGGTCCATTAGCTGTTGTGGCATCTCTATTTCTGTTGAGGGGTATTTTTCCCACATGTTTTTTATAGCTTTGTACATGTCTCTGTCTGTTTCTGTTAGGTTGTATTTTTCTTTAAGAGAGTCATAGGTTTTGAAGTTTTTGTCCTCAATTAATTGTCTTAAGTGGACTAGTCCTTTAGATGTCCAATTTTCTATGTTTTTGAGTGCAATAATGTGTCTTAATGATGCTATTTCCAAGGGATGTTTAGTAGAACTTATTGATTTTTTATGTTTGAATATTTGTGTGTTCCAGGCCTCTATGGTGTGTTTTACTGTAGGCAGGATTTTCTTTGCAAGTTCAGGGAGTTTGTTAGCGTTTAGTATGAGGTGTGTCCAGTTTCCAACTAGAGTTGTTTCAGATTCTATTTCTACCCAAGTTTTGGGTTCTTTTATATGTCTTATCCCATCTAATGATTGTTGCAGTAGATTAGTATTATGATAAGCTTCTATGTTAGGAAGGGATATTCCACCAAACTGTGTCTTTTTTGTAATAACTTGCATTGGAATTCTAGGTTTTCGTTTGTTCCATATGAAGTTATTAGCTTGTGTTTGGAGGTTTCTTAGTATGTATTTTGGTACGGAAATGGGTATTGTTCTGAATTTGTAGAGCACTTTAGGCAAGATAAGCATTTTATAAAGGGTTAGTCTCCCAAACCAGCTCCATTCTTTTAACATTAACGTATCTAAATCTTTCTTGAGATTTTTGAGAAGGTTGTGGAAATTTTCCTTTATTAAGAGATTTCTGTCTGGTGCTATTTCTGATCCTAGAAAGGTTATTGTTTTGTGGTTCCATATATAATTGAATTCTTTCTCAATTTTGGTTCTTGTGTCTTCTTTAATATGAATCCCTAATATGTGAGATTTGTTTTGGTTTACTTTGTGGTAGGAGATCTTCCCAAACCTATCCAGTTCTTTCTGGGTTTCTCTAATGGACCCAAGTGGATCGGTCAATGTTAATATCATATCATCTGCAAATAATGTTGTTTTATATGAATTATCATTTACTTTAATGCCTTTTATATTTGGGTTCAGTCTTATGTGTGCTATCAGAGGTTCAATTGCAAGAATGAATATAGTTGGGGATAATGGGCATCCTTGTCTTGTTCCATTACTGATAAGGAAAGTATCTGAATATATTCCATTACATTGAACTCTTGCAGAGGGGTTTTTATATAATGCAAATATCGCTTTGATCATTAAGTCCGGGAAGTTGTATTGGGATAGAGCTATCTTGACATAATCCCATTGGATTCTATCAAACGCCTTCTCTGCGTCCAAGGAAAGAAGCAGAGAAGGCGTTTTCCTAGTTTTTGCCCAGAAAGCTAGATCAATGATCTTTCTAGTGCCATCATATGGTTGTCTGTTTTTGGTAAAGCCTACTTGATCCAAATTGACCAGAGATGGTGTCAAATCTTTCAACCTGTGTGCCAGAATTTTTGCGTATAATTTGACGTCTGCATTAATTAATGAAATTGGGCGGAAGTTTCCTGGACTGGTGGGATCTTTGCCTTGTTTAGGGAGAGTAATTATGTTGGCTGATAGCATTTCTTGAGGAAATTCACCTTGTTCCATTGCTTTGTTGAAAGTTTTAGTCAAGTGAGGGATTAAAATGTCATCAAAGATCTTGTAGTATTCAGATGAGAATCCGTCTGGGCCCGGCGCCTTCCCTTGTTTTAAAGCTCTGATTGCTAATTCTGTTTCCTTTTCAGATATAGGGGACTCAAGTGATTTTTTTATTTCTGGATTTATACTAGGGAGTTTGCACTCTTTAAGGTAGTCAGTAATTTGTTCTTTAGTTGGTTGGTGTGTATTTATATCCTTTTTTAAGTTGTAAAGTTTTTCATAGTATTTAGCTATTGAGTTAGCTATTTCTATTGGATTAGTTATTTTTTCTTTTGTAATCTCATCTATTAAGTATTGTATTCTGAACTGAGTTCTGATATTTTTGGATTGTTTGGCCATTAGTTTTGTTGGTTTATTAAAGTCTCTATAATAATGTGCGTCTAATCTTTTCGTTGTTTTGAGATGATTTTTGAGTAAAATGTTGTGAAGTTTCAACCTAATCTTAGTTAGGGCTTCTAGTGTGGAAAAGGAGTTGTCTGATTTATGTTTTTTCTCAAGGTTTTCCAATTCTTTTAGTGTGTTTGTGGTTTCTCTTTTGTGAGATTTATTGAATCTGGCCGTCTGTTGGATTATTATCCCTCTTGAAAAGGCTTTGTGAGCTCTCCAAATCATAATGGGGTCAGAGTGTGAGGAGGAATTGAATTCAAAGAATTCCTTTAAGTTTCTCTTTATTACTTGGTTTGTTTCTTCATTATTGAGTATGAATATGTTATTTTTCCATGAGAAGGATGTAGGGGATGGTGCTGTATTTTTGATTTTTAGCAATATTGACGCATGGTCTGACCAAGTTATGTTGTTAATAGTACTTGATATGATATGATTAAATGTTTCAGCTTTAGCTAAGAACATGTCGATTCTTGCGTATGAGTTATGGCATTGTGAATAGTGCGTGTAATCTTTTTCAGAGGCATTTAAGCATCTCCATATATCATATAATTTTTTGTCTTTTAGCCAATTATCTATGAGAACTCTATTTTTATTTTTCCCACTATTTGTGTCCAAGCTTGGGTCGTGTATTGCGTTAAAGTCGCCTCCTAGGAGGAGGATACCTTTATTTAACCTGTCAATTTTTTTGTGTAATTTGTTCAAGAATTTTATTTGTCTAGTATTGGGGGCATAGACATTTACTAGTGTGTAAGTGGTATTGTTTATTTTGCAGTTTAAGATGATGAATCTTCCCTCATTGCTTTTTGTTATTTTTTCCTCTTGGAAGGTTATCGTATCTTTGATAAGAATAGCTACTCCTGCTTTTTTAGTTGCCGCATTGGCATAGAAAGTTTTCGAATATCCTTTGATTTTTATTTGTGGATTGTCTCCTTCTTTATAGTGCGTTTCTTGGATAAAGGCTATGTCTGGTTTGAGCTTCTGTATGTCGTGTTTAAGGAATGTTCTCTTTTGAGGACTGTTTAAGCCTCTTACGTTATAGCTAAGTAATGACAGTGACATTTTTACTTTCTTGTATCTAGTGGCAGAGGAGGTGGAATATTCTTAATGGAAGTGTTGGTTTTGAATGTAAGATGTGTCAGGTGGAAGTCACTTACGTTTTTGGTCTTCCTTACTTCTGCGATCGTGCAAGACTTACGAAGGTATGGGATGAGATAAGGACAAGGCTTGGTTGCACCTGTGTGTATATATATATATATATATATATATATAGGTTATACTTTAAATAGGAGCACAGCATATGACAGGAGCCGACCAGACCCAGTCTTAACAGTAAATGACTCTACAATCTATCAAATTGTAAAGATACAAAAGATAAAAATAAAAGAGAAATGGAAATCATTATGTCTATTTTTGAACCTGCTTCACCCAGTGGTTGTGTATACACGACTGAAGATGCCGAACGCATCCTGCGTGACATAGGCGGAGATGCCACCTTCCTTAACACCCCGTCTACCAAAGAACTAAAACGTAAGTTTGAGGCTATCTCTAAACGCATGGTATCCCTCCGTCTACATATGACGACACTTGGTGAATATCATAGAACACAGAAGATTCCCAGAGGGATGCGATCCAGCATCCGACCTAATCTTTTTTACAACAATCCCCTTTTTTGCAAAAAATTTGAAGCTCTGTCTAATCGATACTCACTGGACTTTATTTTACTTAACATTGAATATCTACAACATGAACTTTCAACTTTGCATTCTGAAATAAGGGACTTGGAGGCAGCTCTACAGTCTCTTTTATCTTCTGAGGACTTTAGCAAATATATGGAAGATACATCTACTTCAATGAAGCAGTTCCAGCTGGAATCGGAGGAGAGTAAAAGAACAAAATGGTGCAGGGACACAGAGGACTATAAAAAAGGAAATGTTTATAATTGGCAAACTGAGAGACAACACAATACTCAACAGCGAGACGTGAGGAGGTGGAGGAAAACGACCCAGTCATCTTCAAATGAAAAGCAGTCTTTTTTAGACCTAAATCCACAAATACCGGAGAGACGCAGCGACGAATCAGGAGAGGTGGCCGTAGACACGGGAGGACCAGGCAGACTACGGAGCAACAAGAATCGACCCATGGCAACCAAGATGAACACAGTGAGGAGAAAATGACTGTAGTCAACTTATCCTCCAAAGAACTAACCCCTGCTCAAGTGAGTGTTCTTTCAAAGGGGTTTTCTTTTTGTCCCACTTCACGCACAGATTGGTTTGAGTTGGAATCTAACTTATTTTCTTTCTTCCGCCGTATTAAATTAACAATATGGTCTCACAAAAAGGATAGAGTTGTTAAGCCCCAGATGAGTGAATTCACCATGGGGTCTCTCAACTTATTCCAAAGGAGCAATTTTGTACCAATCATTAATGAACCAGCAGTGGATGCCTATATCAGTGTTGTTCGGCGGGGGATTTCTGAGCTCCGGTCATCATCCAGTGGTGACCTGGACTTCAGATACCCCAATCTGACCACCTCTGAGATTGAGGCTCTCAAGTCCCTCAGATCCGACCCCACCCTCACCTTGAAACCTGCGGACAAGGGGGGTGCGGTCGTATTGATGGACACTGACAAGTATGTAAGTGAGATTATGCGACAACTGGGGGACCCGCATGTTTACAGGGCCCTTGACTCGGACCCAAAATTTAAGATCACTGATATTATACGCAGATGTCTGAGGGAGGCCATGACCGCTGGTATCATCAATGGGGGTCTTTGTGATTATCTTGAGGTAGCACATCCGGTTACTCCGGTGCTATATGTGCTGCCCAAGATACACAAGACCCTCATCGATCCCCCGGGACGTCCAATTGTCTCGGGTAGTGATTCCATCTTCAGCGGCATTTCCATCTTCTTGGACAAAGTCCTGCGGGATTTTTCAACAGGTGGGTCTTCTCACATACAAGACACATCTGATTTTCTTGTCAAGCTTCAGGGTATTGATTTAACACGGGTGCCTCCGTTATTACTTGCTTCATTCGATGTTACGTCATTATACACTTCAATAGTGCATGAGAGGGGCATCCGTGCAGTGGAGAAAATGCTAATGGGGTCCACATATACCCCACAGGCCTCTGATTTCATCATTGATTTGCTCAAGATTATATTACAGTATAATTACTTTTTGTTCAGAGATACATTCTATCTACAGCAGCGTGGCGTGGCAATGGGGTCTCACGTGGCCCCTACCTACGCAAATATCTTTATGCGTTGCTATGAGGAAGATGTCGTCTATCTGTCCCACCACTTCAGACATGTGCTGAGGTGGTGGCGATACATCGACGACATCTTCCTCATATGGACAGGTTCTGAGGCTGAATTGGTCAATTTTCATGGCTTTCTTAATAGCCATGATCCGGATCTGCAGTTCACCCTTATTCACTCCACGACTGAGATCCAGTTTTTGGACACCAAAGTGGTGCTCAAGGAAGGAGTGTTATATACGGAATTGTATACGAAACCCACCGATACTAATACCTTGCTTTGCTTCAATAGTTCCCATCCAAGAAAAATGATTCAATCATTGCCTTTCTCCCAGTTTCTCAGGGTCAAGCGAGTAGTGTCTGATGAGACTAAATTAGATGAGACCTTGGGCTCCATGGCCCTGAAATTTCAGGATAGGGGCTACCCCAAACGATTGCTGAAAGAGCATATCAACAGAGTGCACAATTTGGAAAGGGCGGATCTACTGACAAAACGAAAAACTGTCCGCAATGCGGACAGGATTCTGTTTATCTCTATATATGGTAAGCACAGCTCCTCGGTCAATAGAATCCTAAAAAAGCATTGGGGCCTATTAGGCTCATGCTTCAGTGACATCCCAGAATTTCAGCGCCCACCTCTTCTCTCCTACCGTCGATCCAGAAATTTGAAGGATCAGTTAGTCAAGGCGGATATTGGCTCAAAAGGATCCTTGAGACAGACCACGTTGACGCAATTGGGTTTGGGTTGTTATCCCTGCCTCAATTGCGTTAACTGCAAATACATCCGCAAGGGGAGGAATTTCATACATCCTGGCACTGGGGTATCTTTCCAAATTTTATTTCACCTAACCTGTGACTCCAGTCACGTTGTCTATGTTCTATCCTGTCCATGCAACTTAATATATGTAGGCGAGACGACCACTGAATTAAAGACACGCCTAAATAACCATCGCTTGAGTATCCGTAAAAAACGGCTGGACCTACCGGTGTCCAAGCATTTTGCGGAACTCAAACATAAGGAAAGCGATCTGAGATGCTGGATAGTGGACCATATTCCCCAGCCCAGACGAGGCGGAGACAGATCGAGGGCATTGAGGCGTAGGGAGCTCAACTGGATCCATAGGTTGGGCAGCCTGAAACCCCATGGGTTAAATGTAGAGTATAATTTTGGGGATGTCTTGTAGGGATAGCTTGCCTCCTGAGTCACGATGGATGCCAGTAGGTGTCACGTGTATACACTAAGAGAGTTTTATAACTCAAAAAATATGCTTTTCTTGCTTTATAATATAATAATGTGTTTTTTTTGTGTTTTCTACACAGATCACTCACACTTCACTACAGGATGAATGACGGATCTGATTTGGGTGATCGCGGCATACCGTATAGGAGAGGGTTATTTTGGACCCTTCGTCCTTTTGTTATCATTATTTTTTTATTTATGATGGTTATTTTTTCCCTGTATATTTTGTATGTTTTTCAATTTTACAAGCACCTTGGGATTGGTCGATCAAGACAGCAAGCCTGGGCGACACGATATGTATACGCTATCTGCATTCTGTGGCATCTGTGTGCCCACAAGAGGAGATCCCTCTCGGATAGGATGGCTCTCAGTAATCCTGGTGGCATCCCTGCATGGGCCGCAGTTCCGTGGTCATGGTGGGGCTTCACTTGGATAAATACAGATGGACACCTTGGTTACCAGGTGACCCCTGTTTTTCTGAGTTGCCTATATCCGCTATAATGTGGGATTGATGCACTACACTGAATGCTTTGTTATAGTGACCCTTTTCCCTTAACCCCTTAGTGACCAAGCAAATTTTTTTAAAAATTGCATTCCAAGAGCTAGAACTTTTTTGTTTTTTCATAAATGTACTTGTAGGAGGTCTTATTTTTTGCAGGACAAGTTATAGTTTTTAATACACCATTTTAAGTACATGTAATGATTGATTAAAGCCAGCCGTTTAGATAAAACCCCCTTTGTTTACGTCAGTAAAAACACGTATGGGTGGTCACTAAGGGGTTAAGCAAGATGGCGCCGTCAGCAGGTTTCTCTCCACTGGGCATGCGTCTGGGGGTAGACGTTTTGACTGAGGGAGATGACGCTGCAGCCTGGTCTGATGACACCGGACGCCTGCGACTTACATATCCCTGATTGGTGCTGCGCTACGTCTGCGCACTGAATAGTAAACAACGCCGAACAGCGGCATGACAGGAACCACCTCGCCCTCTCGGTATGTTTGTTCGATCGCCCCTCATCTCCGTCGTTCCCTCCTGTATATAATATATCACATTATATTGCACTGATCGGTCAGATCAATCTTTGTTCAGATATTTGTGGCACGTGCCTCTAGTTACCATATATATGATATGTATGTTATATACATTCCTTAACTGATCTGCACTTTATTTATTGTCTTTCTGTGATGTTTACATTTTGTGTTCACATATGATTGTTATGAGTTGCAACACACCCACTGGGTGGAGTGTGATCACATGTCGATATGCTAATTGTTTGACCTGTATATAATGCTGTGATTTGAGTTGTATCTTTGCTTGAAAAAGGCTCAAGTGTAGAGCCGAAACGTTGCACCACCTGGGTGAATAAAGGTTCGCTTTATTTTATTTCTCGGAGTGCCGCCCGTTTTTCTGGAATTATATATATATATATATATATATATATATATATACAGTACAGACCAAAAGTTTGGACACACCTTCTCATTCAAAGAGTTTTCTTTATTTTCATGACTATGAAGGCATCAAAACTATGAATTAACACATGTGGAATTATATACATAACAAACAAGTGTGAAACAACTGAAAATATGTCATATTCTAGGTTCTTCAAAGTAGCCACCTTTTGCTTTGATTACTGCTTTGCACACTCTTGGCATTCTCTTGATGAGCTTCAAGAGGTAGTCCCCTGAAATGGTCTTCCAACAGTCTTGAAGGAGTTCCCAGAGATGCTTAGCACTTGTTGGCCCTTTTGCCTTCACTCTGCGGTCCAGCTCACCCCAAACCATCTCGATTGGGTTCAGGTCCGGTGACTGTGGAGGCCAGGTCATCTGGCGCAGCACCCCATCACTCTCCTTCATGGTCAAATAGCCCTTACTTTCAAAGTTTTCCCAATTTTTCGGCTGACTGACTGACCTTCATTTCTTAAAGTAATGATGGCCACTCGTTTTTCTTTACTTAGCTGCTTTTTTCTTGCCATAATACAAATTCTAACAGTCTATTCAGTAGGACTATCAGCTGTGTATCCACCTGACTTCTCCTCAATGCAACTGATGGTCCCAACCCCATTTATAAGGCAAGAAATCCCACTTATTAAACCTGACAGGGCACACCTGTGAAGTGAAAACCATTTCAGGGGACTACCTCTTGAAGCTCATCAAGAGAATGCCAAGAGTGTGCAAAGCAGTAATCAAAGCAAAAGGTGGCTACTTTGAAGAACCTAGAATATGACATATTTTTTAGTTGTTTCACAGTTGTTTGTTATGTATATAATTCCACATGTGTTAATTCATAGTTTTGATGCCTTCAGTGTGAATCTACAATTTTCATAGTCATGAAAATAAAGAAAACTCTTTGAATGAGAAGGTGTGTCCAAACTTTTGGTCTGTACTGTGTATATATATATATATATATATATATATATATATATATATATACACTCACCTAAAGAATTATTAGGAACACCTGTTCTATTTCTCATTAATGCAATTATCTAGTCAACCAATCACATGGCAGTTGCTTCAATGCATTTAGGGGGGTGGTCCTGGTCAAGACAATCTCCTGAACTCCAATCGGAATGTCAGAATGGGAAAGAAAGATGATTTAAGCAATTTTGAGCGTGGCATGGTTGTTGGTGCCAGACGGGCCGGTCTGAATATTTCACAATCTGCTCAGTTACTGGGATTTTCACGCACAACCATTTCTAGGGTTTACAAAGAATGGTGTGAAAAGGGAAAAACATCCAGTATGCGGCAGTCCTGTGGGCGAAAATGCCTTGTGGATGCTAGAGGTCAGAGGAGAATGGGCCGACTGTTTCAAGCTGATAGAAGAGCAACGTTGACTGAAATAACCACTCGTTACAACCGAGGTATGCAGCAAAGCATTTGTGAAGCCACAACACGCACAACATTGAGGCGGATGGGCTACAACAGCAGAAGACCCCACCGGGTACCACTCATCTCCACTACAAATAGGAAAAAGAGGCTACAATTTGCACAAGATCACCAAAATTGGACTGTTGAAGACTGGAAAAATGTTGCCTGGTCTGATGAGTCTCGATTTCTGTTGAGACATTCAAATGGTAGAGTCCAAATTAGGCGTAAACAGAATGAGAACATGTATCCATCATGCCTTGTTACCACTGTGCAGGCTGGTGGTGGTGGTGTAATTGTGTGGGGGATGTTTTCTGGGCACACTTTAGGCCCCTTAGTGCCAATTGGGCATCGTTTAAATGCCACGGCTACCTGAGTATTGTTTCTGACCATGTCCATCCCTTCATGACCACCATGTACCCATCCTCTGATGGCTACTTCCAGCAGGATAATGCACCATGTCACAAAGCTTGAATCATTTCAAATTGGTTTCTTGAACATGACAATGAGTTCACTGTACTAAAATGGCCCCCACAGTCACCAGATCTCAACCCAATAGAGCATCTTTGGGATGTGGTGGAATGGGAGCTTCGTGCCCTGGATGTGCATCCCTCAAATCTCCATCAACTGCAAGATGCTATTCTATCAATATGGGCCAACATTTCTAAAGAATGCTATCAGCACCTTGTTGAATCAATGCCACGTAGAATTAAGGCAGTTCTGAAGGCAAAAGGGGGTCCAACATCGTATTAGTATGGTGTTCCTAATAATTCTTTAGGTGAGTGTATATAGTGGGGATTCGCTCTGGTAGGCAGGGTAAGCGGACACAATACAGAGGCAAAAACAAGGTTGTAAAGCAAAGTTCAGTGTTTTATTCACACAATAGGAAAAACAAGCCAAAAGTAACGGTGTTCAGTTTTGGTGCCTGTTCACACCACACAAAGTCCACAGTGCAAAAAGCCTTCACTTGTCAGTAGTTTTCCACCCGCAGTCCACAGCAGGCTTTAGAGGCCTGTTTCCCCAGCATGCGGTTCTCAAGACACAGACTCCACAGTCTCTCTGTCATGGAGGATAATCCACCCCAGCTGAATGTGCTGGCTGGGTTTTTATATCCCAGCCAAAACCCGGCCTGGAACTGTGGGAAACAGCCACCCACCCTGCTCTTTGGCTGCTCCCAATAAGAACCGACCCGGATCGGCTTTACAGCCATACTAACAGCTGAAGTGTCAGACTGCAACTGCAAAACTGACACTTCAGGGAAAAACCCGGTTCTTACCTCACCGAGGCAAGGAACCTCGTTGACACGTATCTTCCGTCAATGACGGCCTCTTGTTCCTTCTTACAATATATATATATATATATATATATATACAGTGGATATAAAAAGTCTACACACCCCTGTTAAAATGTCAGGTTTCTGTGATGTAAAAAAATGAGACAAATATAAATCATTTCAGAACTTTTTCCACCTTTAATGTGACCTATAAACCGTGCAACTCAATTGAAAAACAAACTGAAATATTTTAGGTGGAGGGAAGAAAAAATATAAAAATAAAATAATATGGTTGCATAAGTGTGCACACCCTTAAACTAATACTTTGTTGAAGCACCTTTTGATTTTATTACAGCACTCAGTCTTTTTGGGTATGAGTCTATCAGCATGGCACATTTTGACTTGGCAAGATTTGCCCACTCTTCTTTGCAAAAACACTCCAAATCTGTCAGATTGCGAGGGCATCTCCTGGGAACAGCCCTCTTCAGATCACCCCACAGATTTTCAATCGGATTCAGGTCTGGGCTCTGGCTGGGCCATTCCAAAACGTTAATCTTCTTCTGGTGAAGCCATTCCTTTGTTGATTTGGATTGTGTCAATATTGACTGGTATTTGGAACTGTTCATAATTCCCTCTAGCTTAACTAAGGCCCCAGTTCCAGCTGAAGAAAAACAGACCCTTGGCATGATGCTGCCACCACCATGCTTCACTGTGGGATGGTGTTCTTTTGGTGATGTGCAGTGTTGTTTTTGCGCCAAACATATCTTTTGGAATTATGGCCAAAAAGTTCAACCTTGGTTTCATCAGACCATAACACCTTTTCCCGCATGTTTTTGGGAGACTTCAGATGTGTTTTTGGAAAATGTAGCCTGGCTTGGATGTTTTTCTTCGTAAAAGAAAAGGCTTTCGTCTTGCCACTCTACCCCATAGCCCAGAAATATGAAGAATAAGGGAGATTGTTGTCACATGGACCACACAGCCAGTACTTGCCAGATATTCCTGCAGCTCCTTTAATGTTGCCGTAGGCCTCTTGGTAGCCTCCCAAACCAGTTTTCTTCTCGTCTTTTCATCAATTTTGGAGGGACGTCCAGTTCTTGGTAATATCACTGTTGTGCCATATTTTCTCCACTTGATGATGACTGTCTTCACTGTGTTCCATGGTATATCTAATGCCTTGGAAATTCTTTTGTACCCTTCTCCTGACTGATACATTTTAACAATGAGATCCCTCTGATGCTTAGGAAGCTCTCTGTGGACCATGGCTTTTGTTGTGGGATGCGACTAAGGAAATTTCAGGAAAGACAAACTAGAGCAGCTGAACTTTATTTGGGGTTAAGCCTCATTTTATGCCTTATGTCTGTGGAGGCTCCAAACCAGGTTTTGGCTCACAATCACTGATAGAAATCACTGACCAAAACACTGACGTGTGAATGAGGCTTTAATCAGAGGCACTTTAAATGATGGCAGGTATATGCTGACTCCTAAAAGCCTCATTCACACATCAGTATTCGGTCAGTAATTTCCATCAGTGATTTTGAGCCAAAACCAGGTGCGTCTCTAAACACAGAAGGTGCAGATCTTTTCATTATGCCTTATGTCTGTGGAGGCTCCAAACCAGGTTTTGGCTCACAATCACTGATAGAAATCACTGACCAAAACACTGACGTGTGAATGAGGCTTAACATGATTTTGAATGTGATTGCTTAATTCTGAACACAGCTACATCCCCAGTTATAAGAGGGTGTGCACACTTATGCAACCACATTATTTTCGTTTTTTTTGTTTTCTTCCCTCCACCTAAAAGATTTCAGTGTGTTTTTCAATTGAGTTGTACAGTTTATAGGTCACATTAAAGGTGGAAAAAGTTCTGAAATGATTTATCTTTGTCTCATTTTTTTACATCACAGAAACCTGACATTTTAACAGGGGTGTGTAGACTTTTTATATCCACTGTATATACAGTTGTGTTCAAAATTATTCAACCCCCACTGAAATTGAGTGTTTTGGCCAGTTTGACATTGATTTTGATCATTTCAGTCATCTTGTTTACAATTAAATCAAAGAGGCCCTTGTAAGTCAGACAAATATAACATAACATTTATAATGAAATAACCACAAATGTCTTTTCTGTGCTCACATCATTATCAGTTTTATTCAACCCCCAAGTGACATTCAATCTTAGTACTTAGTACAACATCCTTTTCCAGTTATAACAGCTTTTAAACGTGAAGCATAGCTTGACACAAGTGTCTTGCAGCGATCTACGGGTATCTTCGCCCATTCTTCATGGGCAAAAGCCTCCAGTTCAGTCACATTCTTAGGCTTGCGCGCTGCAACTGCTTTCTTTAAGTCCCACCAGAGGTTCTCAATCGGATTTAAGTCTGGTGACTGCGATGGCCACTTCAAAATGTTCCAGCCTTTAATCTGCAACCATGCTCTAGTGGACTTGGAGGTATGCTTGGGATCATTGTCCTGTTGAAAGGTCCAACGTCTCCCAAGCCTCAGGTTTGTGACGGACTGCATCACATTTTCATCCAATATCTCCTAGTACTGAAGAGAATTCATGGTACCTTGCACACGCTGAAGCTTCCCTGTACCTGTAGAAGCAAAACAGCCCCAAAGCATGATTGACCCCCCACCATGCTTCACAGTAGGCAAGGTGTTCTTTTCTTCATAGGCCTTGTTCTTCCTCCTCCAAACATATCGTTGATCCATGGGCCCAAACAGTTCTAATTTTGTTTCATCAGTCCACAGAACACTATCCCAAAACTTTTGTGGTTTGTCCACATGACTTTTGGCATACTGCAGTCGACTCTTCTTATTCTTTGGAGACAGCAAGGGGGTGCGCCTGGGAGTTCTGGCATGGAGGCCTTCATTACGCAGTGTGCGCCTTATTGTCTGAGCTGAAACTTCAGTACCCACATCTGACAAATCTTCTTTCAGTTCCTCAGCAGTCACACGGGGACTTTTCTCCACTTTGCGCTTCAGGTAGCGCACAGCAGTCGAACTCAGCATCTTCTTTCTGCCACAACCAGGTAGCGTTTCAACAGTGCCCTTTGGCTTGAATTTGCGAATAATGCTTCCTATGGTGTCTCTTGGTATGTTTAACATCTTTGCAATCTTCTTATAGCCATTGCCCTTCCTGTGAAGAGAAATCACCTCTTCTCTTGTCTTCCTGGACCATTCTCTTGACTTCACCATGTTTGTAAACACACCAGTAAATGTCTAGAAGGAGCTGAGTATCACAGTCCTTTTAAATCTGCCTAATTGGTGCTTATTATGCTTGATTGCTGCTCCTTGACATCCACAGGTGTTTTCAATACCTGATCGAAAACACTTGAATGAACCTCTGTTCTTAAGAGTGGTAGTCTTTAAGGGGTTGAATAATTGTGTCAATGAAGAAATCACAAAAAAAAAACATTTAATACTGTATTACAAAAACAATTGATGTCATTTTAGTTGCATTTGGTTCTTTAAAAAGTCCTTGTAAGATTTCATTCTGAACACAATTACAAATGTACACTAAATTCCCTAAAACCCTTTACAGCATTGGGGGTTGAATAATTTTAAACACAACTGTATATATATATATATATATATTAGGGTTATTCCTGCAGTATATAAATCTTTTGCTAGAGGTAGTTGTGCATTGTGTGTGTGTGCATATACAGGTCCTTTTCAAAAAATTAGCATATTGTGATAAAGTTCATTATTTTCTGTAATGTACTGATAAACATTAGACTTTCATATATTTTAGATTCATTACACACAACTGAAGTAGTTCAAGCCTTTTCTTGTTTTAATATTGATGATTTTGGCATACAGCTCATGAAAACCCAAAATTCCTGGGTTTGAACTAGAAAAGGCTTGAACTACTTCAGTTGTGTGTAATGAATCTAAAATATATGAAAGTCTAATGTTTATCAGTACATTACAGAAAATAATGAACTTTATCACAATATGCTAATTTTTTGAAAAGGACCTGTATACAGTTGCAAGAAAAAGTATGTGAACCCTTTGGAATGATATGGATTTCTGCACAAATTGGTCATAAAATGTGATCTGATCTTCATCTAAGTCACAGCAATAGACAATCACAGTCTGCTTAAACTAATAACACACAAAGAATTAAATGTTACCATGTTTTTATTGAACACATCATGAAAACATTCACAGTGCAGGTGGAAAAAGTATGTGAACCCTTGGATTTAATAACTGGTTGAACCTCCTTTGGCAGCAATAACGTCAACCAAATGTTTCCTGTAGTTGCAGATCAGACGTGCACAGCGGTCAGGAGTAATTCTTGACCATTCCTCTTTACAAAACTGTTTCAGTTCAGCAATATTCTTAGGATGTCTGGTGTTAATCACTTTCTTGATGTCATGCCACAGCATCTCAATCGGGTTGAGGTCAGGACTCTGATTGGGCCACTCCAGAAGGCATATTTTCTTCTGTTTAAGCCATTCTGTTGTTGATTTACTTCTATGTTTTGGGTCGTTGTCCTGTTGCAACACCCATCTTCTGTTGAGCTTCAGCTGGTGGACAGATGGCCTTAAGTTCTCCTGCAAAATGTCTTGATAAACTTGGGAATTTATTTTTCCTTCGATGATAGCAATCCGTCCAGGCCCTGACGCAGCAAAGCAGCCCCAAACCATGATGCCCCCACCACCATGCTTCACAGTTGGGATGAGGTTTTGATGTTGGTGTGCTGTGCCTCTTTTTCTCCACACATAGTGTGTGTTTCTTCCAAACAACTCAACTTTGGTTTCATCTCTCCACAGAATATTTTGCCAGTACTGCTGTGGAACATCCAGGTGCTCTTGTGCAAATGTTTTTTTTGGACAGCAGTGGCTTCCTCTGTGGTATCCTCCCATGAAATCCATTCTTGTTTAGTGTTTAACGTATCGTAGATTCGCTAACAGGGATGTTAGCATATGCCAGAGTCTTTTGTAAGTCTTTAGCTGACACTCTAGGATTCTTCTTCACCTCATTGAGCAGTCTGCGCTGTGCTCTTGCAGTCATCTTCACAGGACGGCCACTCCTAGGGAGAGTAGCAGCAGTGCTGAACTTTCTGCATTTATAGACAATTTGTCTTACCGTGGACAAATGAACAGCAAGGCTTTTGGAGATACTTTTATAACCCTTTCCAGCTTTATGCAAGTCAACAATTCTTAATCGCAGGTCTTCTGAGAGCTCTTTTGTCCGAGGCAGCATTCACATCAGGCAATGCTTCTTGTGAAAAGCAAACCCAGAACTGGTGTGTGTTTTTTATAGGGCAGGGCAGCTGTAACCAACACCTCCAATCTCATCTCATTGATTGGACTCCAGTTGGCTTACACCTCACTCCAATTAGCTCTTGGAGATGTCATTAGTCTAGGGGTTCACATACTTTTTCCACCTGCACTGTGAATGTTTACATGGTGTGTTCAATAAAAATATGGTAACATTTAATTCTTTGTGTGTTATTAGTTTAAGCAGACTGTGATTTTCTATTGTTGTGATTTAGATAAAGATTAGATCACATTTTATGACCAATTTGTGGAGAAATCCATATAATTCCAAAGGGTTCACATACTTTTTCTTGCGACTGTATATTACTCTTTTTGTGAGGCAACGTAACCAAAAAATGGCTGTTCTGGCACAGTTTTTATTTTTTACAATGTTCACCTGACAGAGTAGATAATGTGATATTGTTATAGAGCAGGTCTTAACAACGCGGCGATACCTAATATGTCTATTTTTATATTTTTTTTTTGGATTTACACAATAAAAAAAATTTGGAAAAAAAGATCATGTTTTTGTGTTTAAATTTTTTTAAAGTCATATTTTTTTTAAATTTTTTGGGCGATTGTCTTAGGTAGGGTTTCATTTTTTGCTGGAAGAGATGATGGTTTGATTGGTACCATTTTGGGGCACATATGACTTTTTGATCGCTTAGTATTGCACTTTGTGTTGTAAGGTGATAAAAAAAATAGCTTTTTTGGCACATTGTTTATTTTATTTTTTTACAGCGTTCACCAGATGGGTTGGATCACAAGCTATTTCTTCAATAGTATTCAAATGCCAGTTCTTCAATAGGTTTGACCAATCCCCCATGCTGCTACAAACACCCCCCCATCTTCTTCCCCCACCAATGCCATCACTGCCTGTTCACCTCGCAGCAACCTACCACCACTCTCCCCCCCCCTACACCAGAGGTTCACCCCCCTCCCCACATGCCAACCCTGTCCTTCACCACACTCCAGGTGAGGAAGGAACTACAGAAAATCAAGGTGCGTAAAGCTGCAGGACCAGATGGCATCAGCTCCAGGCTCCTGAAGTTCTGCTCAGACCAACTGTGTGGCATTATGAGTCACACGTTCAACATGAGCCTGAGGCTGGGGAAGGTACCATAGCTGTGGAAGACCTGTGTGGTACAAGTGCCAAAGACCTCACACCCAAAAGCTACAGCTACAGGCCGGTAGCACTGACCTCACACTTGATAAAGATCCTCGAGGCTGGTTCTCAGCTATCTTCGCCCCCTGGTGAGGTCTTCATCCACTGCAGTTTGCCTACCAGCCTGGCATCGGGGTGGATGATGCCATCATCTACCTACTACACCGAGCTCTAACTCACCTGTAGAGGCCTGGAGGCACTATGAGGATCATGTTTTTTGATTTCTGCAGTGCTTTTAACACCACCCAACCTGGACTTCTGAGGGACAAGCTGGAGATGGCAGGAGTGGACTACCACATGTCACATTGGATACTTGACTACCTCACAGAACGCCCACAGTTTGTTAAATCTCAGGGTTGCATCTCTGACAAGCTGTTCTGCAGTACAGGGGCACCACAGGGAACAGTGCTGGCACCGTTCCTCTTCACCCTCTACACTGCAGACTTCTCCGTCAACTCCCCAGGCTGCCACCTACAGAAGTTCTCTGATGACTCTGCCATAGTTGGCCTTATCACAGGTGAGGACGACTCAGAGTAAAGATAGGGGACACAGGATTTTGTGGACTGGTGTCAGTGGAACCAGCTCCAGACTAACGCAGGCAAAACCAAGGAGCTTGTCACGGGGTTCCGAAGGTGCACTCGGTCCCCCATTGCCCGCAGAACTGTTGCTTAGCTTTGGGAATGAGGATCTGTGTTTGACCTCATTCCCAGGGAGGCTTTACTGCTGGGTGGCTCCCTGCTCCTAAGTCTGCCTTGAGCGCCGAGCTGATCACTCGGTGCTCAACTGGTTGGTCTGTCGGTCATGTGACGCTGGCCACGTCACATGACCCTCACTCCCCACTATAAATACAGGCAGCCTGCTAGCCACAGGTTGCCTGTTAATTTCTAGGTTCCTGGCTATCTGTTGGACTACTGAATACTTACCTGATCCTGTTCCCTGACGATCCTCTGCCTGCTCCTCCTGTACTGCGCTACCATCCTGGTATTGTGACCTCGGCTCCCACCTGACTACTCTCTTAGGACTCCTCTTGTACTTCGCTACTCTCCTGGTTTTTGACCCCGGCTTCTCCTGACCATTCTTTGCTTAATCCGTTGTACTGCGTAGCTCTCTTGGTTCTGACCCGGTCCGTTCATGTTCCGTATTTTGTCTTGTCTGTCTTCCCTGCACATATCCTAAGTTAGGGACTGCCGTCCAGTTGTCCCCTGTCATCAGGACTCGTGAGGCAAGTAGGCAGGGCCAGGGGTGAGGGTGGAGCGCAGTGGTCACTACCCTACCCTCTGTTTGTGTGTGGACGTGACCGTTACAGAGCTGGTGGTGGATTTCCGCAGACACAGGCCCTCTGCTTTGGTTCTGCTGAACATACAGGGAACAGACATTGAGGTGGTGGACTCTTATAAGTACCTGGGTGTTCACCTGAACGACAAACTGGACTGGAGCCATAACACTGATGCTCTTTTTGAAAAGGGTCAGAGCAGACTCTCTCTGTTGAGGAGACCGAGATCCTTTGGAGTGCAGCGGATGCTCCTAAAGACCTTCTTTGACTCAGTGGTGGCATCAGCCATATTCTATGGTGTGGTTTGTTGGGGGAGCAGCTTATCTGTGGCTGAGAGACAGAGATTAGATAAGCTCATTAGGAATGCCAGCTCTGTCCTAGGTTGTCCCCTTGATCCAATGCAGGAGGTGGGTGACAGAAGAACTCTAGCAAAATTAACATCACTGTTAGACAATGTCTCCCACCCCAAGCACGAAGCTGTTGTGGAGCTGGAGAGCGACAGACTGCTGCATCCTAGGTGCACGAAGGAACGTTATCGTAGGTCCTTCCTCCCAGCAGCGGTTAGGATTTAAAACCACCACTGTTCTCAAAAACCCAGAAGTTAATTCTGTGTTATGTTTTCTTAGTATTTTTACTCATCAACCCCTTCCCGACCTATGACGTACTACTACGTCATGGGAACCACTGCGTTCCCGCAATTTGACGTAACAGTACGTCATGGTGATCGCACGGGCACCGGAGCGGTGCGTGCGTGATCACTGCAGGGGCCAGGCAGTCCCTGGTAGCCGGGCCCCTGCTGTATCCGCCGGCATCGCTGTAAAAGCCGATGCCGGCGGATTAACCCCTTCTATGCCGCGGTCCGCTCAGACTGCGACATAGAAGGGGTTTGTGTCGGGTGAGTGATAGCATTGAGTCCCCGCGCTGCTGTGGCGGGGACCCAATGCGTGACAAGGCAGCCCGATGCCATGCAGAGGCTGCCCAATGCCTTGCACGGCATCGGGAACTGCCTTCTACGGGTGCCGAGGAGATCCAGCCTCAGGCCCATCTCCTAGGCAACCTGTTAGTGTATGTCATACACTAACAGGCAATGCATTACAATACAGATTTATTGCAGAGGGGATCAGACCCCAAAAAGTGAACATCAGAAATAAAGTAATAAAAAGGGGTTTTAATAAAATTAATAAAGTTATAAAATTAATAAAGTAAAAAAGAAGAAAATGCCCCTTTTCCCTTATTTTATAATAAAAAAACTGAAAAAAACACAAAACCCACACATATTAGGTATCGCCAAGTCCGTAAACACCATAAAAAATAAAAAATAAAAACGGTGTAAAAAAAAAAAGCCATTTTTGTCACCTTACATCACAAAAAGTGCAACACCAAGCGATCAAAAAGGCATATGTCCCACAAAATGGTATCACTAAAACCGTCACCTCATCCCGCTAAAAATTAGCCCCTACCTAAGACAATCGCCTAAAAAATAAAAAAAAATATAGCTCTCAGAACATGGAGACACTAAAACATAATTTTTTTGGTTTCAAAACTGCTATTAATTGTGCTAAAGTGAAATACATAAAAAAAAAATACATATTAGGTATCGCCACGTCCGTAACAACCAGCTCTATAAAAATATCACATGACCTAACCACTAAGGTGAACACCGTAAAAAAAAAAAAGCCATTTTTGTCACATTACATTTCAAAAATTGATCAAAAAGGTGTATGCCCCCCAAAATAGTACCAATCAGACCGTCATTTCATCCCGCAAAAAATGAGACCCTATCTAAGAGAATCGGTCAAAAAATAAAAAAAGCTATGGCTCTAAGACTATGCATACACTAAAATATCATTGTTTCGGTTTCAAAAATGCTATTATTGTGTAAAACTTAAATAAATAAGAAAAAGTAGACATATTAGGTATTGCCACGTCCGTAACGATCTGCTCTATAAAAAAGTCACATGACCTAATCCCTCTGTAAAAATAAATAAATAAAAACTGCGCCAAAACAACCAATTTTTTGGTCACCTTGCCCCATAAAGTGTAATAATGAATGATCAAAAAATCATATGTACCCGAAATTGGTACCAATAAAAACGTCAACTCTTCCTGCAAAAAACGAGCCCCTGCACAAGACGATCGGTAGAAAAATAAAAAAGCAATTAGAAATCATATGTACCCCAAAATAGTACCAATAAAACTGGCACCTTATCCCGTAGTTTCCAAAATGTGGTCACTTTTTTGAGGTTTCTACTGTAGGGGTGCATCAGGGGGGCTTCAAATGGGACATGGCATCTAAAAACCAGTTCAGCTAAATCTGCCTTCCAAAAACCATATGGTGTTCCTTTCCTTCTGCGCCCTGCCGTGTGGCCATCCAGCAGTTAACGACCAAATGTGGGGTGTTTCTGTAAACCGCAGACTCAGGGTAATAAATATAGAGTTTTATTTGGCTGTTAACCCTTGCTTTGCTACTGAAAAAATGGATTAAAATGTAAAATCTGCAAAAAAAGTGAAATTATGAAATTTCATCTTCATTTTCTATTAATTCTTGTGGAACAGCTAAAGGGTTAACAAAGTTTTGTATACCTTGAGTGGTGTCGTTTCTAAAGTGGGGTCATTTTTAGGTGGTTTCTATTATGTAAGCCTCACAAAGTGACTTCAGACCTGAACTGGTCCTTAAAAAGTGAATTTGGGAAATTTTCCAAAAAATTTCAAGATTTGCTTCCAAACTTCTAAGCCTTCTAACGTCCCCAAAAAATAAAATGTCATTTTCAAAATGATCCAAACCTGAAGTAGACATATGGGGAATGTAAAGTAATTACTATTTTTGGAGGTATTACTATCTATTATAAAAGTAGAGAAATTGAAATTTGGAAATTGGAATTTTTTTTCAAATTTTTGGCAAATTTGGTATTTTTTTATGAATAAAAATGTTTTTTTTTACTCATTTTTACCACTGTCATGAAGTACGATATGTGACGAGAAAACAATCTTAGAATGGCCTGTATAAGTAAAAGCGTTTTAAAGTTATTATCACATAAAGTGACACATGTCAGATTTGCAAAAAATGGCCTGGGCAGGAAGGTGAAAACAGGCCCGGGGTTGAAGGGGTTAATTTCTAATTACTCTTATTTTTGCTCCTGTTGTGAATGTGATTGCTGCTGTTATGCCAAAATTTCCCCACTGAGGGACAATAAAGGGTTCTTATTATCATGCAGGCAAGATTAGGTAAAACTCACAAACCCGGTCACCAATGGACAAAGAAACATCACCAGTTTCTAATATTTAGGGCTATTTTCTGTTGAAAAAAAAAAAAAAAGTCTTAGGCCTCTTTCACACGGGCTTTGCAGAAAAATGTGCGGGTGCGTTGCGGGAACACCCGCGATTTTTCCGCGCGAGTGCAAAACATTGTAATGCGTTTTGCACGCGCGTGAGAAAAATCGTGCATGTTTGGTACCCAAACCCGAACTTCTTCACAGAAGTTCGGGCTTGGGATCGGTGTCCTGTAAATAGTATTATTTTCCCTTATAACATGGTTATAAGGGAAAATAATAGCATTCGGAATACAGAATGCAAAGTAAAATAGCGCTGGAGGGGTTAAAAAAAAATTAAAAAATGTTTAACTCACCTTAGTCCACTTGATAGCGCAGCCGGCATCTGCTTCTGTCTCCTTTCTTTAGGACCTGGGTAAAGGACCTTTGATGACGTCACTCCGGTCATCACATGGTACGTCACATGATCTTTTACCATGGTGATTCACCATGGTAAAAGATCATGTGACGTACCATGTGATGACCGGAGTGACGTCATCAAAGGTCCTGTAACTGTATTTAATGCTCACCATAGGTCCTTCAATAAAGGAGACACAAGGAGATGCCGGGCTACGCGAGCAAGTGGATTAAGGTGAGTTAAATGATTTTTTATTTTTTTTTAACCCCTCCAGCGCTGTTTTACTATGCATTCTGTATTCAGAATGCTATTATTTTCCCTTATAACCATGTTATAAGGGAAAATAATAATGATTGGGTCTTCATCCCGATCGTCTCCTAGCAACCGTGCGTGAAAATCGCACCGCATCCGCACTTGCTTGCGGATGCTTGCGATTTTCACGCAACCCCATTCATTTCTATGGGGCCTGCGTTACGTGAAAAACGCACAAAGAGGAGCATGCTGCGATTTTCACGCAACGCAAAAGTGATGCGTGAAAATCACCGCTCATGTGCACA
The DNA here is from genome assembly GCF_905171765.1 of Bufo bufo. NCBI lineage: Eukaryota > Metazoa > Chordata > Amphibia > Anura > Bufonidae > Bufo > Bufo bufo. The sequence continues at coordinate 612,326,156 of NC_053392.1, forward strand.
GCCCCATAGAAATGAATGGGTCGGTATTCAGTGCGGGTGCAATGCGTTCACCTCACACATCGCATCCGCGCATAATACTCGCTCGTGTGAAAGGGGCCTTACTGATAGCCAAGCCACTAAAAAAAAGCAGGTCTGTTTCTTTAGTGGTACAAGTGACCTGTAAGGAGTATAATTCTGTGCCCTGTTAGGGGGTCCGCTCTAACAGGCCATTTAATGAGGTCTTAAAGTTATAGCATAATACTATGATTCAGGAACCATTACAAGAGATCTGTCTACATCTGTGCTCTGCGGTAAGGTGTGGGGGTCCTGTGTTGTCTCTGCGGTGCGGGTGGAGTGCTGCCATCTCTCTCCTCAGTGCAGGGTCTGATCAGACTGGCCCTGCCTCATACAGTATATACTGTCCACCTCACCACTGCCTCATACAGTATGTACTGTCCACCTCACCTCTCCACTGCCTCATACAGTGTATACTGTCCACCTCACCTCTCCACTGCCTCATACAGTGTATACTGTCCACCTCACCTCTCCAGTGCCTCATACAGTATATACTGTCCACCTCACCTCTCCACTGCCTCATACAGTATATACTGTCCACCTCACCTCTCCACTGCCTCATACAGTGTATACTGTCCACCTCTCCTCTCCACTGCCTCATACAGTGTATACTGTCCATCTCACCTCACCACTGCCTCATACAGTATATACTGTCCACCTCACCTCTCCACTGCCTCATACAGTATATACTGTCCATCTCACCTCTCCACTGCCTCATACAGTATATACTGTCCATCTCACCTCACCACTGCCTCATACAGTATATACTGTCCACCTCACCTCTCCACTGCCTCATACAGTGTATACTGTCCACCTCACCTCTCCACTGCCTCATACAGTGTATACTGTCCACCTCACCTCTCCAGTGCCTCATACAGTATATACTGTCCACCTCACCTCTCCACTGCCTCATACAGTATATACTGTCCACCTCACCTCTCCACTGCCTCATACAGTGTATACTGTCCACCTCTCCTCTCCACTGCCTCATACAGTGTATACTGTCCATCTCACCTCACCACTGCCTCATACAGTATATACTGTCCACCTCACCTCTCCACTGCCTCATACAGTATATACTGTCCATCTCACCTCTCCACTGCCTCATACAGTATATACTGTCCACCTCACCTCTCCACTGCCTCATACAGTATATACTGTCCACCTCACCTCTCCACTGCCTCATACAGTATATACTGTCCACCTCTCCTCTCCACTGCCTCATACAGTGTATACTGTCCACCTCACCTCTCCACTGCCTCATACAGTGTATACTGTCCACCTCACCTCTCCACTGCCTCATACAGTATATACTGTCCACCTCACCTCTCCACTGCCTCATACAGTATATACTGTCCACCTCACCTCTCCAGTGCCTCATACAGTATATACTGTCCACCTCACCACTGCCTCATACAGTATGTACTGTCCACCTCACCTCTCCACTGCCTCATACAGTATATACTGTCCACCTCACCTCTCCAGTGCCTCATACAGTGTATACTGTCCACCTCACCTCTCCACTGCCTCATACAGTGTATACTGTCCATCTCACCTCTCCACTGCCTCATACAGTATATACTGTCCACCTCACCTCTCCACTGCCTCATACAGTATATACTGTCCACCTCACCTCTCCACTGCCTCATACAGTATATACTGTCCACCTCTCCTCTCCACTGCCTCATACAGTGTATACTGTCCACCTCACCTCTCCACTGCTTCATACAGTATATACTGTCCATCTCACCTCTCCACTGCCTCATACAGTGTATACTGTCCACCTCACCTCTCCACTGCCTCATACAGTATATACTGTCCACCTCACCTCTCCACTGCCTCATACAGTATATACTGTCCACCTCTCCTCTCCACTGCCTCATACAGTGTATACTGTCCATCTCACCTCTCCACTGCCTCATACAGTATATACTGTCCACCTCACCTCTCCACTGCCTCATACAGTATATACTGTCCACCTCTCCTCTCCACTGCCTCATACAGTATATACTGTCCATCTCACCTCTCCACTGCCTCATACAGTGTATAATGTCCACCTCACCTCTCCACTGCCTCATACAGTATATACTGTCCACCTCTCCACTGCCTCATACAGTATATACTGTCCACCTCTCCTCTCCACTGCCTCATACAGTGTATACTGTCCACCTCACCTCTCCACTGCCTCATACAGTATATACTGTCCACCTCACCACTGCCTCATACAGTGTATACTGTCCACCTCACCTCTCCACTGCCTCATACAGTGTATACTGTCCATCTCACCTCTCCACTGCCTCATACAGTATATACTGTCCACCTCACCACTGCCTCATACAGTGTATACTGTCCACCTCACCTCTCCACTGCCTCATACAGTATATACTGTCCACCTCACCTCTCCACTGCCTCATACAGTATATACTGTCCACCTCACCTCTCCACTGCCTCATACAGTGTATACTGTCCACCTCACCTCTCCACTGCCTCATACAGTGTATACTGTCCACCTCACCTCTCCACTGCCTCATACAGTGTATACTGTCCACCTCACCTCTCCACTGCATCATACAGTGTATACTGTCCATCTCACCTCTCCACTGCCTCATACAGTGTATACTGTCCATCTCACCTCTCCACTGCCTCATACAGTATATTCTGTCCATCTCACCTCTCCACTGCCTCATACAGTGTATACTGTCCATCTCACCTCTCCACTGCCTCATACAGTATATACTGTCCACCTCACCTCTCCACTGCCTCATACAGTGTATACTGTCCACCTCTCCTCTCCACTGCCTTATACAGTATATACTGTCCATCTCACCTCTCCACTGCCTCATACAGTGTATACTGTCCACCTCACCTCTCCACTGCCTCATACAGTATATACTGTCCACCTCACCTCTCCACTGCCTCATACAGTGTATACTGTCCATCTCACCTCTCCACTGCCTCATACAGTGTATACTGTCCACCTCACCTCTCCACTGCCTCGTACATTGTATACTGTCCACCTCACCTCTCCACTGCCTCGTACAGTATATACTGTCCACCTCTCCTCTCCACTGCCTCATACAGTGTATACTGTCCACCTCACCTCTCCACTGCCTCATACAGTATATACTGTCCACCTCACCTCTCCACTGCCTCATACAGTGTATACTGTCCACCTCACCTCTCCACTGCCTCATACAGTGTATACTGTCCACCTCACCTCTCCACTGCCTCATACAGTGTATACTGTCCATCTCACCTCTCCACTGCCTCATACAGTGTATACTGTCCATCTCACCTCTCCACTGCCTCATACAGTATATACTGTCCACCTCACCTCTCCACTGCATCGTACAGTGTATACTGTCCATCTCACCTCTCCACTGCCTCATACAGTGTATACTGTCCACCTCTCATTTTAAATAAGGTTAGAGCTGTACAATAGGTTAAATAAAATAGTCTGTTCTATAAGCACCACATTATTTTTCTGTCCGCCGCCACAAAACAATCTGGAAGTGCCCCTCCCGAGACCAGGCTCTGGATCCGCCACTGTCTCAAGCTCTGTCAGGTTGGTTGGGGGCCATCGGTATACAGCCATTTTCAGGTCTCTTCATAGATGTTCCATTGGGTTCAGGGCTCTGGCTGGGCTATTCAGTGATATTCACAGAGTTGTTCCTAAGCCACGCCTGTGTTGTTTTGCCTGTGCTTAGGGTCGTTGTCTTGTTGGAAAGTGAACCTTCAGCCCAGTCTGAGGCCCAGAGCTCTGGATCAGGTTTTCATTAAGAATATCTTTGTACTTTTCTCCATCCAGCTTTCCCTCCACCCTGACCCTCCAGCATGATGCTGTTATCATCATGCTTCACCGTAGGGTGGTATTAGTCAGTTGAGCAGGGCTTGGTTTCCTCCACATAGAATTCAGACCAAAAAGTTCAATCTTGGTCTCATCAGACCAGAGAATCTTGTTTCTCACAGTCTGAGAGTCCTTTATTTTTTTGTTTTGTTTTGTTTTTTAAATCCAGGTGGGCTTTTATGTGTCTTTTACTGAAGAGAGGCTTCTTTCTGGTCATAAATCCCAGATTCATGGAGTGCTGCAGTGATGGCTGACCGAATATTTCTCCCATGTGCGAACATAATCTATGGAGCTCAGCCAGAGTGACCACTGGGTTCTCAATCACCTCTGTTATTAAGGTACTTCTTCCCCAATACTTAGTTTGGTGGGGAAGAGCTCTAGGAAGAGTCCTGGTTGTTCCAAACTTCTTCCAGGAAGGGTCCAGGAAAATGAGAAGAATCCTGCCCTCAGAGGCATGGTCACTGGTAATATTGTGTTGACAGGGCAGAGCCTTACAAGCCAGGCCTCAGATGTAGATTTGATGTTATCGACATAGTGAACCAACACAGTGGAAAATGTCACCTGAAGGAGTGCAGGAAAACGAGGAATTACAGATAAACCATCACTATTAGTAAGTGGTAATAAGTCATTTTTTGTCAATTGATGCTGAAAATTGCAAAACCGGAATACCCCTTAACATAGAAACATAGAATGTGTCGGCAGATAAGAACCATTTGGCCCATCTAGTCTGCCCAATACCAGTATGGGTGCTACACTATTGTATGGTGGGCATTAAGGGGGCATTCTACTGTGTAGGGGTACTAAGGGGAAAACGTAACAATAAAGCTTGAAGTGTATGGACTCCCTGGAGTATTAGGTCATGTTCTTCACTACAAGTCAGACCCACATGCCCCTACCATAACTCATAGCGGCTGTAGGACATTTGATGATGTCACAGTCATGTGATCAGTTACATGGGAGGGATGTAAATGTTAGTGGCTGTAGGACCTTTGATGATGTCACAGTCATGTGATCAGTTACATGGGAGGGATGTAAATGTTAGTGGCTGTAGGACCTTTGATGATGTCACAGTCATGTGATCAGTTACATCCCACACGACCCTTACAGGACTGTGTTTTACATGTGTATTCAGACAAAGAGAGAAAACAGGATTTGCACATAGGACTGTACGGTAAAGAGGGAGAAGGGATGGAAAAAAGTGTTTTACATAGGACTGTCAGAGGAGGGTGCAGGCATGTTGTACATGGGGCTGTTTGTCAGAGGGGTCTGCAGGGATATTTTACATGGGACTGTATGTTGGAGGGGTCCGCAAGGATTTTAAATGGGACTGTTTGTCAGAGGGGCTGCAGGGATTTTACATGGGCCTGTATGTTGGGGTGGGGGGAGGTGTTGAGATCTCCTAGTCTGCAGAGTCAGTGATGGGACTTCCAGCTGTAGTTAGTGAGTCGGATCATTAGATTCATCTCAGTAACAAGATCCGACTTTTCCTGCTCCCAAATTTAATACTAGGCAGTCGTCCCTTCCCTCCGTGTTTACGGTGTGTATTGTGTGTGTTATATGTGTGTATTATGTATATATTGTGTGTCGGTGCTGACTGTCTACATGTAAAGGAGCCATGGTCTATTCTCCTGGATCAGCCGGGTCAGGTCCGGGGTATTTTGGGTTTTCAGGACCAGATACCGTTTTGCCACTTTTAGTCCACAACAATGTGGTTTTTGCAGCAGCTTTTATTTAGTTGTCAATGCAGGTTTCTTTTTTATCATTTTATAAATATATATATATATATATTTTTTTTAAGGGTTTCTGTCACCAGAATTAACCCTATTAAACTGACTGACATTAGCGATGTACCCTAACTGTACTATTTTTATGCTTATGGATGCCCCGGTTACTTCACAATTTTAACTTTGATGATATGCAAATTAGCCTCTAGGAGCGGGGGGGGGGGGGGGGGGGGGGGGGGCGTTGCTCCTGATCCTGGAGGCTCCGTTCTCCCACTTCAAGTCACGCCCTGCCGTCCTTGATTGACAGGGCCAGCGTTCGTATTCTCTGGCGGCGCTGTGTGCTGGATAAATCTCGTGCCTGCGCAGTCCCAGCACACACGGCCGGCAGGAAGAGACGAACGCTGCCTGGCCCTGTCAATCTGGTGATAGAAACCCTTTAAGAATATTTAGGTTTAGAAGACTTTTTTTTAGTTTTTAACAAAAAAAATGTTTATTTTCTGGTAATCTACGAATAGCTGTGTGAAAAGTTAGTGACCATTACAGATTGTGTAGTCTTCTAATTTAGAATGGTACAAGGTGGAGGTAAGTGGTAGAGAGTGGAAAGGAGCTTCCCGAAGGGCAGATCAGTATTGTAAAGTATTGTTATTTCTGCTCATGTTTTTGGAGGATTATGTCAATACTTCAGGGTAAAGGATTATGAGAGTTATAGTGACCTGGAAGATGAGATCTGGCTGCTGTATGTGGTACACTGCTGTGTGTGTCCTGTGTAACACTATATAGCAGGGGGGGTCGGCTGACTAATATATTAGATCATCAATTTGGTATATATATGACACCTCAATAGCTAAGTCATCTCCATTGTACTCGAGAAACATAGAATGTGTCGGCCGATAAGAACCATTTGGCCCATCTAGTCTGCCCAATATACTGAATACTATGGATAGCCCCCGGCCCTATCTTATATGAAGGATGGCCTTATGCCTATCCCATGCATGCTTAAACTCCTTCACTGTATTTGCAGCTACCACTTCTGCAGGAAGGCTATTCCATGCATCCACTACTCTCTCAGTAAAGTAATACTTCCTGATATTACTTTTAAACCTTTGCCCCTCTAATTTAAAACTATGTCCTCTTGTAACAGTTTTTCTTCTTTTAAATATTCTCTCCTCTTTTACCTTGTTGATTCCCTTTATGTATTTAGCAGTTTCTCTCATATCCCCTCTGTCTCGTCTTTCTTCCAAGCTATACATGTTAAGGTCCTTTAATCTTTCCTGGTAAGTTTTATCCTGCAATCCATGTACTAGTTTAGTAGCTCTTCTCTGAACTCTCTCCAAAGTATCAATATCCTTCTGGAGATATGGTCTCCAGTACTGAGCACAATACTCCAAATGAGGTCTCACTAGTGCTCTGTAGAGCGGCATGAGCACCTCCCTCTGTCTACTGGTAATGCCTCTCCCTATACACCCAAGCATTCTGCTAGCATCTCCTGCTGCTCTATGACATTGTCTGCTGCCTACCTTTAAGTCTTCTGAAATAATGACCCCTAAATCCCTTTCCTCAGATATTGAGGTTAGGACTGTATCACTGATTTTATATTCTGCTCTTGGGTTTTTACGCCCCAGGTGCATTATCTTAAATTTTAGTTGCCAGATTTTTGACCATTCCTCTAGTTTTCCTAAATCCTTTTCCATTTGGTGTATTCCTCCAGGAACATCAACCCTGTTACAAATCTTTGTGTCATCAGCAAAAAGACACACCTTAACATCGAGGCCTTCTGCAATTTCGCTGATAAAGATATTAAACAATATGGGTCCCAGAACAGACCCCTGAGGTGCCCCACTGGTAACAATACCCTGGTCTGAATATACTCCATTGACTACAACCCTCTGTTGTCTGTCCCTCAGCCACTGCCTAATCCATTCAACAATATGGGAGTCCAAGCCCAAAGACTGCAATTTATTGATAAGCCTTCTATGTGGGACAGTATCAAAAGCCTTACTAAAGTCTAGATAAGCGATGTCTACTGCACCTCCGCCATCTATTATTTTAGTAACCCAATCAAAAAATATCAAAATCAATAAGATTAGTTTGACATTATCTCCCTGAAGTAAACCCATGCTGTTTTTCATCTTTCAATCCATGTGATTTTAGATGTTCCACAATCCTCTCCTATCATTGTTTCTTTATGATTTCCAATTTCTGAGACACTTTACTTCACATAAAATCTTCTTCCAGATGTGATTTTTCTCTCAGTTCTCCATGTTTCCCTCAGGTTGCTTAGGTACAAGACTCTCTTCATTTGAAAGATAATTGTCCTTTCCATCAATGACCCAGCAAGAATGGAGAAGGACAGAGACCACATGGCTGCAAAGATATTAGACCTCACACTGGAGATCATCTCCTTGATAACTGGAGAGGTGAGAGTCTCACATGACATCACTCTTATCTCTAGTAATAAACCAGGGAAATGACTGGAAAGGTGAAGGATTCTTAGAATCTCTGTAGTGATCGGCGTCTCCCCATACACAGGATTACACAGTAGTGAAGAAGTCGTCTGGTGAGTGTGTGACACCCCGTGTGTCCGGAGGATGGAGCAGGACCCAGAGCCCCATCACCGAGCCTCCACCTCATTCCCTGATACATGAGCAGAAGATCCTAGAACTTACCACCAGGATCACTGAGCTGCTGAGCGGAGAGGTGAGCGCTGCTGGGAATGCTGGGACATTGTACAATAACACCAAGGGAGAGGTCTGGTAATGACTGTGTCCTTGTGTTGTCAGGTTCATATAAGATGTCAGGATGTCGCTGTCTATTTCTCCATGGAGGAGTGGGAGTATTTAGAAGAACACAAGGATCTGTACAAGGACGTCATGATGGAGAATCACCAGTCCCTCACATCACCGGGTAAGAGGAGCCCTTCTATGACTGTAGAGGAGTCACATACAGGGAGTGCAGAATTATTAGGCAAGTTTTATTTTTGAGGATTAATTTTATTATTGAACAACAACCATGTTCTCAATGAACCCAAAAAACTCATTAATATCAAAGCTGAATATTTTTGGAAGTAGTTTTTAGTTTGTTTTTAGTTTTAGCTATTTTAGGGGGATATCTGTGTGTGCAGGTGACTATTACTGTGCATAATTATTAGGCAACTTAACAAAAAACAAATATATACCCATTTCAATTATTTTTTTTACCAGTGAAACCAATATAACATCTCAACATTCACAAATATACATTTCTGACATTCAAAAACAAAACAAAAACAAATCAGTGACCAATATAGCCACCTTTCTTTGCAAGGACACTCAAAAGCCTGCCATCCATGGATTCTGTCAGTGTTTTGATCTGTTCACCATCAACATTGCGTGCAGCAGCAACCACAGCCTCCCAGACACTGTTCAGAGAGGTGTACTGTTTTCCCTCCTTGTAAATCTCACATTTGATGATGGACCACAGGTTCTCAATGGGGTTCAGATCAGGTGAACAAGGAGGCCATGTCATTAGATTTTCTTCTTTTATACCCTTTCTTGCCAGCCACGCTGTGGAGTACTTGGACGCGTGTGATGGAGCATTGTCCTGCATGAAAATCATGTTTTTCTTGAAGGATGCAGACTTCTTCCTGTACCACTGCTTGAAGAAGGTGTCTTCCAGAAACTGGCAGTAGGACTGGGAGTTGAGCTTGACTCCATCCTCAACCCGAAAAGGCCCCACAAGCTCATCTTTGATGATACCAGCCCAAACCAGTACTCCACCTCCACCTTGCTGGCGTCTGAGTCGGACTGGAGCTCTCTGCCCTTTACCAATCCAGCCACGGGCCCATCCATCTGGCCCATCAAGACTCACTCTCATTTCATCAGTCCATAAAACCTTAGAAAAATCAGTCTTGAGATATTTCTTGGCCCAGTCTTGACGTTTCAGCTTGTGTGTCTTGTTCAGTGGTGGTTGTCTTTCAGCCTTTCTTACCTTGGCCATGTCTCTGAGTATTGCACACCTTGTGCTTTTGGGCACTCCAGTGATGTTGCAGCTCTGAAATATGGCCAAACTGGTGGCAAGTGGCATCTTGGCAGCTGCACGCTTGACTTTTCTCAGTTCATGGGCAGTTATTTTGCGCCTTGGTTTTTCCACACGCTTCTTGCGACCCTGTTGACTATTTTGAATGAAACGCTTGATTGTTCGATGATCACGCTTCAGAAGCTTTGCAATTTTAAGAGTGCTGCATCCCTCTGCAAGATATCTCACTATTTTTGACTTTTCTGAGCCTGTCAAGTCCTTCTTTTGACCCATTTTGCCAAAGGAAAGGAAGTTGCCTAATAATTATGCACACCTAATATAGGGTGTTGATGTCATTAGACCACACCCCTTCTCATTACAGAGATGCACATCACCTAATATGCTTAATTGGTAGTAGGCTTTCGAGCCTATACAGCTTGGAGTAAGACAACATGCATAAAGAGGATGATGTGGTCAAAATACTCATTTGCCTAATAATTCTGCACGCAGTGTATAGACGATGTATTCAGTGACAGACACAATAAAGATTCAGGCTTTATGATACACTCTCAACATTGAAACTGCAATACCAAAAAGGGAAATTTGTGAAATTATGGATATCAGGGGCGTAGCTATATGGGAAGCATGGGAAGTGGCTGCTTTGGGGCCCGAACTCAAAAAGGGCCCACCCAGGAGGAGGACTAAAATATTTTATTGTCAGGGCCCACTCAACAGTATTATAAAATGACATTATATGCAGAGACACTGTAGAAAACTGACAGACAGCAGCTGTTGGGCCTTGTTTGAGAGAGCTATTTTGACTAGCCACAGGAGTGGCGGGTGCACGGGAGGAAGAGGTTGTGAAGAAGTTCCTGGGGGTGGCCCCATTAAAAAAAAATTCTGTGGGGCCCACTCATTTCTAGTTATTCCATTGATAGAAATCATAAGATAAATAGACATATTAATGATAATGCATATGAATGAAAGTGCATGCTATCAGTCAGGTTGTTAATTGTTGTCTGAGGAGTCCTCTGCCATGCTAAATGCACTTGAGCACACAAATCATCAAGATCCGCTGCAGGCCATGGTAGCATTTTTAGACCACAGTAGTCTGCTCACAGTAGCGCTAGCAACGTGCGGCCTGGTGTTCAAGAACGGCTTCTGGAACACGGAGAAATGGCCGTACCTCTGGATCCACAACCAAATCAATGTAACACCAAATTGTTAGTGTACCTGAAATGATGACTAGAGGTTTCCAGACACCATACATCACTCGTTCCCATACTGTCTAGTGGCAGATCGCTATTAGATAGCACAATCTCCCGCCGGCAAGAGCTGATTTTTAAGCATACTTAAAAATCAGAATTGTCTGATGAACGAGCGTTTGCTCATTCATCGGGCAATTGGCGGTATTATTAAACTGCGAGATGATCTCTAACGAGTGTTCATGTGAACGCTCGTTAGCGATTATTGGCCAAAATATTGGCTAGTGTAATACAGCCTTAACAAATAATGGATAAAACAGTGACTTAAAAGATGCAAAGGACCAATCAGCTTCATATGCTGGTCTTAGAACAAAGTTCACTGGCATAAAATCCACACAAAAATTTTAAAAGATGCGTGTCTCTTTATAATTTTGGCATACCTCGCGAAGTAAGTGCACCAGAAACTGAAATGTAGATTTAAAGGCTATTTAAACCTTCAAGGGCAATTTTTCTATGATTGCATTTTACTCATTTTGGGCTAAAAATCTTTTTTTAAATAACTCTATTAAAAAATATTCAGCCATTCTATCACAAAGGGTTAACTGTTTGTCTAGCTGTGTGACTCGTATTTTCACTTTACCTTTGTGCCAGTCATCTAATAAACCTTTTCTCTAAATTAATTAAAGGTCATAAACACTTATTTAAACCACATATTGAGTTTTTGAGATCAGCGATAAAGAGACGTTAGCTGAGCTGCCTAAAGGAAACAGCAAAAATACAGAGCCTGCTACTAGAGAACCTCAAGGCTGTACTGAGAAAGCGGCTAAATTTTTTTAATAAAGACCAATTGAAAATGTTTTTTAGCTCAAAAGGAGTACAATGCAACAATAAAATGAATTGCCCCCAAAGGTGTACACAGCCTTTAAATCTGATGGCTGCGTAGACACTGCCCACTTTTAGAAAAGTGGCAAGTGTTCTGTAAATGGGGGAAAGTTCTCACATTTTGTTTTGCGCTTGTAAAATGTTTCACTCCCTATGGTGTTTTCTATGTTTTTCTTCCATGTACAGTCAGGTCCATAAATATTGGGACATGGACACAATTCTAGCATTTTTGGCTCTATACACCACCACAATGGATTTGAAATGAAACGAACAAGATGTGCTTTAACTGCAGACTGTCAGCTTTAATTTGAGGGTATTTACATCCAAATCAGGTGAACGGTGTAGGAATTACAACAGTTTTCATATGTGCCTCCCACTTGTTAAGGGACCAAAAGTAATGGGACAGAATAATAATCATAAATCAAACTTTCACTTTTTAATACTTGGTTGCAAATCCTTTGCAGTCAATTACAGCCTGAAGTCTGAAACGCATAGACATCACCAGACGCTGGGTTTCATCCCTGGTGATGCTCTGCCATGCCTCTACTGCAACTGTCTTCAGTTCCTGCTTGTTCTTGGGGCATTTTCCCTTCAGTTTTGTCTTCAGCAAGTGAAATGCATGCTCAATCGGATTCAGGTCCGGTGATTGACTTGGCCATTGCATAACATTCCACTTCTTTCCCTTAAAAAACTCTGTGGTTGCTTTTGCAGTATGCTTTGGGTCATTGTCCATCTGCACTGTGAAGCGCCATCCAATGAGTTCTGAAGCATTTGTCTTATTATGAGCAAATTATATTGCCCAAAACACTTCAGAATTCATCCTGCTGCTTTTGACAGCAGTCACATCATCATAAAATACAAGAGAACCAGTTCCATTGGCAGCCATACATGCCCACGCCATGACACTACCACCACCATGCATCACTGATGAGGTGGTATGCTTAGGATCATGAGCAGTTCCTTTCCTTCTCCATACTCTTCTCTTCCCATCACTCTGGTACAAGTTGATCTTGGTCTCATCTGTCCATAGGATGTTGTTCCAGAACTGTGAAGGCTTTTTTAGATGTCGTGTGGCAAACTGTAATCTGTCTTCCTGTTTTTGAGGCTCACCAATAGTTTACATCTTGTCGCGAACCCTCTGTATTCATTCTGGTGAAGTCCTCTCTTGGTTTTTGACTTTGACACACATACACCTACCTCCTGGAGAGTGTTCTTGATCTGGCCAACTGTTGTGAAGGGTGTTTTCTTCACCAGGGAAAGAATTCTTCGGTCATCCACCAGAGTTGTTTTATGTGGTCTTCCGGGTCTTTTGGTGTTGCTAAGCTCACCGGTGCGTTCCTTCTTTTTAAGAATGTTCCAAACAGTTGTTTTGGCCACACCTAATGTTTTTGCTATCTCTCTGATGGGTTTGTTTTGTTTTTTCAGCCTAATGATGGCTTGCTTCACTGATAGTGACAGCTCTTTGGATCTCATCTTGAGAGTTGACAGCAACAGATTCCAAAAGCAAATAGCACACTTGAAATGAACTCTGGACCTTTTATCTGCTCATTGTAATTGGGATAATGAGGGAATAACACACACCCGGCCATGGAACAGCTGAGAAGCCAATTGTCCCATTACTTTTGGTCCTCGAACAAGTGGGAGGCACATATGCAAACTGTTGTAATAAATACCCTCAAATTAAAGCTGACAATCCATTGTGGTGGTGTATAGAACCAAAAAGGTTAGAATTGTTTCCATGTCCCAATATTTATGGACCTGACTGTATGTGAATTATTTACTGAAATTGTACATTATACTGTTTCTTACATCTTTATACTGTACTTTATTTCCTGGCTTGCTATTGTCTCAATAAAGCTTGATTGCTTAATAAAAAGATGAATTACATTATTTGGGAAAATAAGAACATTTGTTTGATTTTCCAGGTGAATATTGGATGAAAGACTTCCATCGACATTTCCATTTATCTTTCTATAATGAAGCAGAAAATAACACCATGCAAGCTAATTCAACAACTCCTAATGTACCCTCAGTCCTTCACAGCGGAGATCTATCCTCCGACATTGCAGGTCACAAGATGCCTTTGTCTAATCAGTCACTGATTTTCAAACAAATAACTGGACATCACTGGTCTAATCTTGCTATGCATGAGAGAAATCAAAGACCTAAAAGGGCATTTTTATGTTCAGAATGTGGGAAATATTTTAACCAAAAATCGGATCTTGATAGACACCAGAGAATTCACACAGGAGAGAAACCATTTTCATGTTCTGAATGTGGGAAATGTTTTAGTCGGAAATTATCTCTTGTAGAACATCTAAGAATTCACACAGGAGAGAAGCCGTTTTCATGCTCAGAATGTGGAATATATTTTACCCATAAATCAGCTCTGCTTCATCATCAAAGAACTCATACAAGAGTGAAGCCATTTTTATGTTCAGAATGTGGGAAATGTTTTAGTCAAAAATTGGATCTTGATAGACATAAGAGAACTCACACAGGGGAGAAGCCATTTTCATGTCGGGAATGTGGGAAATGTTTTAGTCAGAAATCATCTCTTGTGGAACATCTAAGAATTCACACAGGAGAGAAGCCATTTTCATGCCCAGAATGTGGAGCTCGTTTTACCTATAAAACAGATCTTCTTCGTCATCAGAGAACTCACACAAGAGAGAAGCCATATTCATGCTCAGAATGTGGGAAATGTTTCAGTCAAAAATTGGATCTTGATAGACATTGGAAAACTCACACGGGAGAGAAACCTTTTTTATGTCCTGAATGCGGCAAGTGTTTTAGTCAGAAATCATCTCTTGTAGAACATTTAAGAATTCACACAGGAGAGAAGCCGTTTTCATGCTCAGAATGTGGATCCTGTTTTACCCATAAATCAGCTTTGCGTCATCATCAGAGAACTCACAAAAGAGAGAAGCCATTTTCATGCACAGAATGTGGGAAATGTTTTATTCGAAAATCAGATCTTGATAGACATCAGAGAATTCACACAGGGGAGAAACCATTTTTATGTCCTGTATGTGGTAAATGTTTTAATCAGAAATCGTCTCTTGTGGGACATCTAAGAATTCACACAGGAGAGAAGCCGTTTTCATGCTCTCAATGTGGAAAATGTTTTAGCCTGAAAGTGGGTCTTATTAGACATCAGAGAACTCATACAGGAGAGAAACCATTTTCATGTTCAGAATGTGGGAAATGCTTTAGTCTGGAATCGAGTCTTGTTAGACATCAGAGAACTCACATGGGGGAGAAGCCATTGTAATGATCAGAGCGAGAAACCATTGTAATGATGATCAGATCTCATACATAAATTGGACTTGCAACTATTTAGCATATTATTATTTATGTAGATTTTTGTCATGTAACTGCATCATTACTATTTTGCTCCTAAAATTCTAAATTTTTTGTAATTTCACCTTTGGCTTTCATCACTGCCTGAATCCTTCTGGGCATGCTCTCGATCACATTCAAGCATGCCTCGACTAAAATCTGTTCCCAGGTCTCTTCTACACATTCCCAATGTTGGTGCGTACTGGTCCACTCACTTGGGTACGAATACAATTATTCCTTCAAAGCTACCAACAAGTGTTTGATTGGGTTGAGGTCTGGGGACTGTGGGGACCAATCCAGCACCTCTACTTCATTGTCATTGAACCATTTCTTCGCCAATCTCGACATATGCATCGGGTCGTTCTCCTGCTGGAACACTATGTCGTTCTTTTCATATCCAAAGTACGAAGTAACTCGTCTTGTAGGATACTCACATATAGTTCCGCATTGAGACCACCATCGATCCTGGTGAAGTATCCAACGCCTTTGACTGTGAAACAACCCCATATCATCAGGCTTCCTCCACCGAACTTGACAGTTCCTTCAATTTCTCGATCCGTTTGCCCCCTTTTCCCTTGTTGCTTCCAGACCCATTTGCACCCATCAGAGCCAAGTTTATGGACTTTCATCTCATCGCTCCAAATCACCCATTTCCGATCTTCTACTGTCCACTGTTTGTACTTTTTTGCAAACGCTTCTTATGAAAGTCGAGGCTTCTTCACCTTTTTTCGGGCCACCATCCCAGACTTCTGTAATGCACATCGCACAGTGTTTGCATGGATGTCTGTGATCTCACACCTCCACTGCCAAGCTTGTCACTCAAGAACTGATAGACCTTGTGATGAGCCGACTTGTTGACTGCAATATATTGCCTGGGCGTCCACCTCTTGGCTTTGGAATGGATGGACGGACTTCATTTTGTATTCTTCCAACTGTCATGGCGCTCACATAATGCAGTTTGGGAATTTTCTTGGCCGAGATACCGCTATCGATGACCTGGATGATGCTGTTTCTCTTTTCTTGGGAAATCTTTATGGCTGCTACTGAGCTATTAGGGAATGTAAGAACAGGTTGTAATTTGTAGTATACAAGAAGAAAAAGATTTTTCCACCACCAGGAGGAAAACAGTAACAATGGAGTTACATGACAAGAATCTGCATAACTAATCACATGCTAAATAGTAGCAAGTCCAATTTATGTATGAGATAGCCAAGATAGTCTATAAAATGATGGTAGTCCCACGGTCGAAGCTGTAGTGAATGGTGAGATATGGAGCCTGCAAGTCAAAAGTTCAAAACATTGTTAACCTTTTGCTCATCAGTGTATCTGTACCAGTCACATCTTACTTATAAAAGACCCTTGATGATATCACAACCAGTTGATCAGTCAAACTCATGACCAATAGTAGACATGTGTTTCATTATAGTACAAACCGGATTCCAAAAAAGTTGCAATGATGTGGAGATGGCAAATTTCAATATTTTATTTGTAATAGAACGTAGATGACAGATCAAATGTTTAATCTGAGTAAATGTATCATTTTAAAGGAAAAATACGTTGATTCCAATTTTCACGGTGTCAACAAATCCCAAAAAAGTTGGGACAAGTAGCAATAAGAGGCTGGAAAAAGTAAATTTGAGCATAACGAAGAGCTGGAAGACCAATTAACACTAATTAGGTCAATTGGCAACATGATTGGGTATAATAAGAGCTTCTCAGAGTGGCAGTGTCTCTCAGAAGCCAAGATGGGTAGAGGATCACCAATTCCCACAATGTTGCACAGAAAGATAGTGGAGCAATATCAGAAAGGTGTTACCCAGCGAAAAATTGCAAAGACTTTACATCTATCATCATCAACTGTGCATAACATCATCCGAAGATTCAGAGAATCTGGAACAATCTCTGTGCGTAAGGGTCAAGGCCGTAAAACCATACTGGATGCCCGTGATCTCCGGGCCCTTAAACGACACTGCACCACAAACAGGAATGCTACTGTAAAGGAAATCACAGAATGGGCTCAGGAATACTTCCAGAAACCATTGTCAGTGAACACAATCCACCGTGCCATCGACCGTTGCCAGCTGAAACTCTACAGTGCAAAGAAGAAGCCATTTCTAAGCAAGATCCACAAGCTCAGGCGTTTGCACTGGGCCAGGGATCATTTAAAATGGAGTGTGGCAAAATGGAAGACTGTTCTGTGGTCAGACGAGTCACGATTCGAAGTTCTTTTTGGAAATCTGGGACGCCATGTCATCCGGACCAAAGAGGACAAGGACAACCCAAGTTGTTATCAACGCTCAGTTCAGAAGCCTGCATCTCTGATGGTATGGGGTTGCATGAGTGCGTGTAGAAAAATATATTCAGGTTCTAGAACAACATATGCTCCCATCCAGACGTCATCTCTTTCAGGGAAGACCCTGCATTTTTTAACAAGATAATGCCAGACCACATTCTGCATCAATCACAACATCATGGCTGCGTAGGAGAAGGATCCGGGTACTGAAATGGCCAGTCTGCAGTCCAGATCTTTCACCTATAGAGAACATTTGGCGCATCATAAAGAGGAAGGTGCAACAAAGAAGGCCCAAGACGATTGAACAGTTAGAGGCCTGTATTAGACAAGAATGGGAGAGCATTCCTATTTCTAAACTTGAGAAACTGGTCTCCTCGGTCCCCAGACGTCTGTTGAGTGTTGTAAGAAGAAGGGGAGATGCCACACAATGGCCTTGTCCCAACTTTTTGGGGATTTGTTGACACCATGAAATTCTGATTCAACATATTTTTCCCTTAAAATGGTACATTTTCTCAGTTTAAACTTTTGTTCCGTGATTTATGTTCTATTCTGAATAAAATATTAGAAGTTGGCACCTCCACATCATTGCATTCAGTTTTTATTCACGATTTGTATAGTGTCCCAACTTTTTTGGAATCCGGTTTGTAAGTTTATAACCATAGAATAGGGAGAAACTATTTGGTGGGGTTCCTATCACTGGGAGCCCTACAGTTTTAGAGAATAGGGGTCTTGAATCCTGTAGAGCCCCAAAAATGAACAAAGCAGCAGGTTGGGCATGTGCACTTGCTGCTCCATTCATCTTATTGGAACATTTCAGAACAAGCCCAGCACAGTTCTCAGCTGTCTCCAATATTGCAGTGTATGGTTAAGGGGGTTGTCTTGCCATATATAGTGATATATAGCTCTGGCTCGGCTATTTTCGTCTGCCCCATAAAAAATGAATGGGAGCAGGGTGCGGTGCGCTCCCATTCACTTCAATGGGAGCAGCGCTTGGTGGTGGACGAACCCTGGGAAATCTGGGGTCCTCCAGCCACAGCTCTCCCCGCTCCGTTCTCGTTGTAGGTGCGGGTCCCAGAGGTGGGACCTGCGCCTATCAGACAATGGGGGCATATCCTCGTGATATGCCCCCATTGTCTGTGATGGGAATACCCCTTTAATGACTAGGTAAATTTTCATTTTTGACATTTTATTTTTTCCCTCCCACATTCTAAAAGCCATAACTTTTAAAATTTTTCATTCACATTTTTTGTGGGACAAGTTACATTTTTTAATGGCACCACTTAATTTATCATATCTTATAGTAAAGCATGGGGGGGGGAATTTGTGTGGTGAAATTTTTTAAAAATTAATGCAATTCTGCCATGACTTTTTGGATTTTGTTTTTTGACTTTCAGGATTTACAAAAAATTACATGACAACCTTATTTGGCTGGTTGGTACAATTGCGTCAATACCAAATTGATACAGTTTTATTATGCTTTACTACTTTAAAAAAAAAAAAAATCTTTAAAAAAATATATATATATTTCGGTGTACAGAGATGTTTGAGGACTTATTTTTGTGGAGAGAGCTGTAGGTTTTATTGGGACATATGAGTTTTTGATCACTTTTCATTAAATTTTTAGGGGGTGAGTGAGGTGACCAAAAAAACTGAAAATCGACCATTTTAGATTTCATTTTTTTCATTACTTCGTTCACCATGCATAGTTTTATATTTCGATAATTTTGACATTTTCGGATGTGGCAATTAGTGATGAGTGAAGCAAGCTTTGGATGCTACATCCGAAGTTGCTACGTTCAAAACTTGGGAATAATATTGTATGGAGATCCGTCTCCGTACAGTCTTAAAATATATGGTCAACGATGAGCCAACGTTAGCTATTCGCAAACTCACGAGTGACTTCATTGAATAACTTTGGTAATTGATTTTTAAAGTGGAAAACCACTTTAAAACTTGAAACCTGGTAACCTGAAAACGTGAAACTTTAACAACTGGTACCTCGGACCCGAAGCCGAGTTCGGCTCATCGGAGACCATACATTTTAATACTGTGCGGAGACGGTATATTAATATGTGACCTTCTGATCACTTATACCGTAGACTGCTATAGTATGCTATTGCTATTATTATGGGATTTTTACTGGTTGCTGCAGGCACAACTTAACAGGCAGCTTACTGTGACAGGCAGGAAACCTCCATAAGGCCCCAGGCCTCCATAATAACCGATGATAACTTTTATGTTTTGCCATGGGGGCTCTGATCTCATTATTTACTGCTGCTTTGGACTACACAGTGTTCCATAGCATTATAGATGGTAGTAATACACTGACAGGCAACCTAATGTGCATATAATGATGGCAGGCCTGGGGGTCTTTGTTAGGCCCCTGGCTACCACTGCAACAGGTCGGTGCCCCACTGAGCTTTTGCCATAATCTCATGGGGATATTGAGCAGTGCCTGCCAGATCATCATGACTGACATCTGTCATGATGCAGGAGCTAGCACTATCCTTCATACGTCATTAAGGAGTTAAAGACCAAGCATTTTTCTTCCTTTTTTTTCCAATGTCATATTTCTATAGCTGTAACATTTTTATTTTTATGTCGATCTAGATGAATGAGGCACAGTTCGTATTTTTGAGCAGCACAATTTTGGAGTACATATAATTAATTTTTTAGACTTGTATTCATATGACAAAAACAGAAATTCACTTTTTTTTTGTATTTTTTTGTTAAATATAAATTGCCGCATTTTTGGAGTGAACTAAACCAACAATTAGGTGGTGTAAAGTTAAACTAGACAGTGTAAAGATGAGCCAGATGTTTTTATCCAGTGTGTGACTACTTTTACACATCTTACTTTAGACAATATTGTAAATCTGCCCTATTATATATTCATGTAGTGTCAGTAGGAAATTTTAGATCTCATATCTTACATCTGTGCTCATAAAACCACTTACTGATGATGGTTGTTGGTTTAGGCACACTAGAAAGGTGGGAAAACCAAAGTTGATTTACAGGGGGAGAAGGAACATAAAAGATCTTAGGTGAGATTTATAAAGGGGTGGGGTCACCTCATACTTTGGTGGCGTATCCACCGATGTCCATTCTCTAGAACGGGGCCCCCAAAGCTTGGTTTAGGCACACTAGAAAGGCTGGAAAACCCAAGTTTATTTACAGGGAAAGAAGGAACATAAAAGACCTTAGGGGGAGATTTATTAAAGGGTTGGGCTTACCTCATACTTTGGTGGTGTATCCACCATGTCCAATCTCTAGAACGGGGCCCCCAAAGCAAAGGAGAGAGCACCATGTATGCGCAAAGTGCTCTCCATTCGCTTTAAAAGGGTTTCCGGAAATAGCTCAACTATTTTCCTAACTCCCATAGAAGTGAATAAAGGGTGGCCGCACTTGGATGGGGTGCCCTCATTCACTTTGGGGCCCTAGAGATAGGGTCCAAGAGGTGAGACCCGCACCTATCATACATTGGGGACATATCCTAGTTTGTGCCACATCATGATGTTCTACTCTGACCAGAGAACTTTCTTTCATATGTTTGGGGAGTCTACCTCATGCTGTTTGGGTTGTCCTCAGGATAGGTTATCAGTATATGAGCGGTTTGGGATCCAACTCCCAATCCCACGGATCAGATGTTTGAAAAGACTGTGGTGCTCTATAGCAGCTCACTCAACACTAGCCTGGCCAGTAGTAGCAGGCCACTGTTGTCCCTCACTGTTGGTAGAAAACTGATAATTTTTGCTGATTAAATCATTGACTGGATGGTTTGCTCATCATCTCAGTCACAGCGGTATAACGTTGAGTCTAACACCATGTTTTAAACCATAGCTTAGCGCATTCCTCCTGGATCAGGGTAATGAGGAAGTGGTGACATCAGAGGAGGAGAATGCTGGTGGCAATAAAGAGCAGAACCAATGTGCAGGTAAAGCATCCAAAATACTGCCAGAAAAAGATAGGAGAGCATCATGGGCAGGACCACAAGTAACAATAAACTCGTGGTAGCCCCTCACCTTCAGCCATCGTGCTCAGGGCACAGCAGCCCATAGAGCAATGTGTAGGAGTAGTGTCTGCTGCTGCTGTCCCTCCAGTTCTGGGAAGATATGGAACTTCTCTAGGAAAAGAATAGTAGAAAACATTTACTAGTAGCGGCACTGCTGAAGACAACTCCAAGCTTTATTGGTGGCAAAAACAATGCATTTCGGAATCATAACGATTCCTTTGTGAGGTTAAATACACCACTAATTGATTACACAAGCAACAGTTTAAGGGTACGGACATACGGTCAAGTTTCTGTATGCAATTTTGGAAGCCAAAACCAGAAGTTAATTAAGAAATGAAGACAAGTTGTCTCTGTCCGTTATACTTTCTCTTTTATTAACTACTCCTGATTTTGGCTTTGGCCAAAATTACATGGAGAAACCTGACCGTGTGGCCATACGCTTAAACTACATTTTTGGCAATAAGAAAACACTCGAGGGAGGGTGACTTTGACAACACAGAAAGAATGACATGCATAGAACAATTCTGAGCTACAAACATAGGCTTAAGAAGACTTGCAAATATAAATAAACTTAAACAGTAAATAAATTAAGAACAATAGTGAACCAAATTAGACCAGTAGGTCGAATAGCCTCTGATTAGTGCATTAATTCATTAGTTTCAAAATGTGGTAGTTAATAAATATATAGAAAAATGAATAATAAGTTCATACAAATACTCATAGCTGATACAACGGTAAAACAATCATTAGAAGGTTAGTATGTTAGTTATTATTCCAATATGTCTAAAAATGACTCACATACTGAAGCTATCCAGTGAGCCACTTCCTCAGGATAGGTCATTAATATCAGATCCGTTGGGGTCCGAGATCCAGGACCCCTGCTGACTAGCTGTTAGAAGAGTCCAGTGTTCCATAAGTGCCGTGGCCTCTTCCTAGGCCATGTGACATCACTGCACATCATTCACGTGGCCTAGTTGCAGCTCAGCCCCATTAAAGTGAAAAGGGCTGAGCTGCAATACCAAGCACAGCCACTATCCAATATATGGCACTGTGCTTGGAGAGATGCCGTGAGCCTCCTGCTGTCATGGACGTTCCCGTGGCAGGTACCAGGAGATCGGAGAGACTGGCAACTCATGGGTTAAATTGACAAGTTCACTGTGGATCTTATTGTGTCTGTGTTTCGGTGAATGCCACCCCCCTTGCTTCAGGTGTTGCTTGTTGGTGATTTGCCTTTCGCATAAGTAGCCGCTTCTCACTCTTGGAGGTGCGGGTTATAGATTTTCTAACTAGCCGGTCGGTTGTACTCTGTGGTGCTTCTGGAGTTGCCAGTCTTCTACTTTCAGATAAGTCTTGTCTTTTCTTATTGTTTTGTGTTTGTATCTGGGCCTGAGACAGAGACTTCCATTCGTCCATCTGGGGAGGAATGGGTTGTCTCTGGTCCTAACCTCATTCCAGGGCAGGGCTCCAGATGGCGACCAATGCGACTTAGAATTTCTAAATGGCGACAAGACTTTGCGCCTAGACCCTCCGCTGCTCTGCCTCTCACACACAAGGCAGTCCCTCCCCCCTGTGCCGCTGCCACCAATGGGCTGATAGCAGGGAGGAGGAGGGGAGGGGCTGTGGCCACTGCATCACCAATGAATATAGTTTATGCTTAATACAAACTCAGGTGCCGCACCTGAGGGGTTAATAGCGGCGGATCGCAGCGCGCAGTCATAGAGGCTGGGTTCCGGGTATGGGATATGGCCGGCACCCGCAGCGCAGCCTGCGTTTGTATTAAGCATAAACTATATTCATTGGTGGCACAGTGCACCGAACCCCAACCCCAGTATTATAAAGTAGAATCATTGTTGGCGCAGTGCGCCCCTTAACCCCCCCCAAGTATTATAATCATTGGTGGCAGTTCCGATTGGAGCCCCAGCAGTGTAAGCCTGGGGCTCCGATCGGTTACCATGGCAGCCAGGACGCTACTTAAGCCCTGGCTGCCATAGTCAGCTCCCTGCTGCTGTGTGCACAAAGCACAGAGCAGCAGGGAGAGTGTGAAGTCCTATTCACCCTGATAGAGCTCCATCAGGGTGAATAGGACAAGGGATGAAAGATCCCAGGTTCTAGCCCCTAAGGGGGGAAATAGTTATTAAATAAAAAGTAAAAAAAAAAAAAAAGGTTAAAAAAACAAACACCAAAATATTAAGTTTAAATCACCCCCTTGCCTAATTTTACATATAAAATATATAAACAATAAAAAAATTACATATCGCCACGCCCAAAAAAGTGCGAACTATTAAAATATCTCTTATGCGGTGAACGGCGTAACAGATTTTTTTTTAAAAAAACTTGCAATTTGCCATTTTTTAGTCCCTTTGTCCCGACAAAAATTAGGTTAGGACTGTTCTATTATGGTCCAGACGTTCCATAAAATTTTATTTTTTTCACGTGGTATAGAGTTTCGCAATACTTTTTTATAGTATCGAAATCGAGTCAAAATGAATATTCCTAACTTCAAGGTCTATTCCTATTGATAGGTAGTTAGGGTTGTTTAGGAGGTGACCTGTTTCTTCTCTAGTTTCCAGGCCCAGTTATTGTTTCCCTTCCCTCCTGTGTTTAGTGTGGAGTTTTTCCCCCACACTGATTGTGACACCTGCACTCAGCAGAACTCCGGTGAGCGCAGCGGCTTCCTGTAACAGCTGATCGGCAGGGGTGCCGGGGCTCAGACCCCCCCCCCCCGCCGATATGATAATGATGACCTATCTTGAGGATATATTCACCAGGATAACCCCTTTCAGGACAGACACTACCTGTCCTCTATTGTTAATCAACTCCTGTTTTTGGAGTGTATGTGTGGCCTTACCCTCGTGTGCCATGCCCAATCGTTTTGTACACAAAAGGCCCATGTCAAAAAGCCAGGGGGACAATGGGCTATGGGCATGGCACATGCGCACTAGACACAATGGGGGTCATTTTCGATCAGTAATACACCTATATTAGGCGTATTTCTGGAGCAGATTGCAGATTGCAGTGCAATCATTTTCTATGCCTGTTGTAGGCATAGAAAATGGTAAAAATTTAAGACAGTAAGGAAGTTGTCTTACATTGTCTTACATTTAGACTGGCGGTGGATACGCTGAAGTTAAGTAGAGGCCGGCACCTCTTCATAACTTCAGCGAATCCACCGCCAGCGCAGGGGTTTATTAAGACCAGAGTCTGCTTTGACAGAGGGTTGGAGATATCTTCACCCGAAAGATCGTCAGTATTCTTGTTACTCAGCGGAATTGGCCTAAAGTATCTGTGTGGTGTCAGGAGGGGACATGTGAACCAACTGACCTTCTGGTGTGTTCACTGGCCAATGTTGATCCCCTGGATGCGGTCTCCTGCTTCACACCGGTCTGGTGTTATCCGATGCCATTTTGGGGACCTGACCCTCGGGTTGCCGGCACTCCGTTTGGGCTGATTCTGAAGGCCCTGTGCATAGAGGCGATCCTGTGACCGAGACACCCGCAGCGCTGTTGCCATCTGCTCTGGAGTGGCTGTCGGCACTCCGGCCCCTCAACGCTGCAATATCCTGCGTGACCTCCCGCGCGCCATCGCGGGGGTGAGAAGCGGCGCTTTCAGGAAGTTGGGATCTGGAAGCTCCGACGCGGCCTGTGACTGCTAACAGTGGGGTCAGTGAAAAATCAGCGCTGAAGTGGCGGCATATGCCTGGAGGCACCTTCCCAGCATACTGACAGAGGCCCTTGGAATTGAGGCAGGAGGACGTCTGGCAGCGGCTCTGCCCAGCGGTCTGTATTTGGAGGGGATCCCTTCTGAGTGTGTATTGGGCTGAGAGCTGAGACTGGAGACGCTGAGAAAGGACTGAACACACTAAGGTACTTGTGTTCTGGATTTCGAACTTTTACTGTCCCTGAATTGTATTCAGTAAATCCCCACAGAGTACCTGGACTGTCTGGGATTGTGCTGGGGGGATTCTTCAGACCTGAAAGCCATTGGTCTGCTGATATGGCGCATTAAGCCACTTGTGAGGCCCCATTGATTATACCCCTCTGTGAGATTCTTTGAACTGCTATAAACAAGACCGGTGTTATCCCTTATCCTGCATAATCCATTTACCCTCTAATAAGAGAAACAGGGAGGACGACCACCCTTCTGCGGCCTCCGGTCGCATATCCTACATACATGGGCCGTAAGACGTGTGTTTCCTGTGGTACCCCTCATCCCAAAGTATTGGTAGATGTCATGAGTCAAACAGAGGGAAAAGGAGAAGACAGTCCCTCCAACCAAGGAGAGATTGATTTGAGTAAAATAATGTCTGCTATTACCCATTGCCAATCTGCACTCACAGTCAAAATAGATAACGTCCAAGCTGATCTCACCTGTCTCAGACAAGATATTGACAAAATTTGTGATAGAACCACTGAGGTTGAGAGAAGATTGGGGGAGGTGGAAGATGTAGCGCATCTAAGTGAAAACCATGTTAGAGCCCTTCAACAGCAAGTGAAGACCCTGCAGGTGAAAGTTGATGACGCAGAGAACCGTAATAGGCGGAATAATATACACATTATGGGCCTACCGGAAAGGACTGAGGGTCAGTCTCCTGAGGATTTTGCGGAGCAACTTATTAAACAATGCTTATGCCCCATTAATCTATCCGCCAGCTTCGTTGTGGAGAGAGCGCACAGAATACCCACTAAACCCTTACCATCGGGGGCACCGGCGCACCCATTCATACTGAAAGTTCTGAATTATCGAGACCGTGATACTATTCTAGCAGCAGCGGCCCGCCAGTTAAAAGATGTCAGATTTGATAATGCCAAGATCTCATTCTATCCAGATTTTTCCTGAGAAGTCCAGAAGCAGCGGCGACAGTTTACTGCAGTAAGAGCGCGTCTTCGGGACAAAGGTCTCAAATATGCTATGTTATATCATGCGCGCCTCAGAGTTCAGGATGGAGAGTCAGCAAAATTTTTCTCAACACCAGAGGAGGCTTCAAATTGGCTTGACATGAGAGGCTGACTGTCAGTGGCTCTCAGGAGATTGAAATACTACTCATTCTAAGGATGACCGCCTTATGGGCGGGGAGCTGAAGTTGGACTGGATGTCTTCGCTGACTCTTGTTTTTTGTTTCTTACAATCTAGGAGTCGGTGACTGTTTTTTTTCTTGTTTTTCTGTGGGTCGCCCCCGTTTTTGATAAGGGGCAGTTAGCTTACAAAATTTGGGATGCAGGGCTCAGATAGGTTGGGGAGGTCTGGACAGGGTGGGGAGGTTTGCCTACTGTCGTGGGTTTATTTGTCTTGTATTTACATGTTTTGTGTCGTGTGGTATGTGTGTGTGTGTGTGAATGGCCGGGGCATCCTGGAACCTCCCTGAGCCATGATGTTGGGTTTGTTACATGATGGCCACATGTAAGTTTATCTCCTGGACTCAATGATAAAGTGAAAAGGTCCCTTGTATTTAATTATTTGAAGAATTATTCCCCTGATGTGGCTCTGCTACAGGAGACACATCTCAGAGGCCAGAAGCTATTGGCATTGAAACGTCCATGGGTGGGGTCCTCATATCACGCAGTATAGTATATAGTAATTATGCCAGGAGAGTCTCGGTGCTAATGGCTAAATCCATCCCTTTTCAGTTGCATTCAGTGATGACAGATGTGTCAGGCCGTTATGTTATAATAAGTGCCGCAATGCGGGGTGTAGACTATATACTAGTAGGTCTGTATATTCCCCCCCCCCCCTTTCCAGAGAGGGGTGCTCGATGACATTATGGGGAAGGTGGCGGCTTTGCCGACTGGCCCTTTAATTCTGATAGGCGACTATAACGCAGTCTTAGACCCGATTAAAGATAGACTTCGCCCTCAAGCCACGCACAATAAGTAACTCTGCAATTGAGCTGAGGCCCATGCTTTGACAGAGGGTTGGAGATATCTTCACCCGAAAGATCGTCAGTATTCTTGTTACTCAGCATCTTTTGATACCCTGTCCCTAATAGATCTTGTGTTTGTGAATAGGGAAGTACTACCATGGTTGACTAAAGTGGAGTACTTGCTCCGTGGCATCTCCGATCACGCCCCCCTACTAGTGATCCTGGCTCAACCACTTGCTCCCCCAGACAGACAATGGCGCATTAACTCTCGGTGGCTGGAGGTTTTGCCTGTGACCAGTGCGGCTCAGCAGGGGGTGGCTGACTACTCGACATGCAATGAGGGGTCTTCCAACCCTATCATTGAATGGGAAGCCTTCAAGGCGGTATTACGCGGCACTCTTATTCACGCCATAGCTTCGCATAGAAAAGAGCTTGAGATTAATAGACATAGAATGGAAGCAGATGTAGCATGTACAGAAACTAACTATATTCAGGTTGCTAATGAGGATAATCGTAGAGCGTGGGAGGAGGCACAACGACGACTTAATCTACTATTGGTAGAATATACTCAAAAGAAGCTTCTGTTTCAAAGACAAGTGGTATTTTCGGAGGGTGATAAGAATGCGAGGGCTTTGGTGTATCTAGCAAGAACTGAGAACCCTCAAACGGTGGTCTCGCATGTTATCAGCACAGAGGGTATCCAAATATCTCAACCAAGAGACATATGTGATCAATTTGCCCAGTATTACTCAGATCTTTATGATTCTAAAACACTCTTTACAGCTAGGGACATGCAGGAATTCTTAAAAAATATTCCACTCACGTCGCTTTCCCAAACAGACAGGAATTATTTGGCCTCACCTCTTGAGGTGGGGGAAATAAAGGAGGCAATAGAGAGTATGTTGGTTGGGAAGTCCCCTGGTCCGGATGGCTTCCCTGTGGAGTGGTATAAGTTGGATGTGGACAAGCATTGTGAGAGGCTGCTTAAGCTCTTTAACTATGCTTGTGATCATAACAAACTTCCCCCTTCCTTTATGGAAGCGATTATTGTAGTGATCCACAAACATGGGAAGCCTCCTGACCAGTGTAGTTCATATAGACCGATTTCCCTTCTAAACGTCGATGCCAAAATCTTAGCTAAAATCTTGGCCCGACGTCTTGGAGATGTCATACTATCAGTAATTGACCCGGACCAATCTGGCTTCATGCCAGGCAAGACCACTGACATTAACCTCAGAAGACTGTTTACTAACTTACAGGTTAGACATGACAACGCCGGATCCAGAGCGATTGCTTCCCTTGATAATGAAAAAGCTTTCGAGTCCGTCGAATGGACCTTCATGTGGGAGACGCTACGTCGCCTACAGTTCCCCCAGTCCTTCATACGGTGGGTCCAAATATTGTATCAGGCTCCTATGGCAAGGGTAAGGGTGAACGGTTATCTGTCACACCCGTTTAGGTTACATAGGGGTACCAGACAAGGGTGCCCCTTGTCACCCATGCTGTTTGCCCTAGTTATGGAACCTCTTATCCAATTGATCAATAATGCCAGG
The DNA here is from genome assembly GCF_905171765.1 of Bufo bufo. Classification (NCBI taxonomy): domain Eukaryota; kingdom Metazoa; phylum Chordata; class Amphibia; order Anura; family Bufonidae; genus Bufo; species Bufo bufo. Next base: position 612,354,918 of record NC_053392.1, read on the forward strand.
CTAATAGAGGGGTGGTCAATAGCGGGAATTGAGGAGAAGTTGTCATTATATGCTGACGACTTGTTAGTATATTTAGCGGATGTGAGTCCCTCCTTAGAAGCGCTTTTAGAAACGATAGATGGCTTCGGGAAATACTTGAGACTTCGGTTAACTCGGCTAAGTCCAGTCTATGTCTGGTGGATGAGGTAAGTTGCTCAGATATATCACCGCTTTCGAGACTGAAGGTAGTTGACTGTTTCGTCTATTTGGGGATCAAGATTCACAGGGACCCCAGGCTGTTTTATCAACTGAATGTGATTCCCACTGTGGAAGGTATCGCTCGTAAATTAGATGCTTGGGAGAATCTGCCACTGACTCTGGTAGGTAGAATTAACATTGTAAAAATGGTGTTACTACCAAAACTTTTGTATATATATAGAGCCGCTCCAGCTAAAATTCCTCAATTACACTTTGATTCTTTAGATAGGTTATTATCGCCTTTTTTGTGGAGGCACCAGACCCCTAGACTGGCTAGGAAATCCTTAAAGGCCCTATACACACAGGGGGATTGAGACTCCCAGATATGCACACTTACTACATTTCTGCCCAGCTGGTCTACGCATCTTGGTGGATTAGGGCAGACGCTAACAACCCAGCTGTAGTACTCGAAGCAGCATTGGTGGGCTCTTATGAGGCTCTAGCCAACTTGGTGTATTGAGGGGGGGCAGTTATGGTGAACTATTATATGGAAGCTATGGCCAGTGTGGTGACGGCCTGGAATCAGGTAGTGGAAACTCACTCTGTGACTACAGACCCCCGTATATTCCCCTGTGGCGCAATAAACAGCTTAAAGAACTCTTCCACTTATCAGAGTATGAATTTTGGCCTTAAAAGGGACTGAAGTATCTTACCCAATTAAATGATAATGGTATCTTCCGTACTTTTGACAGCCTCCAAAGAGAATACAACTTGCCCCGTACAAGTTTCTATCGGTACCTCCAGTTGAGACATGCCTGTGAGACCCAATTCAAATCCTTAGCCTTGCAGTTGAAATGTGGCCCCCTTGAGTCTGTAGCTCGGCGGACGCAGCCATTTAAGCCAGTCTCATCCTTTTACGAGGAGATAATAAAAATGCAGGATTCGCCGCTCAAGCGTTCATTTGAGCGCTGGGGTGCTGATATCCCTAACTTAGAGGTGTCTCATCTGGAGGAGCTGAGTACAGTATGGAGATCTACGGTAATAAGTGCTCGAGATCAGCTTATTCAGATTAAGTGGATACATAGGGTGTATCTAACTCCAGTGCGCCTGTGCCAAATGCATAGCCTTTCAGACCCTTCATGTTCCAGGTGTGGGGAGCCGAGAGGGACCCTATACCATATGATATGGATGTGTCCTGTCATGCAACTATACTGGAGGGAGATCTGTAATTTCATTACCAAAAAATTGGGACTCTCGGGAATTCATTCCCCCATTGTATGCTTGTTAGGGCTGGTATCCGATGTAGTCCCCACTAAATATGGTAGGAAACTGCTGCGTCTGCTGATGTTTTATGGTAGGAAGACTATTCTTCTAAATTGGAAACCGCCTAAAACCCCCACTCTTGGAAAGTGGATACAACTTGTAAATGCTGACCTTCAGATGTACAAATTAACATTTGCGGCCAGAGGAACCCCTGACAGGTTTGACAAGATTTAGGGCCTTTGGCTACAAGCTCAGGATACTATTTGAATCCTAAGGGGGGGTTGCGGGGTGCCCCGATGAGTGATTGTGTGTGTGGGTGGTATTGTGCTGTACTCCAAAGTGGATACAACACATTACGGAGAAGTAGCAACAGACTGCTAAATACACAAAGACATAGGTGAACGGTGAATACAAAAAAGGTAAACTGCATTACTGCTATACTTACTATATAAAAAGTAGAAGCTCTTTGCGCATATTTTTGATTAAGAATATATCAGGCCCATCTACCAGCGACAAGGTGGCTTCTAAAAGACGATAAAGCTAATCCTGGGCATTAATTTCATCCACCCTAGAGTATATTGAGGGAGATTTACACTCCTTAACATTGAAATTGCAACACGAAGATGGAAAAGTTGTGTAATCATGAAAATCACAGGATCGATAGACATATTAATGATATGCAAATGCTAAAAAAAGGAAATAGAATATGGAAAACATCTTGATTTATTCAGTATTGTGTACAAGAGCCACACACATAAATACACACACTTATGTAGCTTGGCATGCCATCAGTGAGGTTAGTAAGAGTTGAATGAGGAATGTTCTGCAACACTGAATGCACTTTGGGAGAAGATCCGCTGCTGGCAGCTCCCTCTGCAATTGCTGACCAATCACGTCCCAGATGTGATTTATGGGAGACAAGTCAAGAGACACTGCAGGCCATGGTAGCATGTTTAGGCCTTGCAGGCTGAGCAACATGGAGCCTGGCCTTGTCCTGATTAAACACGTCTCCTGGGACAATTTGGAGAAATGGCTATACCACTGGTTCCACAACCAAATCAATGTAACATTTGACTGTTAGCGTACATAAAATGAAGACTAGAGGGGTCCGGCTACTGTACATTATTCCACCCCACACCATAATCCTGGGAGTAGGACAGGTGTGATGTTCCCTTGTGATGGCCTCTTCATGGTGTTGCCCACATTGTCTCTAGACCAATCCTCAGATATCATTATGTCTGAGACAAAAGTAGGACTCATTGCTGAAAAGGACAGACCTCCAATTCAGCCTCCATTACCGTCTTGCTGTGCACCAGGATAGACTTTGAGAGCAGTGGTGTGAGGTCAATGGACACCTGTAGCCGGACGTCTGGCTCACAGCCCACTGTTGTGCAGACGCCTTCTGATAGTTGGTGTAGATGCTGTTTGGCTCACTCAGAACATTTGTCTGCACAGAAGTTCACCTCTGTGCACCTTTTGCTGTCATTCCAGTTTGTCGTTGTATTCCCAACCACCGGGAAACGCAACTCTTAACACTGCTGACATCTCAGCCTAGGAGAGTATCAATCTCCTGTAGTGCTAAACCAAGGCCTCCTAGTTCAAGGAATCTGTCAGTCTCCGTTTGTGACAAGTGGAGACAACTGGCACATCGATGAACAGGAGGCATTGCACAATCATCCCACACTGGAGTTGATAGATGGAGACCTTTAAAATATTTTGTTACAGGCGCCCCCCATTCATGCATGCTATATTGTGTTCCAAAGATTTATAATAGTCTTGTTTCCCCCTGGGAAATCTTTAGTTTCTGAGAGAAATTCTGTTTTGAGATCTTTTTGTTTCTTGGTGTGTACATGCCCCTTTTGAGACTTTGCCCCATTTCCCAGGTAGGTCTGCCCATTTTGTGACACCTCACACCCCCTCAGAGCACACATGGCCGCTGATGCTATGTCTAATGATGCAACATACTGCCATCACATAAAGTTAGAGATCAGGGAGGGCTGCTTTCCAGGAGATCACCCCACTCCCATCCTTCATCTATCCAGTAGATTACCCCCCCCATTAGCTGTGCAGGAGATAACCTACCTGCATAAACTGTCGAGGAGATAACACCCCCTCCATGAGCTGTCAAGGAGACAGTCCTGGGGAAGGAGTACTTTGCATTCTGGACATTTGTATAAATTTGCCTATTTCTTTTAGGGTCGATTCACACATCTATATGCGTTTTGCAGATCCACAAAACACGGACACCGACAATGGTGTTCCGCATTTTGCGGACCGCACATTGCCGGCACTCTCATAGAAAATGCCTTTTCTTGTCCGCAATTGCGGACAAGAATAGGACATGTTCTATTTTTTTGAGGAACGGAAGTGCGGATCTGGAAGTGCGGATGTGGACAGCACATTCCGGCCCCATTGAAAATTAATGGGTCCGCACCTGTTCCGCAAAATTGCGGAACGGATGCGGACCCATTTTGCGGACGTGTGAATGGACCCTTATGCAAAGTTATAAAGGTCTTACTTTATTTCACTTGAAAGGGTTAACTTATACTGTTTAATGCTGTATAATTGCATTATATATGTATTGTGATATACTGTATATCCTGTTTATTTGCACTGTATTAACATGGCACTGTGGAAATGGTTAATGAAGAGACTTTTGGGGCTTTGAATGAGAAACTGATAATTTTCCACAGTTGCCATAGGGTTTAAAGAAGAGCATGTTTTGGAGGGAAAAGGCCAGATATTGTTTACCACCAAAACCAGACAGTCTGACATTTTGAATGTCTGGTTTAGCTCTGTTGTTATGTCTAGAAACTTGTTTGTGTCTGGTAAAACGTCTGTGTCATTGTCATTGAGTATCATTCAAACTGTAATGCAAGTCAAAGAGAGACGGAAAGTGTAACAATCTGATTGTGCTGAGTTTCTCCACTCCTCCCACTAGAAGGTTCTAGTTCAGCCATAAACTGTATATAAGGAGAGCAGTCAGAGCCCCTAGTGTGCTGCAGTTAGGGACAAGTGCTTGGAGGGGAAGACTATGCCAGACTACATGAGTGACCAGAAGAATACGTTGAGATGGAGCTGAGCCCCAGAGCATTGGTCGCCGGCCCTGTGATCAAGGAGGCAACGGACTACTGAGCTACACACTGTCGGCCACCAGCCTTTGACCAGGGTACCTGTCTTCTGAGAGAGAGAGAGGAACAGCTAGCTCAGGCCTTTCCTCAGCATCAAACCCTTCTTCTGCCAGGGAGAAGACTGGAGACGCCAGCCCTATGCCTCTCCTATATGATTTTGAACCTGAATTCCTACATTAAAGAAGCACACTGGTTTACTGCAGACTCGGACTCTCTGGACTTATTTTCCATTGGGGTGCACCATGCCTTACCATCCCTTCCGGATCGCAGCAACACGTGGTGACACTTAACTTCCCTTCATGAATTGTCCAGGAGATTACTCCCTCCATGAGCTGTCCAGGATATATAGTTGCAAGAAAAAGTATGTGAACCCTTTGAAATTATATGGATTTCTGCACAAATTGGTCATAAAATGTGCTCTGATCTTCATCTAAGTCACAACAATAGACAATCACAGTCTGCTTAAACTAATAACACACAAAAAATTAAATGTTACCATGTTTTTATTGAACACACCATGTAAAAATTCACAGTGCAGGTGGAAGAAGTATGTGAACCCCTAGACTAACGACATCTCCAAGAGCTAATTGGAGTGAGGTGTCAGCCAACTGGAGTCCAATCAATGAGATGAGATTGGAGGTGTTGGTTACAGCTGCCCTATAAAAAACACACACCAGTTCTGGGTTTGCTTTTCGCAAGAAGCATTGCCTGATGTGAATGATGCCTCGCACAAAAGAGCTCTCAGAAGACCTACGATTAAGAATTGTTGACTTGCATAAAGCTGGAAAGGGTTATAAAAGTATCTCCAAAAGCCTTGCTGTTCATCAGTCCACGGTAAGACAAATTGTCTATAAATGGAGAAAGTTTAGCACTGCTGCTACTCTCCCTAGGAGTGGCCGTCCTGTAAATATGACTGCAAGAGCACAGCGCAGACTGCTCAATGAGGTGAAGAAGAATCCTAGAGTGTCAGCTAAAGACTTACAAAAGTCTCTGGCATATGCTAACATCCCTGTTAGCGAATCTACGATACGTAAAACACTAAACAAGAATGGATTTCATGTGATGATACCACAGAGGAAGCCACTGCTGTCCAAAAAAAACATTGCTGCACGTTTACAGTTTACACAAGAGCACCTGGATGTTCCACAGCAGTACTGGCAAAATATTCTGTGGACAGATGAAACCAAAGTTGAGTTGTTTGGAAGAAACACACAACACTATGTGTGGAGAAAAAGAGGCACAGCAGACCAACATCAAAACCTCCTCCCAACTGTGAAGTATGGTGGTGGGGGCATCATGGTTTGGGGCTGCTTTTCTGTGTCAGGGCCTGGAAGGATTGCTACCATCGAAGGAAAAATCAATTCCCAAGTTTATCAAGACATTTTGCAGGAGAACTTAAGGCCACCTGTCCACCAGCTGAAGCTCAACAGAAGATTGGTGTTGCAACAGGACAACGACCCAAAGCATAGAAGTAAATCAACAACAGAATGGCTTAAACAGAAGAAAATACACCTTCTGGAGTGGCCCAGTCAGAGTTCTGACCTCAACCTGATTGAGATGCTGTGGCATGACCTCAAGAAAGCGATTCACACCAGACATCCCAAGAATATTGCTGAACTGAAACAGTTCTGTAAAGAGGAATGGTCAAGAATTACTCCTGACCGTTGCGCACGTCTGATCTGCAACTACAGGAAACGTTTGGTTGAAGTTATTGCTGCCAAAGGAGGTTCAACCAGTTATTAAATGCTAGGGTTCACATACTTTTTCGACCTGCACTGTGAATGTTTACATGGTGTGTTCAATAAAAACATGGTAACATTTAATTCTTTGTGTGTTATTAGTTTAAGCAGACTGTGATTGTCTATTGTTGTGACTTAGATGAAGATCAGATCACATTTTATGACCAATTTGTGCAGAAATCCATATCATTCCAAAGGGTTCACATACTTTTTATTGCAACTGTAACTCCCTCCATAAACTTTCCAGGAGATAATCCCCTTCCATGAGCTGTCCAGGAGATAACCCTCCTCCATGAACTGTCCAGGAGATAATCCCCTTCCATGAACTGTCCAGGAGATAACTCCCTCCATGAACTGTCCAGGAGATAATCCCCTTCCATGAGCTGTCCAGGAGATAACTCCCTACTGGAGCTGTCCAGGAGATAACCCCGTCCATGAGCTGTCCAGGAAATAAACCCCCTCAATGAGTTGTTGAGGAGAAAACCCCCTCCATGAGATGTCCGGGAGATTTTCTGGCTCTTCCCGGAGTCCAGGAGGTCTACCTATTTTCTGGGGAAGGTGTTCAATATGATGAGTCCGGCTGCTGAGTTCTATGGATAAGTCTCATATGACAATTTTTTTTCTGTTTCCCATTCATTTCACTGGAAATCTCAGGCGCTGATTTAACATCAAGATATGACATAAGGCTTTTGTATTGAAATCAGACAGGAGGCAGATCTGAGGTGTTTTTCACGCTGAGACTGATGTGTGAAAAACTTGTGTATAAGTAATACTGGATGTGTTGCTCATAGCAACCAATCATGGCACAGCTTACATTTCTTTTAGTCCTCTTAAAAAAATGAAAGCTGTGCTGTGATTGGTTCCTGTGAGCGACAGAAACAGTTTTCCTTCAAGACAAAAAAACAGCAACAAGGCAATGGGTTTCCTCCCACACTCCAACGACATACTGATGTTGAGCTCCACTGGGGACAGCGAGTGATGATAATTTCTGTACACCGCTGCGGAATATGTCAGCGCTATAGAAGTGTGTAATATAGATAAATGAATCCTGAAGTGTATGGGCTGTGTGAGGGAAATCATAAGGACATTCATTGTGTAGACGTATTCATTTTATATCGATAGGAGGGGATTGTGAAAAATTTCCAATTCCACAGTGGACCTCTACTCCCCCTATGCTAATCCTTGCATTTTGTTATCTCTAAATAGACATACTAACTCTAGTTTTTGTCTCCGCTATGGCGCTTTTTACTGCTTTTTGTGATTATATATATATACACTGCTCACTACGATAAAGGAGTCATTATGAGGAACACCACTTGTATGTGTCTCTGTGTGGTGACCTACAGCCGGCTCACTCAACATCAGAACTATTAGGACACCGCATCAAATCAGAAGGTTGAGCTACCAGGAGGGTTAGGTCACTTGACCCTCACCACAAGTCATACATACCCCGACTATAACTCCTAGTGGCTGTAGGACCTGGGATGTTGTCACAGTCATGTGATCTTTACATGGGAGGGATGTAAATGCTAGTGGCTGTAGGAACTTTGATGATGTCACAGTCATGTGATCAGTTACATGGGAGGGTTGTAAATGTTAGTCTCTGTAGGACCTAGGATGTTGTCACAGTCATGTGATCTTTACATGGGAGGGATGTAAATGTTAGTGGCTGTAGGAACTTTGATGATGTCACAGTCATGTGATCAGTTACATGGGAGGGTTGTAAATGTTAGTCTCTGTAGGACATTTGATGATGTCACAGTCATGTGATCAGTTACATGGAAGGGATGTAAATTTTAGTCTCTGTAGGACCTTTGATGATGTCACAGTCATGTGATCAGTACCGTTACGCACACGACCATTACAGGACTGTGCTATAGGTGAGTATTCAGATGAAGAGAGACGAGGGTTTACACATAGGACTGTACGGTAAAGGGGCTGCAGGGATGGACAAAAGTGTTTTACATGGGACTGTATGTAGGAGGGAGGGAGGTTTTGAGATTTCCTAGACTGCAGAGGTAAAGGGGTTGTGTCACTTAAGCAAATGCCATTCATCATGTAGAGAAAGTTAATACAAGGCACTTATTATGACCGCCCTGCAATCCATCAGTGGTGGCCGTACTTGGTATATAAGACCTCTCAGTAGCTAAGTCATCTACATTGTACTCTGTTCCTTTATAATTCCCACTTCCTCAGCCACTTTACTTTGTGTGAGATTTTCTTCCAAATATGATTTTTCTCTCAGTCCTCTGTGTTTCCCTCAGGCTTCTTAGGTTCTTCATTTTAAAGCTGATGGTTCTTTCCATAAATGACCCACCAAGGATGGAGAAGGACAGAAACCACATGGCTGAGAGGATATTAGACCTCACCCTGGAGATCATCTCCTTGATAACTGGAGAGGTGAGAGTTTCACATGACATCACTCTTATCTCTAGTAATAAACCAGGGAAATGTCTGGAAAGGTGAAGAATTCTTAGAATCTCTGTAGTGATCGGCGTCTCCCCATACACAGGATTACACAGTAGTGAAGAAGTCGTCTGGTGAGTGTGTGACACCCCGTGTGTCAGGAGGATGGAGCAGGACCCAGAGCCCCATCACCGAGCCTCCACCTCATTCCCTGATACATGAGCAGAAGATCCTAGAACTTACCACCAGGATCACTGAGCTGCTGAGCGGAGAGGTGAGCGCTGCTGGGAATGCTGGGACATTATACGATAACGCCAAGGGAGGTGTCTGGTAATGACTGTGTCCTTGTGTTGTCAGGTTCCTATAAGGTGTCAGGATGTCGCTGTCTATTTCTCCATGGAGGAGTGGAAGTATTTAGAAGAACACAAGGGTCTGTACAAGGATAGAAACCACATGGCTGCAAGGATATTAGACCTCACCCTAGAGATCATCTCCTTGATAACTGGAGAGGTGAGAGTCTCACATGACATCACTCTTAACTCTAGTAATAAAACAGGGAAATGTCTGGAAAGGTGAAGGATTCTTAGAATCTCTGTAGTGATCGGCGTCTCCCCATACACAGGATTACACAGTAGTGAAGAAGTCGTCTGGTGAGTGTGTGACACCCCGTATGTCAGGAGGATGGAGCAGGACCCAGAGCCCCATCACCGAGCCTCCACCTCATTCCCTGATACATGAGCAGAAGATCCTAGAACTTACCACCAGGATCACTGAGCTGCTGAGCGCAGAGGTGAGCGCTGCTGGGAATGCTGGGACATTATACAATGACGCCAAGGGAGGGGTCTGGTAATGACTGTGTCCTTGTGTTGTCAGGTTCCTATAAGGTGTCAGGATGTCGCTGTCTATTTCTCCATGGAGGAGTGGGAGTATCTAGAAGAACACAAGGATCTGTACAAGGACGTCATGATGGAGAATCACCAGTCCCTCACATCACCGGGTAAGAGGAGACCTTCCATGATTGTAGAGAACAGAACAGTCCTGAGAGTCAGATTCCCCCATCATCTGATTGTCACATATAGACAATGTATTCAGTCACTGTGTGTATTTCCTATAGATTAATGAAGAGGGTCTGGCACCCGGAGAACATAATAAAACTAGTACTGTATATACATATGAAGCTGTCACATGACCTCTATAAACAATTAACTTAACACAGATGTGTGCTCTATGGAAGAGATAATATATTTACAAATGGGAAGTCAGATATACACATATCTACTGTATATATATATATATATATATATATATATATATATATATACACACAGTACAGACCAAAAGTTTGGACACACCTTCTCATTCAAAGAGTTTTCTTTATTTTCATGACTATGAAAATTGTAGATTCACACTGAATGCATCAAAACTATGAATTAACACATGTGGAATTATATACATAGCAAACAAGTGTGAAACAACTGAAAATATGTCATATTCTAGGTTCTTCAAAGTAGCTACCTTTTGCTTTGATTACTGCTTTGCACACTCTTGGCATTCTCTTGATGAGCTTCAAGAGGTAGTCCCCTGAAATGGTTTTCACTTCACAGGTGTGCCCTGTCAGGTTTAATAAGTGGGATTTCTTGCCTTATAAATGGGGTTGGGACCATCAGTGGCGTTGAGGAGAAGTCAGGTGGATACACAGCTGATAGTCCTACTGAATAGACTGTTAGAATTTGTATTAGGCCTCATGCACACGACCGTATTTTTTCACGGTCCGCAAAACAGGGTTCCGTTGGTCCGTGATCCGTGACCGTTTTTTCATCCGTGGGTCTTCCTTGATTTTTGGAGGATCCACGGACATGAAAAAACAGTCGTTTAGGTGTCCGCCTGGCCGTGCGAAACCAAACGGATCCGTCCTGAATTACAATGCAAGTCAATGGGGACGGATCCGTTTGACGTTGACACAATATGGTGCAATTGCAAACGGATCCGTCCCCCATTGACTTTCAATGTAAAGTCAGGAGTCCCTTTTATACCATCGGATCGGAGTTTTCTCCAATCCAATGGTATATTTTAACTTGAAGCGTCCCCATCACCATGGGAACGCCTCTATGTTAGAATATACTGTCTGTTATGAGTTAGATCGTGAAACTCAAATCCGACAGTATATTCTAACACAGAGGCGTTCCCATGGTGATGGGGACGCTTCAGGTTAGAATATACTAAAAGAACTGTGTACATGACTGCCCCCTGCTGCCTGGCAGGTGCTGCCAGGCAGCAGGGGGCAGACCCCCCCCCCCTGTTTTTAACTCATTGGTGGCCAGTGCGGCCGGCCCCCCCTCCCCCCCTGTAGTTAACTCTTTGTTGTCCAGTGCGGCCGGCCCCCCTCCCTCCCCTGTAGTTAACTCATTGGTGGCCAGTGGGCCCCCCCTCCCTCCCCTGTAGTTAACTCGTTGGTGGCCAGTGGGCCCTCCCCCCTCCCTCCCCCTCCTAATTAAAATCTCCCCCCCTATCATTGGTGGCAGCGGAGAGTACCGATCGGAGTCCCAGTTTAATCGCTGGGGCTCCGATCGGTAACCATGGCAACCAGGACGCTACTGCAGTCCCGGTTGCCATGGTCACTTAGCAATTTGTAGAAGCATTATACTTACCTTCGAGGCTGCGATGTCTGCTTCCGGCCGGGAGCTCCTCCTACTGGTAAGTGACAGGTCTGTGCGGCGCATTGCTTAATGATCTGTCACTTACCAGTAGGAGGAGCTCCCGGCCGGACACAGACTTCGCAGTCTCGCAGGTAAGTATAATGCTTCTACAAATTGCTAAGTAACCATGGCAACCGGGACTGCAGTAGCGTCCTGGTTGCCATGGTTACCGATCGGAGCCCCAGCGATTAAACTGGGACTCCGATCGGTACTCTCCGCTGCCACCAATGATAGGGGGGGGGGGATTTTAATTAGGAGGGGGGGAGGGCCCACTGGCTACCAACGAGTTAACTACAGGGGAGGGAGGGGGGGCCGGCCGCACTGGCCACCAACGAGTTAACTACAGGGGAGGGAGGGGGGGCTGGCCGCACTGGACAACAAAGAGTTAACTACAGGGGGAGAGGGGGCCCACTGGCCACCAATGAGTTAACTACAGGGGAGGGGGGGGGGGCGGCCGCACTGGCCACCAATGTGTTAACTACAGGGGGGGGGGGCCTTCACGAAGTAAAAACTCATCTCTGAAAAAGCTTTTATGCAGACGGATCTTCGGATCCGTCTGTATAAAAAGTAACCTACGGCCACGGATCACGGACGCGGATGCCAATCTTGTGTGCATCCGTGTTCTTTCACGGACCCATTGACTTGAATGGGTCCGTGAACCGTTGTCCGTCAAAAAAATAGGACAGGTCATATTTTTTTGACGGACAGGAAACACGGATCACGGATGCGGCTGCAAAACGGTGCATTTTCCGATTTTTCCACGGACCCATTGAAAGTCAATGGGTCCGCGAAAAAAAACGGAAAACGGCACAACGGCCACGGATGCACACAACGGTCGTGTGCATGAGGCCTTATGGCAAGAAAAAAGCAGCTAAGTAAAGAAAAACGAGTGGCCATCATTACTTTAAGAAATGAAGGTCAGTCAGTCAGCCGAAAAATTGGGAAAACTTTGAAAGTAAGGGCTATTTGACCATGAAGGAGAGTGATGGGGTGCTGCGCCAGATGACCTGGCCTCCACAGTCACCGGACCTGAACCCAATCGAGATGGTTTTGGGTGAGCTGGACCGCAGAGTGAAGGCAAAAGGGCCAACAAGTGCTAAGCATCTCTGGAAACTCCTTCAAGACTGTTGGAAGACCATTTCAGGGGACTACCTCTTGAAGCTCATCAAGAGAATGCCAAGAGTGTGCAAAGCAGTAATCAAAGCAAAGGTTGTCCGAGAGTTCGCTTTGGACCTGCGTACACGCCAGAGCAAGCTGAGCCCGATCCTGCTCCTCTAACAGACCCACCACTAACCTCCTAAACTTCTCACGTATAGCAGAAGATAGAGAGGTGGTGGCATCAATGTGCGAATGCTGTAAACCCTCTAGGACGTGGTTTACATCAAGCTGGGTCCTGAATCCTTCCCCGGCATGTCGCGCAACTTCTCCAAGCTTATTTCTCAGGACTTCCATATCCATAGTGTTCAGGGCGCCCACTCCCAAAGCGCCTCCGCCAAGTCCCATAGCCACTAGATCTCTCCTCCCCCTGTTCTTCCTGCGTGGGGGGTCGTCTTTTCTTACCTCTTGTCCCGCCTCTATCCAACCTCTTACCATGTCAATTTGGTTCCTGACGAACTCCTCACACCTGTGATCCCAATGGTCAACTCGGAAGTCATCTACGGAAATTCTCCAGGTAAATAGGATGAATTTGGCGTCCGTGATGATTTTCCAGGGGGATGACAGTTGAGGAGCTACAGGATCTGCCAATTGATGGATAGGGGCGGTGCAAGAGTCGGAATGTGGTTTTACCGGTTGGAGATCTTCTGTATCGTAGGGGACCCTCACCACTGTTGCACAGATCTGTCCCCTTCCTTTGAAGGGGTACCACTGATCGTTTTCTCCAGCCTGTAACACTAGCTTCCCTACAGGTTTTGTTTGGGACAGATAGACCCACTGAGTAAAGGTCCAGCACCCCTCGTCTGCTGTCTCACAAAAAGGCCATTTAAACGAACCATCTATATTGATGTCAAAGTTAATATCTCTACCCCTGGGGTCCTTCCAATCGGAAGACACATACCTCCCCCGGTATTCTTCAGTCATAGGAGTACCATCCATCCATACATCCACCGTAGGGGTGTCTATCCCGTTGCACACCAAATCCCAACTCCAGGGATTAGTGTCCAACATCACCATCTGGGTTTCTTGCTCCCAGTGAGCATAGGTGACAAAATAGTATCCTGTCACCTCAGAAACACAGTTGTCTCTCATGATGGTGATCATGAAAGACCGTATGGATGGAGATCCCCTTAACCGAGCATACCTGGGGTCCTTTGCGTCGGTCCGTACCTTTAAAACTGTGGCTCGATATAAGCCTTCCAGTTTCACCAGACCACTCTGATCGTTCCAGATGGCTTGACCAGAGTCACTGCAGTTTAATTTTAACATCATTATGTTGGTTCGTAAATAATCAGTGGACACATGTCCCTGAACGTAACTGGATTCCCTGGTGATAATCATCTGGGAATCTCTTAACATGCAATAAGCCTTCAGGGTGCCTTTTACTGGAATGGGCCTATCAAAATATGTCCTAACCCTTAACCTGTCTAGGCTATCCTTCTCCAGGAAGGTAGCCTTCAGGATGTGCCAACCGCTGTACTCTGCCCCAGTGACATCTTCAGGACTCAGTATTCCCTTCTTAGTGCATAACACCGTAGTAGTGTTAGCTCTCACTTGCTGGTATGGGTGCAAGTGTGGGTCTTTAGATACCCATCTTAAGGATTTGATAGGTGTAGGGTCTGAGTCCTGAAAATGCCTAAATTCCTTGAGACAGAGGGCGTGTAAGTCATGTTGAATGGCAGACACATTCTCCACTGGGGTATAATGCTGAATTACACCGTTGGCAAAACCCTCTCTTTGGAAAACATACAGATACCACTGACCTGAAGTAAAGGCGAAGTTCTCGTATGGTTTCCGGATTTCGCCACCCAAACATTCCACCATTAAAAGGCCGGGTCCATTAAGTGATATGTTTGCCATATCAATGTTAGTCCCCAGGCCCTCCCCTGAAGAGGCCGACCCTGCCGTCAACATGCTTACCGCCAGTGTCACAAGCTGGAGACATATCCCGTTCAGAGAATGCCTAGCTCTTCCCTGGTCAAGTGGTCCCATGGCGTGTCTCCCTCTTGTGTTCTGTAATTAGATGGAGTGTGATCAGTGGAATGGATTTATCATCGACCCACCAAGCCCTATTACCCCTCCCCCCCTTCACCCAACTCAGAACGGTATATGTTATTGAGTTGGGGAAGCTCGGGTGGCTTTGGCTTGGTCGATGTGAATCCACAAGAGTTCCTGCCGTCTATGGGATTTCTTTTTGTTGGTGATTGGCCTTTGCACTTTCAGCATGGTGTCTCCCATTACTTCAAGGACTTTGTATGGTCCTTCCCAGTTTGCGTCCCAGGGGCCAGCCCGACGGAATACTTTTACCATCACCATTTCTCCTACAGCGGGCATTGGCGTTTCCCCCTGTAGATACGGTTTGTGTAGCCGTATTGCTGCGTGAGGCAGTAGCTCTTTCAGGTTCTGTTGAACCTGTTGGAGAAACATGTCTCTGGCGATGGCGTCTTTCGTGGGCTCTGACACTTGAGGTTCGTTGGGGAGACATAGGGGCATCTTACGTCCGGTCATCAGTTCATACGGGGAGATACCGGTACTGGAGGCTTCGGTGGCTCGAATACCCATCAGCACTGCTGGAAGATAGGTTACCCAAGAGGAACCCTTCTCCAGCAGCGCCTTGGAAAGCCGGGTTTTGATGGTCCGGTTTATCCGTTCCACGATACCCGCTGACTGAGGGTGGTAAGGCACATGAAACCTTTGCTTTATGTCTAAGAGACCACAAAGCGCTTTCATTACCTTACCCGTGAAATGTGTCCCTCTGTCTGATTCTATCACTCTGGGGATACCCCATCGTGACAGAACCTGTTCCCAGAGAACACGGGCAGTCGTGGAAGCCGTTTCATTGACCGTGGGGATGGCTTCTACCCATTTCGAGAAGACATCCACTATTACCAATGCGTAACGGCAGTTACGACTTCCGGTTGGTAATGGTCCAATGAAATCGATTTGTATCGCGGACCACGGACCATCCGCAGGTGGAACCCGTTGCAACACTGGTTTCAGGGCGGATGCCCTTGGGTTGACTTGAGCACACACCAGGCACTGTTGGGTAACCTCCTCTACTGAATGGGACATCCCTGGCCAGTATAATTTGTCTCTCAGGAGAGGCAAGAGTTTATTCCGGCCAAGGTGTCCAAACAGTTGGTGGTTCAATCGCGTCAGTTCTGCTTGCAGATGTTGCGGGACCACCGGAAGAGGAAGTTGCTGAGTACCGGTATCGTAACACAGGATCCCTTGTTGTACAGACCAGGGGTGTTGAGGTGATTTGATGTGTGTCATTAGAAGAGGATCCTTAGATTGTTCCTCTTCAAATGACACCGGGCCGTCACTCAGATGGGTACGTGCTGCAATCCGGTGAGTTGGTAGCGGCACCATGCCCGGTTCCCGGAGGGTACCAGACACTGCCGCTAGTTTAGCCAACTCGTCTGCCTTGTTGTTTCCCATTATCAAAGGTTCATCGCCTTTTTGATGTGCCGGGATTTTGATAATGGCTGCTTCCGTCATATGTGCCATGCCCCACTCCCACAGCTCTTTCAGGACCGACACATGAGCCAGAGGTTTGTTTTGGCTGTCTACAAAGCCTCTCTTCTTCCATATGTCAAGATGCAGGGTGAGGGAGCGAACTACATACGAGCTGTCGCTGTATATAGTTCGTTTCCCTGGCGGCTGAAGAAGCAGAGCTTCTTTGACCGCCTCTAGCTCTGCACGCTGTGCTGACATGTGACCCGGTAGCCTGACAAGACTCTGGGTACCAGTGGTCTCATCCAGTACAGCAAAACCCGTGACATATTCTCCTTCCAAATAGAATCGAGAGCCATCAACAAAGATGACTCTGTCATCTGGACATCTGTCGGTTCTGAACATCTGTGGAGAGTCGTCCAGTTCGGGTTGGCCACAGTCATGTTCGGTTCCAGTCAGGTTTAGCAACTGAGACAGAACATACTTGGCCTTATGGTCCACCTGCAGATTCCGGCCACTGAGATCCATGATCCATCTCCCGAATCTCTGTTGGGAGACTCCAGGGAGAGTATCACGGAGCAAGAGGGCTAAAGGAGAATGTGGAGTCTGCAAGGTGAGGGGTCGGAAGCCTACAATATGCTCGGTAGTCTTGACGGCATAGTGTATGGCTGCCAATTGTTTGGCACATTCATCGAACCCTCGTTCGACGGGTGAAAGTAGCCTGGAGAAATATCCCAGCGGTCGGGCCTCATACCCTACTTTCTGAAGAAGGACCGCTGCGATAGACTCCATCCCTGCATGCGCCTGTATGGCCATTTCCCCATCTGGATGTGGAGTAGCCAACACAGGTGCAGAGGATAGGTCCCTTTTCAAAATTGAAAAGGCCTCTTCCTGTGTCTCGGACCAGCCTTTGATTGAGGGTTCTTCCCCTCTAAGGAGCTCATAGAGAGGTTTTGCTTTGGCAGCAAAGTCCTCTATGAATTCCCTCATAAAGTTGGCCACCCCCAGGAATTTTCTCAAATCCTGAAGAGTGCCGGGTCTGGGTAGCTTCACCATGGCTTCCACACGGGCTGTCATGATTCCTTTGGTTCCAAAGGAAATTTGGACCCCAAGGAAGGTTACCTCCGCTTTGGCCAAATTTGCCTTATGGGGACTCAGCTTGAGTCCTGACTTTGTCAGGAGTCCCAGCAGCTCTTTCAACAGAACCAAATGTTCCTCTATGGTTTCTGTATGCAAGAGCAGGTCATCCACGTATTGTAGAAGGCATTCCGGTCGTGAGAACACACTCAGTACGGCCGCCAATGCCTGATGAAAATACGTGGGGCTGCTGTGTAACCCCTGAGGCAGTACAGCAAACATGTACTGTTTGTCCCCCACCGTAAAGGCAAATTTGTACCGGCATGACTCCGTGAGTTCGATAGAGAAGAACCCGTTAGCAACATCTAGAGTCGAGAATACGCGGCTTTTGCCGCTTATTCTGGCCATGATGTCGGGAGTCTGGGCCACCACTGGAGCTGACATTGGGGTGTATTTATTGAGGATCCGGAGGTCTATGGTGAGCCTCCATGCACTAGTGTCCTTTTTCTTGACTGGCCAGAGGGCATTGTTGCATTTTGAATTACCCTCAATAACCACACCCCTAGTCTTCAACTCCTGGACCGTGTCCATAATTGAATGGGTGGCTTCTGGTGGAAATCGGTATTGGCGTTGAGGTGGAGGGTCAGGACCCTGAATGTCCACCTGAACTCCAATCAGTCTGCCACAGTCATTTTTGCTCTGGGCCCACAGTTCGGGATGCTCGTACACAATAGGCTCCAGGTCTAGATTATGTGAGACCTCAGGCCACTTGTGTTCGAGTATGTCAGTAGAATTTTCTACTGCTTGCAAAGGTGGTCCCAGACAATGGCGTTGGATAACAAACACCTTAGCTCGTCTGGGACCCTTCCACACAATGCAATTTGCCAGATCCAGGATCCACCCATTTTGTGTCATTACATCGGTTCCGATAATGTTGTCAGAACCGGGGTAATACCACATGGGGATCCTAAGGGTCATGTAACTGGTGATCTGGATGATTACTTCCTCTATTCTGTGGGCCTTCACTCCCCCTTGTTGGTGATCAAATCCGATCACCACACACTGAGGGCTGTTGGGATGTAAATCATGTTTGACATTGGTAATGGAGATTTCCGCACCAGTGTCAAGCATGATTTCAGTGTCCTGATTCTTTATTTTGGCTTTTATGTGGGGTCTCCCTGAAGAATCCAGTATGATAGGACATACTGGCGCCAGATCTTTAGGGATCCCTGATCTTCAGTCAATTTCCACCAGACTCCCCGTAGGTACCTGTGAGGTACATACTGCCACTTGTGGGTTCTTGCTATGGAACCTTGGTGTGGATTCCGGGGATTCCACACCCGTTACCGAATGTGCTGGAACGTTCGCCACAGACACACGTTTTGGTGTCTGGACCTGTGAATATCCCAGATTTCTCTCAACATATTCCCCCCCTGATTTGGCATAATTAGGTTTCATCTTGAAACCGTTATTATTGCCTGTTCTCTCAGAATTAGTCCGGTTATTACGTGACCATTGTGGACAATTCCTCTTTATGTGCCCATATTGCAAACATAGGAAGCATCGAATGCCTCCCATCCTTTCCAATGGCGGGGCTGTGGGGCGAATAGCCGAGTTACCTTTTGTGTGCTGTACCCGTTCATCCTGAGATGAATCGTGTACCGGCGCACGCTCCGTCACTTTGACAGATTTCTTATTGAGCAGTGTATCCTGTCTGCACTGCTCAATAATCATAGCAGCATCCGTGAGGGATGGCTCCCTAGCTGCACTCAACCGGATTGCAGTGTCAAGGTATGGGAATTTTTCCACAAACATACGTATCATACCCTGTGGAATTCCGATACCGTGATCTTTTGTAACCCTTCTGTACATTGCTTCAAACCGACTACACATAGACAGAGGTTCGTCATGTATAGTGGGTTTGAACTTGGACAGGATATCCGGAGTGACGTCCCAATGGCCCGTTGCCAGTCTCATGAGTATGGAGAGACGTTCCTCCTTGTCATAAAACTGTCCATTCATGGGTTGCGTCCTCCCCGTTACCTCATACCTTTGGTTTAGGTGTGTAGGTAACCATAACTTGAATAACTCCATGCGATATTCGTGAGCCACTGAATACTTGTTACAGTGACCCTCGAAGATATCACATGAAGTAAACGGATCTACACTGGGATCATATTTTGGGATCTCCTTGCAGATCCGTAACAGGAAGTTTATCCTTTCCATACTGGAATGGTTAGGATAAAAATCTTCCTGTCTTTCCGGACGCGTTGGCGGATTGGAAGTGGTAAATGGCCAACCACTTTCCTCTCTCCAATCGTTGCCCTGTTCCTGGGATCGGTTGCTACTATTCTCCCTGGGTGTGTGGGTGAAATGTATCGTCCGTTCCACCCGTACCCTAGTGTCTACTGTATCGGATGTTTGATCCGTGGAAGATCTTGGCGCTGTCGCCGCTATCTCCCCCTGTGCCATTTCCGAAACACAAACCTGTTTCGTGGGCACCATACTGTTAGCACCAGGCCGTGACAGATTCGAGATGACCTGCTGCAAATCCGCAATGGTTTGCGTTTTTGCAGTCAGGTCCTCTCGAAGTTGAACAATCATGTTATCCATAGATACCGTATTGTTCCTGAACTGGTTTATCTCAGTGTACAGTCTGAGCAGTTCCTTATCCATGTCAGAGTAGAAACTCTCCTTGTCCGAGAGTCTAGACTCTAACACGCAAATCTCCCTGCCCCTCTCGACCGTACACTGGGATTTCTCTTGTAGTTGTGTTTGTAATGTGTGTAACTGTTTAATGTTCTCAACACAACAATTGCAGTGGAAGTTTGCAGTGTTGGAAACTTCCTCTGCCTTTGCCGTGCTGTTAAGTGTTTCCAGATGTTCCGGCTTCCAAATGATATCCTCAAAGGTGTGAACCAATTTGGCTAACATTTGGAGCCGTTTTTTGGTTTTTTTAAACATGCTGCGATTAATGCAGAGTTTGTCATGAGCGTATGCCTGGTCCAATAAGGTGGACCATAGCAGCTCAGTGGATTTGTACGTGGTGGGGATGATGGGGTTGTATGTGCTATGTTTGCTGAGGTGTTGCAGTGTGGCGAAGTTCATACTTACTTTTTGACGAGAGGCCATCTTCATTGGTGTCGTTGTTGGTTGTGCTGTTTTGCTGCGTGGAGGAGGTCCTTCAATATTCGGAACGCCTTCTCCCGACCAGCCAGACGACTTCTGTTCGACTTCAATGACGATGGTTCTCTCTTCAGTGGTGTAGGTGATGACTTCTCTCCAGTGGGCGTGTAAGGGAATCAGAAAATATTAATACGGAAAAATCAGAAAATATTATAGATTCTCTGCTGTAGAGATTGCTCTGTGTCTGGTTCTGATTGAAAAAAAACCGCTTTACCTGTACGAACTATCAGGCAATGGACGCTCAAAATCCACTGACCGCGTCCCTCCTGTCTGACTAGTTTACAGCGTAAGCGATTCTCCTCACCAAACCCAAACCCAGAAAACAAACTCTTAGCAGTGGGCCTGGCTCGCCAATGTAAAGGGGGAATATTAATCACCAATATTTATGCAAATATCGGTAATTAATATTCATAAATAGGAGGAGTCAGCTATTGATAACTCCGCCTATTTATGCCTTTATATAACAATAACAATATTTTCACTATGCCTTACACTGATCGCTACACTAGCTGCATGCGCCTTACTAACTATTGCCAATAACTACACGTTACACAGGTAGATACAAATATAACAGTATTTATTAACAATACACTGCGCAATACAGTAACAATACAGCACTAATTATACAGTACTCAACTACACTACACATTCCCAATTCCGCCCATAAACTAACTATACGATACACACATTCAATATTAACAGCCCACCCACCTAGTACTATAAACTGTCCCTATGGGGTAGACGAAGGTTGACGGTGGTCTTACAAGGGTGTAAGCCGACCTCAAAGCATTAAAGGGTTATTAGGGGTACATAGGGTTACCAGGGGAGTATAGGATTACCAGGGGAGGATAGGGTTACCAGGGGAGTATAGGGTTATCAGGGGAGTATAGGGTTAGTTACCAGGGGAGTATAGGATTACCAGGGGAGGATAGGGTTACCAGGGGAGTATAGTAGTGGGGTATATAGAGTAGTAGTGGGGTATATATAGTAATAGGGGGGTATATAGTGAGTGGTGAGAGTGGTAGGGGGTATATAGGGAGAGAGAGTAGTGGGGTATATATAGTAATAGGGGGGTATATAGTGGTGAGAGTGGTAGGGGGTATATAGGGAGAGAGAGTAGTGGGGTATATTGCAGGGGGGTCCGGAGGGTAATGCAGGGGGGTCCGGAGGGTATATGGAGTGATACTTAGGATTGATGCTCGTTGGTCCAGGGGTCGCTCGTTCGTCTAAGGGGGATCTCCTTCAGCGGCGGGGGGGCGGCACGGCTCTTCCTCCCCAGTGCTGGGTCCGTGGGATATTTATATCCCACGGCCCGCACTGCCGCACCACCCACAGGGTGGCGCGCGCGCGCGCACGCGCGCACACCACTATTGGAGACACGTGGGCCGGCGCAGTGAGATGATGTCACTGCGCCGGCCCGTGCGTCTCCTGAACGAGCGCATCGGGGCCGCGCTTTCATACCAACAGGCGGGGAAGCCTTTGATCTCCCGCCTGTGGTATTTAGCATTCCGGCCAGCGAGATGTTAATTTCGCTGCCGGAATGCGCATAATAGAAGAAGGGGAGAAACCTCCTCTCCTTCTATCATGTATAATTGTCTCCAGCGGCGCTGGTGACAATTATATCAAAGGGCTCAGATTCTGTGGAATCTGAGTCCTTTGAAGTTATCAGGATGACCAGACCTTAGTCTGGTCATTCTGATACAATCAACCAGATTGCATCTGTGTGAATGCTTGGGGGACATTCACACCGATGCATCTGGTTTCAGATGTATGGAGGGGGGGGGGGAATATCATATAATATATATCTATATATGTGTATGGATGCATGGGGCACATCCATACACATGCATACACCAACATAGGGGACAAATACACACACATCAGGGGGCATAAGGGGCCCAGTTATATACATGTATACATATCCTAATATGTATACACATGTATACAAGGGGCCACTGCCCTATACATATTATAAAGGGGGATTATAGAAATACATATACATATATATATAGAAAAGGGGGCCACAGTACAGGGAGTGCAGAATTATTAGGCAAGTTGTATTTTTGAGGATTAATTTTATTATTGAACAACAACCATGTTCTCAATGAACCCAAAAAACTCATTAATATCAAAGCTGAATATTTTTGGAAGTAGTTTTTAGTTTGTTTTTAGTTTTAGCTATTTTAGGGGGATATCTGTGTGTGCAGGTGACTATTACTGTGCATAATTATTAGGCAACTTAACAAAAAACAAATATATACCCATTTCAATTATTTATTTTTACCAGTGAAACCAATATAACATCTCAACATTCACAAATATACATTTCTGACATTCAAAAACAAAACAAAAACAAATCAGTGACCAATATAGCCACCTTTCTTTGCATGGACACTCAAAAGCCTGCCATCCATGGATTCTGTCAGTGTTTTGTTCTGTTCACCATCAACATTGCGTGCAGCAGCAACCACAGCCTCCCAGACACTGTTCAGAGAGGTGTACTGTTTTCCCTCCTTGTAAATCTCACATTTGATGATGGACCACAGGTTCTCAATGGGGTTCAGATCAGGTGAACAAGGAGGCCATGTCATTAGATTTTCTTCTTTTATACCCTTTCTTGCCAGCCACGCTGTGGAGTACTTGGACGCGTGTGATGGAGCATTGTCCTGCATGAAAATCATGTTTTTCTTGAAGGATGCAGACTTCTTCCTGTACCACTGCTTGAAGAAGGTGTCTTCCAGAAACTGGCAGTAGGACTGGGAGTTGAGCTTGACTCCATCCTCAACCCGAAAAGGCCCCACAAGCTCATCTTTGATGATACCAGCCCAAACCAGTACTCCACCTCCACCTTGCTGGCGTCTGAGTCGGACTTGAGCTCTCTGCCCTTTACCAATCCAGCCACGGGCCCATCCATCTGGCCCATCAAGACTCACTCTTATTTCATCAGTCCATAAAACCTTAGAAAAATCAGTCTTGAGATATTTCTTGGCCCAGTCTTGACGTTTCAGCTTGTGTGTCTTGTTCAGTGGTGGTCGTCTTTCAGCCTTTCTTACCTTGGCCATGTCTCTGAGTATTGCACACCTTGTGCTTTTGGGCACTCCAGTGATGTTGCAGCTCTGAAATATGGCCAAACTGGTGGCAAGTGGCATCTTGGCAGCTGCACGCTTGACTTTTCTCAGTTCATGGGCAGTTATTTTGCGCCTTGGTTTTTCCACACGCTTCTTGCGACCCTGTTGACTATTTTGAATGAAACGCTTGATTGTTCGATGATCACGCTTCAGAAGCTTTGCAATTTTAAGAGTGCTGCATCCCTCTGCAAGATACCTCACTATTTTTGACTTTTCTGAGCCTGTCAAGTCCTTCTTTTGACCCATTTTGCCAAAGGAAAGGAAGTTGCCTAATAATTATGCACACCTAATATAGGGTGTTGATGTCATTAGACCACACCCCTTCTCATTACAGAGATGCACATCACCTAATATGCTTAATTGGTAGTAGGCTTTCGAGCCTATACAGCTTGGAGTAAGACAACATGCATAAAGAGGATGATGTGGTCAAAATACTCATTTGCCTAATAATTCTGCACGCAGTGTATATATGCTAAGGGTGCATATATTTCCCACAGGGGCCACCATGAGTCCCTGTGGGCACCCATGGGCAAACGCGCACAGATGCTTGGCACATCTGTGCACATCATCCCAGGATGCGGTAGTACATGTATGCATATATACCATACATGGCCGCACGTGATTGCATGCATGTATGGGTATATATGCATACGTCTCAACCCTTCCTCAACACCGGCACTTATAGAATATGCCTATTCTTGTCTGCAATTGCGGACAATAGGACATGTTGTATTTTTTTCGGGAACGGAAATGCGGATTTTCGGAGCCGGGCCGCACATCGTGAATGGGTTCGCAATTCCGTTCTGCAAAATGCAGAACGAAATTGCGGATGTGTGAATGGGGCCTTAAGGAGAGTCTGCTACTAAGTTTTCATGTTTTGGACTGTTTATATAGCGTTCCTGCACTCAGACATGATTATAACAGAGCCTTTGTTGTTTTTGTCCCATCTAGTAAGGTGAAAATATAAGTGTATAAAGTTATGCAAATGAGGCGCTCAAGTGCACAGGGTCAACGTTCTGCTGCAAATGCCCAGTGGCGACGTTTTGCTGCAAGTGCCCAGTGGCAACGTTCTGCTGCAAGTGCCCAGTGGCGACATTCTGCTGCAAATGCCCAGTGGCGACGTTCTGCTGCAAGTGCCCAGGGGCGATGTTCTGCTGCAAGTGCCCAGGACCCTCTGTCCTCTGCTGGTGAGCCGCGACTCTAACCGGTGCATGCGCACTGCACATGTTTAAGCCTCTGCCCAAAGTGGCCAGAGCACTGCGCATGCCTGAGCCCGGCGGTGAAGTGTGCAGGCGAGAACTGAAGAGGATGATGCCAGATCATTACAGGGCGGGGCAGAAGATACTATGGAGAGAGATTAGGAGTGCAGATCATCGAGAAGCCTGGGCACTTGAAGCCCAAACATCGCCCCTGCGCACTTGCGTGCCATCATTTGCATAACTTTATAAACTCACTTTTTTCAGCCCTACTGACGAGAACAACAAAGTCAGTGTTATAATCATATGTGTGTCCAAGAACACTATATAAGCAGTCCAAAATATGAAAACTTGGTGACGGACTACCTTTAACGATTACGTACTTTTCGGCTGTAGACCCCTTCACATGTTGAGGAGCTCATTCTTTCGATCCCCTGAATAGAAAAGGAAGAACATCTCCATTATGAATTTACGTAGACATCGAGACATCGGAGAGATGTGTTATATGTATGTTTTGCAGGCTGCATGCTGAGCACGTGATTAGATCCATAACCACAAGATGGGGGGAGTTGTAGTTAATGTGATGTTTGCTGTCAATGGTCATAGATTTAAAGGGAATTATTTTTATAATTATATGTCAATCACAGAAAGGACCACCCACTTGGCATACAACTATATATCAGTCTGATCGGCTCTTTTTGCTCTGTAACATGCTGCCCGCAGATTGCAATGTTTTTTCACGGTGACGGGTCTCCTTTAATCCTTTAAAAACCGGGTGATTTTCAGTTTTCATTTTTTACTCTCAGCCCCCCCAAAGCAATAACGTTTTTTATTTTTTCATTCACATAGCCGTATGAGGGCTTGTTTTTTATGGGACAAGTTGTACTTTCCAATGGCCCCATTTACAGTTGCTTACGATGCAGTAGGGAGCGGGAAAAACATTCCAAATGGAGTGGAATTATAAAAAAAAAATATTCCGCCGTTTCCTTTGCAGTAAATTTGACCTGTTACTTTTATTCTCCTTGTCACAACGACTACAACAATATCTGACTTGTACAGTTTTTCTTGCGTTTTAATACAAAAAAAAAAATGTAATGTTGGAAAAACTTTTTTATTTATACAGATCTGTGTGAGGGCTCATTTTTTGTGGGATGATCTGTAGTTTTCATTGATATTCTGGGGTGTGTATGACTTTTAGATCACTTTTTATTCGATTTTTTTTTTTTGTGGGAGGTGAAGCGACCAAAAAATTGTGAATTGGCCATTTTCACACATACATTAGTCCCTGGCAGTTATGGCACCCGCTCCCCTGGGTAGCGTACGCCATTTTTAAATGCCCGACCGCCGTCAAATATTTACGTTGTGCAGTCGGGAAGGGGTTAAGCATATTTATTAAGAATTTTTGGTGATGTTAATTTTCATTTTCCATGTCACAATCTATAATTTAAATGAATTCCAAAAATTCTGTTCACTAAGCCTAATACCAGGCAGACAATACCTGGGGATCCAGTGGTCACCTGTCCAGGCTCCAGCGTTGTCGAGAGGACAGAGATATATCCATTACATGGGTTTTCCTAGTGTTTTATACTGATGACATTTTATCAACTGTTTGAGATGACGGCAGTGCTAGCAATAGCATAGCTTAGGCCAGTGGTGGGCAAACTTTTTTGTCAACTGAGCCAAATATCGCCAAAACCACGATTGAAATTTCTTTTGAGAGCCACATTTTTAAAACCTATAATATATAGGAAGGAAGCGCATGCTGAAGTGAATGGGTCAATGATGCGGGCTGCACACGGCCGTGTGCAGCCCGCATCATGGACCCATTGACTTCAATGGGTCCATGATGCGGGATATGAGTGTGCTTCCGTGGTGCTTCTGGCTGTGCCTCCGCACCGCAAAAGAGTAGTGCATGCGCTGCAATTGTAATAGACATGTCTGATTTACCTCTACATATCCACATATTTTAGCCTCTGTACCTTTCATACTGCAGCCATGGACGCGGTCATACACGCACTCTCCACATACATGGACGCAGTCATACACACACTCTCCACATACATGGACGCAGTCATACACGCACTCTCCACATACATGGACGCAGTCATACACGCACTCTCCACATACATAGATGCACTCATACACGCACTCAACATACACTGTGTGCAGAATTATTAGGCAAATGAGTATTTTGACCACATCATCCTCTTTATGCATGTTGTCTTACTCCAAGCTGTATAGGCTCGAAAGCCTACTACCAATTAAGCATATTAGGTGATGTGCATCTCTGTAATGAGAAGGGGTGTGGTCTAATGACATCAACACCCTATATTAGGTGTGCATAATTATTAGGCAACTTCCTTTCCTTTGGCAAAATGGGTCAAAAGAAGGACTTGACAGGCTCAGAAAAGTCAAAAATAGTGAGATATCTTGCAGAGGGATGCAGCACTCTTAAAATTGCAAAGCTTCTGAAGCGTGATCATCGAACAATCAAGCGTTTCATTCAAAATAGTCAACAGGGTCGCAAGAAGCGTGTGGAAAAACCAAGGCGCAAAATAACTGCCCATGAACTGAGAAAAGTCAAGAGTGCAGCTGCCAAGATGCCACTTGCCACCAGTTTGGCCATATTTCAGAGCTGCAACATCACTGGAGTGCCCAAAAGCACAAGGTGTGCAATACTCAGAGACATGGCCAAGGTAAGAAAGGCTGAAAGACGACCACCACTGAACAAGACACACAAGCTGAAACGTCAAGACTGGGCCAAGAAATATCTCAAGACTGATTTTTCTAAGGTTTTATGGACTGATGAAATGAGAGTGAGTCTTGATGGGCCAGATGGATGGGCCCGTGGCTGGATTGGTAAAGGGCAGAGAGCTCCAGTCCGACTCAGACGCCAGCAAGGTGGAGGTGGAGTACTGGTTTGGGCTGGTATCATCAAAGATGAGCTTGTGGGGCCTTTTTGGGTTGAGGATGGAGTCAAGCTCAACTCCCAGTCCTACTGCCAGTTTCTGGAAGACACCTTCTTCAAGCAGTGGTACAGGAAGAAGTCTGCATCCTTCAAGAAAAACATGATTTTCATGCAGGACAAAGCTCCATCACACGCGTCCAAGTACTCCACAGCGTGGCTGGCAAGAAAGGGTATAAAAGAAGAAAATCTAATGACATGGCCTCCTTGTTCACCTGATCTGAACCCCATTGAGAACCTGTGGTCCATCATCAAATGTGAGATTTACAAGGAGGGAAAACAGTACACCTCTCTGAACAGTGTCTGGGAGGCTGTGGTTGCTGCTGCACGCAATGTTGATGGTGAACAGATCAAAACACTGACAGAATCCATGGATGGCAGGCTTTTGAGTGTCCTTGCAAAGAAAGGTGGCTATATTGGTCACTGATTTGTTTTTGTTTTGTTTTTGAATGTCAGAAATGTATATTTGTGAATGTTGAGATGTTATATTGGTTTCACTGGTAAAAATAAATAATTGAAATGGGTGTATATTTGTTTTTTGTTAAGTTGCCTAATAATTATGCACAGTAATAGTCACCTGCACACACAGATATCCCCCTAAAATAGCTAAAACTAAAAACAAACTAAAAACTACTTCCAAAAATATTCAGCTTTGATATTAATGAGTTTTTTGGGTTCATTGAGAACATGGTTGTTGTTCAATAATAAAATTATTCCTCAAAAATACAACTTGCCTAATAATTCTGCACTCCCTGTATACATAGATGCATTCATACACACACTCTCCACATACATGGACACACTCATACACACACTCAACATATACATGGACACACTCATACACGCACTCAACATATACATAGATGCATTCATACATGCGCTCACCATATGCATAGATGCATTCATACATGCACTCTCCACATACATGGACGCACTCATACACACACTCTCCACATACATGGACGCACTCATACACACACTCACCACATACATGGACGCACACATATACAATACACATATATAGACACCCAGCTTTCCTGCTGTGCCTCTCCCCCATACTCTAATGCCTCTGCACTTGTGCCATGCAGGATAGCAGGGAAGATGGAGGACATTTCATGATATAATTCACCCAGCTTTCCTACTGTACTGCAGGTCACATGTGCACAGTCTGGGAAAGCTGAATATAACCGCAGTAGTTCCCCTGCTACTCACATCACACACTGGTGCAGTTGTGGCAATCCAACTGATGTTCAGCTTGCTCGGCATGGAAGGTACAGGCTGCAGGAATCGCGGATAGAAAGGGGCGGGGCTATTATAGCTCCGCCCACGTCGGGCTGTCCTGTTGCTGGTCAGTGTCCATCATAAGAACTGAGGAGAGGGAGAGGCGGAGTTATGTCACCGATGTCAGGTCAGTGACAGAGGTGCAAGGGCAGGACTCTGGACCCGGTGCAGGAGCAACACGCCCTCTCTTGCTTTGTGGAACACAAATGCGTCCCACAGGCAAGATTCCTCTGTAGTGCAGGATGGGTTGGTTTCGCCGTGGGAGCCCGCACCAAAGAGCCGCATTGAAGGGTCTAAAGAGCCGCTTGTGGCTCGCAAGCCGCACTTTGCTGACCACTGGCTTAGGCCATGTGATATCACGTTCATTGGTCCCATAGAAGTGAATGGGGCTGAGCGCGATACCAAGCACAGCCGTTATACAATGTACGGCCCTGCGATTGGTAAACTAAGAGAAGGCTGCAGCGCTCCTACGAGCATCAGCGCCTTCTCAAACAGCTGATCGGCGGGGGTCCCGGGTGTCGGACCACCACTGATCAGATCCAGAGGATAAGTCATCACTATAAACATCTTGGAATGTCCTTTAAATG
The DNA here is from genome assembly GCF_905171765.1 of Bufo bufo. NCBI lineage: Eukaryota > Metazoa > Chordata > Amphibia > Anura > Bufonidae > Bufo > Bufo bufo. The sequence goes on from NC_053392.1 coordinate 612,384,361, forward strand.
AGGGATGCAGAGGCAAAAAAGGAAAGCACAAAAACAACAGAGAGGTAATTAGGGGAATGGTAGGGGAGAGCTGGTAGTGGTTATAATCTGTAAAGTATAAATGGGGCACAGAAGTGATTAAAACAAAAAGAGACGTGTATCAAAACTAATAAACAAGAAAAATAGAGTTGTTGTCCATGGGAACCAATCAGGGGCATTGCTTTAATTTTCTAAAATGTATAGTTAGAATCTGATTGGCTGTCATGGGCAAGCAATCTGATCCTTTTCCTTTTTGATAAATTTCCCTGAAAGTGTGAAAATCTGACTAAGCTTCTTTTTTTCCTGAAAATAAACACGTGGTATACTTTAATATCTTTTTTAAACAATGAGAGTCAGTGGGTGACAACTGGTGTGAACAGCCTTTATCAAGCATGACAACTGGTAACAGCCGAAACGTTACACTTTATTTGTGTATATGCTGTGAAGTTTTCGCAATAAAAAGAAAAAACCGGAGATGCTGCTGCGACTTTTCTACTTCAACTTTCTGGTGTGAACGCTGTGGATCCGCAGTCCTCTTGGCGGCTGTTGCATTCTGGTGACCCGATGAGACCGAGTGTGCTGCTTTCATTGCTTCTTCAACTGGTGTGAACAGAGCCTTAGGGGAAGGCAAAATCTAAAGGTGGCCTCATTGTAGGTTGATCAAAATTGTCAGCAGGGAGCACAAACACAAGTAGGTGGAATCAACAAACCCCACTTTAGTAATAGGTGGTTCCAATGCAAAACTACAATGGATCACTGGTTACGAAAGAACCAGAACCCAGTGGCGGGGACGAGGTGAGTATAATCACCACCCTGGGTCCGGACACTCTGTGGGTGTGAATGGGTGAAAACTTTCAATATTTATGTGCAAAATGGGCCTTGAACATTTATTTACCCCTGTATTTTTTTTTGGTCTTCCCATTTTTTGTAAGAGCATGTTATTTACTTGCTGAAATTTTACATAATCCTGTTTTCTTATATATCCTATTTATTTAGTTTTCTGACTTGTTATTGTCTCAATAAAGCTTGATTGGTTAATAGAAAAAATATTTCTGCTTTGGTAAAAAAGAGAAAATTTTATTTCATTTTCAGGTGAAGATGTCCATGAACATCTCCATTTACCTTCCTGTCATGAAGCAGAAGATAACAATACCACACAAGATGATTTAGTAACTCCTAATGTATCCTCAGTCCTTCACAGTGGAGATCTATCCACCGATACCGCTGGTTATAAGAAAACCTCATCTAACCATTCACTGATTGGAAAAACAAGAACTAAACAGAAACGTGGGAAAATATTTCCACATGAGAAACATTTTAAAAAGAAATCTAACATTTCTTTGCAGGAGACAAATCACAGAGATAAAGAGTTATTTTCATGCACTGAATGTGGAGAATCTTTTATCAGGAAATTCCTTCTAGTTGTACATCAGAGAACTCACACAGGAGAGAAGCCGTATTCATGCTCAGAATGTGGGAAATGCTTTATTCTTAAACCATCTCTTGTGGGACATTTAAGAACTCACACAGGTGAGAAGCCATATTCATGTACAGAATGTGGGAAATGTTTTGCCCATAACTTAGCTTTTTTTAATCATCTGAGAATTCACAAAAGGGAGCAACCATTTGTATGTTCAGAATGTGGAAAATGTTTTAATCAAAAAGTGGATCTCAATCGACATCAGGGAACTCACACAGGAGAGAAACCATTTTTATGTCCTGAATGTGGGAAATGTTTTACTCGGAAAGCATATCTTGTGCAACATATAAGAATTCACACAGGGGAGAAGCCGTTTTCATGTTCAGAATGTGGAAAATGTTATACCTATCGATCTGCTCTTCTTATTCATCAGAGAAATCACAAAAAAGAGAAGCCATATTCATGCTCAGAATGTTTAAAAACTTTTAGTCAAAAATCGCATCTTGATAGACATCAGAAAATTCATAAAAAAGAGAAGCCATATTCATGCTCAGAATGTTTAAAAACTTTTAGTCAAAAATCGCATCTTGACAGTCATCAGAAAACTCACAAAAAAGAGAAGCCATTTTCGTGTTCAGAATGTGCGAGATGTTTTAGTGAAAATTCAAATCTGAATAAACATCAGAGAACTCACACAGGAGAGAAGCCGTTTTCATGCTCAGAATGTGGAGCCTGTTTTGCCCATAAAAGAAGTTTTCTTCATCACTGGAGAACTCACACAGGAGAGACGTTTTCATGCTCAAAATGTGGGAAATGTTTTAGTAAAAAATCGGGTCTTGTTAGACATCAGAGAACTCATACAGAGTAGAAAACATTGTAATGATCAAATTGTAGGAAATGTGGCAGGTGTAGGACCTTCTGTCTAACCATGCCTTCAGATGTATACATAACATTATATTAAATTAAGTTCATACACCATGCTAAATACTGTGCAGTATAACAAAAAAAATAGTCACACGTCCCCTTCTAAAAAGACCTTTAATCAGTCAGTTCATCAGCCACACTCATGTAATAGTAGACATTTTGTTTTCATCATAGTAGGAACGTATCCAGAGGTTAGGGAGTAACTGTTAGATCAGTGGTTGTCCTTCTGCTGGGGCCCCACCAATCATGAGAACAGGAACCTTGTACCCGCAGGGTCCCCCAATATGAACAAAGCGGCAGCTATGTCCGGTATTGTTAATCTGGTTATGGTTAACGCCTTAATGATTAGATCAATTTTCATTTTTGTATATTTGTTTTTTCCCTCTCTCCTTCCAAGAGCCATAACATACATTTCTGCTCAGTCACATGAGGACTTATTTTTGCAGGACAAGTTATATTTTGTAACAGCACAATTTAATTTATCATATTTTCTATTGGAAAAGGGAAAACCAAATTCTTTATGGGGTGAAAAAAACCAAAACAATTCCGACATAGTCTTGGGTCTAAAAATGAAATGACGACCTTATCCTTCTGGTTGGTATGATTGTGGCACTACCAAATTTATATAGTTTTTGTATTAAAAACTTAAAAAAAACCTCTGCATCTCCATATCCTTACAGCTATCACTTTTTAATATATACAGTGCCTTAAAAAAGTATTCATATTTGAACTTTTCCACTTTTTTCATTTTACACCCACAAACTTAAATGTATTTTATGGGGATTTTATGTGATAGTCTAAGACAAAGTACAAGTATGTATGAAGTGAAAAGAAAATCGTACATAGTTTTCAAAATTTTTAATAAACATAAATCTGGAAAGTGTATTCAGCCCCAATACTTCGTAGAACCACCTTTCACTGTAATTACAGCTGCAAGTCTTTTGGGGCTTGTCTCTGCCAGCTTTGCACATCTAAAGGCTGAACTTTTTGCCCATTCTTCTTTGCAAAAACAGATGGAGAGCATCTGTGAACAGCAATTTTCAAGTATTCCTGCAGATTTTCAATGGGATTTAGGTTTGGACTTTGACTGGACCATTCTAAACCCTTCCATTGTAGCTCTGGCTGTATGTTTAGGGACATTATCGTGCTGGAAGGTGAACCTCTGCCCCAGTCTCAAGTCTTTTACAGTCTCTACCAGGTTTTCCTCCAGGATTGCTCAGTATTTAGCTGCATCCATCTGCCCATCAACTCTTACCAGCTTCCCTGTCCCTGCTGAAGAAAAGCCTCCCTACAGCCTGATGCCGCCACCACCATGCTTCACGGTGTGTTCAGGGAGATGTGCTGGGGTAGTTTTCTGCCACACATAGCATTTTGCATTTAAGCCAAAAAGTTCAACTTTTGTTACATCTGACAAGAGCAATTTCTTCCACATATACTACTCACAAAAAGTTAGGGATATTTGGCTTTCGGGTGAAATTTATGGAAAACATAAAAAGTTTACGCTACAGTCATATTACATCATGAAAGTTGGGCATTTAAGTACAAGCAGCAATGGTGATTTCCTCATCTCAAACAATTTATTGAAACAAAAGCCCAAAAAAGGCGCACTCGGTCTCCATCAGCCGCAGACCTGCTGCTTAGCTTCGGGAGCGAGGATCTGTGTTTGGCCTCGTTCCCAGGGCGGCTTTGCTAGCTGGGAGGCTCCCTGCTCCTAGGTCTGCCTTGAGCGTCGAGCTGATCACTCGGTGCTCGACTTGTCTGTCTGTCGGTCATGTGACGCTGGCCACGTCACATGACCCTCAGACCCCACTATAAATACAGGCAGCCTGCTGGCCACAGGTTGCCTGTTAATTCTAGGTTTCTGACTATTTGTTGGACTACTTAATACTCACCTGATCCTGTTCCCTGACGATCATTTGCCTGCTCCTCCTGTACTGCACATCCCTCCTGGTATTGTGACCTCGGCTCCCACCTGACTACTCTTTGCAGACTTTTCTGGTACTTCTCTATTCTCCTTGTATTTGACCCCGGCTTCTCCTGCCCATTCTTTGCTTAACCCTTTGTACTGCGTAGCTCTCTTAGTTCTGTAACGGTCACGTCCACACACACACAGGGGGAAGGATAGTGACCACTGCGCTCCACCCTCACCCCTGGCCCTGCCTACTTGCCTCACGAGTCCTGATGACGGGATAACTGGACGACAGTCCCTTACTTAGGATATGTGCAGGGAAGACAGACAAGACAAAATACGGAACATGAACGGACCGGGTCAGAACCAAGAGAGCTACGCAGTACAAAGGGTTAAGCAAAGAATGGTCAGGAGAAGCCAGGGTCAAATACCAGGACAGTAGAGAAGTACCAGAGGAGTCCGCAAAGAGTAGTCAGGTGGGAGCCGAGGTCACAATACCAGAAGGAATGCGCAGTACAGGAGGAGCAGGCAAAGGATCGTCAGGGAACAGGATCAGGTGAGTATTCAGTAGTCCAACAAATAGCCAGGAACCTAGAATTAACAGGCAACCTGTGGCCAGCAGGCTGCCTGTATTTATAGTGGGGTCTGAGGGTCATGTGACGTGGCCAGCGTCACATGACCGACAGACAGACAAGTCGAGCACCGAGTGATCAGCTCGGCGCTCAAGGCAGACCTAGGAGCAGGGAGCCTCCCAGCTAGCAAAGCCGCCCTGGGAACGAGGCCAAACACAGATCCTCGCTCCCGAAGCTAAGCAGCAGGTCTGCGGCTGATGGGAGACCGAGTGCGCCTTTGGCGCCCCGTGACAAAAGTAGTGGGTATACCTCAAAAATGTCAGTGTCTCAATAACTTGGCATGTGGCCTTAGGCAATAAATAACAGCTTGACAACGACGTCTCATGCTGTTCACAAGTCGACTTATTGTCTGCTGAGGCATGGCATTCCAACTCTTCTTGAAGGCCGGCCCTCAGGTCATTGAGGTTCTGGGGTACAGAGCCTCTACACGGCGACTCAGGTCATTCCATAGGTTTTCAATGGGATTCAGTTCTGGAGAAAGCTAGGGCGTTGCTAGGGTCTCAAAAGATCTGGGGCCCAAGCCCTAATGAATATGGCCCAGTTCTCTAAGTCGCCCCCCCACACACACCGCTTTTTGCTGTACTTGCTATACAGCAGCACATACCTCTCACATCCAGGGCCTCCCAGGTGACGTATCCTTTGATGTAGATGTTCACTGTCATCATCTTCTGCCTTTTGGTCCGTACAACTTCTTTCAGCCGCTTCTCGTCTCTGCAGAGTGCGAGACACAGACATTTTAGCTTCTTCGCTTTTCTATCATCATCCCCCAACCTGGAGTCCTCACAGTGTTATCCTGCTGCTTGCTGTGCCCCCAATACCCCTAAATACTGTCCTGAAGAAAAATGAGTGCCCCCCCCCATAGTAATAGTGCTCCTCCAAGTCCCACCAATAGTAATTCCCTTCTAGAACGCCCTACAGTGCCCCCAACAGTGATAATGCTCCCCAAGAATGCCCCCATTAGCAATACTGCCCCCTACAGTGCCCCCAACTGTGATAACGCTCCCCAAGAGTGGCTCAATTAGTAGAAGAGCCTTCCAGTATTAACAATGCCCTCACAGAGCCTCCAGTAGAAATAAGGCCCCCAGTTGTTCCCCCAGTGGTAATAAAACTATCTACAGACCCCTCAGTAGTAATAAGGCCCCCATAGCGCTCTTAGTAGAAATAAGGTGGATCTCTAAGTCCCTCCTATAGAGCCCCCAGTAGTAATAAGAACGCCGAATGTCCACTGGATAATACCCCTACAGTGCCCCCAGCCCAGTATTTATACTGCCCCCTACTGTTATAATCGTCACCCTGAACCCCCACAGTAGTTATAATGCCCCCTTCAGTGACCCCTGTAGTTACATTACTCCCTCCACCATACAGACCCATGTAAATAACATCACACCATCTCTCCTGCACCCTCCAAAATACAGACCCATGTAAATAACATCACTCCCCTCCCTTCAGCCCCTCCAATATATAGTCCCATGTAAATAACATTACACCATCTCTCCAGCCCCTTCCAATATACAGTCTCATGTAAATAACATCCGTCTATATCTATCTATTACCCTTCCTCAGCCATAGAGTCCCATGTAAATAACATTACACCATCTCTCCAGCCCTGTCCAATATACAGTCCCATGTAAATAAAATCACCTCCTCCCCAGCCGCCTTAAACACACAGTCCCATGTAAATAAGATCACCCCCTCCCCAGCCACCCCAACATGCAATCCCATGTAAACATCACCCCCTCAACATTCAGTCCAATGTAAATAACATCACTCCCTCTCCCAGCCGCCTTCAACATACAGTCCCATGTAAATAACATCACTCCCCTCCCTTCAGCCCCTCCAATATATAGTCCCATGTAAATAACATTACACCATCTCTCCAGCCCCTTCCAATATACAGTCCCATGTAAATAATATCACCCCCTCCCCAGCCACCCCCAACTTGCAATCCCATGTAAACATCACCCCCTCAACATTCAGTCCAATGTAAATATCATCACTCCCTCTCCCAGCCGCCTTCAACATACAGTCCCATGTAAATAATATCACTCCCTCCCACAGCCGCCTCCAAAATACAATCCCATGTAAAAAACATCATCCCCTCCCCAGACACCTCCAACACACAGTTCCATGTAAATATCATACCTCCCTTCAGCCTCCAACATACAGTCCCATGTAAATAACATCACTCCCTCCCACAGCTGTCTTCAACATACAGTCCCATGTAAATAACATCACCCTGCCCCCTCCAACATTCAGTCCCATGTAAATAACATCACTCCCTCCCACAGCGGCCATCAACATACAGTCCCATGTAAATAACATCACTCCTTCCCTCAGCCCCCCCAACATTCAGTCCCATGTAAATAACATCACTCCCTCCCTCAGCCCCCTCCAACATTCAGTCCCATGTAAATAACATCACTCCCTCCCACAGCCCCTTCCAACATACAGTCCCATGTAAATAACATCACCCCCTCCCCAGACACCTCCAACACACAGTTCCATGTAAATATTATCCCTCCCTTCATCGCTAACATACAGTCCCAGTTAAATAACCACAACTCCCAGCATTGCTCTGCATCTCCCTTCACTTACCTCTCCTCATGTAGCAGACATCACCACAGCTTCTTCCCCCAGGACTTCTCCTCTTCACTGCCATCCTCTCCTGCACTGGTCACATAATGGTGACATCATCGCAAATCCTTCTCAACCACTGCCTGTTTTACTGGTCACATGACCTGTGATGCCATCACAGGTCCTTCAGATCTTCCAGTGCATTAGATTCAATTGTATTGCCGTCCTGAGGATAGCAAAACAGTTGTATCTAGCAAGCAGGCAGGACATTAGGGGCCTGGGACTAAACATTAGGGGGCCAGGCCCCAAATTTTTTAACCTAGCAACACCCCTGGGAAAAAGTGCAGGCCACTCCATTTGAGGTCCCCCAGTCTCCAACAGCTGTTCCCTAATGAACCTCTATGAACTGGCGCCTGGTGGTCCATGAAGATGAAATTAGGCCTGTGTTGTTCATGCAGAGGCACAATGACTGAATTAATGATGTTATTCAAGTAGTATTGGCTTGTCACTGTACCATTTACAAAGTGTAGGGCAGTTCTGTATTTACTAGACACACCTGTAACTCCAAAGGCTCGTCTGGTGACAACAGTGGCTGCTGCATAGCACTCTTCTTCACTTCTCCAACATCGTTGGCGGCCATCATTTCTGCTCAGCGTTAATCGACTTTTATCAGTGAACAGCACTGAGGCCCACTGGTCCCTCGTCCAGTGTAGATGCACCCTGGCCCATGCAAGATGATGACACCTGTGCCTGGTGGTGTGGTCAGGTACCCTTGCAAGTTGTCGAGCATGCAGACCACGCTGATGTAAACGGCTTTGAATGGTCTGTAGAGTTGAGCGAACACCTGGATGTACGGGTTCGAGAAGTTCGGCCGAACTTCCCGGAAATGTTCGGGTTCGGGATCCGAACCCGACCCGAACTTCGTCCCAAATCCGAACCCCATTGAAGTCAATGGGGACCCGAACTTTTCGGCACTAAAAAGGCTGTAAAACAGCCCAGGAAAGAGCTAGAGGGCTGCAAAAGGCAGCAACATGTAGGTAAATCCCCTGCAAACAAATGTGGATAGGGAAATGAATTAAAATAAAAATTAAAAAAATAAAAATTAGCCAATCAATTGGACAGAGGTCCCATAGCAGAGAATCGGGCTTCACGTCAGCAGAGAATCAGTCTCTTCATGCCATAGCAGAGAATCTGGCTTCATGTCAGCAGAGAATCAGTCTCTTCATGCCATAGCAGAGAATCTGGCTTCATGTCAGCAGAGAATCAGTCTTCATGCCATAGCAGAGAATCAGGCTTCACGTCACCCACCACTGGAACAGGCCACTGTCACATATTTAGGCCCCGGCACCCAGACAGAGGAGAGAGGTCCCGTAACAGAGAATCTGGCTTCATGTCAGCACAGAATCAGTCTTCATGTCATAGCAGAGAATCAGGCTTCACGTCACCCACCACTGGAACAGGCCACTGTCACATATTTAGGCCCCGGCACCCAGACAGAGGAGAGAGGTCCCGTAACAGAGAATCTGGCTTCATGTCAGCACAGAATCAGTCTTCATGTCATAGCGGAGAATCAGGCTTCACGTCACCCACCACTGGAACAGGCCACTGTCACATATTTAGGCCCCGGCACCCAGACAGAGGAGAGAGGTCCCGTAACAGAGAATCTGGCTTCATGTCAGCACAGAATCAGTCTTCATGTCATAGCAGAGAATCAGGCTTCACGTCACCCACCACTGGAAGAGGCCACTGTCACACATTTAGGCCCTGGCACCCAGACAGAGGAAAGAGGTCCCGTAACAGAGAATCTGGCTTCATGTCAGCACAGAATCAGTCTTCATGTCATAGCAGAGAATCAGGCTTCACGTCACTCACCACTGGAACAGGCCACTGTCACATATTTAGGCCCTGGCACCCAGACAGAGGAGAGAAGTCCCGTAACAGAGAATCTGGCTTCATGTCAGCACAGAATCAGTCTTCATGTCATAGCAGAGAATCAGGCTTCACGTCACTCACCACTGGAACAGGCCACTGTCACATATTTAGGCCCTGGCACCCAGACAGAGGAGAGAGGTCCCGTAACAGAGAATCTGGCTTCATGTCAGCACAGAATCAGTCTTCATGTCATAGCAGAGAATCAGGCTTCACGTCACCCACCACTGGAACAGGCCACTGTCACATATTTAGGCCCCGGCACCCAGACAGAGGAGAGAGGTCCCGTAACAGAGAATCTGGCTTCATGTCAGCACAGAATCAGTCTTCATGTCATAGCAGAGAATCAGGCTTCACGTCATCCACCACTGGAACAGGCCACTGTCACATATTTAGGCCCAGGCACCCAGGCAGAGGAGAGAGGTCCCGTAACAGAGAATCTGGCTTCATGTCAGCACAGAATCAGTCTTCATGTTATAGCAGAGAATCAGGCTTCACGTCACCCACCACTGGAACAGGCCACTGTCACATATTTAGGCCCGGCACCCAGACAGAGGAGAGGTTCATTCAACTTTGGGTTGCCCCGCAATATAATGGTAAAATGAAAATAAAAAAGGATTGAATGAGGAAGTGCCCTGGAGTACAATAATATATGGTTAAGGGGAGGTAGTTAATGTCTAATCTGCACAAGGGATGGACAGGTCCTGTGGGATCCATGCCTGGTTCATTTTTATGAACGTCAGCTTGTCCACATTGGCTGTAGACAGGTGGCTGCGTTTGTCTGTAATGACGCCCCCTGCCGTGCTGAATACACGTTCAGACAAAACGCTGGCCGCCGGGCAGGCCAGCACCTCCAAGGCATAAAAGGCTAGCTCTGGCCACGTGGACAATTTGGAGACCCAGAAGTTGAATGGGGCCGAACCATCAGTCAGTACGTGGAGGGGTGTGCACAGGTACTGTTCCACCATGTTAGTGAAATGTTGCCTCCTGCTAACACGTTCCGTATCAGGTGGTGGTGCAGTTAGCTGTGGCGTGGTGACAAAACTTTTCCACATCTCTGCCATGCTAACCCTGCCCTCAGAGGAGCTGGCCGTGACACAGCTGCGTTGGCGACCTCTTGCTCCTCCTCTGCCTTCGCCTTGGGCTTCCACTGGTTCCCCTGTGACATTTGGGAATGCTCTCAGTAGCGCGTCTACCAACGTGCGCTTGTACTCGCGCATCTTCCTATCACGCTCCAGTGTAGGAAGTAAGGTGGGCACATTGTCTTTGTTTTGGGGATTCAGCAGGGTGGCAACCCAGCAATCCGCACACGTTAAAATGTGGGCAACTCTGCTGTCGTTGCGCAGGCACTGCAGCATGTAGTCGCTCATGTGTGCCAGGCTGCCCAGAGGTAAGGACAAGCTGTCCTCTGTGGGAGGCGTATCGTCATCGTCCTGTGTTTCCCCCCAGCCACGCACCAGTGATGGGCCCGAGCTGCTTTGGGTGCCACCCCGCTGTGAACATGCTTCATCCTCATCCTCCTCCACCTCCTCCTCGTCCTCCAGTAGTGGGCCCTGTCTGGCCACATTTGTACCTGGCCTCTGCTGTTGCAAAAAACCTCCCTCTGAGTCACTTCGAAGAGACTGGCCTGAAAGTGCTAAAAATGACCCCTCTTCCTCCTCTTCCTCCTGGGCCACCTCCTCTTCCATCATCGCCCTAAGTGTTTTCTCAAGGAGACATAGAAGTGGTATTGTAACGCTGATAACGGCGTCATCGCGACTGGCCATGTTGGTGGAGTACTCGAAACAGCGCAACAGGGCACACAGGTCTCGCATGGAGGCCCAGTCATTGGTGGTGAAGTGGTGCTGTTCCGCAGTGCGACTGACTTGTGCGTGCTGCAGCTGAAACTCCACTATGGCCTGCTGCTGCTCGCACAGTCTGTCCAGCATGTGCAAGGTGGAGTTCCACCTGGTGGGCACATCGCATATGAGGCGGTGAGCGGGAAGGCCGAAGTTACGCTGTAGCGCAGACAGGCGAGCAGCGGCAGGGTGTGAACGCCGGAAGCGCGAACAGACGGCCCGCACTTTATGCAGCAGCTCTGACATGTCAGGGTATTTGCGAATGAACTTCTGCACCACCAAATTCAGCACATGCGCCAGGCAAGGGATGTGCGTCAAACCGGCTAGTCCCAGAGCTGCAACGAGATTTCGCCCATTATCGCACACCACCAGGCCGGGCTTGAGGCTCACCGGCAGCAACCACTCATCGGTCTGTTGTTCTATACCCCGCCACAACTCCTGTGCGGTGTGGGGCCTGTCCCCCAAACATATGAGTTTCAGAACGGCCTGCTGACGTTTACCCCGGGCTGTGCTGAAGTTGGTGGTGAAGGTGTGTGGCTGACTGGATGAGCAGGTGGAAGAAGAGGAGGAGGAAGCTGAGTAGGAGGAGGAGGAGACAGGAGGCAAAGAATGTTGCCCTGCGATCCTTGGCGGCGGAAGGACGTGCGCCAAACAGCTCTCCGCCTGGGGCCCAGCCGCCACTACATTTACCCAGTGTGCAGTTAGGGAGATATAGCGTCCCTGGCCGTGCTTACTGGTCCACGTATCTGTGGTTAGGTGGACCTTGCCACAGATGGCGTTGCGCAGTGCACACTTGATTTTATCGGACACTTGGTTGTGCAGGGAAGGCACGGCTCTCTTGGAGAAGTAGTGGCGGCTGGGAACAACATACTGTGGGACAGCAGGCGACATGAGCTGTTTGAAGCTGTCTGTGTCCACCAGCCTAAATGACAGCATTTCATAGGCCAGTAGTTTAGAAATGCTGGCATTCAGGGCCAGGGATTGAGGGTGGCTAGGTGGGAATTTACGCTTTCTCTCAAATGTTTGTGAGATGGAGAGCTGAACGCTGCCGTGTGACATGGACTGCTGGTATCCAGGGTAACAGGGGGAGGGGATACCACCTTTAACTCACCCTTGGCCCCTTTACCCAACCTTGACCCATAACAAAAGACACCGACAACTGTATCACTTTATTGCTGGATGGTGATCGGCCACAGCTTCTTTATTAAAGCGGCAAACCTTAATAAACCATAATATCGGAACGGTATGCCAAAGGCTGGACTCCCAGCGGGCAAGTTAAACCGTAATCATCAGAGCTGTCTGCCAACCGCTGGACTCCCAGCGGGCAGTTACTCCATCTGCTACCACCATATCTCCGCTGTACTCAAATGCCGCCAGCTGTGACTTTTTAATTTTTTTATTCTTTTTCCACTTTATTGATAAACTCGACCAAAATTCGCAGCTCTCCAAAGCCGTAATCATCGGAGCAATATCCGAAACTGCTGGACTCCCAGCAGGGTCTCTTAAAAATAGAAAAACAAAACAGAATAACCAAGTATCCATAACTGAACAGAACCGTGCACCTCGACCGCCTCCCAAGAATAACCGCAAAGGGAGGGAGGGAGGGCCAATCTGCTTCCACTTGCAAGAGGAAGTGACCAGGAGAGAGAGGAGGTATATGTGACCTTCAGGATTTCCTGCACCGCCCCCATCCTGTCTAAGGAGGTTCCCCAGTGATTAACCCTCAATGACCCTAATCTGCAACCTACTTAACCATTACTGAGACGGGGCCAGATTCCTAAATACCCCTAAGGGGAAAAGGGGGGAGGGGGAGGACCATCAGTCCCTAAGCACCCTCCCTATACAGTCAGGCGCTTTCCAGACTGCTGGTATCCAGGGTAACAGGGGGAGGGGATACCACCTTTAACTCACCCTTGGCCCCTTTACCCAACCTTGACCCATAACAAAAGACACCGACAACTGTATCACTTTATTGCTGGATGGTGATCGGCCACAGCTTCTTTATTAAAGCGGCAAACCTTAATAAACCATAATATCGGAACGGTATGCCAAAGGCTGGACTCCCAGCGGGCAAGTTAAACCGTAATCATCAGAGCTGTCTGCCAACCGCTGGACTCGCAACGGGCAGTTACTCCATCTGCTACCACCATATCTCCGCTGTACTCAAATGCCGCCACGGAGGAGGCCCGTTCTCCCAACGGGGCTCCGACCACCACCCAGCATAACCGAGTCTGTTTTAGCTCACGTACAGGCCAGAAAAGGAATTGTCCAAATTAACACCCAAAAGGAAGACACCATCAGGTCCCATTAAAAACCAAGGCCAATAAGGCCCGTGATGAGAGCATAGTCCAACCACTTTTCAAATCACTAGTCAGACCACACATGGAGTACTGTGTACAGCTCTGGGCTCAGAGGAGGGCAACTAAAGTAATGACTGGAATGGGGCAACTACAGTACCCTGGAAGATTGGCAAAATAAGGTTTATTCACTGTAGAAAAAAGACGACTAAGGCGAGATCTAATTACTATGTATAAATATATCAGGGGTCAGTACAGAGATCTCTCCCATCATCTATTTATCCCCAGGACTGTGACAAAGGGAACATTCTCTGTGTCTGGAGGCAAGAATGTATTTTCACAACATAGAAGAGGATTATTTACGGTAAGAGAAGTGAGACTATGGGACACTCTGCCTGAGGAGGTGGGTGAGAAAGGGATAATCATATGTCAGGACACATGAGGTCCAGAGCTCTGGAATAGACAAAGGCGCATTACCACAGCGCGGGTCACCAGCATCACCGCGCCTCCGGCGGAACTCTATACCAACCACCTCTGGAAGGAGTTATGACCAACAGAATTCCAGGATCCTCGTCCAAAAGACTTCCACCTCTCGAAAAACCAAAGAGCGCCCACCAGCCTCTGTTCCTCTCTCCGCACAGAAGGTATACGAAAGCCAGCCATCGAACCGCTAAACGCCCCAAATCTGAAAGAAAAAACAATTAGCCCGAGCCACAACACGCAAAAGAGGATCGCACAACTAGACACAGAATAGTTATATTTCATCCAAAAAGTATTTTCTTTTTTGTTATTATTATTATTATTATTATTATATTTTTTTTTTTTTAAAAACCAAGGTAAATTGTCAAACCATAGTGCACTTGGAAAGAGTAAACGGATGGCTCACTGTGAGTGATCACGCTAGGTGCTCTGGACGAAGAGAGCCACCCCTTGCTCTGGAGAAGGTAAGATACATGCATAAAATTAAAAAGCAACTAACAAAACAATATCCTTAATCGATGAATACTCGATTTTCCTGGAGACCTAGATGTTTCTCACAATTAAAGTCCCAGTGTAATAAGCCCATATCATATGGGTGAGTCCCAGTGGAGATGATAAAAGCTGTGTCCCAGTAGGAGTAATCAGAATTGTATCCTCAAAGCTCTATATAGAGAACAGGGTTGTGCCTATCCAGACTGGCATAGATAATAAATGCAACCAGATTTATTTTATTTTACCGTACCCGAACAAACCAGTCCGGGTACACCCCCCCCCGGGCGCCCCGAGCGCCGGCCCAAATCACCCACAAATTGTCAAACCGCCTGGGGAAAACCTAACCTAAAGGGAAAAACAATTGGAGCCCCACCATGCGTGAAGTCATTACAGAATACCAAACGAACCGACCAGCCGGATCGAAACCAGGCGGAGGGGAGGTACCCACCCCTTTATATTAACTGGATCGACAGGTATAGACGGACCCCAATCCCGAGTACTATTACCCCATACAAAAATCCTGGAATAACAACCCCCCGCGCAGTGCGGCCTTGAATGAAGAGACAAACACCTTGGAGAAAATATCAATCAGCCAGAACAGAAGGCTGAAGGAGACGGGACGTGACTATCCAAACTAAATACTCCCTAACTATACCGGTATCGCCTACCATACAATGAAACGATACATGCAAATAATGCTTGGAGGGTCACCATGCCGACCTGTGAAGTCCTGTCAAGAGGACCTGTCAGTGGGACTGACCCGCATCACAACCTAGATCCGAACGGGGAATGAAAGGCTGCAGTTTAACAGTGTAACTCCATGAATGGTGTTATATCAAGGCTCCCCCTGAGCGATGTCTACGAACGGACCTGGTTATCCGCTACTGGCTTACCATCTAGTTATACCTGCGACTACTGATTCCGCCATATCCACTCAACAAGGGGCAGCCCTGCTTCGTACAAACCATGTGGCACCAGTATACTAATACCGCCCTCACGGCAACCAACCCAGCTGGACTAGAAGAAAGTCTCATGAACTGCTAACATCGTGTACATCTCCCCTGGATTCGACCCTACTGGATCCCACCGCACTGTAACTCCTGTAGCACTGGACATGAGGAAAGTGCCTCACCACCAAGCTGCCCGCACAGACACCAAGCTGCCCGCACAGACATGTTAGAAGCTCAGCAGCAGTGCCCAGGTATCAACCATACCAGCGGAACCTTGGGCCGGTGACCCGTACCGTAGACTGCAGAAAGAGAAAACCGTAATTGCGGCTGTGATGATATGAACTCACAACCATTTACATTAAAGGAAGGTCCATAGCCACGAGCTATAGAGCTAAATGCTAGAGGGATTACTACTACTGCGTCTCGCCTCCGTATATATGTACTAACCATGTCCTGTATGTCATTGTTGAAAGGCCAAATAAAACGCTTATATATTTTATTTATTTTTATTTTTTATATACACACGGCCTAGTGCCCGCAGATAGGAGCATAACAGGCAGTACTACTTTTTATTTTATTTTTTTAAATACTACACTCCATGCTGAAAGGGAAATTGGGAGAACACCCGACAGGACTGATCTATCCTGAAAAACATCCGCAAAAAAGGCCAGCCAATAAACAAGACACAAGATAGAAGCAAGGCTTCTCATGCAGGAGAATATAAACATACATAATAAATATATACATCGATCAAACCTGTTTATTTATTTATATATGTATTTATTCTTTTTTTTTTTTTTTTTTATTTTTTTTTTTTTTTATACCTTTATCGTAATATATATATTCCATTTTATTTATTTTTTTTATCCATAAAATTACATTGTTAAATCATTTATTATTAGTATAATTTCATTCTTTTTAATCACGTTTTATTTTAATTATTATTATATTTTTTTTTTATTAATTATTATTATTATTATTTTTTATATAATACCTATATATATATATATATATATATATATATATATATACTCAGTTCCATTATTTATTATTATTATTATTTTTTTTTTATAATACCCTTTGTTATTCATTTGTATATTTTAATGCCTATAATATATTAATTCGGTTAGTAATTTTCATTTTTTTTTTTTTAAAACGTATAGACAGAAAAAACCTCCATATATGCTAATGATATCCCGTTGCTCAGGGCTGCACCTGAGTTGCCCAATTTCCAGGAAAATATGTGCCGGTAACCTACAGGCTCTGTAAATCCACCCTATTTTTAAGCCATTAAGCGACCATCGAGATTGTTTTTTTTTTATTTTATTTTAATTTTTTTTATTTATTAAGGCAGGGACACCGCCTCTACCAGTGATTCTAACTCTGCACAAGAACCATCCTCCCCGCAGTACTCACCAGTCACAGAGAGGGACGGAACCTCCAAAGGAGCGGGTACGGGCTGCAGCGACCAGGCCGAGCCCTGGAGTGACGGTCAGGCAACAGCCTCGATACGGTGATTGTATAACCAGACTCCTCCGATGCGCCTGACATCCGTCCTAAAGACGATCATAAGCGCCACCTGAGGATCTGGAGCGCCCATTTCTCCCTGAAACCCAGGAACGGCGACAGGACTGGCGCATGTGGAATCCATTACGGCCATGCCTCCAGGCAATCTAAGGGAAGAAAAAACCGCACCTGTGCCTGCGTGAAGGGGAGGAAGGAGGGGGGGGGGGGGTGTCGCCATAATGGCTGCAAATAATACCCAGAGAGCCTCATTGTACGGAAGGGGCTCTGATCGCAAAGCTGGGACAGTAGGAATACCCCTTAGAAGCCATAGGCACAGGTGCACCGAAATCGGACATGGCAAGCACGAGGGGTTAATCTATAATACTGGACAGGAGACTGGGGGAAGCTAAAACAAGCAGCACATATGAAAACTCGCCTGCCCAGCGGTGCCCAGTACGGGACCCGGTAAACGCTGCAGGGGAAGGGGGGCGGGGGTTAGGCGAAGCGACCTAGCTTGCGCCATGGGAGCTAAAGGAGGCCGTCCAAAGCAGCAGGGGGAGGGGTGAGAACCCCATCTTGCCCTGTATTACCGGGGAGACCAACAATCCCGCCCGGCTTGCTTAGCCCTAACGCTATGGAACAGAAGCTAGGAAGGGGGGGGGCATTGACACAGCGCAGCACCACAGACATCACAGGATGGGTCGAAAGAAACGGCGCACACACGCGGGAAGCTGGGGGATAATAAAAGTCGGGGGGGGGTTAGGAGGAACGGCGAGCAGACCGCCGGACCTTCGCTGAAGTGCTGGAGCTGCATGTATACCGCAGCAGCAGCTGCACAAAGCCCCAGAAGCAGGCACAGGGGAGGAGGATGGCAGGGTAGAGCTCAAGCTGCTCTAACAGAGCACAGCTAACCCTCCCCTCCTCATGTAACTCACCAGGAAGCAGCCCAAAGGGCAGAACCACCTGTGGACTCCTGGTGTGGACAGAGCAAAGGGGTATGTCCATACCAATCTGCTTCCACTTGCAAGAGGAAGTGACCAGGAGAGAGAGGAGGTATATGTGACCTTCAGGATTTCCTGCACCGCCCCCATCCTGTCTAAGGAGGTTCCCCAGTGATTAACCCTCAATGACCCTAATCTGCAACCTACTTAACCATTACTGAGACGGGGCCAGATTCCTAAATACCCCTAAGGGGAAAAGGGGGGAGGGGGAGGACCATCAGTCCCTAAGCACCCTCCCTATACAGTCAGGCGCTTTCCAGTTGAGATGCTTGGTGACGCAGGTGGTGGTGTTGGTGGTACATCCCATGTTTGCTGGGCGGCAGGTGCCAACGTTCCTCCAGAGGCGGAGGAAGAGGCCGAGGCGGCAGCAGCAGAAGAGGCCGAGGCGGCAGCAGCAGAAGAGGTAGCAGGGGGAGCCTGAGTGACTTCCTTGTTTTTAAGGTGTTTACTCCACTGCAGTTCATGCTTTGCATGCAGGTGCCTGGTCATGCAGGTTGTGCTAAGGTTCAGAACGTTAATGCCTCGCTTCAGGCTCTGATGGCACAGCGTGCAAACCACTCGGGTCTTGTCGTCAGCACATTGTTTGAAGAAGTGCCATGCCAGGGAACTCCTTGAAGCTGCCTTTGGGGTGCTCGGTCCCAGATGGCGGCGGTCAGTAGCAGGCGGAGTCTCTTGGTGGCGGGTGTTCTGATTTTGCCCACTGGTCCCTCTTTGTCTTTTGCTACGCTGTTGGCTCGGTCTCACCACTGCCTCTTCCTCCGAACTGTGAAAGTCAGTGGCACGACCTTCATTCCATGTGGGGTCTAGGACCTCATCGCCCCCTGCATCGTCTTCCACCCAGTCTTGATCCCTGACCTCCTGTTCAGTCTGCACGCTGCAGAAAGACGCAGCAGTTGGCACCTGTGTTTCGTCATCATCAGAGACGTGCTGAGGTGGTATTCCCATGTCCTCATCATCAGGAAACATAAGTGGTTGTGCGTTAGTGCATTCTATCTCTACCACCCCTGGGGAAGGGCTAGGTGGATGCCCTTGGGAAACCCTGGCAGCAGAGTCTTCAAACAGCATAAGAGACTGCTGCATAACTTGAGGCTCAGACAGTTTCCCTGATATGCATGGGGGTGATGTGACAGACTGATGGGCTTGGTTTTCATGCGCCATCTGTGCGCTTTCTGCAGAAGACTGGGTGGGAGATAATGTGAACGTGCTGGATGCACTGTCGGCCACCCAATTGACTAATGCCTGTACCTGCTCAGGCCTTACCATCCTTAGAACGGCATTGGGCCCCACCAAATATCCCTGTAAATTCTGGCGGCTACTGGGACCTGAGGTAGTTGGTTCACTAGGACGTGTGGCTGTGGCAGAACGGCCACGTCCTCTCCCAGCACCAGAGGGTCCACTAACACCACCACGACCATGTCCACGTCCGCATCCCTTACTAGATGTTTTCCTCATTGTTCCTGTTCACCACAATTTTGAAAATGGCAAATTTGGGAATAGTTTTTCAACCCAGAACAAAAACTGTGCTTTTACGGTCACTACAAATAACTTGACCAGCTAAAACAGTACTGATTTGGAGGAATATAAATGTCAGGGCTATTTTTTAGGCGCTGTGTGACAGGTATACCTTTAATCACAGAATTAGACTTGTATCTGCACTGTAGCAGGTGTGTGTTAAGTTTTTCAGAATGACACTATCAGCACCTTGAATCTAATATACTCTTTTTGGGATAGATTTAAAGTAGGCCTGATATAGCAGAAACTACAAATTTTGAGAATGGCAAATTTGGGAATAATTTTTCGACCCAGAACAAAAACTGTGCTTTTACAGTCACTACAAATAACTTGACCAGCTAAAACAGTACAGATTTGCTTGAATAGAAATGTCAGGTCTATTTTTTAGGCGCTGGGTGACAGGCTCAACTTGCCCCTGATGTAGTATATGGCCAAAAAATAACCACACTGTTGATGGTTAAATGCACTTCGGTGACACAGGCTCAGCCTGCAGCTGATGTAGTATATGGCCAAAAAATAACCAGACTGTTGATGGTTAAATGCACTTCGGTGACACAGGCTCAGCCTGCAGCTGATGTAGGATATAGCAAAAAATAACCACACTATTGATGGTTAAATACACTTGGTGATAGCTTGTGCTGGCGCACCACAAGCCATAAAATGGCCGCCGATCACCCCAGAAAAAAGTGATATAAAAACGCTCTGGGCAGCCTAAAAAAAGTGAGCAATTCAATATCAGCACTTCAATGATCCACAGCTGCAGATCGATCATAGAATGAAGTCTTTTGGAGGAGTTAATCTGCCTAATCTCGCCCTAACGTCGCAGCAGCAACCTCTCCCTATGCTTGTATCAGCAGAGTGACGTGCGGCGCTACGTGACCCAAGCTTATATAGAGGCTGGGTCACATGCTGCACTGGCCAATCACAGCCATGCCAATAGTAGGCATGGCTGTGATGGCCTCTTGGGGCAAGTAGTATGACGCTTGTTGATTGGCTGCTTTGCAGCCTTTCAAAAAGCGCCAAGAAAGCGCCGAACACCGAACCCGAACCCAGAGTTTTACTAAAATGTTCGGGTTCGGGTCCGTGTCACGGACACCCCAAAATTCGGTACGAACCCGAACTATACAGTTCGGGTTCGCTCATCCCTAGACATAACTACTGTGAGGGGGCACAAAAGTAGGCATAACTACTGTGACAGGAACAAAGGTGGGCATAACTGCTGTGAGGGGGCACAAGGAGGACTTAACTATTTTGAAGGGACCACAAGGTGGGCATTAGTACTGTGTGGTAGCAGTTAGGGAAAATGTCCTAGATTACCCTGCTATACATTGGCATGGCTCAGTCTTACAGGCCAGCACAGCGCCCCCTGCTGGTGATTTCACTCAGCAGATTACCCGAACGGCTCCACTTGTGTGAAAGAGCCCTTAGTGTAAAGAAAATCTGACACCTCTTTGAAAAAATGGGGGGGGGGCATTCTAAAGTTTGCACTGGGGCCCATAACACTCTAGTTACGCCACTGAGCTCATGTATGAGTGCGTCCATGTATGTGGAGAGTGTCTGTATGAGTGCGTCCATTAAGTTGGGGAGGGGCCCTGTACAAAAATTTGCTGTGGGGCCCAGTCAGTTCTAGCTACGCCCCTGGACACGCCCACCCTCCATCCTTCCCTTCTGTTCGGGTTTGGCTTTAAGAAAAGGTGGCAACCCTAGCAAGGGATGTAAATATTAGTGGCGGTAGGACCTTTGATGATGTCACAGTCATGTGATCAGTTACATGGGAGGGATATGAATGTTAGTGGTGGTGGTAGGACCTTTGATGATGTCACAGTCAGGTGATCATCTACATGGGCGAGATCTTAAGGTTTGTGACTGTAGGACCTTTGATGATGTCAGAGTCATGTGATCAGCTACATGGGAGGGATCTAAAGGTTAGTGGCTGTAGGACCTTTGATGATGTCATGGTCATGTGATCAGTGACATCACGCACATGACTATCACAGGACTGTGCTATAGGTGAGTATACAGGTGAAGAGCGAAGAGGGTTTACACATAGGACTGTATGGTAAAGGTACTGCAGGATGGAGGACAGTGTTTTACATGGGACTGTATGTAGGAGGGAGTTGAAGGTATATTTTACATGGTATTGTAGTTGGAAAGAGTGAGGCTTTGACATCGCCTATTCTCCTGGACTGCAGAGTTAAATGGGGTTCTCTCCCTTCAGCAAGTGGCATTTATCATGTAGGGGAAGTTAATACAAGGCACTTCCTAATGTATTGTGATTCTCCATATTGCCTCCTTTGCTGGCTTCATTCATTTTTAGTTTACATTATACACTGCTCGTTTCCATGGTTATGACCACTCTGCCATCCATGAGCGGTGGTCGTACTTGCGCACTATAGGAAAAAGCCCCAGCCTAAGGACTCTCCTATGGTCCAGGCCACCAGAGAGGGCGGTGTTTTTTTTCTATAGTATGCAAGCACGGCCACCGCTGATGGATTTCAGGGTGATCATAACCATGGAAACAAGCAGAGTATAGCGTGATGGAAAAATGAATCCAGCCAGCAAAGGAGGCAATATGGAGAATCACAATACATTAGGAAGTGCCTTGTATTAACCTTCTATCTAATATATAAAGCTGAGTGTATGTCCACTAAAGGAATCCGCACCGTCGCATTTACAATCATGAAATTTGGCACACAGGTATATCAGGTGTCCGGGAAGGTTTTAGACCGGGTCTCAGCTCTCTAGGACGTACCGTTACTGAGATATTCCCAAAAAATGCATTAGCCAATAGAAGCTTGGACACATGACCCTTATCAGCCAATAGAAGCTCGCAGGTCCTCCAGCCTCTACATACTCAGTTTTACTCCAGGTTTCCATAACAACCCAGCCATTTATTTTCACTGCTGTAGGGGAGCTTTAAAGGAAATCTGTCACCAGGATAATCACTATTGGAGTAAAGCCATGGCCTAATAGCACTTAGTACCTGATTTCCAGATGGGCCTTTGTTCCAGCAATAGATGTTTTTGTCCTCTGAAAATCCAGTTTATTTGGTATGCAAATGAGCCAGTAAGGTGCCCAGAGGGGCGTCACTCTTGCAGGAAGGAGCCAGACACGCCCCCCTGCCAAATGTGTCCACCCTTAAAAGATTAACTTAAAACCCCGCCCCTAGGTCCAGCTAAGCCACGCCTCCGGTGCAGTGAGGCCATGCCCCCACTCCTCAGCTGACAGGGATTGAAAAAATGAAGTTAAAAATCAACTTCTAGGTCCCGCTAGGCCACGCCCTGGATTCAGTTAGGCCACGCCCCCTCCCAATTCTTAGCCGACAGGGATTGAAAAAATTAAGTTCAAAATCAACTTCTGTCAGCTGTAGGGGTGGGAGGGAGGGTGACTTTCTCCCTGCAGCTCACACTCAGACAGCACAGTGCTGCTGTCTTAGACTGAGCTGTTAAAAAGGACACGCCCCTGATCCACTTAGGCCACGCCCCCTCCTCAGCCGACAGGGATTGAAAAAATGAAGTTAAAAATCAACTTCTAGGTCCCGCTAAGCCACGCCTAGATCTGGTTAGGCCACGCCCCCTCCCACTCCTCAGCCGACAGGGATTGAGAAAATGAGGTTAAAAATCAACTTCTGTCAGCTGCAGGGGTGGGAGGGACGGCGACTTTCTTCCTGCAGCTCACGCTCAGACGGCACAGTGCTGCTGTATTATAGTGAGCTGTTCAAAAGGACATCCCTGTGTCCGTCCAGGCCCTACGCCGGACGGAGGACAGGGAGTCTGAAAGCCGGACTATCCGGCCTAAAACTGGACCTCTGGCCACCCTAGGGGCAGGCTGCTGTGGAGGTCACAGTTAAGGGGACGGTCCGCTATGGAGGTCAGTGTAAAGGGGCAGATTGCTGTAAAGGCCACTGTTAAAGGGGCGGGCCCCTGTAGAGGTCACTGTCAAGGGGGTGGTGTGCTGTGAAACTCACTGTTAAAGGGGAAGGCTGCTGTAATGGTCAAAGTTAAGGGGGTGGGCTGCTGTGGAGGTCCAATTTTAAAGGATGGGGCACGGGGGGGGGGGGGGGTCAGAGTTAAGGGGTGGGGGGCTGTGGAGGTCACTGTTATAGTGGATAGTGTTGATATACGACACACACAAACATTAAATGAAATAGATGAAATATTCCCGAGCGAAGCCGAGTCCTTCTGCTAGTACATAATAAATGCTATTTGCTGAAGTCAGACAACCCCAGGAGATTCCAGCTCTTTTCAGTCGGATCATTAGATTCATCTCATCAACAAGATCCGGCTCTCCCCGCTCCCAAACATCTATTTATTTAATACTAGGCAGTCATCACCCCCCCCCCTACCCCCCTGTGTGTCGGTGCTGACTGTCTACATGTAAAGGAGCCATGGTCTATTCTCCTGGATCAGCCGGGTCAGGTCCGGGGTATTTTGGGTTTTCAGGACCAGATACTGTTTTTCCCCTTTTAGTCCTCATTAGTTTATCACATTAATTTGATGTTTTTAGTTGTTGGACTAATGTTGTGGTTTTTGCAGCATTTATTTTTTATATCATCTTAGAGCTGTAATATTTTTCTAAGAATATTTAGGTTTATAGTTTGAAAAACAATAGTGGAAAATATTTATATTTTTTTACTTTCTTATTTCTGTTTATCATATTCCATTCATTTTCATATATTACATTATATTAGAATGTAATTGTGTCAGGGTTAGCATTTCAACTGTTATTGCTGGTCTTTTGGGGATGGGAATTTTGTGTGTGTCTTTTACATAATTTACAGGGGCAATTTGCGCCGCAATCTGCGCCAGAAATACAGTTGCAAGAAAAAGTATGTGAACCCTTTGGAATGATATGGATTTCTGCACAAATTGGTCATAAAATGTGATCTGATCTTCATCTAAGTCGCAGCAATAGACAATCACAGTCTGCTTAAACTAATAACACACAAAGAATTAAATGTTACCATGTTTTTATTGAACACACCATGTAAACAT
This sequence comes from Bufo bufo, assembly GCF_905171765.1. NCBI lineage: Eukaryota > Metazoa > Chordata > Amphibia > Anura > Bufonidae > Bufo > Bufo bufo. The sequence goes on from NC_053392.1 coordinate 612,408,837, forward strand.
TCACAGTGCAGGTGGAAAAAGTATGTGAACCCTTGGATTTAATAACTGGTTGAACCTCCTTTGGCAGCAATAACTTCAACCAAACGTTTCCTGCAGTTGCAGATCAGACGTGCACAACGGTCAGGAGTAATTCTTGACCATTCCTCTTTACAGAACTGTTTCAGTTCAGCAATATTCTTGGGATGTCTGGTGTGAATCACTTTCTTGAGGTCATGCCACAGCATCTCAATCAGGTTGAGGTCAGGACTCTGACTGGGCCACTCCAGAAGGCGTATTTTCTTCTGTTTAAGCCATTCTGTTGTTGATTTACTTCTATGCTTTGGGTCGTTGTCCTGTTGCAGCACCCATCTTCTGTTGAGCTTCAGCTGGTGGACAGATGGCCTTAAGTTCTCCTGCAAAATGTCTTGATAAACTTGGGAATTCATTTTTCCTTCGATGATAGCAATCCGTCCAGGCCCTGACGCAGCAAAGCAGCCCCAAACCATGATGCCCCCACCACCATACTTCACAGTTGGGATGAGGTTTTGATGTTGGTGTGCTGTGCCTCTTTTTCTCCACACATAGTGTTGTGTGTTTCTTCCAAACAACTCAACTTTGGTTCCATCTGTCCACAGAATATTTTGCCAGTACTGCTGTGGAACATCCAGGTGCTCTTGTGCAAACTGTAAACATGCAGCAATGTTTTTTTTGGACAGCAGTGGCTTCCTCTGTGGTATCCTCCCATGAATACCATTCTTGTTTAGTGTTTTACGTATCGTAGATTCGCTAACAGGGATGTTAGCATATGCCAGAGACTTTTGTAAGTCTTTAGCTGACACTCTAGGATTCTTCTTCACCTCATTGAGCAGTCTGCGCTGTGCTCTTGCAGTCATCTTTACAGGACGACCACTCCTAGGGAGAGTAGCAGCAGTGCTGAACGTCCTCCATTTATAGACAATTTGTCCTACCGTGGACTGATGAACAGCAAGGCTTTTGGAGATACTTTTATCTTTCCAGCTTTATGCAAGTCAACAATTTCCAGCTTTATGCAAGTCAACAATTCTTAATTGTAGGTCTTCTGAGAGCTCTTTTGTGCGAGGCATCATTCACATCAGGCAATGCTTCTTGTGAAAAGCAAACCCAGAACTGGTGTGTGTTTTTTTATAGGGCAGCTGTAAACAACACCTCCAATCTCATCTCATTGATCGGACTCCAGTTGGCTGACACCTCACTCTAATTAGCTCTTGGAGATGTCATTAGTCTAGGGGTTCACATACTTTTTTCCACCTGCACTGTGAATGTTTACATGGTGTGTTCAATAAAAACATGGTAACATTTAATTCTTTGTGTGTTATTAGCTTATCCAAGACAATAAACACGTCCAGCTCTTTTCAGTTAAAATAATTTTCTTTGGTTCCTTTATTGAATACGGTACAAAAGATTTGTGTGTGCAGCAAGGAAATCCCAACCTCCTAACGTGGGGCTGCAGAAGATCGTCTACGCGTTTCGAGCACACCTGCTCTTAATCATGACTCCATGTTAGAGCCTGACTCGCTCAGTTTTGAATGCTCCCAGAGTTCGGACTCCACCCTCAAAGGAGGAAAGAGAACTCAGGTGTAGGATAATTAGGTAGTACTACTGGGCTCAGCCAGGGACCAACATACTATCTGCAGTGTTCAATAAACAGTGCGCCACCCAGGTGACAGATACATGTATGAATATATACTGTAAACTAACAAATGTCTTACTGGTAAAATTTTTGACATATACAAAAACATTCTAATAATAAAAAATAAAAAAACACAATGTGTGACCACACATTTGTTTCCATGCCAAACATAGCCAAATTCACTAACTTCAGGAGAGTGTGGAGAGGACTGCAGAGGGAAAGAGAAAAAAAAAAGAAGAAAAAAATAACATTAGCTTAAAGGGAACCTGTCACCTGAAAAACGCATTAAACCGACCACAGTACCTTACAGTATCCCCCAGTGTGTTGCTAATCATGTTTTTCTTGCCTCTTTATGTTTCTTCATACTTGTTAAAAACTCTGTTTTAATGTCGGTTGGCGCTGTCTCCGAGTCAGGCTTGGAGTCAAGGGGGACAGCAGCCTAGGCGTCTCCAATCCTGCTCTCCCCGCCTCCCGCTGCCTTGATTGACACGCCGCATCTCAGTGCCGGGACCGCGCTCTCAGCCCGCATGCGCAGTAAGGGGCTGCTGTAGCACGATCTCGGCTCCGGCTCGTACACTCAGCCGGCTTTAGTCTCGCTACAGCGCATGCGCCCGCCAGCCTTACATACTCGGCTGACTGATATACTATAATAAACAGTCTGGTATATAAGACATCTAAGTAGCTAAGTCATCTCCATTGTACTCTGTTTGTTCATTTATAATTCCCAATTCCTCAGATACTTTACTTCATGTGAGATGTTCTTCCAGATGTAATTTTGCTCTCACTTGTCCTTGTTTCCCTCAGGTTCCTTAGGTGCAGGACTCTCTTCTTCTAAAGCCGATGTTCCTTTCCATCAATGACCCACCAAGGATGGAGAAGGACAGAAACCACATGGCTGCAAGGATATTAGACCTCACCCTGGAGATCATCTCCTTGATAACTGGAGAGGTGAGAGTCTCACATGACATCACTCTTATCTCTAGTAATAAACCAGGGAAATGACTGGAAAGGGTAAGGATTCTTAGAATGTCTGTAGTGATCGGCGTCTCCCCATACACAGGATTACACAGTAGTGAAGAAGTCGTCTGGTGAGTGTGTGACACCCCGTGTGTCAGGAGGATGGAGCAGGACCCAGAGCCCCATCACCGACCCTCCACCTCATTCCCTGACACATGAGCAGAAGATCCTAGAACTTACCACCAGGATCACTGAGCTGCTAAGCGGAGAGGTGAGCGCTGCTGGGACATTATACAATAATGCCAAGGGAGGGGTGTCACAGCCAGACAGCTGAGAAGCGCTCATAGGAGCTTTTCAGATCCTCCTCCTTGAATTTCTTTGTTTTGGTTTAGTTTCTCATCTCGTTAGTCTATCTCAGCTGTCATGCAGTCGGACTGATTGCTGCCCTTTAAATTCCTCCCCATAATGCAGTAGTGTGCGGCTGATACAACTTCCTGGAGTGTGTGTGCATGCTGTTCCCAGTTCCCAGTTCCCAGTCCTCAGTCGTCAGTCGTCTGCAAGTTTATGTATTTATGATTTTCTCTTTTCTGGATCCAGGTGACCCTGACTCCCTCCGTGTCAGTGTAGGGAGCCGGTGGTCGTGTCCCCTAACTATTGTAGGGTCTTCAGGTAATAGATAGCCGAGGAACGTGGATATGCGCCCATCCACCTTTGGGGTGTTCGCATAGGCTGAGCAGTGAGGGAGAGCGGCAGGTCTATTGCAGGGGTCTCCCTTTGTTCCTTAGTTGTGGATCCAGAGAGACATTGTTATATGGTTTTGTCTTGTTTCCTGTACACCATCCGTGACATTATCAGCCGCCAAAACCGTCTCAGGCATGGATCCGGTTTCACTTTTGACTGAACGCTTTCAGGGTCTTGCTTTGGAGGTAGCTGATCTCCGTAAGACTTTTTCTCAGTTTCAAGTGACCGGTTCAGCTTGTGTTCATGGAGTTTGTGCTGAGCCTAAGATCTCGCTCCCGGATACGTTCTCCGGGGGTAGTGAGCATTTTGTGCGTTTTAGAGAGGCTTTCAAACTCCATTTTCGCCTTCTTCCCCATTCTTCTGGTGATGAAGAACGGAGGGTGGGGATCATTATATCGCTGCTCAGGGGTAACGCTCAGTCCTGGGCCTTTTCGCTGCCGGAGGGGGCACGGCCCCTCCGTTCAGTGGATGAATTCTTTTTAGCCCTGGGTCAGATATATGATGATCCGGATCGTATTGCTCTGGCTGAGTCTAGACTACGTCTGTTATGCCAGGGTAAACAATCCGCAGAGATATACTGCTCAGAATTTCGGAGATGGGCAGCAGATACGGGTTGGAATGATGCTGCACTCCGAAGTCAATTTTGCTATGGTCTTTCAGAGGGATTGAGAGATGCATTTGCCTTTCATGAAAGACCTACCTCCTTGGTTTCTGCTATGTCTCAGGCTGTTCGTATTGACAGGCGTCTTAGAGAGAGAGGAGAGATCTCTCCTTCCTGTCATACTTAGTCCCGGGACAGTGCAGCGGTCTCATTCTGTGCACAGGGGTCTCAGTCGCTGTCAGCCCCTTCCGAGCAGGAGCCCATGCAGCTGGGGTTGATTGCCTCTGACAATAGAAGATTCAGCCCGCAGGGGAGGGTTTGTTTTTGTTGTGGAGGTATAAATCATCTGGCAAATGTTTGTCCCTCTAGGAGATTCAGGCAGTTTTCTGGGAGTAATAAAGAGACAAAAAGGAAAAAATCTTTTAAAAATGTTCCGTCTGTTACTATTGGCAGGGTTGAGGCGGAAATTGAAGGTTTCCCTTTTGCTTGTAGTTCCCGTTTTGTCCTGCCTGCTAGGGTGGCGCTAGAGAGCAAGAGCATTTTTTGTGAGATTTTTGTGGATAGTGGAGCAGCTGTCAACCTCATTGATAATCAATTTGCAATAACTCATGGTTTCCAGGTATGCACTTTGGGAAAAGATATTCCTGTTTTTGCTATTGATTCAGCTCCACTTTCTCAGAAATCATTAAAGGGCATAGTTCACAATATCCGTTTAATTGTGAGTGATGCTCATGTTGAGGATGTGTCATGTTTCGTCCTTAGCGGTTTGCCTACTCCTCTAGTGTTGGGGCTACCCTGGCTCACTAAACATAACCCCACCATTGATTGGCAAGCGAGGCAAATAAATGGTTGGAGTAACTTTTGCAGAGAGAATTGCCTCATAACATCTGTTTCTGAGGTTTCTACTAAGACTGTACCACCTTTCCTCTCTGAATTTTTGGATGTCTTCTCTGAGAGTGGAGTTCAGGGTTTACCTCCGCACAGGGAGTATGATTGCCCTATTAATCTCATCCCAGGCGCCAAGCTGCCTAAATCTCGTTTATACAATCTCTCCCAACCTGAGAGGGTCGCTATGCGTGCTTATATCTCTGAGAGTCTGAGAAAAGGACACATACGACCCTCGAAGTCACCTGTTGCCGCTGGTTTTTTCTTTGTTAAGAAAAAAGATGGTTCTTTAAGACCTTGTCTGGATTTCAGGGAGCTGAACAGTATCACTATTCGTGATCCTTATCCGCTTCCTCTGATCCCGGACCTGTTTAACCAGGTTGTTGGGGCTAAAGTCTTTTCCAAATTAGACCTAAGAGGGGCATACAACCTGGTTAGGGTCAGAGAAGGAGACGAATGGAAGACGGCTTTCAATACCCCTGAGGGACATTTTGAGAATTTGGTTATGCCTTTTGGTTTGATGAATGCCCCAGCCGTTTTTCAGCATTTCGTCAACAGCATTTTTTATCATTTAATGGGAAAATTTGTATTAGTGTATTTGGATGACATTTTGATTTTTTCTCCTGATTTCAAGACTCATAAGGAACACTTACGTCAGGTCTTGATCATCCTGCGGGAGAATAAATTATACGCGAAACTGGAAAAATGTGTGTTTGCGGTTCCAGAGATCCAATTTCTGGGGTTTCTTGTCTCCGCTTCTGGTTTTCGCATGGACCCCGAGAAGGTCCGCGCTGTGCTTGAGTGGGAGCTTCCTGAGAATCAGAAGGCGCTGATGCGTTTTTTGGGCTTTGCTAATTATTACAGGAAATTTATTTTGAATTATTCCTCTGTTGTTAAACCACTCACTGATATGACCAGAAAGGGGGTAGATTTTTCTTCCTGGTCGGTAGAGGCGCGTAAGGCCTTTTCTAATATCAAGGAGAGTTTTGCTTCCGCTCCCATCCTAGTACAACCTGATATTTCGTTACCCTTCATAGTTGAGGTTGATGCTTCTGAGGTAGGGGTGGGTGCGGTCTTGTCTCAGGGTTCCTCTCCTGCCAAATGGCAACCGTGTGCCTTTTTCTCAAAGAAACTCTCCTCCGCAGAGAGAAATTATGATGTGGGAGATAGGGAATTGTTGGCCATCAAGTTGGCTTTTGAGGAATGGCGCCATTGGCTAGAGGGAGCCAGACACCCTATTACCGTGTTTACTGACCATAAAAATCTGGCCTGCTTGGAGTCAGCCAAGCGTCTGAACCCGAGACAGTCCAGATGGTCTTTGTTCTTTTCAAGGTTTAATTTTGTTGTTACGTTCCGCCCTGGGGTTAAGAATGTGAAGGCAGATGCCCTGTCACGTTGTTTTCCGGGAGGTGGGAATTTTGAAGACCCGGGTCCCATTTTGGCTGAAGGTGTGGTGGTCTCTGCTCTTTTTCCTGAATTGGAGGCAGAGGTGCAGGCAGCCCAGTCAGAAGCTCCTGATCTTTGTCCTCCTGGGAGGTTGTTTGTGCCTCTCGCTTTGAGACACAAGATTTTTAAAGAACACCACGATACGGTCCTTGCTGGGCACCCGGGGGCAAGAGCCACACTGGATCTCATTGCTCGGAGATTCTGGTGGCCTGCGCTTCGTAAGTCGGTTGAGGGTTTTGTGGCTTGCGAGACTTGCGCTCGTGCCAAGGTCCCTCATTCACGGCCATCAGGTCCTCTCCTTCCTTTGCCTATTCCTTCCCGTCCTTGGACACATCTGTCCATGGACTTCATAACGGACTTGCCTCGTTCCTCGGGGAAGTCTGTGATTCTGGTGGTGGTGGACCGTTTTAGCAAAATGGTGCATTTTATCCCTTTTCCTGGTTTGCCCAATGCTAAGACGCTGGCGCAGGCATTTATTGACCACATTGTCAAATTGCATGGGATTCCTTCAGACATAGTCTCTGATAGGGGCACGCAGTTTGTTTCCAGATTCTGGAAGGCTTTCTGTTCTCGCTTGGGGGTTCGGTTGTCATTCTCTTCTGCCTTCCATCCGCAGTCGAATGGCCAGACAGAGCACGTCAATCAGAATCTGGAGACATATCTGCGCTGTTTTGTGGCGGAGAATCAGGAGGATTGGTGTTCTTTTTTGTCCCTTGCTGAGTTTGCTTTAAATAACCGTCGTCAGGAGTCCTCTGATAAGTCACCATTTTTTGGTGCATATGGGTTTCATCCGCAGTTTGGGACTTTCTCTGGAGAGGGCTCTTCTGGTTTGCCTGATGAGGACAGATTCTCCTCGTCTTTGTCATCTATTTGGCAAAAGATTCAGGACAATCTAAAGAGCATGAGTGAGAGATATAAGCGTGTGGCGGATAAGAGACGTGTGCCTGGTCCGGACCTGAATGTTGGTGATCTGGTGTGGTTGTCTACCAAGAATATCAAATTGAAGGTTCCCTCCTGGAAGTTGGGTCCTAGGTTTATTGGGCCTTACAAGATCCTGTCTGTCATCAATCCTGTTGCCTACCGTCTTGATCTTCCTCAGACTTGGAAGATCCATAATGTTTTTCATAAGTCCTTATTGAAACCTTATGTTCAACCTATTGTACCCTCGCCTTTGCCTCCTCCTCCGATTATGGTTGATGGAAATCTTGAATTTCAGGTCTCTAGGATTGTGGATTCTCGTCTTGTCCGCGGTTCCCTCCAGTACCTCGTTCATTGGGAGGGTTATGGTCCTGAGGAGAGGATGTGGGTCCCAGTGACGGACATTAAGGCCTCTCGTCTCATCAGGGCTTTCCATAGGTCCCATCCTGAGAAGGTGGGCTCTGAGTGTCCGGAGTCCACTCCTAGAGGGAGGGGTACTGTCACAGCCAGACAGCTGAGAAGCGCTCATAGGAGCTTTTCAGATCCTCCTCCTTGAATTTCTTTGTTTTGGTTTAGTTTCTCATCTCGTTAGTCTATCTCAGCTGTCATGCAGTCGGACTGATTACTGCCCTTTAAATTCCTCCCCATAATGCAGTAGTGTGCGGCTGATACAACTTCCTGGAGTGTGTGTGCATGCTGTTCCCAGTTCCCAGTCCTCAATCGTCAGTCGTCTGCAAGTTAAGTGCTGTTTATGTATTTATGATTTTCTCTTTTCTGGATCCAGGTGACCCTGACTCCCTCCGTGTCAGTGTAGGGAGCCGGTGGTCGTGTCCCCTCACTATTGTAGGGTCTTCAGGTAATAGATAGCCGAGGAACGTGGATATGCGCCCATCCACCTTTGGGGTGTTCGCATAGGCTGAGCAGTGAGGGAGAGCGGCAGGTCTATTGCAGGGGTCTCCCTTTGTTCCTTAGTTGTGGATCCAGAGAGACATTGTTATATGGTTTTGTCTTGTTTCCTGTACACCCTCCGTGACAAGGGGTCTGGTAATGACTTTATCCTTGTGTTGTCAGGTTCCTAAAAGGTGTCAGGATGTCGCTGTCTATTTCTCCATGGAGGAGTGGGAGTATTTAGAAGAACACAAGGGTCTGTACAAGGACGTCATGATGGAGAATCACCAGTCCCTCACATCACCGGGTAAGAGGAGACCTTCCATGACTGTAGAGAAGAGACCAGTTTTGAGAGTCAGATTCCACCATCATCTGATCATCACATATAGACAATGTATTCAGTCACTGTATGTATTTCCTATAGATTAATGAAGAGGGTCCGGAGAACATAATAAAGCTAGTACTGTATATACTGTGTGGTTTCGCTCTGGTGGACAGGATTAGCGGACGCAGTATAGAGGCAACAACAAGTTCTTTGGATCAAACAGTTCAGTGTTTTATTCACACTTTAGGCAAGTGACAAAACAAGCAGTCATAATCAAGCAAAAAGTCACCTTGCGGTGTTGGTGGTACTTCACACCATATGGCAATTCTGCCTCAAAGAGTCCTTGCTGATAGCAGCACCAACCTGTTTTCATGCCAAACAGGTAGCAAGCCTTCATTCAGACACAAGGCTTCCAGATCCCAACACAGAGACCTCGCTTCTGAGCCTAGCTGCCTATTTAAGGATAGCCAGGTGCTGCCAAAACCTGTACCGACACTTAAAATCCGGTCCGGTATTTATCTCACCTGGCTGTAAATCAGCCCAGCAGCACATGCTGGGAGGAAAATACCTGCCTTGCCAGACAAAACCTCTCACTGTGTCACAATCCCTTTGTTCAATCCTGAGGGGGTGAACACAGGCTAGACAGTGTTCCCGGAACAGAGCATCCGCGTTTCCCTGTAACTGGCCTGCCCTGTGTTCCACCTAAAACATCAAGTTTTGTAGGGAGAGAAACCATCGGGTGACCCTGGCATTTCTGTCCTTGGTCTGGCTCATCCACTTGAGAGGGGAGTGGTCAGTCACCAATAAATAATAGCGGAGAGATTCTATTTCCCACTTGATAGCCAGGCACTCTCTCTCCACTATACTATACTGGGTCTCGGCAGGGGTGAGCTTACGGTTGAGGAAGACAACGGGATGCTCCTCCCTGTTGACTACCTGAGACAGTACAGCACGAGGCCTACTTCGGAGGCATCGGTCTGTATTATAAACTCCCTTTTGAAGTCGGGCGTCACCAAAACCGGGGACCCGCACAGGGCCGACTTCAAAGCGAAGAAAGCCTCTTCCGCCCGATCATCCCAGTAAACGATCATTGACTTGTGTCCCTTCAAGAGCCCTGTCAAGGGCGCGGCTAGAGTAGCAAAGGGGGGAACAAACATCATGTAATAGCCCACCATTCCCAGGAATAACTTTATTTCCTTAGTGGTGACAGGTCGGGGCCAATTCCGTATCGCCTCTATTTTGTTTACTTGGGGTTTCATGACTCCGCGCCCAATGACATAAACCAGGTACTTAGTCTCTTTTAACCCTATCGCACATTTTTTTGGGTTCGTGGTTAGGCCAGCTTTCCGAAGGAAGTCCACTACAGCCTGCAGTGGTGACTTTCCCAGTCGTTACTGTGGATGACAATATCGTCAAGGTAAGCCAAAGCGTACTGACGATGTGGCCGAAGCACGATGTCTATTTGATGCTGAAAAGTGGCGGGGTCGCCATGCAGACCAAAGGGTAAGACCTTATATTGATACAGCCCCTTAGGCGTGATGAAGGCAGTTTTCTCTTTGACAGCCTCTGGAAAGGGCACCTGCCAGTACCCTTTGGTGAGGTCCAAAACAGAAAAATACCGGGCTTGTCCTTACCTCTCGATGAGCTCATCCACCTGGGGCATGGGATACATATCTAATTTGGAAACCTCGTTAAGTTTTGGAAAGTCGTTACAAAACTGCAACGTCCCGTCTGGCTTGGGTATCAATACTATATGACTGGCCCACTCACTTTTTGACTCCTGAATGACTTTTAGCTGCAACAGTAGCCGCACCTCCTCCGATATGGCTTGTCGCTGAGCCTCGGGCACCCGGTATGGTTTTAATAGGACTTTTGCCTGAAGCTCAGTGACAATGTTATGCTGGATTATGGAAGTGTGTCCAGGGAGGTCCGAGAACACATCCGTGTTCCGACTAACGAACTCCCTGGCCTCCTGAGTCTGTTTAGAGGAGAGGTTGTCAGCAATTTTTACTGTGGCAGCCACCTCTCTCGCATCAGACAGAGGGGCTGGTACCTCTTCTCCTTGAAAACCCAGCCACGGGCTGTCTTCTGTACAGGTTTCCCTATCTTTTCACGGTTTGAGTAAATTCTGCTGGCGAAACGGCATTGGGTCAGGAGTCGGCCGAGAGATCTCTGCACCATTCAGGGTATGTTTATACTTTGTCCTTTTTATTTTAACCTCAATCTCTACAATCGTCTCCTTTGCACTTTGTTTGGGGCGTTGCTGCTATGAGGTTTTGAGGTATGCTCTTTCAGCTAGCATTCTTTTTCCCTGTTATTTTGTGCATTGATCTCCCGGCCTCTCCTTGGGTCCTGCTACTCATCTGTGTGTCCCGCCTTGTGCTGCCTGTTTTATTATATATGTATGTATTGTTTATATGTTTATATATACTTACAATAAAGTTGTTTGGATCTTCATACATATGTAAGTTATTTTCATTCATTTTTTTGGTGATTATTATGACTCCTTGGGGGTCCGATGTTTTTGATATTAATCTGTCCGGTTAATATTGTTTGACCAATGACTAAGATGTGTTGATGCCCTCTGGCGGACTTCGGTAATGGGCCTATGAGGTCCATAGCTATTCGGTAAAACGGTACTTCGGGAGAGGTACTAGGGGACTAAGGAAATGCGGCTGAGGGCTAGTTATCTGGCAGGTCGGACAAGACTTACAAAACTCTTCCCCCTCTTTGAATATGCTGGGCCAGTAAAACCGCTGTAGAATACAATCCTGAGTTTTCTGCAGCCCCAGGTGACCCCCAAGAACATGTTGGTGGGCTTGATCTAACACAAACTTGCTATAAGTCTTGTTGCTCATGGGAACCAATCAGGGTCACTGCTTTAATTTTCTAAGGGCCTCTGAATCAATGGGTGACAGCTGGTGTGAACAGAGCCTTAGGGGGAGAATAAAAAATCTAAAGGTGGCCTCATTGTAGGTTGATCTAAATTGTCAGCAGGGAGCGCAAACACAAGTAGGTGGAGTCAACAAACCTCTCTTTAGTGATAGGTGGTTCCAATGCAAAACTACAATGGATCACTGGTCATAAAAGAACCAGAACCGGGGACCAGGTGAGTATGGGTCCGGCCACTCTGTGAGATCTGAAAAAAGTTGGACAACCCCTTTTAGAAAAGTGGCAAGTGTGGTGTAAATGAGTGAAAACTTTCAATATTTATGTGCAAAATGGGCCTTGAATTTTTTTTTACCCCTATGTTTTTTTGTCTTCCCATTTTTTATAAGTGCATGTTATTTACTTGCTGAAATTGTACATAATCCTGTTTTCTTATATATCCTAATTATTTTGTTTTCTGGCGTGTTATTGTCTCAATAAAGCTTGACTGGTTAATAGAAATTATATTTCTGCTTTGGTAAACAAAAGAAAATTTTGTTTCATTTTCCAGCTGAAGACGGGATGAGCGGCTCTCATAAACATCTCGATTTACCTTCCTGTCATGGAGCAGAAGATAACAACACCGCACAAGATGATTCAGTAACTCCTAATGTACCTTCAGTCCTTCACAGCAGAGATCTATCCATTGATACCGCTGGTCACAAGAAACCTTCATTTAATCAATCACTGATTGGCAATACAAGAAATAAACAGAAACGTGGGAAAATATTTCCATGTGAAAAACATTTTAAAAAGAAATCTAACCTTTCTTTGCATGAGAGAAATCGCAAAGGTAAAGGGTCATTTTTATGCTCGGAATGTGGAAAATCTTTTATCAGGAAATTCCTTCTAGTTGTACATCAGAGAATTCACACAGGAGAGAAGCCGTATTCATGCTCAGAATGTGGAAAATGTTTTAATCAGAAAGCATCTCTTGTGGGACATTTTAGAATTCACACAGGGGAGAAGCCATATTCATGTACAGAATGTGGAATATGTTTTGCCCATAACTTAGCTCTTTTTAATCATCTGAGAACTCACAAAAGGGAGAAACCATTTGTATGTTCAGAATGTGGAAAATGTTTTAGTCAAAAATCGGATCTCAATCGACATCAAAGAATTCACACAGGAGAAAAACCATTTTTATGTCCTGAATGTGGGAAATGTTTTACTCGGAAATCATCTCTTGTGGAACATCTAAGAATTCACACAGGAGAGAAGCCGTTTTCATGCTCAGAATGTGGAAAATGTTATACCTATCGATTTGCTCTTCTTAATCATCAGAGAAATCACAAAAGAGAAAAGCCATATTCATGCTCAGAATGTTTAAAAACTTTTAGTCAAAAATCGCATCTTGATAGACATCAGAAAACTCACAAAAGAGAGAAGCCATTTTCGTGTTCAAAATGTGGGAAATGTTTTAGTCAAAATTCAAATCTGAATAGACATCAGAGAACTCACACAGGAGAGAAACAGTTTGCATGTCCTGAATGTGGGAAGTGTTTTAGTCAGAAATCATATCTTAGGGAACACCTAAGAACTCACACAGGGGAGAAGCCCTTTTCATGTCCTCAGTGTGAGAAATGTTTTCGTCAGAAATCCAATCTTGTGGAACATCTAAGAATTCACACAGGAGAGAAGCCGTTTTCATGCTCAGAATGTGGAATCTGTTTTGCCCATAAAAGAGGTTTGCTTCATCACTGGAGAACTCACACAGGAGAGACGTTTTCATGCTCAGAATGTGGGAAATGTTTTAGCCTGAGATCGGGTCTTGTTAGACATCAGAGAACTCACACAGGAGAGAAACCTTTGTAATGTTCATATTGTAAAAATTTGGCAGGTGTGGAGCTTCATTGTAGGACCTGCTGTCTAACAATGCCTTCAGATGTATATATAACATTATATTCATACACCATGTTAAATACCATACAGTATAACAAAAAATATACAAGTCACGCGTCCCCTTCTAAAAGACCCTTAATCAGTCAGTTGATCAGTCACATTTATGTAATAGTAGACATTATGTTTTCATCATAGTAGGAACGTATACAGAAGTTATGGAGTAACTGTTATATCAGTGGGTGTCCTTCCGCTGGGACTCCCACCAATCATAAGAACAGCAGCCTTGTACCACGCAGGGCCCTGATATGAATGAAGCTACAGCTATGTCCAGTTATGGTTAACCCCTTAATGATTAGATAAATTTTCATTTTTGTATATTTGTTTTTTCCTTCTCCATAACATACATTTCTTCTCAGTCACATGAGGACTTATTTTTGCAGGACAAGTTATACTTTGTAACTGCACTATTTAATTTATCATATTTCCTATTGGAAAATGAAAAACAAAATTCTTTGTGGAGTGAAAAAAAAAATTATGACATAGTTTCTTGTTTTTATGGCGTTCACTGTGCACTAAAAATGAAAAGACGACCTTATTCTGCTGTTTGGTACGATTATGGCATTACAAAACTTATATAGTTTTTGTATTAAAACCTTTAAAAAAATTCTGCCTCTCTATATTCTTACAGCCATAACTTTGTAATATATACAGTGCCTTGAAAAGGTATTCATACTTGAACTTTTCCTCATTTTTTCACATTACACCCACAAACTTTTTAAATAAAAATCTGGAAAGTGTGGCGTGCATTTGTATTCAGCCCGCACGCCACAATACTTTGTAGGACCACCTGAAATTACATCTTCAAGTCTACTGGGGTCTGTCTCTTCCAGCTCTGCACATCTAGAGGCTGAACTTTTTGCCCATTATTCTTTGCAAAATTGCTTGCGCTCAGTCAGATTGGATGGAGAGCGTCTGTGAGCAGCAATTGTCAAGTCTTGTCACAGATTCTCAATGGGATTTAGGTCTGGACTGTGACTGGGCAAGTCTAACACATGAATATGTTTTGATCTAAACCCTTCCATTGTAGCTTTGGCTGGTTGTTGAGGGTTGTTGTCCTACTGGAAGGTGAACCTCCACCCCAGTCTCAAGTCTTTTGCAGCCTCTACCAGGTTTTCCTCCAGGATTGTTCAGTATTTAGCTGCATCCATCTTCCCATCAACTCTGACCAGCTTCCCTGTCCCTGCTGAAAAAAATCCTCCGCACAGCATGATGCTGCCACCACCATGTTTCATGGTGTGGATGGTGAGTTCAGGGTGATGTGCGGTGTTAGTTTTCTGCCACACACAGCATTTTGCATTTAGACCAAAAAGTTCAACTTTGGTCTCATCTGACCAGAGCACCTTCTTCCACATAATTGCTGTGTCCCCTACATGGTTTGTAAACTTCAAACAGGACTTCTAATGGCTTGCTTTCAAAAATGGATTTTTTCTTGCCACTCTTCCATAAAGTCCAGATTTGTGGAGTTCACGACTAATAGTTGTCCTGTGGACAGATTCTCCCACCTGAGCCGTAGATCTCTATAGCTCCCCCAGAGTGACCCTGGGCCTATTGACAGTTTCTCTTAGTGCTGTCCTAACCTGGGCTGTCAGTTTAAGTGGACGGGTGTGTCTTGGTAGGTTTGCAGTTCTGCCATCCTCTTTAATTTTCGGATAATGGATTGAACAGTGCTCCATGAGATGTTCAAGGCTTGGGATATTTTTTTATAACCTAATCCTGATTTACACTTCTCCACAACTTTATCCCTGACCTGTCTGGTGTGTTCCTTGGTTTTCATGATGCTGTTTGATTATTAATGTTCTCTAATAAGACCTTCACAGAACAGCTGAAGTTATACTGAATAAATTACACACAGGTGGACTTTATTTACTAGTTAGGTGACTTCTGAAGGCAATTGGTCACATTGGATTTTATTTAGGGGTATAAGAGTACAGGGGGCTGCTATTGTTATTTTGTGTTGGTCTATCACAAAAAATCCCCCAAAAATACATTTAAGTTTGAGGATATAGCATAGTAACATAGTTTGTAAGGCTGAAAAAGACATCTGTCCATCCAGTTCAGCCTGTTATCCTGCAAGTTGATCCAGAGGAAGAAAATAAAAACCTGCGAGGTAGAAGCCAGTTTTCTCGATTTTGGGGCGAAAAAATTCCTTCCCGACTCCAATCAGGCAATCAGAATAACTTCCTGGATCAACAACCCTTCTCTAGTAACTATAACCTGTAAAATTATTAAACTCCAGAAATACATCCAGGCCCCTCTTCACCATCACCACCTCCTCAGGCAGAGAGTTCCATAGTCTCACTGCTCTTACTGTAAAGAATCCTCTTCGTCCTTCCTAACCTACATGCGGTACTGGATCGATATATTGTGCTATCTGGTTATAAGCTTAATATGTCTAAGTCCGAGACATTTCCAATCAACATCCCCCCTGAAAGACAACCTTCTCCACAGCAGGTTTAAATACACCTGGCGTACCCACTCCATTAAATATTTAGGGATCCAACTCACCCCCAGTTACTCTTCTCTCTATAAAGCTAATTTCCCATTACTACTATTGGAAATGAATGCCCTCTTTACTAAGTTGAAATCGCTCCTAATTTCCCTCCTAGGTCTTATAGAGGCCATAAAAATGTCTATACTCCCTGAATTCCTGTATCTGTTTGAGACCCTCCCTTTGAGGGTGCCTGCTGCAGTCCTGCGCTCTATACAGTCTGCTTTTACCAATTTTGTATGGAACTATAAATGGCATAGGTTCACTAACCAGATTTTAGTGGCCCCTGCTTCCAATGGAGGTATGGCCCTCCCTAACATAGCCTCTTACTATTTGGCAATGCACCTGAGGCATATTACCTCCTGTTCTACGCTGCATTCATATAATCAATGGAGTGAGGTTGAGTGGCTATGGCTGGCACCGATCCACCCGAGCACTATGATCTGCTATCTTCGCCTCTAAGCTACTGGGCCCCATGCTGTTCACAAGGGAGGTCTGGTTGTGGAACAGGATTAGGTATTACTTGGCTACTCTACGCTCCCCTCTTTCTACCTTTCTTTTCAAACCCCCCCCCCCCCCCCCCCCATCTTCTGGAGAGTTCTAGGGCAGGGATGGTTGGACCGTGGACTGGGCTGAAGGGCTCTACAGAATTGTCATCCTGAAAGACCCTCTCTGTGCTTGGTTTCTGACGTTTGAGGAACTGCAGGCTAAATTCTCCCTACCAAACACGCTAGTGCTTCAATATCACAAAATACTCCATTATTGTAAGACGGTATTGAAAGCATCAGATGTCCCAGCCCTTTCCCCGTTCGAATGGGTCTGTGTCCGGGGCCCTTCATCCAAAGGCCTGATTTATGACATATACCAGGTCCTATCTGCTTCAGACTTCCCGGTAGGTTTCAAACATACAAACCGGATTCCAAAAAAGTTGGGACACTATACAAATCGTGAATAAAAACTGAATGCAATGATGTGGAGGTGCCAACTTCTAATATTTTATTCAGAATAGAACATAAATCACGGAACAAAAGTTTAAACTGAGAAAATGTACCATTTTAAGGGAAAAATATGTTGAATCAGAATTTCATGGTGTCAACAAATCCCAGAAAAGTTGGGACAAGGCCATTTTCACCACTGTGTGGCATCTCCCCTTCTTCTTACAACACTCAACAGACGTCTGGGGACCGAGGAGACCAGTTTCTCAAGTTTAGAAATAGGAATGCTCTCCCATTCTTGTCTAATAGAGGCCTCTAACTGTTCAATCGTCTTGGGCCTTCTTTGTTGCACCTTCCTCTTTATGATGCAGCAAATGTTCTCTATAGGTGAAAGATCTGGACTGCAGACTGGCCATTTCAGTACCCGGATCCTTCTCCTACGCAGCCATGATGTTGTGATTGATGCAGAATGTGGTCTGGCATTATCTTGTTGAAAAATGCAGGGTCTTCCCTGAAAGAGATGACGTCTGGATAGGAGCATATGTTGTTCTAGAACCTGAATATATTTTTCTGCATTGATGGTGCCTTTCCAGACATGCAAGTTGCCCATGCCACACGCACTCATGCAACCCCATACCATCAGAGATGCAGGCTTCTGAACTGAGCGTTGATAACAACTTGGGTTGTCCTTGTCCTCTTTGGTCCGGATGACATGGCGTCCCAGATTTCCAAAAAGAACTTCGAATCGTGACTCGTCTGACCACAGAACAGTCTTCCATTTTGCCACACTCCATTTTAAATGATACCTGGCCCAGTGAAAACGCCTGAGCTTGTGGATCTTGCTTAGAAATGGCTTCTTCTTTGCACTGTAGAGTTTCAGCTGGCAACGGTGGATGGCACGGTGGATTGTAGTCACTGACAATGGTTTCTGGAAGTATTCCTGAGCCCATTCTGTGATTTCCTTTACAGTAGCATTCCTGTTTGTGGTGCAGTGTCGTTTAAGGGCCCGGAGATCACGGGCATCCAGTATGGTTTTACGGCCTTGACCCTTACGCACAGAGATTGTTCCAGATTCTCTGAATCTTCGGATGATGTTATGCACAGTTGATGATGATAGATGCAAAGTCTTTGCAATTTTTTGCTGGGTAACACCTTTCTGATATTGCTCCACTATCTTTCTGCGCAACATTGTGGGAATTGGTGATCCTCTACCCATCTTGGCTTCTGAGAGACACTGCCACTCTGAGAAGCTCTTTTTATACCCAATCATGTTGCCAATTGACCTAATTAGTGTTAATTGGTCTTCCAGCTCTTCGTTATGCTCAAATTTACTTTTTCCAGCCTCTTATTGCTTTTTTGGGATCTGTTGACACCGTGAAAATTGGAATCAACTTATTTTTCCTTTAAAATGATACATTTACTCGGATTAAAAGTTTGATCTGTCATCTACATTCTATTACAAATAAAATATTGACATTTGCCATCTCCACATCATTGCATTCAGTTTTTATTCACAATTTGTTTAGTGTCCCAACTTTTTTGGAATCCGGTTTGTACATACATGAAGAAATGGGAGGATTGGTTGCAGAGGGAGCTCCCCCCCGGAGACTTGGCGGACCATATGGAGCAGAGCACATTCTAGCTCTTCTTCAGTGACCTACAGGGAAAACTAACTGAAGATTCTAACGTTCTGGTACCATACATCGGAAGTATTACATGCCATGAACCCTGGTTTGCCAGATCTCTGCTGACGGTGCTCCCAACCGAAAGCCTCTCTATTCCATATCTTCTGGTCCTGCCCAATTAAAACGTCATTCTGGGCACGGGTTACATGATTCATACAGGTCATTTTAGATATTTCTATCCTGAGGGACCCCCTAACACTCCACTTGAATGTAGTCCCGGTATCAATTAGAGTTCGAGGTGCCAGGTTGCTCCTCCACATGTTAACTGCTGCTAAATGTTTGATTGCACTTCACTGGAAAAGCTCTATGCTTCCTTTGGGTTCTGAACACTACACTCGGATACAAGATATAAGAACCCTGGAATATTCTGTGGCACTCCAGCGGAACAAAACGACTAAATTCCTAAAATGTTGGCAACCTTGGGACACTCGCATGACTTTGCTACCTTTATAGTCATGGAGAGATGATAATTTTCTTCTAATGTACCTCTATTGTTATTTTTTTATAATTGTGTGGTCCTTCTGTGATGGATCGCCATAATCTTATTATACTGTTTGTAATTTCACATATTTTTAAATTCTATAAAATATAAATGGGGAAAAAAAAGAATCCTCTTCTATGTTTGTGTACAAACCTTCTTTCCACCAGACGCAGAGGATGTCCTCTCGTCACAGTCACAGTCCTGGGGATAAATAGATGATGGGAGTGATCTCTGTACTGACTCCTGATATATTTATACATAGTTATTAGATCTCCCCTCAGTCGTCTTTTTTTCTAAACTGAATAACCCTAATTTTGATAATCTTTCAGGGTACTGTAGTCCATCCATTCCAGTTATTACTTCTCCTCTGAACCCTCTCCAGCTCTGCTATGTCTGCCTTGTTCACAGGAGCCCAGAACTGTACACAGTCCTCCATGTGTGGTCTGACTAGTGATTTGTAAAGTGGCAGGACTACATACCCCCCAACCGTCTGGGATCCGACGGGACAGTTCCGGATTACAGTCGCTGTCCCAGTATGGGGGAGGTATGTCCCGCTTTCTGGCAGCTGTCTCCGCGTCCATAGGAAGCAGAGACAGTTGCCTGTATTATGATGAAGCAGAGAGCTGGCATCGGCTCCCTGCTTTATCATTCCTCCCCCCTGCCGGCTCTCCACTCCTCTTGTCTGTGCGGAGGGCGGGGCCGGCCAGCAGTCAGCCTCGGCTCCGCCTCTTTCACAGACCTAGAGCAGCCGATGTCCTGGTGCTGCTGCTAGGAAGGAGGTAAGTATGTGGTGTTTATTTTTTACTTTCTGTGAGGGGCACAATGTGGGCATATTACTGGGGGGCACAATGTGGGCATATTACTGGGTGCACAGCTGGGCATAATTCTGTAAAGACGCAATGTGGGCATAATTACTATGTGGGGCATTAAGGGGGCTGGGTGGGATTAGGTATATAGTTATGTTTTGGGCGGAGTTAGAGGCATGGCCTAGTGTGTAAAAAATGTGCCCGCTTCGCGCACTGCACAATGTGTCCCTCTTTATTTGTTTACAAAGTTGGGAGGTATGGGACTATATTCTCATCATGGGCATCTATTCCCCTTTTGATGCAACCCATAATCTTATTGGCCTTGGCAGCAGCTGCCTGACACTGCTTTCTACAGCTTAGTTTGCTGTCCACAAAAATTCCTAAAAGTCCTTTTCCATGTCAGTGATACCCAGTGTTTTACCATTTAGTATGTACAGGTGACTTGCATTGTTCCTTCCCATGTGCATAACCTTACATTTGTCAGTGTTAAACCCAGGGCCGGCCTTTGGGGTGTGCGACCTTTGTGACCGCACTCTAGAAAGATAAAGGGGCGCCAAAACAGCTGATCAGTACCACTCAGTGAAATGTTGCTGGGCCCTGCCGTCAGCCAATATCTGCATGAGCTGAAGATGCACATGCCGACTGTTCCTTGCTCTAATTAGGCAAGATGCTGCAGCCAGGCAGTGCCCGTCCTCGTCTCTCCCTGCAGGTGCAGTTAGCATTACTCACAGTGATGCAGAGGGTTCTGTGTGATGAGGGCAGAAGCCCGGCACACTAGCTCTCAGATGTCTATGGAGGAGGAGGCTGGCCTGCAGAGCCAGAAACGGGAAGCTGCCAAAGCTTGGGATCACCCCCTCTCTATCTGATTTTTAAAGTTGTAAACTCCCCATGGGTCCCTTCACATACTTGATGCCTGCAAACAAAAGGTTTGTGTGCACATAATGTGTATCTATTTCTTTCTGATATCTATCTATCTATCTATCTATCATAATCTATTATCTATCTATCTATCTAATATCTATCTATTATCTATCTATCTAATTATCTATCTATCTATCTATCTATCTATCCTAGTGAACTTCAGGTGCCTGTTTCGCTAGGAAAGAAAAAGAAGCACATTTACAACATTTTAATAAAGTCATGTTGTAAGTGTGGGTACACTTTGCATAAAGTGCTTTTAAAATCAATAGGACTTAAAGGGGTTATGTACCTTTGTTGTGCTTTTTTCTTGGAATGTGGGGAGTAGCCATCCACCCAGCACTTTTGACTACTCCCAGTAAAAGCCGTCCCGGATCAGCTTTACAGCCATACTAAACAGCTGAAGTGTCAGACTGCAATCTGCAATAAAGTAGAAAAGAACCGGCACTCCAATAATCTTTGCTGTTAAGGAATTTATTGGTCACTCATGTTTAGGTGACGCGTGTTTCCGCACTCACAGGTGCCTTTTTCAAACAGAGTGAGCTGGTGTGAGTCACTCTCTGTTTGAAAAAGGCACCTGTGAGTGCCGAAACGCGCGTCACCTATACATGAGTGAACAGCAAAGATTATTGGACTGCCGGTTCTTTTCTACTTTGTTGATCCCGGGATTACATCCGCATAAACCGAGCACCCACCGACCAGCACGCAGTGCCATCTGACCTCATCATACTGAAATCTGCAATAATGACACTTGAGAAAAATCGGCTCTTACCTCACCGAGGCCAGGAACCTCGGTGACACATACCGACCATCAATGACGGGCCCTTGTTCCTTCCAACATACCTCCCTTCTTTGATCAACCCTGAGGGGGTGGACACACATTAAACAGTGTACCCAGGACAGGGTATCCGCGTTTCCTAGTAACCGGCCCGTTCTGTGTTCCACCGAAAACTTGAAGTTTTGTAAAGACAGAAAACAACGGGTGACCCGGGCATTTCTGTCCTTGGCCTGGCTCATCCATTTGAGAGGTGGTTGGTCACCTGACGAAACTTTCTCCCCGACAAATAATAGCGAAGAGACTCGAGTGCCCACTTGATAACCAGGCACTCTCTCTCCACTATACTATACCTGGTCTCGGCTAGGGTAAGCTTCCGGCTGAGGAAGACAACGGGATGCTCCTCCCCGTTGACTTCCTGAGACAGTACAGCACCGAGACCTACTTACGAGGCATCGGTCTGTACTATAAACTCTCTTTTGAAGTTGGGCAACACCAAAACCGAGAACCCACACATGGCCGACTTCAAAGCAGAGAAAGCCTTTTCCGCCTGCTCATTCCTGTGGACCGTCACTGACTTGCGTCCCTTCAAAAGGACTGTCAATGATGTGGCCACTGTAGCAAAGTGGGGGACAAACCCCATATAGTATCCCACCATTCCCAGGAACGACTTTACATGCCGAAAGTGACAGGTCTGGGACAATTCCTAATTGCCTCAATTTTGTTCACCTGAGGTTTGATAACTCCAAGCCCAATTACATACCCTAGGTACTTGGTCTCTTCTAACCCTATCGTGCACTTTTCCTAAGGGAGTCTACTACAGCCTGTACTTTAGGTGACTTTCCCAGTCGGTACTGTGCATAACAATATCGTCCAGGTATACCAAAGCGTACCGATGATGTGGACGGAGTACAATGTCCATTATCCTTTGAAATGTGGCGGGGGAGCCATGTAGACCAAAGGGTAATACCTTGTAATGATACAGCCCCTCTGGTGTAATGAAAGCCGTTTTCTCCTTGGCAGCCTCCATCAAGGGTACCTGCCAGTACCCTTTGGTGAGGTCCAACACAGAAAAATACCGGGCTTGGCCTAACTTCTCAATAAGCTCATGCACTCGGGGCATGGGATATACGTCAAACTTGGAAACCTCATTGTACAAGTGACGTTTCGACCTTCATCGGTCTTTCTTGAGAAAGACCGATGAAGGTCGAAACGTCGCTTGTACCATGCTGATCTGTGAATAAATCACCACTTGATTTTCCACACTGGCGAGTGCTGCGGATTGTTGCATTTTTTTCTAGACGTTGGGACCACTGGCCAGGATCCCCATCTGCGTGCACCATCACCTTTAAAGGTATCTTTAATGTTTTTCCCATCATGGGATCAGTAGTGCTGCCAAAACCTTTTTGTATACCCATTCTAGAAACTACATCCCTCAAGGTATTCAAAACTGATTTTACAAACTTTGTTAACCCTTTAGGTGTTCTACAAGAATTAATGGAAAATAGAGATACAATTTCAAAATTTCACTTTTTTGGCAGATTTTCCATTTTAATATTTTTGTTCCAGTTACAAAGCAAGGGTTAACAGCCAAACAAAACTCAATATTTATGGCTCTGATTCTGTAGTTTACAAAAACACCCCATATGTGGTCGTAAACCGCTGTACGGGCACACGGCAGGGCGCAGAAGGAAAGTAATGCCATACGGTTTTTGGAAGGCAAATTTTGCTGGACTGGTTTTTTGACACCATGTCCCATTTGAAGCCCCCCTGATACACCCCTAGAGTAGAAACTCCAAAAAAGTGATCCCATTCTAGAAACTACACCCCTCAAGGTATTCAAAACTGATTTTACAAACTTTGTTAACCCTTTAAGTGTTCCACAAGAATTAATGGAAAATAGAGATACAATTTCAAAATTTCACTTTTTTGGCAGATTGTCCATTTTAATAATTTTTTTTCCAGTTACAAAGCAAGGGTTAACAGCCAAACAAAACTCAATATTTATAGCTCTGATTCTTTAGTTTACAGAAACACCCCATATGTGGTCGTAAATCGCTGTACGGGCACATGGTAGGGCGCAGAAGGAAAGGAATGCCATACGTTTTTTGGAAGGCAAATTTTGCTGGACTGGTTTTTTGACACCATGTCCCATTTGAAGCCCCCCTGATGCATCCCTAGAGTAGAAACTCCTAAACAGTGACCCCATTTTAGAAACTACGGGATAAGGTGGCAGTTTTATTGGTACTATTTTAGGGTACATATGATTTTTGGTTGCTCTATATTACACTTTTTGTGAGGCAAGGTAACAAGAAATAGCTGTTTTGGCACCGTTTTTATTTTTTGTTATTTACAACATTCAGGTTAGATCATGTGGTATTTTTATAGACCAGGTTGTCACGGATGCGGCGATACCTAATATGCATACTTTTTTTAAATTTATGTAAGTTTTACAGAATGATTTCATTTTTGAAACAAAATCATGTTTTAGTGTTTTCATAGTCTAAGAGCCATAGTTTTTTCAGTTTTTGGGCGATTATCTTGGGTAGGGTATGATTTTTGCGGGATGAGAAGACGGTTTGATTGGCACTATTTTGGGGTGTGTATGACTTTTTGATCGCTTGCTATTACACTTTTTGTGATGTAAGGTGACAAAAAATTGCTTTTTTTACACAGTTTTTATTTTTTTACGGTGTTCATCTGAGGGGTTAAGTCATGTGATATTTTTATAGAGCCGGTCGATACGGACGCGGAGATACCTAATATGTATACTTTTTTTTATTTATGTAAGTTTTACACAATGATTTCATTTTTGAAACAAAAAAAATCATGTTTTAGTGTCTCCATAGTCTGAGAGCCATAGTTTTTTCAGTTTTTGGGCGATTATCTTGGGTAGGGTATGATTTTTGCGGGACTAGATGACGGTTTGATTGGCACTATTTTGGGGTGTATATGACTTTTTGATCGCTTGCTATTACACTTTTGTGATGTAAGGTGACAAAAAATGGTTTGTTTAGCACAGTTTTTATTTTTTATTTTTTACGGTGTTCACCTGAGGGGTTAGGTCATGTGATATTTTTATAGAGCCGGTCGATACGGACGTGGCGATACCTAATATGTGTACTTTTTATTTTATTTATGTAGGTTTTACACAATAATATCATTTTTGAAACAAAAAAAAAAATCATGTTTTAGTGTCTCCATATTCTGAGAGCCATAGTTTTTTCAGTTTTTGGGCAATTATCTAAGCTAGGGTATCATTTTCTTGCGGGATGAGATGACGGTTTGATTGGCACTATTTTGGGGTGCATATGACTTTTTGATTGCTTGCTATTACATTTTTTGTGATGTAAGGTGACAAAAAATAGTTTATTTAGCACAGTTTTTATTTTTTATTTTTTACGGTGTTCATCTGAGGGGTTAGGTAATGTGATATTTTTATAGAGCCGGTCGATACGGACGCGGCGATACCTAATATGTATACTTTTTATTTATTTATGTAAGTTTTACACAATAATAGCTTCTGTATTGGAATGCATTGGCTGTATTAGTAATACTGTGTGTATTACTCATACAGCTTCTGGCCTGTGAGATCCAGGGGGCTGAATCTAACAGGCTCGTCACCGGAAGGCAGCGCGATCCCTTTCTTAGGCATCGCACTGCCTTCCATGCCATCGGGTCTCCCCTACAGACCCATGGGGACCCGATGGCACCTGCGCCCGCCGCACCACTGAAAAGCCGCAAACCGCAGGTCTGAATTGACCTGCGGTTTGCAGCGATTGCCGACACGGGGGTCACAGGACCCCCCCGCGCATTAAGCCAAGGTGCCAGCTCAACGATTTGAGCAGGCACCTTGTTCCGATCACCGCCCGCTGGGAGGCGGTGATCGGAAATACACCTTGACGTACCGGTACGTCATGTGTCCTGAAGAGGTTAACCTCTTAAGGACACATGACGTACCGGTACGTCATGATGTCCTGGTACTTAAGGACACATGACGTACCGGTACGTCATGTGTTGTTCCGATCACTGCCGCCCGGCCGGCAGTGATCGGAACCCGGTGCCTGCTCAAATCATTGAGCAGGCACCTAGGCTAAATGCGCGGGGGGGTCCCGTGACCCCCCCCATGTCGGCGATCGCGGCAAACCGCAGGTCAATTCAGACCTGCGGTTTGCTGCGATTTCTGCAGTTTCTGGTCCCCGCGGTCCCTGACCGCGGGGATCAGAAACTTTATATGCCTAAAAAAAGTTTTATTCACCCCCCCCTGCACCCCCGAATGATTTTTATGGTGGCGGGAGGTGCAGGGGGAGGGTTGCGGGCGGTGCGGGAGGCGGGCGGTGCGGCAGGCGGGATCGCGATCCCCCGCCCGCCTCCCCTTGAAAATTCATTGGTGTTCAGTGGGTATACCAGGGTGCCAGCACATTGCTGGCACCCTGGTATAAACGGCTGACATCTGCGATGCGATGTCAGCCGTTTAACCCTTTCCATACAGCGGTCCGTACGGACCGCTGTATGGAAAAGGTTAACAGCGCAGGGAGCTCCCTCCCTCTCCCATCGGGGGGCTGCTGTGCCTTTGCAGCCCCCCGATGGAGAGGGAGAGAGCCCCCAGACAGCCCCCCGAGAGATCCCCTCCTTACCCTTCCCCGTCTGCGAAGTTCTGAGCAGACGGGGAAGGTTCCCATGGCAACAGGACGCCTCTCAGGCGTCCTGCTGTCCATGGTGCTGAACAGATCTGTGCTGAAAGGCATAGATCTGTTCAGTGTAAGTAAAATACAGTGCAGTACAATATATATTGTTCTGTACTGTATTATACAGACATCAGACCCACTGGATCTTCAAGAACCAAGTGGGTCTGGGTCAAAAAAAAGTGAATAAAAGTGAAAAAAAAGTAAAAATCAAAAAACACATTTATCACTGATAAAAAATGAAAAAAATAAAATTCCCTACACATGTTTGGTATCGCCGCGTCCGTAACGACCTGATCTATAAAACGGTCATGTTACTTTACCCGAACGGTGAACACCATAAAAATAAAAAATAAAAAACTATGATGAAATTGAAATTTTGCCCACCTTACTTCCCAAAAAAGGTAATAAAAGTGATCAAAAAAGTCGCATGTACGCCAAAATTGTAACAATCAAACCGTCATCTCATCCCGCAAAAATCATACCCTACCCAAGATAATCGCCCAAAAACTGAAATAACTATGGCTCTTAGACTATGGAGACACTAAAACATCATTTTTTTTGTTTCAAAAATGAAATCATTGTGTAAAACTTACATAAATAAAAAAAAAGTATACATATTAGGTATCGCCGCGTCCGTATCGCCCGTCTCTATAAAAATATCACATGATCTAACCCCTCAGATGACCACCGTAAAAAAAAAAAAAAAAAACGGTGTAAAAAAAGCCATTTTTTGTCATCTTAAGTCACAAAAAGTGTAATAGCAAGCAATCAAAAAGTCATATGCACCCCAAAATAGATGCCAATCAAACCGTCATCTCATCCCGCAAAAAATGAGACCCTACTTAAGATAATCGCCCAAAAACTGAAAAAACTATGGCTCTTAGACTATGGAGACACTAAAACATTTTTTTGGTTTTAAAAATGAAATCATTGTGTAAAACTTACATAAATAAAAAAAATTGTATACATATTAGGTATCGCCGCGTCTGTGACAACCTGCTCTATAAAATTACCACATGATCTAACCTGTCAGATGAATGTTGTAAATAACAAAAAAAAAACGGTGCCAAAAAAGCTATTTCTTGTTACCTTGCCGCACAAAAAGTGTAATATAGAGCAACCAAAAAATCATATGTACCCTAAACTAGTACCAACAAAACTGCCACCCTATCCCGTAGTTTCTAAAATGGGGTCACTTTTTTGGAGTTTCTACTCTAGGGGTGCATCAGGGGGGCTTCAAATGGGACATGGTATAAAAAAAAACAGTCCAGCAAAACCTGCCTTCCAAAAACCATATGGTGTTCCTTTCCTTCTGCGCCCTGCCTTGTGCCCGTACAGCGGTTTACGACCACATATGGGGTGTTTCTGTAAACTACAGAATTATGGCCATAAATAATGAGTTTTGTTTGGCTGTTAACCCTTGCTTTGTAACTGGAAAAAAAATATTAAAATGGAAAATCTGCCAAAAAAGTGAAATTTTGAAATTGTATCTCTATTTTCCATTAAATCTTGTGCAACACCTAAAGGGTTAACAAAGTTTGTAAAATCAGTTTTGAATACCTTGAGGGGTGTAGTTTCTTAGATGGGGTCACTTTTATGGAGTTTATAATCTAGGGGTGCATCAGGGGGGCTTCAAATGGGACATGGTGCCAAAAAAACAGTCCAGCAAAATCAGCCCTCCAAAAACCAAACGGCGCACCTTTCACTCTACGCCCCGCTGTGTGCCCGTACAGTAGTTTACGGCCACATATTGGGTGTTTCTGTAAACAGCAGAGTCAGGGCAATAAAGATACAGTCTTGTTTGGCTGTTAACCCTTGCTTTGTTAGTGGAAAAAATGGGTTAAAATGGAAAATTAGGCAAAAAAATGAAATTCTCAAATTTCATCGCCATTTGCCAATAACTCTTGTGCAACACCTAAAGGGTTAACGACGTATGTAAAATCAGTTTTGAATACCTTGAGGGGTGTAGTTTCTTAGATGGGGTCACTTTTAGGGAGTTTCTCCTCTAGGGGTGCATCAGGGGGCTTCAAATGGGACATGGTGTAAATAAACCAGTCCATAAAAATCATCCTTCCAAAAACCATACGGCGCACCTTTCCCTCTACGCCCCGCTGTGTGGCCGTACAGTAGTTTACGGCCACATATTGGGTGTTTCTGTAAACGGCAGAGTCAGGGCAATAAAGATACAGTCTTGTTTGGCTGTTAACCCTTGGTTTGTTAGTGGAAAAAATGGGTTAAAATGAAAAATTAGACAAAAAAATGAAATTCTCAAATTTCCTCCCCATTTGCCAATAACTCTTGTGCAACACCTAAAGGGTTAACAACGTATGCAAAATCAGTTTTGAATACCTTGAGGGGTGTAGTTTCTTAGATGGGGTCATTTTTGGGTGGTTTCTATAATGTAAGCCTCGCAAAGTGACTTGAGACCTGAACTGGTCCCTAAAAATTGAGTTTTTGTAAATTTCTGAAAAATTTCAAGATTTGCTTCTAAACTTCTAAGCCTTATAACATCCCCAAAAAATAAAATATCATTCCCAAAACAATTCAAACATGAAGTAGACATATGGGGAATGTAAAGTCATCACAATTTTTGGGGGTATTACTATGTATTACAGAAGTAGAGAAACTGAAACTTTGAAATTTGCTAATTTTTCCAAATTTTTGTTAAATTAGGTATTTTTTGGTGCAAAAAAATATATTTTTTTGACTCCATTTTACCAGTGTCATGAAGTACAATATGTGACGAAAAAACAATCTCAGAACGGCCTGGATAAGTCAAAGCGTTTTAAAGTTATCAGCACTTAAAGGGACTCTGGTCAGATTTTCAAAAAATGGCCTGGTCCTAAGGTGTAAAAAGGCTGTGTCCTTAAGGGGTTAAAGACATACTTGGAAACATTACATACAGCGCTACAAAACATACAGGGTAATACAGCCCCACATATCTACCTGTTACATCCAGTGATGTCTCCTCTGATGTAGATATTCTCTTTCCTCATCTTCTCCTTTCAGACCAGACCACAATGGTGACTTCTTTCAGCCGTGTCTCGTCTCTGCAGGGTTTAAACAAACAGACATCTTATTTTACTATTTTTCCATCCTCCTCCTACCTTCTTAACACCCCATCCTTCCCCCCGATACTATCCTGCAGAAACAGTCCCCCTGAAAATACTGGTATCACATTGATAGTGCGCCAGTACAAAAATACCCCTTTATATTGTGCGCCAGTACAAAGAAAAAACGTATCTTTCAGATCAGACCCCCATATAAAACCCCAGATGAGACCCCCCCATCTCTGACCAGACCCCCTTTAGACTTCTATGTCAGACCCCACCATATCAGACCCCAATTTTAGACCTCAGATCAGACCCCCATTAGACCTCCATGTCAGACCCCGCCCCAATATCAGACCTCAGATAAGACTCCCATTAGACCTCCAGAACCCATATCAGACCTCCAGACCAGACCTTCAGACGCCCCTTAAACCTCAGACCTCAGATCAGATCTCCAGACCCCTATATCAGACCAGACCTCCAGACCCCCTTTAGACCATAGACCAGACCTCCAAACCCCCATTAGACCTCCAAACCCTAATATCTGCCCCCATTAGACCTCCAGACCCCCAATCAGACCCCCATTAGACCTCCAGATTCCCAATCAGACCCCCCATTAGACCTCCAGACCCCCAAGCAAACCCACATTAGACCTCCAGACCCCCAATCAGACCCCATTAGACCTCCAGACCCCCAATCAGACCCCCATTAGACCTCTAGACCCTCAATCAGACCTCTGTTAGACCTCCAGACCCCCACTAGACCTCAAAACCCTCATATCTGACCTCCATAAGACCTCCAGACCCCCATTAAACCAACAGACCCCCTTTAGACCTCCAGACCCCCAATCTGAGTCCCATTAGGCCTCCATACCCCCATTAGACCTCTGGACCGCCAATTAGACCCCCCATCAGACCTCCAGACCCCCAACCAGAACCCAATTAGACCTCCAGACCCCCATTAGACCTCCATCCCCCAATCAGACCCCCATTAGACCTCCAGACCCCCAATCAGACCTCCAAACCCCCAATCAGACCCTCCATTAGACCTTCAGACCCCCAATCACAGCCCCATTAGACCTCCAGACCCCCATTAAACCTCTAGCCCACTAATTAGAACCATTATACCTCCAGACCCCCAATCAAACCCCCACTAGACCTCCAGATCCCAAATCAGACCCCCTTTAGACCCCCACTAGACCTTCAAACTCCCATATCTGACACCTATTAGACCTCAAGACCCCCAATTAGACCCCCCATTAGACCCCAGACCCCCAATCAGACCTCCAAACCCCCAATCAGACCCTAATTAGACCTCCAGACCCCCAATCAGAGCCCCATTTGACCTCCAGACACCATTAGACCTCTAGACTGCCAATTAGACCCATTAGACCTCCAGAAGCCCAATCAAACGCCCATTAGACCTCCAGACTCCCAATCAGACCCCCTCTAGACCTCCAAACTCCCATATCTGACACCCATCAGACCTCTAGAGCCCTAATAAGACCCCCATTAGACCTCCAGACCCCTATTAAATCTCCAGACCCCCAATCAGACCTCCAATCCCCCAATCAGACCTCCAGATTCCCATTAAACCTCAGTCAGAACCCCCATATCAGACCTCAGATCAGATTTCAAAATAAATAAACAAATTTACCTCTCCTGCTCAGCCGCTCCTCTTCTGGTCTGGCGGCCTCCTCGTTCTCTTCTCAGGGCCCGCCCTGCACAGTCACCTGACTGCCTGCAGCATCAGGTCATAGGGCACTCTGTATGTCCTGACGCTACAGGCAACCAGGACACAGCAGAGCGGGACCTGAGAAGAGCAAGCAGGAGAAGGGGTAAGTACAGCGCTCACAGTGCTTCACTCCCCCGACTCCTGCAGACTAGTGAGCGCTTCCATAATGGAAGCACTCACTAGTATTACCTTTATAAGATGTAATGCATCTTATGAAGGGAAAATTACAGCACCACTGGCAACTGCGACTGCTGCGACCCCTATAGATACACCAGTGGCTTCAATGATACTCAATGGCAATGACACTGCAGTTTTTCCAGACACAAACAAGTTTCCAGACATAAAATAGCTAAGGCTAGTTTCAGACTAGCAGCAAGGGACTCCGGCAGGCTGTTCAGGCGGGTGAACAGCCTGTCGGATCCGTGCTGCTGCTAGTGCACTCATGCCACCAGACTACCGCTCTGGCCCCATTGACTATAATAGGGGCGGGGTGGAGTTCCGGCAGCAGCGCATGCCGAGAGGTGGCCAGACTAAAAGTACGACATGCGCTTGTAAGCCTGGATTGTCAGCTTTCAAACAAGACCAGTTGCATGTTTCTAGCTGCTACCATTCAGGAGATATCAGCATCTAAAGCAGCCCTCCCCCCTCCAGTTAGCTACTTTTCCCACTAAAAACAGTTAGCTGGTTAAACAGTCCTCCTCATCATACTGTTCACATTTTGACATCATGAGACCAAGATGAGACCAAGACGAGACCTAATAATTGATGAACAGTACCTCGCCATTGCGAGGCTTGAAGCATGATATTTTCAGACAGAAGTGGCCACTGAGGTTAGAGTGTCACAGAGTGTCATCAGCAGCTTGCAACAGAAATACAGAGAGACTGGAAGTCACAGAAAGGCATAGAAGTGAACGTCCTTTGGTCACATCCCACACTGATGACCGCTTCATTGTAAATAATGTCCTGCGGAACCGGATGATGAATACCACACAACTCCAGGCACATTTAACCCAAGTGTCATGTCAGACCATTCAAAGCCATTTACATCAGCGTGGTCTGCATGCTGGACAACCTGCAAGGGTACCTGACCACACCACCAGGGACAGGTGTCATCATCTTGCATGGGCCAGGGTGCATCTATGCTGGACGAGGGACCAGTGGGCCTCAGTGCTGTTCAGTGATGAAAGTCGATCAAGGCCTCATGCACACGACCGTTGTTTTATTCCGTGTCCGTTGTGCCGTTTTTCATGATTTTCTGCGGACCCATTGATTTTCAATAGGTCCGTTGAAAACTCGGCTAATGCACCGTTTGCCATCCGCGTCCGTGATCTGTGGTTCCAATCCGTCCAAAAAATATAACCTGTCCTATTATTTTTGCGGAAAATGGTTCGCGGACCCATTCAACAATGGAACCCCATTTTGTGGAACGGAACACAACAATGGTCGTGTGCATGAGGCCTAACGCTGAGCAGAAATGATGGCCGCCATTGATGTTGGAGATGTCAAGAAGAGTGCTATGCATCAGCCACTGTTGTCACCAGACGAGCCTTTGGTGGTGGTGGTGGTGTTACAATGTGGGCAGGTGTGTCTAGTTAATACAGAACTGCCCTACACTTTATAAATGGTACAGTGACAAGCCCATACTACTTTAATAACATTATTAATTCAGTCATTGTGACTCTGCATGAACAACACAGGCCTAATTTCATCTTCATGGACGACCAGGCGCCAGTTCATCGAGGTCGTATTATTAGAGAACAGCTGCTGGAGACTGGGGGACCTCAAATGGAGTGAAGGGGCGTTGCTAGGTCAAAACATTCGGGGCCTGGGCCCCTGATGTTTTGTCCCAGGCCCCGAATGTCCTGCCTGCCTGCTAGATACAACTAAATCAAATTCAATACAATTGAATCAAATACACTGGAAGATCTGAAGGACCTGTGATGACATCACAGGTCATCTGACCAGTAAAACAGGCAGTGGTTGAGAAGGATTTGCGATGATGTCACCATTATGTGACCAGTGCAGGAGAGGATGGCAGTGAAGAGGAGAAGTCCTGGGAGAAAAAGCTGTGGTGAAGTCTGCTACATGAGGAGAGGTAAGTGAAGGGAGATGCAGAGCAATGCTGGGAGTTGTGGTTATTTAACTGGGACTGTATGTTAGGGCTGAAGGGAGGGATGATATTTACATGGAACTGTGTGTTGGAGGTGGCTGGGGAGGGGGTGATGTTGTTTACATGGGACTGTATGTTGGAGAGAGCTGTGGGAGGGAGTGATGTTATTTACATGGGACTGAATGTTGGAGGGGGCTGAGGGAGGGAGTAATGGTATTTACATGGGACTGAATGTTAGAGGGGGCTGAGGGAGGGAGTGATGTTATTTACATGGGACTGAATGTTGCAGGGGGCTGGGGCAGGGTGATGTTATTTACATGGGACTGTATGTTGAAGGCAGCTGTGGGAGGGGATGATGTTATTTACATGGGATTGTATGTTGGAGGCAGCTCTGGAAGGGAGTGATGTTATTTACATGGGACCAAATGTTGGAGGGTGCTGGATGAGGCAGTAATGATATTTACAAGGGACTGTATGTTGATGGCAGCCGTGGGAGGGAGTTATGTTATTTACATGGGACTGAATGTTGAGTGGGTGATGTTTACATGGGAATGCATGTTGGGGGCGGCTGGGGAGGGGGTGATATTATGTCCATGGGACTGTATGTTGAAGGTGGCTGGGGAGAAGGTGATGTTATTTACATGGGACTGTATTTTGGAGGGGGCTGTAGATATAGAGGGATGTTATTTACATGGGACTGTAAATTGGAGGGGGCTGGAGAGATGGTGTAATGTTATTTACATGGGACTCTCTGGCGGAGGGAGGAATATAACTACGGGTGGCACTGAAGGGGGCATTATAACTACTTGGGGCACTTCAGGGTGAGCATTATAACAGTAGGGGGCAGTATAAATACTGGGGGCACTGTAGGGGTATTATAAATCCAGGGGACATTAGGTGTTCTTATTACTACTGGGGGCTCTATAGATCCACCTTATTTCTACTAAGGCTCTATAGATCCACCTTATTTCTACTAAGAGCGCTATGGGGGCCTTATTTCTACTGAGGGGTCTCTGTGAGAACATTATTAGTACTGGAAGGCTCTTCTACTAATGGAGGCACTCTTGGGGAGTGTTATCACAGTTGGGGGCAGTATTACTAATGGGAGAATTCTTGGGGAGCATTATCACTGTTGGGGGCACTGTAGGGTACAGTATTACTAATGAGGGCATTCTAGAAGGAAATTACTATTGGTGGGACTTGAAGAAGCACTATTACTATGGGGGGGGGTGCTAATTTTTCTTCAGGAAAGTATTTGGGGGTATTGGGGAGCACAGCGAGCAGCAGGATAACACTGTGGGGACTCCAGGTCAGGGCCGGCGCCACCAGTAAGGCGACTTAGGCAGTCGCCTAGGGCGCCATTTAGCAGGGGGCGCCCTTTTGCGGTGTAAATTTTTTAAAAAAAAAGTTGGTTATATAAGTTCGGGCAGCCGGCTCATGCTGCGCCTCCTGAGCGTTTGCCGCTCTAAAGAATCTCCGGTCGCCGGCTCAGTGCTGCGCAGCCTGCTGTGTCTGCTCTGTGCTACTGCTGTTGTTAGTGTAGCGTGGCCGAGCTCTGTTCGGTCCGCGGTACAGGAGCTTTTGTTTCCTGTACCCGGCCGGACTGACAGGAAGAGCTCACTTAGTGTGCACTTCCTTTCAGTCCGGCCGGGTACAAGAAACAAATGCTTCTGTACCGCGGACCGACCAGAGCTTGGCCACCCTACATTAGAGGTGACAAGGGAGGGGAGGGGTGGTGTAAAATGAGTGTGACAAGGGAGGATGGGGGGTGTAAAATGAGAGTGACAAGGGGGGGTAGAATGAGAATGACGAGGGGGGTTAGAATTAGAGTGACAAGGGAGGGGGGGTAGAATGAGAGTGACAAGGGAGAGGGGGTAGAATGATAGTGGCAAGGGAGGGGGGGGGTAGAATGAGAGTGACAAGGGAGGGGGGGGGTAGAATGAGAGTGACAAGGGAGGGGGGGGTAGAATGAGAGTGACAAGGGAGGGGGGTAGAATGAGAGTGACAAGGGAGGGGGGGTAGAATGAGAGTGACAAGGGGGGGGTAGAATGAGAGTGACAAGGGAGGGAGGGGGGGAGAAGAGAGTGACAAGGGAGGGGGGGAGAGAGTGACAAGCGAGGTAGGGGGGGAGAAGAGAGTGACAAGGGAGGGGGGGGAGAGTGACAAGGGAGGAGGGGGGGGGGAGAGTGACAAGGGAGGAGGGGGGAGAAGAGAGTGACAAGGGAGTCCCCAGAGCCAGACCAAGAGCCAGACTGCAGCCAGAGATCAGATCATCTTATTGTAGACAGTGCAATATGTTTATTATTTAATTGTTTAGTTATTAATACTACATTGGAAACTAATTTACCTCACATTTAGGGTCCATTCACACATCCGTGTGTGTTTTGCGGATCCAGCGGCAATGTGCGTTCCGCATTTTGCGGACCGCACATTGCCGGCACTAAGAGAATATGCCTATTCTTATCCGCTATTGCGGGCAAGAATAGGACATGTTCTATTTTTTTCAGGATCGGAATTGCGTATCCGGGTCCGCAATTCCGTTCCGCAAAAAGAGACAGCTACAAGAAGCTGGATTAACCGTAAGGGAAACATAGCAGTTCTTTTAATTTAAAAGCTGAGAAAGGGGTGGAACATATGTGATGTCATGATATGGGCAGATCATCTGATAAGGGGGGGGGGGGGGGCGGCAATTTTTATCTTGCCTAGGGCGGCAAAAATCGTTGCACCGGCCCTGCTCCAGGTTGGGGGATGACAATAGAAAAGCTAGGAAGCTAAAATGTCTGTGTGTCACACTCTGCAGAGACGAGGAGCAGCTGAAAGAAGTTATACGGACCAAATGGAGAAGAAGATGACAGTGAAGATCTACATCAGAGGAGACTTCACCCGATGGGGGCCCTGGATGTGACAGGTATGTGCTGCTGTATAGCAAGGACAGCAAAATGCGGTGTGTGGGGGCAGGGAGGGCGACTTAGAGAACTGGGCCATATTCATTGGGGCCTGGGCCTCAGATCTTTTGAGACCCAAGCAATGCTCCTGCTTTCTCCAGAACTGAATCCCATTGAAAACCTATGGAATGACCTGAGTCGCCATGTAGAGGCTTTGTACCCCAGAACCTGACCTCAATGACCTGAGGGCCGCCCTTCAACAAGAGCTGGGATGCCATGCCTCAGCAGACAATAAGTCGACTTGTCAACAGCTCAAGGCCACACGCCAAGTTAGGCTACTTTCACACTAGCGTTCGGGGCTCCGCTTGTGAGTTCCGTTTGAAGGCTCTCACAAGCGGCCCCGAACGGATCCGTCCAGCCCTAATGCATTCTGAGTGGATGCGGATCCGCTCAGAATGCATCAGTTTGGCACCGTTTGTCCTCCGCTCTGCTCAGCAGGCGGACCCCTGAACGCTGCTTGCAGCGTTCGGGTGTCCGCCTGGCCGTGCGGAGGCAAACGGATCCGTCCAGACTTACAATGTAAGTCAATGGGGACGGATCCGTTTGAAGTTGACACAATATGGCTCAATTTTCAAACGGATCCGTCCCCCATTGACTTTCAATGTAAAGTTAAAACGGATCCGTTTGCATTATCATGAACAAAAAAAAAAGCGTTTGCATTATAGGTGCGGATCCGTCTGTGCAGATCCCAGATGGATCCGCACCTAACGCAGGTGTGAAAGTAGCCTTATTGAGACACTAACATTTTGTGGGAATATACCCACCACTTTTTTTGGCTTTTGTTTCAATAAATTGTTTGAGATGAGGAAATCACCATTGCTGCTTCTACTTAAATGCCCGACTTTAATGGTATAATATCACTGTAGCGTAAACCTTTTTAAGTTTTCCATAAATTTCACCCGAAAGTCAAATATCCCTAACTTTTTGTAAGTAGTGTATGTGGAAGAAATTGCTCGTCAGATGTGACAAAAGTTGAACTTTTTGGCTTAAATGCAAAATGCTATGTGTGGCAAAAAACTACCCCAGCGCATTACCCTGAACACACCATCGCCACCATGAAACATGGTGGTGGCAGCATCAGGCTGTAGGGAGGCTTTTCTTCAGCAGGGACAGGGAAGCTGGTCAGAGTTGATGGGAAGATGGATGAAGCTAAATACTGAGCAATCCTGGAGGAAAACCATGTAGAGGATGTAAAAGACTTGAGAATGGGGCGGAGGTTGGTTCACCTTCCAGCAGGATAATGACCCTAAACATTCAGCCAGAGCTACAATGGAAGGGTTTAGAATGGTCCAGTCAAAGTCCAAACCTAAATCCCATTGAAAATCTGTCGTAAGACTTCAAAATTGCTGTTCACAGATGCTCTCCATCCATCCTGATTGAGATTGAGCCTTTTTGCAAAGAAGAATGGGCAAAAAGTTCAACCTTTAGATGTGCAAAGCTGGCAGAGACAAGCCCCAAAAGACTTGCAGCTGTTACAGTGAATTACAGTGAAAAGTGGTTCTACGAAGTGTTGACTCAGGGGGGCTAAATACATTTTCCAGATTTATGTTTATTAAAAATTTTGAAAACTATGTACCATTTTCTTTTCACTTCATACATACTTGCTACTTAATCCCAATAAAATGCATTTAAGTTTGAGGGTGTAAAATGAAAAATGTGGAAAAGTTCAAGTATGAATACTTTTTTAAGGCACTGTATATATTAAAAAGTTATAGCTGTAACAATATGGAGAAGCAGAGTTTTTTTTTTAAAGGTTTTTATACAAAAAAATTAAATAGTGCTGTTACAAAATATAACTTGTCCTGCAAAAATAAGTCCTCATGTGACTGAGCAGAAATGTATGTTATGGCTCTTGGAAGGAGAAAGGGGGAAAAAAAATATACAAAAATGAAAATTGATCTTATCATTAAGGCGTTAACCATAACCAAATGAACAATACCGGACATAGCTACCGCTTCGTTCATATTGGGGGACCCTGTGGGGTACAAGGTTCCTGTTCTCATGATTAGTGGGGGCCCCAGCAGTAGGACAACCACTGATCTAACAGTTACTCCCTAACCTCTGGATGTGTTCCTACTATGATGAAAACAAAATGTCTACTATTACATGAGTGTGGCTGATCAACTGACTGAATAAAGGTCTTTTTAGAAGTGGACGTGTGACTTGTATTTTTTTGTTATACTGCACAGTTTTTAGCATGGTGTATGAAGTTAATTTAATATAATGTTATGTATACATCTGAAGGCATTGTTAGACAGCAGGTCCTACACCTGCCACATTTCTTACAATCTGATAATTACAATGTTTTCTACTCTGTGTGAGTTTTCTGATGTCTAACAAGACTCGATTTTTTACTAAAACATTTTTCACATTCTGAGCATGAAAACGTCTCTCCTGTGTGAGTTCTGCAGTGATGAAGAAAACCTCTTTTATGGGCAAAACGGGCTCCACATTCTGAGCATGAAAACGGCTTCTCTCCTGTGTGAGTTTTCTGATGTCTATTCAGATTTGATTTTTGACTAAAACACTTTCCACATTCTGAACACAAAAATGTCTTCTCTCTTGTGTGAGTTTTCTGATGCCTATCAAGATGCGGTTTTTGACTAAAAGTTTTTAAACATTCTGAGCATGAATATGGCTTCTCTTTTTTATGAATTTTCTGATGTCTATCAAGATGCGGTTTTTGACTAAAAGTTTTTAAACATTCTGAGCATGAATATGGCTTCTCTTTTTTGTGATTTCTCTGATGAATAAGAAGAGCAGATCGATAGGTATAACATTTTCCACATTCTGAACATGAAAACGGCTTCTCCCCTGTGTGAGTTCTTATATGTTGCACAAGATATGCTTTCCGAGTAAAACATTTCCCACATTCAGGACATAAAAATGGTTTCTCTCCTGTGTGAGTTCTCTGATGTCGATTGAGATCCACTTTTTGATTAAAACATTTTCCACATTCTGAACATACAAATGGTTGCTCCCTTTTGTGAATTCTCAGATGATTAAAAAAAGCTAAGTTATGGGCAAAACATTTCCCACATTCTGTACATGAATATGGCTTCACACCTGTGTGAGTTCTTAAATGTCCCACAAGAGATGGTTTAAGAATAAAACTTTTTCCACATTCTGAGCATGAATACGGTTTCTCTCCTGTGTGAATTCTCTGATGTATAACTAGAAGGAATTTCTTCGTAAAAGATTTTCCACATTCAGTGCATGAAAATGACCCTTTATCTCTGTGATTTGTCTCCTGCAAAGAAATGTTAGATTTATTTTTAAAACGTTTCTCACGTGGAAATATTTTCCCACGTTTCTGTTTAGTTCTTGTTTTGCCAATCAATGATTGATTAGATGAGGGTTTCTTATAACCAGCCGTATCGGTGGATAGATCTCCGCTGTGAATGACTGAGGATACGTTAGGAGTTACTGAATCATCTTGTGTGGTGTTGTTATCTTCTGCTTCATGACCGGAAGGTAAATGGAGATGTTCATGGACATCGCTTATCCCGTCTTCACCTGAAAATGAAATAACTTTTTCTCTTTTTTACCAAAGCAGAAATATTTTTTCTATTAACCAATTATGCTTTATTGAGACAATAACAAGTCAGAAAACAAAATAAATAGGATATATAAGAAAACAGGATTATGTAAGATTTCAGCAAGTAAATAACATGCACTTACAAAAAATGGGAAGACAAAAAAAACACAGTGGTAAAAAAATGTTCAAGGCCTATTTTGCACATAAATATTGAAAGTTTTCACCCATTCACACCACACTTCCAACTTTTCTAAAATAACAATTTTTCAGATCTCACAGAGTGGCCGGACCAGGGTGGTGATCATACTCACCTTGTCCCCACCACTGGGATCTGGTTCTTTCGTAACCAGTTATCCATTGTAGTTTTGCATAGGAACCACCTATTACTAAAGTGGGGTTTGTTGATTCCACCTACTTGTGTTTGTGCTCCCTGCTGCCAATTTTGATTAACCTACAATGAGGACACCTTTAGATTTTGCCTTCCCCTTTAAGGCTCTGTTCACACCAGTTGTCACCCACTGACTCTCATTGTTTAAAATTTTTTTGAAGTATACCACATGTTTATTTTCAGGAAAAAAGAAGCTTAGTCAGATTCTCACACTTTCACGGAGATTTATCAAAAAGGAAAAGGATCAGATTGCTTGCCCATGACAACCAATCAGATCCAACTATACATTTTCAAAGGCCCTTAGAAAATTAAAGCAGTGACCCTGATTGGTTCCCATGGACAACAACTCTATTTTTCTTGTTTATTAGTTTTGATACACGTCTCTTTTTGTTTCAATCACTTCTGTGCCCCATTTATACTTTACAGATTATAACCACTACCAGCTCTCCCCTACCATTCCCCCGCTGTTTATTTTCTGCTTTCCTTTTTTTGCCTCTGCATCCCTCTTTAAGGGCTCATGCAAACGAACATATTTTATTTCTGTTCCGTTCTGGGGGTTTTTGCGACCGTATGCTGAACTACGCAAAAAAAAAAACGGAAGTTACTCCATATGGCTTCTGTTTCCGTATTTCCGTTCCGTTCAAAGATAGAACATGTCCTATTATTGTCCGCATAACGGACAAGGATACTACTGTTCTATCAGGGGCCTGCTGTTTCGTTCTCCAAAAACGGAATGCACATGGACGTCATTCGTATTTTTTGCGGATCCGTTTTTTGCGGACCTCAAAATACTGAAAATGCCATACGGTCGTGTGCAAGAGGCCTAAAGGACATTCCAAGATGTTTATAGTGATGACTTATCCTCTAGATCTGATCAGTGGTGGTCCAACACCCGGGACCCCCGCCGATTAGCTGTTTGAGAAGGCGCTGATGCTCACAGGAGCTCTGCAGCCTTCTCTCCGTTTACCAGCCACAGCGCCGTACATTGTATAGCGGCTGTGCTTGGTATCGCGCATTCACTTCTATGGGGCTGAGCTGCGCCTAGGCCATGTGACCGATGAACGTGATGTTTAACCCCTTCCCAACTGCACAATGTAAATATATTGGGGCGGTCGGGCATTTCAAAATGGCGTCCTCTACCCAGGGGAGTGGGTGCCATAACCACCAGTTGCCTGCTGTTTTTAACAGCAGACACTAGGGACTAATGTATGTGTGGAAATGGCCAATTCAGCATTTTTTGGTCGCTTCACCTCCCACAAAACAAAAATCTAATAAAAAGTGATCAAAAAGTCATACACACCCCAGAATATCAATGAAAACTAGAGATCATCCCACAAAAAATGAGCCCTCACACAGATCTGTATAAATAAAAAAGTTATGTATGGGGATCAGAATAAGGCAATGCAAAGAAAAACATTTTTCCAACGTTTAAAAAAAAAAAAAGGAGTTCAGTATTGAAACGCAAGAAAAACTATACATGTGGGATATTGTTGTAGTCGTTGTGACCAGGAGAATAAAACTAACAGGTCAAATTTACCACAAAGGAAATGGTGTATAAACCCCCCCCCCACAAAACTGTGGCGGAATGGTGTTTTTTTTATAATTCCACCCCAATTGGAATGTTTTTCCTGCTTCCCACCACAATGTACAGTACAGACCAAAAGTTTGGACACACCTTCTCATTCAAAGAGTTTCCTTTATTTTCATGACTATGAAAATTGTAGATTCACACTGAAGGCATCAAAACTATGAATTAACACATGTGGAATCATATACATAACAAACAAGTGTGAAACAACTGAAAATATGTCATATTCTAGGTTCTTCAAAGTAGCCACCTTTTGCTTTGATTACTGCTTTGCACACTCTTGGCATTCTCTTGATGAGCTTCAAGAGGTAGTTCCCTGAAATGGTTTTCACTTCACAGGTGTGCCCTGTCAGGTTTAATAAGTGGGATTTCTTGCCTTATAAATGGGGTTGGGACCATCAGTGGCGTTGAGGAGAAGTCAGGTGGATACACAACTGATAGTCCTACTGAATAGACTGTTAGAATTGGTATTATGGCAAGAAAAAAGCAGCTACGTAAAGAAAAACGAGTGGCCATCATTACTTTAAGAAATGAACGTCAGTCAGTCATCCGAAAAATTTGGAAAACGTTGAAAGTAAGGGCTATTTGACCATGAAGGAGAGTGATGGGGTGCTGCGCCAGATGACCTGGCCTCCACAGTTACCGGACCTGAACCCAATCGAGATGGTTTGGGGTGAGCTGGACCGCAGAGTGAAGGCAAAAGGGCCAACAAGTGCTAAGCATCTCTGGGAACTCCTTCAAGACTGTTGGAAGACCATTTCAGATGACTACCTCTTGAAGCTCATCAAGTGAATGCCAAGAGTGTGCAAAGAGGTAATCAAAGCAAAAGGTGGCTACTTTGAAGAACCTAGAATATGACATATTTTCAGTTGTTTCACACTTGTTTGTTATGTATATAATTCCACATGTGTTAATTCATAGTTTTGATGCCTTCATAGTCATGAAAATAAAGAAAACTCTTTGAATGAGAAGGTGTGTCCAAACTTTTGGTCTGTACTGTATGCAACTGAAATGGTGCAATTGGAAAGTATAACTTGTCCCGTAAAAAACAAGCCCTCATACGGCTATGTGAAGGAAAAAAATGGGGGGGCTGGGAGTAAAAAATTAAAACGGAAAAACTGAAAATCACCCGGTTTTGAAAGGATTAAAGGAGACCCGTCACCGTGAAAAACATTGCAATCTGCGGGCAGCATGTTACAGAGCAAAAAGAGCCGATCAGATATATAGTTGTATGCCAAGTGGGTGGTCCTTTCTGTGATTGACATATAATTATAAAAATATGATTTAAACAATTGGACAAATTCCCTTTAAATCTATGACCATTGACAGCAAACATCACATTAACTACAACTCCCCCCATCTTGTGGTTATGGATCTAATCACGTGCTCAGCATGCAGCCTGCAAAACATACATATAACACATCTCTCCGATGTCTCGATGTCTACGTAAATTCATAATGGAGATGTTCTTCCTTTTCTATTTAGGGGATTGAAAGAATGAGCTCCTCAACATGTGAAGGGGTCTACAGCCGAAAAGTACGTAATCGTTAAAGGGAGTCCGTCACCAAGTTTTCATGTTTTGGACTGCTTATATAGTGTTCTTGGACACACACGTGATTATAACAGTGCCTGTGTTGTTCTTGTCCCATCTAGTAAGGCTAAAAAAAATGAGTTTATAAAGTAATACAAATGAGGGCACGCAAGTGCCCAGGGGCGATGTTCGGGCTTTAACTGCCCAGGGGCGACATTCTGCTGCCCAGGCCCCTCGATGATCTGCACTCCTAACCCCTCCCCATAGTATCTTCTGCACCGCACTGTAATGATCTGGCATCATCCTCTTCAGTTCTCGCCTGCACACTTCACCGCCGGGCTCAGGCATGCGCAGTGCTCTGGCCACTTTGGGCAGAGGCTTAGACATGTGCAGTGCGCATGCTCCAGTTAGAGTCGCGGCTCACCAGCAGAGAACAGAG
This sequence comes from Bufo bufo, assembly GCF_905171765.1. Taxonomy (NCBI): domain Eukaryota; kingdom Metazoa; phylum Chordata; class Amphibia; order Anura; family Bufonidae; genus Bufo; species Bufo bufo. The sequence goes on from NC_053392.1 coordinate 612,452,175, forward strand.
GGGCCTGGGCACTTGCAGCCAGAACATCGCCCCTGGGCACTTGCAGCCAGAACGTCGCCCCTGGGCACTTGCAGCCAGAACGTCGCCCCTGGGCACTTGCAGCCAGAACTTCGCCCCTGGGCACTTGCAGCCAGAACTTCGCACCTGGGCACTTGCAGCCAGAACGTCGCCCCTGGGCACTTGCAGCCAGAACGTCGCCCCTGGGCACTTGCAGCCAGAACGTCGCCCCTGGGCACTTGCAGCCAGAACGTCGCCCCTGGGCACTTGCAGCCAGAACGTCGCCCCTGGGCACTTGCAGCACTTGCAGCTTTATAAACAGTCCAAAACATGAAAACTTAGTAACAGACTCTCCTTAAGGCCCCATTCACACGTCCGCAATTTCGTTCCGCATTTTGCGCAACGGAATTGCGGACCCATTCACGATGTGCGGCCCGGCTCCGGAAATGCGGACCCGCACTTCCGGGTCCGCATTTCCGTTCCCGAAAAAAATAGAACATGTCCTATTGTCCGCAATTGCATACAAAATACATACAAGGCTGTCCATAACCTGTCCCCTCCCTACATCTCAGACAAGCCTACAACCAGTGACCCTGCTGCCTCTATACCGCCATGACCAGCTTCACCCGCACCTACTGTGTCCTTCTCCCATACCATGTAGATTGTAAGCCCTCACGGGCAGGGCCCTGTCTCCTTCTGTACCAGTCTGTAACTCGTCTTGTTTATGATTAGTGCAATTACCTGTATTATGTATGTATACCTCTTCTCATATGTACAGCGCTATGGAATGAATAGCGCTTTAATAATAAATAATAATAATAATATTCTATTAGTGCCGGCGATGTGCGGTCCGCAAAATGCGGAACGCACATTGCCAGTGTCCATGTTTTGTGGATCCGTTACGGAGATGCGAATGGGGCCTAAGAGATGCAAGCCTCTTAATAAATGCCCACATCTACTGTTGTCCATGCTCCAGAACTGAAATCTATTCTAGACAGGAGCTGTAGTATATTTCTGGTGTAATTCGTGCCAGTTTTCTGGTGCAAATGTTGTTAAATCAGTCGGGTGGTGGAGGTCACACCCACAGTCTACTTCCTCCAGCCCATAAAAAGTGGCAAGAGCATCTGAAAAAGCTAAAAAGTAACACATTTTGTCAAAATTTGGTCTCCTCTTACCTGGTGACGCGAGGGACTGGTGATTCTCCATCATGACGTCCTTGTACAGATCCTTATGTTCTTCTAAATACTCCCACTCCTCCATGGAGAAATAGACAGCGACATCCTGACACCTTATAGGAACCTGACAACACAAGGACACAGTCATTACCAGTCCCCTCCCTTGGCGTTATTGTATAATGTCCCAGCATTCCCAGCAGCGCTCACCTCTCCGCTCAGCAGCTCGGTGATCCTGGTGGTAAGTTCTAGGATCTTCTGCTCATGTATCAGGGAATGAGGTGGAGGCTCGGTGATGGGGCTCTGGGTCCTGCTCCATCCTCCTGACACACGGGGTGTCACACACTCACCAGACGACTTCTTCACTACTGTGTAATCCTGTGTATGGGGAGACGCCGATCACTACAGAGATTCTAAGAGTCCTTCACCTTTCCAGATATTTCCCGGTTTTATTACTAGAGATAAGAGTGATGTCATGTGAAACTCTCACCTCTCCAGTTATCAAGGAGATGATCTCCAGGGTGAGGTCTAATATCCTTGCAGCCATGTGGTCTCTGTCCTTGTAGAGATCCTTGCGTCCTTCTAAATACTCCAACTCCTCTATGGAGAAATAGACAGTAACATCCTGACACCTTATAGGAACCTGACAACACAAGGACACAGTCATTACCAGACCCCTCCCTTGGCGTTATTGTATAATGTCCCAGCATTCCCAGCAGCGCTCACCTCTCCGCTCAGCAGCTCAGTGATCCTGGTGGTAAGTTCTAGGATCTTCTGCTCATGTATCAGGGAATGAGGTGGAGGCTCGGTGATGGGGATCTGGGTCCTGCTCCGTCCTCCTGACACACGGGGTGTCACACACTCACCAGACGACTTCTTCACTACTGTGTAATCCTGTGTATGGGGAGACGCCGATCACTACAGAGATTCTAAGAATCCTTCACCTTTCCAGTAATTTCCCTGGTTTATTACTAGAGATAAGAGTGATGCCATGTGAGACTCTCACCTCTCCAGTTATCAAGTAGATGATCTCCAGGGTGAGGTCTAGTATCCTTGCAGCCATGTGGTTTCTGTCCTTCTCCATCCTTGGTGGGTCATTTATGGAAAGAACCATCAGTTTTGAAAGGATGAACCTAAGAAGCCTGAAGGTAACACAGAGGACTGAGAGAAAAATCATATTTAGAAGAAAATTCCACCCAAATAAAGTGGCAGAGGAAGCGGGAATTATAAAGGAACAGAGTACAATGGAGATGACTTATCTACTGAGATGTCTTATATACCAAGCACGACCACCACTGATGGATTGCAGGTTCATCATAACAAGTGCCTTGTATTAACTTTCTCTTCATGATGAATAGGGTTGCCACCTTTTCTTAAAGCCTGAACAGAAGGGAGGGTGGGCGTGTCTGAAGTCAGCGCCGCTCTGGGCTAGCATTGCATCACTCCCGGCTGATCGCTGTGCCCGGGTCTGAGAAAGGCTTGTACCCGAACACAGGATTACAAACCCGGACTGTCCGGGTCATTCCTGTACGGGTGGCAACCCTAATGATGAATGGCATTTGCTTAAGTGACACAACCCTTTTAACTCTGCAGTCTACGAGATCTCAAAACCTCGCTCCCTCCTACATACAGTCCCATGTAAAACATTTTTGTCCATCCCTGCAGCCCCTTTACTGTACAGTCGTGGCCAAAAGTTTTGAGAATTACATAAATATTGGAAATTGGAAAAGTTGCTGTTTAAGTTTTTATAATAGCAATTTGCATATACTCCAGAATGTTATGAAGAGTGATCAGATGAATTGCATAGTCCTTTTTTGCCATGAAAATTTACTTAATCCCAAAAAAAACTTTCCACTGCATTTCATTGCTGTCATTAAAGGACCTGCTGAGATCATTTCAATAATCGTCTTGTTAACTCAGGTGAGAACTTTTGACGAGCACAAGGCTGGAGATCATTATGTCAGACTGATTGGGTTAAAATGGCAGACTTGACATGTTAAAAGGAGGGTGATTCTTGAAATCATTGTTCTTCCATTGTTAACCATGGTGACCTGCAAAGAAACGCGTGCAGCCATCACAGGCAAGGATATTGTGGCTACTAAGATTGCACCTCAATAAACAATTTATAGGATCATCAAGAACTTCAAGGAAAGAGGTTCAATTCTTGTTAAGAAGGCTTCAGGGAGTCCAAGAAAGCCCAGCAAGCGCCAGGATCGTCTCCTAAAGAGGATTCAGCTGCGGGATCGGAGTGCCACCAGTGCAGAGCTTGCTCAGGAATGGCAGCAGGCAGGTGTGAGCGCATCTGCACGCACAGTGAGGCGAAGACTTTTGGAAGATGGCCTGGTGTCAAGAAGGCCAGCAAAGAAGCCACTTCTCTCCAAAAAAAACATCAGGGACAGATTGATCTTCTGCAGAAAGTATGGTGAATGGACTGCTGAGGACTGGGGCAAAGTCATATTCTCCGATGAAGCCTCTTCCTGATTGTTTGGGGCATCTGGAAAAAGGCTTGTCCGGAGAAGAAAAGGTGAGCACTACCATCAGTCCTGTGTCATGCCAACAGTAAAGCATCCTGAGACCATTCATGTGTGGGGTTGCTTCTCATCCAAGGGAGTGGGCTCACTCACAATTTTGCCCAAAAACACAGCCATGAATAAAGAATGGTACCAAAACACCCTCCAACAGCAACTTCTTCCAACAATCCAACAACAGTTTGGTGAAGAACAATGCATTTTCCAGCACGATGGAGCACCGTGCCATAAGGCAAAAGTGATAACTAAGTGGCTCGGGGACCAAAACGTTGACATTTTGGGTCCATGGCCTGGAAACTCCCCAGATCTTAATCCCATTGAGAACTTGTGGTCAATCCTCAAGAGGCGGGTGGACAAACAAAAACCCACTAATTCTGACAAACTCCAAGAAGTGATTATGAAAGAATGGGTTGCTATCAGTCAGGAATTGGCCCAGAAGTTGATTGAGAGCATGCCCAGTCGAATTGCAGAGGTCCTGAAAAAGAAGGGCCAACACTGCAAATACTGACTCTTTGCATAAATGTCATGTAATTGTCGATAAAAGCCTTTGAAACCTATGAAGTGCGTGTAATTATATTTCACTACATCACAGAAACAACTGGAACAAAGATCTAAAAGCAGTTTAGCAGAAAACTTTGTGAAAACTAATATTTGTGTCATTCTCAAAACTTTTGGCCACGACTGTACAGTCCTATGTGTAAAACCTCTTCTCTCTTCATCTGAATACTCACCTATAGCACAGTCCTGTAATGGTACTGATCACATGACTGCGACATCATCAAAGGTCTTACAGAGACTAACAGTTACATCCCTCCCATGTAACTGATCACATGACTGTGACACAGGGCCGTCTTTAATATTGATTGGACCCTGGGCAAAAATTTACTTGGGCCCCTTGGATCCTGCCTTCCCACACCTTAGGCAATCACGCCCTCCACCACAACACACACACAAAAAATCCACACATCTGGTAGAGTACAGTGAATGACTGTAAATACTTCCAGTTCTGAAGACTCCAGCGGCTCAGGATCAGTGCTCTGGGCAGCTGGGCTCAGGCTGGAAGTGGGCGCCGCTCTGCAGGAAGGAGACCGGGGCTCGGCTCACCCTAGTGTTACAGTGCACCCCACAGTATGCAGTATAGCACCCTATAGTATACAGCACCACACAGTATGCAGTATAGCACCCTATAGTATACAGCACCACACAGTATGCAGTATAGCACCCCACACTATACAGTACCCCACAGTATATAGTAGAGCAGTATAGCAGCCTATAGTATACAGCACCACACAGTATGCAGTATAGCACCCTATAGTATACAGCACACCACAGTATTCAGTATAGCTACCACATCTCAGTTGGAGTTCCTGAGAGGCTGTGAACAGGTGAGCCATTTGCACCAGTTCACATGCGGCGCTGGACGGCGGCCGTCTCTGCTTCTGTGCCGTGCTGGTGGAGTGATGGGACCCGGGGCCCATGCGGCCTCACTGTATAGTGGGGCTGCTGTGTGGCTGCCGGATCCCGTTGCCTGCTGGAGCGGTGTGGAGGCGTGGTGGTCGCCGCACGGCTCTGCGCCATGGTTAGAGTAGGTTCCCACTTAAACTAGAGACACCCTTGTCGCGGTAAGTGGGCCTATGCGCTTTGATCAAACTGTATACTAATTGTCTCTTTATAGTGCACAGCAAATGATTGATAGCATCGCTGTATAGCCATGTTTTATCATAAGAAATGCTGATTATTAAAAACAGTTGTATATCAGAAGCATAGGTATGAGGATGTGCGATTTAGAGATTCACTCTACATATTCATCAGTATTCAGTATAGCACCCTATAGTATACAGCACCACAGGGGCGTGGCCTGCACGCTGATGGCGCGTCTGCTCCGGACTTGACATTCAACAAGCGGCTCACAGTTACTTCTCCTGACTCATACCGCAGCTAATAGAAGCCTTAACAAGTGCTCCAGCTATGGGGAAGGTCAGAAGGCGCCCTGCCCCGGCTAAACTGACCGAATTCTTCGGTAAAGCGACGTGTCGGGTGGTAATAATTCAATTAAGAATTATTAATTATGGTCATAAAAATAATTAACCATAAAAAAATAAAATTTATAAAATTTGTCATAAATTCTTAAAATCATGACCTGGTGAATTGTAGACAACCTAATTGATACAATTCACATCTGAGTCCGACTATTTCCTCAGATAAATAAGCTCTTTTTGACGTGAGATGACGTTAATGATAAAATGTAGTTTGGCATTATATAATCATACGCAGGTATTATAAAAAATATGCAGATTTATTGGTTACAAGGTTATAAACATATATAAGTAAATAAACACAAAGATACATGCAAATGAATATATATAGCGTTAATATAAAGCATTACAAGCTTAACAATACATGTGAGTGGAAATAACTTGTCACATTATAGCCAAGCTATTATTTGATTAGGATATCAAAGTATGAACATAAGTTATATACATTACTTCTGTTCAGAGAAAACCTCATGATATCAGGATGGGCATGTCTAATCCTAGACATCAATATAGAATGCTAAATACATTCTGCCCCCCTAACCAACTACACATCACATGACTTCAAGATGGGCGAATCCATCCAAGGATATAACTTTGGTAAGACTATTTAGACAAATAACAGGGATCTAGGATCTTAAATGGGAAGGACTTGACGTCTTTCCGGTGGGAATCCATCACTTAGCTTGGCGAAGAATGTTCTATCAATATCAATATATATATAAAAGCAATCATTTAATGCTTTGCTAGATTATGAGTCTAGATTCTTCTGCAGGTAGAATGAAGCCTCACAATATCCTAAGACTACATCTCAATATGGAGATGATCAATTATTTAATCATGTATTTATTCGCCAATCTAGATGGTATAATTTCACCCACACTATCAAATTAGTCTTAATAAAATGAAATATCATTTTCTGTGTCTCTTACCAAGTCCTAGCAGGAATCTCACTTCTGCTCCTAGGAAAGCTGGGTGGTCCATCATAGCGCATCTCATTATGGCTTCCATCTTGATAGACCTCAACTTCTCCTCTCCTCCCTCTCTCTTTCTCTTGATCCCCTTTTTTTTTTCTCTTGCTAACCTCCTCTGCTACTCCGCACACGAGTAATTATTCCCCCCCTTATCTAAGAATCATCCCCTTTAGATTATGGATTCCCAATCAGGTAGGGTGGGTGTATTCGCATGCTAATAACATCATGACGTTATCTCAACTCCTAATATGGTATTAGAACAAATAATGAAATAATATAATGTTGCCCATCTGACTCCAGGTGGCACTGCGGTACTGTAGGTGAATATAACAACGTTTAAGCATTAAAATTAAATATCTAATAATACGTTCTCAGGACCTCTTTGATCTTTCCATATAAATCACTGAGGAAGGTCTTTTCCTTACACTTTTAATTACCTATATCCTGGACTTGTTGGAGTTGACTGTCTTCTCTTATCTTTTTGAAATATGGGTTGACTTGATGAAAATTTTATGTAGCGGCTTTGATGCTGGGCATCGGAACTTGTAGATTTCACTTATGTACTCCCATGAATAACTATTGTTTTGAAATCCAATTAACTTAAACTTACTTGTTTCTGTAGTTGTTTCTTCTAAATGGTAAATACATGGTATAACATATATATAAATCGATACATTGTTACACATAGATAACACATTATATGAATTATTGATTAACATATGTTGTAAACTAAATATACCATACAGAGATATATATATAATATAATTATGTATATATAAATTGAAGCTCATACAGCAGGTGTGCGATAAAGACATGAATCCTTATCAAGTAACCTTGTTCCCTCCATGTTTTAGGGAGTTGACTTACTCCTTAACAGATGGTCTCATATCTTCAGCACTAACTTTTTAAATACAATGTCCATTTATGTTCCCAATTATTTTTTTTTTTATATAGACTGAACTTGCCATGAACTCATCTTGGCTTCCTCAGCCACATAATATAATTTTGGTTCAGGCTGGTCTTATTCTTAAAGGCAATGAGATGAGCATTCATTTTGATTATAATGTCATTAGATAATATTGTATACGTATGAAAATGCCCAACAGACGCCAGTAGAAACTGGGCAGAGAGGGACACCACCTCCAGCTTGCACGCTGGCCTCTCCAGCGGGAACGCGATTGCCGCCTGCGTTTAACTCTGCTGACAAGCGCGGGCCTGAGCGGGAAGTCCTCGAACCTACTCAGCTAACAGCAGATATCATGCGCTCCATGCTGGAGAATTTACGTTCTTCGATGAAGGAGGACATGCTGGGGCTACTAAAAGATCTTAAAAAAGATATACAGAGCATTGGCGATCGCACGTCTCACCTGAAGGCTAAAATGGCCGAGTTCGCCACTTCCCACAATACTCTGATAGATGCCCATGAGGCTATGGAGGACGATATTGCTAAACTAACAGCTAAACTTCAGGACTTGGAGGACAGACACAGACGGAACAATGTCAGAATCCGTGGGTTCCCAGAGTCTGTAGAAGCAAATGAGCTGGAGCACCTCCTGCAACAACTTATTAAAGCAGCACTGCCTGAGACTGCAGAAAGGGACTTAATAATAGACCGCATCCACAGAGTTCCTAAGCCTAAAGGTCTCGATTCATCTCTACCACGCGATGTTATTGCCAGGATCCACTTCTATACCATCAAAGAAGCGTTCCTGAAAGCCCTAAGACAGAACCCGACCCCAACGGAGGATTTCAAAGGTATAGCGGTCTACATAGACCTTTCTGCAGCTACCCTTGCAAAAAGAAGGGAATTTGCTCCGATTACCGCTGCACTAAGGCAACATCAAATAAAGTATCGCTGGGGTTTCCCAGTAAAACTGCTGGTCACATACAATGGCGGCCTGCAGATCCTCAACTCACCACAAGGGGCGACTCGGCGCTTGATCGACTGGGGCCTCATAAGTGAAGATCCTCACAGGGCAAAGGAACCTGCTTCGCGTCCAGACAAGATTCCTCCAGATTGGGACGTTGCCTGATACGTGAGTTTTCCCTATAAGGTGGTAGTCGATTGACTGACTGCAATCATTAATGTTAGTCCGAAGTAAGGAGAAAAAGTTCTTTGCCCCGATTGGACTTGTTTTTTCTTGGTCCCTTGACCATTACTTCACTGGTCGGGCTCGTTAAGCCTTGATGACCACACTACATTTAACTTTTATTTTTCCTTTTTCATGTGTTTAGTTTTGCTTTTTTGTTGGTACCGATGCATATCATGTATGTAATATGTGCTTTATTTGTACTAGCTCTTGAGGGCTTCCCTATTGAAAGGCGGAGATACGTGTTACAGGGAGCTTATTCGCATAAGAAATGGGGTTGAAAGTATTATCTCTTAATGTGCGCGGCCTGAACTCTCCATTCAGGCGTACACAACTTTGGTCAGAAGCCGCTAAAGCTACAGTAGGTGTTTGTGATATTGTGCTTTTAGCACGACAGCGTCGCGCTGATACTCGGCGACATGGTGCCGAGATCTCGCACTCACTGGAATAGTGACAGCACATCCCAGCAAGCGCGTCATAGAAGCGACGGGAGATCCGACTTGGATTCCCGCCAATTCTACACGTGTGCGGCGTTTGTTATGAATCCTGAGGCGGAAGTCCCCGCCGGATTTTAAATAAAAATCCGGCCTGGGTCCCCCCCTCAGGAGCATACCGGGCCCTTAGGTCTGTTATGGGTTGTAAGGAGAGCCCCCCCTACGCCGAAAAAAACGGCGTAGGGGGTCCCCCTACAATCCATACCAGACCCGTATCCAAAGCACGCTACCCGGCCAGCCAGGAAGGGAGTGGGGACGAGCGAGCGCCCCCCCCCCCCCCCCCCCCGAGCCGTACCAGGCTGCATGCCCTCAACATGGGGGGTTGGGTGCTCTGGGGCAGGGGGCGCACTGCGGCCCCCCCACCTCAGAGCACCCTGTCCCCATGTTGATGAGGACAGGGCCCCTTCCCGACAACCCTGGCCGTTGGTTGTCGGGGTATGCGGGCGGGAGGCTTATCGGAATCTGGGAGCCCCCTTTAATAAGGGGGCCCCCAGATACCGGCCCCCCACCCTAAGTGAATGAGTATGGGGTACATCGTACCCCTACCCATTCACCTGCAAGAAAAGTGGTAAAAACACAAATAAACCACACAGTGTATTAAAATATTTTATTTTTCTGCTCCGGAGGCCGCCCCCTGTCTTCTTTATTAGCTCTTTTACCAGGGGGGGCTCTTCTTCTTCCGCTATCCCGACGGGTCTTCTCCGCTATCCGGGGGGTCTTCTCAACTCTCCGGGGTTCTCCTTCTGTCTTCTCCGCTATCCGGGGGGTCTTCTCAACTCTCCGGGGTTCTCCTTCTGTCTTCTCCGCTATCCGGGGGGGTCTTCTCAACTCTCCGGGGTTCTCCTTCTGTCTTCGCCGCTCTCCGTTGTTGACTCGGCGCACCCCGGTTCTTCGTCTCGCGAGACGAAGAACCGGGGTGCGCCGAGTCTCGCGAGACGAAGAACCGGGGTGCGCCGAGTCAACAACGGAGAGCGGCGAAGACAGAAGGAGAACCCCGGAGAGTTGAGAAGACCCCCCGGATAGCGGAGAAGACAGAAGGAGAACCCCGGAGAGTTGAGAAGACCCCCCCGGATAGCGGAGAAGACCCGTCGGGATAGCGGAAGAAGAAGAGCCCCCCCTGGTAAAAGAGCTAATAAAGAAGACAGGGGGCGGCCTCCGGAGCAGAAAAATAAAATATTTTAATACACTGTGTGGTTTATTTGTGTTTTTACCACTTTTCTTGCAGGTGAATGGGTAGGGGTACGATGTACCCCATACTCATTCACTTAGGGTGGGGGGCCGGTATCTCGGGGCCCCCTTATTAAAGGGGGCTCCCAGATTCCGATAAGCCTCCCGCCCGCATACCCCGACAACCAACGGCCAGGGTTGTCGGGAAGGGGCCCTGTCCTCATCAACATGGGGACAGGGTGCTCTGAGGTGGGGGGGCCGCAGTGCGCCCCCTGCCCCAGAGCACCCAACCCCCCCATGTTGAGGGCATGCAGCCTGGTACGGCTCAGGAGGGGGGGGGGGGCGCTCGCTCGTCCCCACTCCCTTCCTGGCTGGCCGGGTAGCGTGCTTTGGATACGGGTCTGGTATGGATTGTAGGGGGACCCCCTACGCTGTTTTTTTCGGCGTAGGGGGGGCTCTCCTTACAACCCATAACAGACCTAAGGGCCCGGTATGCTCCTGAGGGGGGGACCCAGGCCGGATTTTTATTTAAAATCCGGCGGGGACTTCCCCCTCAGGATTCATAACAAACGCCGCACACGTGTAGAATTGGCGGGAATCCAAGTCGGATCTCCCGTCGCTTCTATGACGGCTCTGTCTCCATCGCGGCAAGCCAGCTCGGCGCTGGCTCCCGCGATGGGGCTCGTAGGTGCTCAATCTCGCCGAGAAAGAGAGCGAGATTGACACAAAATCGAGTTCACCTACTGTAACTGTGATGTGCTCTTAATACAAGAAACACACCTGCTAGAAAAAGACGCATTCAGATGCAAACACAAGAATTTCCCTGTGTTATTCCATTCACACACGAGGAAAAAGAGGAAAGCAGGGGTATTAGTTGGTGTAAAGTCTACGATTACCTTTTCCCTTAAAAAATGCATAACTGATTCAGCGGGGAGATACATTATTTTATTGTGATAGTAAGCCATTTACTTTGGTATCTGCGTATGCCCCAATGTCGGGCAGGTGGCCTTCTGCAGGAGGCTGTTCAACAAGGTGGAGAAATTAGCGGTGGGTGAGGTAGTAATGGGTGGAGACTTCAACATCCCGATTAATTCAGCACTGGATTATAAGTCCGCACAAGGGTGTCACCGAGCAGAGTCCGCCTTTCATGACATTTGGCGTTATCAGCATAGCAATGAGCGTGACTATACGTACATATCCACGGCACATTTATCACAGTCTCGTATCGATTATATCCTTGTTTCCAAAAGCCTCCTGCATAGGGTCGCAAGATCAGACATTGGGGGAGCGTCATGGTCGGATCACGCCCCAGTGAGTATTGTTATTGATGATGCCTCGACCGCAATGGAGAATGAACACCTACCTACTCAAATGTCCAGACAGCGTTAAAGGGATCACAGACACTATGCAGGAGTTTATGAAATTGAATGATCTCCCTGACATCAGTGTAAATACTCTTTGGCTTACGCACAAGGCATTCATGAGGGGGGTTCTGCTACAGTTGGCGGCGAGAATGAATAAAAATAGAAATAAGGCTATACAAGACGCCCTAACCCGTCTGCAAACTGCAGAACTGAGCCACAAAATAAATAATAATCATACAACGTTAGCCTCCCTCCAAGAATGCAGAACTGCACTCAGAACTCTTCTCTTATAGCGCCAAGAACTGGGTATGAAGCGGTTGCAGACAAACTTTTACCACGCAGGAGATAGAGCAGGTGCATTATTGGCGCGCAGACTAAAAAGTAGAAAGGCCGCTGCTAGAATAACCAGCTTAACCACCTCAGCTCCCCTAGCTTAAACACCCTTAATGACCAGACCACTTTTTACACTTCTGCACTACACTACTTTCACGGTTTATTGCTCGGTCATGCAACTTACCACCCAAATGAATTTTACCTCCTTTTCTTCTCACTAATAGAGCTTTCATTTGGTGGTATTTCATTGCTGCTGACATTTTTACTTTTTTTGTTATTAATCGAAATTTACCAAAATTTTTGCAAAAAAATGACATTTTTCACTTTCAGTTGTAAATTTTTTTTTTTAAAAACTACATTTATATCTAAATTTTTCTCTAAATTTATTGTTCTACATGTCTTTGATAAAAAAAAAAAGGTGTGGGTAAAAAAAAAATATGGTTTGGGTAAAAGTTATAGCGTTTACAAACTATGGTACAAAAATGTGAATTTTTGCTTTTTGAAGCAGCTCTGACTTTCTGAGCACCGGTCATGTTTCCTGAGGTTCTACAATGACCAGACAGTAAAAACACCCCACAAATGACCCCATTTCGAAAAGTAGACACCCTAAGGTATTCGCTGATGGGCATAGTGAGTTCATAGAAGTTTTTATTTTTTGTCACAAGTTAGTGATATATGAGACTTTGTAATAAAAAATAAAAAAATCATCATTTTCCGCTAACTTGTGACAAAAAATGAAAAATTCTAGGAACTCGCCATGCCCCTCACAGAATACCTTGGGGTGTCTTCTTTCCAAAATGGGGTCACTTGTGGGGTAGTTATGCTGCCCTGGCATTTTAGGGGACCTAATGCGTGCGAAGTAGTTTGAAATAAAAATGTGTAAAAAATGCCCTGTGAAATCCTAAAGGTGCTCTTTGGAATGTGGGCCCCTTTGCCCACCTAGGCTGAAAAAAAGTGTCACACATGTGGTATCGCCGTACTCAAGAGAAGTTGGGCAATGTGTTTTGGGGTGTCTTTTTACATATACCCATGCTGGGTGAGAGAAATATCTCGGCAAAAGACAACTTTTCCTATTTTTTTATACAAAGTTGGCATTTGACCGAGATATTTCTCTCACCCAGCATGGGTATATGTAAAATGACACCCCAAAACACATTGCCCAACTTCTCTTGAGTACGACGATACCACATGTGTGACACTTTTTTGCAGCCTAGATGCGCAAAGGGGCCCAAATTCCTTTTAGGAGGGCATTTTTAGACATTTGGATCCCAGACTTCTTCTCACGCTTTAGGGCCCCTAAAATGCCAGGGCAGTATAAATACCCCACATGTGACCCCATTTTGAAAAGAAGACACCCCAAGGTATTCAATGAGCGGCATGGCGAGTTCATAGAAGATTTTTTTTTTTGGCACAAGTTAGCGGAAATTGTTTTTTTGTTTTTTTCTCACAAAGTCTCCCTTTCCACTAACTTGGGACAAAAAGTTAAATCTTTCATGGACTCAATATGCCCCTCAGCGAATACCTTGAGGTGTCTTATTTCCGAAATGGGGTCACATGTGGGGTATTTATACTGTCCTGGCATTTTAGGGGCCCTAAAGCGTGAGAAGAAGTCTGGAATATAAATATCTAAAAAAATTTACGCATTTGGATTCTGTGAGGGGTATGGTGAGTTCATGTGAGATTTAATTTTTTGACACAAGTTAGTGGAATATGAGACTTTGTAAGAAAAAACAAAAAAACTAAAAGAATAAAAAATCTATTTCCACTAACTTGTGCCAAAAAAATGTCTGAATGGAGCCTTACAGGGGGGTGATCAATGACAGGGGGGTGATCAGGGAGTCTATATGGGGTGATCACCAGCCTTTCATTGATCACCCCCCTATAAGGCTCCATTCAGACGTCCGTATGTGTTTTGCGGATCCGCGGTGTCCGTGTTTTGTGGATCCACGGATCCGCAAAACACATACGGACGTCTGAATGGAGCCTTACAGGGGGGTGATCAATGACAGGGGGCTGATCACCCCATATAGACTTCCTGATCACCCCCCCGGTCAGGCTCCATTCAGAGGTCCGTATGTGTTTTGCGGATCCACAGATTCATGGATCGGATCCGCAAAACACATACGAACGTCTGAATGGAGACTTACAGGGGGGTGATCAATCACAGGGGGGTGATCAATGACAGGGAGGTGATCAGGGAGTCTATATGGGGTGATCACCCCCCTGTCATTGATCACCCCCCTGTAAGGCTCCATTCAGACGTCCGTATGTGTTTTGCGGATCCGATCCATGGATCCGTGGATCCGTAAAACACATACGGACGTCTGAATGGAGCCTTACAGGGGGGTGATCAATGACAGGGGGGTGATCAATGACAGGGGGGTGATCAATGACAGGGAGGTGATCAGGGAGTCTATATGGGGTGATCACCCCCCTGTCATTGATCACCCCCCTGTAAGGCTCCATTCAGACGTCCGTATGTGTTTTGCGGATCCGATCCATGGATCCGTGGATCCGTAAAACACATACGGACGTCTGAATGGAGCCTTACAGGGGGGTGATCAATGACAGGGGGGTGATCAATGACAGGGAGGTGATCAATGACAGGGAGGTGATCAGGGAGTCTATATGGGGTGATCACCCCCCTGTCATTGATCACCCTCCTGTAAGGCTCCATTCAGATGTCCGTACGTGTTTTGCGGATCCGATCCATGTATCCGTGGATCCTTAAAACACATACGGACATCTGAATGGAGCCTTACAGGGGGGTGATCAATGACAGGGGGGTGATCAATGACAGCAGGGTGATCAGGGAGTCTATATGGGGTGATCACCCCCCTGTAAGGCTCCATTCAGACGTCCGTATGTGTTTTGCGGATCCGATCCATGGATCCGTGGATCCGTAAAACACATACGGACATCTGAATGGAGCCTTACAGGGGGGTGATCAATGACAAGGGGGTGATCAGGGAGTCTATATGGGGTGATCACCCCCCTGTCATTGATCACCCCCCTGTAAGGCTCCATTCAGACGTCCGTATGTGTTTTGCGGATCCGATCCATGGATCCGTGGATCCGTAAAACACATACGGACGTCTGAATGGAGCCTTACAGGTGGGTGATCAATGACAGGGGGGTGATCAATGACAGGGAGGTGATCAGGGAGTCTATATGGGGGGGATCACCCCCCTGTCATTGATCACCCCCCTGTAAGGCTCCATTCAGACGTCCGTACGTGTTTTGCGGATCCGATCCATGTATCCATGGATCCGTAAAACACATGCGGACGTCTGAATGGAGCCTTACAGGGGGGTGATCAATGACAGGGGGGTGATCAGGGAGTCTATATGGGGTGATCAGGGGTTAATAAGGGGTTAATAAGTGACAGGGGGGGGTGTAGTGTAGTGGTGCTTGGTGCTACTTATTACAGAGCTGCCTGTGTCCTCTGGTGGTCGATCCATGCAAAAGGGACCACCAGAGGACCAGGTAGCAGGTATATTAGATGCTGTTATCAAAACAGCGTCTAATATACCTGTTAGGGGTTAAAAAAAATTGCATCTACAGCCTGCCAGCGAACGATCGCCGCTGGCAGGCTGTAGATCCACTCGCTTACCTGCAGTTCCTGTGAACGCGCGCGCCTGTGTGCGCGCGTTCACAGGAAATCTCGCGTCTCGTAAGATTTCGCGTATATGCGTCTACGAGGAATGAATCGACCGCCGCCAGGACGCATCCCTGCGTTAGGCGGTCGGTAAGCAGTTAAAGCACAATGGCAAAGTGTTCACTCATCCTCAGGAAATAACTGATGCCTTCGCATCATATTATTCCTCCCTATACAACCTACGGTTAGATAATAATACCACCCAGCCATCCGTGGAGGCAATTTCGGCGTATCTAGACTCCCTTAAACTTCCTAAAGTTTCTTCAGATGACTTAAGCGCTCTAAATAGGTCAATCACCTCCGAAGAAATTTTAAAAACCATTAAAGCTACTCCGTCCAACAAGGCCCCTGGACCTGACGGATTCCCAGTGGAATATTATAAAACATTTCACTCAACGCTACTCCCTTATTTAACCAAGCTGTATAACGGTGTCACGGATGGTGTACAGGAAACAAGATGATACAAATACAAACGATGACTCACTGGATCCACAACTAAGGAACAAAAAGGGAGACCCCTGCAATCGACCTGCCGCTCTCCCTTATTGCTCAGCCTATGGGACCACTCCAAAGGTGAATGGGCGCATATCCACGTACCTCGGCTATCTTAACCTGAAGGCCCTACAATAGTGAGGGGACACGACCACCGGCTCCCTACACAGACACGGAGGGAGTCAGGGTCACCTGAATCCAGACAACAGAAAATCATAAATACTTAAACAGAACTTATCTGCAGACCACTGTGGACTGGGAACTGGTAGCTGGGAGCTGGGAGCTGAGGACAGCATGCACACACATTCCAGGAAGTTGTATCAGCCGCACCCTACTACCTTATGGGGAAGAATTTAAAGGGAGGTAATGAGTCTGACTGCATGACAGCTGAGATAGCCTAACGAGGTGAGGAACAGAAACCAAAACAAAGAAACTCAAGGGGGAGGATCTGAACGGCTCCTGTCAGAGCTTCTCAGCTGTCTGGTTGTGACAGTACCCCTCCCTCTAGGAGTGGACTCCGGACACTCAGGGCCCACCTTCTCAGGATGGGACCTATGGAAAGCCCTGATGAGGCGAGAGGCCTTAATGTCCGTCACTGGGACCCACATCCTCTCCTCAGGAGCATAACCCTCCCAATGAACGAGGTACTGGAGGGAACTGCGGACAAGACGAGAATCCACAATCCTAGAGATCTGAAATTCAAGATTTCCATCAACAATAATCGGAGGAGGAGGCAAAGGCGAGGGTACAATAGGTTGAACATAAGGTTTCAATAAGGACTTATGAAAAACATTATGGATCTTCCAAGTCTGAGGAAGATCAAGACGGTAGGCAACAGGATTGATGACAGAGAGGATCTTGTAAGGCCCAATAAACCTAGGACCCAACTTCCAGGAGGGAACCTTCAATTTGATATTCTTGGTAGACAGCCACACCAAATCATCAACATTCAGGTCCGGACCAGGCACACGTCTCTTATCCGCCACACGCTTATATCTCTCACTCATGTTCTTTAGATTATCCTGAATCTTTTGCCAAATAGATGACAAAGACGAGGAGAATCTGTCCTCATCAGGCAAACCAGAAGAGCCCTCTCCAGAGAAAGTCCCAAACTGCGGATGAAACCCATATGCACCAAAAAATGGTGACTTATCAGAGGACTCCTGACGACGGTTATTTAAAGCAAACTCAGCAAGGGACAAAAAAGAACACCAATCCTCCTGATTCTCCGCCACAAAACAGCGCAGATATGTCTCCAGATTCTGATTGACACGCTCTGTCTGGCCATTCGACTGCGGATGGAAAGCAGAAGAGAATGACAAGCGAACCCCCAAGCGAGAACAGAAAGCCTTCCAGAATCTGGAAACAAACTGCGTGCCCCTATCAGAGACTATGTCTGAAGGAATCCCATGCAATTTGACAATGTGGTCAACAAATGCCTGCGCCAGCGTCTTAGCATTGGGCAAACCAGGAAAAGGGATAAAATGCACCATTTTGCTAAAACGGTCCACCACCACCAGAATCACAGACTTCCCCGAGGAACGAGGCAAGTCCGTTATGAAGTCCATGGACAGATGTGTCCAAGGACGGGAAGGAATGGGCAAAGGAAGGAGAGGACCTGATGGCCGTGAATGAGGGACCTTGGCACGAGCGCAAGTCTCGCAAGCTGCCACAAAACCCTCAACCGACTTACGAAGCGCAGGCCACCGGAATCTCCGAGCAATGAGATCCAGTGTGGCTCTTGTCCCCAGGTGCCCAGCAAGGACCGTATCGTGGTGTTCTTTAAAAATCTTGTGTCTCAAAGCGAGAGGCACAAACAACCTCCCAGGAGGACAAAGATCAGGAGCTTCTGACTGGGCTGCCTGCACCTCTGCCTCCAATTCAGGAAAAAGAGCAGAGACCACCACACCTTCAGCTAAAATGGGACCCGGGTCTTCAAAATTCCCACCTCCCGGGAAACAACGTGACAGGGCATCTGCCTTCACATTCTTAACCCCAGGGCGGAACGTAACAACAAAATTAAACCTTGAAAAGAACAAAGACCATCTGGCCTGTCTCGGGTTCAGACGCTTGGCTGACTCCAAGTAGGCCAGATTTTTATGGTCAGTAAACACGGTAATAGGGTGTCTGGCTCCCTCTAGCCAATGGCGCCATTCCTCAAAAGCCAACTTGATGGCCAACAATTCCCTCTCTCCCACATCATAATTTCTCTCTGCGGAGGAGAGCTTCTTTGAGAAAAAGGCACACGGTTGCCATTTGGCAGGAGAGGAACCCTGAGACAAGACCGCACCCACCCCTACCTCAGAAGCATCAACCTCAACTATGAAGGGTAAGGAAACATCAGGTTGTACTAGGATGGGAGCGGAAGCAAAACTCTCCTTGATATTAGAAAAAGCCTTACGCGCCTCTACCGACCAGGAAGAAAAATCTACCCCCTTTCTGGTCATATCCGTGAGTGGTTTAACAACAGAGGAATAATTCAAAATAAATTTCCTGTAATAATTAGCAAAGCCCAAAAAACGCATCAGCGCCTTCTGATTCTCAGGAAGCTCCCACTCAAGCACAGCGCGAACCTTCTCGGGGTCCATGCGAAAACCAGAAGCGGAGACAAGAAACCCCAGAAATTGGATCTCTGGAACCGCAAACACACATTTTTCCAGTTTCGCGTATAATTTATTCTCCCGCAGGATGAGTAAGACCTGACATAAGTGTTCCTTATGAGTCTTGAAATCAGGAGAAAAAATCAAAATGTCATCCAAATACACTAATACAAATTTTCCCATTAAATGATAAAAAATGCTGTTGACGAAATGCTGAAAAACGGCTGGGGCATTCATCAAACCAAAAGGCATAACTAAATTCTCAAAATGGCCCTCAGGGGTATTGAAAGCCGTCTTCCATTCGTCTCCTTCTCTGACCCTAACCAGGTTGTATGCCCCTCTTAGGTCTAATTTGGAAAAGACTTTAGCCCCAACAACCTGGTTAAACAAATCTGGGATTAAAGGAAGCGGATACGGATCACGAATAGTGATACTGTTCAGCTCCCTGAAATCCAGACAAGGTCTTAAAGAACCATCTTTTTTCTTAACAAAGAAAAAACCAGCGGCAACAGGTGACTTTGAGGGTCGTATGTGTCCTTTTCTCAGACTCTCAGAGATATAAGCACGCATCGCGACCCTCTCAGGTTGGGAAAGATTGTATAAACGAGATTTAGGCAGCTTGGCACCTGGGATGAGATCAATAGGGCAATCATACTCCCTGTGCGGAGGTAAACCCTGAACTCCACTCTCAGAGAAAACATCCAAAAATTCAGAGAGGAAAGGTGGTACAGTTTTAGTAGAAACCTCAGAAATAGATGTTATGAGGCAATTCTCTCTGCAAAAGTTACTCCAACCATTTATTTGCCTCGCTTGCCAATCAATGGTGGGGTTATGTTTAGTGAGCCAGGGTAGCCCCAACACTAGAGGAGTAGGCAAACCGCTAAGGACGAAACATGACACATCCTCAACATGAGCATCATTCACAATTAAACGGATATTGTGAACTATGCCCTTTAATGATTTCTGAGAAAGTGGAGCTGAATCAATAGAAAAAACAGGAATATCTTTTCCCAAAGTGCATACCTGGAAACCATGAGTTATTGCAAATTGGTTATCAATGAGGTTGACAGCTGCTCCACTATCCACAAAAATCTCACAAAAAATGCTCTTGCTCTCTAGCGCCACCCTAGCAGGCAGGACAAAACGGGAACTACAAGCAAAAGAAAAATCTTCAATTTCCGCCTCAACCCTGCCAATAGTAACAGACGGAATATTCTTAAAAGATTTCTTCCTTTTTGTCTCTTTATTACTCCCAGAAAACTGCCTGAATCTCCTAGAGGGACAAACATTTGCCAGATGATTTATACCTCCACAACAAAAGCAAACCCTCCCCTGCGGGCTGAATCTTCTATTGTCAGAGGCAATCAACCCCAGCTGCATGGGCTCCTGCTCAGAAGGGGCTGACAGCGACTGAGACCCCTGTGCACAGAATGACACCGCTGCACTGTCCCGGGACTGAGCATGACAAGAAGAAGAGATCTCTCCTCTTTCTCTAAGACGCCTGTCAATACGAACAGCCTGAGACATAGCAGAATTCAAGGAGGTAGGTCTTTCATGAAAGGCAAATGCATCTCTCAATCCCTCAGAAAGACCATAGCAAAATTGACTTCGGAGTGCAGCATCATTCCAACCCGTATCCGCTGCCCATCTCCGAAATTCTGAGCAGTATATCTCTGCGGATTGTTTACCCTGGCATAACAGACGTAGTCTAGACTCAGCCAGAGCAATACGATCCGGATCATCATATATCTGACCCAGAGCTAAAAAGCGAAAAGGCCCAGGACTGAGCATTACCTCTGAGCAGCGATATAATGATGCCCACCCTTCGTTCTTCATCACCGGAAGAATGGGGAAGAAGGCGAAAATGGAGTTTGCAAGCCTCTCTAAAACGTACAAAATTCTCACTACCCCCGGAAAACGTATCCGGGAGCGAAATCTTAGGCTCAGCACAAACTCCATGAACGCAAGCTGAACCGGTCACTTGAAACTGAGAAAAAGTCTTACGGAGATCAGCTACCTCCAAAGAAAGACCCTGAAAGCGTTCAGCCAAAAGTGTAACCGGATCCATGCTTGAGACGGTTTTGGCGGCTGATAATGTCACGGATGGTGTACAGGAAACAAGATGATACAAATACAAACGATGACTCACTGGATCCACAACTAAGGAACAAAAAGGGAGACCCCTGCAATCGACCTGCCGCTCTCCCTTATTGCTCAGCCTATGCGACCACCCCAAAGGTGGATGGGCGCATATCCACGTACCTCGGCTATCTTAGACCTGAAGACCCTACAATAGTGAGGGGACACGACCACCGGCTCCCTACACAGACACGGAGGGAGTCAGGGTCACCTGAATCCAGACAACAGAAAATCATAAATACTTAAACAGAACTTATCTGCAGACCACTGTGGACTGGGAACTGGTAGCTGGTAGCTGGGAGCTGGGAGCTGGGAGCGGAGGACAGCATGCACACACATTCCAGGAAGTTGTATCAGCCGCACCCTACTACCTTATGGGGAAGAATTTAAAGGGAAGTAATGAGTCTGACTGCATGACAGCTGAGATAGCCTAACGAGGTGAGGAACAGAAACCAAAACAAAGAAACTCAAGGGGGAGGATCTGAACGGCTCCTGTCAGAGCTTCTCAGCTGTCTGGTTGTGACAAACGGGTTCTTGACCTCAGGAGGTATTCCCCCAGAAATGCTTAAAGCCACTGTAATTACCCTGCCTAAACCAGGGAAATCTCCGGATGCCCCTGAGAACTTCAGGCCAATTTCCCTGCTAAATGCAGATCTCAAGCTGTTTGCTAAGATACTAGCCTCTCGCCTTAACACGGTACTGCCGGCCCTAATAAACCCTGACCAAGTTGGCTTCATGCCAGGAAGACAGTGTAGAGCTGGTACTAGAAAAATGATAAACTTAATCCAAATTGAAGGTTGGTCCAGGACCCCCGCGATCTTTGTCTCTTTAGACGCTGAAAAAGCGTTCAATAGAGTGCACTGGGGGTTCCTGGACCAGACTCTCAGGAAATTTGGGTTTGATGGACATTTCTTGCAAGCTATCCTAGGGTTGTACACGACACCAAGTGCGAACGTTCTAGCATCAGGATTCTTTTCTGCCCCTTTCTCGATTACTAATGGGACTAGGCAGGGGTGCCCACTGTCACCACACAGTATGCAGTATAGCACCCTATAGTATACAGCACCACAATAGTATACAGCACCACACAGTATGCAGTATCGCACCCCATAGTATACAGCACCACACAGTATGCAGTATCGCACCCTATAGTATACAGCACCACACAGTATGCAGTATAGCACCCCATAGTATACAGCACCACACAGTATGCAGTATAGCACCCCATAGTATACAGCACCCCACAGTATGCAGTATAGCACCCTATAGTATACAGCACCACACAGTATGCAGTATAGCACCCTATAGTATACAGCACCACACAGTATGCAGTATCGCACCCTATAGTATACAGCACACCACAGTATGCAGTATAGCACCCTATAGTATACAGCACACCACAGTATGCAGTATCGCACCCTATAGTATACAGCACCACACAGTATGCAGTATCGCACCCTATAGTATACAGCACCACACAGTATGCAGTATCGCACCCTATAGTATACAGCACCACACAGTATGCAGTATCGCACCCTATAGTATACAGCACCACACAGTATGCAGTATAGCACCCCATAGTATACAGCACCACACAGTATGCAGTATAGCACCCCATAGTATACAGCACCACACAGTATGCAGTATAGCACCCTATAGTATACAGCACCACACAGTATGCAGTATAGCACCCTATAGTATACAGCACCACAATAGTATACAGCACCACACAGTATGCAGTATCGCACCCCATAGTATACAGCACCACACAGTATGCAGTATCGCACCCTATAGTATATAGCACCACACAGTATGCAGTATAGCACCCCATAGTATACAGCACCACACAGTATGCAGTATAGCACCCCATAGTATACAGCACCCCACAGTATGCAGTATAGCACCCTATAGTATACAGCACCACACAGTATGCAGTATCGCACCCTATAGTATACAGCACACCACAGTATGCAGTATAGCACCCTATAGTATACAGCACACCACAGTATGCAGTATCGCACCCTATAGTATACAGCACCACACAGTATGCAGTATCGCACCCTATAGTATACAGCACCACACAGTATGCAGTATCGCACCCTATAGTATACAGCACCACACAGTATGCAGTATCGCACCCTATAGTATACAGCACCACACAGTATGCAGTATCGCACCCTATAGTATACAGCACCACACAGTATGCAGTATCGCACCCTATAGTATACAGCACCACACAGTATGCAGTATAGCACCCCATAGTATACAGCACCACACAGTATGCAGTATAGCACCCCATAGTATACAGCACCACACAGTATGCAGTATAGCACCCTATAGTATACAGCACCACAAAGTATGCCGTATAGCACCCTATAGTATACAGCACCACAACAGTATGCAGTATAGCACCCCATAGTATACAGCACCACACAGTATGCAGTATAGCACCCTATAGTATACAGCACCACACAGTATGCAGTATAGCACCCTATAGTATACAGCACCACAACAGTATGCAGTATAGCACCCCATAGTATACAGCACCACACAGTATGCAGTATAGCACCCCATAGTATACAGCACCACACAGTATGCAGTATAGCACCCCATAGTATACAGCACCACACAGTATGCAGTATAGCACCCTATAGTATACAGCATCCCACAGTATGCAGTATAGCACTCCATAGTATACAGCACCACACAGTATGCAGTATAGCACCCTATAGTATACAGCACCACACAGTATGCAGTATAGCACCCTATAGTATACAGCACCACACAGTATACAGCCCCCCACAGTATACAGCACCCCACTATACAGTAGTTTACAGTATATTAGCATAACAGCCCCTGTCACCTTTTTCTGATGTAATCTTCACAAAAAAAAGCTCCACAGTTAAGGCAAACTTCTGTCACAACACTCCTGGTAGGACCTGTGATGACCTCATAGCCATGTGACCAGTAATATTGCTAGGTTACTGGTCACATGGTGATGATGTCATCTAAGGTCCTAGAGAATCACAGCTCTCACAGACAGTACGCTGGCTGGACTCAGTGCCGGCAGGCATAGGATGGCGGCACCCTTTTGTAGCTGACAGCCTGACACCCGGGGGAGTGGCTAGCAGGGCTCAAGAGGCAGCTGCCCCTTTTGCCTCTTGTAAAGACGGCCCTGCTGTGACATCATCAAAGTTCTTACAGTCACTAACATTTACATCCCTCCCATGTAAAGATCACATGACTGTGACAACATCCAAGGTTCTACAGCCACTAGGAGTTATAGTCGGGGTAGGTGTGACTTGTGGTGAGGGTCTTATTTTCATAAACAAAACAAGAGCTAAGTAGAGCTCTTTTATCTGCGCTGAGTTGAAGACAAAAGGAAACATGTATACAGTATATATATATTTATTAATAATAATTAATTGCAAATAGAATAATCAGTGACCATAAAATGGTAATAAACAATGATATGCAATTAAGAAAAACCCAATAGCCTAGAGAATATAAAGATAATAAATACATGAATCGGATATCGGAATAAAAACTGGAATCAGCCTTATCAGCCAATAGAAGCTCGCAGGCCCTTAGGCCTCTTTCATACGGGCGTGTCCGTGCGAGTAGGTACACAAATTGCAGTCAGTTTGACTGCGATTGCTTTCCGATGTTCAGTTTTTATCGCGCGGGTGCAATGCGTTTTGCACGCGTGTGATAAAAAACCGACTGTGGTACCCAGACCCGAACTTCTTTACAGAAGTTCAGTTTTGGGATCGGTGTTGTGTAGATTGTATTATTTCCCCTTATAACATGGTTATAAGGGAAAATAGTAGCATTCTGAATACAGACTGCATAGTACAATAGGCATGGAGGGGTTAAAAAAAATAAAAAATAAAAATTTAACTCACCTTAATCCACTTGTTCGCGCAGCCGGCATCTCTTCTGTCTTCATCTGTGAGCAATAGGACCTTTGATGACGTCACTGCGCTCATCACATGATCCATCACCATGGTAAAAGATCATGTGATGGACCATGTGATGAGCGCAGTGACGTCATCAAAGGTCCTATTGCTCACAGAACAATACAGAAGGAGATGCCGGCTGCGCGAACAAGTGGATTAAGGTGAGTTAAATTATTATATTTTTTTTTTTTTAACCCCTCCATGCCTATTGTAGTATGTATTCTGTATTCAGAATGCTATTATTTTCCCTTATAACCATGTTATAAGGGGAAATAATAATGATCGGGTCTCCATCCCGATCGTCACCTAGCAACCGTGCGTGAAAATCGCACCGCATCCGCTCTTGCTTGCGGATGCTTGCGATTTTCACGCAACCCCATTCATTTCTATGGGGTCTGCGTTACGTGAAAAACGCACAAAGAGGAGCATGCTGCGATTTAAACGCAACGCACAAGTGATGTGTGAAAATTACCGCTCGTGTGCACAGCCCCATAGAAATGAATGGGTCAGTATTCAGTGCGGGTGCAATGCGTTCACCTCACGCATCGCATCCGCGCGGAATACTCACCCGTGTGGAAGGGGCCTTAATCTCCACATACACACAGTTTTACTCCAGGTTTCCATAACAACCCAGTCATTTTTCTTCACTGCTGTAGGTCAGCTTTAGGCTAGGGCTACACGACGACATGTGTCGCACGACATGTGACATGCTGCGACTGCGACGCAACAGTCGCAGAAAAATCCATGGTCGTGTCGCAGTATGTCACATGTCACAGTGCGACACTATAGCCTATCATTATATTGTTCAGACAAAATGTCACACGACACATGATGTCGTGTGGCCCTAGCATTAAAGGGGCAGGGCACTGTGGAGGTCACTGTTAAAGGGGCGGGCACTGTGGATGTTACTGTTAAGGGGGCAGGCCGCTGTGGAGGTCACTGTTAAAGGGGCAGACACTGTGGAGGTCACTGTTAAAGGGGCAACTGCTGTGGAGGTCACTGTTAAGGCATCAGGGTACTGTGAGGTCACTGTTAAGGGAGAGGGGTACTGTGAAACTCACTGTTAAAGGGGCGGGCTGCTGTGAGGGTCAAAGTTAAGGGGATGGGCTGCTGTGGAGGTCCCATTTTAAAGTGGCGGGGCACTGTGGGGGGGGTCAGTGTTAAGTGGTGGGGGACTGTGGAGTTCACTGTTAAAGGGGCGGGGTGCTATAGAGGTCACTGTTATGGGGGATACTGTCAAACATTAAATGAAATAGATGAAATATACCCGTGCAAAGCCGGGTCCTTCTGCTAGTTATTAATAATGAAAACTGCAATGAAGGACAAAAAAAACACATATGTATAGAAAAAACGCCTAGAAAACGCAGTAAAAATGCAAGGTTATAAAATTATGCAAATCGTGAAGAAGGATAAAAATTCTGGAAGAGTATTAATTGCCTACAAGTAATGGATTATGATGAAATAATGGTCACTAGTGGTGCTATATAACTGCAAATCCAGGAAGGCTATTGTATTTCACCTTAATACGGTTACAGACAAATCCAGTTCATATTTTGGGCTAATAATATTAAATAAAAAGGAGACTTGGAAAAAACTATATGGTCACGGAGTACGTTACTCCGAAACGCATCTGACAGATTCTTTTGCATGCAGATATCACCCCAATGTGGAGATGACATCGGAATAACAACAACCATTGCGATCCGAAACCTGAGCGCTAACCGGCTGCCGACTACTACGTCCTACAAGTACAGCCCAACACTAACCGGCTGATATTGTATCTTACAACCCGATACCAACTAATAGCCGGTGAGTGATATACCTAATGGAGGAACGCCGCCAGAGATTGAGTCAGTGCATAGTGGACATAATGGGGGACATTTATCAATAATGGCGGCGTAAATTGTGCCAAATAAATATTAACAGTATAAATAAAAAATGGTGATTTGTTTTACCTCATATATCAAAAGGGTGCACAACCACTTTTAAAATGTGACTTTTTAAAATATAAACCTGATTATCCGCCTATTTCTCTCTTGCACTAAAATGCAACTTTTTTAAACTAAAGTGCGCCTTTTGTCTCAGACTCGGGACATTTTTGTTATTGTTTTGTTTTGTTGTTCAATTTACTGACAAAACCCTGCAGTTTAGCTCATTTCTATTAGAAAAATAAATAAATCTGTTCTGTTTTAATACTTACCTATCACTTGTTCCCATGAGTTGGTTTTATTTTTATAAATATGACTTTTTGACAAAAAAATAAAAATCGCAACTTTCTGCCATAAATGGGACTTTTTACACGAAGCACCACCACGGAGACGGCTTAATTGTCAACAATTTGAGCCATTTCTGCAGATAAGAGGATGATACATGAGGCGTAATATGCACCAGTTTAATGGCCCCGCCCACTTTGACTTTTTTAAACTAATTTCTGGCGTGATGCAATCTTTATAGTGAAAATTCGGGAGAAAATCTTTGATATATTTCGTGCAAATCAAAACGCCATTTTTTGGGGCGCATTTTACACCATAATTCTGGCGCAACATGTTTAGTAAATGTCCCCCATTGAAGGGGTTCTCCAGGAATTAAGAAAATGAAAATATGAGAAAATATGACTTTATTATAAATATATTCCCATTAGATATAATGGCTCGTTTTCTCTGGGGAGCAATCATCAGGGGAAATAAAATGGCCGCCGTCCTTTTAGTGCACACAGAACCTGTCCTAATCACACAGGAGGACAAGTTACTTCACAGCACTGAGCTAAAGAGCTGCCTCATCCCCCTCTCTGCTCTGCTTGTAAGGGGTTATGTGTCACGGCGCGGTGTGGGAAGGTAACTCTACACCGACCACAAGAGGGAAGGGAAAAGGTACTAGGCCTGGAAACTAAGGTGGGTCCCCACCTAGTGAATCACTAAACCATGCCCTGACTACTAACAGTATGAACAGACCTTGATGGTAGGAATGTTCATACGCTGGAACCTAGGGCCCTATCTGACCCTAAAGGGCCCTGGAAATAGGGTTAGGACAAGAGATGACCTGTTCCTTCCCAGCTGAAGGAATAGGAGACAACCTCAGGCCTAATACCAAAAGGTAGAGGAAAACAACAAACAAGAAATAAAGGAAAGACATTTAACTACGAAGTATGCGGACGAGCAGGAACTCAGAGGAGAACCAACACCAGCACGTCCAACATCCAAAAGGAGCTATCAACCGCATAGCATGATGCGTGAGGCCAGACTAAATAGAGGAGTAGGAATTTCGACTTAAGCTACACCTGAGACCAGAGGTGTGGTCATACCCAGCAACAACACAGAAGAGTGAAACCAGAGAGGCTGTCAGCTCACATAACGTGCAGCCAGTCTCCTAGATCCTCTGACCCCTGTCACAGGAGAGACCGTGACATTATGAATACAGATGATAAGATCTTCAGCTCAATCTCTGTGGTATTGGAGTTCATGAGGAGACATAAAGTACAGAGAGGAGGTGGGGATGTGGCTAATGAGCAGCAGCTCTTGTATGCAGTCTCCATTACCACAGCTTGTCCTGTCCGTCCTCTCTCTTTTTCATGTCTCCTCATGAACTCCATTCCTACAGAGATTCAGTTGAAGATCTTATGTGTATTGAGGATCATAAACCCTGGCAAGCAGAGCAGAGAGGAGAATGAGGCAGCTCTTTAGCTCAGTGTTGTGAAGAAACTTGTCCTACTGTGTGATTAGTAGAGATGGCCTTGCGGTTCGCCCCGGCGGTCTTTCGCGGCGAACTTTTAGCGATTCGCCGAACATGCGAACATATGGCGATATTCGCGCCCACCATATTCTTTTACATTGTGGAGAACTTTGACCCATGACACATCCATCAGGTGGTACAGGACAGCCAATTTATACGTTTCAGCACATGGACACACCCCCACCCTCTAAAAAAAAACGGAGCTAGCAGACATTTTACATTCAGTCTTTTGCCAGTGTAGGGAGAGGTTTGCTGTGTTGAGCAGGGACAGGCTTTTAGGGACTCCAAACGCTAGCTAATAGGGCCACAAAAGTCCTTTTAAGGACTGGTATAGGTGTGCTATCGATAGGTGTGACTTACTGAGGATTGTAATATACTTATAATATACTTTCTAACATAGAAAGTATATTATAGTGCATTTGTATTGTGCAGCAGTTGTGTGCGGTTCTGCTGCGATACCGCAGCTATATAGAGGGACAAACGCTATTGGAACAACTAATTTCTACTGGTGTGATATACCAGTTGTCCCCCAAAAAAACAGAATGAAGCAGGGGTGTGATATACCAATAATATACTTTCTATATAGTGCATTTAGGTAGTGCAGCATTTGTTTGCGGTTTTGCTGCGTTACCGCATCAACACAGAGTGACAAACGCTATTGAAACAACTAATTTCTACTGGTGTGATTTACCAGTTGCCCCCCCAAAAGCGCAGTGACGTCATCAAAGGTCCTATTCCTCAAAGAAGAAGACAGAAGAGATGCCGGCTGCGCGAACAAGTGGATTAAGGTGAGTTAAATATATTTTTTTTAACCCCTCCAGCCCTATTGTACTTTGCATTCTGTATTCAGAATGCTATTATTTTCCCTTATAACCATGTTATAAGGGAAAATAATACAATCTACACAACACCGATCCCAAGCCAGAACTTCTGTTGGGTACCAAAAATGCCGATTTCTCTCACGCGCGTGCAAAACGCATTACAATGTTTTGCACTCGCGCGGAAAAATCACGCATTTTCCCACGACGCATACGCATCTGATCCGGGCCAAAAACATGACGCCCGTGTGAAAGAGGCCCAAGAGGGTCATTTAATTTTCTGAAATACACCTACATTTCACAATTAGTTGCGCTGCTATCTGAGACTTCGCCCCA
The DNA here is from genome assembly GCF_905171765.1 of Bufo bufo. Lineage (NCBI taxonomy): Eukaryota > Metazoa > Chordata > Amphibia > Anura > Bufonidae > Bufo > Bufo bufo. The sequence goes on from NC_053392.1 coordinate 612,482,058, forward strand.
CTCACGGCAGGTCTATAATTGTGAGCGTGGCATGGGCAGGGAAGGGGACGGGTCGGCACGCCCATCTTGTTCATCATTTTCTACGTCTGGTTTAGGCGTAGAAAAAAGGTCTAAATGTAAGATCTCGGAATCTGTGTTACATTTCGATCTGGCGGAGGATCAGCTGAAGTTATGAAGAGGCCGGAGCCTCTACATACCGTAACTTTGGCGGCTCCACCACCAGTTTAGGCCTTTATTAAGACCAGCATCTAAAACGGCGGTCTTAATTAAAGTGACACTCTCTCTCAGTTAGTTTTGTGTGATTGACGTAGTCTATATGTATGTAGCAGTTCAGACTGAGCAGGTAGTATCTACTTCACACTCGCCTTGGCTACATTTGTTTCCCAGCGTGGCTAAGGCTACTTTCACACTAGTGTTTTCAATTCCGCTATTGAGATCCGTCATAGGATCTCAATAGCGGAAGAAAACGTTTCCATTTTGTCCCCATTCATTGTCAATAAGGACAAAACTGAATTGAATGAAATGGAGTCACCAGAATGCATTCTTTTCCGTTTGGTTGCGTCCCCATCGCGGACAGAATAATGCTGCAAGCAGCATCTTTCTGTCCGCGATGTGGTGCGGAGCAAGACGGATCCGTCAGGACTCACAATGTAAGTCAATGGTGGCGTATCTGTTTTCTGTGACACAATAGAAAACGGATCCGTCCCCCATTGACTTTCAATGGTGTTCCATATGGTCTCTTGGGATTTAAATCTGTACATCCTACAGGCAATTGGATATATACTGATAGAAAAAATTACTTACCTAGCAGGGTATAGCTCTCCATAGATGACCGTACATGCTAGAGGAACGCTACAGCTGAGAATCTAAGGCTGGGTTCACATCACATTTTTTTTACATCCTTTTAACTCCTTAGTGACCACCAATACGCCTTTTTTCGGGGGTCACTAAGGGGCCTCAGGCTCTCACAGGCCGGACCGGCAGGAGTGTAAGCGGTGACAGAGGGAGCGGACTTCCTCTGTCTCCCACTGGCACCCTGCAAATGCGATTGCGGGGTCCCAATGTGTGTAAAGGCTGGCTGGGGCCTGGTATAGGCCCCAAGCCTGCCTTGAGTGCTTTCCAGCAGGCTGTGCCTCTCTGGACATTAAAATGCAATGCACTATAGGGACAGTGTTTTGTACTTTTAAAGCAATTAAAATATTACCTGTTATAGTACCCTTGTGGGACTATTAAGTGGCACAAAATAAAAGTAAAAAAAAAAAACAAACATTAATTTTATGAAAAAATTCCCATACATTTTTTTTTCCCATTGAAAATACACTTTTCAATAAAAAAAAATTGCAAAACTAAATTCTCCCCCACTTTGGTATCTCCGCATTCGTAACGACCGGCACTACACAAATATCATGTAAATAATCCCCTACAGTGAATGTTGTTTAAAAAAAAAAACGTAAAATTGCAAATTTATTCTTAGTCACCACTGATTTTTTTTTATAACAGGCGATCAAAAAGCGTAATTCATCCCATAATGATACCAAAGAAAACTGCAAGTCATCCTGCAAAAATCAACCTGACACAACTCCATAGGAGAAATAATAAAAAAGTTATGGGTCTTGGGAAGCGGCACCTGAGGGGTTAATAGCGGCGGATCGCAGCGCGCAGTCATAGAGGCTGGGTGCCGGGTATGGGATATGTCCGGCACCCGCAGCCTGCGTTTGTATTAAGCATAAACTATATTCATTAGTGGCGCAGTGGCCACAGCCCCTCCCCTCCTCCTCCCTGCTATCAGCCCATTGGTGGCAGCGGCAGCAGCGGTACAGGGGGGAGGGACTGCCTCCTTCTCCCCTGTGCTGTTGAGAAGAACATGGCGCGCGCTGACAGCAGAGCGTCCCATGTCAGTTCCTCGTGTGTGAGAGGCAGAGCAGCGGAGGGTCTAGGGGCAAATGGCGACAAGACTACAAAGTCTTGTCGCCATTTAGCAATTCTAAGTCTCATTGGCGACCATTTTGGTCGCCATCTGGAGCCCTGTTATTTTTACCGAAGAATCAACGCCGTAAAATTTAATAATGTAAAAACTCAGTGACTGTATTGCTGTTTTTCCCCATCTCCCTCACAGAAAGAGTTAATAAAAGTTAATCAGAAAGTTATGTGTACGCCAAAATGACACCATTAAAAACTCCAACTTGTCTCGTAAAAAACAAGCCCTACTACAGCTACATAGACGGAAAAATAAAAAAATGTAAAATTAAGTAAGATGTCGCACTAAGAACACTCAAACGACACCAGGTGCTCCTGTAAATTGAGGCCACTCACTCAATTTAGAAAAGCATATACGTATATAGGTGAACAGGGCACTCAAGGATAGCTGCGACCGTGTATTTTAAGCAAAGATGAGCTTTATTAATAATATAAATATATTTGATGCATAAAACAATCAAGAATGCAGTAGAATAAATAGGTTATTAACAAATAAATATAATGAATATTCGACAGAGCAAAGGCTATTATTCGATTAATGAACAAATATTCAATAGTCCAATATTGTAAATCTTGGATCCAATGATTGTGAACATCCAAAAACTTGTTTGCGATAAGTCTATTCGTTTTTTACTTTCATATTGAGACAACAGTCATATGCTTTGCAGTTATTCAAATAGTCGCGGCGGCGTCCCGCCAAAGCGACGTGAATGGCAGCAACTCACTGCTGAAAAGCTTGCAAGCGAATTAAGTCCATTACCTTTGTATCGACCAAGTGTTCGTCCGAAATAGTCACAAGAGCCTTCAAGTGTACTTACTCCCAGGATCTGCCTTTAGATATTTGTAGCAGTATTCAATCAGGAGATTAAAGCCGGCTCTCTGTTCGGTTATGGTCGATTTAATGGTAAGGTAGGTTTTTCAGTACAAAGATGGGGTGTAGCACCAGACGCGTTTCGGGGTCCAACCCCTTCCTCAGTGGTATCATGCTCTGTCGAATATTCATTATATTTATTTGTTAATAACCTATTTATTCTACTGCATTCTTGATTGTTTTATGCATCAAATATATTTATATTATTAATAAAGCTCATCTTTGCTTAAAATACACGGTCGCAGCTATCCTTGAGTGCCCTGTTCACCTATATACGGAAAAATAAAAAAGTTATAGTTCTTGGAAGGCGACAATGAAAAAAGGAAGAAAAATGCTTGATGAGTAAGGCCCAAAACACGCTGGTCACTAAGAGGTTAATGTATATGTTGGGGAGGGGGAGAAAAAAAAAAAAAGATATAAAAGCACAGTACGCCACTTATTTCTATCCTGTGGAGTTTGGTAAAAAAATACATACAGTACAGACCAAAAGTTTGGACACACCTTCTCATTCAAAGAGTTTTCTTTATTTTCATGACTATGAAGGCATCAAAACTATGAATTAACACATGTGGAATTATATACATAACAAACAAGTGTGAAACAACTGAAAATATGTCATATTCTAGGTTCTTCAAAGTAGCCACCTTTTGCTTTGATTACTGCTTTGCACACTCTTGGCATTCTCTTGATGAGCTTCAAGAGGTAGTCCCCTGAAATGGTCTTCCAACAGTCTTGATGGAGTTCCCAGAGATGCTTAGCACTTGTTGGCCCTTTTGCCTTCACTCTGCGGTCCAGCTCACCCCAAACCATCTCGATTTGGTTCAGGTCCGATGACTGTGGAGGCCAGGTCATCTGGCGCAGCACCCCATCTCTCTCCTTCATGGTCAAATAGCCCTTACTTTCAAAGTTTTCCCAATTTTTCGGGCTGACTGACTGACCTTCATTTCTTAAAGTAATGATGGCCACTCGTTTTTCTTTACTTACCTGCTTTTTTCTTGCCATAATACAAATTCTAAAAAGTCTATTCAGTAGGACTATCAGCTGTGTATCCACCTGACTTCTCCTCAACGCAACTGATGGTCCCAACCCCATTTATAAGGCAAGAAATCCCACTTATTAAACCTGACAGGGCACACCTGTGAAGTGAAGACCATTTCAGGGGACTACCTCTTGAAGCTCATCAAGAGAATGCCAAGAGTGTGCAAAGCAGTAATCAAAGCAAAAGGTGGCTACTTTGAAGAACCTAGAATATGACATATTTTCAGTTGTTTCACACTTGTTTGTTATGTATATAATTCCACATGTGTTAATTCATAGTTTTGATGCCTTCATAGTCATGAAAATAAAGAATACTCTTTGAATGAGCAGGTGTGTCCAAACTTTTGGTTTGTACTGTATATATATATTCATTAACTTGTTTTTTAACAATGGAACTCTATGGTGACAGACACCACAGCATGGCATCTGTCTGAGGCGTCCGTTAATATATACTTACTGTGTATACTAGGGATCGACCGATTATTGGAGTTACCGATATTTACGAGTTTCAAAGTTATCGGTATCGGCATCTAACTTTGCCGATATGCCGCGTCCAGCGCGCTATCACCATGTTCCCTCAGCAGCACTGGGAGAAGGAGTCACTCTCTCCCTCCCACCTGTGCCACGCTACCAATGAGGAGAGACGGGAGGAGGAGGGGCGGGCGCACTGCACCACCAATGAGAGGACCTTTCATGGGTCCAAACATAATAAACTAAGTAGCACAACATGTAGGGGTTAATGCAGGGATGTCCCAGCACTTACTATTATTTCTGTCCGCTGCTCCGTTGCGCTGCTGTGGCCCCCGTTACCTTCTCCCACGCTGTATGCTAATCACTAGCATTGGAACACCAGGGAGAAGACATCAGCTTTTCTCCCTGGGCGTTCCTTCTCCCTGGCTGTAGCGCTGTCCAATCGCAGCGCAGAACGTCACAGCCAGGGAGAAAAGCTGATGTCTCCTCCCTGGTGTTCCAATGCTAGTGATTAGCATACAGCGTGGGAGAAGGTAACGGGGGCCACAGCGGCGCAACCGAGCAGCGGTCAGAAATAATAGTAAGTGCAGGGACATCTTTCGGTGATGTCATCGGCGCAGGCGCACTGAGGGAGTGCTGAGGATACGAGCCTCCTCATCTCAGAGCGCCTGCGCCGAATGACGCGAGGCGCGCGATTTTTGAATTACTGACAGGGCCGGCCGGAGGAGGAGATCACGGCTGGCCCTGTCAATCAACACGGCGAGGGGGCGGATTTCAGCAGCAGCTACCAGCAAGTAGACGCCCTACTTGCTGGTAGAGCCCTCATTAACATATCATAAAAGATCGTTTTATAAAGAATCGGCCGCATGAAAGTAAGTAATACCATTATATTCTGCTATATCTCACTATGAGCAATCTAACTAGCCCAAAAAAAAAAAAATGAGTTTAGCAGGGTGACAGAAACCCTTTAAATAAAAAGTTAAAAAAAAGAAAAGTTAAAAAATTATATTGAGTATAAATCACCCCCTTTCCCAATTTTACATATAAAATATATAAAACAATAAATAAATATATTACATATTGCCACGTCCGAAAAGTCCAAACTATTAAAATATTTAAAAAAATAAAAAAATCTATGTGGTGAACGCTGTAACAGAAAATATTATTTTTTTTCAAAAATGAAAATGCACAGAATATCGGTATAAGTTATCGGCTATAGGCCTAAAAGTTCACAGGTTATCGGTATCGGTTCTAAAAAAATCTATATTGGTCGATCCCTAGTGTATATATTAAAAGTATGACCAAAAACATGATGTGGACCAGGCCTTACTTTTAGGGCTCATTCACACAACGGTATGGACGATGTTCCCCTGTTGCAGACTGCAAATAGCGGTCCGCAATGCACAGGCACCGGCTGCGTGAATTCCGTAATTGCGGTGTGGACCCATTGATTTGAATGGGTCTGTGATCCGCAAGATACGGCAAAAGGTAAGACATGTCTTCTCTTTTGCGGTGCGGAGGCACGGACCTGAATGCCCATGGAGGCGCTCAGCTGGTTGAGAAGGCACCGGCGCTGGCAGTAGCCAGTCGCTGTTTACCCCAGTCCTAGTGATGTCACGACTAGTATAACTGGGCTAAGCGCCGTTCGTTTCAATGGGGCTTAGCCGCGCCCATGCCAGTCATACTAGTCGTGACGTCACCGGACCTGAGGTGAACAGTGAGAAGGCCGCCGTGCTACTGCCAGCGCCGGTGCCTTCTCAACTAGCTGAGCGCTTCCATGGGCATTCAGGTCCGTGCCTCCGCACCGCAAAAGAGAAGACATGTCTTACCTTTTGCCGTATCTTGTGGATCACGAACCCATTCAAATCAATGGATCCACACTGCAATACGGAATTCACGCAGCCGGTGCCTGTGCATTGCGGACCGCTATTTGCGGTCTGCAACAGGGGAACAGCGTACATACCATCGTGTGAATGAGCCCCAAACAGCTGATCGGTGGAGTTTCTGGGTGTTGTACCCTCACCTATCAGGTAACGATGACCTATTCACAGGATAGATCCTCAGTAAAAAAAAAAAAAAAGTTGCAGAACCCGTTTGTTTTAATATACCAGGCCACATAACACTTAACATATTTTTATTATTTTTACATATAGTACAAAGTAAATTACCACACAAACCACATCAGCGATAATGAAAACTCTCGTGACCCCCCCACCACCATCCCAAACCCCAACCGTGCTCTCTCTCTCTGAAGATAGACCGCACATTTTTTCAGTAGTAGCATTATAACCTGCCTAAGATTTTAGATAGTGTTTAGCTATTTAGTCTTTATGTTGTACAAAACAAGCGCTTGTCGCCTTCTAGGTCACCCGTCTCCTCATAGATTGTAAGTTCTATTTCTCGTGCTCGTTACTATGTTAGGTCCGGCGGGTAAACAGCCTGTCGGATCCGTCCTGCCGCTCCGTCCCCACTGACTATAATGGGGGCGGGGGCGGAGTTCCGGCGGCAACGCATGTTGAGAGGCAGCCGGACTAAAAGTACTGCATGTCGTAGTTTTAGTCCGGCTGACTCTCGCCGTGCGCTGCCGCCGGAACTCCGCCCCCGCCCCCATTATAGTCAGTAGGGAGGGAGCAGCAGTCCGGGGGCACACGTGAACTAGTGGCAGGACTAGATCCGACAGGCTGTTCACCCGCCGGACTCCCCTGCCACTAGTGTGAAACTAGCCTTATTTTACGAGTCTATACATGAACCCCCCTGATTGTAAAGTGCTGCTGAATATCTTGGCGCTATATGAATACGCTGTGTATGGTTGTTTCACACTATTCCGTCCTGCCAGTCCACCCAGCCGGCCTTAGAAATAAAATATTCTGCAAAGTTGTGCCTCATGGAGTTACCAGCAATGGTCGACCTTGGATCCCAATTTTGGGAACTCTGCAAACCACAATCATCAGACTGTAGGTCATCCTGTAGAGGTTTTTTCATGATCAGAAAATTGTGTAACACCACACAGGCCTGCACAATATCGTCGACCGTGTCTCGCTTTAGATGCCTAGGTGTACTCAAAATTCCCCATTTTCTAAACAGTATTTCGAAAGTAGACTCTGCAATTCTCCGTGCCCTTGTCAATCTGTGGTTGAAGATTCTTTTGCTGAAGTTGAGTCCACGATTAGAGTAGGGTTTTATCATGTTAGGACACATCTGGAAGTCCTTGTCTCCAACAACAACGAAGGGCATTGGCGGTCCTTCGGTACCTGGGAGCGGTCTTGGTGCTGGCAAGCCAAAGCTATCGTTTAAAAGATCCTCTAACAACCACGAGTCATTGGTTCTCCCACATGCACCAACGTCCACTGCAAGGAAACGATATTGGGCATCTACAACGGCCATGACAACAACCGAAAAATACTCTTTATAAGAAACACACTCAGATTCAGAGCCCGACCGTTTTAGAATCCGAATGCGTTTGCCGTTCAAAGCACCCGCACAATTGGGAAACTGGCAGACATCCCAAAATTTTTCTGCGATCTGCAGCCACTGCTGTGTTGTGGGAAGTGGGATGAAGTCTTCACATAAGGAATCCCACAAGGCCTGGCAAGTTTCTGTGATTATGGAGGATACAATAGGTATTCCCATCCCAAATTGAGAATGAAGGGATGAAAAACTTTCTCCAGTCACCAGAAATCTGAATAAAAAAAATATAAAAAAATATATATTATAATAGTCCAATAAACACAAATCACTATGTTTTTGTTTTCAATGTTGTTCATACCTTAGAGTCACCATGAGACCCTCAGGGGGAGGAATGAATCTTCTGTAATAAGAATCTTGTCTCTGTATTGTCGCTTCGATACGTTGTACTAGATAATCAAAACTTTCTAGAGACATACGCAGGTAGTCGAGGAACTTGTTGGGATGTGATCGGAGCTTATGGTATAGCTCTGAAGGTCCTCCACTGCGCATTCGTGTTAAACTCATTTGGTGAACCCGAAACTGACGCCTGCGTCTTTCCCTGGCACGTCTTCGGGCTCGAAGTAACAAAATTTCAAAACCTAAGATTATGTGAGCAGGTAGCATTCTCAGACTGAGGAATAATCAGACTAGATTATGGACTCCAGAAGGAGGACCTCTTTCTGACAACCTTACTCTAAGCTCAGCTGTAGGACCTTAAAGGATGTCACAGTCATGTGATCAGTTACATGGGACGGATGTAAATGTTAGTGGCTGTAGGACCTTTGATGATGTCACAGTCATGTGATCAGTTAAATGGGAGAGATATAAATGTTAGTGGCTGTAGGACCTTTGATGGTGTCACAGTCATGTGATCAGTTACATGGGAGGGATGTAAATGTTAGTGGCTGTAGGACCTTTGATGATGTCACAGTCATGTGATCAGTTACATGGGAGGGATGTAAATGTTAGTGGCTGTAGGACCTTTGATGATGTCACAGTCATGTGATCAGTTACATGGGAGGGATGTAAATGTTAGTGGCTGTAGGACCTTTGATGATGTCACAGTCATGTGATCAGTTACATGGAAAAGATATAAATGTTAGTGGCTGTAGGATCTTTGATCATGTCACAGTCATGTGATCAGTTACATGGGAGATCGCTGCCCAATAAATCTCTACCTGTCACCAACTGAGAGGAAGATGAGACACCATGGACTATTATACCCCCATACTGCCCCTTTAACCCAACATCCACCTGCTTTAATTCCCGCAGCAAACCCCCCTCCACAATACCTATTATTTCTTTTGCTTTGGCAATGCTAAATGTTTTACTTAGACGTGCCAATAAAGCTTTATTGAATTGCATTTTAGTGGCTGTAGGACCTTTGATGATGTCACAGTCATGTGATCAGTTGAATGTGATTTCTGTAAATGTTAGTGGCTGTAGGACCTTTGATGATGTCACAGTCATGTGATCGCTGTAAATGTTAGTGGCTGTAGGACCTTTGATGATGTCACAGTCATGTGATCAATGACATATGCAGGACCATTACAGGACTGTGCTTTTTCTTTGTATTCAGATGAAGACAAGAGACTGAGGGTTTGCACATGGGACTATATAACGGAGGGGGTGGCAGGGATGTTTTTACATAGGACTGTATGTTGGAGGGGGCTGCAGAGATGTTTTTACATGGGACTGTACGTCTGAGAGGGCTGCAGGGATGTTTTTATATGACACTGTATGTTCGAGGTGGGGCTGCATGGATGTTTTTTTGTACATGGGACTGTATGTCGGAGAGGGCTGCAGGGATGTTTTTATATGACACTATTTGTAGGGGGGGCAGCAAGGATGTTTTTTTTGCATGGGATTGTTGTTGAAGGGTGTTGAACATATGTTTTTACATGGGACTGTATGTTGGAGGGGGTGAGGCTTTGAGATCTCCTAGACTGCAGAGTCAGTGATGGGAATTCCAGCTGTAGTTAGTGAGTCGGATCATTAGATTCATCTCAGCAACAAGATCCGACTCTTCCCGCTCCAAAACATCAATTTATTTAATACTAGATACTCATTCACCCCTCCCCCCCCCCCCTCGGTGCTGACTGTCTACATGTAAAAGAGTCATAGTCTATCTTCCTGGACCAGACGGGTCAGGTCTGGGTTATTTTGGGCTTTAAGGACCAGATACAGTTCAGCCACTTATAGTGCACATTAGTTTAACAGATACGTATAATATTAGTATTTGGTAATACGCCAGTTTAAAGGAATAAGACCCTTTACTTCATGTAAGATGTTCTTCTTCCAAATGTGATTTTGCTCTCAGTCCTCCTTCTTTCCCTCAGGTTCCTTAGGTGCAGGACTCTACTTTTTAAAGACAATGGTCCTGTCCATCAATGACCCACCAAGGATGGAGAAGAACAGAAACCACATGGCTGCAAGGATATTAGACCTCACCCTGGAGATCATCTCCTTGATAACTGGAGAGGTGAGAGCTTCACATGACATCACTCTTATCTCTAGTAATAAACCAGGGAAATGTCTGGAAAGGTGAAGGACTCTTAGAATCTCTGTAGTGATCGACGTCTCCCCATACACAGGATTACACAGTAGTGAAGAAGTCGTCTGGTGAGTGTGTGACACCCCGTGTGTCAGGAGGATGGAGCAGGACCCAGAGCCCCATCACCGAGCCTCCACCTCATTCCCTGAAACATGAGCAGAAGATCCTAGAACTTACCACCAGGATCACTGAGCTGCTGAGCGGAGAGGTGAGCGCTGCTGGGAATGCTGGGACATTATACAATAACGGCAAGGGAGGGGTCTGGTAATGACTGTATCCTTGTGTTGTCAGGTTCCTATAAGGTGTCAGGATGTCGCTGTCTATTTCTCCATGGAGGAGTGGGAGTATTTAGAAGAACACAAGGATCTGTACAAGGACGTCATGATGGAGAATCACCAGTCCCTCACATCACCGGGTAAGAGGAGACCTTCCATGACTGTAGAGGGGAGAACAGTCCTGAGAGTCAGATTCCCCATCATCTGATCATCACATATAGACAATGTATTCAGTCACTGTGTGTATGTTTTCTATAGATTAGTGAAGTAGGCCCAGCATTCAAAGATCTTAAAGCTTTGGACTTCTAGGATATATCAAAATAAGATCCAACAGAGCCACTGTTAATTAGCAAACCTCTTGAAGTTCGTTTAGGGGCCAATTTGAACTAATTTGTCACAGATTTGATTTCGTTTATTTTGATGAATTCGACACTGAAAAGTTGTGTATGACACGCTAAGGTCTCCTAGGACTATATCCAGTCCAGGTTCTCTTCAGTGTCTCCCATAGAATGTCAGGTTTTGTTGCCACTAAAAAGGGGCAGTGAAGATAGAGATGATGCAACTAAAAGACGTTTTTTAGGGGCTGCTAGAAAGAGGAGAAAATGGAATGATGTGACCCCTGGCTCCAAGGCATTGTGTCAGACTCAGAGGTGACCACAACATAATCCTGCAGTGGAGTCCACCAGAGGTCGCAATAATGGCTGTACAAACATCATAGACACCTGTTCAGACAATTTTACTCCTTAAAAAAAAGTCTAAGGCGTCTAATAAACGCTTGGCTGAGCGTTTCAGACTCCTCGTTATAGAGTTCAGCAGGGGTGTAAAAAAATAAAAATATATATATAAAAATCACAGAAAACAGATAATGCACAGTGATATATAATGCTTGCATCTATTGTGTTAGTATATATGTATCACTCTGATATAATAATAAAAAAAAAAGTCTCGGATTTTATCTTCTCTGTGACTATGTGCAGAGTCCGCTCTCCTGAAGGTAGATGCCCAACAGCATAGGTAGATTTAGGGTAGGACCTGCCTGACTGAGACCACCTTGGCGCGGGTAGATGGGCACAGATGTGTTTTGATCAAAATATATTGGCTGAGAGTCTCAGATTTTATCATATCAGTGTGTGGGGGCTTAGTCCATATATAATGTTTGCATCTATTGTGTTAGTGCATTATTATCTGTTTTCTGTGATTTTTTCATAAAAGTAGCCATGGACATCAGCATATTTATTTATCACATCGTGCAGGATCTTTTTATCTTTGTTTTTTATTTCTTCTCTGGGATTTTTACTTTTTAATGTTAGACAGGGGGCCTGCCTGGAGTTTCTCTGCCACTCGGGAATGCTATCGATTTTTTCTGTCTAAATTGTACAGTATCTAAAAAAAGAAATCCCTGCACATGCACAGACAAGAGAGTGCCCCAAAAAATATTTATTTATATATAGGTGGCTTATTACAGCTCCATGCAACCCCCGAGTTATTACAGAGTGGCATTAGAGCACCCACAGACTTCTTATAAGTTGACCGGCCAGGAGTGAATGCACAGCAGGCTGTTATAGCCAAGTGAAAAAGTCCAGTCCAATATAGTGGATCTTCCCTGTACTTTATCACTTGGCTATGATAACCTGCTGTGCATATACTCCAGACCCCTATCTTGGAAGGAGGGGAGCAATGTTATTTAGATGGGACTGTATGCTGGAGAAGCTGACGGGAGGGGGTGGTTATTTACATGGGACTGTATGACGGGAGGACACTTTCATCCCACCGCTATTTATTTCTGTTGTTCTACTCTGTTAGATGAACAGAACACCGAAAATAATGGAAGTGCTGGATCGGGCACATAACTGACGGGAACAGAGCTGAACAGACTCCACTGACTATAATGGAGTGCATTCAGTTTCTGTTCGGGATGCTGTCTTTTTCAAAGTCCTATATGCAAGGCTTTTTGTCTGGTCTTTTTGACAGAATCTGCGACAGAGGCCATGAACACAGCCTCCAACGCAAATGTGAACAGGTGTAGGCGTACGTATTATGTATTTGAATTACTGCAAATTACGTACTCCTCCTCGGCTAAAAATACTCCTCAAAAATGGTAAGAGGAGTATTTTTACTCTTCCGTAAAAAATGTAGCGTGGTCTCTGGAGTCCACAATCTCATCCTATTTGTCGTTATTAATAATAATAATAATAATAATAATAATAATAATGTGCCTATTGGAAGTGAGGGAGAACTGTGGCCTGCTACAACTACTGATACTCCTGTTTGCACTACTACCCACATTCTGACTGTCAGATGACGAGGCATAGGTCTTTCACTTTCCACTTTTCTGTTTACCAGACATTTTATTATGAGGACTATAAAAATGTAAAGTCACAGGTTTGATACACAGATTATTATTATTATTATTATATGGTAAGAAAATTGCAAGTATTTTTTCAGTAATTTAGTCCCTACACTTCTACAAACACACTACACACTGGTATTGAAAATAATGTAAAATAGTAATAATGCAGTTATTGCAGTAAAATGCACAGTATTTTGAAGTAATGCAACATGTTCACTAACACAGGACTACTAATGCAGTTATTGCAGCAAGATGTGAATACTAATGCAGTTTTTACAGTAATATGCATTCATTAACACGGGTATGCTAATGCAGCAAAATGCATTTGCTGTAACTGCATGGTATCTAGAGGTAATACAATGTTTTCGCTAACTACACTAATGTAGTTATTACAGTAAAATGCAAGCACTAACAGGTATATTAATGCAGTTGTTGCAGTAAAATGCATTTTCTGTAACTGCATGCTATCTTGACATAATACAACATGTGAAAGGGGTTGTCTGGGTTCAGAGCTGAACCCGGACATATCCCCATTTTTACCCAGGCAGCCTCCCTGACTTGAGCATCGGAGCAGTTCATGCTCCAATGCTCTCCTTTGCCCTGCACTAATTTGCGCAGGGTGAAGGCATTTTCTGGAGTTCCGGTGACGAACCAGGTTTTCCATAGGGCTGCCTGGCGGAGGCTTCTGCCCAGCAGTGAGCTTGGTGACGTCACCGGCACTGATGGGCGGGCTTTAGCGCTGCCCTAGCCTGTAAAACGGATAGGGCAGCGCTAAAGCCCGCCCATCAGAGCCGGTGATGTCACCGAACACACTGCTGGGTGGAAGCCTCCGCCCGGCAGTTTGTTATTGTAAATAAAAGAGCCCTTGCCCTGGGCAAAGGAGCGCATCGGAGCATGACATGCTCTGATGCTAACATCAGGGGTGAAATTATGGGTATGACCGGGTTCAGCTCTGAACCCAGACAACCCCTTTAAGTAAAATGCGTCTACTAATGCAGTTATTGCAGTATAACGCATTTGCTTAAAATGAAAAGTATGTTAAAGTAATACTACGCGTTACTGAAATGCGATGATATGACAAATTACAAATGATAGATTCATTGTTTGCAGCAGTATGTATGCTATTGATGATGGAGGTGCTAGCAGTAAGCCTGTGAACTGTAGAAACTTCAGGTTTTTACAAAAAAAGGCTAGCTGGCTCTCTATTTACAGAATGATCCAGGATTTTGTAATGCAGAACTTGCCAGAAGCTCTATGAAATACACAACTCTAAGTGATCAGTCCCTCACTCTCTATGTTTTCCTTGATAAAAAAAAACAAATCTACCTAATTGTATCTCTATAATCTCCTCAACGCACCTAGATTGCCAGCTAGTGTCTGCAATTTTTCTTTGGCAGACACAGCCAAAACAGATGCTTTCAGATCGAAAGCTGCGCACAGATTGGCGTTTTGCATGTTCAGAGCAAAACGACCTGCCAGAATCCTATCCCCAGATTGGCTGATTAGGCTGTCAGCCTCTGAGCCAATCAGGGCAAGCCCCCCTCCAGTGTCATGTGATCCTTCATCTTCATGCTTCCTCCCATTTTCCCTGTAAATTTCCACAGTAAAATGGCTATGGCAATGTTTTTGCGCTATTCATCTGAAATGAACCGCCAAAGCTTTGGATTCAATTGGCAGATTAATTTTTGTAAAATTTGGATTAAATCTGATATGTTTAGAATCGATTCACAGTATTCGATATCTACTGTATATACCTTTTTGTGGGATTTGTTGAATTTTTTATACTTTTTGGATGGATAGAATCACTGTCTTTTCAAGGGATTATATTCTGGGACCTCTGCAGAGAAAGATCTCATGAACACTATAGGGGGAAATTATTAAGACTAGTGCTTTATATGCTGATCTTAGGAAAGTCCACTGCTAAAAAATACAATGAAATTCCTAAGAGTAATATTTTTGACACATCTCAGAAACTGAAATCTAGATTTGAAGTGGAATTTACACAAATTTTCTGGGATAACTTTTTGGCCATAGACCCTGTCAACTTTTTGAGTGGTGAGCATGGTGTAAATAAGGAAAAAGCCATAATTTTTCATGTAAAAAGTGGCTTGTGCAAACATTTTTTTTTTTTTTTTTTTTACTTTTCTGTGCCAGAATACTGGTGTAGAACCACTGACAAATTCTCCTTATGATTTTTTTTTTATATAGTTTTTCTTTCTTTTTGTGATTTAGCTACTGGAATTGTACATTATCCTGTTTTCCTACATGCCCCATGTACTTTGTTTCCTTGTTTGCTATGGTATCAAAATAATTAAAAAAAAGTAATAAAAAGATTAATTCCATTTTTAAAATAACTACATTTTGGTTTTGTTTTCCAGGTAAAGATGGGATGAATGACTCCAATGAACATCTCCATTTATCTAATGAAGCAGAAGATAACAATGCCACACAAGATAATTCAATAACTCCTAATGTACCTTCAGTCCTTCACAGTGAAGATCTATCCACCGATACTGCTGGGCACAAGATGCTTTCAGCTAATCAATCACTCATTGTCGAAACAAGAACTGGACATAGATGGGAGGAAATATTTTCACATGGGAAAGATTTTAAAAAGAAATGTGATCTTTATTTATATGAGAAAATTCACAAAGATAAAAAGCCATATTCATGCTCAGAATGTGGGAAATGTTTTAGTCAAATATCAGATCTTGATATACATCAGATAACTCACACAGAGGAGAAGCCATTTCCGTGTTCAAAATCTGGGGAATATTTTAGTTGGAAATCATCTCTTGTGGAACATCTAAGAATTGACACAGAAGAGAAGCCATTTTCGTGTTCAGAATGTGGAATATATTTTACCCAGGAATCAGCTCTTCTTTATCATTATCAGAGAACTCACCAACAAGAGAAGCCATTTTCATGTTCAGATTGTGGGAAATGTTTTAGCCAAAAAGCGTATCTTGAGAGACATCATAGAACTCACACTGGAGAGAAGCCATTTCCATGTCCTGAATGTGGGAAGTGTTTTAGTCAGAAGACATCTATTGTGGAACATCTAAGAATTCACACAGGAGAGAAGCCATTTTCCTGCCCAGAATGTGGAGCCTGTTTTGCCCATAAATCAACTCTTATTCGCCATCAGATAACTCACAACATAGAAAAGCCATTTTCATGTTTAGAATGTGGGAAATGTTTTACCCAAAAGTCAGATCTTGATAGACATCAGAGAACTCACACAGGAGAGAAGCCATATTCATGTTCAGAATGTGGGAAACATTTTAGTCGGAAATCATATCTTGTGCAACATCTAAGAATTCACACAGGAGAGAAGCCGTTTTCATGCTCAGATTGTGGAATATGTTTTGCCCATCATTCAACTCTTCTTCATCATCAGAGAACTCACAAAAAAGAGAAGCCATTTTCATGTTCAGAATGTGGAAAATGTTTTAGCCAGAAATCTGATCTTGATAGACATCAGAAAACTCACACAGGAGAAAAACCATTTCCATGTTCCGAATGTGGGAAATGTTTAAGTCGGAAATCATTTCTAGTGGAACATCTAAGAATTCACACAGAGGAGAAGCCATTTTCATGCTCAGAATGTGGAGCTTGTTTTACCCATAAAACATCTCTTCTTAATCATCAGAGAACTCACACAGGGGAGAAGCCATTTTCATGCTCGGAATATGGGAAATCTTTTAGCCAGAAATGAGAACTTGTTAAGCATCAGAGGGCTCACACAGGGGAGAAACCATTGTGATGTTCAGATTATAGGGACTGTGGCAGGTGTGGAGCTTCATTGTAGGACCTGCTGCCTAACAATGCATTCTGATGTCTGCATGACATCATACTACATGAACCTTATAACAAAGAATACAAGTCATACGTCCCCAACCATTAACGTATCTGTACCCGCCACATCTTACTTCTAAAGGACCCTTGATGATGTCACAGTCAGTTGATTAGTCACAAATATGAATCAATAGTAGATATTTTGTTTTGATCATAGTAGGTATAGTATCTTTGATGAAGTCACTAGCATGTAATCAGTCACATACATGGGTTATTGGTAGATGTTTTTAATAGCAGTGGATATAGAACCTTTAACCTTTTTATATTGCACGTATATTAAATCTTAACCCATTAAGAAGTAGGCCTCTTTGTCATTTAAAGGATTATGCCACTCCATTCATCTGTTTGGCACCTGCCACAAATATCTGAGGGCTGGTGTCGGCAATCTCCATATTTCAATGTATAGTTAATATTTCGGTGTTCTACTAGACTGAAGAGCAAAAGGCTAACAATGTTTTCAACTTTTGACTTTCAGGCTCCATATCTCACCATTTACTACAGCTTCGAACGTGAGACTACCATGATTTTATAGACAATCATCTCAGCTATCTCATAAATAAATTGGACTTGCAACTATTTAGCATATGATTAGTTATACAGATTCTTGTCATGTAACTGCATTGTTACTGTTTTGCTCCTAAAAATTCTAAATTTTATTGTTTTGGAAATCCTCCTTTGGCTTTCAAGACTGCCTGAATCCTTCTGGGCATGCTCTCCATCAGATTCAAGCATGTCTCAACAGAAATCTATTCCCAGATCTCTTCTACAATTTCCCAATGTTGGTGCATACTGGTCGACTCACTGGGGTATGAATACAGCTTTTTCTTCAACTCTATCCACAAGTGTTCAATTGGGTTGAGGTCTGGTGACTGGGAGCCCACCCAGCACCTCTACTTCATTGTCCCATTTCTTCACCAATCTCGGCATATGCTTCGGGTCATTGTCCTGCTGGAACACTATGTCGTCCTTTTCATACACATAGTACTCGAGTGTAGGAAGTAACTCGTCTTGTAGGATACTCACATATAGCTCGGCATTGAGACCACCATCGATCCTGGTCAAGTATCCAACGGCTTTGGCTGTAAAACACCCCATGTCATCAGGCTTCCTCCATCAAACTTGACAGTTCCTTCAATGTCTCGATCCGTTAGACCTCTTTTCCCTTGTTTCTTCCAGATTCATTTGCACCCATCAGAGCCTAGTCTATTGACTTTCGTCTCATCGCTCTAAATCACCCATTTCCAATCTTCTACTGTCCATTGTTCGTACTTTTTTGCAAACTGAAACCAACGGTTCTTATGACGATATTGAAGTTGAGGCTTCTTCAACTTTTTTCGGGCCACCATTTCGGGTGTCGCACAGTGCTTACATGGACGTCTGTGATCTCACTATTACAAAGCATACGAGCCGCCTCCACTGCCGTTTTTTTCGCGCTAGAACTGATATACCTTGCGATGAGCCGACTTGTTGACTTTGAAATGGATGGACGGACTTTATTTCGTATTCTTCCAACTGTCATGGCGATCACGATGCAGTTTTCTTGGCCGAGATACCGCTATTAATGATCTGGATGATGACTTTTCTTGGGAAATCTTCTTCATGTCTGCTCCTGGATTCAAACCAGTGACCTTTCGCTTGGGAATCAACCTAATAACACACTGATCTATTAGGAAATGTGAGAACAGGTTGTAATTTGTAGTATACAAGAAGAAAAAGATTGTTCCACCACCAGGAGCAAACCAGTAACAATGCAGTTACATGAGAAGAATCTGCTAATCATATGCTAAATAGCTGCAAGTCCAATGTATGTATGAGATAGCCAAGATGATTGTCTATGAAATGATGGAAGTCACACGTTTGAAGCTATAGTGGGTGGTGAGATATGGAGCCAGAAAGTCAAAAGTTTAAAACATTGTTACCCTTTAGCTTGTTAGTGTACATCTTGCTAAAGGTGGAGTGTAATAGGATTCCTAACACAGTTGGCCTGGGGACCTTAACAAGCCCCCAAATGACAAAATAACCACTCATAACAATGCAAGGGGCCATCAGATGACATAGGGAGCCCCCTCTAATCGCTCCCAGTCACTTAACCACGGCATCTGTGGGGTTAACACCCAGGAACAGAGTTATCTCTTATCTCAGCCACAACAGGCAGGTATTAGCTGTACATATAACATAGCCACCACTAGAGGTTGAAGTAATGCCTATATAAGCATCATAGATGCCTCTGCAGGTAGAAACATAGAATGTGTCGGCAGATAAGAACCATTTGGCCCATCTAGTCTGCCCAATATATCTGAATCCTATGAATAGTCCCTGGCCCTATCTTATATGAAGGATAGCCTTATGCCTATCCCATGCATGCTTAAACCCC
This sequence comes from Bufo bufo, assembly GCF_905171765.1. Classification (NCBI taxonomy): domain Eukaryota; kingdom Metazoa; phylum Chordata; class Amphibia; order Anura; family Bufonidae; genus Bufo; species Bufo bufo. The sequence goes on from NC_053392.1 coordinate 612,501,273, forward strand.
TTCACTGTATTTGCAGCTACCACTTCTGCAGGAAGGCTATTCCATGCATCCACTACTCTCTCAGTAAAGTAATACTTCCTTATATTACTTTTAAACCTTTGCCCCTCTAATTTAAAACAGTGTCCTCTTGTGGTAGTTTTTCTTCTTTTAAATATGCTCTCCTCCTTTACTGAGTTGATTCCCTTTATGTATTTAAAAGTTTCTATCATATCCCCTCTGTCTCTTCTTTCTTCCAAGCTATACATATTAAGGTCCTTTAACCTTTCCTGGTAAGTTTTATCCTGCAATCCATGTACTAGTTTAGTAGCTCTTCTCTGAACTCTCTCTAGAGTATCTATATCCTTCTGGAGATATGGCCTCCAGTACTGCGCACAATACTCCAAGTGAGGTCTCACCAGTGTTCTGTACAGCGGCATAAGCACTTCACTCTTTCTACTGCTTATACCTCTCCCTATACATCCAAGCATTCTGCTGGCATTTCGTGCTGCTCTATTACATTGTCTTCCCACCTTTAAGTCTTCTGAAATAATTACTCCTAAATCCCTTTCCTCAGATACTGAGGTCAGGACTGTGTCAAATATTCTATATTCTGCCCTTGGGTTTTTACGCCCCAGGTGCATTATCTTGCACTTATCCACATTAAATTTCAGTTGCCAGAGTTCTGACCATTCTTCTAGTTTTCCTAAATCCTTTTCCATTTGGCGTTTCCCTCCAGGAACATCAACCCTGTTACATAGCTTTGTGTCATCAGCAAAAAGACAAACCTTACCATCGAGGCCTTTTGCAATATCACTTATGAAGATATTAAACAAAATCGGTCCCAGTACAGATCCCTGTGGAACCCCACTGGTAACATGACCTTGTTTTGAATGTTCTCCATTGACTACAACCCTCTGTTGTCTGTCACTCAGCCACTGCCTAATCCACTCAACAATATGGGAGTCCATGCTCAATGACTGCAGTTTATTGATAAGTCTTCTATGTGGGACAGTGTCAAAAGCCTTACTAAAATCTAGATATGCGATGTCTACTGCACCTCCACCGTCTATTATTTTAGTCACCCAGTCAAAAAAATCTATAAGATTTGTTTGACATGATCTCCCTGAAGTAAACCCATGTTGTTTTTCATCTTGCAATCCATGGGATTTTAGATGTTCCACAATCCTATCCTTTAATAGGGTTTCCATTAATTTGCCTACTATTGATGTCAGACTCACTGGTCTATAGTTGCTCGATTCCTCCCTACTACCTTTCTTGTGAATGGGCACGACATTTGCCAATTTCCAATCTTCCGGGACGACTCCTGTTACTAATGATTGGTTAAATAAATCTGTTAACGGTTTTGCCAGCTCACCACTAAGCTCTTTTAATAATTTTGGGTGTATCTCATCAGGCCCCTGTGACTTATTTGTCTTCACCTTAGACAGCAAACTTAGAACATCTTCCTCTGTAAAGATACATGCATCAAACGATTTATTAGTCATCCTTTCTAGTGGAGGTCCTTCTCCTTTTTCTTTTGTAAAAACTGAACAGAAGTATTCATTAAGGCAGTCGGCTAGCCCTTTATTCTCTTCTACATACCTTCCGTCCTTTGTTTTTAATTTAGTTATTCCTTGTTTTAATTTCCTTTTTTCATTTATATATCTGAAGAATGTCTTATCCCCTTTTTTCATAGACTGAGCTAGTTTTTCTTCTGCCTGCGCTTTAGAAGTTCTTATAACTTGCTTGGCCTCTCTCTGCCTAATCTTGTAGATTTCCTTATCTTCATTGCTCTGGGTTTTTTTATATTTACAAAATGCTAGCTTTTTATTTTTAATGATTTGGGCCACTTCTGCTGAGTACCACAGTGGTCTCTTCCTTTTTTTGCTTTTACTGACAAGTCTAATGCAATTTTCTGTTGCCTTCAATAATGCACCTTTTAAGTAGTCCCATTTCTCCTGGACTCCATGTAATCCGTTCCAGTCTGATAAGGACTCATTTATGACTAATTTCGTTTTTGAAAAGTCTGTTTTTCTAAAGTCTAAAACTTTTGTTTTTGTGTGGTGGGACTCTTTCACAGTTCTTATATTAAACCACACTGACTGGTGATCACTAGATCCCAAGGTTTCGCCTACAATGACATAATATACCGAATCCCCATTTGTGAATACCAAATCCAAAATGGCCTCCCTCCGGGTTGGCTCCTCAACCACTTGTTGTAGAGATAACCCCAGTAGGGAATTTAGAATATCTGTACTCCTGGTAGAACTTGCTATTTTGGTTTTCCAGTTTATATCTGGAAGATTGAAATCTCCCATAATGATAACTTCTCCTTTCATTGTCATTTTAGCTATTTCTTCAACTAGTAGATCATCTAGTTCTTTAACTTGACCAGGTGGTCTATATATCACACCTACACGAGTTACTGCATGGTTAGCAAACTGCAACGTAACCCAAACTGACTCTATGTTGGCCTCACCAACTTGTATTAGGTTAGATTTAATGCTATCTTTCACATACAGGGCCACTCCTCCTCCTTTCTTGCCTTCTCTGTCTCTTCTGTATAAAGAGTACCCTGGTATGGTTATGTCCCAGTCATTTCTTTCATTAAACCATGTCTCCGTAACAGCCACTAAATCTACATTCTCAGATGCCATTATTGACCCAAGTTCATTGATTTTTTTACCTAAACTGCGAGCATTTGTAGACAGGACTCTGAGCTTATCATTTCTTAACCTCTGTGCTTCTGACCTGTTCTGGCATTGTTTCGGGGGGCAATTGGACTCTTTTATTTTCACTCTTTTGCCCCCCCCTTCCTAGTTTAAATATTCTTTCGCAAATTCTTGGAGTTGTTCACTAAGTACATTTGTTCCTTTGAGAGAAAGATGCAAACCATCTTTTTTGTACAGTTCCTTTCTATCCCAAGTAGAGCTATCATGAGAAACAAAGCCAAATCCTTGCTCTTGACACCATTTACCAAGCCATATGTTGAACTCCTTTATGCGCCTCTGCCTATCATTCTGAACATTATGCACAGGCAGAACTTCAGAAAATGAAATGGTGGATGCAAAATCCTGTACGTCATTACCAAGTGTGATAAAAGATTTTTTCACCTCTGACACTTCATTGCAAGCCAGGTCATTTGTCCCTAGATGGACAAGAACATCCACGTCCCCTTCCTGCTTTGCTTGCTTAACAATATTAATAATACGTCTTCTATCTCTTCTAGCAGTAGCCCCAGGGAGACATCTCACAAAACCATTTTCTTTAAGCTCCACACTTCTTATGATTGAATCACCCAGCAACAGCTGCGTTAGGTAAGTTAAGGTACTTTTACGGTTTACAAAAAGTCTTGTGTATTTCAACACACAGGACTTTCTTTGGTCCTGCGCGATGTTTCAGCACAACTGTGCAGAGTATGTTTTGTCTGTGCTGCCCTCACCATTAATCCTGGTGCAGGCAACAGAGTCTGAACAGACCTTACATAGGCTGCATTGATACAGTGCTCTGGATCACCTTGGGAGCCCAGCACTGACAGAAGTGGGGCTCCTGCTGTAACCGTCAGGATTGAAGAGAACTCCAATCCTGGCTGCTCAACTCCTTGGATGCCATGGTCCATAGAGACTGCAGCATCTAGGTAGGTAAATGGAGTAGGCTCCCTCTGCCGCCATTGGCCCCCTGCAAACTTAATTGTGGGGTCCCGATGCATTGCCATTGCTGTCAAGGCCTAAGATAAGCCACCAGCCCTGCCATGACCGTATGTCTATTACATTGTGCAGCAGAGAATGACCAGCTTTACCAGTGCATTATAAAAGTGGGACAAAAAACTAATAAAGTTAATAAAGCTAATAAAAATAAAGAGCGTAGACACACACAGTATTGCTGTATTTGCAGCAACCTGTATAATAAAGATAACGCTTTAATTAAGCTGCCTCATTAATAACTTAAAAGATGCAAAAATAGGGAATTTGTTTTTTTTCCTATTCTCCTTCCACTTAAAAATTATTATTATTAACCAATAAGTCCCATGTACCCCAAAAATGGTAACAATGAAAAATACATCTCAGCCCTCAAAAAACAAGCCTTCATACGGCTACAACAGCGCAAACATGATTGCGTCCTGGCTCTCGACATAACAAATTATTGTGAAAAAGTAGTAAAAAGCTAATAAAATTCTGCATGTTTGGTATCACCATAATCGTACTAAAAGATCATATGTGAAGAAGTAAAGCGAGGGAGGACTTCTATAGATTGGCGCTACCACAGAAGCAGGAAACCATCAGGATCTTTTATTAATATATACATAGAATTTCGGAGGCCCCTTGCAAGTGTTGCCGTACTCTCGGATGTCGCGTCCGATTGGTTTGTACAGAAACAGCGCATTCCAAAAGATAAAGCAGGAAGAGAAGGATGACTGTGAGCTGTGGGCATGATGCATGCGCACTAGACACAATAATTTGGCGGAAAAATCTGAATATATGCCACCTGAAGACTTCCTCCACGTTATCCTATGAGGTTGAATCCTTGCCCTGTGTTTCACAGCAGAAATAACATTGTGTTGTGGCTTTTCAGATGCAAAATGTCTCAATTCATATTGATGGGGGATGTAATTCACATAGAAATGTGCATCAAAATTCAAAAGAAAAACGGAATCCTGATCCGCACGAGTAAAAATCCACATCACTGTAAAAGTCCACACTTACACACAAAGTCACACTAAGTCCGTATTGCAGTTTTTCTAAAGCAGAAAGTCTTCATTTATTTCAATAGGGGATGTAATCCACACAGAAATCAATGAGTTTATAATCCGCTACAAAATACACACCATTGTACTGTAAAAATCTGCTCTCGTGTATATTCTGGCAGATTTATATGCCACATGTTAAAGGGCATCTGTCAGCAGTTTTGTACCTATGACATTGGCTGCACTTGGCAGCTGAAGGCATCCGTGTTGGTCCCATGTTCATATATGCCCGCATTGCTGAGAAAAATGATGTATTAATATATGCAAATGGTCCTCTAGGAGCAACGAGGGCGTTACCATTACACCTAGAGGCTCTGCTCTCTCTGCAACTGCATCACTTTAATTGACAGGGCCGTGCAGTGTAAACGTGATCACACCTGCCTGGATCTGTCAATCAAAGTGCAGAGGACGGAAAGCTGAGCCTCTAAGTGTAATGGCAACGCCTTCATTGCTCCTAGAGGCTCCTTTGCATATATTAAAACTTCACTTTTGTCAGCAATGCGGGCACATATGAACATGGGATCAATACAGATACCCTCAGCCGCCAAGTGCACATGTAACAGGTCAGCCAGTGTCATAGGGACAAAACTGCTGACAGATGCCCTTTAAGGCCGTATTTTCCGGCATATAAGATGACTGGGCGTATAAGACGACCCCCAACTTTTCCATTTAAAATATAGGGTTTGGGCTATACTCGCCATATAAGACTACCCCTGAATGCCCAGCCCTCCCTGTCTTCAAGACTATCTTCTCCAGTCTGTGGATGGCACTGTTATGGGGAGGGGGATCTGTGGATTGCATTGTTATGGGGAGGGGGATCTGTGGATGACACTATATAGCATCTTATGCTATATGTGTCATCCACAGATCCACCCCATGACAGTGTCATCCACAGATCCCCCTCCCTATAACAGTGTCATCCACAGATCCCCCTCCCCATAACAATGCCATCCACAGATCCCCCCCATGACAGTGCCATCCACAGATCCCCCCATGACAGTGCTATCCACAGATCCCCCCTAAACAGTGCCATCCACAGACCCCCCCCTAAATAGTGTCATCCACAGATCCCCCTCCCATAACCGTGCCATCCACAGATCCCCCTCCCCGACGCTCACAGGAGTACATTTATAAACTGTAATCCGTAACAGTGCGGGCGGCGCTCACTCACTGACATCATGTGCCTACGCCTTCCACTAGGCGGCGCAGGCGCATGACGTCAGTGAGTGAGCGCCGTCCGCACTGCCTGTTACCGGAGCTGAGAGTAAGATACCCTAGTAAACAGAAGAGTTAAAGTTACGGATTACAGTTTATAAATGTACTCCTGTGAGCGGCATGGCCCTGTATATTCAAACCCCCAGGCAAGCGTCCCCGTCAGCATGGGAATGCCTGGGGGTTAGAATATACCATCGGATTAGAGTTTTCACGATCCCATTGAGATCATGAAAACTCAGATCCGATGGTATATTCTAACCCCCAGGCAAGGGGGTTAGAATATACCATCGGATCTGAGTATACCCGGCGTATTGTATTTAAACAAAAAAATCATTGCAGAGTTTTAACAACTAGTCAGTATGGAGAGGAGCGATGGCATTGGCGATCACTGCTCCCTATACTGTGGAGGAGATTGCTGCATATAATAGCAGCGGTATCCTCCACCAGTGAGCAGCATTCCTTCCCGAAAATCATCTCCTATATTGTTTTATGTAATACAGCCCCAATGAGATTTGCCATCGTAGTATGTAACACCCCTTTGGTCAGCCCTCGGTAGGCGGGGTGGATGGTGGGGTTCTCACCTCACTATGACGCAGTGCCTCCACCCAAATATTGCTCAGAGCTCTATAGGATAACAGGAAGGTCATCCTCTTCTGCCAGGGGATGACTTGGGAAACCCCTGCCCAGTTCAGTACACACTAACCCCAGGAAAGGGTTAACTGATCAACAGATTTATTTGGGAGTGGATGAACAATGGTGAAGAACATAAAGATAATACAATAAAAGGAACAAAGCACAGATTGCAATTCTGTCTAGGGTGGGCCAGCTGTAACAGTAAGCAGTGATGGTGGCCACACACACACTCTCCTTTAACGGACAAATACAGTGCGACTTCCCAGCTATCTACTCCTAGCACTCAGCTTCCTATTAACTGCTGTCTAACATTTAACCCATTCTGAATGTCAAGGCCGGTTGCAAAAATGTTGGCGTGCTAACAATGGTGCACTCAGTGTCGGGACAAGGGGTAGGTGAGGGTAGGCGACATCAGTGCAACACAAGAGGCTGCGATGACGTCACTGAAACCTCCAGCCTCGGGTCTTGCGTGATCACGTAATCGCGCAGGAGCGGGGATGTCATGTGGAGCGCCTGCGCCAGGACAAGGCAACACAGGCCACAGGTCAGAAGAGGTCTGTGGCCTGCAGCGAAGCAGGAATAGGAGTGAGGTGTTTTTTTTTTACCTTAAGTAATAGCACTACTAGTACTGGGTGCACCAAGGAAGGCACTAGGGTGGGGGAGAGCATCATATATACTGGCAATGGGGTGGGGGGCATCATATATACTGGTACTGGGGTGGAAGGAGCACCATATATACTGGCTCTGGGGTGGGAGGAGCACCATATATACTGGCTCTGGGGTGGGAGGAGCACCATATATACTGGCTCTGGGGTGGGGGAGCATCATATATACTGGGACTAGGGTGGGGGGAAGCATTATATACTGGCTGTAAGGACCCAGCCATTTTTCACCTTAAGGACCAGGCCATTTTTAGCAAATCTGACATGTGTCCCTTTATGTGATAATAACTTTAAAAAGCCTTTACTTATCCAGACCATTCCGAGAGCGTTTTCTCGTCACATATTGTACTTCATAACAGTGGTAAATTTGAGTCAAAATATTTCATTTTTATTTATAAAAAAATAACAAATTTACCCAAAATTTAGAAAAATTTTCAAATTTGCTAATTTCAATTTCTCTACTTGTATAATAGATAGTAATAACTCCAAAGATATTTATTACTTTACATTCCCCATATGTCTACTTCATATTTAAATTATTTTGTGAATGCTATTTTATTTTTTGGGGACGTTACAAGGCCTAGAAGTTTAGAAACAAATCTTGAAATGTTTCAGAAAATTTCCAAAACCCACTTTTTAATGACCAGTTCAGGTCGGAAGTCACTTTGTGAGGCTTACATAATAGAAACCACCCAAATATGACCCCATTTTACAAACTACACCCCTCAAGGTATTCAAAACTGATTTTGCAAACTTTGTTAACCCTTTAGGTGTTCCACAAGAATTAATAGAAAATGGAGATGACTTTTTTGGCAGATTTTCCATTTTAATAAAAGAAATTCCACTAACAAAGCAAGGGTTAACAGCCAAACACAACTCAATATTTATTGCCTTATTCTGTAGTTTACAGAAACACCCCATATGTGGTTGTAAACTGCTGTACGGGCACACGGCAGGGCGCAGAAGGAAAGTAACGTCATATGGAAAGCTGTTTTCACTGGAATAATTAAAGCTGCAATGTCACATTTGAAGACCCCTTGATGCACCCCTAGAGTAGAAACTCCAAAAAAAGACCCCATTTTGGGAACTATGGGATAAGGTGGCAGTTTTGTTGGTACTATTTTAGGGTAGATATGCAGCCAGCCAGAACCGCAGGGGCGACACGTGAGGTGCACGGTGGACCTATGAGGGGCCAAATAACAACACACAGTTCATCGGTTTACTCACGGTTAGCAGAAAGCCTCCCTGGCCTGGCAGCACAGTGTTGAGGTGGACAGCACAAAATCCTCCGGGGCACGCTCTGTGGTAGGGAAGCTTCAGCCAAGATGGTGGTTGAGGTGCCCTTGGTGTCAGGGGTGCTTAGGGGGCTTGTTGCGGCTGAGTCCTATGATGGTATTTGTCGTGACGCCAGTACAGGTTAATGGTGGTACAACCAATGGTAAGAATGAAGTCGACAGTGGTAGGATACAACTCACAACTTTTACTGATGTTGGTTCCAATTGCAGCATACACATCAGACAGAATACAATCTTTTGCAGTTTAAAGGAATCCTGTTGATCCACTGTTAATAGGTTTGGCTGGGTTTAGCTTAGCTTCAAGGTTCTGTAGAAGTATTTCTGGTAGGTAACTTTGCTTCAGGTCTCTAGTAAACCAGAGCTATTTGGTGAGGTTGCCTGTAATGCTTATTGGTATGCTTAGTCCTTTTGTCTCTGTATCTTCCAAGCCCTTAAACAGGTAGCTAATCTGTATTCTTCAAAGTATGGTGATGCTGCCTGTAGCTAGATTGTCCTCCACCATGCGCAAAGGTGTCCATGAAGCCTTTAATAATGGCTGTTATCACCGATGTCTCTCTTTAGCTTGGTTAAATTTCTCCAGGGACGAAAACACTATCCTCTGGTTGTAGGTTCTGGGATCTAAGAAGGTCACAGGAGAAAAACGCTCTCCTGCGCCTCATACCTTGGCTCTACCTCATTTCTGCATTTGGCTTCACCCACTAATGTGTGGTATGTAGCCTCAGAGTAACCACTGACTCTGCTACTCTCTAACCTAATCTTCCAGACTCTAGAACCATCCCACTAATCTGTCTCATTAGGCCTGACCTAGGTATTTATATGACCTAAGTGCTATCCCCATCTAGTGGTGGGATGTATAAATTACACCTAGCCAGCCTATGAACAGGGATACAACAGGTGTTGCAATACAAAATGACATGCAATATGATAATGCAGTTTTAAAGCTATTTTGCAGTTCCCACGTGTCCTGAGTGGGACGCTGCAGATATGATTTTTGGTTGCTCTATATTACACCTTTTGTGAGGCAAGGTAACAAAAAAATAGCTGTTTTGGCACAGTTTTTATTTTTTGTCATTTACAATTTTTATCTGACAGGTTAGATCATGTGGTATTTTTATAGAGCAGGTTGTCACAGACGCGACAATACCAAATATGACTACTTTTTTGGTTGTTTATTTCAGTTTTACATAATAAAGCATTTTTGAAAAAAATTTTTTTTAGTGTCTCCATACTCTGAAAGCCATAGTTTTTTTTTCTTTTTTAGGTGACTGTCTTATGTAGGGACTCATTTTTTTCGGTATGAGGGTTTGATTGGTACTTTTTTGGGGTGCATATGACTTTTTGATCGCTTAAAAAAAAAAAGCCTTTTTGACACCCTTTTTTATTTTTTTTAAGGTGTTCATCTGAGGGGTTAGGTCATGTGATATTTTTATACAGCAGGTTCTTACGGACGCGGTGATAACTAATATGTATACTTTATTTTTATTTATTTATGTTTTACACAATACCAGCATTTTTTAAACAAAAAAAATCATGTTTTAGTGTCTCCATATTATGAGTGCCATAGTTCTTTATTTTTTGGGCGATTGTCTTAGTTAGGGCCTCATTTTTTGAAGGATGAGATGACGGTTTGATTAGTATGATTTTGGGGTGCGTATGACTTTTTGATCGCTTGCTATTACACTTTTTGTGATGTGAGGTGACAAAAAAAGCCTTTTTTTTTACACCTTTTTTTTGTGTTAGGTCATGTGATATTTTTATAGAGCAGGTCGTTAGAGACATGGCAATACCTAATATATATACTTTTTTTATTTAAGTTTTACACAATAATATCATTTTTGAAACCAAAAAAAAATCATGTTTTAGTGTCTCCATAGTCTGAGGGTAACATAGTACATAAGGCCGCAAAAAGACATTCGTCCATCCAGTTCGGCCTGTCATCCTGCAAGTTGATCCAGAGGAAGGCAAAGAAAATAAAACCCTGTGAGGTAGAAGCCAATTTTCCCTACTTTAGGGGAATAAAAAATTCCTTCCCGACTCCAATCAGGCATCAGAATAACTCCCTGGATCAACGACCCCTCTCTAGTAGCTATATCCTGTAATATTATTACGCTCCAGAAATACATCCAGGCCCCTCCTGAATTCCTTTATTGTACTCACCATCACCACCTCCTCAGGCAGAGAGCTCCATAGTCTCACTGCTCTTACCGTAAAGAATCCTCTTCTATGTTTGTGTACAAACCTTCTTTCCTCCAGACGCAGAGGATGTCCCCTCGTCACAGTCACAGTCCTGGGGATAAATAGATGATGGGATAGATCTCTGTACTGACCCCTGATATATTTATACATAGTAATTAGATCTCCCCTCAGTGGTCTTTTTTCTAAAGTGAATAACCCTAATTTTGATAATCTTTCAGGGTACTGTAGTTGCCCCATTCCAGTTATTACTTTAGTTGCCCTCCTCTGGACCCTCTCCAGCTCTGCTATGTCTGCCTTGTTCACAGGAGCCCAGAACTGTACGCAGTACTCCATGTGTGGTCTGACTAGCGATTTGTAAAGTGGTAGGACTATGTTCTTATCACGGGCATCTATGCCCCTTCTGATGCAACCCATTATCTTATTGGCCTTGGCAGCAGCTGCCTGACACTGGTTTTTGCAGCTTAGTTTGCTGTTTATTAAAATTCCTAGATCCTTTTCCATGTCAGTGTTACCGAGTGTTTTACCATTTAGTATGTACGGGTGACTTGCATTATTCCTTCCCATGTGCATAACCTTACATTTGTCAGTGTTAAACCTCATCTGCCACTTATCTGCCCAAGCCTCCAATCTATCCAGATCCCTCTGTAGTAGTATACTGTCCTCTTCAGTGTTAATTACTTTACACAGTTTAGTGTCATCTGCAAAAATTGATATTTTACTGTGCAAGCCTTCTACAAGATCATTAATAAATATATTGAAGAGAATAGGGCCCAATACTGACCCCTGAGGTACCCCACTAGTGACAGTGACCCAATCTGAGTGTGCACCGTTAATAACCACCCTCTGTTTTCTATCACTCAGCCAGTTACTTACCCACTTACAGACGTTTTCTCCCAGTCCGAGCATTTTATATACTAACCTTTTATGTGGTACAGTGTCAAATGCTTTGGAGAAGTCCAGATATACGACATCTATTGATTCAAGTCTAGAACTTACCTCCTCATAGAAACTGATTAAATTAGTTTGACATGACCGATCTCTCACGAAGCCATGCTGATATGGCGTTATTTGCTTATTTCCGTTGAGATGCTCTAAGATAGCATCTCTCAGAAAACCTTCAAGCAGTTTACCCACAACAGATGTTAAACTTACCGGCCTATAGTTTCCAGGCTCTGTTTTGGGACCCTTTTTGAATATTGGCAACACATTTGCTATGTGCCAATCTTGTGGGACATTCCCTGTCAGTATAGAGTCCGCAAATATCAGAAATAAGGGTCTGACTATGACATTACTTAATTCCCTTAGGATACGGGGGTGTATGCCATCTGGTCCTGGCGATTTGTCTATTTTGATCTTTTTAAGTCGCTGATGTACTTCTTCCTGGGTCAGACAGGACACTTTTAACCACCTCAGCCCCCCTAGCTTAAACACCCTTAATGACCAGGCCACTTTTTACACTTCTGACCTACACTACTTTTACGGTTTATTGCTCGGTCATGCAACTTACCACCCAAATGAATTTTACCTCCTTTTCTTCTCACTAATAGAGCTTTCATTTGGTGGTATTTCATTGCTGCTGACATTTTTACTTTTTTTGTTATTAATCGAAATTTAACGATTTTTTTGCAAAAAAATGACATTTTTCACTTTCAGTTGTCAAATTTTGCAGAAAAAACGAGATCCATATATAAATTTTGCTCTAAATTTATTGTTCTACATGTCTTTGATAAAAAAAAAATGTTTGGGTAAAAAAAAAAATGGTTTGGGTAAAAGTTATAGCGTTTACAAACTATGGTACAAAAATGTGAATTTCCGCTTTTTGAAGCAGCTCTGACTTTCTGAGCACCTGTCATGTTTCCTGAGGTTCTACAATGCCCAGACAGTACAAACACCCCACAAATGACCCCATTTCGGAAAGTACAGACCCTAAGGTATTCGCTGATGGGCATAGTGAGTTCATAGAACTTTTTATTTTTTGTCACAAGTTAGCGGAAAATGATGATTTTTTTTTTTTTTTTTCTTACAAAGTCTCATATTCCACTAACTTGTGACAAAAAATAAAAAGTTCTATGAACTCACTATGCCCATCACGAAATACCTTGGGGTCTCTTCTTTCCAAAATGGGGTCACTTGTGGGGTAGTTATACTGCCCTGGCATTCTAGGGGCCCAAATGTGTGGTAAGGAGTTTGAAATCAAATTCTGTAAAAAATGACCAGTGAAATCCGAAAGGTGCTCTTTGGAATATGGGCCCCTTTGCCCACCTAGGCTGCAAAAAAGTGTCACACATCTGGTATCTCCGTATTCAGGAGAAGTTGAGGAATGTGTTTTGGGGTGTCTTTTTACATATACCCATGCTGGGTGAGATAAATATCTTGGTCAAATGCCAACTTTGTATAAAAAAATGGGAAAAGTTGTCTTTTGCCAAGATATTTCTCTCACCCAGCATGGGTATATGTAAAATGACACCCCAAAACACATTCCCCAACGTCTCCTGAGTACGGAGATACCAGATGTGTGACACTTTTTTGCAGCCTAGGTGGGCAAAGGGGCCCATATTCCAAAGAGCACCTTTCGGATTTCACAGGTCATTTACCTACTTACCACACATTAGGGCCCCTGGAAAATGCCAGGGCAGTATAACTACCCCACAAGTGACCCCATTTTGGAAAGAAGACACCCCAAGGTATTCCGTGAGGGGCATGGCGAGTTCCTAGAATTTTTTATTTTTTGTCACAAGTTAGTGGAAAATGATGATTTTTTTTTTTTTTTTCATACAAAGTCTCATATTCCACTAACTTGTGACAAAAAATAAAAAGTTCTATAAACTCACTATGCCCATCAGCAAATACCTTGGGGTGTCTTCTTTCCAAAATGGGGTCACTTGTGGGGTAGTTATACTGCCCTGGCATTCTAGGGGCCCAAATGTGTGGTAAGGAGTTTGAAATCAAATTCTGTAAAAAATGCCCTGTGAAATCCGAAAGGTGCTCTTTGGAATATGGGCCCCTTTGCCCACCTAGGCTGCAAAAAAGTGTCACACATCTGGTATCTCTGTACTCAGGAGAAGTTGGGCAATGTGTTTTGGGGTGTCATTTTACATATACCCATGCTGGGTGAGAGAAATATCTTGGCAAAAGACAACTTTTCCCATTTTTTTTATACAAAGTTGGCATTTGACCAAGATATTTATCTCACCCAGCATGGGTATATGTAAAAAGACACCCCAAAACACATTGCTCAACTTCTACTGAATACGGAGATACCAGATGTGTGACACTTTTTTGCAGCCTAGGTGGGCAAAGGGGCCCATATTCCAAAGAGCACCTTTCGGATTTCACCAGTCATTTTTTACAGAATTTGATTTCAAACTCCTTACCACACATTTGGGCCCCTAGAATGCCAGGGCAGTATAACTACCCCACAAGTGACCCCATTTTGGAAAGAAGAGACCCCAAGGTATTCGCTGATGGGCATAGTGAGTTCATGGAAGTTTTTATTTTTTGTCACAAGTTAGTGGAATATGAGACTTTGTATGAAAAAAATAAATAAAATAAAAATCATCATTTTCCACTAACTTGTGACAAAAAATAAAAAATTCTAGGAACTCGCCATGCCCCTCACGGAATACCTTGGGGTGTCTTCTTTCCAAAATGGGGTCACTTGTGGGGTAGTTATACTGCCCTGGCATTTTCCAGGGGCCCTAATGTGTGGTAAGTAGGTAAATGACTGGTGAAATCCGAAAGGTGCTCTTTGGAATGTGGGCCCCTTTGCCCACCTAGGCTGCAAAAAAGTGGCACACATGTGGTATCTCCGTACTCGGGAGAAGTTGGGGAATGTGTTTTGGGGTGTCATTTTACATATACCCATGCTGGGTGAGATAAATATCTTGGTCAAATGCCAACTTTGTATAAAAAAATGGGAAAAGTTGTCTTTTGCCAAGATATTTATCTCACCCAGCATGGGTATATGTAAAATGACACCCCAAAACACATTCCCCAACTTCTCCTGAATACGGAGATACCACATGTGTGACACTTTTTTGCAGCCTAAATGCGCAAAGGGGCCCACATTCCTTTTATGAGGGCATTTTTAGACATTTGGATCCCAGACTTCTTCTCACGCTTTAGGACCCCTAGAATGCCAGGGCAGTATAAATACCCCACATGTGACCCCATTTTGGAAAGAAGACACCCCAAGGTATTCAATGAGGGGCATGGCGAGTTCATAGAAATTTTTTTTTTTTGGCACAAGTTAGCGGAAATTGATTTTATTTATTTTTTTCTCACAAAGTCTCCCTTTCCGCTAACTTGGGACAAAAATTTCAATCTTTCATGGACTCAATATGCCCCTCACGGAATACCTGGGGGTGTCTTCTTTCCGAAATGGGGTCACATGTGGGGTATTTATACTGCCCTGGCATTCTAGGGGCCCTAAAGCGTGAGAAGAAGTCTGGAATATAAATGTCTAAAAATTTTTACGCATTTGGATTCCGTGAGGGGTATGGGGAGTTCATGTGAGATTTTATTTTTTGACACAAGTTAGTGGAATATGAGACTTTGTAAGAAAAAAAAAAAAAATTCCGCTAACTTGGGCCAAAAAAATGTCTGAATGGAGCCTTACAGGGGGGTGATCAATGACAGGGGGGTGATCAATGACAGGGTGGTGATCAGAGAGTCTATATGGGGTGATCACCCCCCTGTCATTGATCACCCCCCTGTAAGGCTCCATTCAGATGTCCGTATGTGTTTTGCGGATCCGATCCATGTATCCGTGGATCCGTAAAAATCATACGGACATCTGAATGCAGCATGACAGGGGGGGGGTGATCAATGACAGGGGGGGGTGATCAATGACAGGGGGGTGATCAGGGAGTCTATATGGGGTGATCACCCCCCCCTGGAAGGCTCCAGGGAGACGCCTGTATATGTTTTGCGGATCCATCTATCAGTGGATCCGTAAAAATCATGCGGACATCTGAATGGAGCTTTACAGGGGGTTGATCAATGACAGGGGTGTAATCAATGACAGGGGGGTGATCAGGGAGTCTATATGGGGTGATCACCACAGTCATTGATCACGCCCCTGTAAGGCTTCATTCAGACGTCCGTATGCGTTTTGCGGATCCGATCCATCTATCAGTGGATCCGTAAAAATCATGCGGACATCTGAATGGAGCTTTACAGGGGGTTAATCAATGACAGGGGGGTGATCAGGGAGTCTATATGGGGTGATCACCACAGTCATTGATCACGCCCCTGTAAGGCTTCATTCAGACGTCCGTATGCGTTTTGCGGATCCGATCCATCTATCAGTGGATCCGTAAAAATCATGCGGACATCTGAATGGAGCTTTACAGGGGGTTGATCAATGACAGGGGTGTAATCAATGACAGGGGGGTGATCAGGGAGTCTATATGGGGTGATCACCACAGTCATTGATCACGCCCCTGTAAGGCTTCATTCAGACGTCCGTATGCGTTTTGCGGATCCGATCCATCTATCAGTGGATCCGTAAAAATAATGCGGACATCTGAATGGAGCTTTACAGGGGGTTGACCAATGACAGGGGTGTAATCAATGACAGGGGGGTGATCAGGGAGTCTATATGGGGTGATCAGGGGCTAATAAGGGGTTAATAAGTGACGGGGGGGGGGGTGTAGTGTAGTGTAGTGGTGCTTGGTGGGACTTTACTGAGCTACCTGTGTCCTCTGGTGGTCGATCCAAACAAAGGGGACCACCAGAGGACCAGGTAGCAGGTATATTAGACGCTGTTATCAAAACAGCGTCTAATATACCTGTTAGGGGTTAAAAAAAACACATCTCCAGCCTGCCAGCGAACGATCGCCGCTGGCAGGCTGGAGATCCACTCTCTTACCTTCCGTTCCTGTGAGCGCGCGCGCCTGTGTGCGCGCGTTCACAGGAAATCCCGGCTCACGCGAGATGACGCGTATATGCGTCGCTGAGCGCAGGGCTGCCACCTCCGGAACGCGAATCTGCGTACAGCGGTCCGGAGGTGGTTAATGGGGAATTTACTTTTACATTCTGCATTTCATCTGACAGTTTATTTTCCTCAGTGAATATATTGGAGAAAAAAATATTTAACAGCTTTGCTTTCTCCTCGTCGCTCTCTGCGACTCCCCCCCTCATTACTCTGTAAAGGGCCGACACCTTCAGATTTATACTTTTTAACATTTATATAATTGAAGAACATTTTAGGGTTAGTTTTACTCTCTTTGACAATTAATCTCTCGGTCTCTAGTTTGGCCGCTTTTATTTGTTTTTTACATGTTCTATTTTTTTCCTTATAGTTTTTCAGTGCTTCCGTGCTACCCTCCTGTTTTAGTGTTTTATATGCTTTCTTTTTGTCATTTATTGCTTTCTTTACAGTTCTGTTTATCCACATTGGTTTCTTTTTGTTCCTTAACCTTTTATTCCCATACGGTATGTACCTCTCACAATGAGATTTTAGGATGTTTTTAAAGATATCCCATTTTGTGGCTGTATTTTTATTTTTGAGGACTTTGTCCCAGTTAGTTAGGCCTATAGTCTCTCTTAGTTGGCTAAATTTAGCTTTTTTGAAGTTTGGTATTTTTGTTCCTCCCTGTAGAAACGCTCTTTCGAATGATAATTGGAAGGTTATTACTTTATGGTCACTATTTCCCAGGTGTCCACCAACCTGCACGTCTGTTGTTCTGTCAGGCCTATTGGTTAATACTAAGTCCAGTATGGCCGTCCCTCTAGTCGGGTCCTGAACCAGTTGGGAGAGGTAATTGTCTTTGGTTATTGCCAAGAACCTGTTTCCTTTATGAGATGTTCAGGTTTCAGTTACCCAGTCTATATCTGGGTAGTTGAAGTCCCCCATAATAACCACCTCATGATCTGCCACCTCGTCTATCTCGTTTAGTAGTAGATTTTCTGTGGACTCTGGTATATTAGGTGGTTTATAGTAAACTCCTATTAGTAATTTATTGTTGTTTTTAGCTCCATGTATCTCTACCCACAGTGACTCCACATGTTCATGTCCCTCACTTACATATTCCCGGAGTGTGGGCTTTGGACAGGACTTTACATAAAGGCAAACCCTTCCCCCTCTCCGGTTTTTGCAATCCTTTCTAAACAGACTGTAACCTTGTACATTAACTGCCCAGTCATAGCTATCATCCAGCCATGTCTCAGTTATTCCCACTGTCATAGCTATCATCCAGCCATGTCTCAGTTATTCCCACTATGTCATAGCGATCATCCAGCCATGTCTCAGTTATTCCCACTATGTCATAGCGATCATCCAGCCATGTCTCAGTTATTCCCACTATGTCATAGTCCTCCTCACATAGTTTATTTATTTTTTTGGGCGATTGTCCTAGGTAGGGTATCATTTTTGCAGGATGAGATAACGGTTTGTTTGGCACTATTTTGGGGTGCGTATGACTTTTTGATCGCTTGCTATTACACTTTTTATGATGTAAGTTGACAAAAAATGCCTTTTTTTTTTACGGTGTTAACCTGAGGGGATAGGTCATGTGGTATTTTTATAGAGCAGGTTGGTACGGACGCGGCGATACCTAATATGTCTAGTTTTTTTTGCATTTAACACAATATAAGCATTTTTGAAATAAAAAAAATCATGTTTTAGTGTCTCCATAGTCTAAGAGCCATAGTTTATTTTTATTTTTGGGGCAATTGTCTTAGGTAGGGGCTCTTTTTTGCGGGATGAGGTGACGGTTAGATTGGTACTATTTTGGGGTCATACGCCTTTTTGATTGCTTGGTGTTGCACTTTTAGTGATGTACGGTGACAAAAAAAAAGTTTCTTTTTAGCACAGATTTTATTTTATTTTTTTATGTTTCAATGGTATTTATTAGGTTTTCACAACAATAAAGTGTACAGAATAATGTACTTAATACAAAGGACTTGGAGTCCAATTATTTGGACATTCCAAACAAATAAAATAAAAACAAAAAGACATACATAAATTATTTTATTTTTTTGACGGTGTTCACCTGAGAGATTAGGCCATGTAATATTTTTATGTCATATTCTAGGTTCTTCAAAGTAGCCACCTTTTGCTTTGATTACTGCTTTGCACACTCTTGGCATTCTCTTGATGAGCTTCAAGAGGTAGTCCCCTGAAATGGTTTTCACTTCACAGGTGTGCCCTGTCAGGTTTAATAAGTGGGATTTCTTGCCTTATAAATGGGGTTGGGACCATCAGTTGCGTTGAGGAGAAGTCAGGTGGATACACAGCTGATAGTCCTACTGAATAGACTGTTAGAATTTGTATTATGGCAAGAAAAAAGCAGCTAAGTAAAGAAAAACGAGTGGCCATCATTACTTTAAGAAATGAAGGTCAGTCAGTCAGCCGAAAAATTGGGAAAACTTTGAAAGTAAGGGCTATTTGACCATGAAGGAGAGTGATGGGGTGCTGCGCCAGATGACCTGGCCTCCACAGTCACCGGACCTGAACCCAATCGAGATGGTTTGGGGTGAGCTGGACCGCAGAGTGAAGGCAAAAGGGCCAACAAGTGCTAAGCATCTCTGGGAACTCCTTCAAGACTGTTGGAAGACCATTTCAGGGGACTACCTCTTGAAGCTCATCAAGAGAATGCCAAGAGTGTGCAAAGCAGTAATCAAAGCAAAAGGTGGCTACTTTGAAGAACCTAGAATATGACATATTTTCAGTTGTTTCACACTTGTTTGTTATGTATATAATTCCACATGTATTAATTCATAGTTTTGATGCCTTCATAGTCATGAAAATAAAGAAAACTCTTTGAATGAGAAGGTGTGTCCAAACTTTTGGTCTGTACTGTATATGACAGCTATATGTATCTAAGCTATATGACAACTATATGTATCTAAGCTATATCACAGCTAAATGTATCTAAGCTATATGTATCTAAGCTTTATGACAGCTATATGTATCTAAGCTTTATGACAGCAATATGTATCTAAGCTATATGAGAGCTATATGTATCTAAGTTTATATCACAGCAATATGTATCTAAGCTATATGACAGCTATATGTATCTAAGCTATATGACAACTATATGTATCTAAGCTATATCACAGCTATATGTATCTAAGCTATATCACAGCTATATGTATCTAAGATATATCTAAGCTATTTGACAGCCATATGTATCTAAGCTATATGAAACCTACAGTAGGTGTCATATAGCTTAGATACATATAGCTGTCATATAGCTTAGATACATAGAGCTCTCATATAGCTTAGATACATAGAGCTCTCATATAGCTTAGATACATATAGCTCTCATATAGCTTAGATACATATAGCTCTCATATAGCTTAGATACATATAGTTGTCATATAGCTTAGATACATATAGCTGTCATATAGCTTAGATACATATGGCTCTCATATAGCTTAGATACATATAGCTGTCATATAGCTTAGATACATATAGTTGTCATATAGCTTAGATACATATAGTTGTCATATAGCTTAGATACATATAGCTGTCATATAGCTTAGATACATATAGCTGTCATATAGCTTAGATACACATATATCTGTGTATCTGAAATGTGACAGGAAGATTTTCTGCCTGTGTGAGCTAGGAGATGATCATGTTACTGTGGTTATTATGCAAAGTGCAGAGCAGGGGAAGGGGAGGGCAGATTATTCACACCCACAAATATCCATCAGGGAGCGCTCAGTCATTGTTACACGTCCCCACAGCTTGTAAACAAAGCAATAATAACAGAACCATGCAAAGGTGTAAGT
Source organism: Bufo bufo (assembly GCF_905171765.1). Taxonomy (NCBI): domain Eukaryota; kingdom Metazoa; phylum Chordata; class Amphibia; order Anura; family Bufonidae; genus Bufo; species Bufo bufo. The sequence goes on from NC_053392.1 coordinate 612,521,741, forward strand.
ATGGGTTTTTCTCTTAAGAAATCAAGCTTAACTAATGTATATCCTGAATTTTTTATTTTTTTTCATAACTCGGATAACCCCTTTAAATAAAAAGTTAAAAAAAAAAGTAAAAAAACCCCCACCAAAATATTAAGTATAAATCACCCCTTTCCCAATTTTACATAAACATATTACATATCGCCACGTCCGAAAATTCCAAACTATTAACATATAAAAAAAATACGTCCTATGCAGTGAACGCCATAACAGAAAAAAATAAAATAAAAACTGCGTGATTCGCCATTTTTTAGTCACCTTGTCCCCCCAAGAAATAGGATAGGACTGTTCTATTATGGGCCGGACGTTCCATAAAATGTGGAATGCACGTGGCTTTTTTCTATGTTTTATTTTTTTTCGCGTGGTATCGAATGATATCGAGTATCGCAATACTTTTTTTATGGTATCGAAATCAAATCAGAATTCTGGTATCCTAGTAGTTATGCCCAGATATGTGCCCCCTCAGAGCAGTTATGCCAAAAATACGTGCCACCTAAGGCTACTTTCACACTAGCGTTTTTGCTGGATCCAGCAAAAACGCTTCCATTACTGATAATACAACCGTCTGCATCCGTTATGAACAGATCCGGTTGTATTATCTGTAACATCGCCAAAATGGATCCGTTTTGAACTCCATTGAAAGTCAATAGGGGACGGATCCGTTTTCTATAGTGGCAGATTGTGGCAGAGAAAATTGATCCATCCCCATTGACTTGCAGGGAGGGCCATGACGGATAAGTTTTATCCAGGACTGAAATCAAAATACATGTTGCGATTTGCTCTCCGGTCAGGGAACGCAACTAACTGGAACGGAATGCATTTTAGAGCATTCAGTTCTGTTCAGTTTCGTCCCAATTGACGATGAATAGGGACAAAACTGAAGCGTTTTTTTCCCGGTATTGAGCCTCTATGACGGAACTCAATACCGGAAAACTTTAACGTTAGTGTGAAAGTACCCTAAGAGTAGTTATGCCCACATATGCCCCCTTCATAGTAGTTATGCCCAGATGTGACCACACATAGTAGTTATGCCCACATGTGCCCCCTTCACAGGAAGTAAAACAAACAGTAACTACTTGGTTCCCCCGATGATCACAGCTCAGATGCCGGCGCTCCCCAGCAGGAGCACGATGCGGTTACACATCGCACTTTCACACGGCCGTTGCCGTATTGCGGCCCGCATACGGCGGGTCCACAATACACGGGGCACCGGCCGTGTACATTCCGCATCACGGATGCGGACCCATTCACTTAAATGGGTCTGCAAATGCGGTGTGGAACAGAACCCCACGGAAGCACTACGGAGTGCTTCCGTGGGGTTCTGTTCCGTGCCTCCGCACCGCAAAAAGATAGAACTTGCTCTATCTTTTTGCGGAACGGACAGATCGCGGAGCCCATTCAAGTGAATGGGTCTGCCATCTGCATGAGGCTTGCCCACGGTCAGTGTCCGTGCATTTGCGGTCCACAGCACGGGCACGGAGCCCTTACGTTCGTGTCAACAAGCCACAGCCTGATTCCTCCTACACAGCCAGCCGAGCTATGTGCGGGGGTATAGTGCTGCTGCTGCTGGGGAGCACCGGCCGCTGAGAGGAATAGTGAAGCAGGGAGAGGACGGCTCTCTGCTTCACCAATACAGTCACCTGACAGCGGGGCATACCTCTGCCGCTCTGAGACCGCGGGACAGCCACCGAAATCCAGAACTGTCCTCTGCAGTATCATGTCTGGCAACAGGACCACTGGGGTTCACAAAAAATGGCTCCCACCGCTGCAGGGGGAAGACGGACAGCCCCCAAGTCTCGCTTAAGCCGCCAGAGAAGGGACGCTGGGGATATTTGGTATTGCTCAGAAGGAGCGCGTCCCTTTCGAGGCCCTGATTTCACAGGTTTAGGGCGTGAGGTATGTAAAACTTTTTCATTAATTTGGCGCAGACACACAAAGCAAAGACAGACATAAAACAGCTACAAAAACAACTGCAAATGATAAACGCCCTCCTCTGTGTATACATACCCTAAAGCTGGGCTGGCCATAGCAACCAATCACCTTTCATTTTACAAGTACAGGAATAAATGAAACATGCGCTGTGATTGGTCCCTGTGGGAAACAAAGAGAATTTTTCTTTATGTCACTTCCATAAATCTACCCCACAGAAAACAAAGCAAAAATAAAGCTTGGAGTGTATGGGCTGCCAGGAGGGTTAGGTCACATATACCCCGACCATAAATCCTGGGATGCAACCATAAACCAAGTGATTCTTCTAGGACCTTTGATGAATTCACAGTCATGTGACCAGTTTCATAGGAGAGATTTGTATTAATGGCTGTAGGACCTTTGATGATGTCACAGTCATGTGATCAGTTTCATAGGAGAGATTTGTATTAATGGCTGTAGGACCTTTGATGATGTCACAGTCATGTGATCAGTTTCATAGGAGAGATTTGTATTAATGGCTATAGGACCTTTGATGATGTCACAGTCATGTGACCAGTTTCATAGGAGAGATTTGTATTAGTGGCTGTAGGACCTTTGACGATGTCACAGTCATGTGACCAGTTGGGTATCCACGACCATTACAGGGCTCTGCTTTACACGTGTATTCAGGTGAAGAGAGAAGAGGGTTTACACACAGGACTGTATGGTGAAGGGACTGCCAGGATGTTTTTACATGGGACTGTATGTTAGATGGGTCTGCAAGGATGTTTTATATGGGACTGTATGTTAATGGGGCTGCAGGGATGATTTTATATGGGACTTATTGCTAAACGGGCTGCTGGGAAGTTTTTACATGGGACTGTATGTTAATGGGGCCGCAGGGATGTTTTTACATGGGACTGTATGTTAATGGAGCTGCAGGAATATTCTTACATGGGACTGTTCGTTAAAGGGGCTGCATGGATGTTTTTACATGGGACTGTATGTTGGAGGAGGCTGCAGGGATCTTTTTATATGGGACTGTATGTTAAAAGGGCTGCCGGGATGTTTTTTTTTTACATGGGACTGTATTTTGGAGAAGGCTGCAAGGATGTTTTTACATGACACTGTATATTAATGGGGCTGCAGGGATGATTTTACATGGGACTTATTGTTAAACGGGCTGCTGGGATGTTTTTACATAGGACTGTATGTTGGAGGAGGCTGCAAGGATGTTTTTACATGGAACTGTATGTTAGTGGGGCTGCAGGAATATTTTTTACAGGGGACTGTATGTTAAAGGGGGCTGCATGGATGTTTTTACATGGGACTGTATGTTGGAGGAGGCTGCAGGGATCTTTTTTCATGGGACTGTATGTAAAAAGGGCTGCAGGGATGTTTTTACATAGGACTGTACATTAAAGGGACTGCAGGGATGTTTTTACTTGGGCCTGCATGTTGGAGGAGGCTGCAGGGATGTTTTTACATGGGGCTGTATGCCAGAGGGGGCTGCGGGGATATGATTATTAAAGGGGCTGCAGGGATGTTTTTACATGGGACTGTATGTTGGAGGAGGCTGCAGGGATCTTTTTACACAGGGATGTATGCCAGAGGGGGCTGCGGGGATATTATTATTACATGGGACTGTATATTAAAGGAGCCGCAGGGATGTTTTTACATGGGACTGTATGTTGGAGGGGGTGAGGCTTTGAGATCTCCTAGACTGCAGAGTCAGTGATGGGAATTCCAGCTGTAGTTAGTGAGCCGGATCATTAGATTTATCTCAGTAACAAGATCCGACTCGTTCTCTTTATTTAAAGGGGTTTTCTGTGTTATTTCTAGTGATCTGCGATTTTGTGGTCAGTGCAAATTTCTTTTTATTTTCTAAACACAATTTTTATTTTTTTGATATTATTTAGGCTTATAGTGAAAAGTCTCTGTTTCTTAATCTCCATGGGACGGTGGTTGGAGTCTAGCTGCTCTCATGTCTCCCATACGCTGCACACAGGAAGGACAGGAGGTTTTTCTGCCCTGTCACTTTTTCTCATAGAGATAATAGAGAAGTGCTGGACAGTGTAGATGTGAATCCGTCAGGAAGTTCAAGCGAACCTGTCATATTGAACATGGTCTCTGAGCTGCAGGCAGCATAGGCGGTCCAATCATTGATTGACAGCTCTCTCTATATACACAGTCATAGAGGGAAGGCTGTCAATAGCTGATAGGACGCCTCCTGGACTTAGGGCTCTTTCACACTTGCGTTGTCCGGATCCGTCGTGTACTCCATTTGCCGGAGGTGCCCGCCGGATCCGGAAAAACGCAAGTGTACTAAAAGCATTTGAAGACGTATCCGTCTTCAAAATGCGTTCAGTGTTACTATGGCAGCCAGGACGCTAATAAAGTCCTGGTTGCCATAGTGGGAGCGGGGGAGCAGTATACTTACCGTCCGTGCGGCTCCCGGGGCGCTCCAGAATGACGTCAGAGCGCCCCATGCGCATGGATGACATGTCCATGCGATCACGTCATCCATGCGCCTGGGGAGCCCTGACGTCACTCTGGAGCGCCCGGGGAGCCGCACGGACGGTAAGTATACTGCTCCCCCGCTCCCCACTACACTTTACCATGGCTGCCAGGACTTTAGCGTCCCGGCAGCCATGGTAACCATTCAGAAAAAGCTAAACGTCGGATCCGGTAATGCGCCGAAACGACGTTTAGCTTAAGGCCGGATCCGGATTAATGCCTTTCAATGGGCATTAATTCCAGATCCGGCCTTGCGGCAGGTGTTCAGGATTTTTGGCCGGAGCAAAAAGCGCAGCATGCTGCGGTAATTTCTCCGGCCAAAAAACGTTCCGTTCCGGAACTGAAGGCATCCTGAACGGATTTCTCTCCATTCAGAATGCATTAGGATAAAACTGATCAGGATTCTTCCGGCATAGAGCCCCGACGACGGAACTCTATGCCGGAAGACAAGAACGCAGGTGTGAAAGAGCCCTTAAATGAATGAAATACAGATTATACAAAATCTTTCCCTATAACACTATATATCAGTCTGCTCAGCTCCTTCTGCTCTATAACATACTGCCTGCAGCTCAGACAGCTGTGGTCTCTGAGAAAGTAAAGAGTTAAAACGACATACGAGTGAGGCTTGATGAACCCGATAACTTTACTTGCTGCAGAGTTTGGCATTTTTAAATTCCAGAGGGGACAGTGGCTAAGGCCTGTGTCTGTATCGGGTCTCACCCAATGGCTTTAGTAGAGAATTCAGAGTGAATATTAGTTTAGGGTTACGGGATAGGAGGGTAAAGAGCTGATATATGGAGAAAGAGGTATTTTTCTCTGATATTACAAAGTTTCTATACTATAACTGATCGACGCAAAGTTGTGGTAAGAGATTTTACCAGTGGAGAGCTGTCTCAATGTAGAGTGATACAAGGTGGAGGTAAGTGGTAGAGAGAGGTAAGTAGCTTCCTGCAGGACAGATCAGTATTCCTCTAATGTCTTTGGAGGATTATGGCAATACTTCAAGGTAAGGGGAGTAGGAGAGCTATAGTGGCCTGGAAGATGAGAACTGGCTGCTGTATGTGGTGCACTGCCGTGTGTGTCCTGTGTAACACTATTCACTATAGAGCAGGGGCGGCCGACTGTCTGATATGTTATATGACACCTCAATAGTGGTCACCTGCATTGTACTCTATCATTAGTCCTTTAAAATTCCCAATTTCTGCGACACTTTACTTCATGAAAGATCTTCCAGATGTGATTTGCTCTCAGTCCTCCATGTTTCCCTTCAGGTTTCTTAGGTTCAGGACTCTCAACTTTTAAAAGCTAATGGTATTTTCCATCGATGACCCACCAAGGATGGAGAAGGACAAGAACCTCATGGCTGCAAGGATACTAGACCTCACCCTGGAGATCATCTCCTTGATAACTGGAGAGGTGAGAGTCTCACATGACATCACTCTTATCTCTAGTAATGAAACAGGGAAATGTCTGGAAAGGTGAAGGATTCTTAGAATCTCTGTAGTGATCGGCGTCTCTCCCCATACACAGGATTACACAGTAGTGAAGAAGTCGTCTGGTGAGTGTGTGACACCCCGTGTGTCAGGAGGATGGAGCAGGACCCAGAGCCCCATCACCGAGCCTCCACCTCATTCCCTGATACATGATCAGAAGATCCTAGAACTTACCACCAGGATCACTGAGCTGCTGAGTGGAGAGGTGAGCGCTGCTGGGAATGCTGGGAAATTATACAATAACGCCAAGGGAGGGGTCTGGTAATGACTGTATCCTTGTGTTGTCAGGTTCCTATAAGGTGTCAGGATGTCGCTGTCTATTTCTCCATGGAGGAGTGGGAGTATTTAGAAGAACACAAGGATCTGTACAAGGACGTCATGATGGAGAATCACCAGTCCCTCACATCACCGGGTAAGAGGAGACCTTCCATGACTGTAGAGGAGAGAACAGTTTCAAGTCACCTTGATTCACTCATGGTCTGACTGTTAGTCACAGTGTATCAATACACAGTACATGTAATAGTAGGGGTGGGCGATATGCGATATAAATTTGTGCCACGATATGGATTTTGTGCATATCGCCGGACCGCGATATGACCACGGAGCGGTAGTGAATGATCGTGCTCTCGGCGCGCACCATGTTCTCCTGAGCCGGCACAGTGGAGAAGGAGGGAGTCCCTCCCTCCCCACTGTCCGCGGCTGCCGCTGGCCACTACTAAGAACCGAGTAGGAGGAGAAGGAGGGGGGAAGGGACTGTGGCCATTGCGCCACCAATGAATGCCTGAATACCAACGTAGCGTTCATGTGCCGGCCATATCCCGGCCCCTATGACTGCACGCTGCGATCCGCCGCAATTAACCCCTCAGTTGAGGGGTTAATCGCGCGGATCACAGCGTCCTGTCAGAGGTCGGGTGCCGGGAATGTTCTTCAGTCTCTGCATTGGTGGCAGTGGGCAGTTCCGATCGGAGTCCCAGCAGTGTAAAGCTGGGGCTCTGATCGGTTACCATGGCAGCCAGGACGCTACTGAAGTCCTGGCTGCCATGGTATGTTAGTGAGCAGCATTATACTCACGTGCGCCGTGGCCGCCGGTCGCTCCTTCTTCTGTCTGTGCGGCGCATTGCTAATGCTTATAGCATTAGCAATGCACCGCACAGACCTATGAGAAGAAGGAGCGCCCGGCGGCCACGGCGCACGTGAGTATAATGCTGCTCACTAGCATACCATGGCAGCCAGGACTTCAGTAGCGTCCTGGCTGCCATGGTAACCGATCAGAGCCCCAGCATTACACTGCTGGGACTCCGATCGGAACTGCCCACTGCCACCAATGATGGGGGGGAGGAGGGGGACCCTGTGGCTACTGCCACCAATGATTAATACTGGGGAGGGAGGGGGGGTGGGTTTGAGTTACCAGAGGGGGCTGATTAGAGGGAGAGGCTGGGGGGCTGATCAGAGGCTGGGGGGGCACATGAGTGGCTGGGGGGGGCACATGAGAGGCTGGCTGCCATGGTCAGCTCCCTGCTGTTGTGTGCACAAAGCACAGGGCAGCAGGGAGAGTGTAAAGTCCTATTCACCCTAATAGAGCTCTATGACAAGGGTTCTAGCCCTTAAGGAGGCTAATAGTTATTAAATAAAAAGTAAAAAATAAATAAAAAAAAGTTCAAACCCCCCCCCCCCCAAATATAGAAAACAATCTATAGATTTTAGGCCATATCGCCCACCCCTACGTAATAGTATAAAACAAGATTGTAGCCAATTGTGATTTCATGTGATAGACATAGGTGCACAAGGTACCACCCTAAGGACCGTATATTTTGCAGGTACCACCCCGAGCTGTCACGTGACCTCTATAAACAATTAACTAAACACAGATGTGCACTGTATGGATGAAATTACAATATAGTCACAAACAGGTAGTGAGATACACTTGGTGGACATACATCATATACAGGGTGGGCCATTTATATGTATACACCTTAATAAAATGGGAATGGTTGGTGATATTAACTTCCTGTTTGTGGCACATTAGTATATGTGAGGGGGGAAACTTTTCAAGATGGGTGGTGACCATGGTGGCCATTTTGAAGTCGGACATTTTGAATCCATTTTTTGTTTTTTCAATAGGAAGAGGGTCATGTGACACATCAAACTTATTGGGAATTTCACAAGAAAAACAATGGCCAGCCTTTAGATTCAGTGATCAAGGCATCTAAAGAGAGAAAAACCCGGAAGCGCGCACTTCCAGGTTAATACCGGCATCCCCGTGCAGCGAATGGGGATGCTGGCAATTCACTCCAATAACCTGGGTCTCTCTGAAGAGATCCAGCATATTAAAGATGCAATTCTTATGTTGGCCAACATAAGAAATCAGCAATTCACATATTACTATGCTGTTGTATGCAGTATGGTAATATTGAATAAAAAATAAAAAAAAATTGTGAACATGGTCTCCTAGACTGGCTACGAAAACATAAAAAAAAGTTTAAAAAAAATCTAAAAATTTAAAAATATATAAAAATTAAAATCACCCCCATTTTCTTTAGAATAAAAGAATAAATACATAAATAATAAAAAATATAAACATCATGGGCATCACCGCGTCCAAAAACGTCCATACTGTCAAAATATAAAAATATTTTTCCAATACGGCGAATGACGTAACGGAAAAAAAGTATCTAAATGACCGATTCAACATTTTTTCATAGCTTCTTTTACACCGATAAAATGTAATAAAAAAGTCATACACTCCAAAATGGTATCAAAAAACGACAGATCGTCCCAAAAAAAATGAGCCCCCACACAGCTCAGTAGACATAACTATGGAGGTCAGTATATGGTGATTGGAATTTTTTTTTTTTTTTAAGACATATAAAACCTATACATATGTAGTATCGTTATAATCGTACTCACCCAGAGAATGAAGGGCACAGGTCAGTTTTGCTGCAAAGGGAACACCGTAGGGAGTAAACCCATAAAACTGGATGGAAGAATTGCATTTTTTTTTTCTATTATTTATTTATTTTATTTTTTCCGCTTCTCACTACATTGTATGCCATATTAAATTGTTGCATTAGAAAGTACAACTTGTCCCGCAAAAAACAAGCCCTTATATGGATATGTGAACGGAAAAATAAAATTACAGCTCGAGGAAGACAGGGAAAAAAATGAACATGAAAAAAAGCTCCGGTATCCAAAGGATTAAAGGAATCTGTCACCAGTGACCTACCTATACAGACACTTGGCTGTAGTTTACTCGGTTAAAGCGCTGTTTTCTTTTGTTGATCTGATGCTCCATTCCTGAGTTTTTTTAATACTTTTCCCAGTGTGCAAATTAGGCATTTGGTGCAGTGAGGGCTTCACTATTGCTCTTGTGGCACCAAAGCTCCGCTCCTTTCTGTGGCCAGCCCCTCGCTATTTTTTGTGCAAAACAGGACTTTTCAGTTTTCTATGCCGGTAAGCAGATGTAGAACCGTTTCCCCCTACGGTGAATAATTTTTAAGGTCTTTTTTTTTTTTTTGTAACAAGTGAATGTAATTTACTTACAAAAATTGTACATTATCCCATTTTCTTACATCTCCTATATACTTTGCTTGGCTTGCTATTGTCTTAGTAAAGCTTGTTTGCTTAATAAAAAGATGAATTACTTTATATCTTTTTCCAGTTGAAGACTGGACGAGTGACTCCAATGGACATTTCCACTTATCCTCCTATCATGAAGTAGAAGATATCACACAAGCTAATTCAGTAACTCCTAATTTTTCCTTAGCCCAAGATTTGTCCATCGATACCACTGGTCATAAGAAGCCTTCAGCCACTCAATCAGTTATTTGCAAACAAATAACTGGACATAGATGGTGGGAAATCTTTTCCCGTGAGAAACATTTTAAAAAGAAATCTAATCTTTCTCTACAAGAGAGAAAGGTCATTACAGGAGATAAAAGGTCATTTTCATGCACAGAATGTGGAAAATCTTTTACCAGGAAATTCATTCTAGTTGGACATCAGAGAATTCACACAGGAGAGAAGCCGTATTCATGTTCAGAATGTGGGAAATGTTTTATGTGGAAAGGTTCTCTCAATAGACATGAGAGAACTCACACGGGGGAGAAGCTGTTTTCATGGTCAGAAGGTGGAAAGGGTTTTACCCAGAAATCAAATATTGTGGGACCTCTACCATGTAATTCTCAGTATAATCTGTTTTCATGTTCAGATTGTGGAAAATGTTTTGGCCACAAGTCAAAACTGGTGAGACATCTAAGAATTCACACAGGAGAGAGGCCATTTTCATGTTCAGAATGTGGAAAATGTTTTAGCCAGAAACCATGTCTTGTTAGACATCAGACAACTCACACAGGAGAGAAGCCATTTTCATGTTCAGAATGTGGGAAATGTTTTAGTCGAAAATCATTTCTTGTGGAACATCTAAGAATTCACACAGGAGAGAAACCATTTTCATGTTCAAAATGTGGGAAATGTTTTAGTCAGAAATCAGTTCTTGTGGAACATCTAAGAAATCACATGGAGGCGAAGCCATTTTCATGTTCAAAATGTGGAATATGTTTTAACCAGAAATCGGCTTTTATTTGTCATCAAAGAACTCACGAAAGAGAGAAGTCGTTTTCATGCTCCGAATGTGGGAAATGCTTTAGCCAAAAGTCAGATCTCGATAGACATCAGAAAGCTCATGTAGGAGAGAAGCCATTTCCATGCTCCGAATGTGGGAAATGTTTTAGTCGGAAATCATTTCTTGTGGAACATCTAAGGCTTCACACAGGAGAGAAACCATTTTCATGCTCAGATTGTGGGACATGTTTTGCTCATAAGTCAACTCTTCTTCATCATTATCAGAGAATTCACAAAAGAGAGAAACCATTTTCATGTTCAAAATGTGAGAAAAGTTTTAGCCAAAAGTCAGATCTTGATAGACATGAGAAAACCCACACAGGAGAGAAGCCATTTCCATGCTCAGAATGTGGGAAATGCTTTAGTAGGAAGTCATATCTAGTGGAACATCTAAGACTTCACACAGGGGAGAAGCCATTTTCATGCTCACAATGTGGAAAATGTTTTGCCCATAAATCACCATTTCTTCATCATCAGAGAAATCACAAAATAGAGAAGCCATTTCCATGTTCAGAATGTGGGAAAGGTTTTAGCCAAAAATCAGATCTTGATAGACATCAGAAAACTCACACAGGAGAGAAGCCATTTCCATGTTCAAAATGTGGAAAATGTTTTAGCCTGAAATCGGGTCTTGTTAGACATCAGAGAACTCACACAGGAGAGAAACCATTGTAATGCTCTGATTTTAGGCAATGTCAGAGGTGGGGAGCTTCATTGTGCCTTCTGATGTTTATGTGACATGAACATTATACACTTTGGTATACAATCACAATATAACAAAGAGTACAAGTCACATGTCCCCTGACCATTAAGTCATCTGTTGCAGCTGCATCTTACTTCTAAGGACTGATACACACGGCTGTGCCCCGTCTGGGAAACACGGCCTATGTGTCAGGCGCATCTCCCAGACCCGAGCTGACTACATCATAGGAACTGACTGTATCATAAAACACTATCTGATTGCAGGTCTATTGTACTGTACTCACTTGATGATATGAGTACAGTACAATAGATCCTCAATGAGATGGGAAATGACTATAGCATAAAACACTAAGATGCAGTCCTTTCGGGTCAGGGGAGCAGTGGTTGATCCAGTATATGTGGCCGACGCATGGTTGTGTTTCCCGGACTGAGTATGCTCATGTGAATGAGCCCTTAAGGACCCTTGATGATGTCACAGTCACATTAATGTATAGATAGATCGATCATCAGTAAGAAAAATTTGTAGAACCCCTTTAAAGGGGTATTGTGGTAATTTCAAGTTATCTACAGTGGATCGGTGGGAGTCCCACGGCTGAGAACCCCAATGATCACAAAAATGTGGGCATTGTACCCTGCAGAGCCTCTTGAACTGAACAAACTAGCAAGTTGGGCATGTGCTGCTCCATTCATCTCTATGGGACTTGCCATGTGCTGTTCTCCGGTATTGTGTTGTATGGTTAATATACTGGCATTCTATTAAAGGTGTTTTCCTGCCATATATATGGATGACCTGTCGTCAGGATAGGTCATCAATATCAGATCGGCGGGGGTCTGACTCCTGGCACCCCCGGCAATCAGCTCTATGAAGAGCAGGCAGCGCTCCATGTGGGCGCCACTTCCTGGTTATTATACGGCCGTCGTCTTGGAAGTGCAGTCTAATGAGTACTCGCTCCACTCACTTGACTGTAATTACGCTGCGTCACCACTCCACAGAAGACGATGTGTAGTGTAATGAACAAGAAACTGCACTCGGATAGATCGCCGTCTCTTCTTAAAACAGCTGATTGATGATAACGGGAGTCTGTCACCTACTTTACACGTATTAGGCTACTTTCACACTTGAGCTTTGCCTTTCCGCTATTGAGATCCGTCATAGGATCTCAATAGCGGGGGAAAACGCTTCCGTTTGGTCACCATTCATTGTCAATGGGGACAAAACTGAACTGAACGAAATGGAGTCACCAGAATGCATTCCGTTCCGTTTGGTTGTGTCCCCATCGCGGACAGAATAACACTGCAAGCAGCGCTTTTCTGTCCGCGATGTGGTGCGGAGCTATACGGATCCGTCCTGGCACACAATGTAAGTGAATGACACAATGTTCATGATGGATCCGTTATTGCGATGTTAAAGATGATACAATCAGATCCGTTCATAACGGATGCAGCCGGCTGTATTATCATGACGGAAGCTTTTTTGCTGATCCATGACGGATCCAGCAAAAACACTGGTGTGAAAGTAGCCTTATACTGTCATCACTGCCCTGTATGTGATATACACAGTTACCAGATTGTTCAATAAAATGGTGCCAGGCGCTCTCTGCATTTAGAACCACTCAGAGGCTCTACATATATCTATATAGAAATGTATCTATTTATGTTGTGATACAAAAATATTACACAATACCAGGAGATTCCTTTAACAATATCACATAAACCTCATAAAAATAAAAAAAGGAAAAAGATAGAGTAAATAGCTTAAAATCAATACTTAAAGGGGTTCTGCACTTTCATTTAACTGATGATCTATCCCCTGGATAGATCATCAGCTTCTGATCGGCGGGGGTCCGACACCCGGGACCCCCGCCGATCAGCTGTTTGAGAAGGCAGCGGCGCTCCAGTAGTACCGCGGCCTTCTCACTGTTTACCACCGGCCCACTGACCTCACAACTAGTATCAACTAGCGTGGGCGGGGCTAAACTCCATTCAAGTGAACAGAGCTTAGCCCCGCCCACGCTAGTTGATACTAGTCGTGACGTCAGTGGGCCGGCGGTAAACAGTGAGAAGGCCGCGGCACTACTGGAGCGCCGCTGCCTTCTCAAACAGCTGATCGGCAGGGGTCCCGGGTGTCAGACCCCCGCCGATCAGAAGCTGATGATCTATCCAGAGGATAGATCATCAGTTAAATGAAAGTGTAGAACCCCTTTAAAATAAAATAAAAATGTTGCGTTTATGGTAGTGTGTATAGTGGATCTTCCTGATCCCTTCTCCTCTCTACACTAAAGTCCAGTGCAGGATTATATATATATACTGACATACAGTACAGTCCAAAAGTTTGGACACACCTTCTCATTCAAAGAGTTTTCTTTATTTTCATGACTATGAAAATTGTAGATTCACACTGAAGGCATCAAAACACATGTGAAATTATATACATAGCAAACAAGTGTGAAACAACTGAAAATATGTCATATTCTAGGTTCTTCAAAGTAGCCACCTTTTGCTTTGATTACTGCTTTGCACACTCTTGGCATTCTCTTGATGACCTTCAAGAGGTAGTCCCCTGAAATGGTTTTCACTTCACAGGTGTGCCCTGTCAGGTTTAATAAGTGGGATTACTTGCCTTTATAAATGGGGTTGGGACCATCAGTGGCGTTGAGGAGAAGTCAGGTGGATACACAGCTGAAAGTCCTACTGAATAGACTCTTAGAAATTGTATTATGGCAAGAAAAAAGCAGCTAAGTAAAGAAAAACGAGTGGCCATCATTACTTTAAGAAATGAAGGTCAGTCAGTCAGCCGAAAAATTGGGAAAACTTTGAAAGTAAGGGCTATTTGACCATGAAGGAGAGTGATGGGGTGCTGCGCCAGATGACCTGGCCTCCACAGTCACTGGACCTGAACCCAATCGAGATGGTTTGGGGTGAGCTGGACCGCAGAGTGAAGGCAAAAGGGCCAACAAGTGCTAAGCATCTCTGGGAACTCCTTCAAGACTGTTGGAAGACCATTTCAGGGGACTACCTCTTGAAGCTCATCAAGAGAATGACAAGAGTGTGCAAAGCAGTAATCAAAGCAAAAGGTGGCGACTTTGAAGAACCTAGAATATGACATATTTTCTGTTGTTTCACACTTGTTTGCTATGTATATAATTTCACATGTGTTAATTCATAGTTTTGATGCCTTCATAGTCATAAAAATACAGAAAACTCTTTGAATGAGAAGGTGTGTCCAAACTTTTGGTCTGTACTGTATATAACTCTTATCAACTGATCTTAATAGTGTATATACACTCCAACCATATATCTTTAAAATCCAGTCTTCATAGTATAGTCCTCCTCTGCTCGGTATCAATAGTCCGCAGTTATAGTTGTAATGTCTGTACTTATGGCACCTATTAATGGGTTAGTTATTAGTTGACATGGGATAATATATATTTCATGTTATGTCCATCATTATATAGTTTTCTCCTTTGGCCTTTATACTATGATGTTTCTTCCTTAGCGGTAGATTTCGAATAGTGGTCCGTAGTCTTTACTCACTGTTAGTAGCTGGTTATTCACCGACCGTAGCGTCCACGTGGTTAGTAGCAAGCTTACCTCTATCTCCGCATTCCTATGTTGGGTCCGAAGTTTTACTATACCGCAGTTCTGTTGTGGTAGGATCCCGATGTCTCACGTGGTGCCGCTTGCTCGATCTCGGCGTTCCACGTATTACAGCGCGCTACTTTCAAACTGCCCGGACTTTCATAGGACCGTATGTATAATGTCCATGGAGCGCTCCACAGTTTTTCACTCTTTTCCAACAGGATCAATAGATTCTTTAAAGTGGGTCCTGGATTCTGTAGGTGATCCTATTGTTACCTAACGCATTTTGGAGTTAATCCAACTCTTTCATCAGTGGCCATTTTTGTTTGCAAATCCTGCCTACTTATATACCTCATAATCCAGTCTCCTGTAAGACCCCTGCTGGATTTTCAATTTACATAATTAGTTGGTACCGCTTTCCCCATATCCTTTAGGACAAATCTCCTTAGTTTTTACTTCCAAATAACTGATAACTTAATCTTCTCCATATGTATTAACTTTATAGTATTTCAACTTTGAAAAAATAAAATAAAAATACGCATCACAATTTTCATGCGTTTCTGATGCGTTTTTTTTGTCTACATGTGCGTTTTTTTGGGGGGTAAGTTGTCTTTCATTGCAAATAATGGTAGTCCATATTAATTATCTTAATATAGTGTGAGCAAGCTATTCTAATCTACAAAATTACGGTATACACATGAAATCCAACAAAAAAAACTAAAATATGTTTTTAAAATAGACCATATGTCTCTCTTGAGAATCAGCTCCTTAAATTATAATGATACATTTTCATCTTTTAATCAATGAATTTATCTGATTATATACTAATATTTCACAATAGGAATAGATACACATATATATAGAAAAAGGATAAGGCAGCACTCCGGTCTTCCAGTGAAAAAGGTGGATACTTTATTACACCCAACAGCAATGCAGCATTTCAGCTCTCTCAATGGAGCCTTTGTCAAGCTTATATACATTATATATATATATATATATATCTATTCCACATTCAGTACTATATATACACTCACCTAAAGAATTATTAGGAACACCTGTTCTATTTCTCATTAATGCAATTATCTAGTCAACCAATCACATGGCAGTTGCTTCAATGCATTTAGGGGGGTGCTCATGGTCAAGACAATCTCCTGAACTCCAAACTGAATGTCAGAATGGGAAAGAAAGGTGATTTAAGCAATTTTGAGCGTGGCATGGTTGTTGGTGCCAGACGGGCCGGTCTGAGTATTTCACAATCTGCTCAGTTACTGGGATTTTCACGCACAACCATTTCTAGGGTTTACAAAGAATGGTGTGAAAAGGGAAAAACATCCAGTATGCGGCCGTCCTGTGGGCAAAAATGCCTTGTGGATGCTAGAGGTCAGAGGAGAATGGGCCGACTGATTCAAGCTGATAGAAGAGCAACGTTGACTGAAATAACCACTAGTTACAACCGAAGTATGCAGCAAAGCATTTGTGAAGCCACAACACGCACAACCTTGAGGCGGATGGGCTACAACAGCAGAAGACCCCACCGGGTACCACTCATCTCCACTACCAATAGGAAAAAGAGGCTACAATTTGCACGAGCTCACCAAAATTGGACTGTTGAAGACTGGAAAAATGTTGCCTGGTCTGATGAATCTCGATTTCTGTTGAGACATTCAAATGGTAGAGTCTGAATTTGGCGTAAACAGAATGAGAACATGTATCCATCATGCCTTGTTACCACTGTGCAGGCTGGTGGTGTAATGGTGTGGGGAATGTTTTCTGGGCACACTTTAGGCCCCTTAGTGCCAATTGGGTCATCCTTTAAATGCCACGGGCTACCTGAGCATTGTTTCTGACCATGTCCATCCCTTCATGACCACCATGTACCCATCCTCTGATGGCTACTTCCAGCAGGATAATGCACCATGTCACAAAGCTCGAATCATTTCAAATTGGTTTCTTGAACATGACAATGAGTTCACTGTACTAAAATGGCCCCCACAGTCACCAGATCTCAACCCAATAGAGCATCTTTGGGATGTGGTGGAACGGGAGCTTCGTGCCCTGGATGTGCATCCCTCAAATCTCCATCGACTGCAAGATGCTATCCTATCAATATGGGCTAACATTTCTAAAGAATGCTATCAGCACCTTGTTGAATCAATGCCACTTAGAATTAAGGCAGTTCTGAAGGCAAAAGGGGGTCCAACACCATATTAGTATGGTGTTCCTAATAATTCTTTAGGTGAGTGTATGTGTGTGTGTGTGTGTATATATATATATATATATATATATATATATGTATATATATATATATATATATATATATATATATATATATATATATAAAATCCTGCACTGGACTTTAGTGTAGAGAGGAGAAGGGATCAGGAAGATCCACTATACACACTACCATAAACGCAACATTTTTATATTTTTATTTTAAGCTAATTTTATTTTAAGCTATTTACTGTATCTTTCCTTTTTTATTTTTATGAGGTTTATGTCATATTGTTAAAGGAATCTCCTGGTATTGTGTAATATTTTTGTATCGCAACATAAATACACTGCTCAAAAAAATAAAGGGAACACAAAAATAACACATCCTAGATCTGAATTAATTAAATATTCTTCTGAAATATTTTGTTCTTTACATAGTTGAATGTGCTGACAACAAAATCACACAAAAAATAAATATGGAAATCAAACTTTTTAACCCACGGAGGTCTGGATTTGGAGTCACCCTCAAAATTAAAGTGGAAAAACACACTACAGGCTGATCCAACTTTGATGTAATGTCCTTAAAACATTTCAAAATGAGGCTCAGTAGTGTGTGTGGCCTCCACGTGCCTGTATGACCTCCCTACAACGCCTGTGCATGCTCCTGATGAGGTTGCGGACGGTCTCCTGAGGGATCTCCTCCCAGACCTGGACTAAAGCATCTGACAACTCCTGGACAGTCTGTGGTGCAACGTGATGTTGGTGGATAGAGCGAGACGTGATGTCCCAGATGTGCTCAATTGGAATCAGGTCTGGGGAACGGGCGGGCCAGTCCATAGCATCAATGCCTTCGTCTTGCAGGAACTGCTGACACACTCCAGCCACATGAGGTCTAGCATTGTCTTGCATTAGGAGAAACCCAGGGCCAACCGCACCAGCATATGGTCTCACAAGGGGTCTGAGGATCTCATCTCGGTACCTAATGGCAGTCAGGCTACCTCTGGCGAGCACATGGAGGGCTGTGCGGCCCTCCAAAGAAATGCCACCCACACCATTACTGACCCAATGCCAAACCGGTCATGCTGGAGGATGTTGCAGGCAGCAGAACGTTCTCCACGGCGTCTCCAGACTCTGTCACGTCTGTCACATGTGCTCTGTGTGAACCTGCTTTCATCTGTGAAGAGCACAGGGCGCTAGTGGCGAATTTGCCAATCTTGGTGTTTTCTGGCAAATGCCAAACGTCCTGCACGGTGTTGGGCTGTAAGCACAACCCCCACCTGTGGACGTCGGGCCCTCATATCACCCTCATGGAGTCTGTTTCTGACCGTTTGAGCAGACACATGCACATTTGTGGCCTGCTGGAGGTCATTTTGCAGGGCTCTGGCAGTGCTTCTCCTGTTCCTCCTTGCACAAAGGCGGAGGTAGCGGTCCTGCTGCTGGGTTGTTGCCCTCCTACGGCCTCCTCCACGTCTCCTGATGTACTGGCCTGTCTCATGGTAGCGCCTCCATGCTCTGGACACTACGCCGACAGACACAGCAAACCTCCTTGCCACAGCACGCATTGATGTGCCATCCTGGATAAGCTGCACTACTTGAGCCACTTGTGTGGGTTGTAGACTCCGTCTAATGCTACCACTAGAGTGAAAGCACCGCCAGCATTCAAAAGTGACCAAAACATCAGCCAGGAAGCATAGGAACTGAGAAGTGGTCTGTGGTTACCACCTGCAGAACCACTCCTTTATTGGGGGTGTCTTGCTAATTGCCTATAATTTCCACCTGTTGTCTATCCCATTTGCACAACAGCCTGTGAAATTGATTGTCACTCAGTGTTGCTTCCTAAGTGGACAGTTTGATTTCACAGAAGTGTGATTGACTTGGAGTTACATTGTGTTGTTTAAGTGTTCCCTTTATTTTTTTGAGCAGTGTAGATACATTTCTATATAGATATATGTAGAGCCTCTGAGTGGTTCTAGATGAGGAGAGCGCCTGTCTATAACCACGGGGTGAGACAAATAGACAGAGCACCTATGTTCAACGCATGTAAAGTGGTGAGCCGCTAATACATAAAGTTACCAGATCGTACCTTTCTTTCGCCCTTCTGTGTATTTGATGTTGAAAAAAACGACATTTGAAGATATTTACAAATGACTTGCACGTGCCCAAGTGGGGTGAATTTTGTGTACCTCAAAATTCTGCAGTTGAAAAATACAACCTGAACCTCATACATCTGTATCAACAGAAAAATAAAAATGTTATAGCTTTAGAAATATGATAAATAAAAATGGGAAAATTGCTTGGTCTTTAACACCTTAAAGGGAGTCTGTCACCTACTTTACACATATTAAATTGTTATCCTTTCTTTCTCCCTTCTGTGTATTTGATGTTGAAAAAACAATGTAGGATATTTGCAAGTGCCCAGGGGCGTTCCTCCCTGAATGCAAGTGCCCATGCCCTCTGGAGACTGCTGCTATCTCCCCTCCTATGTTTCACCGTGAGCCAGCCCAGTGCCCTAAAGTCACGCAACGTGAGCAAGACTATTTTCTTACTTCTTGTCATCATTCTATTATCCAGGCCACATCCACAAGCAATACAGTAGTGTTATGACCTTAAACATAATCAGCTATTGCTTCCCTTTCTCGGTCTACTCTTTCTTCTTCTCCTTTGCTCTGTTATGGATAGTAGATGTGGAACCACTGTGCCAACCAACCGGTTTGATTTTGACTAGACCTAAGGTTGTTATCCTGGCAATCTCCATGTATTCACCCTTTAACCTATATACAGGGATCTGGACTTCGCTGCATGGGAGCCACCAGACTGCTACCTCTTGGAATATTCCTGGCATGATTGGCAACTGACCCATGAGGGTCAGAGACACCGATGTGAAGTACTGAGGCATCAGGCAATACTCGTAGTCAGGAAACAGGCTGAGGTCAGGGAAGGCAGAATTTGTATGACTCTGTGAAATTACTCCAAGGTCCGGAAAGGCAGCAGAGGATCAGAGTTGGTAATTAAGCAGATGTTGGTACTTGGGCAGACAAACAGAATAGCCCCACCTCCTTGGTTACAAGCAAGCTAGAAAACCTAAAGCTCAGATACCCTCCCCTTTTGGAAGGTGCTTTAAATACCCTTAGTTTTCCAGCTATTGGCTGGTAAAGGTTAGGACCCCATGGCCCTTTAAAAGCCAGAGGGAGGCAGGTGCATACCCTATGGTTACAGGGAGCGGAGCCTAGCAGGCATCGATAATGGAATGTATGGGCAGAAAACAACAATATACATACAGTTACCTGCTTGTGTGCCAGCAGCTCTCAACGGGCTAAGTTGCTGGTGGTGCAGTCGCTGCTATACCATTTTGCAGATTCCACTGCCTTAAGGTAACTGGAGGTATGTGATTAGCCTGGATGGTGGATACCGAGCAGACATTATTTCTCAAAAAAAGCCCACCCCTGCCTTGTGCTCTCATTTGGTGGAGAAAAGGACTATTCCTTGGAAGTGTTGAATACAAAGAGGTGCATGCCACCATCAACATGTGGAGCAGCAATTATGGCCAGAGACAGTACATGTCTTTCATGACACACTGGGTAAGTGAATTGGAGGGCGTGGCAACACTGCACCAAAGCAATGAAGCCACGTACTATTAGAAACTCCACTGTTGGTTCCCATTTCAGGCACTTATCCACCTCCTCTACTTTCTCCTCAATGGACAGTCTTTCATCCCCAACATAAACCGAGGAGAGCATTGCTTCCACTCCCCCTTCCTCTTTTCATATGTGTAACTGAAGCGTTGGCATTCTGTTTTACAACTGATGAGCCTGGGCAAGAGAAGCCACACTGTGGATCACTTGCCATACTGCATGAAGCAGCAAATCTACTGGATGTCTCCATACCAACTACAACTGGACAGTGTTGTCAGTGACAGTGGCAGGAATATTGTGGCTGTGCTGCATTAGGGAAATATAACATACAATCCCTACATAGTGCAGCTTTTTAAAAACATATTGTGGCTTGCAGAACGTGCTGACCCTGTCCATGCATTTCCGCTATTCTTATGTGGCAAAGAACATTCTAGACTTGTGGTGCCTTTGCACCACTTAATCGGTGACATTCCAACTCTGTGATTTCCACCTTGCATATGCTGGACCATCTGTAAAGGCAGTATAAAATGGCCATTGATTACATCTGGCACCAGACCACCACAGCAGGTAGCATATGTTATTTTGAGCTCAGGTAGTGGCAGCTTATCAGGGACACGTGTACTAAAGCCCATCAAAGAGGCCATCAGATTTGTGATTAGAGACATCAGCATCAACTATGTCAACCCCGTGATATTTATTTTGGAACAAGCTTTCACGATGATGCAAGAAGGGGTGGTGGAAGAAGAACAGCTTCCACATCTTG
The DNA here is from genome assembly GCF_905171765.1 of Bufo bufo. Classification (NCBI taxonomy): domain Eukaryota; kingdom Metazoa; phylum Chordata; class Amphibia; order Anura; family Bufonidae; genus Bufo; species Bufo bufo. Next base: position 612,543,202 of record NC_053392.1, read on the forward strand.
CTCATCGCCCTTTGGTGCCATGAATGAGACAATGGAATAGGATAAGGAGGAGTTGGTGGTGAAGGGTGAAATTGAGTTTTCACAGGCACAGCTAGGGGACGAGGCTGACATTCACTATGGCAGACAAGATGACGATGACACTCACCATGACGAATCTTTGCAGTTTGGGGCTGAGATTGAAGCAACTGGGTGCTTGGGCTCACTGTCGAGCATGGCAAGCTGCTTGCTCTATTGCTTACATTTATCATCAGTACTACTGGATTGTCATGATTTAAACCCTAATTATAAAAACAGGATGAGGGAATGTATTCCTGCTTCCAAAAGGGAGGCAAAACTGTTGTTATAGAAGCAGATGTGGATTCACTCTGAACAGGTCTGACTAGGAGCTACTTCTAAGGGTGCTATCTAAAGGTCCCTTTACACTGGCCGAGCATCGGGCAGATAATCCCATCAATTACCTGATGAACGAGCACCAAAATGTGTCAGTCAAAATTTTTGGCAACGACTGTAGTTTGCCTCATGCTCTGTCTGCCTGTATACAGTAGACACATGCTGTATAATACTCATCTCTCCGGTCCCACAAAGTCATCCTGCGATGCAGACCTAGCCTCTTCCCGCCAAGCCAGCATTTGTGGAGCTTCACATTATTGCAACAAAGTGCCAAATGGTGAGGCAGGGAACCAGTTGGGCCTTTGTCTCACCAGTGCTGAAGCCAATGCACAATTATATCTGCGTCCTGTGGAGTGCAGAGGCGCCCAGGAGAGGGGACCGTCAGAAGCCTCCTTCAGGAGTGAAGGGTAGTGCACCCTGTACACACGTTGCGCAGCCCTAAGGATGGTCCTGCTTGCAGGTCTCTCACTTTTCACCAAACCCAAAGCAAAAAGAAGGAGCATGGTAGGAAATTGCTGCATGGGGGCCTCCACCCTCAGGTGCTATGTCCGCTTTGTACACAAAATGTGCATGTCAAAAGATAAGCCATTTAGAAAGCCAGAGCCGGATGACAATGAGATATGGTTGTGGCGCATGTGCACTAGACACAAAAATGCTAAGCCGCCATTAAGAAACAGGGCAGGATATCGGCATGAAGCTGTAAGACCCAACACCTGAATTCCCAGCCAAATGGGTCGTCAGCACCATCACCTAACAGGGCAGATACTTAAAATATGAGAATGATAAAACTATGTATAGATATAGCTAATCCTGGTTATTGACTACATGCACCCCGGAAAAAGTATATATCCCCATATTTTTATTATGGCATTGCACTTGTTTGCTGTCGTAGAAAAGTTGCAAATTTTGTTGTAGGTTCTGGTTTGGTGGCACGGGTGTAGACATGCCCTTAGGCTGGGTTTTGACTTGGGGTGTTTTCTAGGTTGGCACAAAGGCTGCTCTCATATACCATAGTCCCTTACAATGAAGCCTTAGACTACCTGCCCATGTTGTGGATTATATTTTTTTGGTGCTTCCGTGCAGAAAAAACCCTACGTAATACAGTGTCAGCAAAGTGTATGAGATGTCACAAATCTCATGTACACTTTGCTTTTTTCATTCAGTGCGGAAATTGACCTGTCGTGTGGATTTTGAAATCTGCAGCATTTGTGCGGATTGCAAAAAGTTGCATGATTCCCCCAAAGTGCGGCACATTCAAAACGCTACTTTTCACCACCATCTGCCCCAGCATTATGTGGACTACACCTCCCAGGAGCCCATACACCAAGGGTGGCCAACCCGCGGCTCCTTGTACCTTCATTTGCGGCTCGCAGGGGAGTGGTCCGGCCAGCTCTTACGCCCCTCTCTGCAGCACTCTCCTCTGACATATGTGGCTGGCAGGGGAGCGGGCTAGCTATTCCTCTACTTTGCGCTCCTCTCATCAGCGCTGTCCACTATGTCCTGTGCACGTCAGCATAGATCACGGACAGATCTAAATTCCCCTCGGAAACAGGGAAACAGAGAAAAAACAGAGCGCACAATAGGGTAGTATGTTCAACCGGATGAAAATATCAGAGTGAGAAATATCCAAACTCACCTTATAGGGTTGTGCTCCGGCAGGCACAACTCTACTGTAGATTTAGTGGAAATAAGACCTTTGAACCAGGATTGCAGCCGCAGATTTTGTAGTCTCTTGGATGGGATGTCCAGTCCCCCAAAAGAAATTCGTAGGTAAAGAATAAGAAGTTCTGCATCGGCGCAAAATCACTAGTGGAAACGGTCTTAATAGATGGATTCTTCTTGTTTTAATAAGAAACAACGCATTTCGGGGATCAGAGACTCCCCTTCATCAGGTTTCACAAGCATATAACAATTACTACAATATTTATAGATAAATTCTTTCTAAAAACCGCCAAAAGGATGCACCTGGATGACGCCCCTTGTGGGAGGAGCCATCACCAGGTGTCATCCACAATTACAAACTTTCATGGCATTGATAACATTAGGTGGAAATGGTTATCTATAGACAATTCAATACCTTATAGCTAGAATCGCATCTTTATTCTATTGTAATTCCCAGCTGATCGTTTTTTATATACAAGATATAACATGTAGCTCCCGGTCATGTGATCGCTAGTGTAAGCGTCACATGACTCGGGAGTCCGAAAGTGCTGATTTCCTCAACGCCGCTCTCATCTAGCTGAAGGGAGAGAGGGCGGAAGTAGCGATACACCAAGGACATTATAGTCAATACAGACAGACCCTCTAGCAACAATTCTCTTTGCAATAGACCCACTGACAACACCTACTGTAACAGAGGGACTCCCATATCACAACCCAATTCCTCTAAACTAGAGTTTCACACCCCCCTACTTACGCCTAGCAAATTAGGCCCAGTTTCCTTCTCTAATAATACAGCATCAATCAAGTCTCCATCGATCATATTTCCAAAAAACATTATGGCAGAGTGTGCACCACTTAACCTGCCCCCCACCCTTTTCTCCACCCATTCACAATCCACCTTCTCACCCCAGTCTAGATCTTCCATTCCGTCCACCTCCTCAGACATGGAAGCAGATTCGCTCCTCACAGTGCACACCTGTACACCTCCAGCATATCCTACTCCAAACCAATCCAATCTGGTGCCCCGTATTTTACCAACCAATACAGATCCACCCCAAAATACCACACAAATTGACCCTCTATCCATAGAAGACCTTTCTTTAGCAGGTCCATCTTTTTTAGCTTTACCGCCTCTCATATATCCCACGGCAGCATATCCCATATTGAAAAGCCCAAAAACAGTAAATATCACACATTTTTTTCACCCACTAGGCCGGAAACCCACAAAAAGAAAAAACCCAGAAGAGGATGCCGAGCAGGCAAGAACAAAATCAAAAAGAAAAACATAAATACTAAATATGACCTAGAGAAGACAACCAATATCGAAAAATCTTCAGGTATTTTTAATCTATCATCATATACACTAAAGAAAGCTGAAATCGCAGTGCTATCCAAAGGACTGTCTTTTTGCCCTACAAGAAAAATAAATGAGTTTGATCTGTTTTTAGATCTAAACCGATTTATTAAGAAACTAACCCTAAAGAGACACTTCAAAATGCAGGAAAACTCAGTAGCGAAAATACCACAGACATCAATAGAAACCACTCCAGTAACAGAGGGGCCAGACCTGAAAGCCATTCCATCAGGCCTCAGACCACCATCCAATTTTTACCCCATTCACCACAAGGGCAATTTTCTTGATACATTCTACTCTCTAGTATCAAATGATTTCAGACAAATAAACCAAGAGGCGATTTCGCCCGGCCAGAAAAAAATGAAAAAACATAATCTTAAACCATACGAGAGAGTAGCTCTTAAAAATCTACAATCTAATACAAATATCACGATAGGAAGTGCAGACAAAGGGGGTGGAATCGTGATCCAGAACAGAGAGGACTATATAAAAGAAGCTCTGAATATACTCTCAGACACAAATTATTATCAACCGTTAGACAGTGACCCTTCCAACCAATATAGAGATGAATTTGAAAAACTAATAAAATCAGCAGAAACAGTTCTGGATAAAAAGGAGAAGGAATATGTTCTAGTGAAAGAAGCAACTCTAGCTACTTTCTACCATCTGCCTAAAATACGCAAGGCCCTAAAAAACCCTCCCGGTAGACCTATAATCTCTGGAGTGTCTTCTCTGACCAGGAACCTCTCCCACTACATAGATGTACATCTCCAAAAATATGTCCAAAATCTGAAATCACATCTCAAAGACTCCACATTACTAATAACATCCCTAAAAGATATCAAGTGGCAAGGAAACTACCATTGGTTAACTTTAGATATATCAGCCCTATATACGAATATCCCCCACAATTTAGGATTGGAATGTGTGTCTGCCTTTTTAAACAATGATCTAGAAATGCCTCTAGAGCAAAAAACCTTTATCAGTAAAGGCATGGAATTTATCCTCACCCACAATGTATTCACCTTTCAGGACCAGACCTATAAACAGATATGGGGCACCGCGATGGGGACGCGTTTCGCGCCAAGCTTCGCAAATCTGTTTATGGGTAGATTTGAAGAATGCTTTATATACCAAACCAAGTTCTGGCATAAAAATATCATTTTTTTAAATATATTTGGGATGTGAACAATCAACCACAGTGTGTCTAGACATGCGGCGGAACACCACGATGGCAATGTCGTAGGGTTCACTATAACACCGATTGAACTCATTCCAATACATCTCCAAACAGACGTCCAATACATTAGACGCCGAGAGATGTATTGGATTTTTAAAATTAATAGCCTTAATCCGTATGGGCTCAATGAGGCCTTTGAAATTAACTTATAAAGGGGAAGGATACTAATAGTTAGTTGTTTTTTTTTGTATCTTTTTTATATGTGTTTTTTATATATAATTATTTTATATATATTTTTATGTATGATTTTTATGCATATTTTATATATATATATATATATATATATATATATATATATATATACTTTTTATATATATATATGTCTGTATTCAATTATATATATATATATATATATATATATTTATCATAACTTTACCCTATATCGTTCGAACAGATATATATGAACTCATCCCCCCCCTTTTTTTATAATTCTATAATTCATTTTTATAACTCTAGATAATTCATTTGAGTTGTACAAACATCTTATGAACTATAATACTGGCTGTTAAATACAGTTGCAAGAAAAAGTATGTGAACCCTTTGGAATGATATGGATTTCTGCACAAATTGGTCATAAAATGTGATCTGATCTTCATCTAAGTCACAACAATAGACAATCACAGTCCTCTTAAACTAATAACACACAAAGAATTAAATGTTACCATGTTTTTATTGAACACACCATGTAAACATTCACAGTGCAGGTGGAAAAAGTATGTTAACCCCTAGACTAATGACATCTCCAAGAGCTAATTGGAGCGAGGTGTCAGCCAACTGGAGTCCAATCAATGAGATGAGATTGGAGGTGTTAGTAACAGCTGCCCTGCCCTATTAAAAACATCTGAGAATGGGGTGGTCATCTGAGCATGGGCAGTGATCTGAGCATGAGGGTGTCATCTGAGCATGAGTGTGTAATCTGAGCATGGGGTGTCATCTTAGCATGAGGGCTTCATCTTAGCATGAGGGTGTCATCTGAGCATGAGGGTGTCATCTGAGCATGAGGGTGTCATCTGAGCATGAGGGTGTCATCTGAGCATGAGTGTGTAATCTGAGCATGGGGTGTCATCTTAGCATGAGGGTTTCATCTTAGCATATGGGCGGTCATCTGAGCATGAGGGTGTCATCTGAGCATGAGGGCTTCATCTTAGCATGAGGGTGTCATCTGAGCATGAGGGTGTCATCTGAGCATGTGGGTGTCATCTGAGCATGAGGGTTTCATCTGAGCATGAGTGTGTCATCTGAGCATATAAGCGGTCATCAAAGCATGGGCGGTCATCTGAGCATGGGGTGTCATCTGTGCAGGGGCGGTCATCTTAGCATGTACACGTCAGGTCACTGTGGAGAGAACCCCGGTCCTACAGAACAGCACAGGGGCACAGATTAGGAGATGCAAGATAAATTTTTTTTTACTTGAAGTACTGAGCATGGGGTTAGTTTGAGCTCAGATTAAGACCCCTAATCCTCACCAGACCCACAAAATAAACCCCCCCAGTGCTCACATCAGACGCCACAAATCAGACACCCCATGCTCACATCTCCTGCCATGTCAGATGATCAGAGCATGGGGGGTTGTCTGAGCATTGTGGGTGATCTGAGCATGGGGTGTCTGATTTGTGATGTCTCATCTGAGCATTACGGGTCTTATTTTGGAGGTCTGATGGTCTGATTTGGAGGTCTGATGAGGATTGGGAGTCTTATCTTAGGTCTGATGAAGATTGGGGTTTTCTCCTCTAAAACCTAGGTGTGTCTTACATAGGACAAAAAATAATTGGAGGAAACCAAACAAAACTAGGAATCCAAACAGAATCAAAGCCAGCCCCCATCCCTCAGCAAGGAGAACGCTGCAACGTCACCACACGTCAGCTAAACATGGCAGTGTCTGGGAAACGTAAAGCCAAGCGTAAATATGAAGATGAACACAGAACATTTCTACCAGAGTGGAAGGATTTGTATTTTTTCATTGAGAGGAAAGGGAAGCCATTCAGTTTGATATGCACATTTTAAAGCTTCAAATCTTCAGCACCACTTTGCCTCACAACATGCTAAAATGGACCACGACCTTCCGACAGGTACCGAACTTCGCAAACACAAGCTAAATGCATTGAAACGCCACTGAGAACAACAGACTCAGTACTTTGCGAAACTTACAAAACATTCAGAAACTGTCACTCTTGCATCCTATCAACTGGCATGGAATATCGCTCACGCCCAAAAAACATACAATGAAGGGGAATTTGTGAAAAGTTGCCTTAGTGACGCTATTGCACTCTTGTCTCCAGAAGATGAACGTTTGAAACGAAAGGTATCAGACCTCCAATTGTCACGACGTCAAGTCGAACACAGAATATCGGACATTAACAGTGCAGTTGAACACACAACTGTACTCTGACCTTGAGAAATGACAGTATTTCAGTATTGCACTGGATGAGTCTACTGATATACAAGACAAGCGTAAGGTTGGCAGTTTTTGTACAGTCTGTATCAGACAACTGTACAATAGTGAATCACTCTTTGCTAGTGTTACACAGGCGCTCTTACACTTTAAAATACTAACGCTGCGGTACTGCAGCGGTATCGCCGCCGCTGCTGTTTCACAAGTGACCAGTATGTTTTATGTTTAAGTAATGCGCAATGACCTCCTATTCCCCTCCTGAATAGTAGGTGCCAGAAGAAGACAACAACAAAGTACACTTTGGCTCTACAAGCTACAGATTGGTATTTACCTTTTCCTGAATTCTTGTCTGTTTGCCTGTGTGTCGATGGTGTCTTCTTTATTTCTGCTCCGGCGTCCAAGGTGAAGGGGATATTGGGAGGCTGGACCCTATTGTGATAGTTTTGTGCTGAGCCTGCCCCAGCCGGCGGCAGTGCTCAGTTTCAAACTCAGCTCGCTCGCGCTCGCACGGAGCGCTCGTGTGACGTCACAGTAAGAGCTATGGATAGCTAGGAGGCCCAAAAAGTGCTCCAACGCGTTTCGAATAAGACGTTATTCTTTGCTCTCATTGCTTTTACTTTTTTTGCTTACACATTTGTTAGTAGGGGCTATTATGCTACCCACATTTCTTGCTTTTCTATATATGAATTTTGGGTTCTTCGGGATGAGATCTCCCAAAATTTTATCTTCTTTCAATGTTTCCCAATGCCTCTTAATGATGTTCCTCAGTATCCCTGTCTGCCCATTGTACTGTGTTATGATTGACGGCATTCCATCCTTTTTTTCCCTGTTTTTTGGACTTTTTATTCATTAGGTCCTGTCTATTTGCCCTCCCTACCCGTTCTTTTTGGTATGTTAATTTTTCTTTATTATAACCTCTCTGTTCAAATTTCTGTTGCAATTTGTCTGCTTCTGCTTGGTAATCATCATTTTTTGTACAATTACGTCTAATCCTCATGAACTGGCTTTTTGGGATGTTTTCTAACCATTGTGGCAGATGACAGCTATCCCATGAAATGAAGCTGTTTGTATCTGTGGGTTTATTATATGTTCTTGTCTGTATTTTTTTTTATCTTCAATATAAATGCTAAGGAGCACTTTTTGGTCCTCCTAGCTATCCATAGCTCTTACTGTGACGTCACACGAGCGCTCCGTGAGTTTGAAACAGCACTGCCGCCGGCCGGGGCAGGCTCAGCATAAAACTATCACAATAGGGTCCAGCCTCCCAATATCCCCTTCACCTTGGACGAAGCAGAACTTCTTAAAAACCTACAAAAGACCTTTGAGGACAGATTCCACCATCTACAACTGAAGAGGTCACAAATTACAGTCCTTGTTAACCTTGTTTTTGCTGCCGATTCAGATTGTTTGAAACCCCACCGCTGGTGACAGATGAAGCAACAACTCAAATTGAGATGATTGAACTTTTGGAAGATGACCGACTCAGGTCAATTCTGAGTGAGGGAACCCTGAAGTTTTGGAAAATCGTGCCTATGGAGAAGTATCCCAATGTAAAACGAGCTGCACTGAAGCTTCTATCAATGTTTGGCTCAAACTATGTTTGTTTTTTCCACCCGGAAACGTGTGAAGTCAAAGCATCGCTCTGTTCTTACTGACAGAATTGCTTTGAGTAGCAACAACTGAATAGAAGCCAGATTTGAAACACATTGTGAAAAACAAGGATTGCCAGAAGTCTCACTAAAGTTGTCTACATTACAGGTAGAAAATGCTTGAAAACTCAATTGCAGTAATACTGTCATGTGCACGCATAAGTTTTTTTTTTACTGGCTCTTTGTGTCTGTAAGGTTGGCCACCCGTGAAATTCACTATAGACTTTACCATGATGTCACAGGAAGGGGCGGGGTCTCCCAGGATACAGTAGATACTAAATTCTAGTAGGCTAAAGGACCTTTGGTGATGTCATGATCATGTGATCAGTCACATGTGTGGGAGGAGTCAGGCGGTGCTGTTGTGAGTATCATTCAGTGCTGTCTGGATTATATGAACACATTCTTATAAACATTAGAGAGACCGATCTGCTCTGCACGGTAACCTTCATATATACCGCGGGGACCATATATATAGAGTAGAAGCTACTGAAGAGTGGAGGGGCGTACTGCTAATACAGCTCTATATAAGGGAAAGAAAATGCAGGAAGATAATACTGCTGTGAACTAACCCTGGTGGAAAGTAATGAGGTGACCGAGAACATGAGGTCTGTGCAAGAGAGGGGGAACCATGGGGAGAGGTGTGTGTGTGAGAGAGGGGGAACCAGGGGAAGGGGTCTGTGTGAGAGAGAGGGGGAACTATGAGGAGCGGTCTGTGTGAGAGAGGGGGAACCATGGGGAGAGGTGTGTGTGTGAGAGAGGGGGAACCAGGGGAAGGGGTCTGTGTGAGAGAGAGGGGGAACTATGAGGAGCGGTCTGTGTGAGAGAGGGGGAACCATGGGGAGCGGTCTGTGTGAGAGAGGGGGAACCATGGGGAGTGGTCTGTGTGAGAGAGGGGGAACCATGGGGAGCGGTCTGTGTGAGAGAGGGGGAACCATGGGGAGCGGTCTGTGTGAGAGAGGGGGAACCATGGGGAGCGGTCTGTGCGAGAGAGGGGGAACCATGGGGAGTGGTCTGTGTGAGAGAGGGGGAACCAGGGGGAGCGGGCTGTGTGAGAGAGGGGGGACCATGGGGAGCAATCTGTGTGAGAGAGGGGGAACCATGGGGAGCGGTGTGTGTGAGAGGGGGAACCATGGTGAGAGGTCTGTGTGAGAGAGGGGGAACCATGGGCAGAGGTCTGTGTGAGAGAGGGGAACCATGGGGAGCGGTCTGTGTGAGAGAGGGGGAACCATGGGGAGAGGTCTGTGTGAGAGAGGGGGAACCATGGGGAGCGGTCTGTGTGAGAGAGGGGGAACCATGGGGAGGGGTCTGTGTGAGAGGGGGGACCATGGAGAGTGGTCTGTGTGAGAGAGGGGGAAAATCATGGGGAGCGGTCTGTTTGAGAAAGGGGGGACCATGGGGAGCAGTCTGTGTGAGAGGATGGGGAACATAGGGAGAGGTCTGTGTGAGAGAGGGGAAATCATGGGGAGCGGTCTGTGTGAGAGAGAGGGGAAATCATGGGGAGCGGTCTGTGTGAGAGGGGGGGAACCATGGGGAGCGGTCTGTGTGAGAGAGAGGGGAAATCATGGGGAGCGGTCTGTGTGAGACAGGGGGAACCATGGGGAGCGGTCTGTGTGAGAGGGGGAACCATGGGGAGCGGTCTGTGTGAGAGGGGGAACCATGGGGAGAGGTCTGTGTGAGAGAGGGGGAACCATGGGGAGCGGTCTGTGTGAGAGAGGGGGAACCATGGGGAGTGGTCTGTGTGAGAGAGGGGGAACCATGGGGAACGGTCTGTGTGAGAGAGGGGGAACCATGGGGAGCGGTCTGTGTGAGAGAGGGGGAACCATGGGGAGTGGTCTGTGTGAGAGAGGGGGAACCATGGGGAGCGTTCTGTGTGAGAGAGGGGGAACCATGGGGAGCGGTCTGTGTGAGAGAGGGGGAACCATGGGGAGCGGTCTGTGCGAGAGAGGGGGAACCATTGGGAGTGCTCTGCGTGAGAGAGGGGGACTTTAGGACCTTTGAAGATGTCATGGTCATGTGATCATTCAAATGAGGGGAGGAGTACAGCAGTGGAGGGTTGTCCCTGTTTAGCACTTCCTGACATGTGACCAGTGTGACGTCATCACAGGTCCTGCAGCCCCAGGAGGTGAGATCTGCAGGTCAGTTATTGGTCGGGGGATGTGTGACTTGGTTCTGGGTTTATTAGAATGGAGCGGTTCTATAGGTGACATATAGCAGGTCCAGCCAGCAGGGGGCAGCACCGGTCATAGAGCATGTCTGTTAGTAGGGTTGCCACCCCTCCCAACAAAGAAATACCAGCCAAGTTTACATAGGTAAAAAGGGGCATGGATTTGGGGGCATGCCTTAACATGGCGTGTTATTTGACACCAATGGTTTCATCATAGTTTGAGTTTAGTGCTTTTTTTTTTTTTTACATAGAAGAAGTAATTTTTTAATATAGATTTTTAATATAAAATGTTGCCCCGGCCTCATGTGCACAGTGTAATGAATGAGCTCTTATGAAGATGCAAATAACCACAAAGCCAGAAAAAAATCCATCTCCTCCACCAATTCTCATACTGCCCCTGAACCGTGGAGCCCAGTTTGCTCTGGTTTGTCATACTGGTTTGTCTTACTGGTTTGTCCTGTAAAACTAATATAAGACAATTGTTTTCTGTGTCAGACATGTATAAGATCTTCCTCTCTAGGGATAGTCGCTATTACTGCAGTGTGTAATGGGTAATGGTCACTAGAGAAGCAGACCAAATGTTTACGCTAAATATCCAGAAGGACAGTGTAACATGGAGACTATACTGGTTTCTGTGCATTTGGTGCAACTTTTCTGACGCTGTGATCCGGACATCGGTGAACGTCTGAGTCGTGGCGTCAATAAAATGGACTAACGAGGCACAGAGGGGGGACTAGATGGGAAAACGCTCATCTTCTCAATCCTTCAGAGAATGAGAGGAGAACAAGTAATCTGACTGAAGGGGGGATGATTACATGCACATAAGTCCATGTTAGGTTTCACGCACATCTGTATTGGAGGATCCATCAGAAGGTTCCGTATAAAATACAGAATGGAGCAGAATGCTGCGTCTTCTTGTCTGGTAAAATGCCGGGTTTTCTAATGGAAATCATATCCTACTACAGTTAATACGATCTGTCAGGTGGCGTCCATTTCCGTCATTTGGTGGTGACAGAACTTCCATTATTATAATTGTTCTCTTTCTATAATGGATGGTTTGTGATTATTGTCATTTATTTCGTGCCATAATTTTTTTTACAGCTACCAAAAAAAAAAAGAAATACTTCTCTTTTTATCCTCTTAAAAAAGCAACCACCATATAATGACTTCTCCACAGAGAGCGCAGTCACATGACCACTCTCCCGGTCTCCGGAGTGAGACCGAAAAAATTGTGCAACCACATTAGTAAGTTGCAGGGCCTGGCAGGAGAAGCAAAGGGAAAAAGAAAAATTTGGACCCAGATAATCTCTCTTTAAATATACAGGGGTATCCCCAAACTGCCAATATTTTGGGAAAACCCTCCATTTATCATCATAGCCAGTGTGAATGCACCCCCAGAAACCTCGGTCTTCTAAGCATCACTTCAGTGGGCCAGAAGAAAAATAAAATGACACAATCGAGGCCAAAAATAACGGCTAGGCCAGTGGTTTTAGGTGGCAACACTATCTGCTAGGGATGTCCCTTCTGCTCACACAGTCTGGAGGTCAGGAGGGGACATGTCTGCTCTCCCCCTGAAATATTTGGAGACCCCCCAGACCCCTGTAAGAGTGGCTGTTCTCCTGGATTAGAGGGGTCTTCCATCACACAATGTTAGCTCTCTCTTTTGCTACCCCTTGTAAGGTAGTTTTCTGATAAGTCAATGGTCAACCTTTTAAACAGGCCTTCAAGCATCTCTCTGCTCTGCTCTAATGAGGGGAAATCGCTCAGAAACGCCTGTCTGCAGATGGAGCACTGGCTTAGAGGGGCAATCGCTAAATTTTTTTGGGAAGAATTATTGGATTACTTTAGGAGTATAAAATGTATGAGATTCGGCTGTTAAATAACATGTCTGTCCATCTGGAAAAAAGAGAAAGCAGCTGGGGTTAAAATATGACTTAACTGTGACCCTCCCAAACCATGACCACCATTTGCACTCATCTCTCACTGTCGGTTTAGTGCTACACATCAATGGAAGCAAAGTCGTGTTTAGCAGGCTGAGTGAGGCCTTTCAGATGCTAGTTGAGTCTTACAGGGATAATCGCAGGTCACATGTGCCTTTGATTGAACAAAGGGTTTCAGGTCAAGAGAATGAAGAACATGATGACCCACCGGGATTCTCGCCCCCACATCAATATCAAAAACTGAAGAAAATGTTTAGAAAAAATGTATGTAAACGGCCATGATGATTTCTTTCCACCATGTCTCATCTATGCAAAGTTTGCCACACAGACATCTTAAAGATTTCTCACTTATCAACCCCCCATTTCCTACCCTCCCCCCGGTTACCCAACAGTGTTCCACAATGTCCGCAAATACTATACTACAAAAATAATAATTCATGAAGATATTTCCCAAAAGTCCCACCAATAGTAATTCTCTCCCAGAGTGCCCTCATTAATAATAGTGCCCCCACAGTGATAATGCTTGAGAGGGGCCCTGTTAGTAGTAGTAGTCCCTCCTCCGTATTGGGCCTAATAATGTTCCATTGTGCCCCTCAGTAGTGATAAAGCTCCCCAAAATGCACTTAGTAGTAATAAGGCCCCCCCGTAGAGCTCCCACTACTTATACCCCCTTGTAGCTCCCTCTGTAAGTATATTGCCCCACTGTAGTGCCTCCAGTAGGTTCAATGTTCCCTGTAGTGCCTCTAGTAGGTTTAATGTCCCCCTGTAGTGCCACCAGTATTATAATGCACCCCTGTAGTGCTACTAGCATTATAATGCACCCCTGTAGTGCCTCCAGTAGGTTCAATGTCCCCTGTAGTGCAACCAGTATTATAATGCACCCCTGTAGTGCTACTAGCATTATAATGCACCCCTGTAGTGCCTCCAGTAGGTTCAATGTCCCCTGTAGTGCCACCAGTATTATAATGCACCCCTGTAGTGCTCCTAGCATTATAATGCACCCCTGTAGTGCCTCCAGTAGGTTCAATGTCCCCTGTAGTGCCACCAGTATTATAATGCACCCCTGTAGTGCTCCTAGCATTATACTGCACCACTGTAAACTTAGATCTTTCTGCACAATCCTTAGACCAAACGTCAGTCAATGCCCTGGAAAACTCAGAATTCTCCAAGACTAAAGCATATCAAAGCAAGTCAGAATAAAATGAGCCCAGGGTTTGACACCACTGGAATCATCCTGTCTCAGGACAATGCTCCGGCTCATTAGCATTGTATGTGAGCCATTTTTTGGCCCTAAAAGAGATTGTATAGTTATAACATCAGTCTTGTTGTAATAACCAATCCTCCTATTGGGGCCTCGAAAGATGAGATCTGGCTGCTGTATGTGGTGCACTGCAATGTGTACCCTCTGTAACACTGTATTTACTATAGAGCAGGGGCGGCCTGCTCTGGTAGTCCTTTATCATTTTCAATTATTGAGACACTTCCAAATTTGATTTTTCTCTCGACCATTCTTGTTTCCCTCACGTTCCTTAGGTACAGGACTCTCTTCTTTTGAAAGATGATGGACCTTTCCATCAATGACCCACCAAGAATGGAGAAGGACAGAGACCACTTGGCTGCAAGGATATTAGACCTCACCCTGGAGATCATCTCCTTGATAACTGGAGAGGTGAGAGTCTCGCATGACACCACTCTTATCTCTAGTAATAAAACTAGAGATGAGGATTCTTAGAATCTCTGTAGTGATCGGCGTCTCCCCATACACAGGATTACACAGTAGAGAAGAAGTCGTCTGGTGAGTGTGTGACACCCCGTGTGTCAGGAGGACGGAGCAGGACCCAGAGCCCCATCACCGAGCCTCCACCTCATTCCCTGATACATGAGCAGAAGATCCTAGAACTTACCACCAGGATCACTGAGCTGCTGAGCGGAGAGGTGAGCGCTGCTGGGAATGCTGGGACATTATACAATAACGCCAAGGGAGGGGTCTGGTAATGACTGTGTCCTTGTGTTGTCAGGTTCCTATAAGGTGTCAGGATGTCGCTGTCTATTTCTCCATGGAGGAGTGGGAGTATTTAGAAGAACACAAAGATCTGTACAAGGACGTCATGATGGAGAATCACCAGTCCCTCACATCACCGGGTAAGAGGAGACCTTCCATGACTGTAGAGGAGAGAACAGTTTTGAGAGTCAGACTCCCCCATTATCTGATCATCACATATAGACAATGTATTCAGTCACTGTGTGTATTTCCTATAGATGCATCCAGTCAGAACAATCCACCAGAGAGATGTCCCAGTCCTCAGTATTCCCAGGACTGTCCAGAGGAGAAACCGAATATCCCACTGGATCATCAGGTAGATGAAGCTGAGGTTTGTACAAATCCTCTATAGACTGATGTAATTAAGCTTTCTACTGACCTCCCCCAGCAGCAGTGGAGTATACTGTAGGCTCCATTGCATCTTGTTGTTGGCTACAAATGGTTTCTGGTGTTATGAAAGATTGTAGTAAATGTTCTCCTGTTTTGACATCCACTTGGTAACTTAGATTTTATGTGGGTAAATGTAAAGTTCTGTAGTGTGGATGTTAGGCTACTTTCACACTTGCGGTAGCCTTTTCCTTGCTACCGCAAGTCCGCCGTGCCGCTGAAAGTCGGCTCCGGCCCCATTCACTATAATGGGAGCGGGCCGGATGTCCGTCCGCAGCACAGCAAACGTGCCAAGAGGTGTCTGGACAAAAACCGCAGCGTGCTGTAGTTTGATTCCGCCCGCCTCTCGGCACGTTTGCCGTGCTGCGGCCGGACCTCCAGCCCACCCCATTATAGTGAATGGGACCGGAGCAGACTTCTGCCGGCACGGTGAACTTGTGGTAGCACAGATCCGGCAGGCTGTTCCGCTGCCGGAACAGGCTACCTCATATGTGAAAGTAGCCTAAGTCATAGACTAAATAATAGCACAATGCCAGGCAGCTGTGTGTACGGCAGATATTGTCATGCATTAAATCAGTGACTCGCTTCTCAGGTACAGAATCTTCCTGCTTTTGCAAAACATTATTACCTTCTCATCTAGAATCAGGTCACCACAAAGGACAAGAGCAAGTGGCTATAAGGTTCAGTTTCCAGCAGCAATGACAGGCTCCTTACTAATTATAATAAATGTACCTATGTAAGAACTGGAGGTGATGAGCACAGCGTCTTCTCCAGGATAGGATCAGGTCATTTCATGCAGAAACCTTTCTGTTGATGTGTAAAATACTTGTCTGAATGTTGATCCTGTCTGATCATCACGTGAGGAGATCCTTCTCCTTTAGAGCAGAAAGGTTTATGTCTTCTAAGGTGGTTTTGACCTTCACCTGAATATAAGATAAACCATAAGTGGAGTATAGTTTTTCTTTTTTCTTTACTCTTATAGGAAATTTCTGTTGAAATGACGAGTGAACTGGGGGAACCCATTATAGTGTCCGTGATTGGTAAGAGCCTTTCATGAATCTTGTTTTATCGTAAATGTCTTTATTAATCTTCCTCGTCATTATTATTGTTCTCTTTACTATTATTGTGAATACTTCATGTAGTGAAATAATTTTCCTTCATCTTCATTGGCACCGGTACAATGAGACACAATATGGACAGATACAAACACAAAAAGACTGGAGGGTACCGTATTTTTCGCCCTATAAGACGCACCGGCCCATAAGACACACCTAGGTTTTCGAGAAGGACAATAAGACTTTTTTTTATTTTTTATTAGACCTCAGGTCAGACCACCAATCAGACCCCCAATGTTAATAAGACCCCAGTAGGACCTCAGCTCAGACCCCAATGTGAATGACCCCAAACAGACCTCAGATAAGAGCCCTGTGCCTCTAATCAGCCCAACATGACTCTCATCAGCCTCCATTGCCTCTCATCAGCCTCCATTGCCTATCATATCAGCCCCCAGCCACAGAGCATATAAAATAAAATAAAAACTTACCTTTCCTGCTCCGGACGTTGCTTCTCTCCTCCAGCGCAATCCTCTTCATCCTGCCGCTGCCGAGGACCAGGAAGCGGTGGGTACAGAGACTTCACCGCTTCCCAGTCTTCTGGTACTAATGAGCGCTTCCATAATGGAAGCTGTCAGGAATAAGGACCGCCTTATTCCTAGTTATTATAATGTTTGCTGTGATAATATATGTTTTATGGTTATGTGTTGTGGTGTAACATGTTCTGGTGTGATTCATATATATATATATATATATATATATATACAGTGTATTTATGTATTTGTGTTGCCAGGCCAGCAGCCATTTATGAATTAGTTAAAGGCTGCATAGAGAGCCGAGATGTCTGCCTCGGACCTGGGAAACTGCAAACTGCCCCCCCTCCCCCCCAGTGATAGTTAGCACAGGGATGCTAACGAGGATGGGCCGTTTGCTGGTCACACCTCAGGACAGGGGGCTGAAGACTCTCCGGCTCCTTGTGTCAGCAGGGGGCTTCCTAACCAGACAATGAACAATAATTTGTAATACTTCATAACTTGTTCAGGAGGGATCGGATGTCCCCAAAATCTAGCTTATCATCTCTGGTATGACGGGTGCATCGCATGGACACCAGACATGGCATATCAACTCGCCTTCATCTTCTTAAAATAAGGATCTCATCTTCGAGCGTCCTGGACGTGTAGCGTTTGATATGCTAGGACTCTGAATGATGAGATATGAATTATGAAGAAGGGCTGGGGTCTGTATCTTCACCAAGGCAACTGGTAAACTATCTTTTTGATATTTACATACCTGTTCCCTAGTTGGCCAGGGGGCCGGCTGCATGGGTAATGTAGCTTGGCCCAGAGGGGCTGAGCCAGAGGTGGGAGTGAAAATCCCCCTCATGCCTGCCCCTGGAGGAAAGGCATAAAAATGCAATCCCTGGATATTTGGGTGTCACAAAGTGGGAGATCCAATCGAATTGGTTTGTGCACCATTACTCGTTTCTCGGCCTTTATGGCTAAGATCATGTGTAGTATCTGTTCTTATCAGTCCGGCGAGCTCGCTCCCGGGCTCTAAACTCCTGTCCATACAGGGCATACCCGAGGGTTGCAGTGTGGCATGGAGGAGAGCAGTGAACCACACAGCATCCTTAGCGTGTACGGCTTGGGTTTAAACTAAGGTACCCTTGCTAGGTGACGAAGGGCTCTCCTGGATCGAAGCCAGGGGCTAAGTTGTTTGGAAGCCCAAGGTGCAGAAGTGCCCCAGGAGCGGTGACTCTGAGGTGCCTTAACTCACTGGGGGTGGGATCCCACTGAGTGACGGCACATTTGCACGCACTTCACGTTCACACAATTTGAGCACACTCACCTCTCTTTGCTCGGCTTCAGCCTTGAAAAGAGGAGATATTTTTATAATTCCGGCCGAATGTCCGGGCCGTAATGGCGCATATTCACTTTATTAAATTTTTTATGTTCACTGTGTGTTCACTTTCCACGTTTGTGTGTACACTTTCTTGGGTTACGGCGCCATTATGGGCACCCCACTAGAGGTCTAGGGGGGGGGTGTGTGGCCATCCCGGTTCCGCACCCCCCCTGCAAAACTTCTTGGGCTCTCCCTTCGGGGACAGCCCAGCCTTGTTGTTGGAACTCTGTGCCGACACCTTGGGTGGCAGCCTAGGTGGAAGCCGGAGCACAGACTTGGTGTACCCTCGGCTTCGGGTTGCCTGGGCGAACCCGGCTTTGGCTGGAAGTAGCCTGTTTGTCTCGGTCCCTTGCAGGAGCCATAGGCCTGGAGAGACTGGGATAGGTTTATGGGGGGCCCATCTCTTATGGAGAGGGCCTGCGATAGACCGTAGCCTAGTGCAAGTTTTTGGTGTGGGGCGCTGCACAATTTTGTTGCACAGGTGTAGAAAGCACGCTCCTCTGGCTTTATAAAAATAAAAAATAAAAATAAAATTACTCTGCCCAAATCTCCTGGGAGGAAAGGACTTAGAACTTTCTTTGTTTTCTCCTTTTTATTTTACAATTGTTTGCTATTTCTGTATGTCTCTTGGTAATCATTTTTTGTAACTAAGTACTGTCTATTTTTTATACATTAAACCTAAAAGTTTGATGGTTTGTCTTGTAACCTTAAGAACCTGTTAGCTCCATGAAGATTCTGTGTGCAGTCTGAGGCTGTATGATTTTCCGTGAAGCTTACTACCGTGTGTGTGTGTGTGTCTGCTTGCGAGTGGAACACTGAGGGGTGTCCTGTCGACCTTATAACGGGCAGGTGGTGGCGGCAAAAGTTTTGTGTTATTGCGTGGGTGTGCTTGCAAGCTTCAGGTGGCGATTTATGCTCGAGTTACGGCATGGTGCAGGGACGTAACAGCGTGTGAGGGCGTGAGCTGAATCGGCCTGAAGGGCTTGGGCAACCCTTGTCTGGTCTGGTCCCCGGTACGTGACAGAAGCACTCATTAGTATTTCCCCTATAAGATGCTGGGAAAAAATGCGTCTTATAGGGCGAAAAATACAGTAAATGCCGATTCTGAGTAAAGGTCAAATGATACGATTGGCCTCAGTTATGAACCTGCGGTATGTGGACCCATGGGGAACATGTTGTGTCTTTGGGTATTTGCACCAGTGGGAACCAGATTTAGTGGAAGAAGAGAAATGGCTAATGAGTGGAGTGTGATTGTGGTGTTCATGATGTTTAGGAGAAATGAATTCAAGGGCACTTTGCACATGACATACTTCCTGAGTATCCTCATAAGTAGCGTATGTTATATGTACTTTATAGATATTGTTTACTGAAACATGAAATATTTCTCATCATATGTCTGTTTCTGGGTATTGACCTTTGGGGTTGGGGCTGAAGTTATTTAGGCTATGTAGTCTGGAGTCTGAATAATGTACCAGTGTTATGAGGGGACACGTCATAGGGAGCATTATGCGCCTTTGTGCAGTAAAACCAACCCGTGCCCTTCATTCTCCAGGTCATTAGAATTGTGGCGATACCCATTATGCGGTGTGTATGACTTTTTAAGCAACCCAAAAACAGTGAATTGACTATTTTGATAATTATTTTTCCAGTACACAATTTGCCGTATGGGATAAATATTTTTACATTTTAATAGTTGGGGCATTTTTGAATGTGGCGATGCCTATATTTTAGAGATGAGCGAATTGTTTATATTTTGAAATTCGTTCATGCTTTGTTTACTGGTAAAAGGTGAATTGCGTTATGGATTCCGTTACCATGGACTATAACGCAATTCTATGACAGAATGCATAATGTAATGCCATAATAGAAGTCTATGGGCTACAAAACGGATCCGTCCCGTTTTGTTAGCAGGGGAGTCCTCTCCTGATCCTGAGTCCTCTCCTGCATAACAGAAACGGGACGGATTCGTTTTGCAGCCCATAGATTTCTATTATGGCATTCCGTCATAGAATTGCGTTATGGTCCGTGGTAACGGAATCCATAACGCAATTCACCTTTTACTAGTAAACGAAGCGTGAACGAATTTCATAACCTGAAATTCGCTTATCTCTACCTATAATGTTTATTTTTTATTTAAAATTTGGGGGAAAAGGGGATGATTAGAATTTCTGTTTTCTATATATATTTTTAACAACTTTTTTTTTTAACGCTTTTTAAAAGTTCCCCTAGGGAACTTGAACCCGCGGTAATCAGATTGTTTCGGTCATAGACTCCAATGCTTTTCCTTTTGAAGTCTATGAGAATTTTGCTATGTCTGTATGGAGCCTTGCCATAGGCAGGGTCTCCATAGGAACAGAGCTGCGGCAGCCTCGGATCATTCAGGAGGTCCGGGGTTGCCACAGGTTATGAACGGCCCCCGATCACCGCTAGAGGAAGCAGTTAGTCCTGGGAGCGTGCCCCATTGTTTCCCATATTAACCAGAGTTTAGCTGTCATTTCCTCTGCAGTGCAGATTATAAAATAAAAAGCTGTAAGCAACAAGACACTTTTTTGGGGAGTTTTCCCACTACGGATGATTTCTTCCCTACAACGACTAGTAAATTGGCACAGATAGTGGCCGTGGTTGGACAATGTGCCTCTATGCTGCAGCCAGCAACTACTACAACGTGCAGCTTTACCACAACCCAGTGCAGTTTTGCAGGTGCTACATGTGGCTTTAGACCACCCCATCCAACACAGCAGAACAAATCTACAGGCAAATCGGAGCATGTTGCATTTTTACATCCACGACATGTTCATTAATGTGCAAAATTGTGCACTACGGTACTGTCAGCAATAGACAGAGAGGTTTTGTAGGTTTATATGCAAAATTGTGGCAGATTTTCCCTGCGGATTTCACCGTTTGCAATGCATGGGGTGAAATTTGCGGAATAGTCTGCAACACAATCTGCATTTAAAGAGGACACATCACCTGTCCTGACATGTCTTAGTAATGATTTCCTTTACCCATGTAATAACACTTCAGCTTTACTGATGACTCTGTGTTGCACCATTCCACTATTATTCCTACTGGGTGTTACCAGTTAGGGCTGTGTCCCTGCACAGTCTGCTACTGTCAGCAGTGATAGGATAGTGTCAGACTGTGCAGGGATACACCTCGAACAGGCAACACCCAGCTGTCACTTTATCGTAGACTGCTGGCAATTTGTTCATAAACCTCTAGTGGAAATAGTAGAGGAATGGCACAACATAGTCATAAGAATGGATGCTTCAGAGTTGTTGTTACATGGGGCATACAAGTAGTTATTAAAACAGACATGTCAGGAGAGATGACAAGTCCTCTTTAACACTTAGATAACCCACCTTCAAAAGTATACATCAGTTTCCATAGAATATGCTACAAATGTCTGATCAGTAGGATACTTCCACTGTCCCAGGAGCCTGGGCTTCCCTTGTAACCCCCCAGTGCCTCTGTGCAGACAAAACAGAACATGTAAGGCTTCATGTTGTTCAGTCTCCATAGATATCTAGGTATAGTGATGAAATTCACAGATACGCATTAACCTCTTTCCATGAAACAATGTTGCTACGGATCTCGTGGAACCACTGTGCCTAAAACTGGAAAACACTACAAGAGTGGAATCCAGACAGAAGGCAGTCGACCTAGAGGACAGGGCAAACAGAGAAACAAACTTAGAACTTGTTCAGATCTCTGATCAAGACTTCTGGAACCCGGACATACAAAGACATCGACTAGAAACTTGTTCAGACCTGGATCCCAGACATACGGGGACCTGTCCAACCAGTAACAAATGGGAGGACCACTGCAGACATGAAAGCAACGTCTGGAACCCCAATATACCAGAATAGCAAGCAGGCATGGAATTGATTTCTGGAACCCAGGCACACTAGGCAGGAAAAGGCAGACGCAAATACTGTTACACATCCGGAGTCTGGCCACACAACAGACAGAATTCACAAAAAGACAGAACTTTGGAACTAAATAGCAGAACTAATGAGCACGTGGACAACAGGTGCAGATTCCGACAGACTGGGGAATTAACCCCTTCAGAACCAGATGGAGAGACACATCACGATAGAGCTATTCACACCCACAACTAAACCGCGACAGTACACAAAACAGAAGCAGCAGTGCACTACCACACCAACACATGGCCCTAGTTACACAACCATGATATCCAACAACCAGCCCACACAGTATACAATGGCAAATAATGAACAGACATATAACAAATGTAACTGTATTTCCATGCATTAACTGAATACAAAGTGGCATGCAGTTATGTAAGTGGGCACACCAGTGGGAGCTGTCTGTAACATACAGCTGGGTTCCCCTTGCAACTGCCAAGATCAGATCTACCAACCCCTTCCCAATCACACTTATGGCACGTTGATTGGTTGGTATGGCAGCTGGAGGCCTAACAATGGCCTCCAGGCCTTCCATGTACCGAAGCATATTAGGTCTTGCCAGAGGCAGGGTCTAATAGGCTGTCAGTGTGAAACTAACAGGTATAATTCACAGAAATACAGAAGTATTGCAGTGTATTTTACCAGAGTTCAGTCTATTAAAAGTTCAAGTGCCTTGTGGGACTAAATAAAATTATATAAAAAATAAAATGTTTAAAAATATTTGCAAAAGTAAAAATAAAAAAACAAAAACCCATTTTGCCCTTTAAAAATTATTTATGTCAAAAAGTAGAAATAAAAAAGTACACATAATTGGTTGTGTCTCATCTGTAAGAACTTGAACTATTAAATTATGACATTATTTGCTCACACAGTGAACACCATAAAATATATGTTTTTGTTCATCCCAACGGATTAAAAAGTGATTAAAAAGAATGTTGTACCTCAACATGGTACCAAAGAAGCGGTAAAGTCATCCTGCAAAAATGTTTTCTGCAAATGTCCTACAGTATTTACTTTGTTTCCTGGGTTGTTATTGTCTCAATAAAGCTTGATTGGTTAATAAAAAAATATCTGCTTTGGGAAATATGAAAATTTTGTTTCAACTTCCAGGTGAAGACTGGATGACTGACTCCCATGAACATCTCCATTTATCTTCCTATCATGAAGCAGAATATAACAATACCACACAAGATAATTCAATAACTCTTAATGTACCCTCAGTCCTTTACAGCGGAGATGTATACACTAATCCCACTGGTCACAAGAAACCTTCAACTAATCAATCTCTGTTTGGTAAAACAAGAACAAAACAGAAACGTGGGAAAACATTTTTACGTGAGAAACAGCTAAAAAAGGAATCCAGTTCTTTTTCATGCTCAGAATGTGGAAAATCTTTTTCCAGCAAATTAATCCTAGTTGGACATCAGAGAAGTCACACAGGAGAGAAGCCATATTCATGTTCAGACTGTGGGAAATGCTTTATGTGGAAAGGTTCTCTCGAGAGGCATCAGAGAAATCACACAGAGGATAAGCCATTTTCATGTCCAGAATGTGGGAAATGTTTTAGCCAAAAATCTAGTCTTCTTAGACATCAGAAAGCTCACACAGGAGAGAAACCATTTTCATGTTCAGAATGTGGGAAATGTTTTAGCCAAAAATCTGGTCTTTATAGACATCAGAAAAGTCACACAGGCGAGAAGCCGTTTTCATGTCCAGAATGTGGGAAGTGTTTTAGTCAAAAATCAGATCTTCATAGACATCAGAAAGCTCACACAGGAGAGAAACCATTTTCATGTTCAGAATGTGGGAAATGTTTTACACGTCAGTCAGGTTTTATCCAACATCAGCGAACTCACACAGGGGAGAAGCCATATTCATGTCTAGAATGTGGCAAGTGTTTTAGTCAGAGGTCGCATCTTGGTATACATCTGAGAACTCACACAGGGGAAAAGTCATTTATGTGTCCTGAATGTGGGAAGAATTTTGGTGTGAAATCATTGCTTATAGATCATCTAAGAATTCACACAGGAGAGATGCCATTTTCATGTTCAGAATGTGGGAAATGTTTTAGTCTTAAGTCAAATCTTGCGAGCCATATGAGAAGCCACTTAGGGGAGAAGCCATATTTATGTTTAGAATGTGGGAAATGTTTTACCACAAAATTCTTTCTAGTTGTACATCAGAGAATTCACACAGGAGAAAAGCCATTTTCATGTGCAGAATGTGGGAAATCTTTTAACCGGAAATCATCTCTCCTTTATCATCAGAGAAGTCACGAAGAAGAGAAGCTATTTCCATGTTCTTAATGTGAGAAATGTTTTAGTCATAAATCGGATCTTCATAGACATCAGAAAGCTCACACTGGGGAGAAGCCATTTCCATGTCCTGAATGTGGGAAATGTTTTAGTCAGAAATCGCATCTTTTGAGCCATCTAAAATCCGAATTAGGGGAGTAACCATTTTCATGTTCAGAAAGTGGGGGGAAAGGGGGTTTACCCAGCAATACGGTTTTTTTTCAGCATCCAAGAGCACGTCTTGTAGGAGGTACTTTAGTCTGAAATCTTGTCTTGTTAGACATCAGAGAACTCACATTGGGGAGAAGCCACTTATATGTTTTGCATATGGGAAGTGTTTTATTCTGAAATCAGTTCTTATAGAACATCTGAGAATTCACACAGGGGAGGAACTATTTTCTTGTTAAGAATGTGGGAAAACGTTTACTTAGAAATCAAGACTTACTAAACATGTTTAGATGGTAGGAAATGTGACAGATGTGGAGCTTCATTGTAAGGCTACTTTCACACTAGTGTTTACATTTTCTGGTATTGAGATCCGTCATAGAGCCTCAATACCGGAGAAAAACGCTTCCCTTTTGTCCCCAATTATTATCAATGGGGACAAAATGTTACTGAACAGAACGGAATGCTCCAAAATGTGTTCTGTTTGGTTGCATTCCCATACCAGAGAGCAAATCGCAGCAAGCTGTGGTTTTCTTTCAATCATGGAATGCGGAGCACAATGACCCACAATGCATGTCAATGGGGACGGATCCATTTTCTCTGACTCAATAGAAAACGGATCCGTCCCCCTTTGACTTTCAATGGAGTTCATGACGGATCCGTCTTGGGTATGTTAAAGATAATACAACCGGATCCGTTCATAACGGATGCAGACGGTTGTATTATCAGTAACGGAAGCATTTTTGCTGAACCCTGCCGGATCCAGTAAAAACGCTAGTGTGAAAGTTGACTAAGATCTGCTGCCTAATGATGTCTTCTGATGTGCAAACACTTGAGGATCGGTGTCATTTAGTAGGGTACAGAGAAATACTCAAAATACCTGCAGTAAACTATTGTGACTATTGTGACAAGTATCATCATGCTTGACCAAAACTCATCATTGTTTAACTCCCTGTCTGCTGCGATCAAAGCTGATTGAGGAGGGGAGCCAAGGGGCACCCCGTTGGAATTTATTCACATTTACTTTTTATTGTCACCCCCATTTTGTCATAGATTGTAAGCTCTTGAGAACAGGGCCCTCGCACCTAGTGTTTCAGTTGTTTATCACCCTGTAATTTTGCAATGTCTTTTGATTTGTACATGAACTCTCTGAATTTTAAAGTGCTGCGGAATATGGTGACGCTAATAAGAAATAAAAATTATTATTATTATCATCATTATGGAAATAGTGAAGCAAAGCTGTGATCTTACTGGTAAGGAGTACAGGACAGAATAGAATACAAAATAAGACATGAAGGAGAAAGGGGTTTTATTAACTTGGCCCCTTAAACATGATAAGTAAAAAGAACTCTTTGGCCAATATGCGACCCATTAAATCTGGACTAAAGGAAATGCAGCCAGTGCAGATGCTGTGTGTGGATCTGAACTGAACCTACTTCTAATGTGACAATTGCTGCTAAAGATGGTGTCATCATGGCTATTATTAGAGATGAGCGCTACAATTTGCACGAGCTCACCAAAATTGGACTGTTGAAGACTGGAAAAATGTTGCCTGGTCTGATGAGTCTCGATTTCTGTTGAGACATTCAAATGGTAGAGTCTGAATTTGGCGTAAACAGAATGAGAACATGTATCCATCCTCTGATGGCTACTTCCAGCAGGATAATGCACCATGTCACAAAGCTCGAATCATTTCAAATTGGTTTCTTGAACATGACAATGAGTTCACTGTACTAAAATGGCCCCACAGTCACCAGATCTCAACCCAATAGAGCATCTTTGGGATGTGGTGGAACGGGAGCTTCGTGCCCTGGATGTGCATCCCTCAAATCTCCATCAACTGCAAGATGCTATCCTATCAATATGGGCCAACATTTCTAAAGAATGCTATCAGCACCTTGTGGAATCAATGCCACGTAGAATTAAGGCAGTTCTGAAGGCAAAAGGGGGTCCAACACCGTATTAGTATGGTGTTCCTAATAATTCTTTAGGTGAGTGTATATAATGATATCCCCCCCCCCCTAGTGCCCCAGCAGTGTGGACATTTAGTATAAAAAAAAAAATATCACAGATCACAGTTTTATCTGTGGTTCGTGTTGCTGCGTCCTGATACATGCCGTCCCAATGACATCCACGATCCTGCACCAGGTCTCACGTGATTACGTCATCATGCGAGACCCAGCGCAGGAGGTTGCGTTGATCTCATTGCGGTTTCTTGCGCTGTTCTAATGCCTCACAGGCCTGAGGCTTGTGAAGTTGGACCGCCATGAGTGCACCCCCCTTTATGGGTAGCAAAGTGGCACCCTAGGCGGATGACTACCCTCGCCTATCTATCGTCCCGGCCCTAATTCAGAGGACTGTAACTCCCAGCATGTCTATTATTTAATATCAGAGCACGTTACAGGGGGACATATAAGAGGATGGGACTACAACTCCCAGCATGTCCAAGCCGTTATTATGTAATATCAAAGTACATTATAAAAGGAAGTATAAGAGGAGAGGACTACAACTCCCAGCAGGGTGTTGTAATGTGCCCTGATATTATATAATAATGGCCTGGACATGCTGAGAGTTGTAGTCATCTCCTGTTTTACCTCCTCTGATATTACATAACAAGCTGGACATGCTGGGAGTTTTAGTCCTCTCCTCATCTTGTAATGTACTCTGATATTACTTAACAGGAGGTATAAGAGGAGAGGACTAAAACTCCCAGCACTTCCCTGGCACTTACATTGAATCCTTCACTTCTTCCCATGCATCACTGGTCTTCTTCTTCATTACTTAACTTTAATGCATAGCTCCACCTCCTGTTCTGGTCACATGAGGTTGAGGTCATCGCAGGTCCTTCATCCCACTCTTCTCTGCTGAGCTCCGCCTCCTGCATGTGACATCATCACAGGTCCTACAGCTCCAGTAGAAGAGTGTTGCTGGTGTCCGGAGCTGTCAGTTTGCAGTGCAGCACTGTGGTAATGACTTATGTTACGTGTACAGGGAGGGGGCCTTACACTGTATTGTAAAGTGCAGCTGTTCAGCTGTCCGCCCGTCCACTTCCAGGTACGTTCAGCTGAACAGCAGCACTGAAGCAATTGCCCAGTTTGCCGGCCCTGAGAGGGGGATATTACTGGTGTAGAAGGGATCAGTTTCCACTTCCAATCTGTCATTAAATATCCTTGAAGTTTTTAACCTAACATGGAATTCTATTTATGGAGGTACAAACTACTACCATGGAAAGGATAAATTCTAGGATTTATCAAAACTGGTGCAAAGGAAAACAATTGCCCATGGTAACCAATCAGATTGATACTTTGATTTTCCAAAGGAGCTCTGTAAAATTAAAGTTGGAATCTGGTTGTTATGGGCAAGTCAGTTTTCCTTTTCACAAGTTTTGATAAATCTCACCCAGTGTGTCTATTAGGGTACTTGTGCTCATCCAAGAACGCACATAAATCCGCACTATTTATTATGGTTTTGGTGCAGTTTTTGTTGTGGTTTCCGCTTTATGTTAACAACCCCATTGAAGTCTATGGAGAAAACCATGCTACAGAAGGTGCGGAATCACACAAATGATTGACATGCTGCAGCTTTTAAAATCTGCAAAGCTGGTCAATTTCCGCACAGAAGAAAAAAAGCAAAATACATGAGTATACAAATATATGAGATTTGTCAAATGGATTAAAATGGAAAATCTGCCACAAAAGTTAAATTCTGAAATTTCATCTCCATTTTCCTTTAATTCTTGTGAAACACCTAAAGGGTTACCGAAAATTTGTAAAATCAGTTTTGAATACCTTGGGGGGTGTAGTTTCTAAAATGGGGCCATTTATGGGTGGTTTCTATTATGTAAGCCTCACAAAGTGACTTCAGACCTTAAAAATTGGGTTTTGGAAATTTTCTTAAAGATTTTAAGATTTGCTTCTAAACTTCTAAGCCTCTAATGTCCCCAAAAAAAGAAAATTTAATTTACAAACTGATCCAAACATGAAGTAGACATATGGGAAATGTAAAGTAATAAGTATTTTAGGAGGTATCACTATCTGTTTTAAAGCAGAGAAATAGAAATTTAGAAAATTTTGTATTTTCTTTCTAAATAAAAATTAAATATTTTGACTCAAATTTACCACTGTCATGAAGTACAATATGTGACGGGAAAACAGTCTCAGAATGGCTTGGATAAGGAGTTTTTAAGTTATCACCACATAAAGTTTGCAAAAAATGGCCTGGTCCTTAAGGTGAAAAATGGCAGGGTCCTGAAGGGGTTAACCCTCTCAAGTTTATGATGGTCCTGTACTCTCCCCTTGGCTTTTTTTTACCAAAAAAAGGCCAGAGTAGTACCTCGTCCGTACCTTCTTCTGATGGAGGACAGGAGATAAGTGCACCTTTTTAGAACAAGCCTTTCTACCTCTTTCTCCAAAGCCTCTTGAGCTCCCCACCTACCTCTGTAACTAAGAACTTTTCTGGGGGACGACTTTTGAACTCTAGTCTAAATCCTGGCTGTTGGTTACTGTTGGTAATTTTGCGGCAAGCTGGGAGGAAGTCTAAAAGCTATCCTCCCACCCTGGCATCATTGGGGGTTGTCTTTTTTGGATGGGCCACAATTTTCTGAACCCCCCTGATTCCTAAACAAGAAACCACTGGACCTGGAAGAAGAAAATTTCACTTGGAATCTCTCTTATTTGGACTTTTTTCTTTCCAGGTAAACCTATTCTGGCGAAAGAAACTTTCCTGTTTACAAAAACTAGAGGGGAAACCCTTCTTCCTATCTCCCTCCTTTTCAAGAATGTAATCTAAAGAAGAACCAAACAAATATCTACCCTCACAAGGAATATTACAAAGTCGATTTTTTTAAGCCATGTCCCAATTCTTGAGCAAAGGGCCCTACGAGCAGAATTAGCCAGGGAAGATATACAGGCAGATAATCTAACCGCATCGACAGAGGCGTCGGCCAGAAAACCAGTGGCTTTGGTAATAACAGGGAAGGACTCCAACAACTGGTCCCTAGGAGTTTTGTTTTTAATTTGATCCTCCAACTGTTTTACCCATAGAATGAGAGCTCCAGCAGTACATGTAGCCGCAATATTAGGCTTAAGGGAGGTCCCTGCCTGCTCCCAGGTCCGTCTCAGGAAGCTATCCACTTTCCTGTCCATAGCGTCCTTAAGCTGCCCTAAATCATCAAATGGTATAGACGACCTGCGTGATACTTTAGCAATCGGCACATCAATCTTGGGAGTATGATCCCATAGAATTAAATCTGCATTGTCAGAGGGATATTTGCGCTTAACCGATGAGGGAATAAAATTGCGCTTATCCACTCATTTTTCATGGCCGCCACATTTTTGTGAATGAAAAAAAGAGCTCTTTTTTTCTACCTTCCAACCCCTCAAACATTACATCCTGAATAAATCTCACTTTCTTGGGATCCTCAATATTCATAGTGGCCCTGATGGCCTTTAAAAGTTGATCCACTTCTTGGATGGGAAAGAATGGCCTACCACCCCTATCCTCTACGGACGATGAGTCGGACAGGACCTCACCACTTTCCGCCAAAATATCCTCATCTGAACTTGAGAAGTCAGAACAATTATGCGCAAAAGGGGACTTATCCTTACTTCTATGGCCTTCCCTTTTAGACTTCAGGGCATTACCCACTTCCTCTCTGATCAACTTTTTCATACATTTTAACATTGAAGGGGACTCTTCCGCAATAGTATTTTCTATGCAGGAACAACAGAGTAGTTTAACATAGGAGGGGGGCAGTTTGGTCTTACATAGCCCACACTCCTTATGCTTTGCCTTAGCTGACACATTCCTAGGCTTATCCTGCAAGACAATATGCCACCATAAACACATGTTAAGGGGAAACCATATACCGTACATACCCTCCAAATCATACCGCAGATGCAGGGGTAGACGGTTCCTTGTGCGTCTCTCCAGTGTCTTCCATGTTGCCAGAGGACAAACAAACATTTTGGATCTGCAGAAGCACAGCAAGGATCCCCCAGGTCGCTCCGGCTGGGCTTAAGTGTGGTGAACATTTAAATTTCCCGCATTCTCCTCTCCAGGGACGAAGTAGCACAAGATCTTGCTCCCGGCAGCAAGCACGCGGTCTTGCAATACCAGGGATAGGGGGGGCGCACACCACGTACTCCCGCTTCCGCCCTACAACTCCTGCGTCTTCAGCCTAACCGGCCATCAAGAGAATTCACCCCCGAGGCCAAAGGTACATCCCCTTCAGGGAGCACGTAGAGGGGAACACCTGCCACGCTCCCCAGCCCAGCCGGCATACAAGAATAGTGAGAGAAACTACTCTCCACCGATCACTGTAGGAATCCTCTCCAAAGGACAGGAAACCACTAAGGGATGGAGAGGCCCCTCCTTGATAAATATCTGTGGGTTTCCTGTCCTGAGCGGAGGACCTTGTCTCCTGGTGCTGTCATAGGACAAGGGGAAAAACTTCATAAACAATATCGCCTCCGTACTATCGTAAAATGTATGGGCTCCGCATAGGTCTTTGTGATCTTGCTGCAAATATTGTGAGGCTTGTTTTGTCTCGCGTCTATGTGCGAGTAACTTACAGTGTCAAAATCCAAAGCTGAATTCAGCTTCGTTAATGAGGCACAGGCAGAGTTCAAGTTCGGATTTTGACACTGTAATTTATGAACATAACCAAAGTGTCATGTCATAGACGCGAGAAGGTTTTCAAACTCATCGGGTTTGGATACAGCAGTCTGAACCCGATTCGCTCAACACTAGTTGGTTGCATTACTTTACCTGTGCATTTGCTTTGCATTAGCATTGAAGTCTATGAGAAATCCGTTATGTTCCAAAGGAGCCTCCATAGGAACATAGCTGCGGCAACCTCGGATACTTGATCCAGAGTGACCGGGGATTCCAAGCCAAGAACACAGTGCAGGAGCACATTCTAGTGCCAGTATAACCACTACGGCTCACCCAACATCTCCTTCCCCTAAATGAAGATATTTGCAGACCTCAGACCAGGCGGGGGGAAAAAAACACCTCGCCTTCACATCACCAAGAGGCACGCAGTTGCCTCTCCAGCTCTTCCTGCAGCAAAGGCCAGTACAATATGTTCTGGCACCAGCGCAGCACTATGTCCTTATGTCACACACAGCATAAGGTCATAGTTCGCGCCTACGTGCACTACATCCTGACGCTGTATACAGTGAGGACATAGGCAGTGACCCCATATTCACCGCTCACTGCAGCCTGTACTACTAAGCTCTTTACAATGGAAGAGCTCATTAGTAACAGTACCCTTCCCCCCTCGAGACAGAGAGGTGGTGAATCCCTGACATTTTCACACTTAGGAATGTCTGGGAAAAAGAGGGCATATGGTCACCCTACCTAATGTAAGGAAATTATATAGTCCGTTCCAACTACAGCACAGTCTATGGAAACCATTGCAGAATTGGTAGGTGTTTTAAAAATTTTATTGCAAAAATATAGGGGCCGATTTGTCATAGCCAAACTTGTCATTGGGTAGATTTCAATCTTCTTCCACATCAGAAAGCGGCTGTACCCTCCATGCCCTCACCACACCCCCTTTTTACACAAGTGCAATTGAAAAAGTCACAAACATGCAGTTTGCAACTTTTTCACACCACAAAAGGAGCGCATTTCAATGGTAGATGTAGCCCAATATGTAACATTTTTGATATTTGTTTCACTAGAAAATTTAGTTGTGTCCAAAAACCTTAAATAAACAAACAAAAAAAGGAAAAATTCATACACTGGCACCAGGTAGTGTATATACTGTATATACACATAAAATTTAGGTCTAACTTATTTTTGGTCCATGCCTATCATAAAACTGGGCTGCAGCAATATCCTCATTTCTTCAGGAGCCTCCATACAGGAAGTCCAATCTAGACTCCAATCTTGCCATAGGACCTTTGATGATGTCACAGTCATGTGATCAGTTATATAAATACGACCATTACAGAACTGTGCGTTTACTCAGGTGAAGAAAGAAGGGCTGTTATTTACATGGAACTGTTTGTCTGAGGGGGCTGTAAGGATGTTTTACATGGGACTGTATGTTCGAGGCGTTGAGGTTTTGAAATCTCCTAGATGATGGGAATTCCAGTTCTTAGTGAGCCGGATCATTGTATTGTGTGTGTTTTATGTGTGTGTCGGTGCTGACTGTCTACATGTAAAGGAGCCATAGTCTATTCTCTTGGATCAGCCGAGTCAGGTCCGGGGTATTTTGGGTCTTCAGGAACAGATATAATTTATCCACTTTTAGTGCACATTAGTTTAACATCTTTAGTTTCTGGTTTTATAGCTTTTTTGTTGTCAATATAGGTTTCTTTTTATTTATCATTTAATAAATATAATTTCATTTGTTTAAAAATATTTACGCTTATGGTTTGAAAAAGTGAAAAATGTAAAAATGTTGTTATTTTTCTTCTGGCAATCATAAAATAGACTTTATTTCTGTTTATCATATTCCATTCATTTTCATATATTACATGTCTATTATAAGTTCAAGTTAAGCACTGTGACAATTATTTCTTGGGGCTGTTTTTTTTTGGGGGGGGGAGGGGGATATTGTGTGTATTTTTTTACATAATTTACATATTATTTTTACTTGTGTTTTTATTTTTATATTTCGATCCCGCAAAGACAAAAAAAACATTGGGGCCTTCGTTTATTTTATTTTTACGCACTTTTCCAAGCTCCAAGTTACAGGGAAATCAGCCCTGTTACAATGATTAATGTCACCCTTAGGCCCCTTTCACACGGGCGAGTATTCCCACGCGGGTGCAACACATTGCACCTGCACTGAATCCTGACCCATTCATTTCAATGGGTCTGTGTACATGAGCAATTTTTTCCACCCATCACTTGTGCGTTGCGTGAAAATCGCAGCATGTTCTCTATTCTGCGTTTTTCACGCAACGCAGGCCCCATAGAAATGAATGGGGCTGCGTGAAAATCGCATACCATCCGCAAACAAGTGCGGATGCGATGCGATTTTCAAGCATGGTTGCTAAGGAGACGAGGGATGAGCGACCCGGGTCCCAATTTACTTTATTATTTTCCATTATAACATGGTTATAATGTAAAATAATAGCATTCTTTAATACAGAATGCAAAGTGAAATGTCACTTGAGGGTTAAAAAATAATAAAAACATTACTCACCTCATCCACTTGATCGCGCAGCCGGGATCCACTTCTTTGTTCTTCTTGAAGGACCTGCAAAAGGACCTTTGCTGACGTCATTGTGCTCACCATGTGGTGAGCGCGGTAACGTCAGCGCAGGTCCTGCTGAATGACGATAGAAGGAACTGAGGCAAAAAACTAAGAAGCGGGCTGAGAAGCCTGTACACATAGTCATCTTCAGTGCCCAGTAGAATGCTGAAGACGGATTCTGCCTAGCAATGTTCTGTTAGAGGGTTGCTAAGAACATTCTGTATACCCTGTTTTTCTACATTTTCCTACAAAAATGTTCTAACATACAGTCAGGTCCATAAATATTGGGACATGGACACAATTCTAACATTTTGGGCTCTATACACCACCACAATGGATTTTAAATGAAACAAACAAGATGTGCTTTACCTGCAGACTGTCAGCTTTAATTTGAGGGCATTTACATCCAAATCAGGCGAACGGTGCAGGAATTACAACAGTTTACATATGTGCCTCCCACTTGTTAAGGGACCAAAAGTAATGGGACAGAATAATAATCATAAATCAAACTTTCACTTTTTAATACTTGGTTGCAAATCCTTTGCAGTCAATTACAGCCTGAAGTCTGGAACGCATAGACATCCCCAGACGCTGGGTTTCATCCCTGGTGATGCTCTGCCAGGCCTCTACTGCAACTGTCTTCAGTTCCTGCTTGTTCTTGGGGCATTTTGCCTTCAGTTTTGTCTTCAGCAAGTGAAATGCATGCTCAATCGGATTCAGGTCCGGTGATTGACTTGGCCATTGCATAACATTCCACTTCTTTCCTTTAAAGGGAACCTGTCACCAGTTTTATGGTGTCCTAACTAAGGGCAACATAAATAAGTGATTGATTCTGCCAACATCTTGTATTGAAAAGCTCCAGCTGATAATGATGAGTCATGAATATTCATGAGCTCCTGACTCTCCCCGCCCACCTGCTGCTGAATGACAGTTTGTTTCCATATGAACCAGCAGCAGGTGGGCAGGGGAGTGGCTATAGCTCTGAATTAAATATACGCCGGACTCAATGACATCATGCCGGACTCAAATCAGCTCATTAGCATGCGGCATCTTTGTGTGTATATTATGAGATAACCATCTGTCACACCAGTAAGTGAATACATCTAAGGTACTTTTTAGTAGTTAATGATTGTATATCATTAGTTAGATTATAATCAAATATCCACATGACAGGTTCCCTTTAAAAAACTCTTTGGTTGCTTTTGCAGTATGCTTTGGGTCATTGTCCATCTGCACTGTGAAGCGCCGTCCAATGAGTTCTGAAGCATTTGGCTGAATATGAGCAGATAATATTGCCCGAAACATTTCAGAATTCATCCTGCTGCTTTTGTCAGCAGTCACATCATCAATAAATACAAGAGAAGCAGTTCCATTGGCAGCCATACATGCCCACGCCATGACACTACCACCACCATGCTTCACTGATGAGGTGGTATGCTTAGGATCATGAGCAGTTCCTTTCCTTCTCCATACTCTTCTCTTCCCATCACTCTGGTACAAGTTGATCTTGGTCTCATCTGTCCATAGGATGTTGTTCCAGAACTGTGAAGGCTTTTTTAGATGTCGTTTGGCAAACTCTAATCTGGCCTTCCTGTTTTTGAGGCTCACCAATGGTTTACATCTTGTGGTGAACCCTCTGTATTCACTCTGGTGAAGTCTTCTCTTGATTGTTGACTTTGACACACATACACCTACCTCCTGGAGAGTGTTCTTGATCTGGCCAACTGTTGTGAAGGGTGTTTTCT
Organism: Bufo bufo; assembly: GCF_905171765.1. Classification (NCBI taxonomy): domain Eukaryota; kingdom Metazoa; phylum Chordata; class Amphibia; order Anura; family Bufonidae; genus Bufo; species Bufo bufo. Next base: position 612,578,722 of record NC_053392.1, read on the forward strand.
TCACCAGGGAAAGAATTCTTCGGTCATCCAACACAGTTGTTTTCCGTGGTCTTTCGGGTCTTTTGGTGTTACTGAGCTCACCGGTGCGTCCCTTCTTTTTAAGAATGTTCCAAACAGTTGTTTTGGCCACGCCTAATGTTTTTGCCATCTCTTTGATGGGTTTGTTTTGTTTTTTTCAGCCTAATGATGGCTTGCTTCACTGATAGTGACAGCTCTTTGGATCTCATCTCGAGAGTTGACAGCAACAGATTCCAGATGCAAATAGCAGACTGGAAATGACCTCTGGACTTTTTATCTGCTCATTGTAATTGGGATAATGAGGGAATAACACACACCTGGCCATGGAACAGCAGAGAAGCCAATTGTCCCATTACTTTTGGTCCCTTAACAAGTGGGAGGCACATATGCAAACTGTTGTAATTCCTACACCGTTCACCTGATTTCGATGTAAATACCATCAAATTAAAGCTGACAGTCTGCAATTAAAGCACATGTTGTTTATTTAATTTCAAATCCATTGTGGTGGTGTATAGAGCCAAAAATTTTAGAATTGTGTCGATGTCCCAATATTTATGGACCCGACTGTATCTGTCCTTAAATCTAAACCAAAACTATAGTTACACTCTAAGGTTGCAATGCCACCCAGCCAAGCTTTGGCTGATCGGCCACCCAGAGACTTGTCATGTAGAGCCATTCAGGGTTCTGGCTTGGAGATGTGGGCAGGAAAATTGAACCAGTCACTGACATTTCTCAGTGCCTGTGATTGTGTATTGTGTCCTGGCTTTGTTTGTGCATCTGTGCTTTGTGCCTGAACTCAAGACCTGCGGGTTAACCATCTATGTACTGGTGTTGGCTAGTTCCACCGATTATCCTCTTGTCTACTGATTTAGCCGGCTGTACTCTCTAAGTTGGACCATGGCATGTTCTACTCATTAAAGGGGTTGTCTCACTTCAGCAAATGGCATTTATTATGTAGAAAAAGTTAATACGAGGCACTTAATAATGTATTGTGATTGTCCATATTGTCTCCTTTGATGGCTGGATTCATTTTTCAGTCGCATTATACACTGCTCATATTCAGGGGTTACAGCCAAATCCTCAAATCCAGCAGAGGTTGCCGTGCTTGCACATTATAAGAAAAGGCTCTGGCCTCTCTGGTTGCCGGCATAAGCCGGTGCTTTTTCCTGTAGTGTGCAAGCCCGGCCACCACTGATGGATTGTAGTGTGGTCGTAACCCCTGGATACAAGCAATGTTTTGAAAGAATGAATCAAGCCAACAAATTAGACAATATGGAGAATCACGATACATTAGTAAGTGCCTTGTAATAACTTTCTCTACATGATAAATGCCGTATGCTGAACTGCGACAACCCACTTAACCTCTTGTCTGTTGATTTGGCTTATCTTGTACCCTCCTGGTTTTGACTTTGGCTGGTTTGATTATCCTGTCTGCTTTCCTCTCGTGACCAGTTGTGGTCTGCACCTGTGAAACCACACCTGTTTTCTGTCATCTTACTCCAGAGACCTAACCTGGGTCCCAACTTGCCTTGTGTTGGGCTCTGGTGAATACCTAGGGGTTGCTGTACTAACCGTAATGGTGTATGATGACAGATAGATTTCTGAATCTGTTGGCTGTGGTTCCAGTCAGGGATCTCTGTAGTTTACATTATATAATCATGGGTCCTAGAAAATATGGAGCAGGTTTCTTGTTGATCAAATGCAGGACTTGTTTCAGTTGGTCCAAGATCTTGCATAGAGGGTTCAACATCAAGAGGCTGCACTTGCCCAAGGTGCCTTTGCAGCAACAGCTCCAATGAACTTTCCAGTTCTAGTGGAACCCAAGGTACATTTTCCAGATAGTTTTTCTGTGATCAATAATCCTTTGTGACTCTCCACAAGACCTCAATCAATGGGTACTAAGCAGCAACGAGTGGTGTTCATCATGTCCCTTCTTCTTGGATCCTAATGCCCCCTGAACTTTACTTTGTAGAGCCGTTTTTGCAGTTTTAGGGCTTTTATTCGATGAACTGGATCACATTGTTGTGGCTGGAGCGAGTCTGCTCTGTGTTCATCAGGGTCATCATCCTGTTGAGGAATACTATTTTGAGTTTAGAAGGTTGGCCATAGCCTCCCAATGAATCAATGATCCAGCCCTCCACTACCATGTTTGCTAAGGTCTGTCAGAGAGTCTTAAGGACCCTTAAGTTAACTATTTGCAGGCCATATTCTTGGAGGAAGCCAGTGGAGTACCTGCAGTGTAGGCAGACAGTGTTGTAACAGAAAGGAAGCAGGAGATTCACCAGTGTATTTAGTGCTCAGAATGAGCACCATAATTTTGAAGCACCTTTTCCACTTTTTATGACATAAAAGTCGGATAAAGTGTCCAAAGGCATTTTTATTGCAGTGGCTTACACACGCATGCTTTGAAACTGGGTGGGGCAGGGGAGCCCATACTAAATTTTGCTATGGGGCCTAAGAGATCTGTGTAGTCCTTGGGATGAAAACATGACTTTGGCCATCCAACCAACCAATAAGGGAGTGCAAGTACTTCATTGTCATCCAAGCCAGGAAATCGGTTCCCCCATAAGACCACCTAAGTAGTCAGGTATTTCCCATTTATTCTAAGAAAGTTTTTTTGCCTGTTTCTTTTTCCTATTCTGATATCGTGGTTTTGGGTAAGACCTTTATTGATTTTGAGTCTGTGCTAATTTTCTGAATCCTTTGGTTTGCCAAGAAGTTGTTGATTCTGTTGGAGCAACTAGTGAGTCTAGTCATTGAGACCGCAGTGGATATTACTCCCTTTTCTCGGGTCCTGTTAAATTTTGAGGTTCTCTTGGTTACATTCCACAATCCAGTCATAGACTGAGAAAAGGGGGGGTCTGATCAAATGGAGCTTCAAGTGTAAGCAATATTGTATGTCCTTGTCTATCACTAGCACCTCACATGACACACCTTCTCTGACCCAATTCATTCAAGATTTTGGAAATCTGAGTTGGATAGTAAGTAATTTTTGCCCATATGATTGTGCTTTTGAGCTTCTCCCTGATGCTAATCTTTTTGGTCCAGAAAAACAAGCCATGAAAATTAATATCCAGGATAGCTTTGGTAAGGGTCATATCTGATCGTGTGTTTCACTGGTGGGTTTGGGTTATTTCTTTGTAGGGGTTGTCCACGTGTTTAAAGAGGACCTTTCACCAGGATACATGTATTGAAATAGTTATAGTACCTTACAGTGCGGCCTCCAGTGATGTCTTTCCGCTTTTTCTCAAAATTTTTTTGCAAAATGTAGCCTGGCTTGGATGTTTTTCTTCATAAGAAAAGGCTTTCGTCTTGCCACTCTACCCCATAGCCCAGACATATGAAGAACACGGGAGATTGTTGTCACATGCACCACAAAGCCAGATATTCCTGCAGCTCCTTTAATGTTGCTGTTGGCCTCTTGGTCGCCTATCAGACCAGTTTTCTTCTAGTCTTTTCATCAATTTTGGAGGGACAATTTTGGGTTCTTGGTAATGTCACTGTTGGGCCATATTTTCTCCACTTGATGATGACTGTCTTCACTGTGTTCCATGGTATATCTAATGCTTGGACATTCTTTTGTACCCTTCTCCTGAGTGATACCTTCTAACAATGAGATCCCTCTGATGCTTTGGAAGCTCTCTGTGGACCATGGCTTCTGCTGTGGGATGCGACTAAGAAAATTTCAGGAAAGACCAACTAGAGCAGCTGAACTTTATTTGGGGTTAATCAGAGGCACTTTACATGATGGCAGGTGTATGCTGACTCTTATTTAACAGGATTCTGAATGTGATTGCTTAATTCTGAGCACAGCTACATCCCCAGTTATAAGAGGGTGTGCACACTTATGCAACCACATTATTATTATTATTTTTTGTTTTCTTCCCTCCACCTAAAATATTTCAGTTTGTTTTTCATTTGAGTTGCACAGTTTATAGGTCACATTAAAGGTGGAAAAAGTTCTGAAATGATTTATCTTTGTCTCATTTTTTTACAGCACAGAAACCTGACATTTTCACAGGGGTGTGTAGACTTTTTATATCCACTGTATATATAAAATATTTTTTTTGCCTAAATAAAAGCACTCAGAGCTATGGGGAATGTATATTGCGGATAAGCTAGCTGAGATCTAGCAGCACATGTCCGCAGCTCTATAGGCAAAATCCAGGTGACAGAATCTCTTTAATCGTGCTTTTCAGTCTGCAGGTAACCTGTAGTCATTTTGGTCGGTGCAATACTACTCCTTTGCCCCTGTGACGCGAAAAATACAATAGTTACTATTACTGTTAATTGTGTCGGTGACACATATCTATTTCTTGGGTGAAAAACACTTTACTACAGTTAATCAGTCTGATAATTGTGTCGGTAACACAAAGCAAATTTTTTTTATTAATAACACCGCATTTTCATCCGTCTAACTGTAATCGGAGAGTAAATTAGTCTGTTAATTGTGTCGGTGACACAAAGCAAATTTTGGTGGTTTCATCACACAGCATTCTCATCCATCTAACTGTTAAAGGAGGTTTAATCAGTCTGTTCATTGTGTCGGTGACACCAAGCCTTTTTTTAAATGTATTTTTAAATAACATCACATTTTTTCCGTCTTACTGTAATAGGAGAGTTAATTAGTCTGTTAATTGTGTCAGTGACCTATAGACATTTTTTGTGGTTCAAAACACTTCATTTGCACCCGTGACACGCCCCCCCTCCCTTGCTACGTGAGCTGACGGGGCGGGCCCCAGGAGCTGCCGTTCGGTCCTGTATAACAGTGAATAGAGCGCTAAGGAGCGCTGAACTGTCCAGAGTGGTGGGGAAAGAAAGAAAACACATCTCACCTCCTGACATGTAAGCTAGTGGGGCGGGCCCAAAGGATGCTTGATGAGTGCTATATGGCAATGAGGGAATAATCAGGGAAGAGAAAAGAAGGGGGGGGAAGTGAGGGGAATAATGCTGTGCTCACAAACGCTTTTGGGGTATAAATGCGTTTGGAGTGAGCGTGACATTAAACAAAAAAAAAACTGTATGGCAGAAACAATAGTGTGCATAAGACACACGATTTTTGGTAACGAAGGGAATCTTAAAAAACGGACATTATGTAGAAAAAATAAATAATAATATATAAAATCCACAGAATAAAAGGAAGATAACATAACAGGGAAATAAAATATAGATGAAAGTACTAGCATAAAAAGTATATATAATGTATAAAATATATAAAGCATAGGCAGTGGCATATGCTATTTAATTAGAGTACTGTTTCACTCAGTTCATTGAGACCATGGGGTGTTAGCGTATCAAGTTGGTATATCCAGAAAAACGCCCATTTCTGTAAGATATCAAACCGATTAAATGGGTTTTCAGGTATGTGTTCTATGGGAGTGATTTTTATTGGGTGTTTTTGTTTTTCTGTGGTTGTCGCTCAGTGTCTTGACAAACCGTGTTTCTGATATAAGCGTCGTATATTATGTCTATGTTGATTCAATCGACAGTGTGGCTCCTGTGTCGTGCGCCCCACATACTGCAGGCCGCAACTGCACTCAATTAGATATATAACGTAGGAGGACTGGCACGTCATGTATTGTTTTATGGAGAAGGATGTTTTATTACGGTTTGACATGAATGTGGTTTGATTATGGGTGATTGTTTTACAGCATAGACATCGCTTGGACCGGCATTTGTAGCTGCCCGCATTCTGTGCCGTAATTTTACTAGATTTGTTTTGTTGTTCATTATGTTGTCTAGGTTTGCTAGGGGCCAAGATGCTTTTTATCGTAGGGGCTCGTCTATATGTAATGATTGGTTTGTGCGCTAGGTGTTTTGAGAGGTATGGATCTTTAAGTAATATATGCCAGTGTTTGGCTAGAATATTCTTAATATGCCCATTTGACGTGCTGTACTGGGTGATAAAATTAAGACGGTCTTGTTTTTCTTGTTTTTTGGAGGTTTTGGTTAAACATTCCCTCATTGCCATATAGCACTCATCAAGCATCCTTTGGGCCCGCCCCACTCCTTACATGTCAGGAGGTGAGATGTGTTTTCTTTTTTTCCCCACCACTCTGGACAGCTCAGCGCTCCTTAGCGCTCTATTCACTGTTATACAGGACCGAACGGCAGCTCCTGGGGCCCGCCCCGTCAGCTCACGTAGCAAGGGAGGGGGGGGCGTGTCCCACCACCCTGTATAGTCTAGCGCTTCCCAGCGCTCCATCAACCGAGCAAAACCTAGCCACCCCTTTAGTGTTACGTCACAAAGGTGGGCGGGGCATAGCAACCCGTCCCGAAGCATGACCTCTCTCCGCTGCTCTCTGTTTATAATCATTACCGGTGCATATTTTCCTCCCCAGTGACTACCGGACGTCTGGGTGAAGTGTGCCTACTTATGTTTTTACCTAGATTGATATAGTATTGATTGTTTTAACTCATGTTTATCTATATTAACTCCGCCCATAGCCCCGCCCCCCTACAATCGAGGTAAGGCGCCAAAAACAAGTGTATAAATAAATTCAAACTGTCTTGTATTGTATCATTGATTGTCCTGAGGAAGAGGTTCCAATTCCCTCGAAACGCGTAGACAAATAAATTACTTTTTTAATTTACCTTCTGCGTTATATATCCAGCCGAGCAGCGCCCAAAAGCAAAAGCTATATGCAGTTCCAGTTTTTTCTCCTTTTGGTTTACCTTACTTCGCTCCCGCATTTAATCCCTAAATGCGTCCTGGAACCTAGGCTGCAGCAAGGCACCCCCGGTCGCTGGTCCATCTACCAGCCAGGCTCGTCAAAGGTGTTGTGACTCTTCACAACACACTCTGGTAAGCGCATTATTTTTGCATCATTTTAACTATTTTATACTGTACTACACATTTGGCGCTGCCTTCTCTCTTCTCCCCTCCCCTCTACGTTATTATCCGGACCTGTGTAAACCCACCTGGACCGGAGGACCTTTGATGTCCAACTTTTTTTGGGAAGAGAGCAATAGCTGCCTTAACGTGTAACCCAGAACGCGGCCCATGAGATGCGCCAGCGCACCATACAAGAATACAGTGAAAAATTATCCAACGGGGTTTTTTCCCCCTCCTGTGCTGGTGAGGATTATATACCAGCAAAGCCTTTACAGCAGTTGTGACTTTTCACAACTATCTCTGGTAAGCACATTACTTACCTTGTTTTACTCACTACCACTGTCAATACTACACATGAGGCAGTGCCTCTTTTCTGTTCTCTCTTTGTCTCCTCTCTATATATATATTTGATCCAATATTAATTGGAACAACGAAACCCACGACCTAAGATACAGCTTCCAAGGTAACTAAACACCTGAAAGATGGAATACTTCTCCCATTGGCTACAGCAACGTGAGAACCTGGTATCCTGCTACACCTCAAAGGATGGAATTTCCAAGAATACAGGTGCATGCACAACTGATAATACAACTGACTATACAACAGAGGAATCTGAGACTATGCTCAAACTCTTCAACTTGTTGGAGAAAAACCTAAAGAACGAACTGTTCCACCATCTTGATATAATGTTCCTCAAAATTTATCAGAAAGAAAACCTAGCGCCAAGAGGACTGAGGCTCCCTATAGCGCCCACTTTTCCCGACGACCAAGCATTCGTTTTTGAATGGAATGACTATTTGGACCAATGCTCGGCAGGTCTTATTAGAATGCCGATCAATAAAAGACAGACCCTTATTGAATCATATACAAACGCTATAGAGAAAGACATAGAAACCCTCAGATCCTTTTCCTCACATAGGGATTTTACAAACATTAATCACAATCTCACCAACAGAATTTATCAAAATGAACAAGACCTTATAGCCAAAAAAATCACAAAAATTACAACGGGACAGAAGAGATAGAGAAAAGGGCCCTTACCGTATATCTAAAAAACAGCATCAACCATCATTTGAGATGGAACTAGCCCACCCTGTACCCAACCACAATAACTCCGCCCAAACTATAGGAAACGCCAAATCTAGTAATAGGTTCCCCACAAAACAAAAATACTCCACATATGTAGTCCAAAATAGAAAGCGTTTCTCAACCAACCATCTACCAAAGGACCCCAATCAAACTAATAATCATTTTCCCATACTTAAACCCAAAAATGGTACCTCTGAAAAAGTCCTCCCATCTGAAAAAGTCCTTCCATCCCTACCCCCGAGTAGCAGTAATGCTTTAACTCAAGACCCCAGTTATCCCATTGCCAACACCACACACAATCACTCGTTAACCGCAATAAGACAACAGGACAGTAATACTCATCTTTTAAATACCAATCAACCTAACTAACACAAATAGGACACAGAAGTCAGATACATATTCTCTCACAACAAACCTCCCACAGCCCACCCCCAAGAAGCAAGAAGTTTCTACTGATGAATTCTTGGAAAACTTTCGGACACTCCGTTCAAAATACCATGATTATAAGGCCCGACGGGAAGCAATACACACAAACAGGGACAATCAAACTAATCTAATTGACCTCAATACGGATCAGGATCCGCTGTTTGGCCTATCACAGGCCGATCTTAATTTTTCCCTTCATCTATCACCTGACCCTACCACTGAGACCCCCACTAGTCATGTAATAATTGACAATACAGATCCCAAGAAAGGGGGCCTTGTACCTTTTTTAAATCTTGCCACATCACCGAGAAAAGTAGGTGAATCAAACCCCCCTTTTTCCCACTCCTCTTTTTTAGGGGTAACAAGGAGCACAGGTGCCATTCCAAAAAACCACCAACAAATAACCAAATACTTCAGACCAACACCAACAAAAAGAAAATTAGACGGAGAGGTAAGAGAGGAGGAGTCCAAAAAAGGAAAATTAAAATAACCAAAAAGAAGAAGTCAATACCGCTTCTAAATACAACCATCAAAATATTCAATTTATCCACATACCAACTGAATAAGCAAGAGACCGGCCTACTGCAAAAAGGACTTTCCTTTTGTCCACACAATAAAGTTAACCCCTTTGACCTTTTTATTGATATCCAGAAGTTCAGAAGGATTTTAACAATCAAAAGACACTTCTCAAGAGAAAACCCCATACCACAGAAGCATGACACTAATCCAACAGATCAGGAGTACAGACATATTGATGTACGCCCGAAATCCAATTTTTTCCCGGCATATAGCCAAGGGCACTGCATACCCACTTTTTTTGACCTGATTTCAGCTGACCTTAAGATTTTAACCAATGAATCAGTGATTTATAATTATAATGGCAATTTGACAAAATCCGAACAAATAGCATTGAACACGCTCAAAAACAACCGAGATATAGTTATCCGCCCTGCCGACAAGGGGGGGGGCAATAGTTATCCAGAATTACACCGAGTACGAAAACGAGGCCCAAAGGATTCTAAGCGACACCGAATATTATTCAAAAATATACCATAATCCCTTCATAAATGTAAATACCAGTCTAACCAACCTAGTGAAAGAGGCTCATAGTAAGGGTTACATAAATAAAAAATAAAAAAACTTCCTTCTACCCAAAATTCAGTGCAACCCCTATTTCTATCACCTTCCAAAAATCCATAAGGATAAAGATAACCCCCCAGGCAGGCCCATCGTCTCCAATACCAAATGTGCGACAAGCAATCTATCCCAATATATGGATCTTCATTTACAGCCATATGTCAAAAATCTGCCCACGTATCTACATGACTCCAGTCAGCTCATCCGGGAATTAAAAATTATAAACTGGGAAGAATCATATGCTTTTCTTACTTTGGATGTCACGTCACTATATACAAACATTAAACACGAACTAGGCCTCCGGTGCATCCAATCAGTGCTAGAAAGGGACATCAGCCTAAAATCATCCCAAGTTTCTTTTTTACTACAAAGCTTACAGTTTATATTAGAGAACAACTACTTCATATATAATGGAAACATCTACCACCAGTGTAAGGGGACCGCTATGGGTACACGAGTAGCGCCGTCTTTTGCTAATTTATTTATGGGGGAGTTCGAAGAACTACACATAACCAAGCACCCAACCTATAAAAACAAAATCATTTTTTTCAGGAGATATATCGATGATATATTCATTATATGGGATGGGGACGAACTCTCTGCCAAAACCTTTTGCAGGCAGAGGATCGTCAGGGAACAGGATCAGGTAAATATTCAGTAGTCCAACAAACAGCCAGGAACCTAGAAATTAACAGGCAACCTGTAGCCAGCAGGCTGCCTGTATTTATAGTGGGGAGTGAGGGTCATGTGACGTGGCCAGCGTCACATGACCGACAGACCAACCAGTCGAGCACCGAGGGAGCCACCCAGCTAGTAAAGCCGCCCTGGGAATGAGGTCAAACACAGAACCTCATTCCAAAAGCTAAGCAACAGTTCTGCGGGCAATGGGGGACCGAGTGCACCTTCGGAACCCCGTGACACCATACCTCTCAAAACACCTAGCGCACAAACCAATCATTACATATAGACGAGCCCCTACGATAAAAAGCATCTTGGCCCCTAGCAAACCTAGACAACATAATGAACAACAAAACAAATCTAGTAAAATTACGGCACAGAATGCGGGCAGCTACAAATGCCGGTCCAAGCGATGTCTATGCTGTAAAACAATCACCCATAATCAAACCACATTCATGTCAAACCGTAATAAAACATCCTTCTCCATAAAACAATACATGACGTGCCAGTCCTCCTACGTTATATATCTAATTGAGTGCAGTTGCGGCCTGCAGTATGTGGGGCGCACGACACAGGAGCCACACTGTCGATTGAATCAACATAGACATAATATACGACGCTTATATCAGAAACACGGTTTGTCAAGACACTGTGCGACAACCACAGAAAAACACCCAATAAAAATCACTCCCATAGAACACATACCTGAAAACCCATTTAATCGGTTTGATATCTTACAGAAATGGGCGTTTTTCTGGATATACCAACTTGATACGCTAACACCCCATGGTCTCAATGAACTGAGTGAAACAGTACTCTAATTAAATAGCATATGCCACTGCCTATGCTTTATATATTTTATACATTATATATACTTTTTATGCTAGTACTTTCATCTATATTTTATTTCCCTGTTATGTTATCTTCCTTTTATTCTGTGGATTTTATATATTATTATTTATTTTTTCTACATAATGTCCGTTTTTTAAGATTCCCTTCGTTACCAAAAATCGTGTGTCTTATGCACACTATTGTTTCTGCCATACAGTTTTTTTTTTTGTTTAATGTCACGCTCACTCCAAACGCATTTATACCCCAAAAGCGTTTGTGAGCACAGCATTATTCCCCTCACTTCCCCCCCCCCCCTTCTTTCCTCTTCCCTGATTATTCCCTCATTGCCATATAGCACTCATCAAGCATCCTTTGGGCCCGCCCCACTAGCTTACATGTCAGGAGGTGAGATGTGTTTTCTTTTTTTCCCCACCACTCTGGACAGCTCAGCGCTCCTTAGCGCTCTATTCACTGTTATACAGGACCGAACGGCAGCTCCTGGGGCCCGCCCCGTCAGCTCACGTAGCAAGGGAGGGGGGGCGTGTCCCACCACTCTGTATAGTCTAGCGCTTCCCAGCGCTCCATCAACCGAGCAAAACCTAGCCACCCCTTTAGTGTTACGTCACAAAGGTGGGCGGGGCATAGCAACCCGTCCCGAAGCATGACCTCTCTCCGCTGCTCTCTGTTTATAATCATTACCGGTGCATATTTTCCTCCCCAGTGACTACCGGACGTCTGGGTGAAGTGTGCCTACTTATGTTTTTACCTAGATTGATATAGTATTGATTGTTTTAACTCATGTTTATCTATATTAACTCCGCCCATAGCCCCGCCCCCTACAATCGAGGTAAGGCGCCAAAAACAAGTGTATAAATAAATTCAAACTGTCTTGTATTGTATCATTGATTGTCCTGAGGAAGAGGGTCCAATTCCCTCGAAACGCGTAGACAAATAAATTACTTTTTTAATTTACCTTCTGCGTTATATATCCAGCCGAGCAGCGCCCAAAAGCAAAAGCTATATGCAGTTCCAGTTTTTTCTCCTTTTGGTTTACCTTACTTCGCTCCCGCATTTAATCCCTAAATGCGTCCTGGAACCTAGGCTGCAGCAAGGCACCCCCGGTCGCTGGTCCATCTACCAGCCAGGCTCGTCAAAGGTGTTGTGACTCTTCACAACACACTCTGGTAAGCGCATTATTTTTGCATCATTTTAACTATTTTATACTGTACTACACATTTGGCGCTGCCTTCTCTCTTCTCCCCTCCCCTCTAAATAATGGAATTCAGGAAGAACTCCTTTATGGAATGGAGCAACATAGGGGGAAGACGTTATGGAGTGGAAGGACACAGAGGGGACGCCATTATAGAATGGAGGGACACAGGTACGCCATTATAGAATGGAGGGACACAGGGGACGCCATTATAGAATGGAGGGACACAGAGGGAACGCCATTATAGAATGGAGGGACACAGAGGGGACGCCATTATATAATGGAGGGACACAGGGGACGCCATTATAGAATGGAGGGACACAGAGGGGATGACATTCTGAAGTGTAGGGATACAGTGGACGCCATTATGGAGTAAAGGGACACAGAGTGGATGACATTATGAAGTAGAGGGACACAGGGGACGTAATGTCCCTCCATTCTCTCAACATCATAATGTCCTCCCCTCTGTGTCCCCTCACTCCATAATGGCGTCCCTGTATCCCTACACTTCAGAATGTCATCCCCTCTGTGTCCCTCCATTCAATAATGGCGTCCCCTCTGTGTCCCTCCATTCAATGTCACCCCCTCTATGTCCCTCCATTCAATAATGCAGCCGCCACTATGAACACAACCAGAACTGAGCAGCCATAAATCCCCCCACAGCTCCATTGCTGCAGTCCAGAGTCTGACCCCATCCTGCCTCATGTCCTCTGCTCCTGCAGATGAAGGCACAAAGGAATAGCGCGGCCGCCCGGCGCTGAACTTTATTTCTTTGTGCTGCATCCAAAACGGAGCTGCGCATGCGATGGATTTCACACATGTTGGCATACCCACATGACATAAAAAAAAATTAAAAAATACAGAAAAACCAAATTTAGTTAAGAAATTTAGCTTTATTGTGAACGTAATTAACATGTTTATTTAAAAATAAACTTCAAATCAACAAGCATAAAATAAGAAAAATTAGAATAGTAATGTTATTTTTAACTTACTTGACAAAAAATGTTTATTTTCTAAAGAGATGTCTTCGAACCAAGTCTTCCTTCCTATGTGCCACCTAAAATTATTTTGCGCCAGATGTGCCCCCTCACACTATTTATTGCCAGATATGTGCCCCCAGGAAGAATAATGCCCCCATTGATGATGCTCTTGATTGATTGATGATATTATTAGTAAATATTAGTAAATCGTTGGTGGAATTGGTGGGGCATTTACAAATAATACTTACCCACGTCCTCCGCTGGCTGTTACAACTACGTCCAACTCTTCTCTTCCTCCACTGAAGGGTTCGGGCGCCCGCGCATGCGCAGAAGTATATTCCTTTGTTTGGAGCCGCGGCACGAAGTAAAGTTGATCTGCGCATGCGCGGCTGCCCGAAGTAAAGTTGATCTGCGCATGCGCAGCCGCCCGACGTGCGCGCTCATGGCATGTAATAGAGGCCGGCCACTGGATCACCAGGGTAAGCGGTGCGTAGGCGCGGCCCATGGATGCGGCCGGCGATCGGTGGCCGTATCCATGGGCAGCGACTATAAACAATGCAATTGGATTTTTAAATTTTATTAAAAAACTAGAGGATTTAGAAAAGGCATTATATTTAGGAAAAGGCTCAGGGGATGGGGGGAGAATACAACATGATTACCAAGATGAGAATACCCCTTTAAGCCTGGAAATAAACCTCGTCCGGATTCTTCATACGTCTTCCCGGAGAGCTGGACATTGATACCAGAACAAGTAGCACTGGTGGATACAAGAGACTCTCTATGGCTGGTGCTGGTGCATTGCAGACCGATATTTGCAGTCCGCAGCACATGGTGCACCCGCTCGTGTGCATGCGCACCACAAATAACTGTTCTTTGTCACTGTTTAAGGGCTCACAGACATGAATGTTTTAGTTTTTTTCGCGTCCGTTCCGTTTTTTTTTTTTTTGCAGCCCGTATGTGGAACCATTCACTTCAATGGAGCCACAAAATGACTCCGTGTGTATTCCGTGTCCTTATGTCCACATGGCCGTTCCGCAAAAAAATAAAAATAACATGTCCTATTATTGTCTGCATTATGGACGCGGACAGGACTGTTCTATTAGGGGGAGGCTGTTCCATTCAGCAAAATGTGGAATGCATGGGGCCAGTATCCGCGTTTTGCAGATCCACAATTTGCAGGCTGCAAAACATAAACGGTTGTGGGCGTGAGCCCTAAAAGCTTAAAATATAATATATAACTATTAGATCAGTGGGGGTTCTACTGCTGGGACCCCCACTGATCATGAGAACGTGTACCCCATACCTCTCGGAGTGCGGCGAAATGAACTGAACAGCAGGTCGAGCATACGCACTGCTGCTCCATTCATCTCTAGAGATGCCCAAACTATTAAAATATAAAAGTATTTATATCTAAATGGTCAATTCACCATTTGCTTCACTCCCAAATAATGTTATAAAAAAGTTATACACACGCCAGCGTATTAATGACAAATACCGGTCATTTTTACCATTTAGGAAACAATGTAAAAAGAAAACCCATAAAACTGTGATGGAATTGCATTTTTTTTCCAATTCCAACCCATTTCGAATTTTTGTCAGCGTTCCACTACATTATATGTAATATTAAATAGGTCCATTAGAAAGTAAAACTTTTCCCACAAAGAATGGAAAAATAAAAAAGTTACGGCTCCTGGAAAGCAGGGGGGGTACAAAAAAAACTATAAATAAAAAAATAAGCTGCTGCATCAGGAAGGGGTTAAACATACTTGCCAACTTTCAGTAGCTGTTTTTATAAACATTTCCCTTTTGAGGTCCCGCCCCATTTCCCCTGTAGACCCGCCCCTTTTTATCACACGCCCTCACTGCAAGTCACAAATACCTAAAACATGATTCCTAGCGGCTCTAGGACCTTTGATGATGTCACAGCCACAGAACAATAGTTCATGGATGCTCCTTAGAATAAAGAGGACCACGAATGGTGCACGCCTATGTTGAGCCTATCCATATTCCCCAATATACATAGTCAAATGAAGAAGAAAGGCGGCACACAGTCACGTGACCGGTTACATGGGAGAGCTATAAATGTTAGTGGCTGTAGGACCTTTGATGATGTCACAGTCATGTGATCAATTGCATGGGCGGGTTAGAAAGGTTAGCGGCTGTAGGACCTTTGATGATGTCACAGTCATGTGATTAGTTGCAGAGGCGGGATAGAAAGCTTACTGGCTGTAGGACCTTTGATGATGTCACAGTCATGTGATCAGCTACATATATATGACGATGGTTTACGTTTATATTCAGGTGAAGACTGAGGGTTTACACAGGGGACTGTATGTAGAAGGGATGGAGGAACGTGTTTTTACACGGGACTGTATGTTGGAGGGGGCTGCAGGGATGTTTTACATGGGACTGTATGTAGAAGGGATGGAGGAACGTGTTTTTACACGGGACTGTATGTTGGAGGGGGCTGCAGGGATGTTTTACACGGGACTGTATGTAGATGGGATGGAGGAACGTGTTTTTACACGGGACTGTATGTTGGAGGGGGCTGTAGGGATGTTTTACATGGGACTGTATGTTGGAGGGGGCTGTAGGGATGTTTTACATGGGACTGTATGTTGGAGTGGGCTGTAGGGATGTTTTACATGGGACTGTATGTAGATGGGATGGAGGAACGTGTTTTTACATGGGACTGTATGTTGGAGGGGGCTGTAGGGATGTTTTACATGGGACTGTATGTTGGAGTGGGCTGTAGGGATGTTTTACATGGGACTGTATGTTGGAGGGGGCTGTAGGGATGTTTTACATGGGACTGTATGTTGGAGGGGGCTGTAGGGATGTTTTACATGGGACTGTATGTTGGAGGGGGCGAGGCTTTGAGATCTCCTAGACTGCAGAGTCAGTGATGGGAATTCCAGCTGTAGTTAGTGAGTCGGATCATTAGATTCATCTCAGTAACAAGAGGCGACTCTTCCCGCTCCCAAACATCTATTTATTTATTCCTAGATAGTCCCCCCCACCCCCCCCAGTGTACGGTGTGTATTATGTGTGTTATTTGTGTTTGTGTGTATTGTGTTAAACTACTTTCACACTAGCAGCAAGGGACTCCGGCAGGCTGTTCCGTCGGGTAAACAGCCTGCCGGATCCGTCCTCCCGCTAGTGACCATGTGCCCCCGGACTGCCGCTCCGTCCCCATTGACTATAATGGAGGCAGGGGGCGGAGGCACGGTGCACGGCAAGAGGCTGCCGGAATAAAACTACGACATGTCCGACATTTATTCAGACAGCTTCTTGCCGTGCCTCTGCCGGAACTCCGCTCCGCCCTTATTATAGTCAATGGGGACGGAGCGGCAGTCAGGGGGAACGCGGTCACTAGCGGGAGGACGGATCTGACAGGCTGTTCACCCGACGGAACAGCCTGCCGGAGGTCCGTGCCGCTAGTGTGAAAGTAGCCTTACTTGTGTTTGTGTGTATTATGTGTTATTTGTGTATATTATGTGTGTATTGTGTTATTTGTGTTATGTGTGTGTTATGTGTGTTTAGTCTGTGTGTTATGTGTGTTTAGTGCAAACCCCACCCAGTTTTGGCCCAGGACAGCGCAAATATGCCAGCGCTGTCTCTGAAAATCAGGGATAGTCCCGGCAAATTCGGGTGAGTTGGCAGCGATGCATGCAAAGGAGCCATAGTCTATTCTCCTGGATCAGCCGGGTCAGGTCCGGGGTATTTGTGGTCTCTGGGATCAGATACAGTTTACCCACTTTTAGTGCACTTTAGTGTAACATCGTTAGTTCGGCTAATGACGTGGTTTTTACTTTTTTTTGTGACGGATGTTGGTTTCTTTTTTTTAGAATTTTACTAAACATAATTTTGTATTTTTTATTTAGGAATCTTTAGGTCTATAGTTTGCTTTATAAAATTCTAGTTATTTTTCTGGTAATCATAAAGTGTTACACTTTGTTATCATATTCCATTCATTTTGATATACTTCAAGCCTGTTATAGGGTAATTGGTTCACTGATCCTGGGGAAGGGAATATCCTGTGGGTGTTTTTTTTTACATAATCTGTTTATTTTTTTTACTTATGTTTTTATTTTATAGGTCAGTCCCTCAAAGAGTTAAAGTTCATTGGGGTCTTCATATTATTATTTTTTTTTTACATACTTTACCCAGCCCCAAGTTACGGGGGAAATCAGCCGAGTTGCTGTGATTATTGTGTTGGGTGTTCGTAGATTGGGCCGCTGCCTCCTGTAAGTCATGTGACCAGTTACGTGACCAATAGAGGCAGCAACATTGACTCTTCTTTTATTCTTGTTAAGCGAGATGTGAGGAGTGCAGCATGAAATCAAGTGAGCAAGTTTTCCCTGAATCAGTTTGATGTGAATCCATATTAGAAAGGGAAAACTGAGGGATCTGAGCGACTTTGACCATCAGTGCTGGACCAGTATCTCAAAACCTGTCAACCCTGGGGTTTTACTCATGCAATGGTGTGGAGAGTATATGGGGAATGGTGTGACTGAGGGAAAAACATCCAGAGAAAGGGGATCCCATAGACGTCAACAACTCGTGGATGAAAGTGGTCAGAGGATGTCAATAGGTGGTCAAGCAGATTGCAACTCAAAACAACACCGGTGCTCCATTATGTCCGAATGCACGGTTCATTATTCCTTAGCACAGATGGCTTATGACAGCAAACAACCAGTACCTTTGATGTCTAAGGAAAACAGGCAAGACTCCAGTGGACAAAAGAGTGCAAGATTGGATCACCGAGCAGTGGAAAAACATCTCTTGACCAGATGAATCCAGATTTTTGCTGCACCATGTTGATCGAAAGGTCAGGATTTGGTGCAAGCAGTATAAATAGATGATCCCTCTCTGTGAGGTTGGTGGATGTGGAGTAATGGTGTTGGAAACATTTTCTAGGCACACCCTTAGTCCTCTGATTTTTGTAAATGGACTTTTGGACAGTAGGGCTTACCTAAGCATTGTGGCCAGGTTCATCTCTTCATGGCACCTGTCTACCCCCCGTGGCAGAAGGACAACATCTGTAGGACAATGCACCATGTCACAAGGGTGGTATAGTCAAGGATTGGTTCCAGGAACATGACAACAAGATGTCTTTGCTTCCATGGCCTTCACAATCCCCAGATCTTAATCAGACAGTTGAGAGTTTGTCAGTACCTCTGTCTAATTTGCGTCAATTGTAGGAAGCTATCTGTCACAGCCAGACAGCTGAGAAGCACTCACAGGAGCTTCTCAGATCCTCCTCCTTGAATTTCTTTGTTTTGGTTTAGTTTCTCATCTCGTTAGTCTATCTCAGCTGTCATGCAGTCAGACTGATCGCTACCCTTTAAGTTCCTCCCCATAATGCAGTAGTGTGCGGCTGATACAACTTCCTGGAGTGTGTGTGCATGCTGTTCCCAGTTCTCAGTCCTCAGTCGTCTGCAGATAAGTGCTGTTTATGTATTTATGTTTTTGTCTTTTCTGGATCCAGGTGACCCTGACTCCCTCCGTGTCAGTGTAGGGAGCCGGTGGTCGTGTCCCTTCACTATTGTAGGGTCTTCAGGTAATAGATAGCCGAGGAACGTGGATATGCGGCCATCCACCTTTGGGGTGTTCGCATAGGCTGAGCAGTGAGGGAGAGCGGCAGCTCTATTGCAGGGGTCTCCCTTTGTTCCTTAGTTGTGGATCCAGAGAGACATTGTTTATATGGTATTGTCTTGTTTCCTGTACACCATCCGTGACATTATCAGCCGCCAAAACCGTCTCAAGCATGGATCCGGTTTCACTTTTGGCTGAACGCCTCCAGGGTCTTTCATTGGAGGTAGCTGATCTCCGTAGGATTTTTTCTCAGTTTCAAGTGACCGGTTCAGCTTGCGTTCATGGAGTTTGTGCTGAGCCCAAGATCTCGCTCCCGGATACGTTCTCTGGGGGTAGTGAGAATTTTGTGCGTTTTAAAGAGGCTTGCAAGCTCCATTTTCGCCTTCTTCCCCATTCTTCTGGTGATGAAGAACGGAGGGTGGGGATCATTGTATCGCTGCTCAGGGGTAACGCTCAGTCTTGGGCCTTTTCGCTACCGGAGGGGGCACGGCCCCTCCGCTCAGTGGATGAATTCTTTTTAGCCCTGGGTCAGATATATGATGATCCGGATCGTATTGCTCTGGCTGAGTCTAGACTATGTCTGTTATGCCAGGGTAAACAATCCGCAGAGATATACTGCTCCGAATTTCGGAGATGGGCAGCTGATACTGGTTGGAATGATGCTGCACTCCGAAGTCAATTTTGCCATGGTCTTTCAGAGGG
This sequence comes from Bufo bufo, assembly GCF_905171765.1. NCBI lineage: Eukaryota > Metazoa > Chordata > Amphibia > Anura > Bufonidae > Bufo > Bufo bufo. The sequence continues at coordinate 612,598,226 of NC_053392.1, forward strand.
ATTGAAAGATGCATTTTCCTTTCATGAGAGGCCTATCTCCTTGGACTCTGCTATGTCTCAGGCCGTTCGTATTGACAGGCGTCTTAGAGAGAGACGAGAGATCTCTCCTTCCTGTCCTACTCAGTCTCGGAACAGTGCAGCGGTCTCATTCTGTGCGCAGGAGTCTCAGTCGCTGTCAGCCCCTTCTGAGCAGGAGCCCATGCAGCTGGGGTTGATTGCCTCTGACAATAGAAGATTCAGCCCGCATGGGAGAGTTTGTTTTTGTTGTGGAGGTATAAATCATTTGGCAAATGTTTGTCCATCAAGGAGATTCAGGCAGTTTTCTGGGAGTAATAAAGAGACAAAAAGGAAAAAATCTTTTAAAAATGTTCCGTCTGTTACTATTGGCAGGGTTGAGGCGGAAATTGAAGGTTTTCCGTTTGCTTGTAGTTCCCGTTTTGTCCTGCCTGCTAGGGTGGCGCTAGAGAGCAAGAGCATTTTTTTGTGAGATTTTTGTGGATAGTGGAGCAGCTGTCAACCTCATTGATAATCAATTTGCAATAACTCATGGTTTCCAGGTATGCACTTTGGGAAGGGATATTCCTGTTTTTGCTATTGATTCAGCTCCACTTTCTCAGAAATCATTAAAGGGCATAGTTCACAATATCCGTTTAATTGTGAGTGATGCTCATGTTGAGGATGTGTCATGTTTCGTCCTTAGTGGTTTGCCTACTCCTCTAGTGTTGGGGCTACCCTGGCTCACTAAACATAACACCACCATTGATTGGCAAGCGAGGCAAATAAATGGTTGGAGTAACTTTTGCAGAGAGAATTGCCTCATAACATCTGTTTCTGAGGTTTCTACTAAGACTGTACCACCTTTCCTCTCTGAATTTTTGGATGTCTTCTCTGAGAGTGGAGTTCAGGGTTTGCCTCCGCACAGGGAGTATGATTGCCCTATTAATCTCATCCCAGGCGCCAAGCTGCCTAAATCTCGTTTATACAATCTCTCCCAACCTGAGAGGGTCGCTATGCGGGCTTATATCTCTGAGAGTTTGAGAAAAGGACACATACGACCCTCGAAGTCACCTGTTGCCGCTGGTTTTTTCTTTGTTAAGAAAAAAGATGGTTCTTTAAGACCTTGTCTGGATTTCAGGGAGCTGAACAGTATTACTATTCGTGATCCTTATCCGCTTCCTCTGATCCCGGACCTGTTTAACCAGGTTGTTGGGGCTAAAGTCTTTTCCAAATTAGACTAAGTCTTTTCCAAATTAGACCTAAGAGGGGCATACAACCTGGTTAGGGTCAGAGAAGGAGACGAATGGAAGACAGCTTTCAATACCCCTGAGGGCCATTTTGAGAATTTGGTTATGCCTTTTGGTTTGATGAATGCCCCAGCCGTTTTTCAGCATTTCGTCAACAGCATTTTTTATCATTTAATGGGAAAATTTGTATTAGTGTATTTGGATGACATTTTGATTTTTTCTCCTGATTTCAAGACTCATAAGGAACATTTACGTAAGGTCTTGCTCATTCTGCGGGAGAATAAATTATATGCGAAACTGGAAAAATGTGTGTTTGCGGTTCCAGAGATCCAATTTCTGGGGTTTCTTGTCTCCGCTTCTGGTTTTCGCATGGACCCCGAGAAGGTCCGCGCTGTGCTTGAGTGGGAGCTTCCTGAGAACCAGAAGGCGCTGATACGTTTTTTGGGCTTTGCCAATTATTACAGGAAATTTATTTTGAATTATTCCTCTGTTGTTAAACCACTCACTGATATGACCAGAAAGGGGGTAGATTTTTCTTCCTGGTCGGTAGAGGCGCGTAAGGCCTTTTCTAATATCAAGGAGAGTTTTGCTTCTGCTCCCATCCTAGTACAACCTGATATTTCGTTACCCTTCATAGTTGAGGTTGATGCTTCTGAGGTAGGGGTGGGTGCGGTCTTGTCTCAGGGTTCCTCTCCTGCCAAATGGCAACCGTGTGCCTTTTTCTCAAAGAAACTCTCCTCCGCAGAGAGAAATTATGATGTGGGAGATAGGGAATTGTTGGCCATCAAGTTGGCTTTTGAGGAATGGCGCCATTGGCTAGAGGGAGCCAGACACCCTATTACCGTGTTTACTGACCATAAAAATCTGGCCTATTTGGAGTCAGCCAAGCGTCTGAACCCGAGACAGGCCAGATGGTCTTTGTTCTTTTCAATGTTTAATTTTGTTGTTACGTTCCGCCCTGGGGTTAAGAATGTGAAGGCAGATGCCCTGTCACGTTGTTTTCCAGGAGGTGGGAATTTTGAAGACCCGGGTCCCATTTTGGCTGAAGGTGTGGTGGTCTCTGCTCTTTTTCCTGAATTGGAGGCAGAGGTGCAGGCAGCCCAGTCAGAAGCTCCTGATCTTTGTCCTCCTGGGAGGTTGTTTGTGCCTCTCGCTTTGAGACACAAGATTTTTAAAGAACACCACGACACGGTCCTTGCTGGGCACCCGGGGGCAAGAGCCACACTGGATCTCATCGCTCGGAGATTCTGGTGGCCTGCGCTTCGTAAGTCGGTTGAGGGTTTTGTGGCAGCTTGCGAGACTTGCGCTCGTGCCAAAGTCCCTCATTCACGGCCATCAGGTCCTCTCCTTCCTTTGCCCATTCCTTCCCGTCCTTGGACACATCTGTCCATGGACTTCATAACGAACTTGCCTCGTTCCTCGGGGAAGTCTGTGATTCTGGTGGTGGTGGACCGTTTTAGCAAAATGGTGCATTTTATCCCTTTCCCTGGTTTGCCCAATGCTAAGACGCTGGCGCAGGCATTTATTGACCACATTGTCAAATTGCATGGGATTCCTTCAGACATAGTCTCTGATAGGGGCACGCAGTTTGTTTCCAGATTCTGGAAGGCTTTCTGTTCTCGCTTGGGGGTTCGGTTGTCATTCTCTTCTGCTTTCCATCCGCAGTCGAATGGCCAGACAGAGCGCGTCAATCAGAATCTGGAGACATATCTGCGCTGTTTTGTGGCGGAGAATCAGGAGGATTGGTGTTCTTTTTTGTCCCTTGCTGAGTTTGCTTTAAATAACCGTCGTCAGGAGTCCTCTGATAAGTCACCATTTTTTGGTGCATATGGGTTCCATCCGCAGTTTGGGACTTTCTCGGGAGAGGTCTCTTCTGGTTTGCCTGATGAGGACAGATTCTCCTCGTCTTTGTCATCTATTTGGCAAAAGATTCAGGATAATCTAAAGAGCATGAGTGAGAGATATAAGCGTGTGGCGGATAAGAGACGTGTGCCTGGTCCGGACCTGAATGTTGGTGATCTGGTGTGGTTGTCTACCAAGAATATCAAATTGAAGGTTCCCTCCTGGAAGTTGGGTCCTAGGTTTATTGGGCCTTACAAGATCCTGTCTGTCATCAATCCTGTTGCCTACCGTCTTGATCTTCCTCAGACTTGGAAGATCCATAATGTTTTTCATAAGTCCTTATTGAAACCTTATGTTCAACCTATTGTACCCTCGCCTTTGCCTCCTCCTCCGATTATGGTTGATGGAAATCTTGAATTTCAGGTCTCTAGGATTGTGGATTCTCGTCTTGTCCGCGGTTCCCTCCAGTACCTCGTTCATTGGGAGGGTTATGGTCCTGAGGAGAGGATGTGGGTCCCAGTGACGGACATTAAGGCCTCTCGTCTCATCAGGGCTTTCCATAGGTCCCATCCTGAGAAGGTGGGCCCTGAGTGTCCGGAGTCCACTCCTAGAGGGAGGGGTACTGTCACAGCCAGACAGCTGAGAAGCGCTCACAGGAGCTTCTCAGATCCTCCTCCTTGAATTTCTTTGTTTTGGTTTAGTTTCTCATCTCGTTAGTCTATCTCAGCTGTCATGCAGTCAGACTGATCGCTACCCTTTAAGTTCCTCCCCATAATGCAGTAGTGTGCGGCTGATACAACTTCCTGGAGTGTGTGTGCATGCAGTTCCCAGTCCTCAGTCGTCTGCAGATAAGTGCTGTTTATGTATTTATGTTTTTGTCTTTTCTGGATCCAGGTGACCCTGACTCCCTCCGTGTCAGTGTAGGGAGTCGGTGGTCGTGTCCCTTCACTATTGTAGGGTCTTCAGGTAATAGATAGCCGAGGAAAGTGGATATGCGGCCATCCACCTTTGGGGTGTTCGCATAGGCTGAGCAGTGAGGGAGAGCGGCAGCTCTATTTCAGGGGTCTCCCTTTGTTCCTTAGTTGTGGATCCAGAGAGACATTGTTTATATGGTATTGTCTTGTTTCCTGTACACCATCCGTGACACTATCCTGTCCGCATCGGACCATGTTCCCACAGAATGATTTCAACACCTGGGGGAATCAACACATTACTTCAGTTCTGAAGGCCAAAGGCTGTCCAACGTGCTACTAGATGGGTGGCGCTAGTAAACTTGCATTCATTGTATATGGCTGTGTATCGATAGAGATGTAATATGGATGATATCTTTACAAAAAGTATAACAAAACCACTTGTGCACTACCTGGCTGCAGCGGCCCACATGTAGCTATTCTGGGGGATTGGACCAGATGGGCTAACCTTCACTTCCCACACACATCAGTGAGCCTTGGGCACCCATGATCCTGCACCAGTTCACTGGTTGTCATTGTTTGGGATGATTTTGCTATGTAAGAACCAGTTCATACCAGGAACACCTCTAAAAACCTGCCATTTTGGATATGCTCTGACCTAATTGGGTAGCCATCAACAATTTGGATGTTATCATAGTCGCTCAGATCCTTACACTTGCCTATTTTTCCTGCTTCCACCCATCACCTTTAAGAACTGACTGTTTAGGGGGCGTGTTTTCATTAAATGGCGATTGGGACTCGCCTGTCTCCTCTGGAACTGAGGGAGAAGACAACAGAAAGCTCAAACCAGTAGCCTCACAGAGGTCTCAACAACCCTCGGCACCTGGAGGAAAGGGCGCCCATACCTCCACTCCCATAGTAGAACAGGACACAGCACTGGTGAGTCCTCAGAAGCAGCGACAACGTCAACAAGAAATAAGCCAAAACGCTGCCTCATCACCTTTTAATACCTCCACAGAGGGCTCTGATATTTTCTCTAAGTTTCAGACCTCAGACAAAGCAGCCTCTGAGAATACACACACAGAGTCACAAACCACCTAACCTACCAGACTCCGTGCCTAGGGACGTATTGGCCAGATATTTTTTCTACCATGTGAAGTAGTAATTGATGGACACTACAAGAAAACAACAACCACTACCTAACTATATGCTTCCCTAAAGCTATTTACAGATTTATCGGCTGCCACTTTGCAGGCCCGCAGACACCTAGCACCACTCACATCTATCCTGAGACAACACTCTATACCAGGGATCAGCAACCTTCGGCACTCCAGCTGTGGTGAAACTACGACTCCCAGCATGCACACTTGCTTAACTATTTTGAGAACTCCCATAGAAGTGAATGGAGCATGCTGGGAGTTGTAGTTTCAACACATCTGGAGTGCCGAAGGTTGCTGACCGCTGCTCTATACCATACCGTTGGGGATTCCCTACAAAGATCCTTATCAACCGCAAAGGAACATTCCACGCAGCTGCATCGGTAGAAGAAGGCAAAGCCCTCCTGACCAGATGGCGCATCCCTATGGAGGAAGACTGACCAAGAACATCCCCCCTGCGAAAATGGATGCAGAATGGCATGAGGTGCCAATATCCTGAATTAAAATTTTCTATTATATCTTACTATCCTTCTTCTTCTCATCCTCTGCTGTCCTCTACTTTGGGGGAGGGAGATGGCGGAGTACTTCCTGAGCTAATTTGAGATGTCTAATGTTTTTCACCCCAATCTAACAAGTACTTACGAAACCGTATGTAAGTTTACGGTTTGGGTTTCATTACTGTTCTACAGTCGTTTGCCTGTGTTATTTTATTCTGATTGTTCTTTGTACAAATAGATGTCCAGGTGATTGTCTTTACCATGTTGAAATGATACATGCAGAAGGTCAGTCCCTACAGTTTGCGAGACCTAGTACCAATTTACAGCCCATTTAAAAGGTCTGTAATGTGGCGAGAACTAAAATCTCAAAAATGTGATATGGCCTGCTTGCAGGAGACGCATATCTCATCCTCTAATCCACCTAAAATTTATCACAAAGACTATCCTCTCATCATTCACTCATCCTTTCCGAAAAAAAAGATAGGAGTGCTCATAGCTTTTAAAGCATCGGTGGCAGTTCAGGTACATCAAACATGGATTGACAGCCGATACATAATCAATAATGTAGAATACACTATAGTAAATATCTATGCGCCAAATTCACATACGAAACGTTTCCTTAGGCGCCTACTGTGTAAATTGCAAAAAGTACAAAAGGGCAATGTGTTGATCTGTGGAGATTTTAACGCCATTTGCAATGCCTCACTAGACTTCACCGCAGACCCCTTGTCCTGCAAAACCCTGATTGCAAAATTGGCGTGGACCCATGATTTGTATGATATATGGCGTCTCCTGCATGTTCATGAAAAAGATTACAGATACTACTCTGGAGCTCATAAAGCTTACTCTCGCATAGACATGTTCTGGATAAGCAGATTCCTTATAGATAAGAGATCGGATCTATTCAATGGTCGGATCATGCTCCAATACTGTAGTCACTATCGGAATCTCCCTCCAAAATCTCGGATTATGTATGGAAACTTAATACTTACCTTCTGTCCGTGCCATCTGTCAGCGTCACAAGGCGTACATGCAGGGGGTTCTCATTAAGCAGAGTGGTATATGGTGCAAACAAAGGGACAGAGATATTAAAAATACCATGCACACAATCCAAAAACTTGAGACATTGAACAAGCAAACCCTCTCTGAGCTCTCCAGAGCTAGACTGCACCTGAGGAGCCTCCTCATGTACGCCTATGAAAAATCTCTCCGGCGCCTTAAGTTCCAATACTATGCACAAGATAACAAAGAGGGAGCGCTCCTAGCGAGACAACTCCAGTCCATAACATTAAAATCGAGAATACAATGTCTCCACCACCCCACAACTGGGAGTCCAGTCTACGCCACTAGAGATATAGCTCATGCCTTTCGAGACTACTACTCTCGCCTATACAACTTAGGTGAAGATACAAACACTGCCCAACCCACCCAACATTATATAAATTCCTTCTTGCAAAAAAATTTGCCTCCCAAAACTGCTCCCGAGCCAACTAGAAGCCCTTAACAAACCAATATCCCCTGAAGAAATAACAGCGGTCACCCGCTCACTCCCCCTTAATAAGGCCCCGGGTCCCAATGGATTCTCCTCCCTATATTACAAAAAATATGGACACCTCCTCACCAAACATCTCTTACCGGCGTACTCCAAAGCCATGGAAACTGGTGCCTTCCTGCCAGAAATGCTGGAGTCACTCATAGTGACTATTCCAAAATCAGGTAAATCACCCTTACAAACCACCAGCTATCGACCAATCTCTTTGCTGAACTGCGATGTAAAGATCTATGCAAAAATTCTAGCGAATAGGCTCTTATCAATTATCCCCTACTTGTGTCAATATATCAGACTGGCTTTGTATCGGGACTGCAAGCCCCGGACAACACCAGGAGACTTCTATCCCTTCTGCAAACAGCAGAATCCTCAGATACTGCGACCACATTCTTGACACTGGACGCCGAGAAGGCATTTGATTGCATTAACTGGCCTTTTGCTTTCTCAGTGCTAAGAAAATTTGGCTTTTCTGGCCCAATATACTCGGCACTATACTCTAACCCTTGTGCCAAAGTTTTCACCAACGGAGCTCTATCTACTCCCTTCCTCCTAACCAATGGCACTAGACAGGGGTGCCCTTTGCCCCCCTTGTTCTTTGTACTATCTATTGAACCCCTAGCGGAGCTGATTCGCCAAGATCTGGACATATCAGGCTTCACAGTAGGAGCCAAAGAACACAAGCTTGCACTATTTGCGGACAACATTATTGTCGTCTGCGCCAATGCCAGAGACTCTCTCCAGAGACTTTTTCCTCTACTGGATAATTTTGGCAAAGTCTCATAATATAAACTGAACATAGAAAAATCCCAAAGCCCACCTATAAATATTCCTCCTGCCCAACTACTGCAGCTTAAACACTTGTTCCTTCTAGATTGGCAACAGGAGAGCATAGCATATCTGGATATCCAACTACGGTAACCTATCCCACTTCAAGGATGTTCCACACCAACTTCCAACCCCTACTAGATGGTCTACAGAAAGATATCAAAGACATGAAGTCCTGCTTAATTTCTTGGTTTGGCAGAGTGGCGGCATAAAAAATGCTGCTCCTGCCCAAGCTTCTTTATCTTTTTAGAACACTTCCCATTCAGATTCCAGAATCCTTTTTTGGGAAAGCCAAAAAACAAATGATGAACTTCATTTGGAATTCCAAGCATCCTAAAATAGTATACTCAATACTAACAATGGATAAAAATAAGGGAGGATAGGGAATACCAAACCTGAGACATTATTACACAGCATGCCTACTGGACCAACTAGTCCACTGGTGGAAAGACTCCACAGACAAACATTGGGTTTCGATGGAGAGGACCTCACATAACCTCTCTACCTTCCGCTCCCCGCTGATAGGAACGGCTTGGAGACTAGGCCCATATACATCCCCCTTATCTGCAGTGCAAGTATCTATAACAGCCTGGAAAAAATATTTAGGAATACCAAATGATGAGGGGACTATCCCTGCCTCTGTTGTATCTACAGCCTGTTTAATGGATCACATTCCCGGACTGGATCTCCAGACCTGGACTAGGAAAAGTACAGGATATAATGGGGGTGGACAATATATTGTCGTTCTCACATTTACATGAAACCTACCAAATCCCTCACAAGGAATTCTATAAATTCCTGCAAATCAGATCCCTAATAGGCAAGATGGAGAGAACCGCACTATACGTTCCCAGAGTAGCATTAAGATATCTCCACGAGGGGTTCCCCAAAAGAGGTGGCATATCTCTTTTCTATAATCTCCTTGTTCAGGATAATGGATGGAACAAACCGCACTCCCTGATAAAGTGGGAAACAGACCTACAACAGCATTTCTCATTGGACCAATGGAATACTGCCTTCCGCACCGTCACCACTGCTTTCCATTGTGTAACACACCAAGAAGCGATATTCAAAACCAGTCTAAGATGGTATTACACACCCACTAGACTCCATATAATGTTCCCCACCTCAACTCCCAACTGTTGGAGGAATTGCGGAAGCAGAGGGTCTCTCTTTCATATACTATGGTCATGCCCTAAGATCTCCCCGTTATGGGATAACGTTAAGAACCTGATAGCTGATTTCACCTTCCTCAACCCAGCACTAACTCCAGAGATGGCACTTATCTTCATTGGCATTAATAGTATAGCTCTCCCGTACAGGCTAGTGGTTGCTCACATACTTATGTCGACTAAACTGACCATCACCCGACATTGGAAAAGTTCTCACACTCCTCCTCTGAGGTGATCGCCTTGGTGAATTCCACCTGTATGTATGAGAAAATGTTTCATACACAGCAACCTTCTATGACAAAATTCCAAGCTATATGGATGGCATGGATGTCTAGTCGTTGGTATGTGTCCTAACCAACCCACTAATGTAAAAATAGTCCACGGGAGGCCCTCTACGATGAGTGATAGCAAGATTTCACCTGTTAAGACACTACATCCGCGAGAGCTAGCATCAATCACTTGGTCAACTTTTGCTTCTAATTAGGTTTATGTTTCTTGTTTCTGTTCATACACCTAGATGAACCCACAATATGGGTCTTTATTTATCTAACATTTCAATTTTGGTTCCATACATCAATGTTAGATTCTGGATCAAAGTTACAAAGGTGAATTCACTGTGTAATGTACCAAATATGTGATCTGGCCTACTCTTGTGATTTAACAATAAGAGACTGAAGGATAATTGTATTTGCCTTATTGAAAAACAATAAAACTTTTTGAAAATAAAGAACTGACTTCACTTGCTGCCTAATGTTTCCCATCTCCTGAGAGGAGCCATTGCCACCGGATTACCAGTGCTGTTAACTTCACCTTTCAATGGTTTCGATGTTGCGGCTGATCCATGTACAGTATATAATGTTTACACTGTATATGCATATAAGCTGACATTTGCACATGAACTTTAAGAAAGCCTATATTACAGGACAAAACCTCACCTTTGATGCTATTCTGTGCATTTATGGCTGCAATATATGAATACTTAAATGTTCATTGCCATTTCACGTACTTTTGAGTAAATCTTTGACTATAAGGAACCTAATATATCTAATCACAGTAAAATGCCTTGATCTCCAGTTATCAGCTTCTCCCCTTCTTTACCTCCTAGCAGTCCTATTAAAATTGGAAAAACCCTCCCAAAAATGTCACTTTTTTATTGTACATTTTTAATATGTGTCTGCAGTAAATCTTGTGGGCGCACAACTCAGGGGACACAACTGCCTTTTTAACCCCTTAGTGACATAATATTTTATTTTTATTTTGCGGGATTAGTTGTAGGTTTTTTAGGAACCATTTTGGGGTGTGTATATATAGTGTATTAAAAAACGTAATTCTTTTATTTTTAGGGGAAAAGATTTAAAAAAAACAGCAATTTTAACATTATTTTGTGGAATTTATTTACGACGTTCATTGTGTGGAAAATAAAAACATAACTATTATGTGGGTCACTGCAATAATGATAATGACAAATTTCCATAATTTTTTTTTATTTTTCCTTTTCTCCTGAAGGGGGCAGCTGCTTTAGCTGCTCATATCTCTGGTTTGGTAGTAGCTACAAAAATGGGATTTATATTTTTTGAAAGCTGATATTACCATTACGGACAAAAATAGGCATTTCTGTCATAGGGCTGGCAGTCCCTCAAAATGCAGACCGCACGCAGCCAGTATCAGTGTTTTGCGGAAACACAAAACAGATACGTTGTCTGAATGAACCCTTATAGTGACCTGGAAGATGTGATACACATCTGTATTCACTGTATGGCAGGCGCGGGCAGCTTACCTAATTTTATGATCAGCAATCTGGTATACATGAGACAACACAATAATGAAGACACCTCCATTGTACACGATCAGTAGTCCTTTATAGTTACCAATTCATGAGACACTTTACTTCATGTAAAATATACTATCAAACGTGATTTTTTCACTAAGTCTTCCATATTTCCCTCAGGTTTCTTAGGTACAGGACGCTCTTCTTTTAAAGACAATGGTCCTTTCCATCAATGACCCATCAAGGACGGAGAAGGACAGAAACCTAATGGCTGCAAGGATATTAGACCTCGCCCTGGAGATCATCTCCTTGATAACTGGAGAGGTGAGAGTCTCACATGACATCACTCTTATCTCTAGTAATAAACCAAGGAAATACCTGGAGAGGTGAAGGATTCTTAGAATCTCTGTAGTGATCGGCGTCTCCCCATACACAGGATTACACAGTAGTGAAGAAGTCGTCTGGTGAGTATGTGACACCCCTTGTGTCAGGAGGATGGAGCAGGACCCAGAGCCCCATCACCGAGCCTCCACCTCATTCCCTGATACATGAGCAGAAGATCCTAGAACTTACCACCAGGATCACTGAGCTGCTGAGCGGAGAGGTGAGCGCTGCTGGGAATGCTGGGACATTATACAATAACGCCAAGGGAGGGGTCTGGTAATGACTGTGTCCTTGTGTTGTCAGGTTCCTATAAGGTGTCAGGATGTCGCTGTCTATTTCTCCATGGAGGAGTGGGAGTATTTAGAAGAACACAAGGATCTGTACAAGGACGTCATGATGGAGAATCACCAGGCCCTCACATCACCGGGTAAGAGGAGACCTTCCATGACTGTAGACGAGAGAACAGTTTTGAGAGTCACCTAGATTTACTCATCATTAGATATAAGTGAATTTCTTGAAATTACTTTAGCGTCTGATTCATCTGAATCGGAAGTGCCCCGATTGCCCTCAAAAGTCTTATATGACACTGTGAGATCACCTTGTACTGTATCAAATCCATACCAAGCTCCTTAAAGGGTTTGTGCAGCCATATAAAGCTACCTAGAGATAATTATGTTTCCCTAAAGCAATTCGCTTACTAACAGTAAAGTAGTTCCAGTTTGGACTCTAACTCCCCTTTTTGACCCCCAGTCACTGGGGTCTTCCGATCATGTGACTTCCTCCACTTGTAGCCACGCTCCCTTAGACAACCGGTGCAGTGCTCAGTCAGTATCGTTCGACATCCCAGAAGCCCCCACCCCCTTAGATCGATTGCATCATAGCGAGAAGCCCCACCCCCTTAGATGGATTATATAATTGCCAGAAGCCTGGTCCCCTTATATGAATTGTATCATCACTTGGAGCAAGTGCCTGCTAGTTTCAGTAGAGCAGGCACATAGAGGTCACTGAGCGCTGCTACACTATCAGCATGTCTCAAGTGATTGAGACAAAAAAACACTTGAGATACATTGACAGCAGTGCTCCGTGACCTCTGTGCGCCTGCTCTACTGAAACTAGAAGGCACTTGCCCCAAGCAATGATACGATCCATCTCAGGCTTCTAGGATGCCCAACGTTACTGACCTCATAGGATAGGCATGCTCCCGTCTAAGGGGGTGTGGCTACAAGTGGAGGAAGTCACATTATCGGATGTGTGTACTCTGGGTCGTTGTGGTCATGTGACTGGAGGTCAAAAAGGGGAGTTGGAGCCCAAACTGAAATTACTTTACTATTAGTAAGTACATTTCTTTAGGGAAACATAATTCTGTCTAACTAGTCTCCACCTAGCATACTGATGTGAAGCCCGGTATGTTACCTTCTTACAACAAACAGACCTTGCCCTGCACGATGCAGCGCATCGTGCATTTTCTTGCTCCAATGCTCCACTCCTACATGGTAAAGGAGTCAAAAGGGAGCTTATATCCAGGTTCAGCTGTGAGACCAGACAACCCCTTTAAGTAATTTTCATCTATAGTCCACTTGGCATGACGAGGGGTTTACTCGGAACAGGAAAGGACGAAATGTTCCCATCAGAAATTTATGTAAAATATGCAGATACTGCAGATACATATTTATCCTTTCATATTAGAGACACCAGAGAGATGTTGTCTTATGTCATCTTAATACGCCACTCTTAGTACAAGGTCTGTGCCCCAAAAAGTGAATTTTTATATTTTAGGTAGAACATACACTAGTTTTCTGGTCAGGGGCGTAACCTAGTGTAAGAAAATTAAAACTACAGCATATTATAGCATATATAATAATACATAATAGCGTATATAACAAAACCCACATTATAGCACCTGACAGAACCCCCTACCCTCTTGGCCTATAGCAAGTACTATGGCTATAGTTACGCTAATGTTTCGGTTGTTGTTATTGTTACATTTCTCGGACCGCGTAGACCTCACCCATATTTTAAAGAAGTGAGTTGCAAATTTTTATGCTAAAGTGGGCTTCTATAAAAATATGGTACTGTTCTATGCCAGAAAACTGGTGTAGAACTATGTATAAATTGCCCTATGGCCTTTCTTAAATTGCCCTATGGCCTATTTTCTATGGCCTTTCTTTACTTACGTTACTTTCTTACTGAAATTGTTGTATGTCCTATTTTCTTACATCTCTTATTTACTTTGTTTCCTTTCTTACCTTTGTCTCAATAAAGGTTGATTGATTATTTTAAAAAAATCTATTAATTTCTCTGTGAAAAAAACTTACATTTTGTATCCTTTTCCAGGTAAAGACGGAATGAGCGACTCCCATGGACATCTCCATTTATCTTCCTGTCATGAAGCAGAAGATAACAATACCACACAAGATAATTCAATAACTCCTAATGTACCCTCAGTCCTTCACAGCGGAGATCTATCCACCGATACCGCTGGTCACAAGAAACCTTCAGCTAATCAGTCATTGAATTTCAAACACATAACTGGACATAGATGGGGGAAAATATTTTTAAGTGGGAAACATTTTAAAAAGAAATCTAATCACAAAGATAAAGGGACATTTTCATGCACAGAATGTGGAACATTTTTTACGAGGAAATTACTTTTAGTTAGACATCAAAGAGCTCACAAAGCGGAGAAGCCATATTCATGTTCAGAATGTGGGAAACGTTTCATGTGGAAGGGTTCTCTCATAAAACATCAGAGAAACCACACAGGGGAGAAGTATCTTTCATGTTCAGAGGATGAGAGATGCTTTACTCAGAAATCAGATCACACAAGCAAAAAGGTGTTTTCATGTAAAGAATGTGGAAAATGTTTTAACCATGAATCAAAACTTGTGAGACATCTAAGAAGTCACACAGGAGAGAAACCATTTTCATGCTCAGAATGTGGGAAATGTTTCAGCCAGAAAACAGGTCTTGTTAGACATCAGAGAACTCACACAGGAGAGAAGCCATTTTCATGTTCTGAATGTGAGAAGTGTTTTAGTCAGAAATCATTTCTTGAGGAACATCTAAGAACTCACACAGGAGAGAAGCCGTTTTCATGCTCAGAATGTGGAACACATTTTGCCCATAAATCAACTCTTCTTCATCACCAGAGTACTCACAAACGAGAGAAGTCGTTTTCATGCTCAGAATGTGGGAAATGTTTTACCCAGAAATCAAATCTTGCGAAACATCTACAATGTCACTCAAGGAAAAAGCCGTTTTCTTGTTCAGAATGTGGAAAGTGTTTTAGCCATGAATCAAAACTTGTGAGACATCTAAGAACTCACACAGGAGAGAAGCCATTTTCATGCTCAGAATGTGGGAAAAGTTTTACCCAGATGGAGGGTCTTATTAGACATCAGACAACTCACACAGGGGAAAAGTCATTTTCATGTTCACAATGTGGGAAATGTTTTAGCCAGAAATGGGCTCTTGTTAGACATCAGATGACTCACACAGGGGAAGAACCATTTTGATGTTCAGAAGGTGGAAAACATTTTAACTGGAAATGGGTTCTTGTTAGGCGTCTAAAAAAGCTCACAAGGGAGAAACCAATATAATGTTCAGATTGTAGAAAATGTGGCAGATTCGGAGCATCAATGTAAGACCTGCTGCCTAACAGTGCCTTCTGATGTATATATTACAAAGAATACAAGTCACATGCCCTAGGACCATTAAAGGGGTTGTCTTACCTCGAACATTGGTGGCATATTGCTAGGATAACAATAATAAAAAACGCAGCAAATCCTTTATGTGGTTTATTAACTGATTTTAGTGACGTTTCGACTTTATCCAGTAATCAAATGAGTGTTACACACTAATCATCTGATCAATAAGGTATGCAAATATGCCATAGTGCCAACCCCCTCAGCATCTTAGGCTTGTAGACATACAGTTGCAAGAAAAAGTATGTGAACCCTTTGGAATGATATGGATTTCTGCACAAATTGGTCATAAAATGTGATCTGATCTTCATCTAAGTCACAACAATAGACAATCACAGTCTGCTTAAACTAATAACACACAAAGAATTAAATGTTACCATGTTTCTATTGAACACACCATGTAAACATTCACAGTGCAGGTGGAAAAAGTATGTGAACCCTTGTATTTAATAACTGGTTGAACCTCCTTTGGCAGCAATAACTTCAACCAAACGTTTCCTGTAGTTGCAGATCAGACGTGCAGAACGGTCAGGAGTAATTCTTGACCATTCCTCTTTACAGAACTGTTTCAGTTCAGCAATATTCTGGGGATGTCTGGTGTGAATAGCTTTCTTGAGGTCATGACACAGCATCTCAATCGGGTTAAGGTCAGGACTCTGACTGGGCCACTTCAGAAGCCATATTTTCTTCTGTTTAAGTCATTCTGTTGTTGATTTACTTCTATGCTTTGGGTCGTTGTCCTGTTGCAACACCCATCTTCTTTTGAGCATCAGCTGGTGGACAGATGGCCTTAAGTTCTCCTGCAAAATGTCTTGATAAACTTTGGAATTCATTTTTCCTTTGATGATAGCAATCCGTCCAGGCCCTGACGCAGCAAAGCAGCCCCAAACCATGATGCCCCCACCATCATACTTCACAGTTGGGATGAGGTTTTGATGTTGGTGTGCTGTGCCTCTTTTTCTCCACACATAGTGTCGTGTGTTTCTTCCAAACAACTCAACTTTGGTTTCATCTGTCCACAGAATATTTTGCCAGTACTGCTGTGGAACATCCACGTGCTCTTGTGCAAACTGTAAATGTGCAGCAATTTTTTTTTTTTGGACAGCAGTGGCTTCCTCTGTGGTATCATCCAATGAAGTCCATTTTTGTTTAGTGTTGTACGTATCGTAGATTCGCTAAAAGGGATGTTAGCATATATTCCAGAGACTTTTGTAAGTCTTTAACTGACACTCTAGGATTCTTCTTCACCTCATTGAGCAGTCTGCGCTGTGCTTTTGCAGTCATCTTTACAGGATGGCCACTCCTAGGGAGAGTAGCAGCAGTGCTGAACTTTCTCTATTTATAGACAATTTGTCTTACAGTGGACTGATGGACAGCAAGGCTTTTGGAGATACTTTTATAACCCTTTCCAGCTTTATGCAAGTCAACAATTCTTAATCGTAGGTCTTCTGAGAGCTCTTTTGTGCGAGGCATCATTCACATCAGGCAATGCTTCTTGTGAAAAGCAAACCCAGAACTGGTGTGTGTTTTTTTTAGGGCAGGGCAGCTGTAACCAACACCTCCAATCTCATCTCATTGATTGGACTCCAGTTGGCTGACACCTCACTCCAATTAGCTCTTGGATATGTCATTAGTCTAGGGGCTCACATGCTTTTTCCACCTGCACTGTGAATGTTTACATGGTGTGTTCAATAAAAACATGATAACATTTAATTCTTTGTGTGTTATTAGTTTAAGCAGACTGTGATTGTCTATTGTTGTGATTTAGATAAAGATCAGATCACATTGTATGAACAATTTTTGCAAAAATCCATATAATTCCAAAGGGTTTACATACTTTTTCTTGCAACTGTATAATAAATATATCCAATTTGGTTTGTTACCAAAAATGGATGCAATATACAGATGAGCGAATCAGTTCGTAACAAACCGGTTTCATTACGAACTTCCCAAAAATTCATCCACAAGACAAATCCAAAGCTTTTTTAGGTTGGGGGACAGTGCTTGCCCTGGATGAGCCAGTCGGTGGGGCAGCAGGCAGGAAGGTGCCCTTGCAGAATGGACAGAGGGTAGATGGGTATAGAAATCTGTAGCAGAAGACAATCTTAGGACGGTATACAGTCACAATCAAGCTTCTATTCTAGTGTCGGGGCATTTTAGGGAAAGGCTAGAAAGAACAATAATTGTGTAGAATAGGGAAAGGCAGGGAAAGCTTTTAGCCACGGAGTCCGTAGTAAGGAGCTAAGGCTGGGTATTCTAGGCAGTGCCTTCTAGCAGCAGTTAATGCCTTATAACACAACTGCAGGAGAACCTCAAAAACAGCTACTCTTTTTCCCATTTGAACAAAAACACTTCTTCTTTTTCCAAATCTGAGTTCAAGTTTTTTTGTGGGGGGAATAAGCTCAATACAATTGTACAACACGTGGGTAGCATTTTAAATCTTAGTGAAAACACCAAGAATAGTAGGCCAAACTATTTTACCGGGCATCTCCAGGCAGTTCAGGTGGTTTTTTTGGCTTTGCAGAAATGGCAATACAAGTGTACAATGTGTTTTACAATCCAGAGGGTAGCATTTTAAATCTCCCTAAGTGAAAACACTGAAAATACTAGGGCATCTCCAGACAGTTCAAGTGTTTGTGGTGGTGGTGGGGGCAGTGGCGTCGCCACGGGGGGGGCCAGAGGGGGCCACGGCCCCCCCTACATCATGCTGTGCCCCCCCATCTAAAATGCCCACCGCCCTAAGTGAGCCGCTGCCGCCGGGCACAGGGAGATGAGCGCTTCCATTGCGCTCATCTCCATTGTAATCTGCCTGTGCCAGCGGAGGTGCAGGGGAGGGAGAGGCGTGTCCCTTCCCCTTCCTCTGATAGGCTGCCGGCCTAGTGTCTGCAGCCTATCAGAGGCCGGCGCAGGCGGAGCAATGATGTCATCGCGCCGCTTGAGCCTTAGCGCGGGACACAGGAAGAGTCTGCATCGCATCGATGACACTGAGGTAAGTATAAGTGTTTTGTTTTTTTGTTTTTTTTTACAATAGTGTTACTGGCACATTGGGGGGGCTTATTACAATGGGGGGGGACTTAAAACTGGCACATGATGATGGGGGGACTTAATACTGGCACATGATGATGGGGGGGACTTCATACTGGCACATGATGGGGGGGACTTAATACTGGCACATGATGGGGGGGCTTAATACTGGCACATGATGGGGGGGCTTAATACTGGCACATGATGGGGGGGCTTAATACTGGCACCACGGGGGGCTTAATACTGGCACATGATGGGGGGCTTAATACTGGCACATGATGGGGGGGCTTAACCTCTTAAGGACATAGGGCGTACAGGTACGCCCTTGTGCCCTGGTACTTAAGGACACAGGGCGTACATGTACGCCCTGTGTATTTTCGATCACTGCCGTGCGGCTGGCAGTGATCGGAACCCGGTGCCTGCTCAAATCATTGAGCAGGCACCTAGGCTAAATGCGCGGGGGGGTCCCGTGACCCCCCCATGTCGGCGATCGCGGCAAACCGCAGGTCAATTCAGACCTGCGGTTTGCTGCGATTTCTGCAGTTTCTGGTCCCCGCGGTCCCTGACCGCGGGGATCAGAAACTTTATATGCCTAAAAAAAGTTTTATTCACCCCCCCCCTGCACCCCCGAATGATTTTTATGGTGGCGGGAGGTGCAGGGGGAGGGTTGCGGGCGGTGCGGGAGGCGGGCGGTGTGGCAGGCGGGATCGCGATCCCCCGCCCGCCTCCCCTTGAAAATTCATTGGTGTTCAGTGGGTATACCAGGGTGCCAGCACATTGCTGGCACCCTGGTATAAACGGCTGACATCTGCGATGCGATGTCAGCCGTTTAACCCTTTCCATACAGCGGTCCGTACGGACCGCTGTATGGAAAAGGTTAACAGCGCAGGGAGCTCCCTCCCTCTCCCATCGGGGGGCTGCTGTGCCTTTGCAGCCCCCCGATGGAGAGGGAGAGAGCCCCCAGACAGCCCCCCGAGAGATCCCCTCCTTACCCTTCCCCGTCTGCGAAGTTCTGAGCAGACGGGGAAGGTTCCCATGGCAACAGGACGCCTCTCAGGCGTCCTGCTGTCCATGGTGCTGAACAGATCTGTGCTGAAAGGCAGAGATCTGTTCAGACAAAGTAAAATACAGTACAGTACAATATATATTGTTCTGTACTGTATTATACAGACATCAGACCCACTGGATCTTCAAGAACCAAGTGGGTCTGGGTCAAAAAAAAGTGAATAAAAGTGAAAAAAAAGTAAAAATCAAAAAACACATTTATCACTGATAAAAAATGAAAAAAATAAAATTCCCTACACATGTTTGGTATCGCCGCGTCCGTAACGACCTGATCTATAAAACGGTCATGTTACTTTACCCGAACGGTGAACACCATAAAAATAAAAAATAAAAAACTATGATGAAATTGAAATTTTGCCCACCTTACTTCCCAAAAAAGGTAATAAAAGTGATCAAAAAAGTCGCATGTACGCCAAAATTGTAACAATCAAACCGTCATCTCCTCCCGCAAAAATCATACCCTACCCAAGATAATCGCCCAAAAACTGAAAAAACTATGGCTCTTAGACTATGGAGACACTAAAACATGATTTTTTTGTTTCAAAAATGAAATCATTGTGTAAAACTTACATAAATAAAAAATAAGTATACATATTAGGTATCGCCGCATCCGTATCGCCCGGCTCTATAAAAATATCACATGATCTAACCCCTCAGATGACCACCGTAAAAAAATAAAAATAAAAACGGTGTAAAAAAAGCCATTTTTTGTCATCTTACGTCACAAAAAGAATAATAGCAAGCAATCAAAAAGTCATATGCACCCCAAAATAGATGCCAATCAAACCGTCATCTCATCCCGCAAAAAATGAGACCCTACTTAAGATAATCGCCCAAAAACTGAAAAAACTATGGCTCTTAGACTATGGAGACACTAAAACATTTTTTGGGTTTTAAAAATGAAATCATTGTGTAAAACTTACATAAATAAAAAAAATTGTATACATATTAGGTATCGCAGCGTCCGTGACAACCTGCTCTATAAAATTACCACATGATCTAACCTGTCAGATGAATGTTGTAAATAACAAAAAAAAAAAAGCGGTGCCAAAAAAGCTATTTCTTGTTACCTTGCCGCACAAAAAGTGTAATATAGAGCAACCAAAAATCATATGTACCCTAAACTAGTACCAACAAAGCTGCCACCTTATTCCGTACTTTCTAAAATGGGGTCACTTTTTTGGAGTTTCTACTCTAGGGGTGCATCAGGGGGCTTCAAATGGGACATGGTGTAAAAAAAAACAGTCCAGCAAAACCTGCCTTCCAAAAACCGTATGGCATTCCTTTCCTTCTGCGCCCTGCCGTGTGCCCGTACAGCAGTTTACAGCCACATATGGGGTGTTTCTGTAAACTACAGAATCAGGGCCATAAATAATGAGTTTTGTTTGGCTGTTAACCCTTGCTTTGTAACTGGAAAATATGCCAAAAAAGTGAAATTTTGAAATTGTATCTCTTTTCCATTAAATCTTGTGCAACACCTAAAGGGTTAACAAAGTTTGTAAAATCAGTTTTGAATACCTTGAGGGGTGTAGTTTCTTAGATGGGGTCACTTTTATGGAGTTTATAATCTAGGGGTGCATCAGGGGGCTTCAAATGGGACATGGTGTCAAAAAAACAGTCCAGCAAAATCAGCCCTCCAAAAACCAAACGGCGCACCTTTCACTCTACGCCCCGCTGTGTGGCCTTACAGTAGTTTACGGCCACATATGGGGTGTTTCTGTAAACAGCAGAGTCAGGGCAATAAAGATACAGTATTGTTTGGCTGTTAACCCTTGCTTTGTTAGTGGAAAAAATGGGTTAAAATGGAAAATTAGGCAAAAAAATGAAATTCTCAAATTTCATCGCCATTTGCCAATAACTCTTGTGCAACACCTAAAGGGTTAACGACGTATGTAAAATCAGTTTTGAATACCTTGAGGGGTGTAGTTTCTTAGATGGGGTCACTTTTAGGGAGTTTCTACTCTAGGGGTGCATCAGGGGGCTTCAAATGGGACATGGTGTAAATAAACCGTCCATAAAAATCAGCCTTCCAAAAACCATACGGCGCACCTTTCCCTCTACGCCCCCGCTGTGTGGCCGTACAGTAGTTTACGGCCACATATTGGGTGTTTCTGTAAACGGCAGAGTCAGGGCAATAAAGATACAGTCTTGTTTGGCTGTTAACCCTTGCTTTGTTAGTGGAAAAAATGGGTTAAAATGAAAAATTAGACAAAAAAATGAAATTCTCAAATTTCCTCCCCATTTGCCAATAACTCTTGTGCAACACCTAAAGGGTTAACAACGTATGCAAAATCAGTTTTGAATACCTTGAGGGGTGTAGTTTCTTAGATGGGGTCATTTTTGGGTGGTTTCTATAATGTAAGCCTCGCAAAGTGACTTGAGACCTGAACTGGTCCCTAAAAATTGAGTTTTTGTAAATTTCTGAAAAATTTCAAGATTTGCTTCTAAACTTCTAAGCCTTATAACATCCCCAAAAAATAAAATATCATTCCCAAAACAATTCAAACATGAAGTAGACATATGGGGAATGTAAAGTCATCACAATTTTTGGGGGTATTACTATGTATTACAGAAGTAGAGAAACTGAAACTTTGAAATTTGCAAATTTTTCCAAATTTTTGTTAAATTAGGTATTTTTTGGTGCAAAAAAAAATTTTTTTTTGACTCCATTTTACCAGTGTCATGAAGTACAATATGTGACGAAAAAACAATCTCAGAACGGCCTGGATAAGTCAAAGCGTTTTAAAGTTATCAGCACTTAAAGGGACTCTGGTCAGATTTTCAAAAAATGGCCTGGTCCTAAGGTGTAAAAAGGCTGTGTCCTTAAGGGGTTAATACTGGCACGTAATGGGGGGGCTTATTACTGGCACGTGATGGGGGGCTTATTACTGGCACGTGATGGGGGGCTTATTACTGGCACATTGGGGGGCTTATTACTGGCACGTAATGGGGGGCTTATTACTGGCACTTGATGGGGGCTCTTGTTACTGGCACGTAATGGCGGCTTATTACTGGCACATTGGGGGGCTCTTGTTACTGGCAGTGGCACGTTATTGAGGGCACTTATTGCTGGCACATTATTGGTGGGCACTATAGGGGCATCTACTGAGGCCGCAAAGAAGGGGTGTTTTATATGGAGGGCTCTGTACAGTAGCATTTTATACTGGGACACATTATGGTGGGTTTCATGGAGAAGGGGAGACAGGAGTACTATGGAGTCATCTACGGGGGGCACTAAGAAGGGGTATTTTAAACTTGCAAATTATGGGGGACACTGAGGGCATCTACTGGGGCACGATATATGGGGCATTTTATACTGGTACATTATGGGGGGCACTAGCAGGAAGGGGGAGAGGAGCACTATGGAGGCATTTACTGGGGCACTATATAGGGGTATTTTATACTGGCACATTATGGGGGACATTAGCTCAACTGAGGGCATAAGGGGGTATGTTTTGCACATTATAAGGAGAATTATTTCTACTGAGGGGCATTATGGTGGGTTTTATTACTCCCCCATGGTATGACCCCCTAGTAGCAGCACCAGCCTCTCCCTGCTCTGCTATCCCTCTGCCCCTTCTCCAAATCCTTATTATGAAATCTTTTTCATTAGGATAAAACACATCAGCTCCGCCGAGCCCCCGGCCAAGTGTTGAAGTGGCGTCCGAGATCCCCAAGGGCCAAGCCAAGTAACTGTAAGTGTTCATGTGAAATATGTTTATTTTATATATGTACACTCCTGTGAGAGGCGGGGAGGGAGATCTGTGGATGACACTGTTATAGGGAGGGAGATCTGTGGATGACATTGTTATGGAGGGGGAAATGGGGATGACACTGTCATGGGGTTGATCTGTGGATGACACATATAGCATAAGATGCTATATACGGTATGTGGCATCCACAGATTCCCCCCCCCCCCATAGCAGTGTCATCCACAGATCCCCCTCTCTATAAAAGTGTCATCCACAGACAGCAGCTGGACTTTTCTTCCCTGTTGCGGTTTTAGGTATTGGGTAAAGTATTGCAGCATTTCTAAGCGTACTTGTGTAAATGTATCGTTGTTATAGCTGCCCCCCCTACTTTTGTCCTGGCCCCCAGTGTGCCCCCCCCCCCAAAATTTGAAAGCTAGAGACGCCACTGGGTGGGGGGAGAATAATCACATAGTAGGTTGACAACTTCTGTTTTACACTAGAGGAAGCTTTTTTTTTTTTTTATTTGCATATTTGTATGCACATAACACATTAGGCCCAAAAGTGTTAGTGGTGCCGATACTGTATTATTTCCAAAGTAAATTGTCAATAATAGTGTCTTCAGTGTGTTTGCACAAGAAAGGGCATTTTATAGCTCCGGGAGGCCAGGCCGTGTCCTCCCAGGGCCAGTGTGTGGGTAGTAGCAGCACCAGCTATCCCACCAGAAGTAGTAGTAGTAGGCCACAGTTCTCCCTGGCTTTGGAAAGATGCAACATTACCATTGAGGAGAAATAGAATGAGATTGTGGATTGGATTTCTCTCTCCTCCTCTGTCACAGCAGGATGACATGGAGGTGACTTGAGTCTGACACCATACCTTGTAGCCGGGGGTCACTGCATTCCTCTTGCTCTTCCTCCTTGCTGCCCCAGAGAAGCCTTTCACTGCTGTACTCTCTGCCTTCCTTTCTCCTTCCTAGTGGGGAGCCTTTTTCTTTCCAAAGAGGCAACAAAACCCCACCACGCCCTAAGGCAGATAGTCAAGAAAGTCTCCCTGTCGAGGACTTGTGTGAGAGCTGTCAGCTTTTAGATTGCTCTGAGGAGGAGGTGGGGGAATCCAATCATAGCGGTGTTGCTGGTGGTAATAGTGGCACCCGACACTGGTGGTGGGGGCAGCGACAGTGGCATTCAGGGGAAATACATATCAGGGAATCGGGAGGGGGCCAAGGAGCCCACCATGATATATCACAGTCTGATAAAAATTGCAGGGAAGGTGAGGACTCTGATGGTGATTGTATTGTTGGACAGGACCTGAGAGCCGGATTGGGGTGCTGAGGACAAGGCAACATCAGAGGAGGATGGTGGTGGCAGCAATAAAGAGCAGAGGCCACATATGGCCACTCGAGATCTGCTTCGGGAACTGGTGATGCCACTAACACTGTGAGTGCAGTAGGTCCAAAATGTGCCAGAGTTAAGCCAAGATCGACTGTTTCTAGCTCTCCGTGAGTATCTTATGCTGTCAGTTTTTCTACACGTTGCCCTTTGCAAGCTGTGAAAGAGTAAAATAAACCATGGGCAGTCAAACACAAACATAGGCACCACATGTCTATTGAAGCAGAATCACCCTATCCCATAGGAAAACAGAGGTGGCATCCAGCTACTGCTAAAAGAGTTTCCTCCTTCTTTGGGTCTCCGTTATGGCAGTCAGGCCACATCCATGGGCAGTGCGGTGTCTTTCACATTGCCATCATCACTTTCTGCCTCTCGCAAAACAACTTTACACATCCAGCAATCAATGGTGCGCAAGCTTAATTCCCACTTGGCCAAGTTGCTGGTGGCGCAGTCCCTGCCGTACCATTTAGTAGTGCCGGCTGCCTTTAGGGAGCTGATGGAGTGCGTTCAGCCTCACTGAAAATAATACCTAGCCGGCATTTTGTACCAAAAAGCTATCCCTGCCCTGCTATGTGGGCCTCTCCTTGTGAGTGTCACTGTTTGGCAAGGTGCACACCACAGTGGACACCTGTGGAAGCTGTTATAGGCAGGGACAGGACATGTCTTTCATGGCCCTGTTCTGTCTTCATGCACGTTCACACAGTGTGCAGTCTGAGATTCAGCATAAACCATTCCTGTCTTCCAAGTAAGAGGACTGTTCTTTGTAGTCTAACTTGTTTATTGATCAACAGGTTGTACTCTCTGCGCGGTGCGTGTGAGTGAGAGATTGTACAAGTGCGATTGATTTATAAAACAGGATTGTTTGGTAAAACTACAAGAATACAAATAACATGTATAAGTATAAAGCATAGCATGTACTATAACATTTGCATAACACTGAAGCACATGGTAAAATGGCTGCCTATACATAAGATCACATGTCTAGCTAACAGTAGAAACTCCCTGAGTAACAATTATAACTAACTGAACAGCTCTGCATAACAGAATATCCCTGAAACAAAGATAGATCTCTCACGAGATATGCTTTTACAAGGATGGTGGAGTTTAAGAAGGAGATATGCAGAAGGACAGCTCTGCTGATGTGCCCTAGAGACTGGAGGATTCTTTTTCCCAGGATGCTTTGCACTCCCACAATGCTTTGCACCACCCACAATGCAGCAGTCTTTGTAACAAGAAAAACAAAGTGTAATACAATTTAACACAGCTAGATGGTGCTATAACTACACTAAACACTACAGAAATACCAAGACTCTGGCAGACGTGACCTGGAATCATTTTCCCTAACCCTGCTGGGCAGAACAGGCTCACTGGGTCAATGTGTTTTGCGGCAGTGGCGAGGCAGCACCCCAGCAACAAGGCCAGGTGCTTATTCACCTCCTCCATCACCAACAGCAGCAGGGCATGGCATTGTTCCAACACCCTCTCCTTCCTATCGAATGTGTCATGTCAAGCGTTGTCATGCAGTGTTGGTGCTGACTTCAAGCAGCAAACATCCCACTCGTTGTCACCCCCCCAATTCCAACTGGGCAAGGTGGTCAGCGACAATAGGTGCAACATCGTGGCCGCCCTGAACCTGGGTGAAATAACACATGCTCCCTGCATGGCACATGTCATCAACCTAGTCATACAACACAAAAAGTGCACTGGCTTGCGCAAGGTGCTGGCAATGTCCAGGAGACTGTTCTCACATTTCATCCATTCTTACATGGTGAGAAATGCTCCCCTGGACTCGCAGTAACAGAACAGCCTGCAGCTACATTGATTAATCCACGGAAAAGTTGCGAATGGTTTTGTCCTTTACGAAACAGCCTCAACAGGGAGCATGTGTTGTTTCAAGGTCAGGCAGTGGCAGCTCATCCGAGACACCTCTTGGGTGCAGAAGCCCTTCGAAGAGACCGCAAAATTTGCCGGTAGGGACAACTGCGACATTAGCGATCTCATCCCCTTTATATTTATCTGAGAACAGATGACACTCACACAGCAGAGTGTCACAGTCGTTACCTCTGGCTGTGACCTTCTGTCTATGCTCTCGCTGCAACTCCGTTCCTGTGTGTCATTTGTGGTTCTTTATGGGTTAACTCCCCTGTGTGCCTATTAGGAGTTAATCCTCTGTCTGCTCCATGGGTGTGGCCTCTCTGCTGAACCCATGGAACCTGTATATAAGGCTGAGGTTTCCTCAGTTCTGTGTCAGCTCTCCTGGTGTGTGTTGTCTTGTCCTGCTCCTGGTTTGTACTCTGTCTCCCATGCTGCTGACCCATGGGATCCGTGTCTGTCTGTGCTCTGTGGGTTTCCCTACTTGTTCATTCCCGTCATCTTTGACGTCCTCTTTCCTGTCTTTCTGTTATCTGTTCTGCCAGTTATGTTTTAGTTACTTTGTGTGTATTCATATGTCTGTGTTCAGCAAGCCTTTGCAGCAGAGTGCTATGCGCAAGGCCACGCAGTATACCACTGGTGGAGCAAGTCCTTCTCTGCTCATTGTCACTCCTGTTTCCTTGCTATGTATTTCTGCTTGTGTTATTAGTTGCCCTGTTTTGTATTTGCCTGTTTATGTTATGTTTGCCTATGTGCCGTCGGTACCTTCTGGTACCTGTTGTCCATTCGTTCCTGCTGTCACTGTCTAGTTCACGCTCCAGAGTGGACCCTGGCAACTTCCTGCGGCAAAGTCTAACCCTACCTTCTGGGGCCCTAGTGAATACCAGGAGTTGCTTAGTCACGCCCCTCTGGAGTATTACTAGACAGTGGCGCAGTGAGGGTTTTCTCCCACTGTGCTGATGGTACATAGAGCTCATGTTTTGTCTGTGCTGCCTTCCATGTTTTTGTTTGTGCAATAAACTCTTATGTGTCTGTACCTGATTTCCGTTTATTGCTTGACGACGCGGTGGTCTCTCCTGGGACCTCCAACTCGTGACACAGAGGATGAAAAGAAACTGACATGGAGAAGGAGGATGATGATGAGGAACTGCCACTGAAAGAGGAACAAGAGGATGATGATGATGATGGCAGCCAATCATCTCAATGGGTTGAGGAGCTAGAAAAAATTGGCTCCTTGGGCACACAGCCCAGAATGGCGAGCTGCATGCTCTGATACGCACTGACAGTTGTATCATTGACATCAACCAGTCTAATGATTATTGGATAGCCATGCTTTTAGACCCTCGTTATCAAAGCAAAATAGGGGAATGTTACGTTATTACCTGGAAACACTGGGGAAGATTTATCAAAACTGGCGCAAAGCAAAACTGTCTTAGTTGCCCACAGGAACCAATCAGATTGATGCTTTGATTTTGCAAAGGAGCTCTGAAAAATGAAAGGTGGAATCTGATTGGTTGCTATGGGCAATTAAGCTAGTTTCGCTTTGCACCAGTTTTGATAAATCTCCCCTTTTGTGTACGCGGCTTGCTGCAGCTTTCGATGAGGAGATGCCTGCCACCAGCATGTCTGATAGGAGGGCCCCTCTCCTCCCCCTGCAGAGTCAACAACCCTCCATGCCAAAAGTAGCAGCAATTTCAGTCTCCTCAACATGATGGAGCAGTTTTTTCATGTGCCATCCCAGACTGAGGCCAATCAGCAAGCTGAGACCTCCAGCATCAATGCCCAGATTCAGACCTACCTACATTCTGGCCTATCTTCGGCACATATCCTGTACCTGATCACATAGATATCTGGACAGGCAGATTGAAACAGTTGCCCGAACTGGCACAGTACGCTCTCTTTCTTCTTTCATGCCCAACCTCCAATGTAATCTCGGAGAGGGTTTTTAGCATCACAGGGGGTCATGGTAACAGCCAGACAGACCAAGTTGTCCTCCACTAGTGTCCAAAACATCCCTCTTGTCAAAATGAACCAAGCCTGGATTCTGGAGGATTTTCACACTCCTCCGGCTGAGGCAGATGAATAGATCTTGCCACTGTTGCTGTCTGCCTGCCTACCATCATTTTCTGTACAGCTACTGCTGCCATCATGCTACTACTGCTGTGTGCCTGCCAACATGTAACAATATAACAAAATAACAAAGATAGGTGCACTCTGCAGTCTTACTAAACCCTCAAACTGATTTTAAAATTGAGAGATTAGTCAACATGTCCTACGGTGTAGAACATGTCTAAGCCCGGGCACCACACCAAGGTTTCTCAAGTAGCCCGGGACCTAACACTCTCCTACCTGAGCCGTTTGGGCAATACCAGGAGCCAGTGGGCAAATTACAGGAGCATCAGGCCGACTCACAAACAGCTCACCTCCAGCATGTGACCATGCTTGCAATGGGAGGAGGGAGGAGTCTGCAAGTCCCACTCAAGACTGGCTGATATGTCCCAGGCTTTACAGGTGCACCTAGATGTGGCCTGTAAATGGAAAACAGGCACATTTAAATTGAAGTTTCTACACCTCCAGGAATCTATATATACAAACTAAGAAGACAGGTTGGCATTCGCAGGAGGTGCTCAAACCCACATGCAGTTGTGCATATATATAGGGGAGCAAATCCTGCACTTGTGGCCCGTTGCTAATGGCGATCCCCAGCAAAATGCATGCCCGCGGCGAACCACAAGTACCACAATAGACTGGATTCTGGAGGATTTTCACACTCCTCCGGCTGAGTCAGATGAATAGATCTTGCCACTGTTGCTGTCTGCCTGCCTACCATCATGTTCTGTACAGCTGCTGCTGCCATCATGCAACTACTGCTGTGTGCCTGCCAACATGTACCATATGGCTGCTGCCACCACCGCCGCAGCTGCTACTCCTCGCTGCTACTCCTCGCTGCTATTCCTCTACTGCCAACACTACACATCCACTGCGGCCGCATGCCACTATATCCGTACCCTTTCCACATCCACCCTGCACTGCTGATGCTCCCAATTAAAAAGGAGAAATTTTCTAGGCTGTTTTCCTTCTGACAATTAGGCAGACATTCTTTTTGGACACTTGGTCCCAACAAGCCACCGTTTTTCTTTTTTCTTTTTCCCATAACACCGCATGCGTTTATACACCATCTGCCCCTGATAAGGGACAATTTTTGAAAGCTTTAGAATGTGAAGACGCACAACACATATGCTGGCGCGCGCGTTGTTTCTTTAAACGCGCTTTTCGTTAACTCTGTCAAACATGCGTTTACCCATAACTATGTACGTCAGTGTCACATTCAGACATGATTTGCAATATATTGCCATTGCGTTCAAGAGCTTAGGGAGGGGGAGAGAAAAAAAACTAAAATTAAGTTAAAAATATTTATTAAAAAAAGATAAAGGAGGGAAATTTATATCATGAGGGGAATATCTGAAGTCAGTTTTGCTGGAGTCTGTGTTGCTTGTACTTTATGCCACATTTATTAAATGTTCCATATTACTTGATAAATTGTCTAAGGCCTTATGCACACGACCGTTGTGTGCATCCGTGTTCGTTGTTCCGTTTTCCATGATTTTCTGCGGACCCATTGACTTTTTTCATGTCCACGAGACACAACCTAAATGTTAGTGGCTGTAGGACCTTTGATGATGTCACAGTCATGTGATCAGTTACATGGGAGGGATGTAAATGTTAGTGGCTGTAGGACCTTTGATGATGTCACAGTCATGTGATCAGTTACATGGGAGGGCTGAAAATGTTACTGACTGTAGGACCTTTGTTGATGTCACAGTCATGTGATCAGTTGCATGGGAGGGCTGTAAATGTTACTGGCTGTAGGACCTTTGATGATGTCACTGTCATGTGATCAGTTACATCACACACGGCTGTTCCTGTTTTGTATTCAGGTAAAGCAGAGGTTTTATACTTGGGACTGCGTGTTGCAGGGGATGTTCTTTTACATGGGACTGTATTCTGGGGGAGGCTGCAGGAATTTTATTTTACATGGGAATACACGTGGAGGAGTCTGAAGGGAGAGAGTGATGTTTTGCAGGTGGGCTGCCTGTGGTGTATTTGGTGGTTTTTCGGGCTCCTGATATTGATGGCCTGTCCTCAGGATAGATCATTCATATCTGATGGGTGGAGGTCTGACACCCGGCGCCCCCACCGATTGGCTGCAGCCTCCGGTGCCTGTGCCAGAGGTTGCAGGGAACTACTGATTGATGGGAGTGCGGGGTGTCAGACCCTCACCGATCGAATATCAATGACCTATACTGAGGTCATCAATAAAGAACCTGGAAAACCTCTTTAACCCCTTAGTGACCAGCTTGCTTTGGGCCTTACTGACCAAGTGTTTTTCTTCCTGTTTTCATCGTCACCTTCCAAATGCTATATGAGGGCTTATTTTTACGGGACAAGTTGTAGTTTTTAATGGCGTCATTTTGGGGTACACATAACTTTCTTATTAACTCTTTCTGAGAGGGAGATGGGGAAAAAAACAGTAATACTGCCACTGAGTTTTTACATTGTAAATTTTACAGCGTTCATTTTTGCGGTATAAATAACATAATATCTTTATTCTCTGGGTCAGTACGATTATAGCGATACCAAATACGTATATTTTTTTTTTTTACGTTTTACTACTTTTGTTCAATAAAAACTTTTTTTTTATAAGGAAGAAAATCTTTTTGCACCACCGCTTCCCAAGACCCATAACTTTTTTATTTTTCTCTTAGTGACTCTTAGTTTTTATTGGTATCATTTTGGAGTAAATTCTGCTTTTGATTGCCTGCTATTAAGTTTTTTCGGTGGCAACTAAGAATAAATTAGCAATTCTTTTTTTTTTTTTTATGGCGTTCACCGTAGGGCATAACTTACATGATATTTATGTAGTGCGGGTCATTACGGACGCGGCAATGGCAAACATATGGGGAGATCTATATTTTTTTTATCAATTATTAAAAAGTTGTGCTTTTTTAATTTTTAGAATAATGATACAGCCATTTTATTTGATACTTTTGTGCTGATTCTTTTTTTTTTTCTATATTAAGGGACACTATAGTCACCAGAACCATTTAGCTGTTGTGGTTCTGGTGACTATAGTGTCCCTTAAAAAAAAAAAAAAAAAAAAAAAAGAATCAGCACAAAAGTATCAAATAAAACGGCTGTATCATTATTCTAAAAATTAGTACAACTTCTGACACAAATATATAGTATTTTGCAGATTACTTTTTTTTTTTTTTTTTTTACAATCTGCAGATAGTACTGTACTACTTACCCCTCCATCCACCCCTAGATACAGGGTAACACAGCACCACATACCCGATGTCATCTGGTGACGAGAATCAAAGAGTGGGGATCATTATATCTCTGCTCAAAGGGGACGCGCAGTCCTGGGCTTTTTCTCTGCCGACCGGTTCACCATCCCTCCGGTCGGTGGATGAATTTTTTTAGAGCCTTGGGCTTGATTTATGATGACCCAGACCAGGTCTCTATGGCTGAATCTAAGTTGCGCAGTTTGTTACAGGGAGAACATACTGCGGAGTCGTATTGTGCAGAATTTAGAAGATGGGCAACTAACTCGGGGTGGAATGATCCTGCACTCCAGAGTCTGTTTTGTCAGGGGCTATCTGAGAGGTTGAAAGATGCCCTTGCTTTTCATGAGTATCCTGATTCATTGGAGACGGCCATGTCTTTGGCAGTGTGCGGCTTGATAGATGTCTTAGAGAGAGGTATAGGATTCCTCTCGAGCGGGGGGTCCCGTCTGTAAGTGGATCCGTCCCACCTAGTCCCCGGGGTAATATGACTTTTGAATCTGGGGCAGGAGAGGAGCCTATGCAGTTGGGGCAGGTTTCCTTTCGCTCAGGTGATGGCTTATTCAGCTTCCTAAAATCCCTATGTTACTTCTGTGGAAAAGGTCATTTTGTTTGTGCGTGTCCTTTTGTTAAACCTCAAAGCAGTAATGAAAAACCACGGAGGTATTCACATAAAGAGAAAAAAAAGACTTCCCTGACTCTTGGTAGTGTATTCTCCCTGCAATACCCGTTTCCTCCTGCCTGCCATGGTAGCGCTAGACTCAGGAAATTTTGATTTTGAGGTATTTGTTGACAGTGGTGCGGGGGTAAACCTTATTGATTTTCATTTCCTCCAAAATCTTGGTTTTAGAGCTAGCACTTTAGATAAAGAGATACCTGTGTTTGCTATTGATTCCTCCCCTCTCTCACAAAAGAGTCTTACTCAAATCGTTCATGACATTCAGTTAAGGATGGGTGATTCACATGTTGAGTCCATTTCTTGTTTTGTTATGAAGGGCTTGCCTGCTCCGATGGTTGTGGGTTTACCATGGTTGATAAAGAATAACCCTACTATTGACTGGCAAACAAGACAAATTAGTAGCTGGAGTGAATTTTGTTTGGACAACTGTCTTTGTGCTTCTATCTCAGGAGTGTCAACTACGGTCCTACCTCAGTTTCTCTTTGATTTTGCGGACGTATTCTCGGAGGGTGAAGCTCAGGAGCTGCCTCCCCATCGAGAATATGATTGTCTGGTCAATCTCATCCCTGGAGCTAAACTGCCAAAATCTCGACTATACAACCTTTCCCAACCAGAAAGAGAAGCTATGCGGAAGTATATTGCAGAGAGTTTGGCAAAGGGACATATTAGGCCATCTAAGTCCCCTGTGGCCGCCGGCTTCTTTTTCGTAAAAAAGAAAGACGGATCACTTAGACTGTGTTTTAGATTTCCGGAAATTAAATCTCATTACGGTCCGTGATCCGTATCCCCTTCCTTTGATTTCTGATCTATTTGATCAAATTGTCGGAGCCAAGGTGTTCTCCAAGTTGGATTTAAGAGGAGCTTATAATCTGATCAGAATTAAGGAAGGAGATGAGTGGAAAACGGCCTTCAATACACCCGAAGGTCATTTTGAGCATCTTGTCATGCCCTTTGGTTTAACTAATGCGCCAGCGGTCTTTCAGCGATTTATCAATGATATTTTCCATCATTTAGTGGGAAGGTTCATTGTTATTTACCTTGATGATATACTAATTACTCACTCCATTTGGAGACCCATCAGGATCACGTGAGACAGGTGTTGTCGATCCTTAGGGAGAATAAATTGTATGCAAAATTGGAAAAATGTGTATTTGCTGTCCAGGAGCTACCATTTTTAGGATACCTGCTTTCTGACTCTGGTTTTCGTATGGACCCCGTAAAGGTCCGGGCGGAACTGGAATGGGACCGGCCTGAGAATCAGAAAGCTCTGATGCGGTTTTTTGGTTTTACCAATTACTACAGAAAATTTGACAGATATGACTAAAAAAGGCGCCGACTTATCTGTCTGGTCGGATGAGGCATTACAGGCCTTTTCTGCTATTAACTAATGTTTTGCGTCTGTTCCCATTCTGATGCAACCTGATGTGTCTCAACCGTTCATCTTGGAGGTTGATGCATCATAAGTGGGGGTAAGAGCAGTACTGTCACAGGGTCCATCCCCTAGCAAATGGCGTCCGTGTGCTTTTTTCTCCAAGAAACTCTCGGCCACTGAAAGAAATTATGATGTAGGAGATAGAGTTGCTGGCCATTAAATTGGCCTTTGAGGAATGGCGTCATTGGTTGAAGGGGGCTACTTATCCTATTACGGTATATACTGACCACAAGAATCTGGCTTACCTGCAGTCTGCTAAGCGCCTGAATCCTAGACAGGCTAGAGGGTCACTGTTTTTTACTAGGTTCAGTTTTGTGGTCACCTTTCGCCCTGGGGTTTAAAACGTAAAGGCAGATGCGTTGTGATTCGGAGGATCCAGCTCCGATTTTGGCTGATGGGGTGTGGGTTTCCGCTCTGTACCCCGAGTTGGAGATGGAGTTGTTGGGGGCCCAGGAGGAAGCTCCTGATTCTTGTCCTCCAGACAAGTTGTTTGTCTTTGCTAAACTGCGATACAAGGTGTTCAAGGAACATCAGGATACAGTCCTTGCGGGACATCCTGGAAGCAAATCCACCATAGATCTTATTTCCCAGAGATTCTGGTGGCCAGGGTTGCGCAAGGGTGTGGAGGGTTATGTGACAGCTTGTGAGACCTGTGCACGCGCGAAGGTGGCTCACACTCGGCCTTTAGGATCCCTTCTTCCTTTATCCATCCCGTCTCGTCCTTGGTCGCATTTGTCCATGGACTTTATTACCGATTTACCGAGTTCCTCTGGGAAAACTGTGATTTTGGTGGTAGTGGACCGCTTCAGTAAAATGGCCCACTTTGTACCGTTGCCTAGCTTGCCCAATGCCAAAACTCTCGCTCAGGTTTTTATCAATAACATTGTGAAACTACATGGCATTCCCTCTGATGTGGTGTCTGATAGGGGGACGCAATTTGTTTCCAGGATTTGGAGGGCGTTCTGCTCTCGTCTGGGAATTCAACTGTCTTTTTCTTTGGCTTTTCATCCCCAGTCAAATGGTCAGACAGAGCGCATTAACCAAAACCTGGAGACCTATTTAAGGTGTTTTGTTGCCGAGAACCAGGATGACTGGTCCTCGTTCTTGTCTCTAGCCGAATTTGCCTTGAATAACCGTAGACAGGAGTCCACTGATAATTTGCCATTTTTTGGCGCATATGGTTTTAACCCACAGTTAGGTACTTTTTCTGGGACTGGATCTTCTGGGATGCCAGAATAGGAGAGATTCTCTTCCGCCTTGTCATCTATCTGGCGGAAGATCCAAGTTAATTTGGAAAAGATGGGTATAAACGGATGGCTGACAGGAGACGTATGACTGGTCTGGACCTGTGTATGGGTGATTCGGTGTGGTTGTCCACTAGAAATATTAAGCTGAAGGTACCATCTTGGAAATTGGGTCCAAGATTTATTGACCCTTACAAAATCTCTGCGATTGTCAACCCGGTGGCGTTTCGTCTGGATCTTCCGCAGACCTGGAAGATCCATAATGTGTTTCACAGGTCTTTATTAAGAAATATGTGGAACCTGTGGAACCATCTCTATTGCCACCTCCCCCTGTCCTGGTGGATGGCAATTTGGATTTTGAAATCTCTAAGATTCTCTACTCGCGTGTTCTTCGGGGTTCCCTCCAGTACCTGGTGCACTGGAAGGGATACGGTCCCGAGGAAAGAATGTGGGTTCCGGCTGCTGATGTCAGTGCTAGCCACCTGGTGAGGGCCTTTCACAGAGCACACACGGATAAAGTTGGTCCGAGGTGTCCGGAGGTCACCTGTAGAAGGGGGTGGGTTACTGTCACGCCTTGCCCTGTGAATGTGCGGAGGTCTGTCAGACTGGCTGCACATGTCTGACTTCTCTGTTTGTTTTGATTTGGGTTTGAGCTGGATCCACCTTCCCTTAGGTGTACTGGGTTTCATTGTTAGTGAGGCTGCTTATCCCTCCTTTCCCCAGTGGCCTGTGCGGGTTATAGTTCTTTCCTGGGAGCTATTGATTTGTGGTGGATCGTCTGCTCCGGCTCTGCTCAAGATAAGTCCTCCCCTTTATTTCCCTTTGTGTGTTTTATCTAGGCCTCTAGGGAGATGCTTGCTTCCTCCTGGTTTGAAGAAGCAGGTTGCCTGTCACAACCAGACAGCTGAGAAGCTCTGACAGAAACCGTTCAGAACCTCCTCCTTGAGTTTTCTTTGTTTTGGTTTCAGTTCCTCATCTCGTTAGCCTATCTCAGCTGTCATGCAGTTGGACTGATTGCTTCCCTTTAAATTCCTCCCCATAATGCTGTAGTGTGCGGCTTATACAACTTCCTGGAGTGTGTGTGCATGCTGTTCCTAGTTCCCAGTCGGGAACTGCAAGATAAGTGCTGTATATGTATTTGTGATTTTCTGTCTGCTGGATCCAGGTGACCCTGACTCCCTCCGTGTCTGTGTAGGGAGCCGGTGGTCGTGTCCCCTCACTATTTTAGGGTCTTCAGGTGTTAGATAGTCGAGGTACGTGGATATGCGACCATTCACCTTTGGGGTGTTCGCATAGGCTGAGCAGTCAGGGAGAGTCTGCCAGGTCCATGCAGGGCTCTCCCTTTTGTTCTTTAGTTGTGGATCCAGTGAGTCATTGATTATATTGCATTGTCTTGTTTCCTGTACACCATCCGTGACATTGCCTCTTCCCTTTTCCCTGCTGCTTAGGGTTTGCCCAGGATGTTTAGGCACGAGGGCATGTGCATATCCACCATTAGGGTATGCACATGGGCACAGCAGTTTTGGGAAAGCTTTTAGGGATCGCTAGGAGGTGACCCTTTTCTCCCTAGCTTTTCGGCCTAGTCGTTTGTTCTGTTTGTTTTCTTGTGTTTGGTTATTTCCCCGCTTATCTACCTATCGTGACAATAGGCTTTTCTTTGATGACCTATACACACACATCTGCAAAATAACATTTTTCATGTGCAATCCGCATTTTTCTCACTCCCATTACTAGAAAGTCAGATTTTTTTTACCACAATACGGATGGGAATAGGACATATTTTAAAATTGGCCGAAATGACACATGGATGCGGGCAGCACACATTTTTCCGTTCTTTTTGCAGACTCATAGAAATGAATGGGTCCAACATGTGCAATCTGCAAAAATTGATGCAAAATACGGTTGAGTGTATAAGGCCTGCAATGGTCAATGTACTTTCAACAGACTTTGAATGCCTGAATAGTACAGGTGAATGTAAGAAAGTTTGTAATATATCTTACAAGAGAAAACTGTCTCTCTTCCTAACACCTCCAAAATGGCAGTAAGAGAGGGGTTCGGCCCGCCACTCAGGGATAGGAAACAACTTGGAAGACAGATTTAAAAGGCTCCTCCCCTTTACCTGCTCCGGTTGTTTCCTGTCTGTTGGGGTGCACAGAAGACTCTCCTGTCAGCTCATGGCAGGAGAAAAAAAGATCTCACCCAGTCTGTTCTCTTCCCCGGCTTACTGCCGGGAGGCCTGGTGCAGAGAGTAGGAACCCCAGGCTGCAGCAGGCTTTCCTGTCCTGCTCTTATTCATAGGACCTTCACTATGAGGGCAGCTCCTATACCACTGTCAGGAGGTTCTGGTGCAGGATCAGGTCCGTGGAGCAGTTGCAGACCAGGAGTTATCTTAGGCAAGAAGCTTGTTTCCTTTTCTCTCCCTCACTTTCACTCTCACTCTCCGTAAGATGGTTCTGTGTGTCTACAATGCACTTGAGATCTCAGATGCTGGGTTATGTGGGATGCTGCTGAAATCAATGTGTGCACACCACCAGAAGGGCAACCATTGCGATGATGACATCAGAGCGCCAGTGTATGTTTGGCGTCCTCATGTGGTGAGTGGAATGGAGGATTATGGTTGGATTGCCTCTTAGGGTACAGCCACACAAAGGTTTTTAGATTCGTTTTTGAGGCAGATCTACCTGTGGGATTTTCAGCCAAAGCAAGAAGTGAATCCACCAGGAAGGAAAAGTATAAATTCTTCCTTTTATAAAGTCAGGTCCATAAATATTGGAACATCAACACAATTCTAAAATTGTTGGCTCTATACACCACCACAATGGATTTGAAATGAAACAAACAAGATGTGCTTTAACTGCAGACTGTCAGCTTTTGTTTGAGGGTATTTATATCCAAATCAGGTGAACGGTGTAGGAATTAGAACAGTTTTCATATGTGTCTCCCACTTGTTACGTGACCAAAAGTAATGGGACAATTGGCTTCTCAGCTGTTCCATGGCCAGGTCTGTGTTATTCCCTCATTAGGTGTATGTGTGTCAAAAGTCGACAATCAAGAGAAAACTTCACCAGAGTGAATACAGAGGGTTCACCACAAGATGTAAACCATTAGTGAGCCTCAAAAACAGGAAGGCCAGATTAGAGTTTGCCAAAGGTCATCTAAAAAAGCCTTCACAGTTCTGGAACAACATCCTATGGACAGATGAGACCAAGATCAACTTGTACCAGAGTGATGGGAAGAGAAGAGTATGGAGAAGGAAAGGAACTGCTCATGATCCTAAGCATACCACCTCATCAGTGAAGCATGGTGGTGGTGGTGTAATGGCGTGGGCATGTATGGCTGCCAATGGAACTGGTTCTCTTGTATTTATGGATGATGTGACTGCTGACAAAAGCAGTAGGATGAATTCTGAAGTGTTTCGGGCAATATTATCTGCTCATATTCAGCCAAATGCTTCAGAACTTATTGGACGGTGCTTTGAAGTGCAGATGGACAATGACCCAAAGCATACTGCAAAAGCAACCAAAGAGTTTTATAAGGGAAAGGAAAGTGGAATGTTATGCAATGGCCAAGTCAATCGCCTGACCTGAATCCGATTGAGCATGCATTTCACTTGCTGAAGACAATACTGAAGGGAAAATGCCCCAAGAACAAGCAGGAACTGAAGACAGTTGCAGTAGAGGCCTGGCAGAGTGTAATGACCGGCGTCACGCACAGGGAGGGAAAAGGGAAAGCCCTGCCCAAGGGAGAGGGAAAGGTGGTGACCCCTGACTCACCTTGCGGCTGGCACCTGACGTCCCTAGACGGGTTCCTCACCCGTGCAGCGATCACGTGCCTAAACCCTGGCTTTCCCTAAAATGAGCCCTAGATAGTGAACGGGCCGGTGGGATCGCTAGTCCGCACCACTGACACTAAGAGGGAAACACCAGGGAGAGGACAGACAATACAGACAAACACATACACCCAGGTGGGCGACCACAGCAGACCACAAAGGTCCAACAGGGATCCGGAGGGTAACGTTCTGCACCAACAACCAGAGAACGCAGCAACACAGCTCCAGAGGGTCAGTATAGAAGTCCAGGCAGGAAGCTCTACATCTGGCAACCAGAGAAGTGTGAGAGGGGAATATAAGGAGGTTGGGAGTGCTGGACAAGGAACAGCTGAGGAGAAGGAGCTACGGATCCCTGAGTGAGCCAAAAAGGGTTGAAAAGCAAACCCAGAAAGCTACCATAAGGAAACAGCCCTATCTTACATAGAGCGCGCAGCCAACTGCTGCGACTTCCTGACCCCGGGTATAACGGAGTCAGGCGTGGTTCTTGACACCCTCGTGACAGTACCCCCCTCTCTATGAGGGGCCTCCGGACACTCAGGACCAGGTCTCTCAGGATGAGAGGCATGAAAAGCCCGAACTAGCCTGTCGGCGTTTACCTCAGACGCAGGAACCCACATTCTTTCCTCGGGACCGTAACCTCTCCAATGCACCAGATATTGAAGAGAGCGGCGGACCCGACGAGAATTAACAATTTTGGATATCTGAAACTCAAGATTACCATCCACAACAACAGGAGGGGGTGGCAGCGGTGACGGTTCTAGAGGTGGAACATATTTTTTGAGTAACGACTTATGAAAGACGTTATGGATTTTAAAAGTCTGAGGTAGCTCCAGGCGAAAAGCCACGGGGTTGATGATGGCTAAAATTTTGTAAGGGCCAATGAACCTAGGACCCAGTTTCCAAGAGGGAACCTTTAATTTAATATTCCTAGTAGACAACCACACAGTCATTCACTCCTAGGTCCGGACCTGGCGACCGTCTCTTATCAGCCATGCATTTGTATTTACCTCCCATATTTTTCAAGTTAGCTTGCACCTTCTGCCATACCGATGAAAGAGACGACGAAAACCGTTCCTCTTCGGGAACCCCAGAAGACCCCCCCCCTTTGAAAGTACAAAATTGGGGATGAAAACCATATGCACCAAGAAATGGTGACTTACCAGTGGATTCCTGACGACGATTATTTATGGCAAACTCAGCTAACGGTAAATATGATGACCACCACTCTTGGTTTTCAGACACAAAACATCTTAGATATGTCTCCAGGTTTTGGTTGGTACGCTCAGTCTGTCCATTCGACTGAGGATGGAAAGCTGAGGAAAAGGACAAGTGTACCCCCAAACGGGAACAAAAAGCTTTCCAAAATTTAGAAATAAACTGGGTACCCCGATCCGAAACAACATCGGAAGGGGCCCCGTGAAGCTTCACAATTTCACTGACGAATACCTGAGCAAGAGTCTTAGCATTAGGTAGTGCGGGTAATGCAATGAAGTGTACCATTTTGCTAAACCTGTCCACTGCTACCAAAATAACTGTTTTACCCGCAGACAAAGGTAAGTCAGTGATAAAATCCATTGACAGATGTGTCCATGGTCTATTGGGAATGACGAGTGGTAATAGAGACCCTGCAGGACGTGTATGCAAAACTTTTGCGCGCGCACAGGTAGAACAAGAAGACACAAAATCCAATACATCCTGACGCAACCTTGGCCACCAAAAACGACGAGACAATAGCTCCAAGGTTGCTTTACTACCCGGGTGCCCAGCAAGTGCCGAATTATGATGTTCCTTTAATAATTCGAAACGCAGGTTCAACGGTACAAACAATTTCTCTAAAGGGGCAAGAGACCGGGGCATCCCCCTGGGCCTCTAACACCTTCCCCTCCAGAACAGAGTGTACCGCAGAAACAACCACTCCTCTTTGAAGAATGGGTACCGGATCACTCACATTACCCCCTCCAGGGAAACGACGAGATAGTGCATCAGCCTTGGTATTCTTTGCCCCAGGTCGATAGGTAATAACAAAGTTAAACCTGGTAAAAAATAGCGACCACCTAGCTTGTCTAGGGGTGAGACGCTTAGCTGATTCGAGGTACAGAGGATTTTTGTGGTCCGTAATCACAGTGACGGGGTGGACTGCCCTCTCTAAAAAGTGACGCCATTCTTCAAACGCTAGTTTAATAGCTAATAGTTCCCTATTGCCAATATCATAGTTCTTTTCTGCTGCAGATAGTTTTTTAGAAAAGAAAGCACAAGGACGCCATTTGCCAGGAGACTGACCCTGAGACAGCACCGCCCCCACTCCCACCTCTGATGCATCGACTTCAACAATAAAAGGCTGAGAGACATCAGGTTGGACTAGTACAGGTGCCGAGGTAAACCTCTCTTTTAGAGAGGAAAAAGCAACTTTAGCGGCGTCAGACCATTTAGAAAAATCAGTCCCCTTCCTAGTCATGTCAGTAAGGGGTTTTACAATAACTGAATAATTTTTAATGAATTTCCTATAGAAATTCGCGAAGCCCAAGAACCGTTGCAGTGCTTTGAGGTTCTCAGGAAGATCCCAATCTAAAATTGCCTGGACCTTCCTAGGATCCATACGGAAACCTGAAGCAGATAAAAAATAACCTAGGAATTGTATCTCCTGAACGGTGAAGACACATTTTTCAATTTTAGCATATAATTTATTTGTCCGTAGGACCTGCAGTACTTGTCTGACATGCACCTCATGTGTTCTCAGATCAGACGAATAAATTAAAATATCATCTAGGTATATTACCACAAACCTGCCGATTAAATGACTAAAAATGTAATTAACAAAATGTTGAAAGACGGCAGGAGCATTGGTCAGACCGAAAGGCATAACTAGATTTTCATAATGCCCCTCAGGGGTGTTAAAAGCTGTCTTCCACTCATCCCCCTCCTTGATACGAATCAGATTGTAGGCCCCCCTAAGATCAAGTTT
This sequence comes from Bufo bufo, assembly GCF_905171765.1. NCBI lineage: Eukaryota > Metazoa > Chordata > Amphibia > Anura > Bufonidae > Bufo > Bufo bufo. Next base: position 612,639,808 of record NC_053392.1, read on the forward strand.
GGAGAACCACCTAGCACCCGCAATCTGGTTAAACAGGTCAGGAATGAGAGGAAGAGGGTATGGGTCTCGGATGGTTATCCGATTTAATTCGCGAAAATCTAGGCAAGGACGCAGGCCCCCATCTTTCTTTTTAAAGAAGAAAAACCCTGCAGCCACGGGTGAAGAAGAGGGTCTGATGTGTCCCTTAGCCAAGCTCTCGGAGATATAATCTTTCATGGCTTGTCTCTCTGGACCCAAAAGATTAGATCTCCCCACAAAAAAAACAAACCCCACGCCTACTGCGAGCCTCAGGAGGACGGACCTGACGAGTAGTTCCTCCTAGCTGCATAGGCTCGTCTAAGTCCGTACAGACTAACTGCTGCTTGGGAGGGGTTACCAATTGCTCCGGTTTTTTCAACCTGTCCCTAAGGCGTCTATCTATTCGGATAGAAAGGGACATAACCGCATCAAGGGAAAAGGGGGTCTCATATAATACAAGCGCATCCTTAACCCTTTCGGATAACCCAGAGCAGAACTGACTCCTGAGAGCCGGGTCGTTCCATTGGGTATCCGTAGCCCACCTACGGAAGTCAGAGCAAAACTCCTCTACCGGCCGCTCTCCTTGTAGGAGTCTCCGTAATCTTGATTCAGCCAGTGCGACTCGGTCAGGGTCGTCATATATGAGACCCAAGGCCCCGAAAAACTCATCCACTGACCGAAGAGCCTGGGAATCAGTGGGTAAAGAGAACGCCCAGACTGCGGGTCCCCCTGCAGCAGGGAAATAACAACCCCCACCCGCTGTTCTTCATTACCAGAGGAGTAAGGGCGCAGTTTAAAATATAATTTACAGGCCTCACGGAATGTCAAAAACTTGTCCCTTCCCCCAGAAAATCTGTCAGGGAGAGGGACCTTGGGTTCCGCAACAACCTGTTTACCAGTAGCAACCGCTGGGCTTGCGGTCAGTTGTAATTGCTGCCGTTGCTGGAGGACCGACGCCTTCAATCCTGCCACCTCCAAAGACAGGCCATGAAATTGTTTGGACAGAGCAGCAATTGGATCCATACTGGATTCTAAGTAGGTAAAAAAAAAATTTTTGTTTTTTTTTACCTACACAAAATATGGGCCAGATATAATGTAATGACCGGCGTCACGCACAGGAAGGAAAAAGGGAAAGCCCTGCCCAAGGGAGAGGGAAAGGTGGTGACCCCTAACTCACCTTGCGGCTGGCACCTGACTGCCCTGACGTCCCTAGACGGGATCTCCGTGCGGCGATCACGTGCCTAAACTCTGGCTTTCCCTAAAATGAGCCCTAGATAGTGAACGGGCCGGTGGGATCGCTAGTCTGCACCACTGACACTAAGAGGGAAACACCAGGGAGAGGACAGACAATACAGACAAACACATACACCCAGGTGGGCGACCACAGCAGACCACAAAGGTCCAACAAGGATCCGGAGGGTAACGTTCTGGACCAACAACCAGAGAACGCAGCAACACAGCTCCAGATGGTCAGAATAGATGTCCAGGCAGGAAGCTCTACATCTGGCAACCAGAGAAGTGTGAGAGGGGAATATAAGGAGGTTGGGAGTGCTGGACAAGGAACAGCTGAGGAGAAGGAGCTACGGATCCCTGAGTGAGCCAAAAAGGGTTGAAAAGCAAACCCAGAAAGCTACCATAAGGAAACAGCCCCATCTTACATAGAGCGCGCAGCCAACTGCTGTGACTTCCTGACCCCGGGTATAACGGAGTCAGGTGTGGTTCTTGACACCCTCGTGACACAGAGCATCACCAGGGATGAAACCCAGCGTCTGGTGATGTCTATGCGTTCCAGACTTCAGGCTGTAATTGACTGCAAAGGATTTGCAACCAAGTATTAAAAAGTGAAAGTTTGATTTATTATTATTATTATGTCCCATTACTTTTGGTCACGTAACAAGTGGGAGGCACATATGCAAACTGTTGTAATTCCTACACCGTTCACCTGATTTGGATGTAAATACCTTCAAATTAAAGCTGACAGTCTGCAGTTAAAGCACATCTAGTTTGTTTCATTTCAAATCCATTGTGGTGGTGTATAGAGCCAGAAATGTTAGAATTATGTTGATGTCCCAATATTTATGGACCTGACTGTATTTCCCATTCCTTTCAAATACACTTCTGGCTTTGGCACAAAATCCTGCAGGCAGATCTGCTTCAAGACCTTGTTCAAAAACTCTGTGTGGCTCTAGCTAGTGTTGAGCGAAGCAAGCTTCAGATGCTTCATCCGAAGTCGCTTCATTCAAAACTTCGGAATAATACTGTATGGAGATCCGTCTCATTAATCAAACAAATGTACAAACAAGACCAAGGAACATTAAAGGGGTATTCCAGTAGGTAAAAGTTATTCCCTACCCACATCACAGGGGATAACTCTCAGATCGGTGGGGGTCCTACCACTGGGACCCCCACCGATCATGTGAACAGGTGCCCCATACACCCTGCAGGCCCCCTGCTGCTTCCCTGAAATGACTGGAGTGGCCAGTCATACATGTACACGTCCGCTCTATTCATTTCTATGGGAGTTCCAGAGATAAACAAGTTGAGCGCTCGGCTATCTCCGGAACTCCAGTAGAAATAAATGCTGTGTGCATGTGCGACTCACTACTCAGGTCATTTCAGGGGAGCAACAAGGGTTACAGGGCCCCCGTTCTCGTGATCAATAGGGGGTGTGGATAGGGGCTAACTTTTACCTACTGGAATACCCATTTAACTCATGCAATACTGAACTGAGGAGAAATACAAGCTCTTTGGCACTAATTTACACCCACAAGTGACCAAGGCCAGAATGCACGGAACAGTGGCAACATGAAGCGCCATATAAACAGTTCTAAGGGATGTTTGTATAGCTTCCCTTGTAAGTTTTTGAAACCCAAAGCACTAAAGACCTGAACAAAAAGGAAAGATGCAGAAATGGTCATTTTCTCTAATAAGATATATTACAAAGTTTCTTCTATTTGCCTGTTCTATTGATATATGTAAAGTTGTGTGAAAAGTTAGTGAGTATTTAAGAGTCTGTACTACAGAAGTGCTGTCTTCTAATTTAGAGTGTTATAGGATTGGAGAAGTGGTAGAAAGTGGAAAGGAGCCCCGCCTAAAAGGCAGATCAATATTGGAACAGTTACCCCTGCTAATGTCTTGGGATAAATATAGTATTACGTCAGGATAAAGGGGGTATCAGAGTTATAGTGACCTGGAAGATGTGATACATAGCAGTGTACATCCTATGTAACACTGTATGCACTGTATTATAGCAGGTGCAGGCAGCTTACCTCATTTTATTATCAGCAATCTGGTATACATGAGACAACACAATAACGAAGTCACCTCCATTGTACACGATCAGTAGTCCTTTATAATTACCAATTCGTGAGACACTATACTTCATGTAAAATGTTCTTTCAAATATGATTTTGCACTAAGTCCTCCATGTTTCCCTCAGGTTTCTTAGGTACAGGACTATTTTCATTTGAAAAACAATGGTCCTTTCCATCAATGACCCATCAAGGATGGAGAAGGACAGAGACCACATGGCTGCGAGGATATTAGACCTCACCCTGGAGATCATCTCCTTGATAACTGGAGAGGTGAGAGTCTCACATAACATCACTCCTATCTCTAGTAATAAACCAGGGAAATGTCTGGAAAGGTGAGGGATTCTTAGAATCTCTGTAGTGATCGGCGTCTCCCCATACACAGGATTACACAGTAGTGAAGAAGTCGTCTGGTGAGTGTGTGACACCCCGTGTGTCAGGAGGATGGAGCAGGACCCAGAGCCCCATCACCGAGCCTCCACCTCATTCACTGATACATGAGCAGAAGATCCTAGAACTTACCACCAGGATCACCGAGCTGCTGAGCGGAGAGGTGAGCGTTGCTGGGAATGCTAGGACATTATACAATAACGACAATGGAGGGGTCTGGTAATGACTGTGTCCTTGTGTTGTCAGGTTCCAATAAGGTGTCAGGATGTCGCTGTCTATTTCTCCATGGAGGAGTGGGAGTATTTAGAAGAACACAGGGATCTGTACAAGGACGTCATGATGGAGAATCGCCAGTCCCTCACATCACCGGGTAAGAGGAGACCTTCCATGATTGTAGAGGAGAGAACAATTTTGAGAGTCACCTAGATTTACTAATCATTAGAGATTCGTGAATTTCCTGAAATTCCTTTAGGGACAGATTCATACTAATTGGTCTTCAGATGTTATTCTGGTATGAATAAATTCAGTCTGTATTGGAAGTGCCCTGAAAAGTTATATATGACACTCTGAGGTCTCCTAGTACTGTATCCAACCCATTTGAAGCTCTTTAACTTGAAGACAGCATTAGTAATGTCAAAGTGACAGCAAAATATATGCCTATGGGTAAATGGATGGTACAATATAACAAAACAATAACAAAGACAGGTGCACTCTGCAGTCTCACTAAACCCTCAAACTGATTTTAAAATTGAAAGATTAGTCAACATGTCCTATGGTGTAGAACATGTCTAAGCCCGGGCACCACGCCAAGGTTTCTCAAGTAGCCCGGGACCTAACACTCTCCTACCTGAGCCGTATGGGCAATACCAGGAGCCAGTGGGCAAATTACAGGAGCATAAGGCCGACTCACAAACAGCTCACCAGTTACCTCCAGCATGTAGCCATGCTTGCAATGGGAGGAGGGAGGAGTCTGCAAGTCCCACTCAAGACTGGCTGATATGTCCCAGGCTTTACAGGTGCACCTAAATGTGGCCTGTAGATGGAAAACAGGCACATTTAAATTGGAGTTTATACACCTCCAGGAATCTATATATACAAACTAAGAAGACAGGTTGGCATTAGCAGGAGGTGCTCAAACCCACATGCAGTTGTGCATATATATAGGGGAGCAAATCCTGCACTTGTGGCCCGTTGCTAATGGCGATCCCCAGCAAAATGGATGGTAGCCCGCCATAACAAAGCCTGTTTAAAAAATGTGTTTCACTGTCGGATTATTTATACTTTAATTTTAAACAGTATAAAAACTAACCATTTTTGGGGAGAAGTAACAGATTTGAATTTTTTAAAGGAAAATAAAAAAATATATATACATAATGCTCTCTACCAATATACGGTAACTATGATGCAGAAAAGGCTTCTGTGATCAACTGAATTTTTTTAGAGAAACTGCAATATTTTTTTAAATGGTTAATTGGACAGTACAATACACAGCAAGTCTGACACAGAAAAACATGTCAGGAGGTGAATTAAGGGATCTACATTGGGGTAATACACATTTTAAAAAAATTTAATAGAATAGCTTTAAATATCGGTGCACCACTCACTGAAAATGGTTGGTAGCCTGACTAAATTACAAAGTGACAAGACATTGACTCATGTCCTGTCCCTAGTTAAAACCTCTCTGTCAGTTAATTAAATATAACTTCATATTGTCTCACTAAGCTCTCTCTGACACTAAACTAGTTTATTCTGCATTTAAAGATACAATTTTTTTGTCTCTCTGTCATACAGTCCTGATCAAAAGTTTAAAGGATAACTGTCATTTTTTTTTTTTGGAGTATTGGATTGTGGTGATTAATATCTCCTTGGTGGCCATATTTAAACTTTTCACTGTGTATTCAATTACCCCTTAATTCAACAGTTTAGTTCCCTCTACTGCCTACTTTTACCTCTGCTTAAAATCAGGTTGCTATGCAGGTCCGTCCTCTGGAGGACGCAGAAGCAGGCAGCCTGCAAGGTCAGATTACAGACAGCCAGGGACTGTAGGTAAATGATTAAAGCCAGGTCCTCCCCAGCAGCTGATAACAGTACCTGGGCTGTGTGCACTTCTCCCTGTCCCTGCGCTTGGCAGACGCTCCCTCACTCAGCAGAGCTGGAGAATGCAGAGTGGAAGCAGTGCCGAGCAGGGAAGGGAGATCTGCCATCTGCTTAGTGTATAAATGAAAGCAACATGTGGTAAGAGGACCCCTTTGTGCTGCAGGACATTAGCCCTTTAGGGGGGAGGGCTCTGGTTACTGACACTTTTGGGGGGCTATTGTTACTGGCTAGTGAGGGCAGGCGGGATTAGCCTCAGGGTGAGGGCAGTGGCGGCCATCTTAACTGAATAGTGAAATTACATTTTTATGCAGACTGGTTGCTAAGGGCTGAATCTTATTAAATATGGGGTAAGTCAGTCTAATAGTAACTGATTCTGGAATATCATGTCATTAGTAACTACATATATGAAAATTAGGGTCTAAATGTGACAGTTATCCTTTAAGACTACTTGAAAAATGGCAAAAAATCTTATTTTACATTGTTTGATCTTAACAAGGTTCCAAGTAGAGCTTCATCATGCAACAAGAAGAAATGAGAGTGAGACAAAACATTTTTTGAGCATTCAATTAATTGAAAATAACGATTAAACTGAAACAGGCTGTTTTTCAGCTGATCCAAATTTTAGGACCACATGCCTTTAAAAGGCCAAATCTGTGCAAAGATGTGGATTCATCGTCATTTTCTGTCAGGTAGTCACACGTTGTGATGGCAAAGGCAAAAAAACTCTCCCTTTTCGAACGTGGTCGGGTTGTTGAACTGCATAAGCGGGGTCTCTCACAGCGCGCCATCGCTGCTGAGGTGGGACGCAGTAAGACTTCTTAAATGATCCTGAGCGTTATGGAAACAAAAGTCAAGTGGAAGACCCAAATTTTTTTTATCAGCACTGAGCCGGAGGATCCAATTGGCTGTCCGTCAAGACACTGGATGATCCTCGACCCAAATTAAGGCCCTTACTGGTGCTGACTGCAGCCCCATAACCATCAGACGGCATCTGAGACTGAAGGGCTTCAAAAACAAAAAACGTCTTCAAAGACCTCGTCTCCTTGAACGCCACAGAACTGCTCGTTTGGACTTTGCAAGAGAGCACCAAACATGGGACATTCAAAGCTGGAAGAAAGTTTTATTCTCTGATGAGAAAAAATTTAACCTTGATGGTCCTGATGGTTTCCAACGTTACTGGCATGACAAGCAGATCCCACCTGAGATGTTTTCTACGCGCCACAGTGGAGGGGGCGCCATAATGGTCTGGGGTGATTTTTCCTTCAGTGGAACAATGGAGCTTCAGGAAGTGCAGGGGCGTCAAACGGCCACTGGCTATGTCCAGATGTTGCAGAGAGCATTCCTCATGACTGAGGGCCCTCGTCTGTGTGGTAACGACTGGGTTTTTCAACAGGACAACGCTACAGTACACAATGCCCGCAGGACAAGGGACTTCTTCCAGGAGAATAACATCACTCTTTTGGCCCATCCTGCGTGTTCCCCTGATCTAAATCCAATTGAGAACCTTTGGGGATGGATGGCAAGGGAAGTTTACACTTGGAGAAATGTTCCCACTCACCTCATGTAAACGATTGCATCAAGCATGCCGAAACGAATTTTTGAAGTGATAAACAATAACGGCGGAGCTACTCATTACTGAGTTCATGTTTGGAAGTTGAATTTCTGTTTTGGGGGGGGGGTTTATATTTTTTTTGGAGGTGTGGTCTTAAACTTTTGATCAGCTGAAAAACAGCCTGTTTCAGTTTAATCGTTATTTTCAATTAATTGAATGGTCAATAAATGTTTTGTCTCACTCTCATTTCTTCTTGTTGCATGTTGAAGCTCTACTTGGAACCTTGTTAAGATCCAGCCATGCTAAATAGGATTTTTTGCTATTTTTCAAGTGGTCTTAAACTTTTGATCAGGACTGTATGTCCTATCACATCAATGTATAACCCCAGAAAACACATGGATTCTCTTCTGTCTAGAAAAGTTACTCCAGTTTTACTACTTCCCCCTTCTCCTGGAGTGAGATTGTGACTTTAAAAAAAAATAAAAAAAAAATAAAAATTGGGAGTGAAACTTATTAACCACCTCCCGTCTGCACATTGACTATAAACATCCGGGAGGTGGTTCTCTATCTCTGAATGGATGTTTCTGAACGTCCATTCAGAGATTGCAGCTGCACGCAGATCGGGTTGCCCGCTGTCAGTGACAGTAGGGCAACTCTTAGAGAAGGTAGGGATAGTTCCAAGGTTTCCCTGCCTTCTAGATCGCTGTATACACATCGCTCACCGCTATGCGCTTCCTGTTCCGGCCCGGCAGTCATGTGACCGCCAGGCCGGGAAAGTGCAGGAGCTGTCGGGTTTTTTACAGACCTCAATCAGCCCTGCACTGAGGCTGTACAGTGCAGTATACTGCTGTACAGCCTCTCTGGGGGGTGTATTTCCCCTGTAACTGGGGCTACTATGTCAGCCCCAGTTACAGGAGAAATCTATAGTGAAAAAAAAAAAAAAAGTGAAGTTAAATGTCCCCCAGAGGTCTTGTATAACCTTATGGGGGACGAAAAGTGTAAAAAAAAAATAAAGTGTTTAAATAAAAAAAAGGTTTCACATGTAAAAAAAAATTAAATTTCCCAAGTAAGGAATAAAAAAAATAAATAGAAAAATAGAAAAAAATAAATAAAATGTACATATTTGGTATTGCCAAGTCCGTGACGGTCAGCTCTATAAATATATCAAATGATCCACCCAGTCTGATAAACACCATAAAAAATACAAACTGTGTCAAATTAAGCCATTTTTGTCACCTCACATCACAAAAAGTGCAACACCAAGTGATCAATATGGCGTATGTCCCACAAAATGGTACCAATAAAACCGTCACCTCATCCCGCAAAAAATGAGCCCCTACATAAGAAAATCATTTAAAAAATAAACTATAGCTCTCAGAACATGGACACATTAAAATATAATTGTTTTGTTTCAAAAATGCTATTATTGTGTAAAACTTAAATAAATAAGAAAAAGTATACATATTGGGTATCGCCACGTCCGTAACGATCTGCTCTATAAAAATGTCACATGACCTAACCCCTCAGGTGAATGATGTAAAAATAAATAAATAAAAACTGTGCTAAAACAACCAATTTTTCGGTCACCTTGCTCCATAAAGTGTTATAATGAATGATCAAAAAATGATATGTACCCAAAAATAGTACCAATAAAACTAGCACCTTATCCCCTAGTTTCCAAAATGGGACATGGCATCTAAAAACCAGTTCAGCAAAATCTGCCTTCCAGAAACCATGTGGCGCTCCTTTTCTTCTGCGCTCTGCCGTGTGCCCATACAGCAGTTTATGACCACATGTGGGGTGTTTCTGTAAACTGCAGAATCTGGGTAATAAATATTGAGTTTTGTTTGGCTGTTAACCCTCGATATGTTAAAGAAAAAATTGGATTAAAATGGAAAATCTGCCAAAAAAGTGACATTTATGGGGTATCCACTATGTAAGCCCCACAAAGTGACTTCAGACCTGAACTGGTCCTTAACCCCTTAAGGACACAGCCTTATTACACCTTAGGACCAGGCCATTTTTTGCAAATCTGACCAGTGTCACTTTAAGTGCTGATAACTTTAAAACGCTTTGACTTATCCAGGCCGTTCTGAGATTGTTTTTTCGTCACATATTGTACTTCATGACACTGGTAAAATAAAGTCCAAAAAAAATTACCTAATTTAAAAAAATTTGGAAAAATTTGCAAATTTCAAAGTTTCAGTTTCTCTACTTCTGTAATACATAGTAATACCCTTAAAAATTGTGATGACTTTACATTCCCCATATGTCTACTTCATGTTTGAATTATTTTGGGAATGATATTTTATTTTTTGGGGATGTTACAAGGCTTAGAAGTTTAGAAGCAAATCTTGAAATTTTTCAGAAATTTACAAAAACCCAATTTTTTGGGACCACTACAGCTCTGAAGTCACTTTGCGAGGCTTACATAATAGAAACCACCCAAAAATGACCCCATTCTATAAACTACACCCCTCAAAGTATTCAAAACTGATTTTACAAACTTCGTTAACCCTTTAGGTGTTGCACAAGAGTTATTGGCAAATGGGGATGAAATTTGAGAATTTCATTTTTTTGCCTAATTTTCCATTTTAACCCATCTTTTCCACTAACAAAGCAAGGGTTAACCGCCAAACAAGACTGTATCTTTATTGCCCTGAATCTGCCGTTTACAGAAACACCCCATATGTGGCTGTAACCTCTGTACGGCCACACAGTGGGGCGTAGAGTGAAAGGTGCGCCATATGGTTTTTGGAAGGCAGGTTTTGCTGGACTGTTTTTTTGACACCATGTCCCATTTGAAGCCCCCCTGATGCACCCCTAGAGTAGAAACTCCATAAAAGTGACCCCATCTAAGAAACTAGACCCCTCAAGGTATTCAAAACTGATTTTACAAACTTTGTTAACCCTTTAGGAGTTGCACAAGATTTAATGGAAAATAGAGATACAATTTCAAAATTTCACTTTTTTGGCAGATTTTCCATTTTAATATTTTTTTTCCAGTTACAAAGCAAGGGTTAACAGCCAAACAAAACTCATTATTTATGGCCCTGATTCTGTAGTTTACAGAAACACCCCATATGTGGTCGTAAACTGCTGTACGGGCACACGGCAGGGCGCAGAAGGAAAGGAATGCCATACGGTTTTTGGAAGGCAGATTTTGCTGGACTGTTTTTTTTGACACCATGTCCCATTTGAAGCCCCCCTGATGCACCCCTAGAGTAGAAACTCCAAAAAAGTGACCCCATTTTAGAAACTACGGGATAGGGTGGCAGTTTTGTTGGTACTAGTTTAGGGTACATATGATTTTTGGTTGCTCTATATTACACTTTTTGTGCGGCAAGGTAACAATAAATAGCTTTTTTGGCACCTTTTTTTTTTTTGTTATTTACAACATTCATCTGACAGGTTAGATCATGTGGTAATTTTATAGAGCAGGTTGTCACGGACGCGGCGATACCTAATATGTATACAATTTTTTTTATTTATGTAAGTTTTACACAATGAATTAATTTTTAAAACAAAAAAAAGTTTGTGTCTCCATAGTCTAAGAGCCATAGTTTTTTCAGTTTTTGGGCGATTATCTTAACCACGTCCGGACCGCCTAACGCAGATTTGCGTTCCGGAGGTGGCAGCCCTGCGCTCAGTGACGCATATACGCGTCATCTCGCGTGAGCCGGGATTTCCTGTGAACTCGCGCACACAGGCGTGCGCGCTCACAGGAACGGAAGGTAAGAGAGTTGATCTCCAGCCTGCCAGCAGCGATCGTTCGCTGGCAGGCTGGAGATGTGATTTTTTTAACCCCTAACAGGTATATTAGACGCTGTTTTGATAACAGCGTCTAATATACCTGCTACCTGGTCCTTTGGTGGTCCCCTTTGTTTGGATCGACCACCAGAGGACACAGGCAGCTCAGTAATATGTTGCACCAAGCACCACTACACTACACCCCCCCCCTGTCACTTATTAACCCCTTATTCACCCTTGATCACCCCTGATCACCCCATATAGACTCCCTGATTACCCCCCTGTCATTGATTACCCCCCTGTCATTGATCACCCCCCTGTAAAGCTCCATTCAGATGTCCGCATGATTTTTACGGATCCACTGATAGATGGATCAGATCCGCAAAACGCATACGGACGTCTGAATAAAGCCTTACAGGGGCGTGATCAATGACTGTGGTGATCACCCCATATAGACTCCCTGATCACCCCCCTGTCATTGATTACCCCCCTGTCATTGATCACCCCCCTGTAAAGCTCCATTCAGACGTCCGCATGATTTTTACAGATCCACTGATAGATGGATCGGATCCGCAAAACGCATACGGACATCTGAATGGAGCCTTACAGGGACGTGATCAATGACTGTGGTGATCACCCCATATAGACTCCCTGATCACCCCCCTGTCATTGATTACCCCCCTGTAAGATCCATTCAGATGTCCGCATGATTTTTACGGATCCACAAAACGCATACGGACGTCTGAATAAAGCCTTACAGGGGCGTGATCAATGACTGTGGTGATCACCCCATATAGACTCCCTGATCACCCCCCTGTCATTGATTACCCCCCTGTCATTGATCACACCCCTGTAAAGCTCCATTCAGATGTCCGCATGATTTTTACGGATCCACTGATAGATGGATCGGATCCGCAAAACGCATACGGACATCTGAATGGAGCCTTACAGGGGCGTGATCAATGACTGTGGTGATCACCCCATATAGACTCCCTGATCACCCCCCTGTCATTGATTACCCCCCTGTCATTGATCACCCCCCTGTAAAGCTCCATTCAGATGTCCGCATGATTTTTACGGATCCACTGATAGATGGATCGGATCCGCAAAACGCATACGGACGTCTGAATAAAGCCTTACAGGGGCGTGATCAATGACTGTGGTGATCACCCCATATAGACTCCCTGATCACCCCCCTGTCATTGATTACCCCCCTGTCATTGATCACCCCCTGTAAAGCTCCATTCAGATGTCCGCATGATTTTTACGGATCCACTGATAGATGGATCGGATCCGCAAAACGCATATGGACGTCTGAATAAAGCCTTACAGGGGCGTGATCAATGACTGTGGTGATCACCCCATATAGACTCCCTGATCACCCCCCTGTCATTGATTACCCCCCCTGTCATTGATCACCCCCCCTGTCATTGATCACCCCCCCTGTCAGGCTGCATTCAGATGTCCGTATGATTTTTACGGATCCACGGATACATGGATCGGATCCGCAAAACACATACGGACATCTGAATGGAGCCTTATAGGGGGGTGATCAATGACAGGGGGGTGATCACCCCATATAGACTCCCTGATCACCCCCCTGTCATTGATCACCCCTCTGTAAGGCTCCATTCAGACATTTTTTTGGCCCAAGTTAGCGGAAATTATTATTTTTTTCTTACAAAGTCTCATATTCCACTAACTTGTGTCAAAAAATTAAATCTCACATACACTGCGTGCAGAATTATTAGGCAAATGAGTATTTTGACCACATCATCCTCTTTATGCATGTTGTCTTACTCCAAGCTGTATAGGCTCGAAAGCCTACTACCAATTAAGCATATTAGGTGATGTGCATCTCTGTAATGAGAAGGGGTGTGGTCTAATGACATCAACACCCTATATTAGGTGTGCATAATTATTAGGCAACTTCCTTTTCTTTGGCAAAATGGGTCAAAAGAAGGACTTGACAGGCTCAGAAAAGTCAAAAATAGTGAGATATCTTGGAGAGGGATGCAGCACTCTTAAAATTGCAAAGCTTCTGAAGCGTGATCATCGAACAATCAAGCGTTTCATTCAAAATAGTCAACAGGGTCGCAAGAAGCGTGTGGAAAAACCAAGGCGCAAAATAACTGCCCATGAACTGAGAAAAGTCAAGCGCGCAGCTGCCAAGATGCCACTTGCCACCAATTTGGCCATATTTCAGAGCTGCAACATCACTGGAGTGCCCAAAAGCACAAGGTGTGCAATACTCAGAGACATGGCCAAGGTAAGAAAGTCTGAAAGACGACCACCACTGAACAAGACACACAAGCTGAAACGTCAAGACTGGGCCAAGAAATATCTCAAGACTGATTTTTCTAAGGTTTTATGGACTGATGAAATGAGAGTGAGTCTTGATGGGCCAGATGGATGGGCCCGTGGCTGGATTGGTAAAGGGCAGAGAGCTCCAGTCTGACTCAGACGCCAGCAAGGTGGAGGTGGAGTACTGGTTTGGGCTGGTATCATCAAAGATGAGCTTGTGGGGCCTTTTCGGGTTGAGGATGGAGTCAAGCTCAACTCCCAGTCCTACTGCCAGTTTCTGGAAGACACCTTCTTCAAGCAGTGGTACAGGAAGAAGTCTGCATCCTTCAAGAAAAACATGATTTTCATGCAGGACAATGCTCCATCACACGCGTCCAAGTACTCCACAGCGTGACTGGCAAGAAAGGGTATAAAAGAAGAAAATCTAATGACATGGCCTCCTTGTTCACCTGATCTGAACCCCATTGAGATCCTGTGGTCCATCATCAAATGTGAGATTTACAAGGAGGGAAAACAGTACACCTCTCTGAACAGTGTCTGGGAGGCTGTGGTTGCTGCTGCACGCAATGTTGATGGTGAACAGATCAAAACACTGACAGAATCCATGGATGGCAGGCTTTTGAGTGTCCTTGCAAAGAAAGGTGGCTATATTGGTCACTGATTTGTTTTTGAATGTCAGAAATGTATATTTGTGAATGTTGAGATGTTATATTGGTTTCACTGGTAAAAATAAATAATTGAAATGGGTATATATTTGTTTTTCGTTAAGTTGCCTAATAATTATGCACAGTAATAGTCACCTGCACACACAGATATCCCCCTAAAATAGCTAAAACTAAAAACAAACTAAAAACTACTTCCAAAAATATTCAGCTTTGATATTAATGAGTTTTTTGGGTTCATTGAAAACATGGTTGTTGTTCAATAATAAAATTAATCCTCAAAAATAGAACTTGCCTAATAATTCTGCACTCCCTGTAAACTCACTATACCCCTCACGGAATCCAAATGCGTAAAAATTTTTAGACATTTATATTCCAGACTTCTTCTCACGCTTTAGGGCCCCTAGAATGCCAGGGCAGTATAAATACCCCACATGTGACCCCATTTCGGAAAGAAGACACCCCCAGGTATTCCGTGAGGGGCATATTGAGTCCATGAAAGATTGAAATTTTTGTCCCAAGTTAGCGGAAAGGGAGACTTTGTGAGAAAAAAATAAATAAAATCAATTTCCGCTAACTTGTGCCAAAAAAAAAAAAATTCTATGAACTCGCCATGCCCCTCATTGAATACCTTGGGGTGTCTTCTTTCCAAAATTGGGTCACATGTGGGGTATTTATACTGCCCTGGCATTCTAGGGGCCCTAAAGCGTGAGAAGAAGTCTGGGATCCAAATGTCTAAAAATGCCCTCATAAAAGGAATGTGGGCCCCTTTGCGCATCTAGGCTGCAAAAAAGTGTCACACATCTGGTATCTCCGTACTCAGGAGAAGTTGGGGAATGTGTTTTGGGTGTCATTTTACATATACCCATGCTGGGTGAGAGAAATATCTTGGCAAAAGACAACTTTTCGCATTTTTTTATACAAAGTTGGCATTTGACCAAGATATTTATCTCACCCAGCATGGGTATATGTAAAATGACACCCCAAAACACATTCCCCAACTTCTCCTGAATACGGAGATACCACATGTGTGGCACTTTTTTGCAGCCTAGGTGGGCAAAGGGACCCACATTCCAAAGAGCACCTTTCGGATTTCACAGGTCATTTACCTACTTACAACACATAAGGGCCCCTGGAAAATGCCAGGGCAGTATAACTACCCCACAAGTGACCCCATTTTGTAAAGAAGACACCCCAAGGTACTCCGTGAGGGGCATGGCAAGTTCCTAGAATTTTTTATTTTTTGTCACAAGTTAGTAGAAAATGATGTTTTTGTTTTTGTTTTTTTTTCCTTACAAAGTCTCATATTCCACTAACTTGTGACAAAAAATAAAAACTTCCATGAACTCACTATGCCCATCAGCAAATACCTTGGGGTGTCTTCTTTCCAAAATGGGGTCACTTGTGGGGTAGTTATACTGCCCTGGCATTCTAGGGGCCCAAATGTGTGGTAAGGAGTTTGAAATCAAATTCTGTAAAAAATGACCAGTGAAATCCGAAAGGTGCTCTTTGTAATATGGGCCCCTTTGCCCACCTAGGCTGCAAAAAAGTGTCACACATCTGGTATCTCCGTATTCAGGAGAAGTTGGGGAATGTGTTTTGGGGTGTCATTTTACATATACCCATGCTGGGTGAGATAAATATCTTGGTCAAATGCCAACTTTGTATAAAAAAAATGGGAAAAGTTGTCTTTTGCCAAGATATTTCTCTCACCCAGCATGGGTATATGTAAAATGACACCCCAAAACACATTCCTCAACTTCTCCTGAATACGGAGATACCACATGTGTGGCACTTTTTTGCAGCCTAGGTGGGCAAAGGGGCCCACATTCCAAAGAGCACCTTTCGGATTTCACTGGTCATGTTTTACAGAATTTGATTTCAAACTCCTTACCACACATTTGGGCCCCTAGAATGCCAGGGCAGTATAACTACCCCACAAGTGACCCCATTTTGGAAAGAAGACACCCCAAGGTATTCCATGAGGGGCATGGCGAGTTCCTAGAATTTTTTATTTTTTGTCACAAGTTAGTGGAAAATGCTGATTTTTTTTTTTTGATTTTTTTTCTTACAAAGTCTCATATTCCACTAACTTGTGACAAAAAATAAAAACTTCCATGAACTCACTATGCCCATCAGCGAATATCTTGGGGTGTCTTCTTTCTAAAATGGGGTCACTTGTGGGGTAGTTATACTGCCCTGGCATTCTAGGGGTCCAAATGTGTGGTAAGGAGTTTGAAATCAAATTCTGTAAAAAATGACCAGTGAAATCCAAAAGGTGCTCTTTGGAATATGGGCCCCTTTGCCCACCTAGGCTGCAAAAAAGTGTCACACATCTGGTATCTCTGTATTCAGGAGAAGTTGGGGAATGTGTTTTGGGGTGTCATTTTACATATACCCATGCTGGGTGAGAGAAATATCTTGGCAAAAGACAACTTTTCCCATTTTTTTTATACAAAGTTGGCATTTGCCCAAGATATTTATCTCACCCAGCATGGGTATATGTAAAATGACACCCCAAAACACATTCCCCAACTTCTCCTGAATACGGAGATACCAGATGTGTGACACTTTTTTGCAGCCTAGGTGGGCAAAGGGGCCCATATTCCAAAGAGCACCTTTCGGATTTCACTGGTCATTTTTTACAGAATTTGATTTTAAACTCCTTACCACACATTTTTGGCCCCTAGAATGCCAGGGCAGTATAACTACCCCACAAGTGACCCCATTTTGGAAAGAAGACACCCCAAGGTATTTGCTGATGGGCATAGTGAGTTCATGGAAGTTTTTATTTTTTTGTCACAAGTTAGTGGAATATGAGACTTTGTAAGAAAAAAAAAAAAAATCATCATTTTCCACTAACTTGTGACAAAAAATAAAAAGTTCTATGAGCTCACTATGCCCATCAGCGAATACCTTAGGGTGTCTACTTTCAGAAATGGGGTCATTTGTGGGGTGTTTGCACTGTCTGGGCATTGTAGAACCTCAGGAAACATGACAGGTGCTCAGAAAGTCAGAGCTGCTTCAAAAAGCGGAAATTCACATTTTTGTACCATAGTTTGTAAACGCTATAACTTTTACCCAAACCATTTTTTTTTTTACCCAAACATTTTTTTTTTTATCAAAGACATGTAGAACAATAAATTTAGAGCAAAATTTATATATGGATGTCGTTTTTTTTGCAAAATTTTACAACTGAAAGTGAAAAATGTCATTTTTTTGCAAAAAAATCGTTAAATTTCGATTAATAACAAAAAAAGTAAAAATGTCAGCAGCAATGAAATACCACCAAATGAAAGCTCTATTAGTGAGAAGAAAAGGAGGTAAAATTCATTTGGGTGGTAAGTTGCATGACCGAGCAATAAACGGTGAAAGTAGTGTAGGTCAGAAGTGTAAAAAGTGGCCTGGTCTTTCAGGGTGTTTAAGCACTGGGGGCTGAGGTGGTTAAGTAGGGTCTCATTTTTTGTGGGATGAGATGACTGTTTTATTGGCACTATTTTGGGGTGCATATGACTTTTTGATCACGGAACCCCCCCGCGCATTTAGCCTAGGTGCCTGCTCAATGATTTGAGCAGGCACCGGGTCCCGATCACTGCCAGCCGCACGGCAGTGATCGAAAATACACAGGGCGTACATGTACGCCCTGTGTCCTTAAGTACCAGGGCACAAGGGCGTACCTGTACGCCCTATGTCCTTAAGGGGTTAAAAAGTGGGTTTTGGCAATTTTCTTAAAAATTTTAAGAATTGCTTCTAAACTTCTAAAGCCTCTTTCACACGGGCGTTGCGGGAAAATGTGCGGATGCTTTGCTGGAACACCCGCGATTTTTCCGCTCGAGTGCAAAACATTGTAATGCGTTTTGCACTCGCGTGAGAAAAATCACGCATGTTTGGTACCCAAACCCGAACTTCTTCACAGAAGTTCGGGCTTGGGATCGATGTTCTGTAGATTGTATTATTTCCCCTTATAACATGGTTATAAGGGAAAATAATAGCATTCTGAATACAGAATGCAAAGTAAAATAGCGCTGGAGGGGTTAAAAAAATAATAATAATTTAACTCACCGTAGTCCACTTGATAGCGCAGCCCGGCATCTCCTTCTGTATTCTTTCTTCAGGACCTGGGTAAAGGACCTTTGATGACGTCACTCCGGTCATCACATGATCCATCACCATGGTAAAAGATCATGTGACGTACCATGTGATGACCGGAGTGACGTCACCAAAGGTCCTTGACCTATAATGAATGCTCACCACAGGTCCTGTTCAGTAATGGAGACAGAAGGAGATGCCGGCATCGCGATCAAGTGGACTAAGGTGAGTTAAGTTTTTTTAATTTTTTTTTTAACCCCTCCAGCGCTGTTTTACTATGCATTCTGTATTCAGAATGCTATTATTTTCCCTTATAACCATGTTATAAGGGAAAATTATAATGATCGGGTCTCCATCCCGATAGTCTCCTAGCAACCGTGCGTGAAAATCGCACCGCATCCGCACTTGCTTGCGGATGCTTGCGATTTTCACGCAACCCCATTCACTTCTATGGGGTCTGCGTTGCGTGAAAAACGCAGAATATAGAGCATGCTGCGATTTTCACGCAACGCACAAGTGATGCGTGAAAATCACCGCTCATGTGAACGGCCCCATAGAAATGAATGGGTCAGGATTCAGTGCGGGTGCAATGCTTTCACCTCACGCATCGCATCCGCGCGGAATACTCGCCCGTGTGAAAGGGGCCTAAGCCTTCTAACATCCTAAAAAAATAAAATGACATTTCCAAAATGATGCCAACATAAAGTAGACATATGGGGAATGTTAAGTAAAAAATATTTTACGAGGTATCACTTTCTGTTTTAAAAGCAGAGAAATAAAAATTTAGAAAATTGCTAATTTTTCTAAATTTTTGATAAATTTGGGATATTTTCATAAATAAAGGTGAAATATATTGACTCAAATTTATGACTGTCATGAAGTACAATGTGTCACGAGAGAACAATCTCTGAATGGCTTGGATAAGTAAAAGAGTTCCAAAGTTATTACCACATAAAGTGAGATATGTCAGATCTGCAAAATTAGGCCTGGTCAGGAAAGGGGCAAATGGCCCGGATGTGAAGTGGTTAACATAGATAACCACACCCACTTTTCCACCCATATTACAAAACTGGAGTGAGTGGTGTAAAAATGCAAAAAGTCTCAAAATTTAGCGCAAGTGCACGCAAAGAGTTGCAATTTTTTTGTGCAAGCAAGTGCAAAAAAAGTTGCAAAGGCCTATTTTGCACATTTTTGACTGCAGAATTCTGGATTGAAGGTATGGTAAATCAGGGCCAATGTATTCAGTCACTGTGTGTATTTCCTATTGATCAATGAAGAGGGTCCGGCGTCTGGAGAACATAATAAAACTTCAGGCAATATGATCAGGGATGAGTGGAATAGTGAATCAATTAGTCTCATTAGAAAGAGTTCTACATGATCGTTCAAAATGAAAAATAAAAAAAAACTGATTTTATAGGCTCATATGAGCTTCAAAACCATTACAAAAAATAAAAAAAACTGTTAAAAAAATATATAAAAGTTTAAATCACCCCCCTTTCCGTATAATAAAAAAATGAATACCAAAAAACATGGTGAATGACGTAATGGAAAAAAAGGTCAAAATGATCTATTTGCCATTTTTCATTGCTTTTCTTACCCAAAAAAATGTAATAAAATATTATCAAAAAGTCAGACACCCTCCAAAATGGTATCAATAAAAACAACAGATTGTCCTGCAAAAAATGAGCCCCCACACAGCTCAGTAGATATAACTATAAAAAAGTTATGGGGGTCAGAATATGGTGATATCAAAATCAAAATCAAAAATCAAAATGTATTTTTACACTATTTAGACATTAAAAAAAACTACACGTATGGGGTATACTTGTAATCGTACTGACCCAGAGAATGAAGGGCATGGGTCAGTGTTGCCGCAAATGAAATGCCGTGGGAACAAAACCTGTAAAATGGTGGAGGAACTGTGATTGATTGATTTATTTATTCAATTCCACCCCACTACATTTTATGCCATAATAAATGGTGGCATTAGAAAGTACAACTTTTCCCGCAAAAAATAAGCCCTCAAAAAGCTATGTCAATGGAAATATAAAAAGTTATGGCTCAAGGAAGATAGGGAAGAAAAATTAAAACACAAAAAAAAACAACAACAAAAAAACTCCGGTAGTGAAAGGGTTAAGTAACCGGAACAGAAAAGGACGAAACGTTCCAATCAGAAATTTGTCAAATGTGCAGATACATATTTCTCCTTTCATATTAGAGACATCAGAGAGATGTAGTCTTATGCTGTCTTCATACGCCACTCTTAGTTCACTGTTTATGCACCAAAAAGTGAATTTGTATATTTTAGGTAGAACATACACCAGTTTTCTGGTCAGGGGCATAACTATAATTCACATGGTCACATAGCAATATTAGACCACCTAGTGTAAGAAAATAAAAACAGCAGCATATGTAGCAATAATCAAAAAAGGTATAATAGCATATAATACATACATAATGGAGTATATCAGAAAACCCACATTATAGCACCTGATAGAACCCCCTAACCTCTTGGCCTATAGCAAGTGCTATGGCTATAGTTACGCTGATGTTTCTGGTGTTGGTATTGTTACATGTGTCGGACTGCGTAGACCTCACCCACATTTTTGGGAAGGGAGAAAAGCTGCACATTTTTTTTGCTAAAGTGGGATTTTTTAAATATAATTATTTACTTACTGAAAATGTTCTGTGTCCTGTTTTCTTACATCTATTTACTTTGTTTACTTGATTACTATTGTCTCAATAAAGGTTGATTTATTCATTTAAAAAAATCTGTTAATTTCTCTGTGAAAATATAAAAATTTTGTATCTTTTTCCAGGTAAAGATGGGATGATCGACTCCCATGGACATCTCCATTTATCTTCCTATCATGAAGAAGAAGATAGCAATATCACACAAGCTAATTCAATAACTCCTAATGTACCCTCAGTACTTCACAGTGGAGATATATCCACCGATACCACTGGTCACAAGAAACCTTCAGCTAATCAATCACTGATTTTCAAACAAATAACTGGACATAGATGGGGGAAAATATTTTTACGTGGGAAACATTTTAAAAAGAAATCTAATCTTCCTTTGCATGAGAAAAATCACATAGAGAAGGGGACATTTTCATGTGCTGAATGTGGAAAGTCTTTTACCAGGAAATTACTTTTAGTTAGACATCAAAGAGCTCACAAAGCGGAGAAGCCATATACATGTTCAGAATGTGGGAAATGTTTTATGTGGAAGGGTTCTCTTGAAAAACATCAGAGAAATCACACAGGGGAGAAGTCTTTTTCATGTTCAGAAGATGGGAAATGCTTTACCCAGAAATCAGATCTTGTGGGACATCTACAAAGTCACTCAAGGAAAAGGGTATTTTCATGTACAGAATGTGGAAAATGTTTTAGCAGGAAAACAGGTCTTGTTAGACATCAGACAACTCACACAGGAGAGAAGCCATTTTCATGTTCTGAATGTGGGAAATGTTTTAGCCAGAAAACAGGTCTTGTTAGACATCAGACAACTCACACAGGAGAGAAGCCATTTTCATGTTCTGAATGTGGGAAATCTTTTAGGCAGAAATCATTTCTTGTGGAACATTTAAGAATTCACACAGGAGAGAAGCCGTTTTCATGCTCAGAATGTGGAAGATGTTTTACGCATAAATCAAGTCTTCTTCATCACCAGAGTACTCACAAACGAGAGGTCTTTTCATGTTCTGAATGTGGGAAATGTTTTAGCCAGAAAACAGGTCTTGTTAGACATCAGACAACTCACGCAGGAGAAAAGCCATTTTCATGCTCAGAATGTGGGAAATCTTTTAGTCATAAATCATTTCTTGTGGAACATTTAAGAATTCACACAGGAGAGAAGCCGTTGTCATGCTCAGAATGTGGGAAATGTTTTACCCAGAATTCGAAACTTGTGAGTCATCTAAGAACTCACACAGGAGAGAAGCCATTTTCATGCTCAGAATGTGGGAAAAGTTTTACCCAGATGGCGGGTCTTATTAGACATCAGACAACTCACACAGGGGAAAAGCCATTTTTATGTTCTGAATGTGGAAAGTGTTTTAGTCAGAAATACTTTCTTTTGGAACATCTAAGAACTCACACAGGAGAGAAGCCATTTTCATGCTCAGGATGTGGAAAATGTTTTGCCCATAAATCAACTCTTCTTAATCATCAGAGAACTCATGATAGAGAAAAGGCATTTTCATGTTCACAATGTGGGAAATGTTTCAGCCAGAAAAGGGCTCTTGTTAAACATAATCAGAGAACTCACACAGGGAAATAACCATTGTCTTGTTCAGAATTTGGGAAACTGGAAATGGGTTCTTGTTAGGCATCTGAAAAATCGCACAAGGGAGAAACCATTATAATGTTCAAATTGTAAAAAGAATGTGGCAGATGTGGCAATTCATTGTAGGACCTGCTGCCTAACAATGCCTTCTGATGTATATATTGCAAAGAATACAAGTCACGTGCCCTGTCACCATTAAAGGGCTTGTGTTACCTCGAACATTGGTGGCATATTGCTAGGATATCAAAAATAAATAGCACTCTTCTTTGCAAATCCTTAGTGTGGTTTATTAGTTGAACATATTAGCTGGCCAAGTTGCTGGCGGTGCAGTCACTGCTATACCATTTAGTAGAGCTTGCTGCCTTTAGGGAGCTGATGATGTGTACTCAAACTCACTGGAAGATATCTAGTCATGATTATTTCTCCCAAAAAGAAAGCCATCCCTGCCTTGTATTCGGCCTGTTTCTCACACAAGGCATTTATTCACCTCCTCCTCCACGGACAACCTTCTGTCCCCAACAGGACACTCCTGTCCCACTTCCCCTCCTTCCTATCACATGTGTGAAGTCAAGCATTGCCATGTAGTGTTGGAGCTGATCGGCCTGGGCGAGAGTAGCTACGCAGGCTGGCAATGTCCAGGAGACTGTCCTTGCATTTCAGACATTCTTATGTGACGAGGGACGCTCTCCTTGGCTTGCAGCGACAGAATGGTCTGCCATTACACCACTTAATCCGCGATATTCCAACTCGCTGGAATTCAAATGATTTTGTCATGCACCAAATGGCCTCAGCAGGGAGCATGTGTTGTTTCGAGATCAGGCAGTGGCAGCTCATTAAGAAATGTGTGTCAGGTGCAGAAGTCCCTTGAAGAGGTCACAAAATTTGTCAGTAGGGACAACTGCGGCATTAACAATCTAATCCCCCTCATATTTATCTTAGAACAGACGCTGATGCTCATGCGAAGAATAACAGCTAGCACATCTTGCTTTCCTCCCTGTCGTTATTGGGGAACCACAAGGAGAGTCCCATGAAGGATGAGGAGCTGCCAGTGGAGGGAGGAGGAGGTGAAGGATGATAATCACGACACCTGATCGTCTTAGTAGGGGGTGGAGCCAGAAAGAACTGGCTCCTTGGGCATGCTAGCCAGAATGGGGACCTATATGCTTGCTTGCTTATGCACCGACATGCATATCATTCACATCAAACAGTCTAATGATTACTGGATATCCATGCTTTTAGATCCCCGCTATCAAAGCTAAATGAGAGAATGCTTTCCTCCTCCAAAAAGAAGGCCAAATTACGTTATTACCCAGAAACACTGTATACACCGCTTGCTGCCGCTTACAGCAAACAGATGCCTGCCACTAGCGTGTCTGACAGGGAGACTCCTCTCCGGGTCCTGCAGGGTCACCCATCTCCTCCTGCCACAAGCAGCAGTAGCCGCTGCAGCAGCCAGTTCAGTCTCCTCAACATGATAGAACAGATTTTTCACGTGCTGCACCAGGCTGAGGCAAATCAGCAAGTGGAGACCTCTTACCTCAGTGTTCAGGTTAAGGCCTACCTGCTCTCTGTCTTCATTCTTGCCCAGCCTCCAGTGTCATCTTAGAGAGGGTTTTTAGCGCTGCAGGCAATGTGGTGCTACCCAAACAGACCAAGTTGTCCTCCTCCAGTGTCCAAAACATCACTTTTGCAAAATAAACCATGTCTGGATTTGAAAGGATTTTCACACTCTTCTGACAGAGGCCAATAAATAGATCTAGCCTCGGTGATGTGCCCCATCTTGCCACTGTTGTTGTCTGCCTATCATCATCTTCTGTACAGCTGCTGCCACCGCCATCATACCATTACTGCTGTATGCCTGCCAACATGTACCATAGGGCTGATGCCAGCACTGCAGCAGCTGCTACTGCTCGTTGCCATTCCCCCTACTGCCACCACTATTAAATGCTTTGGGGCAATTTTTATTATTATTGCATTATACTTATTTTGAGCTAAAAATAATTTCCACTGGTCTTTATTAACAATAAGGAATGTTTTTTGTGTACAAAGCTGACATGCTCTACTAGCTGCCTACGGATTTTTTTGTCTTTTTCGTCATCTGAGGAACAGCAGGACTTCTTATCTCTGAGCTCTCATTATAAATAGAGACAAGGGAGTGGGGGGGGGATGGAATGAGAGTGACAAGGGAGTGGGGGGGAAATGGAATGAGAGTGACAAGGGAGTGGGGGGGAAATGGAATGAGAGTGACAAAGGAGTGGGGGGAATGGAATGAGAGTGACAAGGGAGTGGGGGGGGAATGATGAGAGTGACAAGGGAGTGGGGGGGAGGAAATGATGAGAGTGACAAGGGAGGGGGGGGAAATGGAATGAGAGTGACAAGGGAGTGGGGGGGAAATGGAATGAGAGTGACAAGGGAGTGGGGGGGGAATGATGAGAGTGACAAGGGAGTGGGGGGAGGAAATGATGAGAGTGACAAGGGAGTGGGGGGGAGGAAATGGAATGAGAGTGACAAGGGAGTGGGGGGGAATAAGAGTGACAAGGGAGTGAGGGGGGATTGATGAGAGTGACAAGGGAGTGAGGGGGGATTGATGAGAGTGACAAGGGAGTGGGGGGGGAATAAGAGTGACAAGGGAGTGAGGGGGGATTGATGAGAGTGACAAGGGAGTGGGGGAAGAATGAGAGTGACAAGGGAGGGGGGGAATGAGAGTGACAAGGGAGTCCCCAGAGCC
The DNA here is from genome assembly GCF_905171765.1 of Bufo bufo. Taxonomy (NCBI): domain Eukaryota; kingdom Metazoa; phylum Chordata; class Amphibia; order Anura; family Bufonidae; genus Bufo; species Bufo bufo. The sequence goes on from NC_053392.1 coordinate 612,665,000, forward strand.
AGACTGCAGCCAGAGACCAGATCATCTTATTGTCCTGGTGGTAAGTAGACAATGCAATATGTTTATTATGTAATTGTTTAGTTATTAATACTACATTGGAAACTAATTTACCTCACATTAAGGCTCCATTCACACGTCCGCAACGTGTTTTGCGGATACACGGAGCCGCGGATCTGCAAAACACGGAAATCGGCAATGTGCGTTCCGCATTTTGCGGACCGCACATTGCCGGCACTAATAGAATATGCCTGTTCTTGTCCACAATTGCGGACAAGAATAGGACATGTTCTATTTTTTTGCGGAACGGAAGTGCGGACCCGGAAGTGCGGATCCGCAATTCCGTGTCCGGGCAGCACATCATGCTGCCCCATAGGAATGAATGGGTCCGCAATTCCGTTCCGCAAAATGCATAACGAAATTGCGGACGTGTGAATTGAGCCTAAAAGGACACTATAGTCCTAGTACTAGTACAGTTACTGTAGTAGTACTGGTGTCTATAGCCTGTTCCTGCAGAGAACAGACACTGTGCAGAACTAGTGGTAAAGGAGCACTATAGTGCCAGGGAAACAAACTCATTTTCCTGGCACTATATAGTTGTTAGGAGTGGGGCACCCTCGTGTCCCCCTCCCACTGGGCTGAAGGGGTTAAAACCCCTTCAGCCACTTACCTTTCTCCAGCACCGGCACTGGGAACTCTTCTCCCCGATCCTCCTCTCAGCTGCGAATGCGCACGCATTCAAAACTATCGCGGAAGCCCCTCTAGCGGCTGTCAGGGAGACGGCTACAAGAAGCTTTATTAGCCCTAAGGGAAACATAGCAGTTCTTTTAATTTAAATACTGAGAAAGGGGTGGAACATGATATGGGCAGATCATCTGATAAGGGGGGGCGCAATTTTTATCTTGCCCTTGGGCGGCAAAAATCCTTGCACCGGCCCAGGCCGCATGCCACTATATCCGTACCCTTTCCACATCCACCCTGCACTGCTGATGCTCCCAATTAAAAAGGAGAATTTTTCTAGGCTGTTTTCCTTCTGACAATTAACAGGCAGACATTCTTTTTGGACACTTGGTCCCAACAAGCCACCGTTTTTCTTTTTTCTTTTTCCCATAACACCGCATGCGTTTATACACCATCTGCCCCTGATAAGGGACAATTTTTGAAAGCTTTAGAATGTGAAGACGCACAACACATGTGCTGGCGCGCGCGGTGTTTCTTTAAACGCGCTTTTCGTTAACTCTGTCAAACATGCGTTTACCCATAACTATGTACGTCAGTGTCACTCAGACATGATTTGCAATATATTGCCATTGCGTTCAAGAGCTTAGGGAGGGGGAGAGAAAAAAAACTAAAATTAAGTTAAAAATATTTATGAAAAAAAGATAAAGGAGGGAAATTTATCCTGAGGGGAATATCTGAAGTCAGTTTTGCTGGAGTCTGTGTTGCTTGTACTTTATGCCACATTTATTAAATGTTCCATATTACTTGATAAATTTGTCTAAGGCCTTATGCACACGACCGTATGTGTTTTGCAGTCTGCAAATTGCGGAGCCGCAAAAGTACAGATGATGTCCGCATGGCATCCGTTTGTTTTGCGGATCCATTGTAACAATGCCTATCCTTGTCTGCCAAACGGACAAGAATATGACATGTTCTATTTTTTTTGCTGGGCTACGGAACGGACATATGGATGCAGATAGCAAACGGTGTGCTGTCCGCATTTTTTGAGGACCCATTGAAATGAATGGGTCTACATCCTATCCGTAAAAAAAACAAAACGGAAACAAAAAACCTAACACCTTTGTCTAGAGAAGCTCCTCCAGTTTTCCTGTTCCACCCTCCTCCTGGAGTGAGATTGCAATTTTTTTTATTTTTTTTTAGAAAAGTCTCAATGATAAATCTGGAATGAAACTCCTTAACATAACACTTTCCCACTTTTGCAAAAAAAAAAAAAAGATTAAATAATTACAAGAATAATTGCTGCTGTAATTTGCCCACTGGCTCCTGGTACTACCCATACGGTACAGGTAGGTTTAGCGTTAGGTCCCGTGCCACTTTAGAAACCTTGGCGTGGTGTGCAGGCTCAGGTATGTCCTTAAAGGGGTTATCCGACTTAAATAAATCTATTTGCATTTATTGTAGACCAGTGAAAGATTCTTAAAATCACTTTCATCACCTATCTATCACTGTTTGGCCAGTTCAGTTCAGGGTCATGTTACACCTGACTTCAGTAAGCTGGCTCTGCTGGTGACGTCTCGTTTACAAGCTTCTCTCTGCTTGAGGGAGTGTCCAGGCTGTGTAAACAAAACGTCAGAGCCTCTGGTGCCCTTCCCCCTCCAGCTCTCCTCACACTGCCTCAGCTCTGCTATGCGATCGAGGCAGTACAAACCAGAGGTGATCTCCAGCAGCACAGGGTATGTTTGTCCCTCCTGCATTCACTGGGGCTAGAGGTGGCAGTTTGTAAACGTTCCCCTCTGCATCTGGGGATCGTTATTACAGCCCTGGTCCCCCCCCCCCCACTAGTACACATTCAACACCCCCTGGGAAATATAAATAAATTATTGGCCATCATTATTATGATCATCATCATCATTTTTCAGCTATATAAAATCCTTATCTGCCACCAATATATGGATTTATCTAAGCAATATCAATGTTGAATATATATTTGAATAATATAGATATTGCTTAGATACAGATAATGCTAATGATATTTTCACACTAGCGGCAGGACGTATCCGACAGGCTGTTCACCCTGTCGGATCTGCCCTGCCGCTATTTGACGGTGCCGCTGGACGGATCCGTTATTGCAATTCATTTCTAGACGGATCCGCACCTGGATCAGTCTACAAATGCTGTCAGTTGTCACACTGATCGGCGGATCCAGCAGGCACGCAGCTCCGACGACGGAGCTGCCGTGTGGATCCGGCGTTGCAAAACAACTGAAGGACGGATCCGCCCTTCCGGTCTGCGCATGCGCAGAACATGAAAAATGTGAAAAAGACTGAAAGAGGGATCCGTCCATCCGCATGACAAGCGGATAGACGGATCCGTTATTGCAATGCATTTCTAGACGGATCCGCACCTGGATCCGTCTACAAATGCTGTCAGTTGTCACACTGATTGGCGGATCCGGCGGGCAGCTCCGACGATGGAACTGCCTGCCGGATCACACTAACGCTAGTGTGAAAGTACCATAAAAAGTCGAAAATCCATAGCTCCACCACCGTCCCCTTTATAGTCAATGGGGACAGAGCGGCAGTCCAGCGGCACGGCAAAATAGCGGCTGGCCGGATCCGACAGGGTGAACAGCCTGTTGGATCGATCCTGCCTCTAGTGTGAAAGTAGCCTTAGGCTCCATTCACACATCCGCAAATGGGTCCGCATTTGTTCTGCAATTTTGCGGAACGGGTGCGGACCCATTAATTTTCTATGGTGACGGAATTTGGAATTAGTGCAAATACGTCCTCCTTGATATACTGTAATAACAGAAAGAAAATTTTTAGACTAGAAACAAAACCAAACATGAAAGAAATGTATGAAAAAAATAACATAACTTACACTGTGCAGCTGCAATGTGACAGGGAGATCTTCTGCCCTGTGTGTGTATTTATTTATTTTTATGCAAAGTGCAGAGCAGGGGGCGGGGAAGGTCAGGTTGTTCACGCCCAGAAATATTCATGAGGCAGAGCTCAGGCTTTGTTGGTACACGCCCCCTCACCTTGTACTGCATCATGTAAACAAAGCAATGACAGGACCATGAAAAGGTGCAAATATGGGTTTTAACTTGATGAAATCAAGCTTAACCAAATTATATGTATATCCTGATGGATTTTAAGTGTTTTTTTATTTTTTTTATTAACTCGGATAACCCCTTTAATATAAGAATATACTGGCTAAAGTCTCATTTTTAACATCAGTGTGAGGGTTTAGTCAGATGTTACTGTTTGCATCCACCACAGTAGTGCACCTATACTTGATATTATTTATTCTATATATCATTCCACATCCACACATTTTACCATCTGGTGTAGGATGCCTCTGTGGCACTTGTGGTCTGCTGTAGGCCTCCTCCACTGTATGCATTTTTTGCTGGGGATCGCCCTTAGCAACAGACCACAAGCGCAGGATCTGCTCCCCCGAGTATAAAAGCACAACTGCATTGGGGGTTGAGCATTTCCTGCCTTTAGAGACCAGGTATTTTGTCATTTATATAAAATAAAAAATAAAAAAAAATGCAAAATTTTGCGTAATTGGTTACATTGGTTACCAGAATTCTAGAGTGAAGGTATGATAAATCAGGGTCAAAATGTTTTCCTAAAAATTGATTGTTATATACCAATTTCCAGGGCAATTGGAGCCACTTTATTTTGGGTGCAATCAATTCGGGTCTGCTGGTCCCCAGGATCTCTTGGCCTGTTACCTTTGCATATTTCATTGTATTAGTGATGGGCTTTTTAGTTGCATTAACCCCTTAAGGACTCAGCCCTATTTCACCTTAAGGACTTGGCCATTTTTTGCAAATCTGACCAGTGTCACTTTAAGTGCTGATAACTTTAAAACGCTTTGACTTATCCAGGCCATTCTGAGATTGTTTTTTCGTCACATATTGTACTTCATGACACTAGTAAAATGAAGTAAAATAAATTCATTTTTATGTATAAAAAGTACCAAATTTACCAAAAATTTGTAAAAAATTTTAAATTTCCAAGTTTCAATTTCTCTACTTTTATAATACATAGTAATACCTCCAAAAATAGTTATTAGTTTACATTCCCCATATGTCTACTTCATGTTTGGATCATTTTGGAAATTATATTTTATTTTTTGGGGATGTTACAAGGCTTAGAAGTTTAGAAGCAAATCTTGAAATTTTTCAGAAATTTTCAAAAACCTAATTTTTAGGGATCAGTTCAGGTCTGAAGTCACTTTGCGAGGCTTACATAATAGAAACCACCCAAAAATTACCCCATTCTAGAAACGACACCCTCAAAGGTATTCAAAACTGCTTTCACAAACGTCGTTAACCATCATACAATCTCCCATCATACAATCTCACACAGTAGCCCCCCATCATACAATCCCACACCGTAGCCCCCCCATCATACAATCTCACACCGTAGTCCCCCCCATCCCACATGGCAGCCCCCCATCATGCAATCCCACACGGCAGCCCCCATCATACAATCCCACATGGCAGCCCCCCATCATACAATCCCACACAGCAGCCCCCCATCATACAATCCCACACAGCAGCCCCCCATCATACAATCTCACACCGTAATCCCCCATCCCACATGACAGTCCCCCCTCACAGAATTGTCAGCCCCCAGGATTCACATGTACAGTACAGACCAAAAGTTTGGACACACCTTCTCATTCAAAGAGTTTTCTTTATTTTCATGACTATGAAAATTGTAGATTCACACTTAAGGCATCAAAACTATGAATTAACACATGTGGAATTATATACATAACAAACAAGTGTGAAACAACTGAAAATATGTCATATTCTAGGTTCTTCAAAGTAGCCACCTTTTGCTTTGATTACTGCTTTGCGCACTCTTGGCATTCTCTTGATGAGCTTCAAGAGGTAGTCCCCTGAAATGGTCTTCCAACAGTCTTGAAGGAGTTCCCAGAGATGCTTAGCACTTGTTGGCCCTTTTGCCTTCACTCTGCGGTCCAGCTCACCCCAAACCATCTCGATTGGGTTCAGGTCCGGTGACTGTGGAGGCCAGGTCATCTGGCGCAGCACCCCATCACTCTCCTTCATGGTCAAATAGCCCTTACTTTCAAAGTTTTCCCAATTTTTCGGCTGACTGACTGACCTTCATTTCTTAAAGTAATGATGGCCCCTCGTTTTTCTTTACTTTTACTGCTTTTTTCTTGCCATAATACCAATTCTAACAGTCTATTCAGTAGGACTATCAGCTGTGTATCCACCTGACTTCTCCTCAACGCCACTGATGGTCCCAACCCCATTTATAAGGCAAGAAATCCCACTTATTAAAGCTGACAGGGCACACCTGTGAAGTGAAAACCATTTCAGGGGACTACCTCTTGAAGCTCATCAAGAGAATGCCAAGAGTGTGCAAAGCAGTAATCAAAGCAAAAGGTGGCTACTTTGAAGAACCTAGAATATGACATATTTTCAGTTGTTTCACACTTGTTTGTTATGTATATAATTCCACATGTGTTAATTCATAGTTTTGATGCCTTCAGTGTGAATCTACAATTTTCATAGTCATGAAAATAAAGAAAACTCTTTGAATGAGAAGGTGTGTCCAAACTTTTGGTCTGTACTGTACATGTGAATCCTGGGGGCTGACAATTCTGTGAGGGGGGACTGTCATGTGGGATGGGGGATTACGGTGTGAGATTGTATGATGGGGGGCTGCTGTGTGGGATTGTATGATGGGGGGGCTGCCATGTGGGATGGGGGGACTACGGTGTGAGATTGTATGATGGGGGGCTACGGTGTGGGATTGTATGATGGGGGGCTACGGTGTGAGATTGGATGATGGGGGCTACGGTGTGGGATATTGTATGATGGGGGGCTACGGTGTGGGATATTGTATGATGGGGGCTACGGTGTGAGATATTGTATGATGGGGGGCTACAGTGTGGGATATTGTATGATGGGGGCTACGTTGTGGGATATTGTATGATGGGGGGCTACGGTGTGGGATATTGTATGATGGGGGGCTACGGTGTGGGATATTGTATGATGGGGGTGCTACGGTGTGGGATATTGTATGATGGGGGCTACGGTGTGGGATATTGTATGATGGGGGGCTCGTATAATATTGTATGTGGGCCCCGTATAATATTGTATGCGGGGGGCCCCGTATAACATTGTATGCGGGTGGCCCCGTATAATATTGTATGCGGGGGGGGGCCCGTATAATATTGTATGCGGGGGGGGCGTATAATATTGTATGCGGGGGGGGGGGCCCGTATAATATTGTATGCGGGGGGGGGCCCCTTATAATATTGTATGCGGGGGGCGGGGCCCCGTATAACATTGTATCCGGGTGGCCCCGTATAATATTGTATGCGGGGGGGGGCCCCGTATAATATTGTATGCGGGGGGGTGGCGTATAAAATTGTATGCGGGGGGGCCCGTATAATATTGTATGCGGGGGGGCCCCTTATAATATTGTATGCGGGGGGGGGCCCCGTATAATATTGTATGCGGGTGGGGGGGCCGTATAATATTGTATGCGGGGGGGGGGCGTATAATATTGTATGCGGGGGGGCCCGTATAATATTGCATGCGGGGGGGGCATTGTAATATTGTGCAGAGAGGGGGCCGAGTAATATTGGATGCAGGGGGGGTGCTGTGTGATTTGGTATGTGGGGGGGGCGCAGTGTGATTTTGTTTGCAGGCTGCTATCTGGGGAGGCCACGTTGTATGTCACATGTTTTACTAAATAGAACGGGTTTTCATCTCCGCATATTTATTCTTATATATTTTCTACTGTACAAGTCAAAGTGAAAGCTGCCGGTCTTACTGTTTTTAATAAAAACTTATTGTTGAACCAAAAAAAAAATGTATTCTATATTTTTATGTTCATTTCTCTATTTTTTTTATTAATTATTTTTTATTGCAGTTCTTCTGTATTCTCGGCGCTTGTAGTTGTGCATAGAGACGGGCGCAGTCGTCTATAATGGTCAGTGTTGAGTGAAGCTTCAGATGCTTCATTCAAAACTTGGGAGTAACACTGTACAGTGATTCGTCTCTGTACAGTCTTAGAATGTATGGGCTCCTCGGAGCCAAAGTAAGTTATTCACAAAGTTGCGCGAGACTCCATTGAATAACTCAGGTAGTTGATTTTTAAAGTGGAAAAACACTTTAAAACTTTAATCAGAACTCTGCTTCGGTTCAGAGGTTCTAGACGGGACAGAAGCCGAGTTCGGTTTCAAGTTTTAAAGTGTTTTTCGACTTAAAAAATCAACTACCTGAGTTATTAAAGTGGTGTCTCGTGCAACTTCATGAATAACTAACTTCGGCTCCTCGGAGCCCATACATTCTAAGACTGTACGTAGATTAATCACTGTACAGTATTAATCCGAAGTTTTAAACGAAGCGACTTCGGATGAAGCCTCCAACACTCACTGCCCTCGACACCAACAATGGCCTAACAGACGCACACGTTACACCGCCCCGCGGATCTGTGAGGAGCAGCATTTACTGCTACAGGGGGACTCCCTGTACAATGCTTTAACCCCTTTCTGACCACCCAACGTAAATATACAGTCCTGATCAAAAGTTTAGGACCACTTGAAAAATGGCAAAAAATCCTATTTAGCATGGCTGGATCTTAACAAGGTTCCAAGTAGAGCTTCAACATGCAACAAGAAGAAATGGGAGTGAGACAAAACATTTTTTGAGCATTTAATTTAATGAAAACAACGAATAAACTGAAACAGGCTGTTTTTCAGCTGATCAAAAGTTTAGGACCACACCTCCAAAAAAAAACTAAACCCCCCCAAAACAGAAATCCAACTTCCAAAGCTGAACTCAGTAATGAGTAGCTCCGCCATTATTGTTTATCACTTCAAATATGTTTCGGCATGCTTGATGCAAGCGTTTCCATGAGGTGAGTGGGAACATTTCTCCAAGTGGTGAAGACGGCCGCACGAAGGCCATCTACTGTCTGGAACTGTTGTCCATTTTTGTAAACTTCCCTTGCCATCCATCCCCAAAGGTTCTCAATTGGATTTAGATCAGGGGAACACGCAGGATGGGCCAAAAGAGTGATGTTATTCTCCTGGAAGAAGTATGTTGTCCTGCGGGCATTGTGTACTGTAGCGTTGTCCTGTTGAAAAACCCAGTCGTTACCACACAGACGAGGGCCAGTAACGTTGGAAACCATCAGGACCATTAAGGGTACATTTTTTCTCATCAGAGAATAAATCTTTCTTCCACCTTTGAATGTCCCATGTTTGGTGCTCTCTTGCAAAGTCCAAACGAGCAGTTCTGTGGCTTTCAGGGAGACGAGGTCTTTGAAGACATTTTTTGTTTTTGAAGCGCTTCAGTCTCAGATGCCATCTGATGGTTATGGGGCTGCAGTCAGCACCAGTAAGGGCCTTAATTTGGGTCGAGGATCATCCAGTGTCTTGACAGAAAGCCAATTGGATCCTCCGGCTCAGTGCTGGTGAAATTTTTTTGGGTCTTCCACTTGACTTTTTTGTTCCATAACCCTCAGGATTATTTAAAGGGCTTCTACCACCAGAAATACCGTTATGTAGCTGACTGATATAGCGATGCGCTAATGTCAGCACTACATAACAGTATGTTTCTAACATTAGTCCCTGCAGCCGTTTTTGTAAAAAAAAAAGCACTTTTATTATATGCTAATGAGCCTCTAGGTGCTATGTTGGCGTAAAATCAGCACCTAGAGGCTCCGTCCACTCACCCTTTATCCCGCCCAGGTCCAGTTTTCTGCCCGCCCAGCTCCTCTTGATTGATGCCACTGTTCCCTGCATCGTTGGCGAAATCCCGCGCCTGCGCTGTTCACTTCGGCGCAGTAAGTGAAGGCCGCTCTCCTGATGCCGGCTTACTCACTGTGACGTATCAAGCGCAGTGCGGAATCCGGCACCAGGATCGCATCATTCACTCACTGCGCCGAAGAAGTGAACGGCGCAGGTGCGGGATTTCATCAACGATGCGGTGGACCGTGCCATCAATCAAGAGGAGCGGGGCGGGCAGAACAGAGAACCTGGGCGGGATAATGGGTGAGTGGACGGAGCCTCTAGGTGCTGATTTTACGCCCACATAGCACCTAGAGGCTCATTAGCATATAATAAAAGTGCTTTTTTTACAAAAACGGCTGCAGGGACTAAGGTTAGAAACATACTGTTATGTAGTGCTGACATTGGCGCATTGCTATATCAGTCAGCTACATAACAGTATTTCTGGTGGTAGAAGCCCTTTAAGAAATTCCTAATGACTGTCTTACTGCGTCCCACCTCGGCAGCGATGGCGCGCTGTGAGAGACCCTGCTTATGCAGTTCAACAACCCGACCACCTTCAAAAAGGGAGAGTTTTTTGGCCTTTGCCATCACAACGTGTGACTACCTGACAGAAAGTGACAATGAATCCACATCTTTGCACAGATTTGGCCTTTTAAAGGCATGTGGTCCTAAAATTTGTATCAGCTGAAAAACAGCCTGTTTCAGTTTAATCGTTATTTTCAATTAATTGAATGCTCAAAAAATGTTTTGTCTCCCTCCCATTTCTTCTTGTTGCATGTTGAAGCTCTACTTGGAACCTTGTTAAGATCCAGCAATGTAAAATAGGATTTTTTCAAGTGGTCTTAAACTTTTGATCAGGACTGTACCTCGGTGGGTGGGTATTTAAATATGGCAGCCGCTCGCGAGCACCATAGCTGCTGGGTGCTGTTTTAACCCCTTAAGGACCCATGACGTACATGTACGTCATATCTTGATGGGACTTAAAGACCCATGACGTACATGTACTTCATGAGGCCTGGGGGAAGATCAGGGTGGAATCGCTGCACCATGGCTGCTCTTACCAGCAGGCAGCTATGCCGGGAACGAGCAGCATGGTGCCGATCCACACCCCTGCAGCTCCAAGCGCTGCGATTGGATGATCAATGTGTCGGTCACATCGCAGCACAGGAAGCTGTCAGCAGCTGCGGGGAGGGTCAGGAGGAGGTCAGGGGACAGTGGCTGGTGCTGAACTGGTCAGCACCGGTCACATCCGAGGTGAGGCAGGGGACACCATTGTTTTGGGTCCCCTGCTAGCTCTGCAATTATCTGAAACAACGCTCCAGCCAATGGCAGCGCTATAGCTGCACAGGAAGAGGCAGAACGTCCCTGCATGCAGCCATTCTAGCTGGTGACTGCGTGCAGAGAGGTTCTGTGCTGCTGTGGCTTGCTGGGACTTGTGCTGTACCACCACTACGAATTTAACGCCTTTGCTGCTGAAAAGAAGAACAACATCTGGAATAGCTGCACAATTTTTTTTTTTTTCATTTGCAGCTGTTCCAGATCCCTCCGTTCCTGTCCTTTCCCACCCCCCGCCCCCCCATCCTTTTTTTTTTACAGACACCATTTGGTCTGTGCACTTTTTTTGGTATTTTATTTTATTTTTTAACCATTTACCAGCTCTGCATCACTTTTTCTATATGCGAGCTGTGCCAGCCAAGTGCTTTTCAGTGCATACCTGCCTGATCAGCACCTGCGGATTATTTGTGCTGATTTTTTTGCAATTTTTTTTCATATTTAACTTTTTTGGGTTAAAAAAGAACTGTTAGTTATATATAGATATAAGGAAAAATTTTAGCCAATGTAGTAATGTTTTATATGATCTGTGGTGCACGCACAATCAGTAGTGTGCTCAGTAGCATCTGCACATTTGAGGTTTTTTTTCACATTTGTGTGTGAAAAAATAACTGCAGTTAGTGGTAGTTAGATATATCAGATTTCAGCACGAATGCACCATCTGCGTACGTGCATTTTGCAACCACTGAGCACCGATCAGTAGTGTCCATTACTGATCGCGTCTGCTCAGTTTGCGCTACAAGTATTTATTTATTTTTTTGCAGAAAATATTTTTGTTTTTTTAGAACTTTTCTTCTAATTTAAAATTTCAAGTTTATTACAAGCCCCTTCATGTGTGAAAACACTACATACACATCCCTCACACTAAATAAAGGTTTACACATTTCACACGTCACACCCCAATAAAATAAAAATGTCCCATTCATCCCAACGACTATACTCAGCTGAAGAGGCATACGCCATGCTTGCCTCTGATACAGAGTCTGCCAGTGAGGAAGAAGAGGATGCCACTTTCCTCTACTCCTCTACCCCCTCATCATCATCCGCTGATGAGGGACCCTTTAGAGCAGGCATGCTCAACCTGCGGCCCTCCAGCTGTTGTAAAACTACAACTCCCACAATGCCCTGCTGTAGGCTGTTCGGGCTTCCTGGGAGTTGTAGTTTTGCAACAGCTGGAGGGCCGCAGGTTGAGCATGCCTGCTTTAGAAGGTGCCACAGGGTAGCAGCGGAGGCAGCCCCCCCAGAGTGAGCCCACATGGACCCCACCCCCTGACGATTATCAGCCCCAAATTCCGAAGTTCGTGGGCCACTCAGGAATTCTCATAGATTGTGCAGACTTCACTGAGCTAGATTTTTTCAAAATCTTCTTCTCTGAAGATTTTGTAAATCTAATGGTGGCCCAAACAACTTATACGCCCAACAATTCATTGCTCAGAACCCTAGTTCGCCATACGCTAGACCCCTAGGTTGGACCCCAGTAGATGCAGCAGAGATGATGAAGTTTTGGGGACTCGTGCTGCATACGGGCGTAGTAAAGAAGCCAAACGTTAGACAATATTGGAATTCTGACATTTTCTACCAGACTCCAATTTACAGTCAGACCATGAACCGGAAGCGGTTTGAATGGCAGCTAAAATCCATGTCTGCCAATTCAGGCCTGCAAAAACCATATTTTGCACTTTGCCTGTAGAGGCCTGCTGTACGCCAATACAGCAGGCTATGAGCACATATGGGGTGTTCGCAAAATGGGGAATATATACTGAGGTGCATTTTCCCCTTTAACCCCTTGTGAAAGTGAAAAATTGGGGTCTGCTAGTAATTTTTCATTTTTACAAATGTGTGCTTTGAAATCCTCTCTCTAGTATTTCTGCCTTCTGTGAGACATCTGTTTGGTAAAAAGTACCCTTTCCACCACTTAAAATGTTCGTACGGGGGTGTGGTTTCTGGAATGGGGTCACTTTTGGGGGTTTCCACTCTAGGGCCACCTCTGGGTTTTTCATATGCGACATAGCTCCCAATTACCATTCCAGCTAAATCCTCTCTCCTAACCGCCATATGGTGCTCCTTCCACTCTGAAGCCTGCCGTGCGGCTATACATCATGTGGGGTGCATTTTGTCCTGTTACCCCTTGTGAAAGTGAAAAATGTGGGTGTAAAGCAACTGTTTCTGGAAAAAATTGTGTGTGGTAGACAGAGGTAGATTTGGTTAGCAAATGTTTGGCAAAAGAAAATCATTTCTAGGTTCATCCACTAGTAACATGTCCGCTCTTGCCGCCACTGCAAACCCACCACAGCCGGACATCATCTCCTGCACCTTGTCCGTCATGTTCCACACCGTCACTGCTGCAACCAACTGCTACTACAACTGCAAAGCCAGACATCTTCTGCACCTGTATTGCCATCTGGTGTATGGGAAATAGACAGTTCACTGTGAGCAGGCTAAACTTCATGTCTGAAGAGGACCTCACCATCAGGAGAACCTCTCTGTAGGTAACACAATAAAAAAGGTCTGTCTGGTGTATGGGAAATAGACAGTTCACTGAGAGCAGGCTAAACTCCATGTCTGAAGAGGACCTCACCATCAGGAGAACCTCTCTGTATATAACACATAGAAAAGGTCTGTCTGGTGTATGGGAAATAGACAGTTCACTGTGAGCAGGCTAAACTCCATGTCTGAAGAGGACCTCACCATCAGGAGAACCTTTCTGTAGGTAACACATAAAAAAAGGTCTGTCTGGTGTATGGGAAATAGACAGTTCACTGTGAGCAGGCTAAACTCCATGTCTGAAGAGGACCTCACCATCAGGAGAACCTCTCTGTAGGTAACACATAAAAAAAGGTCTGTCTGGTGTATGGGAAATAGACAGTTCACTGTGAGCAGGCTAAACTCCATGTCTGAAGAGGACCTCACCAGCAGGAGAACCTCTCTGTATATAACACATAGAAAAGGTCCATCTGGGGTATAGGAAATAGACAGTACACTGTGAGCAGGCTAAACTCCATACCTGAAGAGGACCTCACCAGCAGGAGAACCTCTCTGTATATAACACATAGAAAAGGGCCGTCTGGTGTATGGGAAATAGACATTACACTGTGAGCAGGCTAAACCCCATGTCTGAAGAGGACCTCTCTGTAGGTAACACATAGAAAAGGTCCGTCTGGTGTATGGGAAATAGACAGTTCACTGTGAGCAGGCTAAACTCCATGTCTGAAGAGGACCTCACCAGCAGGAGAACCTCTCTGTATATAACACATAGAAAAGGGCCGTCTGGTGTATGGGAAAAAGACATTACACTGTGAGCAGGCTAAACCCCATGTCTGAAGAGGACCTCTCTGTAGGTAACACATAGAAAAGGTCCGTCTGGTGTATGGGAAATAGACAGTTCACTGTGAGCAGGCTAAACCCCATGTCTGAAGAGGACCTCACCAGCAGGAGAACTGATGGGGATCATGCTGAGCTTTCCTTTGACCATGATGATGGTGAAATCACAGGTTACCGCCAAAGTCCTGCAATCTGAATGTATACTTTGATGGGAACATTTCACAGATAACTCTTGATGAATAGAAAATTTGAGCCGATACTTTAGTTTTCTCGTACACTGGACGGCGGACATTTCTCCGTGATTAGAGGCTCATCTGCAGCATCATCTGAGCTCAAACCCTGTTCTCACAGGACTCGGGGTGAAGTGCGTCCATGATACGGATTCATGTTTTATGGTGATATTAAACAGTTAGGCCTCCTGCACACAAACGTTTTTTTGTTTCCGTTTGGCAGAACGCTTTTTCAATCCCATATATGGAAACATTAATTTCAATGGGTGCGCAAAAAAACGGAATGTACTCCGTATGCATTCAGTTTCCGTTTTTCAGTTCAAAGATAGAACAGGTCATATTATTGCCCGCAAATCATGTCCCGTGGCTCCATTCAAGTCAATGGGGCCGTAAAATGAACGGATACAGAATGCATCTGTATGTTTTCCGTATTTGTTCAATTTTTTGCGCAACCGTCTATTGAAAATGTTATGCCCAGCCGAATTTTAGAATGTAATTACTGTATATGCCTTGTTTAAGTTCCTCAAAAAAAGCAAACCAAACGGAAAAACGGAACGGAAACTGCGACAGTACTGAAACAAAAAAAAATTAAAAACGGATCCTTTTAAAACGGACCGCAAAACCATCCGGTCTTATAAGGATTAAAAAATAGATTTTCTACCACTCATCTGTTCAACTTTATTTAACAAAATTAATTGTAATGGATCACATACCACAAAGGGTTAAGAAGGTCCTTACGGAGAATGGAGTTTATCCAATTCACTTTGAATCTGCTAAATCCCATCATAGTTCCGGACCTGACCACCAGGGGGCCGAGAGGTCCGCACCGGGCATGGAGTTTAGACGGCTCTTACAGACCTGGCTATTTCCCAGACTGCAAAAGGACCAGGTCCGTGCCCTGTATGGAGTTTAGACACAACCGATTCCTCTGGCTTGCCACAACCCCACCAGTAATGAAGTGAGGACTTGTAGGTGAGGACAGTGCAGAGGTGTGTGTGTGTCACTCAGCTTTCCCAGGCTATTCCTCTGCACATAGGCCATTCAGAACAGGAGGGAAGCCGGTTGTCACTACATTATGTAATGTGACTCAGCTTTCCTGATGTCCTGCACGGCACAAGTGCAGAGGCATGAGAAGATATGGGGGGAGGTGGGAGCTGTGTTACTCAGCTTTCTCAGACTATTCTCATGTGCCATGCAGGACAGCAGAAAAGCTGGGTGCTATTACATCATAAATGCAGATAATAAGAACATGGAAAGGCAGGGGGGAGGGGTTCACTCAGCTTTCCCAGAGACTCCTGTCTCTGAACATATGTCCTGCAGGATAGCGAGTAATGTCCGTGTCTCCCAGCTGTCTTGCATGACACAGAGGATGGGGGAGGGGGGCACTCACTTCCTCACACTTTTCTCATGTCCACGAGACACAACCTAAATGTTAGTGGCTGTAGGACCTTTCATGTCACAGTCACGTGATCAGTTACATGGAAGGGATGTAAATGTTAGTGGCTGTAGGACCTTTGATGATGTCACAGTCATGTGATCAGTTATAAGGAAGAGATATAGATGTCACTGTCATGTGATCAGTTACATCACACACGGCTGTTCCTGTTTTGTATTCAGGTAAAGCAGAGGTTTTATACTTGGGACTGCGTGTTGCAGGGGATGTTCTTTTACATGGGACTGTATTCTGGGGGAGGCTGCAGGAATTTTATTTTACATGGGAATACATGTGGAGGAGTCTGAAGGGAGAGAGTGATGTTCTGCAGGTGGACTGCCTGTGGTGTATTTGGTGGTTTTTCGGGCTCCTGATATTGATGGCCTGTCCTCAGGATAGATCATTCATATCTGATGGGTGGAGGTCTGACACCCGGCGCCCCCACCGATTGGCTGCAGCCTCCGGTGCCTGTGCCAGAGGTTGCAGGGAACTACTGATTGATGGGAGTGCGGGGTGTCAGACCCTCACCGATCGAATATCAATGACCTATACTGAGGTCATCAATAAAGAACCTGGAAAACCTCTTTAACCCCTTAGTGACAACCAG
Source organism: Bufo bufo (assembly GCF_905171765.1). Taxonomy (NCBI): domain Eukaryota; kingdom Metazoa; phylum Chordata; class Amphibia; order Anura; family Bufonidae; genus Bufo; species Bufo bufo. The sequence goes on from NC_053392.1 coordinate 612,681,399, forward strand.
CTTGCTTTGGGCCTTATTGACCAAGTGTTTTTCTTCCTATTTTTATCGTCGCCTTCCAAATGCTATATGAGGGCTTATTTTTACGGGACAAGTTGTAGTTTTTAATGGCGTCATTTTGGGGTACACATAACTTTCTTATTAACTCTTTCTGGGAGGGAGATCGGGGAAAAAACAGTAATACTGCCATTGAGCTTTTACATTGTAAATTTTACAGTGTTCATTTTTGCGTATAAATAACATAATATCTTTATTCTCTGGGTCAGTACGATTATAGCGATACCAAATACGTATATTTTTTTTTTACGTTTTACTACTTTTGTTCAATAAAACTCTTTTTTTTTAAAAGGAAGAAAATCTTTTTGCACCACCGCTTCCCAAGACCCATAACTTTTTTCTTTTTCTTTCTATGGAGTTGTTTGAGAGCTTGATTTTTGCAGGATGACTCTTAGTTTTTATTGGTATCATTTTGGAGTAAATTCTGCTTTTTGATTGCCTGCTATTAAGTTTTTTCGGTGGCAACTAAGAATAAATTAGCAAGTCTTTTTTTTTTTTTTTTTTTATGGCGTTCACCGTAGGGAATAACTTACATGATATTTATGTAGTGCGGGTCATTACGGACGCGGCAATGGCAAACATATGGGGGAGATCTATTTTTTTAATCAATTATTAAAAAGTTGTGCTTTTTTAATTTTTAGAATAATTATACAGCCATTTTATTTGATACTTTTGTGCTGATTCTTTTTTTTTTTTTTTTAACCATTTAGCTGTTGTGGTTCTGGTGACTATAGTGTCCCTTAATATAGAGAAAGAAAAAAAAAAGAATCAGCACAAAAGTATCAAATAAAACGGCTGTATCATTATTCTAAAAATTAAAAAAGTACAACTTCTGACACAAATATATAGTATTTTGCAGATTACTTTTTTTTTTTTTTTTACAATGTGCAGATAGTACTGTACTACTAACCCCTCCATCCACCCCTAGATACAGAGTAACACAGCGCCACATACCCGATTGTCATCTGGTGACGAGAATCAAAGAGTGGGGATCATTATATCTCTGCTCAAAGGGGACACGCAGTCCTGGGCTTTTTCTCTGCCGACCGGTTCACCATCCCTCCGGTCGGTGGATGAATTTTTTAGAGCCTTGGGCTTGATTTATGATGACCCAGACCGGGTCTCTATGGCTGAATCTAAGTTGCGCAGTTTGTTACAGGGAGAACGTACTGCAGAGTCGTATTGTGCAGAATTTAGAAGATGGGCAACTAACTCGGGGTGGAATGATCCTGCACTCCGGAGTCAGTTTTGTCAGGGGCTATCTGAGAGGTTGAAAGATGCCCTTGTTTTTCATGAGTATCCTGATTCATTGGAGACAGCCATGTCTTTGGCAGTGTGCGGCTTGATAGATGTCTTAGAGAGAGGTATAGGATTCCTCTCGAGTGGGGGGTCCCGTCTGTAAGTGGATCCGTCCCACCTAGTCCCCGGGGTAATATGACTTTTGAATCTGGGGCAGGAGAGGAGCCTATGCAGTTGGGCCAGGTTTCCTTTCACTCAGGTGATAGGGATTTTAGGAAGCTGAATAAGCTATGTTACTTCTGTGGAAAAGAAGGCCATTTTGTTTGTGCGTGTCCTTTTGTTAAACCTCAAAGCGGTAATGAAAAACTGCAGAGGTATTCACATAAAGAGAAAAAAAAGACTTCCCTGACCCTTGGTAGTCTGAATGGGGAGTCTGAGCAAGCAAATATGCATTCTCCCTGCAATACCCGTTTCCCCCTGCCTGTCATGGTGGCGCTAGACTCAGGAAATTTAGATTTTGAGGTATTTGTTGACAGTGGTGCGGGGGTAAACCTTATTGATTTTCAGTTCCTCCAAAATCTTGGTTTTAGAACTAGCACTTTAGATAAAGAGATACCTGTGTTTGCTATTGATTCCTCCCCTCTCTCACAAAAGAGTCTTACTCATATCGTTCATGACATTCAGTTAAGGATAGGTGATTCACATGTTGAGTCCATTTCTTGTTTTGTTATGAAGGGCTTGCCTGCTCCGATGGTTCTGGGTTTACCGTGGTTGATAAAGAATAACCCTACTATTGACTGGCAAACAAGACAAATCAGTAGCTGGAGTGAATTTTGTTTGGACAACTGTCTTTGTGCTTCTATCTCAGGGGTGTCAACTACGGTCCTACCTCAGTTTCTCTCTGATTTTGCGGACGCATTCTCGGAGGGTGGAGCTCAGGAGAATATGATTGTCCGGTCAATCTCATCCCTGGAGCTAAACTGCCAAAATCTCGACTATACAACCTTTCCCAACCCGAAAGAAAGGCTATGCGGAAGTATATTGCAGAGAGTTTGGCAAAGGGACATATTAGGCCATCTAAGTCCCCTGTGGCCGCCGACTTCTTTTTCGTAAAAAAGAAAGACTGATCACTTAGACCGTGTTTAGATTTCCGGGAATTAAATCTCATTACAGTCCGTGATCCGTATCCCCTTCCTTTGATTTCTGATCTATTTGATCAAATTGTCGGAGCCAAGGTGTTCTCCAAGTTGGATTTAAGAGGAGCTTATAATCTGATCAGAATTAAGGAAGGAGATGAGTGGAAAACGGCCTTCAATACACCCAAAGGTCATTTTGAGAATCTTGTCATGCCCTTTGGTTTAACTAATGCGCCAGCGGTCTTTCAGCGATTTATCAATGATATTTTTCCCATCATTTAGTGGGAAGGTTCATTGTTATTTACCTTGATGATATACTAATTTACTCACCCGATTTGGAGACCCATCAGGATCACGTGGGACAGGTGTTGTCGATCCTTCGAGAGAATAAATTGTATGCAAAATTGGAAAAATGTGTATTTGCTGTCCAGGAGCTACCGTTTTTAGGATACCTGCTTTCTGACTGGTTTTCGTATGGACCCCGAAAAGGTCCGGGCAGAACTAGAATGGGACCAGCCTGAGAATCAGAAAGCTCTGATCCAGTTTTTGGGTTTTACCAATTACTACAGAAAATTTGACAGATATGACTAAAAATATGACTTTTCTGTCTGATCGGATGAGGCATTACAGGCCTTATCTGCTATTAAGAAATGTTTTGCGTCTGCTCCCATTCTGATGCAACCTGATGTGTCTCAACCGTTCATCTTGGAGGTTGATGCATCATAAGTGGGGGTCAGAGCAGTTCTGTCACAGGGTCCATCCCCTAGCAAATGGCGTCCGTGTGCTTTTTTCTCCTAGAAACTCTCTGCCGCTGAAAGAAATTATGATGTAGGAGATACAGTTGCTGGCCATTAAATTCGCCTTTGAGGAATCGCGTCATTGGTTGAAGGGGGCTACTTATCCTATTACGGTATATACTGACCACAAGAATTTGGCTTACCTGCAGTCTGCTAAGCGCCTGAATCCTAGACAGGCTAGAGGGTCACTGTTTTTTACTAGGTTCAATTTTGTTGTCACCTTTCGCCCTGGGGTTTAAAACGTCAAAGCAGATGCGTTGTCACATAGTTTTCCTGGGGGGGGGTGATTCGGAGGATCCCGCTCCGATTTTGGCTGATGGGGTGGTTTCCGCTCTGTACCCCGAGTTGGAGATGGAGTTGTTGGGGGCCCAGGAGGAGGCTCCTGATTCTTGTCCTCCAGACAAGTTGTTTGTCCCTGCTGAACTGCGATACAAGGTGTTCAAGGAACATCATGATACGGTCCTTGCGGGACATCCTGGAAGCAAATCCACCATAGATCTTATTTCCCCGAGATTCTGGTGGCCAGGGTTGCGCAAAGGTGTGGAGGGTTATGTGACAGCTTGTGAGACCTGTGCACGCGCGAAGGTGGCTCACACTCGGCCTTCAGGATCCTTTCTTCCTTTATCCATCCCGTCTCGTCCTTGGTCGCATTTGTACATGGACTTTATTACCGATTTACCGAGTTCCTCTGGGAAAACTGTGATTTTGGTGGTAGTGGACCGCTTCAGTAAAATGGCCCACTTTGTACCGTTGCCTAGCTTGCCCAATGCCAAAACTCTCGCTCAGGTTTTTATCAATAACATTGTGAAACTACATGGCATTCCCTCTGATGTGGTGTCTGATAGGGGGACGCAATTTGTTTCCAGGATTTAGAGGGCGTTTTGCTCTCGTCTGGGAATTCAACTGTCTTTTTCTTTGGCTTTTCATCCCCAGTGAAATGGTCAGACAGAGCGCACTAACCAAAACCTGGAGACCTATTTGAGGTGTTTTGTTGCTGAGAACCAGGATGACTGGTCCTCGTTCTTGTCTCTAGCCGAATTTGCCTTAAATAACCGTAGACAGAAGTCCACCGATAAGTCGCCATTTTTTGGCGCATATGGTTTTAACCCACAGTTTGGTACTTTTTCTGGGACTGGATCTTTCTGGGATGTCAGAAGAGGAGAGATTCTCTTCCGCCTTGTCATCTATCGGCGGAAGATCCAAGTTAATTTGGAAAAGATGGGTATAAACGGATGGCTGACAGGAGACGTATGACTGGTCTGGACCTGTGTGTGGGTGATTCGGTGTGGTTGTCCACTAGAAACATTAAGCTGAAGGTACCATCTTAGAAATTGGGTCCAAGATTTATTGGCCCTTACAAAATCTCTGCGATTGTCAACCCGGTGGCGTTTCGTCTGGATCTTCCACAGACCTGTAAGATCCATAATGTGTTTCACAGGTCTTTATTAAAGAAATATGTGGAATCTGTGGAACCATCTCTATTGCCACCTCCCCCTGTCCTGGTGGAAGGCAATTTGGAGTTTGAAATCTCTAAGATTCTCTACTCGCGTGTTCTTCGGGGTTCCCTCCAGTACCTGGTGCACTGGAAGGGATACGGTCCCGAGGAAAGAATCTGGGTTCCGGCTGCTGATGTCAGTGCTAGCCGCCTGGTGAGGGCCTTTCACAGGGCACATGCGTATAAAGTTGGTCCGGGGTGTCCGGAGGTCACCTGTAGAAGGGGGGGGGGGGGTACTGTCACGCCTTGCCCTGTGAATGTGCGGAGGTCTGTCAGACTGGCTGCACATGTCTGACTTCTCTGTTTGTTTTGATTTGGGTTTGAGCTGGATCCACCTTCCCTTAGGTGTACTTGGTTTCATTGTTAGTGAGGCTGCTTATCCCTCTTTTCCCCAGTGGCCTGTGCGGGTTATAGTTCTTTCCTGGGAGCTATTGATTTTTGGTGGATCGTCTGCTCCGGCTCTGCTCAAGATAAGTCCTCCCCTTTATTTCCCTTTGTGTATTTTATCTAGGCCTCTAGGGAGACGCTTGCTTCCTCCTGGTTTGAAGAAGCAGGTTGCCTCTTCCCTTTTCCCTGCTGCTTAGGGTTTGCCCAGGATGTTTAGGTTTAGGCACAAGGGCATGTGCATATCCACCATTAGGGTATGCACATGGGCACAGCAGTTTTGGGAAAGCTTTTAGGGATCGCTAGCAGGTGACCCTTTTCTCCCTAGCTTTTGGGTTTAGTCATTTATTCTGTTTGTTTTCCCGTGTTTGGTTATTTCCCCGCTTATCTACCTATAGTGACAATAGGCTTTTCTTTGATGACCTATACACACACATCTACAAAATAACATTTTCCATGTGCAATCCGCATTTTTCTCACTCCCATCACTAGAAAGTCGGATTTTTTTTTACCACAATACGGATGGGAATAGGACATATTCTAAAATTTGCCGAACTGACACATGGATGTGGGCAGCACTTATTTTTCCGTTCTTTTTGCAGACTCATAGAAATAAATGGGTCCAACATGTGCAATCTGCAAAAATGGATGCAAAATACGGTTGATTGCATAAGGCCTGCAATGGTCAATGTACTTTCAACAGACTTTGCCTGAATAGTACAGGTGAATGTAAGAAAGTTTGTATTCTATATTACAAGAGAAAACTGTCTCTCTTCCTAACACCTCCAAAATGGCAGTAAGAGAGGGGTTCCCCCCGCCACTCAGGGATAGGAAACAACTTGGAAGACAGATTTAAAAGGCTCCTCCCCTTTACCTGCGCCGGTTGTTTCCTGTCTGTTGGGGTGCATAGAAGACTCTCCTGTCAGCTCATGGCAGGAGAAAAGAAGATCTCACCCAGTCTGTTCTCTTCCCCAGCTTACTGCTGAGAGGCCTGGTGCAGAGAGTGGGAACCCCAGGCTGCAGCAGGCTTTCCTGTCCTGCTCTTAGTCATAGGACCTTCACTATGAGGGCAGCTCCTATACCACTGTAAGGAGGTTCTGGTGCAGGATCAGGTCCGTGGAGCAGTTGCAGACCAGGAGTTATCTTAGGCAAGAAGCTCATTTCCTTTTCTCACTCTCACTCTCCGTAAGATGGCTCTGTGTGTCTACGATGCACTTGAGATCTCAGATGCTGGGTTATGTGGGATGCTGCTGAAATCAATGTGTGCACAACACCAGAAGGGCAACCATTGCGATGATGACATCAAAGCGCCAGTGTATGTTTGGCGTCCTCATGTGGTGAGTGGAATGGAGGATTATGGTTGGATTGCCTCTTAGGGTACAGCCACACAGAGTTCTTTAGATTAGTTTTTGAGGCAGATCTACCTGCAGAATTTTCAGCCAAAGCAAGAAGTGAATCCACCAGGAATGAAAAGTATAAATTCTTCCTTTATACAGTCAGCTCCATAAATATTGGGACATCGACAAAATTCTAAAATTTTTGGCTCTATACACCACCACAATGGATTTGAAATGAAACAAACAAGATGTGCTTTAACTGCAGACTGTCAACTTTTGTTTGAGGGTATTTATATCCAAATCAGGTGAATGGTGTAGGAATTAGAACAGTTTTCATATGTGTCTCCCACTTGTTACGTGACCAAAAGTAATGGGACAATTGGCTTCTCAGCTGTTCCATGGCCAGGTGTGTGTTATTCCCTCATTAGACCAATTACAATGAGCAGATAAAAGGTCCAGAGTTCATTTCCAGTGTGCTATTTGCATTTGGAATCTGTTGCTGTTAACTCTCAAGATGAGATCCAAAGAGCTGTCACTATCAGTAAAGCAAGCCATCATTAGGCTGAAAAAACAAAACAAACCCATCAGAGAGATAGCAAAAACATTAGACGTGGCCAAAACAACTGTTTGGAACATCCTTATAAAGAAGGAACGCACCGGTGAGCTCAGCAACACCAAAAGACCCGGAAGACCACGGAAAACAACTGTGGTGGATGACCGAAGAATTCTTTCCCTGGTAAAGAAAACGCCCTTCACAACAGTTGGCGAGATCAAGAACACTCTCCAGGAGGTAGGTGTATGTATGTCAAAGTCAACAATCAAGAGAAAACTTTACCAGAGTGAATACAGAGGGTTCACCACAAGATGTAAACCATTGGTGAGCCTCAAAAACAGGAAGGCCAGATTAGAGTTTGCCAAACATCATCTAAAAAAGCCTTCACAGTTCTGGAACAACATCCTATGGACAGATGAGAACAAGATCAACTTGTAGCAGAGTGATGGGAAGAGAAGAGTATGGAGAAGGAAAGGAACTGCTCATGATCCTAAGCATACCAACTCATCAGTGAAGCATGGTGGTGGTAGTGTCATGGCGTGGGCATGTATGGCTGCCAATGGAAATGGTTCTCTTGTATTTATGGATGATGTGACTGCTGACAAAAGCAGCAGGATAAATTCTGAAGTGTTTCGGGCAATATTATCTGCTCATATTCAGCCAAATGCTTCAGAACTTATTGGACGGCGCTTTGAAATGCAGATGGACAATGACCCAAAGCATACTGCAAAAGCAACCAAAGAGGGAAAGAAGTGGAATGTTATGCAATGGCCAAGTCAATCGCCTGACCTGAATCCGATTGAGCATGCATTTCACTTGCTGAAGACAAAACTGAAGGGAAAATGCCCCAAGAACAAGCAGGAACTGAAGACGAAACCCAGCGTCTGGTGATGTCTATGCGTTCCAGACTTCAGGCTGTAATTGACTGCAAAGGATTTGCAGCCAAGTATTAAAAAGTGAAAGTTTGATTTATGATTATTATTATGTCCCATTTACTTTTGGTCACGTAACAAGTGGGAGGCACATATGCAAACTGTTGTAATTCCTACACCGTTCACCTGATTTGAATGTAAATAACCTCAAATTAAAGTTGACAGTCTGCAGTTAAAGCACATCTAGTTAGTTTCATTTCAAATCCATTTGTGTGGTGTATAGAGCCACAAATGTTAGAATTGTGTTGATGTCCCAATATTTATGGACCTGACTGTATTTCCATTCCTTTCAAATACACTTCTGGCTTTGGCACAAAATCCTGCAGGCACATCTGCTTCAAGACCTTGTCCAAAAACTCTGTGTGGCTGTAGCTAGTGTTGAGCGAAGCAAGCTTCAGATGCTTCATCCGAAGTCGCTTCATTCAAAACTTCAGAATAATACTGTATGGAGATCCGTCTCATTAATCAAACAAATGTACAAACAAGACCAAGGAACATTAAAGGGGTATTCCAGTAGGTAAAAGTTATTCCCTACCCACATCACAGGGGATAACTCTCAGATCGGTGGGGGTCCTACCACTGGGACCCCCACCGATCATGTGAACAGGTGCCCCATACCCCCTGCAGGCCCCCTGCTGCTTCCCTGAAATGACTGGAGTGGCCAGTCATACATGTACACGTCCGCTCTATTCATTTCTATGGGAGTTCCAGAGATAAACAAGTTGAGCGCTCGGCTATCTCCAGAACTCCAGTAGAAATGAATGGAGCGGCCGTGTGCATGTGCGACTCACTACTCAGGTCATTTCAGGGGCGCAGCAAGGGTTTTCTCTAATAAGATATATTACAAAGTTTCTTCTATTTGCCTATTCTATTGATATATGCAAAGTTGTGTGAAAAGTTAGTGAGTATTTAAGAGTCTGTACTACAGAAGTGCTGTCTTCTAATTTAGAGTGTTATAGGGTTGGAGAAGTGGTAGTTACCAATTCGTGAGACACTATACTTCATGTAAAATGTTCTTTAAAATGTGATTTTGCACTAAGTCCTCCATGTTTCCCTCAGGTTTCTTAGGTAGAGGACTATTTTCATTTGAAAAACAATAGCCCTTTCCATCAATGACCCATCAAGGATGGAGAAGGACAGAGACCACATGGCTGCGAGGATATTAGACCTCACCCTGGAGATCATCTCCTTGATAACTGGAGAGGTGAGAGTCTCACATAACATCACTCTTATCTCTAGTAATAAACCAGGGAAATGTCTAGAAAGGTGAAGGATTCTTAGAATCTCTGTAGTGATCGGCGTCTCCCCATACACAGGATTACACAGTAGTGAAGAAGTCGTCTGGTGAGTGTGTGACACCCCGTGTGTCAGGAGGATGGAGCAGGACCCAGAGCCCCATCACGGAGCCTCCACCTCATTCCCTGATACATGAGCAGAAGATCCTAGAACTTACCACCAGGATCACCGAGCTGCTGAGCGGAGAGGTGAGCGCTGCTGGGAATGCTGGGACATTATACAATAACACCAAGGGAGGGGTCTGGTAATGACTGTATCCTTGTGTTGTCAGGTTCCTATAAGGTGTCAGGATGTCGCTGTCTATTTCTCCATGGAGGAGTGGGAGTATTTAGAAGAACACAGGGATCTGTACAAGGACGTCATGATGGAGAATCACCAGTCCCTCACATCACCGGGTAAGAGGAGACCTTCCATGATTGTAGAGGAGAGAACAATTTTGAGAGTCACCTAGATTTACTCATCATTAGAGATTCGTGAATTTCCTGAAATTCCTTTAGGGACAGATTCATACTAATTGGTCTTCAGATGTTATTCTGGTATGAATAAATTCAGTCTGTATTGGAAGTGCCCTGAAAAGTTATATATGACACTCTGAGGTCTCCTAGTACTGTATCCAACCCATTTGAAGCTCTTTAACTTGAAGACAGCATTAGTAATGTCAAAGTGACAGCAAAATATATGCCTATGGGTAAATGGATGGTAGCCCACCATAACAAAGCCTGTTTAAAAAATGTGTTTCACTGTCGGATTATCTATACTCTAATTTTAAACAGTATAAAAACTAACCATTCTTGGGGAAAAGTAACAGATTTGAATTTTTTAAAGGAAAATAAAAAAATATATATACATAATGCTCTCTACCAATATACGGTAACTATGATGCAGAAAAGGCTTCTGTGATCAACTGAATTTTTTTGGAGAAACTGCAATATTTTGCAAATATGGTTAATTGGAAAAAAATGGTTAATTGGACAGTACAATACACAGCAACTCTGACACAGAAAAACATGTCAGGAGGTGAATTAAGGGATCTACATTGGGGTAATACACATTTTAAAAAAATTAAGTAGAATAGCTTTAAATATCGGTGCACCACTCACTGAAAATGGTTGCTAGCCTGACTAAATTACAAAGTGACAAGACATTGACTCATGTCCTGTCCCTAGTTAAAACCTCTCTGTCAGTTAATTAAATATAACTTCATATTGTCTCACTTAGCTCTCCCTGACACTAAACTAGTTGTATTCTGCATTTAAAGATACAATTTTTTTTGTCTCTCTGTCATACAGTCCTGATCAAAAGTTTAAGACCACTTGAAAAATGGCAAAAAATCATATTTTACATTGTTGGATCTTAACAAGGTTCCAAGTAGAGCTTCAACATGCAAAAAGAAGAAATGGGAGTGAGACAAAACATTTTTTGAGCATTCAATTAATTGAAAATAACGATTAAACTGAAACAGGCTGTTTTTCAGCTGATCCAAATTTTAGGACCACATGCCTTTAAAAGGCCAAATCTGTGCAAAGATGTGGATTCATTGTCATTTTCTGTCAGGTAGTCACACATTGTGATGGCAAAGGCAAAAAAACTCTCCCTTTTTGAACGTGGTCGGGTTGTTGAACTGCATAAGCAGGGTCTCTCACAGCGCGCCATCACAGCTGAGGTGGGACGCAGTAAGACAGTAATTTGGAATTTCTTAAATGATCCTGAGGGTTATGGAACAAAAAAGTCAAGTGGAAGATCCAAAAAAATTTCATCAGCACTGAGCCGGAGGATCCAATTGGCTGTCCGTCAAGACACTGGACGATCCTCGACCCAAATTAAGGCCCTTACTGGTGCTGACTGCAGTTCCATAACCATCAGACGGCATCTGAGACTGAAGGTCTTCAAAAACAAAAAACGTCTCCTTGAACGCCACAGAACTGCTCGTTTGGACTTTGCAAGAGAGCACCAAACATGGGACATTCAAAGGTGGAAGAAAGTTTTATTCTCTGATGAGAAAATATTTAACCTTGATGGTCCTGATGGTTTCCAACGTTACTGGCATGGCAAGCAGATCCCAACTATTTTCTACGCGCCACAGTGAAGGAGGCGCCATAATGGTCTGGGGTGCTTTTTCCTTCAGTGGGACAATGAAGCTTCAGGAAGTGCAGGGGCGTCAAACGGCCACTGTCTATGTCCAGATGTTGCAGAGAGCATTCCTCATGACTGAGGGCCCTCGTCTGTGTGGTAACGACTGGGTTTTTCAACAGGACAACGCTACAGTACACAATGCCCGCAGGACAAGGGACTTCTTTCAGGAGAATAACATCACTCTTTTGGCCCATCCTGCGTGTTCCCCTGATCTAAATCCAATTGAGAACCTTTGGGGATGGATGGCAAGGGAAGTTTACAAAAATGGACAACAGTTCCAGACAGTTGATGGCGTTTGTGCGGCCGTCTTCACCACTTGGAGAAATGTTCCCACTCACCTCATGGAAACGCTTGCATCAAGCATGCCGAAACCAATTTTTGAAGTGATAAACAATAACGGCGGAGCTACTCATTACTGAGTTCATGTTTGGAAGTTGGATTTCTGTTTTGGGGGGTTTAGTTTTTTTTTTGGAGGTGTGGTCCTAAACTTTTGATCAGCTGAAAAACAGCCTGTTTCAGTTTATTCGTTGTTTTCATTAAATTAAATGCTCAAAAAATGTTTTGTCTCACTCCCATTTCTTCTTGTTGCATGTTGAAGCTCTACTTGGAACCTTGTTAAGATCCAGCCATGCTAAATATGATTTTTTTGCCATTTTTCAAGTGGTCTTAAACTTTTAATCAGGACTGTATGTCCTATCACATCAATGTATAACCCCAGAAAACACATGGATTCTCTTCTGTCTAGAAAAGCTACTCCAGTTTTACTACTTCACCCTTCTCCTGGAGTGAGATTGTGACTTTAAAAAAAAATAAAAAATTGGGAGTGAAACTTATTAACCACCTCCCGTCCGCACGTTGACTATAAACGTGCGGGAGGTGGTTCTCTCTCTATCTCTGAATGGACGTTTCTAAACATCCATTTAGAGATCGCAGCTGATCGGGTTGCCCGCTGTCAGTGACAGTAGGGCAACTCTTCGAGAAGGCAGGGACAGTTCCCAGGTTTCCTTGCCTTCTAGATCGCTGTATACACAGCACTGACTGAGCGCTGTGTATATAGAGCAGGAAGCGCTGTGTATATAGAGCAGTCATGTGACTGCCGGGCCGGGAGAGTGCAGGAGCTGTCGGGTCTTTTACAGACCTCAATCAGCCCTGCACTGAGGCTGTACAGTGCAGTATACTGCTGTACAGCCTCTCTGGGGGGTGTATTTCCCCTGTAACTGGGGCTACTATGTCAGCCCCAGTTACAGGAGAAATCAATAGTGAAAAAAAAACAAAAGAAAAGTGAAGTTAAATGTCCCCCAGAGGTCTTGTATAACCTTATGGGGGACGAAAAGTGTAAAATAAAAAATAAAGTGTTTAAATAAAAAAAAGGTTTCACATGTAAAAAAAAAAATGTTAAAAATAGAAAAAATAAAATAAAATGTACATATTTGGTATTGGTGAGTCCGTGACGGTCGGCTCTATAAATATATCAAATGATCCACCCAGTCTGATGAACACCATAAAAAATAAAAACTGTAAAAAAAAAAAAGCCATTTTTTTCTCACATCACAAAAAGTGCAACACCAAGTGATCAAAAAGGCGTATGTCCCACAAAATGGTACCAATAAAACCGTCACCTCATCCCGCAAAAAATGAGCCCCTACATAAGAAAATCATTTAAAAAATAAACTATAGCTCTTAGAACATTGACACATTAAAACATAATTGTTTTGTTTCCAAAATGCTATTATTGTGTAAAACTTAAATAAATAAGAAAAAGTATACATATTGGGTATCGCCATGTCCGTAACGATCTGCTCTATAAAAATGTCACATGACCTAACCCCTCAGGTGAATGATGTAAAAATAAATAAATAAAAACTGCTAAAACAACAAATTTTTCGTCACCTTGCCCCATAAAGTGTTATAATGAATGATCAAAAAATCATATGTACTCAAAAAAAGTACCAATGAATCTGGCACCTTATCCCCTAGTTTCCAAAATGGGGTCACTTTTTGGGAGTTTCTACTGTAAGGGTGCATCAGGGGGGCTGCAAATGGGACATGGCATCTAAAAACCAGTTCAGAAAAATCTGCCTTCCAGAAACCATGTGGCGCTCCTTTTCTTCTGCGCTCTGCCGTGTGCCCATATAGCCATTTATGACCACATGTGGGGTGTTTCTGTAAACCGCAGAATCTAGGTAATATTGAGTTTTGTTTGGCTGTTAACCCTTGATATGTTAAAGAAAAAATTGGATTAAAATAGAAAATCTGCCAAAACAGTGAAATTTATGGGGTATCCACTATGTAAGCCCCACAAAGTGACTTCAGACCTGAACTGGTCCTTAAAAAGTGGGTTTTGGCAATTTTCTTTTTAATTTTAAGAATTGCTTCTAAACTTCTAAGCCTTCTAATGTCCTAAGAAAATAAAATTACATTTCCAAAATAATGCCAACATAAAGTAGACATATGGGGAATGTTAAGTAAAAAATATTTTATGAGGTATCACTTTCTGTTTTAAAAGCAGAGAAATAGAAATTTAGAAAATTGCAAATTTTTCTACATTTTTGGTAAATTTGGGATATTTTCATAAATAAAGGTGAAATATATTGACTCAAATTTATGACTGTCATGAAGTACAATGTGTCACGAGAAAACAATCTCTGAATGGCTTGGATAAGTAAAAGCATTCCAAAGTTATTACCACATAAAGTGAGATATGTCAGATTTGCAAAATTAGGCCTGGTCAGGAAGGGGGCAAATGGCCCGGATGTGAAGTGGTTAACATAGATAACCACACCCACTTTTCCACCCATATTACAAAACTGGAGTGAGTGGTGTAAAAATGCAAAAAGTCTCAAAATTTAGCGCAAGTGCACGCAAAGAGTTGCAATCTTTTGTGCAAGCAAGTGCAAAAGAAGTCGCAAAGGCCTATTTTGCGCATTTTTGACTCCAGAATTCTGGAGTGAAGGTATGGTAAATCAGGGCCAATGTATTCAGTCACTGTGTGTATTTCCTATTGATCAATGAAGAGGGTCTGGCGTCTGGAGAACATAATAAAACTTCAGGCAATATGATCAGGGATGAGTGGAATAGTGAATCAATTAGTCTCATTAGAAAGAGTTCTACATGATCGTTCAAAATGAAAAATAAAAAAAACCCTGATTTTATAGGCTCATATATGAGCTTCAAAACCATTACAAAAAATTTAAAAAACTGTTAAAAAAATATATAAAAGTTTAAATCACCCCCCTACATATAATAAAAAAATAAATACCAAAAAATATGGTCAATGACGGAATGGAAAAAAAGGTCAAAATGACCAATTTGCAATTTTTTCATTGCTTTTCTTACCCCAAAAAATGTAATAAAATATTATCAAAAAGTCAGACACCCTCCAAAATGGTATCAATAAAAACTACAGATTGTCCTGCAAAAAATGAGCCCCCACACAGCTCAGTAGATATAACTATAAAAAAGTTATGGGGGTCAGAATATGGTGATATAAAAAAATAATTAAAAATGAAAATGTATTTTTACACTATTTAGACATAAAAAAAAAAAATACACGTATGGGGTATCTTTGTAATCGTACTGACCCAGAGAATAAAGGGCATGGGTCAGTTTTGCTGCAAATGAAACGCCGTGGGAACAAAATCTGTAAAATGGTGGAGGAACTATGATTTATTTTATTATAATTTTTTTTTTCAATTCCACCCCACTACATTGTATGCCATAATAAATGGTGGCATTAGAAAGTACAACTTGTCCCGCAAAAAATAAGCCCTCATAAAGCTATGTGAATGGAAATATAAAAAATTATGGCTCAAGGAAGATGGGGAAGAAAAATTAAAACACAAAAACGAAAGAAAAACAAAAAAAACCTCCGGTAGTAAAAGGGTTAAGTAACCAGCACAGAAAAGGACGAAGCGTTCCAATCAGAAATTTGTCAAATGTGCAGATACTGCAGATACATATTTCTCCTTTCATATTAGAGACACCAGAGAGATGTAGTCTTATGCTGTCTTCATACGCCACTCTTAGTACACTGTCTATGCACCAAAAAGTGAATTTGTATATTTTAGGTAGAACATACACCAGTTTTTTGGTCAGGGGCTTAACTATAATTCACATGGTCCCATAGCAATATTAGACCACCTAGTGTAAGAAAATGAAAACAGCAGCATATGTAGCAATAATCAAAAAAGGTATAATAGCATATAATACATACATAATGGAGTATATCAGAAAACCCACATTATAGCACCTGATAGAACCCCCTAACCTCTTGGCCTATAGCAAGTGCTATAGTTACGCTGATGTTTCTGGTGTTGGTATTGTTACATGTGTCGGACTGCGTAGACCTCATCCACATTTTTGGGAAGGGAGAAAAGTTGCAATTTTTTTTTTGCTAAAGTGGGATTTTTTAAATCTAATTCTTTACTTACTGAAATTGTTCTGTGTCCTGTTTTCTTACATCTATTTACTTTGTTTAATTGCTTACTATTGTCTCAATAAAGATTGATTTATTCATTTAAAAAAATCTGTTAATTTCTCTGTGAAAATATGAAAATTTTGTATCTTTTTCCAGGTAAAGATGGGATGATCGACTCCCATGGACATCTCCATTTATCTTCCTATCATGAAGAAGAAGATAGCAATATCACACAAGCTAATTCAATAACTCCTAATGTACCCTCAGTCCTTCACAGTGGAGATATATCCACCGATACCACTGGTCACAAGAAACCTTCAGCTAATCAATCACTGATTTTCAAACAAATAACTGGACATAGAAGGGGGAAAATATTTTTACGTGGGAAACATTTTAAAAAGAAATCTAATCTTCCTTTGCATGAGAAAAATCACATAGAGAAGGGGACATTTTCATGCGCTGAATGTGGAAAGTCTTTTACCAGGAAATTACTTTTAGTTAGACATCAAAGAGCTCACAAAGCGGAGAAGCCATATACATGTTCAGAATGTGGGAAATGTTTTATGTGGAAGGGTTCTCTTGAAAAACATCAGAGAAATCACACAGGGGAGAAGTCTTTTTCATGTTCAGAAGATGGGAGATGCTTTACCCAGAAATCAGATCTTGTGGGACATCTACGAAGTCACTCAAGGAAAAGGGTATTTTCATGTACAGAATGTGGAAAATGTTTTAGCAGGAAAACAGGTCTTGTTAGACATCAGACAACTCACACAGGAGAGAAGCCATTTTCATGTTCTGAATGTGGGAAATGTTTTAGCCAGAAAACAGGTCTTGTTAGACATCAGACAACTCACACAGGAGAGAAGCCATTTTCATGTTCTGAATGTGGGAAATCTTTTAGGCAGAAATCATTTCTTGTTGAACATTTAAGAATTCACACAGGAGAGAAGCCGTTTTCATGCTCAGAATGTGGAAGATGTTTTACGCATAAATCAACTCTTCTTCATCACCAGAGTACTCACAAACGAGAGAAGTCATTTTCATGTTTAGAATGTGGGAAATCTTTTAGTCAGAAATCATTTCTTGTGGAACATTTAAGAATTCACACAGGAGAGAAGCCGTTTTCATGCTCAGAATGTGGGAAATCTTTTACCCAGAATTCGAAACTTGCAAAACATCTACAATGTCACTCAAGTAAAAAGCCGTTTTCTTGTTCAGAATGTGGAAAGTGTTTTATCCACGAATCAAAACTTGTGAGTCATCTAAGAACTCACACAGGAGAGAAGCCATTTTCATGCTCAGAATGTGGGAAAGGTTTTACCCAGATGGCGGGTCTTGTTAGACATCAGACAACTCACACAGGGGAAAAGCCATTTTTATGTTCTGAATGTGGAAAGTGTTTTAGTCAGAAATACTTTCTTTTGGAACATCTAAGAACTCACACAGGAGAGAAGCCATTTTCATGCTCAGCATGTGGAAAATGT
Source organism: Bufo bufo (assembly GCF_905171765.1). NCBI lineage: Eukaryota > Metazoa > Chordata > Amphibia > Anura > Bufonidae > Bufo > Bufo bufo. The sequence goes on from NC_053392.1 coordinate 612,698,656, forward strand.
TTTACCCATAAATCAACTCTTCTTAATCATCAGAGAACTCATGATAGAAAAAAGGCATTTTCATGTTCACAATGTGGGAAATGTTTCAGCCAGAAAAGGGCTCTTGTTAAACATCATCAGAGAACTCACACAGGGAAATAACCATTTTCTTGTTCAGAATGTGGGAAACTGGAAATGGGTTCTTGTTAGGCATCTAAAAAATTGCACAAGGGAGAAACCATTATAATGTTCAAATTGTAAAAAAAAATGTGGCAGATGTGGCAATTCTTTGTAGGACTTGCTGCCTAACAATGTCTTCTGATGTATATATTGCAAAGAATACAAGTCACGTGCCCTGTCACCATTAAAGGGCTTGTGCTACCTCGAACATTGGTGGCATATTGGTAGGATATCAATAATAAATAGCACTCTTCTTTGCAAATCCTTAGTGTGGTTTATTAGCTGAACATATTAGCTGGCCAAGTTGCTGGCGGTGCAGTCACTGCTTTACCACTTAGTAGAGCTTGCTGCCTTTTAGGGAGCTGATGGTGTGTACTCAAACTCACTGGAATATATCTAGTCATGATTATTTCTCCCAAAAAGCCATCCCTGCCTTGTATTCGGCCTGTTTCTCACACAAGGCATTTATTCACCTCCTCCTCGGACAACCTTCTGTCCCCAACAGCAGCATGGCACAGTGTAGCTTCCACTCCCCCTCCTTCCTATCACATGTGTGAAGTCCAGCGTTGCCATGTAGTGTTGGAGCTGATCGGCCTGGGCGAGAGTAGCTACGCACGCTGGCAATGTCCAGGAGACTGTCCTTGCATTTCAGACATTATTATGTGACGAGGGACTCTCTCCTTGGCTTGCAGCGACAGAATGGTCTGCCATTACACCACTTAATCCACGATATTCCAACTCGCTGGAATTCAAATGATTTTGTCATGCACCAAATGGCCTCAGCAGGGAGCATGTGTTGTTTCGAGATCAGGTAGTGGCAGCTCATTAAGAAATGTGTGTCAGGTGCAGAAGTCCTTTGAAGAGGCCACAAAATTTTTCAGTAGGGACAACTGCGGCATTAACAATCTAATCCCCCTCATATTTATCTTAGAACAGACTCTGATGCTCATGCGAAGAATAACAGCTAGCACATTTTGCTTTCCTCCCTGTAGTTATTGGGGAACCACAAGGAGAGTCCCATAAAGGATGAGGAGCTGCCAGTGGAGGAGGATGAGGTGAAGTATGATAATCACGACACCTGATCGTCTTAGTAGGTGGTGGAGCCAGAAAGAACTGGCTCCTCGGGCATGCTAGCCAGAATGGGGACCTATATGCTTGCTTATGAACTGACATGCATATCAATCACATCAAACAGTCTAATGATTACTGGATATCCATGCTTTTAGATCCCCACTATCAAAGCTAAATGAGGAAATGCTTTCCTCCCCCAAAAGGGAGGCCAAATTACGTTATTACCCAGAAACACTGTATACACAGCTTGCTGCCGCTTTCAGCAAGCAGATGCCTGCCACTAGATCGTCTGACAGGGAGACTCTTTTCCGGGTCCTGCAGGGTCACCCATCTGCTGCCGCAGCAGCCAGTTCGGTCTCCTCAACATGATAGAACAGTTTTTTCACGTGCTGCACCAGGCTGAGGCAAATAGGCAAGTGGAGACCTCTTACCTCAGTGTCCAGGTTAGGCCTACCTGCTCTCTGTCTTCATTCTTGCCCAGCCTCCAGTGTAATCTTAAAGAGGGTTTTTAGCGCTGCAGGCAATGTGGTGCTACCCAAACAGACCAAGTTGTCCTCCTCCAGTGTCCAAAACATGTCTGGATTTGAAAGGATTTTCACACTCTTCTGACAGAGGCCAATAAATAGATCTAGCCTCGGTGATGTGCCCCATCTTGCCACTGTTGTCTGCCTATCATCATCTTCTGTGCAGCTGCTGCCACCGCCATCATACCACTACTGTTGTATGCCTGCCAACATGTACCATAGGGCTGATGCCAGCACTGCGGCAGCTGCTACTGCTCGTTGCCATTCCCCTACTGCCACCACTAATAAATGCTTTGGGGCAATTTTTTATTATTATTGCATTATACTTATTTTGAGCTAAAAATAATTTCCACTGGTCTTTATTAACAATAAGGAATGTTTTTTGTGTACAAAGCTGACATGCTCTACTAGCTGCCTATGGATTTTTTTGTCTTTTTCGTCATCTGAGGAACAGCAGGACTTCTTATCTCTGCGCTCTCATTATAAATAGTGATGAGCAACAAAGGCAATATTCGTTTTCGCAATATTTCACGAATTTTTGGCCTAAAATTCGCCATAAATTAGCAAATTCTAGAATTCGTGATCTTTAGTCATTATTTTCTTGATTGCGGAAATCGGCAATGTAATATGCGCGTATTGCATGTGCAAAACAGGCGTGGCTCACTTTGCTAGAGGAGCGGCCCCGTGCTGGCAACGGTCTAGCACTGGAACCAACTCCCGACAACGACCACGGCTGCCGGCACACCCACGGCCGCTCATGATCAGCAAAAAATTTATTTACAGGCAAAAAAACTATACAAAGAAAATAAAGAGGGACTTTGAGATTACTTTATTGGGTTTGTGACAATGGGGCAAAAATCATATAAAATAGGGATTCAGAAAAACAGACAGCAAATTTTTTTTTTTTTTTTTTTAAAGACGAAAGACAAAGACACTAATCCCTTTCACAGCACAGTAATTCCTATCACAGCATACAAATCCCTATCACACCACAGTAATCCCTATCACAGCACAGAAAAACAGACAGCAAATGAAGTGCCGATATTTGCGATCAACACTAATTATAAATACTCATTAAAGCTTAATCTTTATATTGCTAATAAGAATGTGCCTTAAATAAGTGTTTATGACCTCTTAATAGTTTAGAGATAAGGCTTCTTAGATAGGGCACAAAGTGAAAGTACCAGTCACACAACTAGAAAAACAGTTAACCCTTTGTGACAGAACAGCTCCATAGTTTTAATAAAGGCCAATTAAAAATATGATTTTTAGCCAAAAATAAGTTAAATGCCATCATAAAAAAAATGCCTCCAAAGGTGTACATAGCCTTTAAGGCTACGCATCCACCGCTACTACTACTACCCATACATAGCCAATCTACTGCCTTGTACATTCCATGCTATGCTGCTTCTGCTGCCACTACTATTACGGCCACATGCCGCTAATACTCTACCTTTTCCACATCCACCCTGTACGTTCTGAACACTTTTTAATCTGACAATTAACACTTGTGTGTGTTGTGTGGACAGGCATTCTGACCCCATCAAGGCATAATTTTTGGACGCTTGGTCCCAACAAGCCACTGTTTTTCTTTTTTCTTTATCCCATATCACTGTGTGTTTAAACATCATATGATGTGTTTAACAGATATGATTTGCAATATATTGTCATTGCATTCAAGAGCTTAGGTAGGGGGAGAGAAAAAGCAAAAATAAATAAATTTTCAGGGCAATTGGAGTCACCCCACCCAGTCACTTTAATTCAGGTAGCATCCAATCAGGTCCAAACAGAACTTTTTCCAAAATTTGGTGAACCAGAACTGAATTTAAAAGGTTCACTCATCTCTAGTGTGTCACTTACAAAAGCAAAGATAGAACCAGGAATGGCCATCCTAATAACATTGTTCAAAGTGTCAGCACCCCCGGTGTTCAGCTCTCTCCAATGCACATGTGCTTGCGCTCCCGCGTCATAACGTGATGATGTCACTACATGGCAAAGAGATCACAGCCAGTACACTTGCGTGTAGACACGTGTACTGGTAACTTAGCAACATCAGCTTTGATTGTAAAGTGCCTCATACTCATATTCAATGTCTGACTATCCAATGATACTGAATGACAGTCATGGTTAGTGTATGGGGAAGACATGAATATAAATGGAACAAAATAAAAATCCTTAAGCCAAACAAAATTGTGAAACATTTTTAACCCTTTCTCGACGTGACGTAATAGTACATCACATGTCAGGTCTTTTAAAGATGGCACCTGCTCTGAAGCAGAGTGCCCAGGTGCCTGCTGTTTCACACAGCAGACACCTGGGGATAAAGTCTGCAACTGGCGGTAATGCCCATGTGACCACGGCATCTGAAATGCAAAAAACCCAGAAGCATGCGGTTCCCAGGCAGGAACGCCTTACCCGGACTGAGATCAGGGAAGGCGTTCCACTGCAGTAATGAGTCGGAGCCTGTACCTGGCTTCTAGGCTATTACTGGTACATTCCAAATGCCATTCCAAATGCCATTACTTTATACGAATTGCAATCTAATGATTGCATGTTGTTCTCCCCTTTGGGACCTAAAAAAAGTTTTAAAATGTTTTAAAAAATAAACAAATATTTAAAAATTCAAATCACCCCCTTTTCCCCAAAATAAAAATAAACAATCAAAAAATCATCATAGACAGCTCCGTATCTGAAAATGCCTGTACTATTAAAATACTAAACATGTTATCCCATACAGTGAAGGGCGTAACAGGAAAAAAAATCAATACGGCCAAATTGCCGTTTTTTTCATCACTTCACCTCCCCAGTATAAAAAGTGATCAAAACGTCACACACACCCCAAAATGGTATCAATAAAAACTACGGATCGTCGCACAAAAAAATAGAGCCCTCACACTAGACATAACTATTAAAAAGTTATGCGGATTAGAATATGGCAATAAAAATTATAATTAAGTTGTTTCCAAAGTTTTTTTTTTGTTTTTTTGTTTAGTATTAAAACACAAGAGAGACAATACAAACGTGGTATCGCTGTAATTGCAGTGACCTGGAGAATGAAGGGAACAGGTCAGTTTTATCTCCTAGGGAAACCCATAAAGACAAAACCCATAAAACTGTGAAGGAATTGAATTTCTTTTCCCGATTCCACCACTACATCCTATGCAATATTAAATGGTGCCATTAGAATGTACAACTTGTCCTTATACGGCTATGTGAACGGAAAAGTATAAAAGCTATGGCATCAAGAAGACAGGGAGTAAAAAACAAAAACACAAAAATGGAAAATCGCTCGGTCATGAAGAGGTTAATATATTTCAACTGTCAAGTAAAAACCCTGGAATTCTGCATACTGGGTATTAAAGAAAAGTGAGAGCCACTCTTTGAGAGACTTAGTGCCTGAGATGATAAGACGCAGAGGTGGTGGGAACGTCCTCATGTGTCTTTGGCAAACTATGGAAGATGGCTTCTCCATTCTAGCTTCCTCACTACTCAACTGCCAGGAGCAACTCCACCAGACGCAACCTAAAAGTTAGTGGCTGTAGGACTTTTGATGATGTCACAGTCATGTGATCAGTAACATGGGAGGGCTGTAAATGTTATTGGCTACAGGACCTTTTGATGATGTCACAGTCATGTGATCAGTTACACCCCACACGGCTGTCCTTTGTTTTGTATTCAGGTAAAGAGAAATTGTTAAAGTTTTGCACTTGGGACTGCTTGTTATCGGGTTTGTTCTTTTACATGGGACTGTATTTTGGAGGAGGCTGCGGGGAGTTTTATTTACATGTGAATGCATGTTGGAGGAGTCTGAAGGGAGAGAGAGGGATGTTTTTGCAGGTGAGAGCTGCCTGTTGGAGGGATAGTGAGGTTCTCCTGTACCTTCTGGTGTTTGGTGGTCTTCCAGGTTCCTGATATTGATGGCCTGTCCTCGGGTTAGGTCATTAATATCTGATCGGTGGAGGTCTGACACTCCTGCACCCCCACCAGTCGACTGTTCCCTGCAGCCTCCAGTACAGAACCTAGCTCATGAATGGAACAGGAAGCAGACGGCTCCGTTCAAGGTGTAGTGGCCGTGCTGGGTTACTGCAGCTCAGCTACCACTGAATAGAGTGCTGAGCTGCAGTAACCTACACCAGGGTTCCCCAACCCCAGTCCTCAGGGCCCACTTGCCGGTCGGGATTTTGGAGTATCCATTAGGTCTGGCTCACGTTTTCCATTAGGTCTGGCTCACGTTTTAAATTACTTATCGTCACTGTAAGGTCATCCAGGTCAGTCTCTTGGCTTCAGGGGGCCCCAAGTCATACTGGAGCTGCATAAGTGGTCATAATAATAAAATAAAAAATAATATATATATATATATATATATATATATATAATTAAAAATCCGCCATTAGAATCTCTCTTGCATGGCTCCGCCATTAGTCTCTCACGCATGACTTCTCCGTTTTAGTGTTACACATATGGCTCCACCATTAGTCTCCCACGCATGGCTTCTCCATTTTCAGGTTTACACATATGACGCTGCCATGAGTCTCACGCTTGGCTCCGCCATTAGAGTCTCTCACGCAAGGCTTCTCCGTTTAGTTTCACACACATGACTCCGCCATTAGAGCCTCCCACGCATGGCGTCACCATTAGTCTCTCACGCATGGCTTCTTCGGTTTTAGGTTTACACATATGACGCCGGCATTGGTCTCTCGCACGGCTTCTCTGTTTAGGTTACATACATGACTCCGGCATTAGTCTCTCACACATGGCTTAGCTATTAATCTTTCACGTGTGGCTTCTCCATTTTAGTTATACACACATGACTCCGCCATTAGAGCCTCTCACGCATGGCTTCTCCGTTTTAGGTTTACACATATGACTCCGCCATTAGGCTCCCACGAACGGCTTCTCAGTTTTAGTGTTACACATATGACTTCGCCATTAGAGTCTCTCACGCATGGCTCCGCCATTAGAGTCTCTCACGTATGGCTTCTCCCTTTTAGTGTCATACATGACCCCGCCATTAGAGTCTCTCACGCATGGCTCCGCCATTAGAGTCTCTCACGTATGGCTTCCCCCTTTTAGTGTTACATATGACTCCGCCATTAGAGTCTCTCACGCATGGCTTAGCCATTAGAGTCTCTCACGCATGGCTCCTCCCCTTTTAGTGTTACATATGACTCCGCCATTAGAGTCTCTCACGCATGGCTTAGCCATTAGAGTCTCTCACGCATGGCTTCTCCCCCTTTTAGTGTTACATATGACTCCGCCATTAGAGTCTCTCACGCATGGCTCCGCCATTAGAGTCTCTCACGTATGGCTTCCCCCTTTTAGTGTTACATATGACTCCGCCATTAGAGTCTCTCACGCATGGCTTAGCCATTAGAGTCTCTCACGCATGGCTCCTCCCCTTTTAGTGTTACATATGACTCTGCCATTAGAGTCTCTCACGCATGGCTTAGCCATTAGAGTCTCACGCATGGCTTCTCCCCTTTTAGTGTTGCATATAGCTTAGCCATTAGAGTCTCTCACGCATGGCTTAGCCATTAGAGTCTCTCACGCATGGCTTCTCCATTTTAGTGTTACACGTATGACTCCGCCATTAGTCTCTCATGCATGGCTTCTCCGTTTTAGTTTTACACATATGACTCCGCCATTAGTCTCTCACGCATGGCTTCTTCGTTTTAGTGTTACACATATGACTCCGCCATTTAGTCTCCCACGCAAGGCTTCTCCCTTTCAGTGTTACACATGTCTCCGCCATTAGAGTCTCTCACGCATGGCTCCGCCATTAGAGTCTCGCACGTATGGCTTCTCCGTTTAAAGTTTACACACAACGCCATTCGAGGCCGGCTGCATAGTCCCACGACGAGCCATTTCCATGTCTTTTCTGCCTTCAGACCTGCTTGCATGGCTCGGCAATCTGTGGCTCGCAATACAATTTTCTTGTGGTGGCTCGCACGTGTGACTTGTGCCATTAGAGTCTCACTCACGTTATTGTTTTCCCTGACTTTATTTTCTAGGTTGTTGGGTTTCATTGTTTTCTTTATTAGCAGTCATCCCAAGCCTACCTTTGCGGACATCATCTTCTCCCAGGCATGCTTACTTCATCTACAAACTCGGGCTGAGGGTGTTGGTGTCCGGCCTAAGTCCTGGGTATCGGTCCATCTTCCAGTAGGAGGTACAGTAATAAGGCGCCGCTTACGAAGTCTGTCACGTCTTCTGACACGACTAGTCCTATCACGACTACAGGCGCAGCATACACATTTCATCACGACCTTAAGCATGTTCTGGCACAACTGCAGGTATCGTGTACGTTTTGTCCTCATTACAGGCAACATTAGCTCGTTAATCGATATAGCCATGTATTCCTGTGGATGGTTCCCCAGGCCTGTAATTTACTACTACAGTAAGACGGCAGACACCATGTTCTGACTTGTGGGCCCTTAATAGGAAGCGCGGCCTGGGGAATAAGTAGAGGTAAAGTATCTTGCCACCAGGAACAGTTGGTGCCCGATCAGGGCCCTGGGCGGATGGTTGGAATTTATCTAGGCCCTACCAACAGATTCACCATTGTTTGTTTCAGTCTGCTGCTCTCAGGATTCAGACCTTCTCGTAATATGGTCATACGTTAGTCAACACAGGAGTAAATCGTTTCTGGTTACTGGCCACTCTTTCAATTGCATCAGCATTAACCATCTCCAAGAACGATGTGGCGGTACACATGACAAAGAGGTAAGGTAGATGGTAGTCACTGTGACATATACGGTATATTCCGCGCCTCCATTGTGAAAGGTCTTTTCCGTTCAAAATCAGGTGTCGTAACGGTATGTATATATTTACTCTAAACAAGGTCTGCTCTTTTTGGCCCCTTTAGGCTGCCCTACCACGGCAGTCATGGCATAATTCTACTGCTTGTTGTAGATAGGGGTAGATAGGCTAGGTTCACCTTTCTGATAGCCTATCCGACCACGGGTTTTAGCAAATATATTGCTGCATTTGTGGGAGGGGAGGCTGATTACAGGGGCAATTACACGCACCTGTGGGCCCAGGCTGGCTGATTGCCAGGCTGATTATACGTTCCTGTGGGCCCAGGCTGGCTGATTACTAGGCTATTTATAGGCACCTGTGGGCCCAGGCTGACGACGCTTCAGCTGATCTCCCCTACTAGCTCTTGGCTCCGTTCCCCTCGGCATTCAAGTCTTCCTAAAGCACGTCCGGATCCTCCTCTCCAAGCTAAAGGTAAAACCCGCGATCTATCACGGGGCATTCCGTTGGGATAGGCGCAGCTTCCGCAGCTTCAAAATATAGCACCCCGGCGCACATCATAAGAAACTAGGTCGGTGGCAGTCGTCATGCTATACCAGGTACATTCCCAATCCACACTCCGAAATGTCTTGTGCTTTTCAGAAGGTATCACTGTAAGTCCGTAACATGAGTCCTTTGTACCATCCGTATCTCACGCGTCATTTTTGGCCCCTTTAGGCTTTCCTTACACAAGCAGTTCCGCCACACCCCCACTGCTAAGGTTAGGGCTCATCATCTGCTAGCCGATCCGATCACAAGTATAGGCGCGGTAGACGCCGCATTTGTGTGAGGGGAGGCGCCAGCACCACTACAAAAGGTGGGAGCAGCGAGCTCCCGGGTGACGCGGTCTTCAGCTTCTGCTCACCCTCCCACCCACAGCCCTCAACTCACACATGCTCCTTCCAAGGTGGCCCCCTTTAGGCTTTCCTTACACAAGCAGTTCCGCCACACCCCCACTGCTAAGGTTAGGGCTCATCATCTGCTAGCCGATCCGATCACAATTATAACAAGAGCAATGAGGGCCCGGCTCGCAAGAGCTTACAATCTATGAGGAGATGGTATGACACAGAAGGTAACAAGTTCTTGTTTTGTACAATGGTCCGACCATCCTAAGGCCCCTTTCCCACGGGCGAGATTTCCGCGTGGATGCAATGCATGAGTTGAACGCATTGCACCCGCACTCAATCCGGACCCATTCATTTCTATGGGGGCTGTGCAGATGAGCGGTGATTTTCACGCATCACTTGTGCGTTGCGTGAAAATAGCAGCATGCTCCTCTTTCTGCATTTTCCATGCAACGCAGGCCCCATAGAAGTGAATGGGGCTGCGTGAAAATCGCAAGCAAGTGCGGATGCGGGGCGATTTTCACGCACGGTTGCTAGGAGACGATCGGGATGGAGACCCGATCTGTATTATTTTCCCTTATAACATGGTTATAAGGGAAAATAATAGCATTCTTAATACAGAATGCATAGTACGGGCTGGAGGGGTTAAAAAAAATTGCGTTCCTGCAACGCACCCGCATCTTTTCACGCAACGCCCGTGTGAAACCAGCCTAACACAATGGGGGAGCAGATATAAAGCTGCATGAGCCGTCACCAGCCGATATCTGTAGAGTTCTGAGTGCACGGGTGTGGTGGATACTGATAGATCAGGTTCGGGGGGCGTAATAGGCTAGCCTAAAAAGATGTGTTTTTGGGGAGTGTCTCAAACCGTGGATGTTATGGATTAACCTAATTCCTTGGGGTAGGGCATTCCAGAGAGCTGGAATCAGTAGGTCTTTTTGGTACACAGACAGGGCCGTCTTTAATATTGATTGGGCCCTGGGCAAGAATTTACTTGGGCCCCCTGGATCCCGCCTTCCCACACCCTAGCATGCAATCATGCCCTCCACCACAACACACACACACAAAAAAAATTCACACACCTCGTAGAGTAGTAAACTTTAATAATGATGAGTGGCCACTAGAGATGTTCCTTGGCAGTGTTTACATATAAAAGCTTGCAGAGACATGCTATAGGCACCAGAACTACTACGTTTAGCTGTTGTGGTTCTGGTGACTATAGTGACATAAAATAACTGCGCCCAGCAAATAGTGCCCCTGACACTAATAGTGTAAACATAACGTCCCCCAAAAATAATTGTGGTAAGCTGATACTGTGCCAAGGTGCCCCCACAGTAATAGTGCTCCCAAAAGTCCCACCAATAGGAATAATTCTCTGCTTGTGCACACATGGTAGTAATAGTGCTCCTACAGTGCCCCCAACATGTCCCCACTGTGCCACAGAAGTTATAATGCCCATCATAATGCCCCCAGTAATAATAATTCTCCTTATAATGTGCCAATGCAAAAAATACCCCCTTTTAATGCCCCCAGTTGAGCTAATGTCCCCATAGTGCCCCCATAATGTGCCAGTATAAAATACCCCTACATAGTGCCCCCAATAAATGCCCCATAGTGCTCCTCTCCCCCCTGTTTCCTAGTGCCCCCCATAATGTACCAGTATAAAATGTCCCATATATAGTGCCCCACTAGATGCCCTCAGTGTCCCCCATAATTTTAAGTATAAAATACCCCTTTTTAAATGAGCCCATAGTACTCCTCTCTCCCCTTCCCCATAGTACCCACCATAATGTGCCACAGTATAAAATATCCCTATACTGTACAGAGCCCCCCATATAAAATACCCCTTCTTTGTGACCTTAGTAGAAGCCCCCATAGTGTTCCTCTCCCCACATTCCCCCATATAAAATACACCTTCTTTGTGGCCTCAATAGATGCCCCCAATAATGTGCCAGTAAGAAGTGCCCCATAGATGCCCCCATAGTGCCACCCAATAATGTGCTAGTAAAAAGTGCCCCCATAGATGCCCCCCAATCATGTGCCAGTAACAGGTTCCCCCATAGATGCCCCCAAATCATGTGCCAGTAACAGATGCACCCAGAGATGCCCCCAATCATGTGCCAATAACAAGTGCCACCATAGATGCCCCCAATCATGTGCCAGTAATAGATGCCCCCAATCATGTGCCAGTAACAGGTGCCCCATAGATGCCCCCAATCATGTGCCAGTAACAAGTGTCCCCATAGATGCCCCCCAATCATATGCCAATAGTAGTATCATATGAAGAAAAAAAATAAAAACTCTTATACTTACCTCCATCAGGCTGGCAGCAACGCGATGCAGGCCTCTTCTGGCCTGTGTCCCGCGCTGTACGGCTCAGGTGGCGCGATGATGTCATCGCGCCTCCTGCACCGGCCTCTGATAGGCTGCAGGCACTTCTTCCATCCGTATCGCTGTCCTGAGGACGGCAATACAGATGACTATGGAGATGAGCGCTTCCACAATGAAAGCGCTCATCTCCCTGTGCCCTGCCCCCGCCCTCCATGTCACCAGTGGCCAGCGGGGCTCAAGAGGCAGCTGCCTTGGGCCCCCCAGGAGCAACTTTTGCCCTGCGTTAAAGACAGCCCTGACGAGGGGTTCCCCAAAAGAGGTGGCATATCTCTTTTCTATAATCTCCTTGTTCAGGATAATGGATGGAACAAACCACACCCCCTGATAAAGTGGGAAACAGACCTACAACAGACTTTCTCATTGGACCAATGGAATACTGCCTTCCGCACCATCACCACTGCTTTCCGTTGTGTAACACACCAAGAAGCGATATTTAAAAAACTATTCACTTGCTGCCCAATGTTTCCCATCTCCTGAGAGGAGCCATTGCCACCGGATTACCAGTGCTGTTCACTTCACCTTTCAATGGTTTCGATGTTGCGGCTGATCCATGTACAGTATATAATGTTTACACTGTATATGCATATAAGCTGACATTTGCACATGAACTTTAAGAAAGCCTATATTACAGCGCATAACCTCACCTTTGATGGTATTTTGTGCATTTATGGCTGGAATATATGAATACCTAAATGCTCACTGCCATTTTGCGTACCCATGCCCGACGCTATAATAAGGCAGACCAAGCGGCTGCCTTAGGGCGCAGAGATGCTTGCGCGCCGCCGGCCACCCGCCCGCGGCTGTTCTCCTCTGTGTGGTCCTGGTATCTTCTCTCTGGGCTCCCGACAAGTTTGAGGACCTTTCCCACTCAGCCAATCAGTGGCCGCAGCTGTCACATGTCAGGCCAGTGATTTCCCGCTGAGCCCATCACTGGCCTGACACGTAACACATAGAAACATAGAATGTTTCATTTGGCCCATCTAGTCTGCCCAATATACTGAATACTATGGATAGCCCCCGGCCCTATCTTATATGAAGGATAGCCTTATGCCTATCACATGCATGCTTAAACTCCTTCACTGTATTTGCAGCTACCACTTCTGCAGGAAGGCTATTCCATGCATCCACTACTCTCTCAGTAAAGTAATTCTTCCTGATATTACTTTTAAACCTTTGCCCCTCTAATTTAAAACTATGTCCTCTTGTAGCAGTTTTTCTTCTTTTAAATATTCTTTCCTCTGATTGGCTGAGTGGCAAAGGTTCTCAAACTTGTCGGGAGCCCAGAGAGAAGATACCAGGACCACACAGAGGAGAAGGGGAGCTGCTGCAGACGGGACCAGGGCCAGGTGAGCATAATGTTTTTTGCACAACATTAATAGAGGGGGGGTGACATGCGAGGGGGGAAATGTGACATGGGGGGGTGATGTCACATTGAGGGGGAGAAATTTGACATTAAGGGGGTGAAATGTGACATTGAGGGGGTGAAATGTGACATTGAGGTGGTGAAATGTGACATGGAGGGGGAGAAATGTGACATGGAGTGGGAAAAATGTGACATGGGGGAAGAAATGTCATATTTCTCCCCCTCCATGTCACATTTCTCCCTCTCCATGTCACATCACCCCCTTTGTGTCACATCCCCCCCCCATGGCACATCATCCCCCCCTTGTCACATTTCTCCCCCTATGTCACATTTCTCCCCCTCCATGTCACATTTCTCCCCCTCCATGTCACATAACCCCCCTATGTCACATTTCTCCCCGTCCATGTCACATCACCACCCTATGTCACATTTCTCCCCCTCCATGTCACATTTCTCCCCCTCCATGTCACATCACCATCTCCTTTTTGCATCATCCCCCCATGTCACATTTCTTCCCCCCATGGCACATCATCCCCCCATGACACATTAATCTCTCTCCATGTCACATCACCCCCTCCTTTTTACATAACCCCCTTTGTGTCACATTTCTCCCCCCCCATGGCACATCATCCCCTCCATGTCACATTTCTCCCCCTCCATGTCACATTTCTCCCCCTCCATGTTACATCACCCCCACCAAAATGTAGCTTCGCTTGTGTTGGCAAAAATCCTTGCACTGGCCCTGCAAGTACTTTTGAGTAAATCTTTGACTATAAGGAACCTAATATATCTAATCAGAGTAAAATGCCTTGATCTCCAGTTATCAGCTTCTCCCCTCCTAGCAGTCCTATTAAAATTGGAAAAACCCTCCCAAAAATTTCACTTTTTTTTTATTGTTGATTTTTAATGTGTGTCTGCAGTAAATCTTTTGGGAGCACAACTCAGGGGACACAACTGCCTTTTTAACCCCTCAGTTACATAATATTTTTTTTTATTTTGCGGGATTAGTTGTAGGTTTTTTAGGAAACATTTTGGGGTGTGTATTAAATAACTCAATTATTTTATTTTTAGGGGGAAAGATAAAAAAAACAGCAATTTTAACATTATTTTGTGGAATTTATTTACAACGTTCATTGTGTGAAAAAAATAACAATTTTATTATGTGGGTCACTGCAATGATGATAATGACAAATTCCCATACATTTTTATTATTTTTCCTTTTCTCCTGCAGGCTGTCAGCTCCCCAACTGCCCCTACTCCTCCAGACTGAAGGGGAGGGGGCAGCTGCTTTAGCTGCTCATATCTCTGGTTTGGTAGCAGATACAGATATGGGCTTTGTATTTTTTGAAAGCTGATATTCAAAGCTTTCAAACAATACCAAAGTATTCACAGCATTAGCTTCACTACATGGGAAGATATCTGTGTTAGAAACCGGGATGCAGTCAATGCAGCTGAAAGTGAAAGTAGGTTTTACTGTGTTTATTCAAGACTCGATTTCTAACAGTGATATCTCCTGCTTCATTTGTGCTAATGAGGTCATTTTGGTTTTGTATGAAAGCCTGAAGTACCAGACAATACAATACCATACAATGCCCATGGCTGCTACCAATCAGGAGATATGAGCAGCTAAAACAGACTCCCGCAACCTTCCCCTTCTGGGCTGGGCCAGAACAGCTGATCTCTGAGAAAACTGTTAAGTGGTTAAAATGACATTTTCAAATGGCCATTTTCTCTAATCAGATATATTACAAAGTTTATTCTATTTCCCTGTTCTATTGAGATATGCAGAGTTGTGTGAAACGTTAGTGAGTATTTAAGACTGCGTACTACAGGAGAGCTGGCTTGTAATTTAGAATGATATAGGTTTGAGGTAAGTGGTAGATAGTGGAAAGGAGCCCCCTAAAGAGCAGATCAATATTGGAACAGTTACTCCTGCTAATGTCTTGGGAGAAATAGAGTATTACGTCAGGATGAAGGGGGTATGAGAGTTATATTTGTGTCCGTATCCGTTTTGCAATTTTGCAGAATGGACCCATTAATTTCAATGGGGCTGCAGAAGATGATGACAGCACACAGTCTGTTCTCCGCATCCATAGTTCTGTTCCGTGGCCCCACAAAAAAGATAGAACATGTCTTATTCTTGTCCGCAGCTGCAGACAACAATAGGCATTTCTGTCATAGGGCTGGCCGTTCCTCAAAATGCAGAACGCACACAGCCGGTATCAGTGTTTTGCGGATACACAAAAAAGATACGTCGTCTGAATGAGCCCTTATAGTGACCTGGAAGATGTGATACACATCTGTATTCACTGTATAGAAGGTGCGGGCAGCAATCTGGTATACATGAGACACCACAATAATGAAGACACCTCCATTGTACACGATCAGTAGTCCTTTATAGTTACCAATTCATGAGACACTTTACTTCATGTAAAATATACTATCAAACGTGATTTTGCACTAAGTCTTCCATGTTTCCCTCAGGTTTCTTAGGTACAGGACGCTCTTCTTTTAAATACAATGGTCCTTTCCATCAATGACCCATCAAGGATGGAGAAGGACAGAAACCACATGGCTGCAAGGATATTAGACCTCACCCTAGAGATCATCTCCTTGATAACTGGAGAGGTGAGAGTCTCACATGACATCACTCTTATCTCTAGTAACAAACCAGGGAAATGTCTGGAAAGGTGAAGGATTCTTAGAATCTCTGTAGTGATCGGCGTCTCCCCATACACAGGATTACACAGTAGTGAAGAAGTCGTCTGGTGAGTGTGTGACACCCCGTGTGTCAGGAGGATGGAGCAGGACCCAGAGCCCCATCACCGAGCCTCCACCTCATTCCCTGATACATGAGAGGAAGATCCTAGAACTTACCACCAGGATCACTGAGCTGCTGAGCGGAGAGGTGAGCGCTGCTGGGAATGCTGGGACATTATACAATAACGCCAAGGAAGGGGTCTGGTAATGACTGTGTCCTTGTGTTGTCAGGTTCCTATAAGGTGTCAGGATGTCGCTGTCTATTTCTCCATGGAGGAGTGGGAGTACTTGGAAGAACACAGGGATCTGTACAAGGACATCATGATGGAGAATCACCAGTCCCTCACATCACCGGGTAAGAGGAGACCTTCTATGACTGTAGAGGAGAGAACAGTTTTGAGAGTCACCTAGATTTGCTCATCATTAGATATAAGTGAATTTCTTGAAATTACTTTAGCATCTGATTCATTTGAATCGGAAGTGCCCCGATTGCCCTCAAAAGTCTTATGACACTGTGAGATCACCTTGTACTGTATCCAATCCATACCAAGCTCCTTAAAGGGTTTGTGCAGCCATATAAAACTACTTAGAGATAATGATGTTTCCCAAAAGTAATTTGCTTACTAACAGTAAATTAGTTCCAGTTTGGACTCTAACTCCCCTTTTTGACCCCCAGTCATGGGGGTCTGCCGATCATGTGACTTCCTCCACTTGTAGCCACGCTCCCTTAGACAACCAGTGCAGTGCTCAGTCAGTATGGTTGGACATCCCAGAAGCCCCACCCCCTTAGATCGATTGCATCATAGCGAGAAGCCACACTCCCTTTGATGGATTGCATAATCGCTAGAAGCCCCGCCCCCTTAGATGGATGATATAATTGCCAGAAGCCTAATACCCTTATATGAATCGTATCATTGCTTGGGGCAAGTGCCTGCTAGTTTCAGCAGAGCAGGCACACAGAGGTCACTGAGCGAGGATGAGCCAGTCGGTGGGGCAGCAGGCAGGAAGGTGCCCTTGCAGAACGGGCAGAGGGTAGATGGGTGTAGAAATCTGTAGCAGAAAACACAATTAAAGGGGTTATCTTACCTCGAACATTGGTGGCATATTGCTAGAATAACAATAATAAAAAATGCAGCACTCTTCTTTGCAAATCCTTTTATGTGGTTTATTAACTGAACTTAGTGACGTTTTCGACTTTATCCAGCAATCAAATGAGTGTTACACACCAGTCATCTGATCAATACAGTATGCAAATATGCCATAGTGCCAACCCCCTCAGCATCTTAGGCTTGTAGACTTATCATAAATATATCCAATATGGTTTGTTACCAAAAATGGATGCATTATACAGACGAGCGAATCAGTTCGTAACAAACCGGTTTCATTATGAACTTCCCAAAAATTCACCCACAAGACAAATCCAAAGCTTTTTTAGGTTGGGGGACAGGGCTTGCCCTGGATGAGCCAGTCGGTGGGGCAGCAGGCAGGAAGGTGCCCTTGCAGAACGGGCAGATGGTAGATGGGTGTAGAAATCTGTAGCAGAAAACACTCTTAGGACGGTATACAGTCACAATCAAGCTTCTATTCTAGTGTCAGGGGCATTTTAGGGAAAGGCTAGAAAGAATAATAATTATGTAGAATAGGGAAAGGCAGGGAAAGCTTTTAGCCACGGAGTCCGTAGTAAGGAGCTAAGGCTGGGTATTCTAGGCAGTGCCTTCTAGCAGCAGTTAATGCCTTATAACACAACTGCAGGAGAACCTCAAAAACACCTACCCTTTTTCCCATTTGCACAAAAACACTGCTTCTTTTTCCAAATCTGAGTTCAAGTTTTTTGTGGGGGGAATAAGCTCAATACAATTGTACAACACGTGGGTATCATTTTAAATCTGAGTGAAAACACCAAGAATAGTAGGCCAAACTATTTTACCGGGCATCTCCAGGCAGTTCAGGTGTTTTTTTTTTGCGTTGCAGAAATGGCAATACAAGTGTACAATGTGTGTTTTACAATACAGAGGGTAGCATTTTAAATCTCCCTAAGTGAAAACACCGAAAATACTAGGGCATCTCCAGACAGTTCAAGTTTTTGTTTTTGGGGGGGGAGAGAATAATCACATAGTAGGTTGACAACTTCTGTTTTACACTAGAGGAAGCTTTTTTTTCTGAATTTGCGTATTTGTATGCACATAACACATTAGGCCTAAATGTGTTAGTGGTGCCGATACTGTATTATTTCCAGTAAATTGTCAAAATCAGTGTCTTCAGTGTGTTTGCACAAGGAAGGGCATTTTATAGCTCCTCTCTGTGTTTAAGTTCCAGAAAACAGACTTGCAAACTGTTCCATACTTTGTGTGTCTGTGCACATTAATCCTAATGTCAGGAATACAGAAGGGTTCCAAACGAGGCTGTGTCCTCCCAGGGCCAGTATGTGGGTAGTAGAAGCACCAGCTATCCAACCAGAAGTAGTAGTAGTAGGCCACAGTTCTCCCTGGCTTTGGAAAGATGCAACATTACCATTGAGGAGAAATAGAATGAGATTGTGGATTGAATGGCTCTCTCCTCCTAAATCACAGCAGGATGACATGGAGGTGACTTGAGTCTGACACCATACCTTGTAGCCGGGGGTCACTGCATTCCTCTTGCTCTTCCTCCTTGCTGCCCCAGAGAAGCCTTTCACTGCTGTACTCTCTGCCTTCCTTTCTCCTTCCTAGTGGGGAGCCTTTATCTTTTCAAAGAAGAGGCAACAAAACCCCACCACGCCCTAAGGCAGATAGTCAAGAAAGTCTCCCTGTCGAGGACTTGTGTGAGAGCTGTCAGCTTTTAGATTGCTCTGAGGAGGATGTGGGGGAATCCAATCATAGCGGTGTTGCTGGTGGTAATAGCGGCACCCGATACTGGTGGTGGGGGCAGCGACAGTGGCATTCAGGGCAAATACATATCAGGGAATCGGGAGGGGGCCAAGGAGCCTACCATGATATATCACAGCCCAATAAATTGCAGGGAGGGTGAGGACTCTGATGGTGATTGTATTGTTGGACAGGACCTGAGAGCCGGATTGGGGTGCTGAGGACAAGGCAACATCAGAGGAGGATGGTGATGGCAGCAATAAAGAGCAGAGGCGACATATGGCTAGATCTGCTTCGGGAACTGGTGACTGTTCTTTGTAGTCTAACTTGTTTATTGATCAACAAGTTGTACTCTCTGCGCGGTGAGTGAGAGATTGTACAAGTGCGATTGATTTATAAAACAGGATTGTTTGGTAAAACTACAAGAATACAAATAACATGTATAAGTATAAAGCATAGCATGTAGTATAACATTTGCATAACACTGAAGCACGTGGTAAAATGGCTGCCTATACATAAGATCACATGTCTAGGTAACAGTAGAAACTCCCTGAGTAACAATTATAACTAACTGAACAGCTCTGCATAACAGAATATCCCTGAAACAAAGATAGATCTCTCACCAGATATGATTTTACAAGGATGGTGGAGTTTAAGAAGGAGATATGCAGAAGGACAGTTCTGCTGATGTGCCCTGGAGACTGGAGGCTTCTTTTTCCCAGGATGCTTTGCACCACCCACAATGCAGCAGTCTTTGTAACAAGAAAAACAAAGTGTAATACAATTTAACACCGCACTAATCACTACAGAAATACCAAGACTCTGGCAGACATGATCTGGAATCATTTTCCCTAACCCTGCTGGGCAGAACAGGCCCACTGGGTCAATGTGTTTTGCGTCAGTGGCGAGGCAGCACCCCAGCAACAAAGCCAGGTCCTTTTGACCCTCCCATGATTGTGTTGGCCTAGCTCCCACAGCAGGTGCTTATTCACCTCCTCCATGGACACCATCCCGTCACCAACAGCAGCAGGGCATGGCTTCGCTCCAACTCCCCCTCCTTCCTATCGAATGTGTCAAGTCAAACGTTGTCATGCAGTGTTGGTGCTGACTTCAAGCAGCAAACATCCCACTGGCTGTCACCCCCCCCCCCCCCCCCCCCCCAATTCCAACTGGGCAAGGTGGTCAGCGACAATGGGCGCAACATCGTGGCCGCCCTGAACCTGGGCGAAATAACACATGCTCCCTGCATGGCACATGTCATCAAACTAGTCATACAACACAAAAAGTGCAGTGGCTTGCGCAAGGTGCTGGCAATATCCAGGAGACTGTTCTCACATTTCATCCATTCTTACATGGTGAGAAATGCTCCCCTGGACTCGCAGCGACAGAACAGCCTGCAGCTACATTGATTAATCCACGGAAAAGTTGCGAATGGTTTTGTCCTTTACGAAACAGCCTCTACAGGGAGCATGTGTTTCAAGATCAGGCAGTGGCAGCTCATCTGAGACACCACTTAGGTGCAGAAACCCTTCGAAGAGACCACAAAATTTGTCAATAGTGACAACTGCGACATTAGCGATCTCATCCCCCTTATACAGGTCCTTCTCAAAAAATTAGCATATTGTGATAAAGTTCATTATTTTCTGTAATGTACTGATAAACATTAGACTTTCATATATTTTAGATTCATTACACACAACTGAAGTAGTTCAAGCCTTTTCTTGTTTTAATATTGATGATTTTGGCATACAGCTCATGAAAACCCAAAATTCCTATCTCCAAAAATTAGCATATCATGAAAAGGTTCTCTAAACAAGCTATTAACCTAATCATCTGAATCAACTAATTAACTCTAAACACCTGCAAAAGATTCCTGAGGCTTTTAAAAACTCCCAGCCTGGTCCATTACTCAAAACCACAATCATAGGTAAGACTGCCAACCTGACTGCTGTCCAGAAGGCCATCATTGACACCCTCAAGCAAGAGGGTAAGACACAGAAAGAAATTTCTGAACGAATAGGCTGTTCCCAGAGTGCTGTATCAAGGCACCTCAGTGGGAAGTCTGTGGGAAGGAAAAAGTGTGGCAGAAAACGCTGCACAACGAGAAGAGGTGACCGGACCCTGAGGAAGATTGTGGAGAAGGACCGATTCCAGACCTTGGGGGACCTGCGGAAGCAGTGGACTGAGTCTGGAGGAAGACTGGGGAGAGGGAAATGCCAAAATGCCTGAAGTCCAGTGTCAAGTACCCACAGTCAGTGATGGTCTGGGGTGCCATGTCAGCTGCTGGTGTTGGTCCACTGTGTTTTTATCAAGGGCAGGGTCAATGCAGCTAGCTATCAGGAGATTTTGGAGCACTTCATGCTTCCATCTGCTGAAAAGCTTTATGGAGATGAAGATTTCATTTTTCAGCACGACCTGGCACCTGCTCACAGTGCCAAAACCACTGGTAAATGGTTTACTGACCATGGTATTCCTGTGCTCAATTGGCCTGCCAACTCTCCTGACCTGAGCCCCATAGAGAATCTGTGGGATATTGGGAAGAGACACAAGACCCAACACTCTGGATGAGCTTAAGGCCGCTATCGAAGCATCCTGGGCCTCCATAACACCTCAGCAGTGCCACAGGCTGATTGCCTCCATGCCACGCCGCATTGAAGCAGTCATTTCTGCAAAAGGATTACCGACCAAGTATTGAGTGCATAACTGAACTTAATTATTTGAAGGTTGACTTTTTTTGTATTAAAAACACTTTTCTTTTATTGGTCGGATGAAATATGCTATTTTTTGGAGATAGGAATTTTGGGTTTTCATGAGCTGTATGCCAAAATCATCAATATTAAAACAAGAAAAGGCTTGAACTACTTCAGTTGTGTGTAATGAATCTAAAATATATGAAAGTCTAATGTTTATCAGTACATTACAGAAAATAATGAACTTTATCACAATATGCAAATTTTTTGAGAAGGACCTGTATTTATCTGAGAACAGACGACACTCACACAGCAGAGGATGATGGGGGAAAAAGAACGCATCTTGCCTCCCCTGTAGCTGTTGGGGACCCACAAAAAGAAACTGCCATGGAGGAGGATGATGATGACGATGGCAGCCAATCATCTCAATGGGGGGAGGATCTGGAAAGAATTGGCTCCTTGGGCACGCAGGCCAGAATGGCGAGCTGTATGCTCTGATACGCACTGACAGGTGTATCATTGACATCAACCAGTCTAATGCTTATTGGATAGCCATGCTTTTAGACCCTCGTTATCAAAGCAAAATAGGGGAATGTTTTCCTCCCTCTGAAATGGAGGCCAAGTTACGATATTACCTGGAAACACTGGGGAAGATTTATTAAAACTGGTGCAAAGCAAAACTGTCTTAGTTGCCCACAGGAACCAATCAGATTGATGCTTTGATTTTGCAAAGGAGCTCTGAAAAATGAAAGGTGGAATCTGATTGGTTGCTATGGGCAATTAAGCTAGTTTCGCTTTGCACCAGTTTTGATAAATCTCCCCCTTTGTGTACGCGGCTTGCTGCAGCTTTCGATGAGGAGATGCCTGCCACCAGCATGTCTGAAAGGAGGGCCCCTCTCCTCCCCCTGCAGAGTCAGCAACCCTCCGTGCCAAAAGTAGCAGCAATTTCAGTCTCCTCAACATGATGGAGCAGTTTTTTCATGTGCCATCCCAGACTGAGGCCAATCAGCAAGCTGAGACCTCCTGCATCAATGCCCAGGTTCAGGCCTACCTACATTCTGGCCTATCTTCGGCACATACCCTGTACCTAATCACATTGATATGTGGACAGGCAGATTGAAACAGTTGCCCGAACTGGCACAGTACGCTCTCTTTCTTCTTTCACGCCCAACCTCCAGTCTCATCTCGGAGAGGGTTTTTAGCATCACAGGGGGTCATGGTAACAGCCAGACAGACCAAGTTGTCCTCCACTAGTGTCCAAAACATCCCTTTTGTCAAAATGAACCAAGCCTGGATTCTGGAGGATTTTCACACTCCTCTGATGAATAGATCTTGCCACTGTTGCTGTCTACCTGCCTACCATCATGTTCTGTACAGCTGCTGCTGCCATCATGCTACTACTGCTGTGTGCCTGACAACATGTACCATATGGCTGCTGCCACCACCGCCGCAGCTGCTACTCCTCGCTGCTATTCCTCTACTGCCAACACTACACATCCACTGCGGCCGCATGCCACTATATCCGTACCCTTTCCACATCCACCCTGCACTGCTGATGCTCCCAATTAAAAAGGAGAAATTTTCTAGGCTGTTTTCCTTCTGACAATTAACAGGCAGACATTCTTTTTGGACACTTGGTCCCAACAAGCCACCGTTTTTCTTTTTTCTTTTTCCCATAACACCGCATGCGTTTATACACCATCTGCCCCCGATAAGGGACAATTTTTGAAAGCTTTAGAATGTGAAGACGCACAACACATGTGCTGGCGCGCGTGGTGTTTCTTTAAACGCGCTTTTCGTTAACTCTGTCAAACATGCGTTTACCCATAACTATGTACGTCAGTGTCACTCAGACATGATTTGCAATATATTGCCATTGCGTTCAAGAGCTTAGGGAGGGGGAGAGAAAAAAAACTAAAATTAAGTTAAAAATATTTATGAAAAAAAGATAAAGGAGGGAAATTTATCATGAGGGGAATATCTGAAGTCAGTTTTGCTGGAGTCTGTGTTGCTTGTACTTTATGCCACATTTATTAAATGTTCCATATTACTTGATAAATTTGTCTAAGGCCTTATGCACACGACCGTATGTGTTTTGCAGTCTGCAAATTGCGGAGCCGCAAAAGTACAGATGATGTCCGCATGGCATCCGTTTGTTTTGCGGATCCATTGTAGCAATGCCTATCCTTGTCCGCAAAACGGACAAGAATATGACATGTTCTATTTTTTTTGCTGGGCTACGGAACGGACATAGGGATGCAGATAGCAAACGGTGTGCTGTCCGCATTTTTTGAGGACCCATTGAAATGAATAGGTCTGCATCCTATCCGTAAAAAAACCAAAACGGACACAGAAACGAAAAACCTAACACTTTTTCCTCTGTGGCACTTGTGGTCTGCTGTAGGCATCCTCCACTGTATGCATTTTTTGCTGGGGATCGCCCGTAGCAACAGACCACAAGCGCAGGATCTGCTCCCCCGAGTATAAATGCACAACTGCATTGGGGGTTGAGCATTTCCTGCCTTTAGAGACCACGTATTTTGTCATTTAAATTACAAAAAAAAGATGCAAAATTTTGCGCAATTGGTTACATTTTGAGCAAGCAAGTGCAAAAAGTCGCAAAAGCCTTATTTTTCCAACTTTTTCACACCAGAATTCTAGAGTGAAGGTATGATAAATCAGGGCCAAAATGTTTTCCTAAAAATTGATTGTTATATACCAATTTCCAGGGCAATTGGAGCCACTTTATTTTGGGTGCAATCAATTCGGGTCTGCTGGTCCCCAGGATCTCTTGGCCTGTTACCTTTGCATATTTCATTGTATTAGTGATGGGCTTTTTAGTTGCATTAAGTAGTACCTTATTGCTCGCATATGGATTTTGGTATACAGCAAACATTTAACATCTAGGGTCATTTATCAAACTGGTGTAAAGTAGAACTGGCTTCATTGCCCCATAGCAACCAATCAGATTGATCCTTTCATTTTCCAAAGGAGCTGTCAAAAATGAAAGTTGGAATCTGATTGGTTGCTATGGGCAACTTTTTTTTCTGACATGTCAGGCTTATCCCTTACTTTACATAAACTGTGTTATCATTTTAATCATGTTCTAATAAAGATGTATTCATATTTATTGAGCAAGTCTGGCATTCAGTTTGCTGTGTTGTGGGTGTTGGCGTGCTATATACCACACAATAATTGGTTTACTGGATTGTCTACATTGAGTAGGCACGTGGATTTCTGCAAGCCTCATTCAGGTGAAAGGAGCTGATTTTCAGTTGTAGAAATCTGCCGCGTGTAAAGGCGCCCTCGGAGTGGAGTTCCTGTAGGGAGCACCTGCCAGGAGCAACTCCACGAGACACAACCTAAATGTTAGTGGCTGTAGGACCTTTGATGATGTCACAGTCATGTGATCAGTTACATGGGAGGGATGTAAATGTTACTGGCTGCAGGACCTTTGATGATGTCACAGTCATGTGATCAGTTACATGGGAGGGATGTAAATGTTACTGGCTGTAGGACCTTTGATGATGTCACTGTCATGTGATCAGCTATAAGGAAGAGATATAAATGTTACTGGCTGTAGGACCTTTGATGTCACTGTCATGTGATCAGATACATCACACACGGCTGTTCCTGTTTTGTATTCAGGTAAAGCAGAGGTTTTGTACTTGGGACTGCGTGTTGCAGGGGATGTTCTTTTACATGGGACTGTATTCTGGGGGAGGCTGCAGGAATTTTATTTTACATGGGAATACATGTGGAGGAGTCTGAAGGGAGAGAGTGATGTTCTGCAGGTGGACTGCCTGTGGTGTATTTGGTGGTTTTTCGGGCTCCTGATATTGATGGCCTGTCCTCAGGATAGATCATTCATATCTGATGGGTGGAGGTCTGACACCCGGCGCCCCCACCGATTGGCTGCAGCCTCCGATGCCTGTGCCAGAGGTTGCAGGGAACTACTGATTGATGGGAGTGCGGGGTGTCAGACCCTCACCGATCGAATATCAATGACCTATACTGAGGTCATCAATAAAGAACCTGGAAAACCTCTTTAACCCCTTAGTGTCCAGCTTGCTTTGGGCCTTATTGACCAAGTGTTTATCTTCCTATTTTCATTGTCACCTTCCAAATGCTATATGAGGGCTTATTTTTACTGGACAAGTTGTAGTTTTTAATGGCGTCATTTTGGGGTACACATAACTTTCTTATTAACTTTTTCTGGGAGGGAGATGGGGGGAAAAACCAGTAATACGGCCACTGAGTTTTTACATTGTAAATTTTACAGCGTTCATTTTTGCAGTATAAATAACATAATATCTTTATTCTCTGGGTCAGTACGATTATAGCGATACCAAATACGTATAGTTTTTTTTTTATGTTTTACAACTTTTGTTCGATAAATACTCTTGGCAAATGGCAAACATATGGGGGAGATCTCTTTTTTGCATTTTCTTAATCAATTATTAAAAAGTTGTGCTTTTTTAATTTTTTTAATAATGATACAGCCATTTTATTTGATACTTTTGTGCTGATTCTTTTTTTTTTCTTCTATATATTAAGGGACACTATAATCAATAAGTTTTTATTGAAAATTTCAAACATGCAAAGTTAAACCTCACACGCAGGTGAGAAGCTCACATAAAGGCATACACATATAACTAAACTCCCTTGCAAGGGAGATAACACATAAGACATCACAGACAGTTATAGCCGTCTAGTATGTATTACAGAACAACCAACAGTTCCTCAAACGTACCAGTGGGGGGGGGGGGGGGGGGGGGGGGGGAGAAGGGAACATAGTATAGAGGCTTGTGGTCAGTCAGGTATTGGGGTTAAGGGGGGGGGGGGATGAAAAAAAAAAGGTGACACCTTCCAGGCTCGCCATGTTTTCTCATATTTTGCAATATTACCATTACCGTCTGAGGAAGCAAAGGCCATTATTTGTTCATAAAGGCATGTTTTGTTAACCCTTTGAGTTACATCCTGTACTGTTGGGGGATGTATGGATTTCCATTTTGAGGTGATAGCCAATTTGGCAGAAAGGAGGATATGGCAGATCACTCCTCTGAAGGCATTGGGCACTTCTGTAATACCAACCAACAGTAATGCTAAGGAGGGGGAGGGGGTATTTAGTGAATAACTCGAGTCAGTGATTTGGGAGATTAAGGAGAAGACTTCTTTCCAGTATGACTGGATAACCGGACAGGTCCAGAGTATGTGGTATAGCGAACCCTTATTGCCACAGCTCCTCCAGCACAAGGAAGAGACATTCGGGTAAATCAGATGTAACCTTTCAGGGGTAAAGTACCATCTCAGGGAGGTCTTCACGAATGATTCATATTGAGTCACACAGGTAATATTGCTCGAAACATACTTAAAAGTTGCTTGCCATTGTATAGGCGTGAACTTAGAGTCTAAATCCCGTTCCCAGGATAGGAGAGGTGTTGACTTAATAAAAGTGTCTTTACCTCCAATTTGTGAGTATAAGGGACGAAGGGTTTTTTGTTTTGGGTTAGGTATAGACCATATTTCTAAGATCCTCCTATTTGCCAACAGGAGAGAAGGATTGTCCGCTAAAAAATGTCTAATTCTGAGGAATTTGTAAAACTCAGCATTAGGAACCTGAAAGGTGTTGTGTAGGCATTCAAAGGAAGAAAGGCTATCACCCTGAAATAGCTGTAGGGTCTCCATCATACCATATTTGTACCAGGAACTCACTCCTAAATCTGGGATAAGGTAATCCAATACCACTAGAGGAAGAGGGCTTGAGGCAGGACAGGACTTTTTGGATGTGAGGGTATGATAACGGATCCAACTATCTAGAGCATTAGTAGCAAGAAAGCCCAGATTGGGTTTTATAAATGAGTTATTTAGTGAGGCTATCAACAAGGCTTTTAAGTCTCCTCTTGGGACTTCCGTGGAGTCAATGTAAACCCATTGTTTAGCGAAGTCTAATTTCCACCAGCTCTCTAATTGGGCAATTTGTGTCGCTAGGTAATAATCCTGTATGTTGGGAAGGCTAATACCACCTAGTTGTTTCCTGATCTGTAGAATTTTAGATGCTATTCTAGGTTTCTTACCATGCCATAGAAAGTTATTCAGCAGTTTATTGCATTGGGAAAAATAGGATAGAGGTAATTTTATGGGGAGGACCCGGAAAAGGTAAAGAAATTTAGGTAAGGCAAACATTTGGAATGTGGCTAGTCTACCTAGCCAGGAGATTTCAAACTTGTCATAATCCTCTAGATCTTTCTTTATGCTAGATAGAAGAGGAGGATAGTTGGCCGAGTACAGGTTCTGAGTTGAGGAGGTGAGGTGGATACCTAAGTATTGAATTTGAGTTGATTGCCAGTCCAGATCATATTTCTCTTTTAGGGATGTCACCGTTTGGGGATCTAAGTTGAGAGGTAGGGCTTGAGATTTAGAGGAGTTTAATTTATAATAAGAGAGTTGGCCAAAGTATGAGATCATGTCTAGGGCTGAGGGTAGGGAAGAGGAAGGGTCGGTAAGTGTGAGTATCACATCATCTGCGTAGAGGCTCAATATATGATTTCGTTCTGCGATCTTGTTAAGGGACACTATAGTCACCAGAACCATTTAGCTGTTGAGGTTCTGGTGATATAATGTCCCTTAATATAGAGGGGAAAAAAATAAATGAATCAGCACAAAAGTATCAAATAAAATGGCTGTATCATTATTCTAAAAATTAAAAAAGCACAACTTCTGACACAAATATATAGTATTTTGCAGATGACTGTTTTTTTGTTTTGTTTTTTTTTACAATCTGCAGATAGTACTGTACTACTAACCCCTCCATCCACCCCTAGATACAGGGTAACACAGCGCCACATACCCGATGTCATCTGGTGACGAGAATCAAAGAGTGGGGATCATTATATCTCTGCTCAAAGGGGACACGCAGTCCTGGGCTTTTTCTCTGCCGACCGGTTCACCATCCCTCCGGTCGGTGGATGAATTTTTTAGAGCCTTGGGCTTTATTTATGACGACCCAGACCAGGTCTCTATGGCTGAATCTAAGTTGCGCAGTTTGTTACAGGGAGAACGTACTGCGGAGTCGTATTGTGCAGAATTTAGAAGATGGGCAACTAACTCGGGGTGGAATGATCCTGCACTCCAGTCAGTTTTGTCAGGGGCTATCTGAGAGGTTAAAAGATGCCCTTTCGTTTCATGAGTATCCCGATTTATTGGAGACGGCCATGTCTTTGGCAGTGCGGCTTGATAGATGTCTTAGAGAGAGGTATAGGATTCCTCTCGAGCGGGGGGTCCCGTCTGTAAGTGGATCCGTCCCACCTAGTCCCCGGGGTAATATGACTTTTAAATCTGGGGCAGGAGAGGAGCCTATGCAGTTGGGCCAGGTTTCCTTTCGCTCAGGTGATGGCTTATTCAGCTTCCTAAAATCCCTATGTTACTTCTGTGGAAAAGGCCATTTTGTTTGTGCGTGTCCTTTTGTTAAACCTCAAAGCGGTAATGAAAAATTACGGAGGTATTCACATAAAGAGAAAAAAAAGACTTCCCTGACTCTTGGTAGTGTGAATGGGGAGTCTGAGCAAGCAAATATGCATTCTCCCTGAAATACCCGTTTCCTCCTGCCTGCCATGGTGGCGCTAGACTCAGGAAATTTTGATTTTGAGGTATTTGTTGACAGTGGTGCGGGGGTAAACCTTATTGATTTTCAGTTCCTCCAAAATCTTGGTTTTAGAACTACCACTTTAGATAAAGAGATACCTGTGTTTGCTATTGATTCCTCCCCTCTCTCACAAAAGAGTCTTACTCATATCGTTCATGACATTCAGTTAAGGGTGGGTGATTCACATGTTGAGTCCATTTCTTGTTTTGTTATGAAGGGCTCGCCTGCTCCGATGGTTCTGGGTTTACCATGGTTGATAAAGAATAACCCTACTATTGACTGGCAAACAAGACAAATCAGTAGCTGGAGTGAATTTTGTTTGGACAACTGTCTTTGTGCTTCTATCTCAGGGGTGTCAACTACGGTCCTACCTCAGTTTCTCTCTGATTTTGCGGACGTATTCTCGGAGGGTGGAGCTCAGGAGCTGCCTCCCCATCGAGAATATGATTGTCTGGTCAATCTCATCCCTGGAGCTAAACTGCCAAAGTCTCGACTATACAACCTTTCCCAACCAGAAAGAGAAGCTATGCGGAAGTATATTGCAGAGAGTTTGGCAAAGGGACATATTAGGCCATCTAAGTCCCCTGTGGCCGCCGGCTTCTTTTTCGTAAAAAAGAAAGACGGATCACTTAGACCAGGTTTAGATTTCCGGGAATTGAATCTCATTACGGTCCGTGATCCGTATCCCCTTCTTTTGATTTCTGATCTATTTGATCAAATTGTCGGAGCCAAGGTGTTCTCCAAGTTGGATTTAAGAGGAGCTTATAATCTGATCAGAGTTAAGGAAGGAGATCAGTGGAAAACGGCCTTCAATACACCCGAAGGTCATTTCGAGAATCTTGTCATGCCCTTTGGTTTAACTAATGCGCCAGCGGTCTTTCAGCGATTTATCAATGATATTTTCCATCATTTAGTGGGAAGGTTCATTGTTATTTATCTTAATGATATGCTAATTACTCACCCGATTTGGAGACCCATTAGGATCACGTGAGACAGGTGTTGTCGATCCTTCAGGAGAATAAATTGTATGCAAAATTGGAAAAATGTGTATTTGCTGTCCAGGAGCTACCATTTTTAGGATACCTGCTTTCTGACTCTGGTTTTCGTATGGGCCCCAAAAAGGTCCGGGCGGTACTGGAATGGGACCGGCCTGAGAATCAGAAAGCTCTGATGCGGTTTTTGGGTTTTACCAATTACTACAGAAAATGTATCTTGAATTATTCCACCATTGTAAAACCTTTGACAGATATGACTAAAAAACGCGCCGACTTTTCTGTCTGGTCGGATGAGGCATTACAGGCCTTTTCTGCTATTAAGAAATGTTTTGCGTCTGCTCCCATTCTGATGTAACCTGATATGTCTCAACCGTTCATCTTGGAGGTTGATGCATCAGAAGTGGGGATCGGAGCAGTTCTGTCACAGGGTCCATCCCCTAGCAAATGGCGTCCGTGTGCTTTTTTTCTCCAAGAAACTCTCGGTCGCTGAAAGAAATTATGGTTGAAGGGGGCTACTTATCCTATTACGGTAAATACTGACCACAAGAATTTGGCTTGCCTGCAGTCTGCTCAGCGAAATAATATTAATTATATCACCACACTGAATAGGCGTGTAGTGGTATCTAGTTACACCCAAATATAACAGATTTATTTTGTAAACTGGGATTCATAAAACGTAACATTTACTAAGTCATTTAAAATAGTGATTACCATTGGGTGAGAGACAACCAAAACATATACCTCCACTATACCAAATCATATAATGATAAAAAGGGTGGGTCTTACCACGTCTTTGCAAGATCCACAACCTATGGAGGAAGGTCCTGGCGGTTGGTGATACCTGGAACCAGCGTGACCGTAACTTCAAATGCGGAAGATGTGTGGCGTGCCCCTTTATGACCAAGGCAAAGTCATTTAGGAGTAACAATACCGGCAAAACATACATAGTTAAGGACATTATTAACTGCAGAAGCATGGGATTAGTATACAAAATCACATGTGAATGTGGAAAAGAATATGTCGGTAAGACAGGCAGGGAATTGAGGAGAAGGATAGGAGAGCATGTGAGTGATATAAGAAAGGGTAGAGACACATCGGTGGCACGACATGTAAACACCGAACATGACGGTAGGCTGGATTGCCTTTCCTTCATGGGGATTGAAAAAATTAAGCCAGGAATGAGACGGGGTGATTTTGATAAGAGGATCCTTCAATGCGAAGCGAAATGGATCTTCTATCTTAAGACTGTCTATCCGTCCAGCTTAAACGAACAACAGAATTACTGTTGTTTTATATAATCATCGCCAACTCGGAATAAGCTGCAGTAAGATTCCCCCATTTAAAAGCGGAATTAGTAGGGGTGTAGCAATCTGGCCAAACCTCCCTTAAACTCACATTTGCTTATCTGAAGTGATGAGCATGTGGGATTCGATGGTTGATTTGGCCAGAATAATGATTAGTCAATTAGATGGAATATTAACATCATATCATGTATTGAAGTTAATGTACCTATCTCTATGGCCCAGCTGGCAGCTGTCATGTTGAGTATCGTGGCGTGGGCCCGGCTGTCCTGCCAATTTAAATCCTGATTGCGATTGTGCATACATATAAAAAGCAGGTAAGTTATCATTTGCTTGGCGATCGGGCCGTGCGGATATGAGCCTAGAGGTTGCTATGTAACTAGTGACGCTCAGACGCAGGTCCTTACCTCACTTCCGGTTAGCCCGCACCATGTGATTCCAGCTTCCGGTCCGGTGGAACGCACGCGAGCGGCGTGCATTCCACTTGACGTAACATACACCTCTATGGACACGGACAGGTGAGGCAGGTAATCAGGGGGGCGTGCATCCACTGGAAGGTGGGGAATATAAGGAGAGGGAGAACAACCATTGAGTGCTCACCCAAATCACCGCCGTTTGTGGTGAGACACCGGCTGTCATGGGACACTTCCCATGTTACAGCAAGGATAAGAACTACCCACTATCCTGAGTGAAGATACGAGGCCAAAACTACCTTGATCTTTAGTAAGTAATCTGAGTCTGTTGAAAAGTCATTCTATATGCGGTACTCAGAAATATGTGTGACCTGTATTTAGTGTATGTTTGTGATTTTATTTTTAGTTGCCCCTGAATACATGTGTGAAGTCCCCTGATGATGTCTGAAAAGCAAGACAGAAACATGGCATGTAGGGCTTTGTAATTAGGGCTACACAGAATACTAGACCCATACTGAGGGAAAGGTTCGGTGTGGGGTCGCCCCTGTCGGGGCGGGTGCTCCATGTGTGCTAGGCAGGCAATAAGAACAGCCCCTAACCTTCAATGAGGTAGGAAAGCCATTATAGGGCACATTAGGAGCTGTTTAAAGTGCCAACCCCAACACAAGCACCCGGGTCACGCTGGTTCCAGGTATCACCAAGCGCCAGGACCTTCCTCCATAGGTTGTGGATCTTGCAAAGACGTGGTAAGACCCACCCTTTTTATCATTATATGATTTGGTATAGTGGAGGTATATGTTTTGGTTGTCTCTCACCCAAGGGTAATCACTATTTTAAATGACTTAGTAAATGCTACGTTTTATGAATCCCAGTTTACAAAATAAATCTGCAGTCTGCTAAGCGCCTGAATCCTAGACAGGCTAGAGGGTCACTGTTTTTCACTAGGTTCAATTTTGTGGTCACCTTTCGCCCTGGGGTTAAAAACGTCAAGGCAGATGCGTTGTCACGTAGTTTTCCTGGGGGGAGTGATTCGGAGGACCCCGCTCTGATTTTGGCTGATGGGGTGGTGGTTTCCGCTCTGTACCGCGAGTTGGAGATGGAGTTGTTGGGGGCCCAGGAGGAGGCTCCTGATTCTTGTCCTCCAGACAAGTTGTTTGTTCCTGCTGAACTGCGATACAAGGTGTTCAAGGAACATCATGATACGGTCCTTGCGGGACATCCTGGAAGAAAATCCACCATAGATCTTATTTCCCGGAGATTCTGGTGACCAGGGTTGTGCAAGGGTGTGGAGGGTTATGTGACAGCTTGTGAGACCTGTGCACGCGCGAAGGTGGCTCACACTCGGCCTTCAGGATCCCTTCTTCCTTTATCCATCCCGTCTCGTCCTTCGACGCATTTGTCCATGGACTTTATTACCGATTTACCGAGTTCCTCTGGGAAAACTGTGATTTTGGTGGTAGTGGACCGCTTCAGAAAAATGGCCCACTTTGTACCGTTGCCTAGCTTGCCCAATGCCAAAACTCTCACTCAGGTCTTTATCAATAACATTGTGAAACTACATGGCATTCCCTCTGATGTGGTGTGTGATAGGGGGACGCAATTTGTTTCCAGGTTTTGGAGGGTGTTCTGCTCTCGTCTGTGAATTCAACTGTCTTTTTTCCCTTTCATCCTCCATGACGGCATACCATGAGATGACCGGCCTCCAACCAGGTAGGGACAGGAAGTATAAAACAGAGGGACTTCCGGTTTGAATGACGGTCGTAAGGGGGCGGAGCTTAATTTGGCGCGGCAGATCAAGACTGAAGTCGTCCGCTGATCTGAGGTCTGCAGGTAAGGAGAGATTTAAGAGGGCATGCAGAGCGGGCAATATGTCTGATATTGCGGCAGGACAGATGAAGCCTTCTGGGGGTGCAGCTGCAGTAAGTCACATCCAGTGGGGGAAGTCTCTCTCTCTCTCTCTCTCTCACTCTCTCTCACACTCTCTCTCTCTCTCTCTCAATTCTCTCTCTCTCTCAATTCTCTCTCTCTCTCAATCCACTCTCTCTCACTCTCACACTCTCTCTCTCAATCCACTCTCTCTCTCCCAAAATCCTCTCTCAATACTAAGAAGTGTGTGAGTTTGACAAAACTGTCAGATAGAGGGTCCACGGCACGGCTAACATGGCCGAAGACTTAGTCCCATCCATTTGAGATGAACTAAGGGATGTGATTAGAGAGGAGATGCGGTCAGTTTTGTCTGAACAGTCCATATCTAACCCTGACCCGACGATGCATAAAACTAAGTCGCGGGGTAAAAATTACGAATACTTTTCTTTGAACCCAGATCAGGATTCAGATTCAGATAGTGATGATTCTGTTGATTCTTCAGGCTCAGACACAGAATTTAGAAGCTTTCTATTTTCTTCAGAAGATACAAATGAATTGATAAAACCAATTCGGACGACTATGGATCTTTCTGACGAAAAAATTCATAGGTCTGTTCAGGATGAAATGTATGGGGGTCTCGAGCACAAAAAAAACGGGTCTTTCCAGTACATAAAAATATGTTAGAAATGATTAAAAGAGAATGGAAATCTCCAGATAGGAAATTATTTATTTCCAGAACCATGAGGCGTAGATTTCCCTTTAATGATGAGGATGAGACTGTTAACCTCTTGCCCCAAAGTCGATGTTTCCCTTTCAAAATTGGTTAAGGGATCCAATTCTCTTCCCTTCGAAGATATGGGATCATTAATAGATCCTATGGACAAGAAAGTAGATTCCACTCTAAAAAAAAATCCTGGAAAGCGGCTACGGCCATATTTAAGCCCAATTTAGCTGCAACTTCAGTATCTCGATCCTTGAAAAAATGGTTACAGCAGTTAGAAGTCCTGCTTAAGGAAGGTAGACCTTATGATACCCTAGAAGATTCTTTCCCTCTTTTATTAAAAGGGGTAGACTTCTTATCTGATGCGACTGCGGAGTCGGTTAGTATAGCCGCCAGAACCTCTAGTCTATCGGTAGTAGCAAGGAGGGCTCTATGGTTAAAATCCTGGACGGGGGATGTTGCATCAAAAATAAAATTGTGTAATTTGCCCATTCATGGCAGCTTGATGTTCGGGCAGGATTTAGAAACTATATTAGAAAAAGCAGCAGATTCTAAAAAATCCTTTCCAAAAGAAACAAATAAAAGAAAATTTCCGTTTTCTAAGGCTAAGAAAAGGGGTCCATTTCATTCCAAAAGAACAGACAGAGGAGGACAGTGGTCAAAAGGGAAAAATCTAAATGTGGGAAGGAACAGAGGTTTCATGTTCACCCCCAAAAACGCGGAAGCTTTAAAACAATGACGCCAAGATTCAAGTGGGGGGAAGGCTACAATTTTTCCTAAAACACTGGGAAAATATCACCCAAAATGCATGGGTGCTAAACATCATAGCAGAAGGTCTCGATATTACCTCCCGTCTTCCTCCCCCGAAATTTTTTTTCAGGGTAACACCCATTCAAAAGACATCTCTCCTTCAGGAATCTCTCGAGGAAGGTGTCTGGAATCTTCTATCTCAAAGAGCCATTATTCCAGTACCCTATTCTCAATTAGAAAAAGGATACTACTCAACAGCGTTTTTGGTGAAAAAGCCCAGTGGGAAGTTCCGGTTGATCCTAAATCTAAAGAAATTGAACAAATTCATAAAATTCGAAAGGTTCAAAATGGAATCCCTAAGGTCAACCATAAACTTTTTTAAAAAAGGCGATTTCTTAGCATCTATAGATTTAAGAGATGCATATTACCATGTACCAATATGCAAAGAAGCTCAGAGATATCTGCGGTTTGCGGTATTTCTGGGGAAAAGGTTGTATCATTTCCAATTCCAGGTTCTTCCCTTCGGGATCACCTCGGCGCCGAGAGTGTTCACGAAGGTGATGATAGAGGTCATGGCACATTTAAGAAGACAAAATATCTTAATACCCTACTTAGACGACCTTCTTGTGGTAGGGAACTCAGAGGAAAATCTAGAGACAAATATATCAAAAACATGTGAGATTTTGTCCCAATTAGGGTGGATCGTAAACTGGGAAAAGTCAAAACTTACCCCTTCACAGAGACTAATCTTTTTAGGCGTATGTCTGGATTCTATACTTCAAAAACATATGACAAACAGAACACATATTACTAAAGTAAATCTACCAAGGGCATTGCTAATTACTGGTGGGTGGGGAAGCTATCCCTATAGTCTCACCCTTGTCTCATGCTCGGCCCAGGGACGGCCCCTGATGGTGGGAACTCCCTGTCCTCGAACCTAGACTAAAAACTCCTAATGCAACCCTACTACCAGGATAGTGAAAGAGGGTAGGACAATCGCCTAATGGTAGATGACAAGATATACACAATACATTACACATACACGACCCTATAAACATAGGGTAAATGGATGGACTTTGTATACAGCCCTATTGACGCAGGTGCTGGTCAACGGTACAAAGTACATCAAGGTATATGACACACCCCAAACATAAAATACAATAGAAACAAAGAAAACCCTAAGTGTTTCCCCCACGGTGTGGGGTCATCAGGGGTAGGTAAGGTCAAATAACGCGTTTCCCCCACGGTGTGGGATCATCAGGGGGTAGGTAAGGTCAAATAGTTGATATCATGGATAGCGGATATCCATACTATAAAGCGATATCCGTAAACAGGGTGAAGACCACCAATATTTATGAATCGGTGTCAATTATATATCCATCATAGTTGTGAAAGGACCATCACTTGATAAGAGAAGGAGGACAGAACCAGTTCAATTCAGCGACCAAAACGGAGGGAGGTGGTTGCTCCATATAATCACATATTCAATGGCCACATCTGTGGGGGAGAGAAACAATAACAATAGTAACAATAGTGAGCATGCTCAATAGTGACCTCCACCAATGGCCACCCAGATCACACAGATAACTCACAGTCTCAAAGAGATAGGAAGTATCCAGCCGAGTAGCAGATGGCAATAGCCAAAGTAGATATCCTACATCGCAAGAAAGGGCACATTCAATATAGCCAGCAATCTAGTCCAAATAACAAACAGAGCAAGGGAGCTATGTCCCTACTTACAGTTGGTTGTCAAACTGTTTGGTCGCCCACATCGGTTCCTCCTGAGGTCCGATAGAGTAATGGTCCTTTCACCCCATTTAAATACCCCTCCGCCAATTACTATGTCGCCCAGTAAAAGACCTCACTTCCGGTTAAGCACTATGTGATTGACAGTGAGCGATCCACATCGGGGGCACAAGATGATCCTTGGAACGCATCCAGGATAACCAGCTTCCGGTCACTGGAGCGCACGCTATCTGTGATGTAATTCCGCCCACAAGAGCTAACTTATGCCAACCTTCTCCTGGGCTGGTGGGAAGACACCCATGTATTCCCTGATCATGTCGTCTGGTGGGCCAACAACATCCAATTCTGGACACGCTACATTGACGACATCTTTGTAGTGTGGAAAGGTGGGTCAGTGGACTTCAAAAGATTTGTCTCTGACCTCAATAAAAATTAAATAGGCCTCCGGTTCACCTTCGAACTGGATCTTCAGAGTATCACCTTTCTGGATGTTCGAGTTACTAAGATAGGGGATAAACTATCGACGAACATTCATAGAAAGGCCACGGCCACAAACTCCTTGCTTCACTGGAGCAGTCATCACCCTGCCCCCCTCAAACGGGGGATACCTAGAGGTCAGTACCTCTGGGTGAGGAGAAACTGCTCCGAGGGTGAGGCTTTCTTCAGTGAGGCAAGGGGATTACAGGAGAGGTTCAGGGCCAGGGGGTATCCGCAGACGGTGCTGAGAGATGCCTTTAAGCACAAGGAAGTAACCGGGCTGATCTGTTAGTCCCCAGGCAGAGAACCGCCGACGGCTCTCAACCACTGCGGATAATCTCCAACTTTGATGTGGCTAACCGTGAGATTATGTGTGTGCGTAGGAAATATTGGCCTATTCTGCGGATGGACTCTGATTTGTCTGATATTGTCGCCGAGCACCCCGCCGTCTCCTATAGACGTGGTAGGAGTATCAAAGACCGTCTGGTGCACAGTCACTTTACACCGCCTGCCAGAAGTGGCACCTGGCTTGATCGTAAGCCTATTGGTGTATTCAGGTGTGGCGCTTGTAAGACGTGCAACTTTTTATCTACTGCTAAGGTCATCACGTGCTCAGCGACAAATCAGACTTTCCAAATCAGAGATTTCATCAACTGCAGGAGTAAGGGCGCGATTTATATA
The DNA here is from genome assembly GCF_905171765.1 of Bufo bufo. Taxonomy (NCBI): domain Eukaryota; kingdom Metazoa; phylum Chordata; class Amphibia; order Anura; family Bufonidae; genus Bufo; species Bufo bufo. The sequence continues at coordinate 612,736,692 of NC_053392.1, forward strand.
TGCCAGTGTACATGTCCAATGGACTATATTGGTAAAACGGTGAGAGAGGTGAGAAGGAGGATCCTTGAGCATGTCAATGATGTAATCAAAAAGAATGTGACACCGGTTGCAATGCATGTTTATGACCACCATGGGGGGGACCCGAGATGCTTAAAATTCTCAGTTCTGGAACTCGTACCTCCTTCTCTCCGTGGGGGTGACTGGGACAGGAGGATCCTTCAGAAAGAAAGCGAATGGATCCATAGGTTCCGATCCCAGTCCCCCCGTGGGATTAATGAAAGACTGACCTTCTCTTGCTTCCTTTGATTGCAATGTGGACACTCCCTCTCCACCACGTTTTAGTTGGCAACCTGCGCTTTGTACTGGGTGTCCCTGTCCGTCTTGGCATGGCCTTTTGTAAGACAGTGTTTCCCTTAACTGGGCAGATGCGGGAAGCATCTTAAATAATAAAGTATCATTTACAATGAACGTAATCCGGTTCATTGTCGTTTTGGACACCCCCTATGATCATTAGTGGGTGCCCTTTGATAAATGAATGACGACGGTTCCCTTTTACTATTACCCCCGTTGATACCCCTTGTCTGCCCTACTTGGTTGCGCTTGGGATGATTCCCCTCTATCACTCTATATGTGTGGTGATGGATTTGCCTGTTATTCTGGCCCTTAATACACCCAGGTCACTCCAGGTTATCTCCATGGATACGCCTCTGTGTACAGTGGGACGCATGCCGGCCACCAGGTGACCCGATTTGTGCATGCGGTACTCTGTGTACTACTTGCTATTGGCAGGTGGCTCGGTCCGCCCTCCAATCGGCGTTACTTAGTGTACCCAAACTATCTATTCTATGCATCTATAACGGAGCTCTCTAACTATGGGACCGGAAGCACTCTGCGTTCCAACTACCGGAAGAGGTGTGCTGCGTTCCACGGGTTAGCTCTTGTGGGCGGAATTACGCCACAGATAGCGTGCGCTCCAGTGACCGGAAGCTGGTTATCCTGGATGCGTTCCAAGGATCATCTTGCGCCCCCGATGTGGAACGCTCACTGTTAATCACCCGGTGCTTAACCGGAAGTGAGGTCTTTCACTGGACGACATAGTAATTGGCGGAGGGGTATTTAAATGGGGTGAAAGGACCATTACTCTATCGGACCTCAGGAGGAACCGATGTGGGCGACCAAACAGTTTGACAACCAACTGTAAGTAGGGACATAGCTCCCTTGCTCTGTTTAGGATATCTACTTTGGCTATTGCCATCTGCTACTCAGCTGGATACTTCCTATCTCTTTGAGACTGTGAGTTATCTGTGTGATCTGTGTGGCCATTGGTGGAGGTCACTATTGAGCATGCTCACTATTGTTACTATTGTTATTGTGTCTCTCCCCCACAGATGTGGCCATTGAATATGTGATTATATGGAGCAACCACCTCCCTCCGTTTTGGTCGTTGAATTGAACTGGTTCTGTCCTCCTTCTCTTATCAAGTGATGGTCCTTTCACAACTATGATGGATACATAATTGACACTGATTCATAAATATTGGTGGTCTTCACCCTGTTTACGGATATCGCTTTATAGTATGGATATCCGCTATCCATGATATCAACTATTTGACCTTACCAACCCCCTGATGATCCCACACTGTGGGGGAAACGTGTTATTTGACCTTACCTACCCCCTGATGATCCCACACCGTGGGGGAAACGCGTTGGGGTTTTCTTTGTTTCTATTGTATTTTATGTTTGGGGTGTGTCATATACCTCAATGTACTTTGTACCGTTGACCAGCACCTGCGTCAATAGCGCTGTATACAAAGTCCATCCATTTACCCTATGTTTATAGGGTTGTGTATGTGTAATGTATTGTGTATATCTTGTCATCTACCATTAGGCGATTGTCCTACCCTCCTTCACTATCCTGGTAGTAGGGTTGCATTAGGAGTTTTTAGTCTAGGTTCGAGGACAGGGAGTCCCCACCATCAGGGGCCGTCCCTGGGCTGAGCATGAGACTAGGGTGAGACTATAGGGATAGCTTCCCCACCCACCAGTAATTAGCAATGCCCTTGGTAGATTTACTTTAGTAATATGTGTTCTGTTTGTCATATGTTTAGGTATTATAATTAAAGTATATCATTTTAGAGGGTTAGTACTACTGCTGGAATTAGGTATTTCTCCATTTGACCCTATATTGGCTTGTATCTTTACTTGCTGGATTTGCATACTTCAAAAAACATTTCTTCCGGCCGAAAACGTATCAGAAACGATAAAAAGAGTATCAAGATTCACAGAAATGGCAAGTTGTTCAGTCAGGGAAAGCATGAAACTGTTGGGCTCCCTACCATCGTGCATTCCTGCAGTAAAATGGGCCCAATTCCACACTCGTACCCTGCAACAGTGGTTACTAGGATGTTGGAACAGAAAGCAAGAGGCCTTAGATCAGATAATCCTAATTCCTCCTTGGATAAAAAACTTACTCCAGTGGTGGTTAAACCCGGACCACCTAAAAGAAGGAGTAGATTGGTTCCCCGATCAGATTCAAACGATCACCATCGACGCAAGTCTGTGGGGGTGGGGAGCTTATTGCTCCCTCCATACCTGCCAAGGACGATGGTCCATTGATCAGATGAGTCAGTCATCAAATTAGAGAGAACTCTGGGCTGTTTGGGAGGCATTAAAAGCTCTGTCTCAGGATATAATAGGGAAAGATATACAAATAAGATCCGACAATACAACGGTGGTAGCCTACCTAAATCATCAGGGAGAAACAAGGAACGAAAGTCTTGGCCAATTGGCGGAATTATATTTTTCGTGGGCAGAAAGTCACGTAAATTCCCTATCAGCAGTACATCTTAAAGGATCTTTAAACGTGAAAGCGGACTTATTAAGTCGAGTACCTCTAAAATCAGCAGAATGGAGCCAGAGAAGCGGGTCTTTGCACAAATAACCTCAATGTGGGGGACTCCGCAAGTAGACCTTTTTGCTACAGCACAAAATACAAAACTCAAAAAGTTCTTCTCTCTAAATCCCTTTGACGGAAACATAGGGGTGGATGCGCTGGCACAAAAGTGGGAATTTCGCCTAGCGTATGCGTTTCCTCCTCTAGCGTTAATTCCCAGAGTATTGAGAAAGATCCGACAAGAAAGGGCTCATGTAATACTGATAGCCCCACTATGGCCAAAAAAATCATGGTTTCCTCTATTAAAACTTCAGTCATTAGAGAGTCCATGGATTCTTCCCTGGACAAAAAACCTACTAGTCCAAGGTCCAATCTGTCACCCCCGGGTAGAGAAACTACACCTGGCTGCCTGGAATCTGAAAGGTTAACTTTAAAAGCCAAGGGACTTTCAGATTATATAATTAATGCAATGGTGGCTAGCAGAAAGGTAGTGACCTCAAAGATTTATTCCAGAGTCTGGTCAAAATTTTGTGCCTGGTGTTCGCAATCTAAAAATTCATGCCACATTTTTTCTATTCAGACAGTATTAGGATTCTTACAATCTGGTTTTGACAAAGGATTACGTCCTAATACTTTAAGGGTGCATGTATCAGCACTGAGTTCAGTTTTTGATATAAAAATCGCTGACCACCCTTGGATCATCAGGTTTTTAAAAGGAGCAGATAGATTGAAACCCTTTTTTAGACCTTATGTTTCTCCTTGGGACCTTAATCTGGTCCTTTCAGGGTTAACGGTAGCCCCCTTTGAACCGTTGTCAGATGTGTCTTTAAAATATATTACACTAAAGGTCTTATTTTTAGTGGCTATCACATCAGCTCGCAGAATATGTGAGATTCAGGCACTGAGATAGTGGAACCATTTCTCATGATATTTCCAGACAGAATGGTAACCACCTTAGGTAGGAAGGAAGCATCCAACCTAAACACCAATTTTCATAGACAGGAGGAGATTTTCCCAATCCAAAATCCGAAGGTGAAGAAAAATTTCACAAACTTGATGTGTGCAGAGCCATCTTAGTTTATTTAGAGGCCACCAAAGATTTCAGGAAATCAGACTATTTGTTTGTCCAGTTCCAGGGAAAATTTAAAGGTCATAGAGCCACAAAAGACTCCTTAGCCAGGTGGATTAAGTCGGCAATATTAGAATCTTACAACTCTATGGGGGTTTCTCCGCCAAAAAATTTCAAAGCCCATTCCACAAGATCGATTTCCACTTCGTGGCCAGAAAAGGCTAATGTTTCAATAGAACAGATTTGTAGGGAAGCAACATGGTCCAACCCTCATACCTTTATAAAGCATTATAGGGTAGATACTCGGTCAAAGCAGGAGCTTTCCTTCGGTAGGAGAGTTTTAGAAGCCGTTGTCCCTCCCTAGGATAGTATTGATCTGATATATCTCATGGTATGCCGTCATGGAGGATGAAAGGGAAAAACCATATTACTTACCGGTAATTTCCTTTTCATGAATCCTCCATGACGGCAGGGATTCCCCCCCCCCCCCCAAAAAAAAACAAAAATATAAATAAACAAAAACTTTTATAAAAAGTGGGTATTAGGTATGTGTGTGTGCAAAAAAAAAAAAGAGAGAAAAAATTATATATATATGACTTGGAAGAATAGATTCTCTAGGCTGTCCATCCAGAAGACACTGAGGATATGCTGCAGGAGGGTCTATTTTATACTTCCTGTCCCTACCTGCTTGGAGGCGGGTCATCTCATGGTATGCCGTCATGGAGGATTCATGAAAAGGAAATTACCGGTAAGTAATATGGTTTTCTTCGGCTTTTCATCCCCAGTCAAATGGTCAGACAGAGCGCACTAACCAAAACCTGGAGACCTATTTAAGGTGTTTTGTTGCCGAGAACCAGGATGACTGGTCCTCATTCTTGTCTCTAGCTGAATTTGCCTTGAATAATCATAGACAGGAGTCCACTGATAAGTCGCCATTTTTTGGCACATATGGTTTTCACCCACAGTTTGGTACTTTTTCTGGGACTGGATCTTCTGGGATGCCAGGAGAGATTCTGTTCCACCTTGTCATCTATCTGGCGGAAGATCCAAGTTAATTTGGAAAAGATGGGTGAAAGATATAAACGCATGGCTGACAGGAGACGTATGACTGTTCTGGACCTGTGTGTGGGTGAGTCGGTGTGGTTGTCCACTAGAAACATTAAGCTGAAGGTACCATTTTTGAAATTGGGTTCAAGATTTATTGGCCCTTACAAAATCTCTGCGATTGTCAACCCGGTGGCGTTTCGTCTGGATCTTCCGCAGACCTGGAAGATCCATAATGTGTTTCATAGGTCTTTATTAAAGAAATATGTGGAACCATCTCCATTGCCACCTCCCCCTGTCCTGGTGGATGGCAATTTGGAGTTTGAAATCTCTAAGATTCTCGACTCGCGTGTTCTTCGGGGTTCCCTCCAGTACCTGGTGCACTGGAAGGGATACGGTCCCGAGGAAAGAATGTGGGTTCCGGCTGCTGATGTCAGTGCTAGCCGCCTGGTGAGGGCCTTTCACAGGGCACACCCGGATAAAGTTGGTCCGGGGTGTCCGGAGGTCACCCATAGAAGGGGGGGGGGGGGTACTGTCACGCCTTGCCCTGTGAATGTGCGGAGGTCTGTCAGACTGGCTGCACATGTCTGACTTCTCTGTTTGTTTTGATTTGGGTTTGAGCTGGATCCACCTTCCCTTAGGTGTACTGGGTTTCATTGTTAGTGAGGCTGCTTATCCCTCCTTTCCCCAGTGGCCTGTGCGGGTTATAGTTCTTTCCTGGGAGCTCTTGATTTGTGGTGGATCGTCTGCTCTAGCTCTGCTCAAGATAAGTCCTCCCCTTTATTTCCCTTTGTGTGTTTTATCTAGGCCTCTAGAGAGATGCTTGCTTCCTCCTGGTTTGAAGAAGCAGGTTGCCTCTTCCCTTTTCCCTGCTGCTTAGGGTTTGCCCAGGGTGTTTAGGTTTGGGCATGAGGGCATGTGCATATCCACCATTAGGGTATGCACATGGGCACAGCAGTTTAGGGAAAGCTTTAAGGGATCGCTAGGAGTTGACCCTTTTCTCCCCTAGCTTTTGGGCCTAGTCGTTTGTTTTCCCGTGTTTGGTTATTTCCCCGCTTACCTACCTATCGTGACAATAGGCTTTTCTTTGATGACCTATACACAAACACGTACAAAATAACATTTTCCATGTGCAATCCGCATTTTTCTCACTCCTATCACTAGAAAGTCAGTTTTTTTTTACCACAATACGGATGAGAATAGGACATATTCAAAAATTTGCCGAATGGACACATGGATGCGGGCAGCACACATTTTTCCGTTCTTTTTGCAGACTCATACAAATGAATAGGTCTAACGTGCAATCTGCAAAAATGGATGCAAAATATGGTTGAGTGCATAAGGTCTGCAATGGTCAATGTACTTTCAGCAGACTTTGAATGCCTGAATAGTACAGGTGAATGTAAGAAAGTTTGTAATATATCTTACAAGAAAAAACTCTCTCTCTTCCTAACACCTCCAAAATGGCAGTAAGAGAGGGGTTCCCCCCGCCACTCAGGGATAGGAAACAACTTGGAAGACAGAGTTAAAAGGCTCCTCCCCTTTACCTGCTCCGGTCTCCTGTCTGTTGGGGTGCACAGAAGACTCTCCTGTCAGCTCATGGCAGGAGAAAAGAAGATCTCACCCAGTCAGTTCTCTTCCCCGGCTTACTGCTGGGAGGCCTGGTGCAGAGAGTGGGAACCCCAGGCTGCAGCAGGCTTTCCTGTCCTGCTCTTAGTCATAGGACCTTCACTATGAGGGCAGCTCCTATACCACTGTCAGGAGGTTCTGGTGCAGGATCAGGTCCGTGGAGCAGTTGCAGGCCAGGAGTTTTCTTAGGCAAGAAGCTAATTTCCTTCTCTCTCTCTCTCTCTCTCTGCTTGCCAGTGTGAGTGTCACGGTGTTGACGTAAGATGGTTCTGTGTGTCTACGATGCACTTGAGAGCTCAGATGCTGGGTTATGTGGGATGCTGCTGAAATCAATGTGTGCACACCACCAGAAGGGCAACCATTGCAAAGATGACATCAGTGCGCCAGTGTATGATTGGCGTCCTCATGTGGTGAGTGGAATGGAGGATTATGGTTGGATTGCCTCTTAGGGTACAGCCACACAGAGTTCTTTAGATGAGGTTTTGAGGCAGATCTACCTGCGGGATTTTCAGCCAAAGCAAGAAGTGAATCCACCAGGAAGGAAAAGTATAAATTCTTCCTTTATATTTACCATTCTGCTTCAAGACCTTGTCCAAAAACTCTGTGTGGCTGTAGCTAGTGTTGAGCGAAGCGAGCTTCAGATGCTTCATCCGAAGTCGCTTCGTTCAAAACTTCGGAATAATACTGTATGGAGATCCGTCTCATTAATCAAACAAATGCACAAACAAGACCAAGGAACATTAAAGGGGTATTCCAGTAGGTAAAAGTTATTCCCTACCCACATCACAGGGTATAACTCTCAGATCGGTGGGGGTTCTACCACTGGTACCCCCACCGATCATATGAACAGGTGCCCCATACCCCCTGCAGGCCCCCTGCTGCTTCCCTGAAATGACTGGAGTGGCCAGTCATACATGTACACGGCCGCTCCATTCATTTCTATGGGAGTTCCAGAGATAGCCGAGCACTCAACTTGTCTATCTCCGTAACTCCAGTAGAAATGAATGGAGCAGCTGTGTGCATGTGCGACTCGCTGCTCAGGTCATTTCAGGGGAGCAGAGAGGGTTACAGGGCCCCCGTTCTCGTGATCAATAGGGGGTGTGGATAGGGGCTAACTTTTACCTACTGGAATACCCCTTTAACTCATGCAATACTGAACTGAGGAGAAATACAAGCTCATTGGCACTAATTTACACCCACAAGTGACCAAGGCCAGAATGCAAGGAACAGTGGCAACATGAAGCGCCATATAAACAGTTCTAAGGGATGTTTGTATAGTTTTCCTTGTAAGTTTTTGAAACCCAAAGCACTAAAGAAATGAACAACAAGGAAAGATGCAGAAATGGTCATTTTCTCTAATAAGATATATTACAAAGTTTCTTCTATTTGCCTGTTCTATTGAGATATGCAAAGTTGTGTGAAAAGTTAGTGAGTATTTAAGAGTCTGTACTACAGAAGTGCTGTCTTCTAATTTAGAGTGTTATAGGGTTGGAGAAGTGGTAGAAAGTGGAAAGGAGCCCCGCCTAATAGGCAGATCAATATTGGAACATTTACTCCTGCTAATGTCTTGGGAGAAATATAGTATTACGTCAGGATAAAGGGGGTATCAGAGTTATAGTGACCTGGAAGATGTGATACATAGCAGTGTACATCCTATGTAACACTGTATGCACTGTATTATAGCAGGTGCAGGCAGCTTACCTCATTTTATTATCAGCAATCTGGAATACATGAGACAACACAATAACGAAGTCACCTCCATTGTACACGATCAGTAGTCCTTTATAATTACCAATTCGTGAGACACTATACTTCATGTAAAATGTTCTTTAAAATGTGATTTTGCACTAAGTCCTCCATGTTTCCCTCAGGTTTCTTAGGTACAGGACTATTTTCATTTGAAAAACAATAGCCCTTTCCATCAATGACCCATCAAGGATGGAGAAGGACAGAGACCACATGGCTGCGAGGATATTAGACCTCACCCTGGAGATCATCTCCTTGATAACTGGAGAGGTGAGAGTCTCACATAACATCACTCTTATCTCTAGTAATAAACCAGGGAAATGTCTGGAAAGGTGAAGGATTCTTAGAATCTCTGTAGTGATCAGCGTCTCCCCATACACAGGATTACACAGTAGTGAAGAAGTCGTCTGGTGAGTGTGTGACACCCCGTGTGTCAGGAGGACGGAGCAGGACCCAGAGCCCCATCAGCGAGCCTCCACCTCATTCCCTGATACATGAGCAGAAGATCCTAGAACTTACCACCAGGATCACTGAGCTGCTGAGCGGAGAGGTGAGCGCTGCTGGGAATGCTGGGACATTGTACAATAACGCCAAGGGAGGGGTCTGGTAATGACTGTGTCCTTGTGTTGTCAGGTTCCTATAAGGTGTCAGGATGTCGCTGTCTATTTCTCCATGGAGGAGTGGGAGTATTTAGAAGAACACAGGGATCTGTACAAGGACGTCATGATGGAGAATCGCCAGTCCCTCACATCACCGGGTAAGAGGGGACCTTCCATGATTGTAGAGGAGAGAACAATTTTGAGAGTCACCTAGATTTACTCATCATTAGAGATTCGTGAATTTCCTGAAATTCCTTTAGGGACAGATTCATACTAATTGGCCTTCAGATGTTATTCTGGTATGAATAAATTCAGTCTGTATTGGAAGTGCCCTGAAAAGTTATATATGACACTCTGAGGTCTCCTAGTACTGTATCCAACCCATTTAAAGCTCTTTAACTTGAAGACAGCATTAGTAATGTCAAAGTGACAGCAAAATATATGCCTATGGGTAAATGGATGGTAGCCCGCCATAACAAAGCCTGTGTTCAACTGTCGGATTATTTATACTTTAATTTTAAACAGTACAAACTAACCATTTTTGGGGAGAAGTAACAGATTTGAATTTTTTAAAGGAAAATGAAAAAATATATATACATAATGCTCTCTACCAATATACGGTAACTATGATGCAGAAAAGGCTTCTGTGATCAACTGAATTTTTTTAGAGAAACTGCAATATTTTTTTAATGGTTAATTGGACAGTACAATACACAGCAACTCTGACACAGAAAAACATGTCAGGAGGTGAATTAAGGGATCTACATTGGGGTAATACACATAATAAAAATAATTAAGTAGAATAGCTTTAAATATCGGTGCACCACTCACTGAAAATGGTTGATAGCCTGACTAAATTACAAAGTGACAAGACATTGACTCATGTCCTGTCCCTAGTTAAAACCTCTCTGTCAGTTAATTAAATATAACTAACATCATATTGTCTCACTAACCTCTCCCTGATACTAAACTGTATTCTGCATTTAAAGATACAATTTTTTTGTCTCTCTGTCATATGTCCTATCACCTCAATGTATAACCCCAGAAAACACATGGATTCTCTTCTGTCTAGAAAAGCTACTCCAGTTTTACTACTTCACCCTTCTCCTGGAGTGAGATTGTGACTTAAAAAAAATAAATAAAATTGGGAGTGAAACTTATTAACCACCTCCAGTCCGCACGTTGACTATAAACGTCCGGAAGGTGGTTCTCTATCTCTGAATGGATGTTTCTGAACATCCATTCAGAGATCGCAGCTGCACGCAGATCGGGTTGCCCGCTGTCAGTGACAGTAGGGCAACTCTTAGAGAAGGCAGGGATAGTTCCCAGGTTTCCCTGCCTTCTAGATCGCTATGCGCTTCCTGTTGCGGCCCGGCAGTCATGTGACCGCCGAGCCGAGCAAGTGCAGGAGCTGTCGGGTTTTTTACAGACCTCAATCAGCCCTGCACTGAGGCTGTACAGTGCAGTATACTGCTGTACAGCCTCTCTGGGGGTGTATTTCCCCTGTAACTGGGGCTACTATGTCAGCCCCAGTTACAGGAGAAATCAATAGTGAAAAAAATAAATAAAGTGAAGTTAAATGTCCCCCAGAGGTCTTGTATAACCTTATGGGGGACGAAAAGTGTAAAATAAAAAAAAGGTTTCACATTTAAAAAAAAAATCCCAAAGTAAGGAATAAAAAAAAAAGATATATTTGGTATTGCCGCGTCCGTGACGGTCAGCTCTATAAATATATCAAATGATTTACCCAGTCTGATAAACACCATAAAAAATAAAAACTGTGTCAAAAAAAGCCATTTTTGTCACCTCGCATCACAAAAAGTGCAACACCAAGTGATCAAAAAGGCTTATGTCCTACAAAATGGTACCAATAAAACCGTCACCTCATCCCTCAAAAAATGAGCCCCTACATAAGAAACTCATTTAAAAAATAAAAAAAACTATAGCTCTCAGAACATGGACACATTAAAACGTAATTTTTTTGTTTCAAAAATGCTATTATTGTGTAAAACTTAAATAAATAAGAAAAAGTATAAATTTTAGGTATCGCCACGTCCGTAACGATCTGCTCTATAAAAATGTCACATGACCTAACCCCTCAGGTGAATGATGTAAAAATAAATAAATAAAAACTGCTAAAACAACCAATTTTTTGGGTCACCTTGCCCCATAAAGTGTTATAATGAATGATCAAAAAAATCATATGTACCCAAAAATAGTACCAATAAAACTGGCACCTTATCCTGTAGTTTCCAAAATGGGGTCACTTTTTGTGAGTTTTTACTGTAAGGATGCATCAGGGGGGCTGCAAATGGGACATGGCATTTAAAAACCAGTTCAGCAAAATCTGCCTTCCAAAAACCATGTGGCGCTCCTTTTCTTCTGCGCTCTGCCGTGTGCCCATAAAGCAGTTTATGACCACATGTGGGGTGTTTCTGTAAACCGTAGAATCTGGGTAATAAATATTGAGTTTTGTTTGGCTGTTAACCCTCGATATGTTAAAGAAAAAATTGGATTAAAATGGAAAATCTGCCAAAAAAGTTACATTTATGGGGGTATCCACTATGTAAGCCCCACAAAGTTACTTCAGACCTGAACTGGTCCTTAAAAAGTGGGTTTTGGCAATTTTCTAAAAAATTTTAAGAATTGCTTCTAAACTTCTAAGCCTTCTAATGTCCTGAAAAAATTTAATGACATTTCCAAAATTATGTCAACATAAAGTAGACATATGGGGAATGTTAAGTAATAAATATTTTATGAGGTATCATTTTCTGTTTTAAAAGCAGAGAAATAGAAATTTAGAAAATTGCTAATTTTTCAAAATTTTTGGTAAATTTGGGATATTTTCATAAATAAAGGTGAAATATATTGACTCAAATTTATGACTGTCATGAAGTACAATGTGTCACGAGAAAACAATCTCTTAATGGCTTGGATAAGTAAAAGCGTTCCAAAGTTATTACCACATAAAGTAAGATATGTCAGATTTGCAAAATTAGGCCTGGTCAGGAAGGGGGCAAATGGCCCGGATGTGAAGTGGTTAACATAGATAACCACACCCACTTTTCCACCCATATTACAAAACTGGAGTGAGTGGTGTAAAAATGCAAAAAGTCTAAAAATTTAGCGCAAGTGCACGCAAAAAGATGCAATTTTTCTGCGCAAGCAAGTGCAAAAAAAGTTGCAAAGGCCTATTTTGTGTTTTTTTGACTCCAGAATTCTGGATTGAAGGTATGGTAAATCAGGGCCAATGTATTCAGTCACTGTGTGTATTTCCTATTGATCAATGAAGAGGGTCTGGCGTCTGGAGAACATAATAAAACTTCAGGCAATATGATCAGGGATGAGTGGAATAGTGAATCAATTAGTCTCATTAGAAAGAGTTCTACATGATCGTTCAAAAAAAAAAAAAAAAAAAAAAAAAAAAATGATTTTATAGGCTCATATATGAGCTTCAAAACCATAAAACAAACAAAAAAAAAACTGTCAAAAAAAAAATATAAAAATATATATATAAAAGTTTAAATCACCCCCCTGCGTATAATAAAAAAATAAATACCAAAAAATATGGTGAATGACGTAATGGAAAAAAGGGTCAAAATCACCAATTTGCGATTTTTTCATTGCTTTTCTTACCCCCAAAAATGTAATAAAATATTATCAAAAAGTCCAAAATGGTATCAATAAAAACTACAGATTGTCCTGCAAAAAATTAGCTCAGTAGATATAACTATAAATAAGTTATGTGGGTCAGAATATGGTGATATAAAAATAAAATAAAAATTCAAAATGGAAATGTAGTTTTACACTATTTAGACATAAAAAAAACTATACGTATGGGGTATCCTTATATTCGTACTGACCCAGAGAATGAATGGCATGGGTTAGTGTTGCCGCAAATGAAACGCCGTGGGAACAAAACCTGTAAAATGGTGGAGGAACAGTGATTTTTATTTTTTTTCCCAATTCCACCCCACTACATTGTATGCCATAATAAATGGTGGCATTAGAAAGTACAACTTGTCCCGCAAAAAATAAGCCCTCATAAAGCTATGTGAATGGAAATATAAAAAGTTATGGTTCAAGGAAGATAGGGAAGAAAAATTAAAACACAAATACGAAAAAAACAAAACAAAAAAAAACGGGTTAAGTAACCGGAACAGAAAAGGACGAAACGTTCCAATCAGAAATTTGTCAAATGTGCCGAAACTGCAGATACATATTTCTCCTTTCATATTAGAGACACCAGAGAGATGTAGTCTTATGCTGTCTTCATACGCCACTCTTAGTTCACTGTTTATGCACCAAAAAGTGAATTAGTATATTTTAGGTAGAACATACACCAGTTTTCTGGTCAGGGGCGTAACTATAATTCACATGGTCACATAGCAATATTAGACCACCTAGTGTAAGAAAATAAAAACAGCAGCATATGTAGCAATAATCAAAAAAGGTATAATGGCATATAATACATACATAATGGCGTATATCAGAAAACCCACATTATAGCACCTGATAAAACTCCTAACCTCTTGGCCTATAGCAAGTGCTATGGCTATAGTTACGCTGATGTTTCTGGTGTTGGTATTGTTACATGTGTCGGACTGCGTAGACCTCACCCACATTTTCGGGAAGGGAGAAAAGTTGCAATTTTTTTTTGCTAAAGTGGGATTTTTAAATATTATTCTTTACTTACTGAAATTGTTCTGTGTCCTGTTTTCTTATATTTATTTACTTTGTTTACTTGCTTACTATTGTCTCAATAAAGGTTGATTTATTCATTTTAAAAAATCTGTTAATTTCTCTGTGAAAATATGAAAATTTTGTATCTTTTTCCAGGTAAAGATGGGATGATCGACTCCCATGGACATCTCCATTTATCTTCCTATCATGAAGAAGAAGATAGCAATATCACACAAGCTAATTCAATAACTCCTAATGTACCCTCAGTCCTTCACAGTGGAGATATATCCACCGATACCGCTGGTCACAAGAAACCTTCAGCTAATCAATCACTGATTTTCAAACAAATAACTGGACATAGATGGGGGAAAATATTTTTACGTGGGAAACACTTTAAAAAGCAATCTAATCTTCCTTTGCATGAGAAAAATCACATAGAGAAGGGGACATTTTCATGTGCTGAATGTGGAAAGTCTTTTACCAGGAAATTACTTTTAGTTAGACATCAAAGAACTCACAAAGCGGAGAAGCCATATACATGTTCAGAATGTGGGAAATGTTTTATGTGGAAGGGTTCTCTTGAAAAACATCAGAAAAATCACACAGGGGAGAAGTCTTTTTCATGTTCAGAAGATGGGAGATGCTTTACCCAGAAATCAGATCTTGTGGGACATCTACGATGTCACTCAAGGAAAAGGTTATTTTCATGTACAGAATGTGGAAAATGTTTTAACCATGAATCAAAACTTGTGAGACATCTAAGAAGTCACACAGGAGAGAAACCATTTTCATGCTCAGAATGTGGGAAATGTTTTAGCCAGAAAACAGGTCTTGTTAGACATCAGACAACTCACACAGGAGAGAAGCCATTTTCATGTTCTGAATGTGGGAAATCTTTTAGGCAGAAATCATTTCTTGTGGAACATTTAAGAATTCACACAGGAGAGAAGCCGTTTTCATGCTCAGAATGTGGAAGATGTTTTACGCATAAATCAACTCTTCTTCATCACCAGAGTACTCACAAACGAGAGAAGTCATTTTCATGCTCAGAATGTGGGAAATCTTTTAGTCAGAAATCATTTCTTGTGGAACATTTAAGAATTCACACAGGAGAGAAGCAGTTTTTATGCTCAGAATGTGGGAAATGTTTTACCCAGAATTCGAAACTTGCAAAGCATCTACAATGTCACTCAAGGAAAAAGCCGTTTTCTTGTTCAGAATGTGGAAAGTGTTTTATCCACGAATCAAAACTTGTGAGTCATCTAAGAACTCACACAGGAGAGAAGCCATTTTCATGCTTAGAATGTGGTAAAAGTTTTACCCAGATGGGGGGTCTTATGAGACATCAGACAACTCACACAGGGGAAAAGCCATTTTTATGTTCTGAATGTGGAAAGTGTTTTAGTCAGAAATACTTTCTTTTGGAACATCTAAGAACTCACACAGGAGAGAAGCCATTTTCATGCTCAGGATGTGGAAAATGTTTTACCCATAAATCAACTCTTCTTAATCATCAGAGAACTCATGAACAAGAAAAGGCATTTTCATGTTCACAATGTGGGAAATGTTTCAGCCAGAAAAGGGCTCTTGTTAGACATCAGAGAAATCACACAGGGGAAGAACCATTTTCTTGTTCAGAAGGTGGGAAACTGGAAATGGGTTCTTGTTAGGCATCGAAAAATCACACAAGAGAGAAATCATTATAATGTTCAGATTGTAAAAAGAATGTGGCGGATGTGGCAATTCATTGTAGGACCTGCTGCCTAACAATGCCTTCTGATGTATATATTGCAAAGAATACAAGTCACGTGCCCTGTCACCATTAAAGGGCTTGTGTTACCTCGAACATTGGTGGCATATTGCTAGGATATCAATAATAAATAGCACTCTTCTTTGCAAATCCTTAGTGTGGTTTATTAGCTGAACATATTAGCTGGTCAAGTTGCTGGCGGTGCAGTCACTGCTATACCATTTAGTAGAGCTTGCTAGCTTTAGGGACCTGATGGTATGTACTCAAACTCACTGGAAGATATCTAGTCATGATTATTTCTCCCAAAAAGCCATCCCTGCCTTGTATTCGGCCTGTTTCTCACACAAGGCATTTATTCACCTCCTCCTCCACAGACAACCTTCTGTCCCCAACAGCAGCATGGCACAGTGTTGCTCCCACTCCCCCTCCTTCCTATTACGTGTATCAAGTCAAGCGTTGCCATGTAGTGTTGGAGCTGATCGGCCTGGGCGAGAGTAGCTACGCAGGCTGGCAATGTCCACGGGACTGTCCTTGCATTTCAGACATTCTTATGTGACGAGGGACACTCTCCATGGCTTGCAGCGACAGAATGGTTTGCCATTACACCACTTAATCCGCGATATTCCAAATCGCTGGAATTCTAATGATTTTGTTATGCACTAAATGGCCTCAGCAGGGAGCATGTGTTGTTTCGAGATCAGGCAGTGGCAGCTCATTAAAAATGTGTGTCAGGTGGAGAAGTCCTTTGAAGAGGCCACAAAATTTGTCAGTAGGGACAACTGCGGCATTAACAATCTAATCTCCCTCATATTTATCTTAGAACAGACTCTGATGCTCATGCGAAGAATAACAGCTAGCACATCTTGCTTTCCTCCCTGTAGTTATTGGGGAACCACAAGGAGAGAGTCCCATGAAGGATGAGGAGCTGCCAGTGGAGGAGGAGGAGGTGAAGGATGATAATCACGACACCTGATCGTCTTAGTAGGGGGTGGAGCCAGAAAGAACTGGCTCCTCGGGCATGCTAGCCAGAATGGGGACCTATATGCTTGCTTGCTTATGCACCGACATGCATATCATTCACATCATACAGTCTAATGATAACTGGATATCCATGCTTTTAGACCCCCGCTATCAAAGCTAAATGAGGGAATGCTTTCCTCCCCCAAAAGGGAGGCCAAATTACATTATTACCCAGAAACACTGTATACACAGCTTGCTGCCGCTTTCAGCAAGCAGATGCCTGCCACTAGCGTGTCTGACAGGGAGACTCTTCTCCGGGTCCGGCAGGGTCACCCATCTCCTGCCGCCACAAGCAGCAGTAGCCGCCGCAGCAGCCAGTTCAGTCTCCTCCATGTCTGGATTTGAAAGGATTTTCACACTCTTCTGACTGAGACCATAGATAGATCTAGCCTCGGTGATGTGCCCCATCTTGCCACTGTTGTTGTCTGCCTATCATCATCTTCTGTACAGCTGCTGACATCGCCATCATACCATTACTGCTGTATGCCTGCCAACATGTATCATAGGGCTTCTGCCAGCACTGCGGCAGCTGCTACTGCTCGTTGCCATTCCCCTACTGCCACCACTATCAAATGCTTTGGGGCAATTTTTTATTATTATTGCATTATACTTATTTTGAGCTAAAAATAATTTCAACTGGTCTTTATTAACAATAAGGAATCCTTTTTGTGTACAAATCTGACATGCTCTACTAGCTGCCTATGGATTTTTTTGTCTTTTTCGTCATCTGAGGAACAGCAGGACTTCTTAGCTCTCATTATAAATAGTGATGAGCAACAAAGGCAACATTCGTTTTCGCAATATTTCACGAATTTTTGGCCTAATATTCGCCATAAATTAGCAAATTCTAGAATTCGTGATCTCCAGTCATTATTTTATTGATTGCGAAAATCGGCAATGTAATATGCTCGTATTGCATGTGCAAAACAGACGTGGCTCACTTTGCTAGAGGAGCGGCCCCGTGCTGGCAACGGTCTAGCACTGGAACCAACTCCCGACAACGACCACGGCTGCCGACACACCCACGGCCGCTCATGATCAGCAACAAATGTATTTACAGCCAAAAAAACTATACAAAGAAAATAAAGAGGGACTTTGAGATTACTTTATTGGGTTTGGGACAATGGGGCAAAAATCTAATAAAATAGGGATTCAGAAAATCAGACAACAAATGACTTATCACTATCACAGCACACAAATCCCTATCACACCACAGTAATCCCTATCACAGCACAGAAAAACAGACAGCAAATGAAGTTCCGATATTTGCGATCAACACTAATTATAAATACTCATTAAAGCTCAATCCTTATCTTACTAATAAGAATGTGCCTTAAATAAGTGTTTATGACCTCTTAAAGGGCTTCTATCACCAGATTTTGTCCTATTTAGCTGACTGACACTAGCGATGTGCTAGTGTCAGCAGTCCATAACAGTGTTCTTACTTATCATCTGTCTGCTGCCGTTCACCTTAAAAACGTACTTTTATAGATATGCTAATGATCCTCTAGGTGCTATGTGGGCGTCATTAGCACCTAGAGGGCTCCAACCACTAACCATTTCAACCGCCCATCGCGTCCCTCCAGGCCGCCCCGCTCCTGTTGACGCGATGGGCGGCTGAAATGGTTAGTGGTTGGAGCCCTCTAGGTGCTAATGACGCCCACATAGCACCTAGAGGATCATTAGCATATCTATAAAAGTACGTTTTTGAGGTGGACGGCAGCAGACAGATGATAAGTAAGAACACTGTTATGGACTGCTGACACTAGCACATCGCTAGTGTCAGTCAGCTAAATAGGACCAAATCTGGTGATAGAAGCCCTTTAATAGTTTAGAGATAAGGCTTCTTAGATAGGGCACAAAGTGAAAGTACCAGTCACACAACTAGAAAAACAGTTAACCCTTTGTGACAGAACAGCTCCATAGTTTTAATAAAGGCCAATTGAATTTTTTTTGCCAAAAATAAGTTAAATGCCATCATTAAAAAAAATGCCTCCAAAGGTGTGCATAGCCTTTAAGGCTACGCATCCGCCGCTACTACTACTACTCATACACAATCTAATGCCTTGTACGTTCCATGCTATGCTGCTTCTGCTGCCACTACTATTGCGGCCACATGCCGCTAATACCCTACCTTTTCCACATCCACCCTGTACGTTCTGAACACTTTTTAATCTGACAATTAACACTTGTGTGTGTTGTGTGGACAGGCATTCTGACCCCAAGTCAAGGCATAATTTTTGGACGCTTGGTCCCAACAAGCCACTGTTTTTATTTTTTATTTATCCCATATCACTGTTTGTTTAAACATCATATGCCACTGATAAGGGAACATTTTTAAAAGCTTTGGAATATGAAAAAGCACGAGACATGTGCTGGCGCGGTGTGTTTAGTTAATGCCGTTAAATGTGTGTTAACCCATAGCTATATATGTTCGTTTCACTCAGATATGATTTGCAATATATTGTCATTGCATTCAAGAGCTTAGGGAGGGGGAGAGAAAAAGCAAAAATAAACCAATTTTCAGGGCAATTGGAGTCACCCCACCCAGTCACTTTAGTTCAGGTAGCATCCAATCCGGTCCAAACAGAACTTTTTCCAAAATTTGGTGAGCCAGAACTGAATTGAAAAAGGTTCACTTATCTCTAGTGCGTCACTTACAAGAGCAAAGATAGAACCAGGAATGGCCATCCTAATAACATTGTTCAAAGTGTCAGCACCCCCGGTGTTCAGCTCTCTCCAATGCACATGTGCTTGCGCTCCCGCGTCATAACGTGATGACATCACTACATGGCAAAGGGATCACAGCCAGTACGCTTGCGTGTAGACACGTGTACTGGTAACTTAGCAACAGCAGCTTTGATTGTAAAGTGCCTCATACTCATATTCAGTGTCTGACTATCCAATGATACTGAATGACAGTCATGGTTAGTTTAGGGGGAAGACATGAATGTAAATGGAACAAAATAAAAATCCTTAAGCCAAACAAAATTGTGAAACATTTTGAACCCTTTCTCGACGTGACATAATAGTACATCACATGTCAGGTCTAAAGATGGCACCTGCTCTGAAGCAGAGTGCCCAGGTGTCTGCAACTGGCGGTAATGCCGATTGCAGACATTTAACCTCTCAGATGCCGTGGTCAAATGTGACCACGGCATCTGAAATGCAAAAAACCCAGAAGCATGCGGTTCCCAGGCAGGAAAGCCCCTCCTGGACTGAGATCAGGGAAGGCGTTCCACTGCAGTAATGAGTCAGAGCCTGTACCTGGCTTCTAGGCTATTACTGGTACATTCCAATTCAGGCCTGCAGGTGGCTGCACTGTTTTGAAATATACTGATCTTTGTATAGGGTAATGGATAAAATGCCATTACTTTATACGAATTGCAATCTAATGATTGCATGTTGTGGTCCCCTTTGGGACCTAAAAAATGTTTTAAAATGTTTTAAAAAATATAAACAAATATCAAAAAATTCAAATCACCCCCTTTTCCCCAAAATAAAAATAAACAATCAAAAAATCATCATAGACAGCTCCGTATCTGAAAATGCCTGTACTATTAAAATATTAAACATCTTATCCCATACAATGAACGGCGTAAGGCCTCATGCACACGACAGTATTTTTTCACGGTCCGCAAAACGGGGTTCCTTTTTCCGTGATCCGTGACCGTTTTTTCGTCCGTGGGTCTTCCTTGATTTTTGGAGGATCCATGGACATGAAAAAAAAAGGCGTTTTGGTGTCCGCCTGGCCGTGCGGAGCCAAACGGATCCGTCCTGAATTACAATGCAAGTCAATGGGGACGGATCCGTTTGACGTTGACACAATATGGTGCAACTGCAAACGGATCCGTCCCCCATTGACTTTTAATGTAAAGTCAGGAGTTAATATACCATAGGATCTGAGTTTTCTCCAATCCGATGGTATATTTTAACTTGAAGCGTCCCCATCACCATGGGAACGCCTCTATGTTAGAATATACCATCGGATTTGAGTTAGATCGTGAAACTCAGATCCGACAGTATATTCTAACACAGAGGCGTTCCCATGGTGATGGGGACGCTTCAAGTTAGAATATACTGAGAACTGTGTACATGACTGCCCCCTGCTGCCTGGCAGCACCTGATCTCTTACAGGGGGCTGTGATCCGCACAATTAACCCCTCAGGTGCTGCACCTGAAGGGGTTAATTGTGCATATCATAGCCCCCTATAAGAGATCAGGGGCTGCCAGGCAGCAGACCCCCCTCCCTCCCCAGTTTTAATTTCATTGGTGGCCAGTGCGGCCCCCCCTCCCTCTTTCTATTGTATTATTTTCATTGGTGGCACAGGTAAGTGACAGATCATTAAGCAATGCGCCGCACAGACCTGTCACTTACCAGTAGGAGGAGCTCCCGGCCGGTCACAGACATCGCAGCAGGTAAGTATGATGCTTCTAACTCTCCGCTGCCACCAATGATCGGGGGGGGGGGGGAGAGGGGAGGCCGCACACTGGCCACCAATGATATTAATACAATAGAGGGGGGGCGCACACTGGCCACCAATGATAATACAATAGAGGGAGGGGGGGCCGCACACTGTGCCACCAATGAAAATAATACAATAGAGGGAGGGAGGGCAGCACTGGCCACCAATGAAATTAAAACTGGGGAGGGAGGGGGGTCTGCCCCCTGCTGCCTGGCAGCCCCTGATCTCTTATAGGGGGCTATGATATGCACAATTAACCCCTTCAGGTGCAGCACCTGAGGGGTTAATTGTGCGGATCACAGCCCCCTGTAAGAGATCTGGTGCTGCCAGGCAGCAGGGGGCAGTCATGTACACAGTTCTCAGTATATTCTAACTAGAAGCGTACCCATCACTATGGGAACGCCTCTGTGTTAGAATATACTGTCGGATTTGAGTTTTCGGATCCGTCTGTATGAAAGTAACCTACGGCCACGGATCAAGGACGCGGATGCCAATCTTGTGTGCATCCGTGTTCTTTCACGGACCCATTGACTTGAATGGGTCCGTGAACCGTTGTCCGTCAAAAAAATAGGACAGGTCCTATTTTTTTGACGGACAGGAAACACGGATCACGGATGCGGCTGCAAAACGGTGCATTTTCCGATTTTTCCACGGACCCATTGAAAGTCAATGGGTCAGCGAAAAAAACGGGAAACGGCACAACGGCCACGGATGCACACAACGGCCGTGTGCATGAGGCCTAACAGGAAAAAAAAATCAATACGGCCAATTCACCGTTTTTTTCATCACTTCAAGTAAAAAGTGATCAAAACGTCACACACACCCCAAAATTGTATCAATAAAAATTACGGATCGTCCCAAAAAAAAAATAGAGCCCTCACACTGCTTCGTAGACATAACTATTAAAAAGTTATGCGGGTCAGAATATGGCGATAAAAATAATAATTAAGTTGTTTCCAAAGTTTTATTTCTTTTTTGTTCAGTATTAAAACACAAGAGAGACAAAACAAACGTGGTATCGCTGTAATCGCAGGGACCTGGAGAATGAAGGGAACAGGTCAGTTTTATCTCATAGGGAAACCCATAAAGACAAAGTCCATAAAACTGTGAAGGAATTGAATTTATTTTCCCGATTCCACCACTACATCCTATGCAATATTAAATGGTGCTATTAGAATGTACAACTTGTCCTTATACGGCTATCTGAACGGAAAAGTAAAAAAGCTATGGCATCAAGAAGACAGGGAGTAAAAAACAAAAACACAAAAATGGAAAATCACTTGGTCATGAAGAGGTTAATATATCTCAACTGTCGAATAAAAACCCTGGAATTCTTAGTACTGGGTATTAAAGAAAAGTGAGAGCCACTCTTTGAGAGACTTAATGCCGGAGATGATAAGACGCAGAGGTGGTGGGAACGTCCTCATGTGTCTTTGGCAAACTATGGAAGATGGCTTCTCCATTCTAGCTTCCTCACTACTCAACTGCCAGGAGCAACTCCACCAGACGCCACCTAAAAGTTAGTGGCTGTAGGACCTTTGATGATGTCACAGTCATGTGATCAGCAACATGGGAGGGCTGTAAATGTTATTGGCTACAGGACCTTTGATGATGTCACAGTCATGTGATCAGCAACATGGGAGGGCTGTAAATGTTATTGGCTACAGGACCTTTGATGATGTCACAGTCATGTGATCAGTTGCACCCCACACGGCTGTCCTTGTTTTGTATTCAGGTAAAGAGAGATTGTTAAAGTTTTGGACTGCTTGTTGGAGGGGATGTTCTTTTACATGGGACTGTATTTTGGAGGAGGCTGCGGGGAGTTTTATTTACATGTGAATGCATGTTGGAGAAGTCTGTAGGGAGAGAGTGGGGTTTTTGCAGGTGGGCAGCCTGTTGGAGGGATAGTGAGGTTCTCCTGTACCTTCTGGTGTTTGGTGGTCTTCCAGGTTCCTGATATTGATGGCCTGTCCTCGGGTTAGGTCATTAATATCTGATCGGTGGAGGTCTGACACTCCTGCACCCCCACCAGTCGACTGTTCCCTGCAGCCTCCAGTACAGAACCTAGCTCATGAATGGAACAGGAAGCAGACGGCTCCGTTCAAGGTGTAGTGGCCGTGCTGGGTTACTGCAGCTCAGCTACCACTGAATAGAGTGCTGAGCTGCAGTAACCTACACTACACTTTGAACGGACCTGCGCTTCCTGTTCTAGGTTCTGTACCGGAGGCTGCACGGAACATCTGATCTGTGGGAGTACAGGGTGTCAGCATACCTCCCAACATTCAAAGAGGAACAGTATGTGCGGCGCAAATGTTTTCAGCATTATGCCACGTCTCTAACTCCGCCCCAAAACATAACTAAACAACTAATCTCACCTAGTTCCCTAAATGCCCCAACATATTAATTATTCCTCCTTTATGCCACCACACAGTAGTTATGCCAGCATTATAGTTATGCCCAGATATGTGCCCCTTCACAGTAGAGATGCCTAGATATGCGCCCCTCAAAGCATTGTGCCTTCTTCACAGTAGTTGCGACAGATATGTGCCCCCTCACAGCGATGCCCATATATGTGCCCCTCACAGCATTGTGCCTTCTTCACAGTAGTTATGCCCAGATATGTGGCCCCTCACAGTAATATGCCCAGTTGTGCCCCCCTCACAGTAAAGTAATATGCCCAGCTGTGCCCCCTTCAGCGGACGCAGTGTAGAGGCAAAGGACCAGGTTGTAAATCACTCTTCAGTGTTTTTTCACACTTATAACACAGCAGTCACTTTTCAGGCTCGGTGCTTGTTCACACACAGAAAAACAAAATAAAGTTCACCTGGTATCCTGGGTGTCAGTTCACACCCGGCTGAATGCTCACCCTCAGACAGTCCACTTGCAGGCTTTAAGATGGCCTGCTCGCCTGACACACGGTCTTCAGACCTCGGCAGAGAGATCTCCAGAGCTCCACTGCCGGGTGGTGTGGATTACCTCCCTCTGACAGTGGAGCTCTGGAGATCTCTGTGCTGAGGTCTGAAGTGGTGCCAAGAGTGCGGGAATGCATAATGTGATGTCATATGAAATATGTGGTGACAGTGGCATGCCTTTTCCGTTGCAGGATGTAGTCAGGCGAATAGCACTCCCTGGGGATTTTTTTTTTATAAAGGATGCAGAAGTGTTGATAAATGTTGAGAGAATACAGCTGGCGGAACCCAATGTGGAAAGTGTGGCAGTGCTAGAGGGACCACCACATGTACCGGAGGTGGATAGGCAGTCTCCACAGATTTCTATGGTTAATAAGGAAATGTCCCAGGTGGGGATTGACTTATGGGTGCCCCTAGAGGTCAGGATTAATAATGACACGAGCGGTGTATGTGACGTATGTGCTGTGAGGCCGCCATGTCAAGGTACCGTGAAACCAAGGTGGTTGCTTGTGGCAACCAGACGTCTGTGGTATCTGATGGGATGAGTGGCAAGTCTGTGAGCTTGGTGTTTGTGAGAAGCTGGGCTCTGCTGGTTATAGGCCAGGTGGTTGCCCTCTCACCAGCCTCTTGTGGTTATGCATGTGTTCACCCTCACGGGCTTGAACAAAGGGGTGGGGGTATGTGAGACAGTGACAGGCCTCATGGCTGTTAGGAGAGAGGAATGGCAGGATTATCCATCTCTTTCCCATCAGTGGTCAGGCAGCAACAGGTGTCACAATCAACAGAGCATAAAGCTGTCCTCAAAGTGAGAGGGGTCTGTCTTGTGTTGTACAGAAGCCTGGAGCGGTTCTGTGTGTGGTCTGATCTGCGAGCGCTGAGAGACCACGAGGCTGGGATTAGCCTGAGGTTTGGGGGGTCCCGCGATGCCTGGGGATAAGGGTCGCATGGTCAGCATCGGGCGGACGACTAGACCACAATCCCCCAAAATACACCGGTGTGGTAACAGCCAGGAGGCTGATGGACATTAGGACAGGGAAAGCCGCATGGGTTCACGTGTGTGTGAACGGTGACTTAGGTGAGTCAGGGATATACTGTGTTTAGGTAGAGCCTAGCCGGGCAGGCTTTCATTTTGTTTTGTATCGTTTGTTTGTGCTTGTGTCGCAATAAAGCACGAGTTGGGACATGAAAACCTGTTGTCTGCGAAGGTATTTGTGAGGATGATCCCCGTAAAGAAAGCTATCCCTCACAATACTCACCTCGTTCCCCAACCTCAGCAGCAGGATGATACACAGAGCTCCCGGCCGCCCCTTGCCCAGACCAGCAGTGTGGAGCGCAGACAGGCGGAGGAATGATGGAGCAAAGAGCGGGCGGACGGCTTTCTGCTTCATCATTACAGGCTTCCTATGGAAACGGGGACAGCTGCCAGAAAGCGGGACATACCTCCCCCATACCGGGACCGCGGGACAGCCTCTGAAATCTGGGACTGTTCCGCAGCAACCTTAGACTATCCAGCTGCTGTGAAACTACAACTCCCAGCTTGCAATCATGCTCAGCTGCTCTTCTAACTCCCATAGAAGTGAATGAAGCATTCTGGGAGTTGTAGTTTCTAAACAGCTGGAATGCCGGAGGTTGCTGATCCCTGACCTATACTGAGGATAGCATATCAGCATATCAAGAAATCTCAGGAGGACACTACACATGCAGTGTGAACGAGGCCTAATGGTAGGCTGTTCTGGATTAAAGGGGTTTTCCTGTCTCACAATGGGAGTATCAATAGCATATGCCATCTGTTTGTGATTATGAGGGTCTAGGCACTAGGTCATGTCCCCTCAGTGTTTGCTGCACAGTGGGTGACTGGGAGCTCCACTGTGCAGGGGAAACTTTAAAGGGGGACTCTGTGCTAAACCAGCTGAGTAGCAGATCCCCGCCTATCATGTAGGTGTTTGCATAGTTGAGTTTAATGAATTGCACATACAGTGTTGATGCATGTGGAGGTACACACTGGTACAGGCAGCAGAGGCAAATTGCAGGGAGTGTCTGGCAAGACTCCACTTAAAGGGGTATTCCAGGGTTTTGATATTGATGTCCTATGCTCACGGATCCAGAAAATGCAGACACCTTCCATCTGCAATCCGCATGTTTCTCACGCCCATCAGTAGAATTTACTATTTTTGTCTGCAATACGAATAAGAATAAGGCTTGTTCTACAGGGTGGGCCATTTACAGTCATGTGAAAAAATTAGGACACCCTTTGAAAGCATGTGGTTTTTTGTAACATTTTTAATAAATGGTTATTTCATCTCCGTTTCAACAATACAGAGAGATTAAAGTAATCCAACTAAACAAAGAAAACTGAAGAAAAGTCTTTTCAAGATCTTCTGTAAATGTCATTCTACAAAAATGCCTATTCTAACTGAGGAAAAAGATAGGACACCCTTGCCCCTAATAGCGAGTGTTACCTCCTTTGGCTGAAATAACTGCAGTGAGACGGTTCTTGTAGCCATCTACCAGTCTTCGACATCGGTCTGAGGAAATTTTACCCCACTCCTCAATGCAGAACTTTTTCAGCTGTGAGATGTTTGAGGGGTTTCTTGCACGTACAGCCCTTTTCAAGTCACCCCACAGCATCTCAATGGGATTCAAATCTGGACTTTGACTTGGCCATTCCAGGACTCTCCATTTCTTCTTTTTCAGCCAATCTTTGGTTGATTTACTAGTATGTTTTGGGTCATTGTCATGTTGCATGGTCCAGTTCCGCTTCAGCTTTAATTTTCTAACTGATGGTCTCACATGTTCTTCAAGCACCTTCTGATACACAGTAGAATTCATCGTGGATTCTATGATGGTGAGCTGACCAGGTCCTGCTGCAGCAAAGCAGCCCCAAACCATGACACTTCCACCTCCATGCTTCACAGTTGGTATGAGGTTCTTTTCTTGGAATGCTGTGTTTGGTTTACGCCAAACATGTCCTCTGCTGTTGTGTCCAAATAATTAAATTTTGGACTCATCTGTCCAAAGAACATTATTCCAGAAGTCCTGGTCTTTGTCAACTTTATCTCTGGCAAATGTCAGTCTGGCCTCGATGTTTCTCTTGGAAAGCAAAGGTTTCCTCCTTGCACACCTCCCATGCAAGTTAAACTTGTACAGTCTCTTTCTGATTGTAGAGGCATGTACTTCTACATCAACAGTAGCCAGAGCCTGCTGTAGTTCTCGAGATGACACTTTAGGGTTTTTGGAGACCTCTTTTAGCATCTTGCGGTCTGCTCTTGGGGTGAACTTGCTGGGGCGACCAGTCCTGGGCATGTTGGCAGTTGTTTTGAAAGCCCTCCACTTGTAGACTATCTTCCGGACAGTGGAATGGCTGATTTCAAAATCTTTTGAGATCTTTTTAAATCCCTTCCCAGACTCATAGGCTGCTACAATCTTTTTTCTGAAGTCCTCTGACAGCTCTTTTGCTCTCACCATGGTGCTCACTCTCACTTCAACAGTCAGGAGCACACCAAACTAAATGTCTGAGGTTTAAATAGGGCAAGCCTCATTCAACATGCAGAGTAACGATCTACTAATTATGTGCACCTGGTGTGAGATCTGAGCCAATTTAAGAGGGAATACATGTGAGGGTGTCCTATCTTTTTCCTCAGTTAGAATAGGCATTTTTGTAGAATGACATTTACAGAAGATCTTGAAAAGACTTTTCTTCAGTTTTCTTTGTTTAGTTGGATTACTTTAATCTCTCTGTATTGTTGAAACGGAGATGAAATAACCATTTATTAAAAATGTTACAAAAAACCACATGCTTTCAAAGGGTGTCCTAATTTTTTCACATGACTGTATATGGATACACCTTAATAAAAATGGGAATGGTTGGTGATATTAACTTCCTGTTTGTGGCACATTAGTATATGTGAGGGGGGAAACTTTTCAAGATGGGTGGTGACCATGGCGGCCATTTTGAAGTCGGCCATTTTGAATCCAACTTTTGTTTTTTCAATAGGAAGAGGGTCATGTGACACATCAAACTTATTGGGAATTTCACACGAAAAACAATGGTGTGCTTGGTTTTAACGTAACTTTATTCTTTCATGAGTTATTTACAAGTTTCTGACCACTTATAAAATGTGTTCAATGTGCTGCCCATTGTGTTGGATTGTCAATGCAACCCTCTTCTCCCACTCTTCACACACTGATAGCAACACCACAGGAGAAATGCTAGCACAGGCTTCCAGTATCCATAGTTTCAGGTGCTGCACATCTTGTATCTTCACAGCATAGACGATTGCCTTCAGATGATACGAGATGTGCAGCACCTGAAACTACGGATACTGGAAGCCTGTGCTAGCATTTCTCCTGCGGTGTTGCTATCAGTGTGTGAAGAGTGGGAGAAGAGGGTTGCATTGACAATCCAACACAATGGGCAGCACATTGAACACATTTTATAAGTGGCCAGAAACTTGTAAATAACTCATGAAAGAATAAAATACGTTTAAACCAAGCACACCATTGTTTTTCTTGTGAAATTCCCAATAAGTTTGATGTGTCACATGACCCTCTTCCTATTGAAAAAACAAAAGTTGGATTCAAAATGGCCGACTTCAAAATGGCCGCCATGGTCACCACCCATCTTGAAAAGTTTCCCCCCTCACATATACTAATGTGCCACAAACAGGAAGTTAATATCACCAACCATTCCCATTTTATTAAGGTGTATCCATATAAATGGCCCACCCTGTATAATCTGTGGAATGGACACATGGATGCGGACAGCACACGGATGTCCGTTCTTTTTGCAGACCCATAGAAATGAATAGGTCCAACAGGTGCAATCTGCAAAAATGGATACAAAATACGGTTGTGTGTATAAGGCTTTAAATGTTCAGGGCCGGCGCAACCATATAGGCGAACTAGGCATTCGCCTAGGGCACCGGCCTGCTGTGGGCGCCCCCTGACTGGGGCTGCAGCCCTGGGCGACAGGGCGAGCGGCTCTTGAGCCGCCCCCAGCGCCGTTACAGGGGGGCCAGCAGGTTGGGGTCCTTCTTAAATATGGCAGAGCAGGCATCTGCTTACCCTGATGGCAGGTGCCTGCTCTGCCAGTAAATTACCGGAGGAGGGGAGGCGGGCGGCAAGGGAGGCTGTTCTAGCCGCTCCCCACTCCTCCCTTGCCCGCCCTCTGTGATGCCGGAATATGACGTCATTCCGGCCCCGGCATACTAAACGGCGCGCTGGAGGACTGAGGAGCTGCACCACACTGGACCCCAGGGAGGTGAGTGTTTAAGTGTTTGACTCAGTGAGTGTCTGCCTGTGTATTTATGTCAGTCAGTGAGTGAGTGTATGTATGTAGGTCTGTCTTTCTGTCAGTAAATGTATGTGTGTAAGTCATTGAGTGTCTGTGTGTGTATGTCAGTAAGTGAGTGTATGTATGTCTGTATTTCTGTCAGTAAATGTATGTGTGTATGTCAGTGAGTGTGGATGTCTGTCGGTCAGTAAGTGTCTGTGTGTTTGTCAGTGAGTATGTGGATGTTTGTCAGTGAGTACATGTGTGTGTTTGTCTGCCAGT
The DNA here is from genome assembly GCF_905171765.1 of Bufo bufo. Classification (NCBI taxonomy): domain Eukaryota; kingdom Metazoa; phylum Chordata; class Amphibia; order Anura; family Bufonidae; genus Bufo; species Bufo bufo. Next base: position 612,766,053 of record NC_053392.1, read on the forward strand.
GAGTGAGTGTCTGTCAGTGAGTTTCCATGTGTGTGAGTGTGTTTCAGTGGGTAGGTGTATGTCTGTCAGTGAGTGTCTGTCAGTGAGTGAGTGAGTGCGTGTCTGTCTGTCAGTGAGTGAGTGACATGAGGGGGCGGCAAAATGGATCTTTGCCTAGGGCGGCAAAAATCCTTGCACCGGCCCTGTAAATGGTCAATGTACTTTCAACAAACTTTGAATACCTGAATAGTACAGGTGAATGTAAGAAAGTTTGCAATATATCTTACCAGAGAAAACTGTCTCTCTTCCTAGATCTCTGGGATATATGGATTTCATTATTATTATTTGAAAGCGCCGTTAATTTGATGGCGCTGTGCATCCAGACGGGGTTTCACAAATATAAACACACAATAAACAAACTGGTACAGAGGGGTAGAGGACCCTACCAGCTGGAGCTTACAGTCTATAAGGAAAGGGGAGAACCCAGTAGGTGAGGGTATAGGCTGCTCATCTGGCTGTGTGGTGGCAGCATGCTCTTTGGAGATTGTAGGTTTTCAGGTTACTCTTGAAGGTTTGCATGTTGGGGGAGAGAGTTCCAGAGTAGGGGAGAGGCACATGAAATCTTGTAGTCGATGTGTGAAGAACAGATGAGAGGAGAACAGAGGAGGTCCTGTGAGGATCTGAGATTACGTGTGGGAATGTACTGGGGGAGCAGGTCAGAGATCTAAGGAGGGGACGGGTTGTGGACGGCTGTTATGTAGTTATAAGTATTTTAAACTGAATTTGCTGGGTGACGGGGAGGCAGAGGAGAAAGGGGGTGAGAGGTGGATTAAACGGGCAGCAGAGTTAAGAATAGATTGGAGGGGAGCGAGAGGGCTGGATGGGAGGCCACTCAGGAGGATGTTGCAGTAGTCCAGACGGGAGATGACGAGAGCATGCACTAGTATTTTAGTTGACTCGGGTGAGGAAGGCGCGTGTAACGGGGTGCCGAAGGCACACTCGGTCTCCCATCAGCCGCAGACCTGCTGCTTAGCTTCGGGAGCGAGGATCTGTGTTTGACCTCATTCCCAGGGCGGCTTTGCTAGCTGGGAGGCTCCCTGCTCCTAGGTCTGCCTTGAGCGCCGAGCTGATCACTCGGTGCTCGACTGGTTGGTCTGTCGGTCATGTGACGCTGGCCACGTCACATGACCCTCACTCCCCACTATAAATACAGGCAGCCTGCTGGCCACAGGTTGCCTGTTAATTTTAGGTATCTGGTGATTGTTTTGTTCCTCCATACTTACCTGATCCTGTGTTCCCTGACGATTCTCTGCCTGCTCCTCCTGTACTGCACATCTCTCCTGGTATCCTGACCCCGGCTTCCACCTGACGATTGTTTGCAGACTCCTGTTGTACTTCGTTTCTCTCCTGGTATTTGACCTCGGCTTTTCCTGACTATTCTCAGCTCATTCCTTAGTACTGCGTAGCTCTCTAGGTATTGACCCGGTCCGTTCACGTTCCGTTATTTGTCTTGTCTGTCTTCCCAGCACGTATCCTAAGTTAGGGACTGCCGTCTAGTTGTCCCCTGTCATTAGGACTTGCGAGGCAAGTAGGCAGGGCCAGGGGTGAGGGTGGAGCGCAGTGGTCACTATCCTCCCCCCTGTGTGTAGTGTACGTTACCGTCACAACGCGAATGTTCTTAAGTTGAAATCAACAGGTGGAGGTGAGGGTTTGGATGTGTGGTTTATAGGACAGGGAAGAATCTAATGTTACCCTCGGGCTGCAGTCCTGCGAGACTGGAGGAAGCGTTGAGCTATTAAATGTAATGGACAGGTCATGTGTAGGGGGGCGGAGTGACATGTGGGAAAGACAATGAAATTCTGAATAGGGGCTTTAAATATATTTTTGACCTTCCCAGACCTTCCTCATGAGCACCAAATTAGGGAAACATGCCAAACCATCTCCTGGCCCCTCTTCAAGAGCAGCTATAGGGGGACTCAAGCCCATAACCCAAGATGTTAATCAACCACTCATTTTCCAGCAATCCTTACTGTTCCAGCCTTTAAAATGCTGCATCTGTCAGCCAAAAAGTACTATAGGGGATTAGGAAGCACAAGACTGCTAGATGACTTGTCCCTCTGTAAAGTCTCATAGCAAATTTTACATAATTGCTTCTTCCATAACAAAGTATGAAATGTATCTTGTGAAAAGACCACAGATGAATACACACCGGTGAGTTGTGGAGAATATACAAAAGCTGCAGCATCATAACCATCTTTATCAAATTTCCACGACCTATGACCAAAAGTGGCAGATGAAATTTTTTGTGTAAACTTCACCATTAACAGTGTTAGGTTAGCCTCTATAAAATCGGACACTCTTGCCAATATCTCCACCCACAAATATTTAAAGATTCTCACAACCAGCAGATTAGTATGAACTAAGCACAGGTCCAAAGGCAGTGGGTCTAATAGTAAAATTACTTATTTACCCCAGTTGATATTCAGGACTGAATGCGTCCAAAAATAATAGTTAAAAAAGGATCAATAGCGGTAGCAAGGTCTCCAACATAACGAAAGATGGCGCATAGAGAAGTATGTTACCTTGTCTCACCAATCAAACAACCAAGGGGCTCAATCGCAATTGCGAAGAGCAGGTAAGACACCAGTGCCAATTTCTAAACAGGATCAGGATCCTACTCTATAGTGTTCATGGTGTAAAAAACAAATTCAGGCTCATAATAAATTTAAAAAGCCTGAATTAAAAATGGAAACTATCAAATCCATTACCAGTCTTCTAGATCAAGATTTTTTCCATGACTCTCCCATTCAGACTTTATATGGCGCCAAAATCTTCACCAAGATCATGACAGTCTCTAGCAATTTACATTACATCAGCAGAAAATTCTGATAATACCAGATCTGGACAACTTCCTCATCTCAGCTGGCTCAGAACATCTGCTACAATTGTATTTTGAGACAGTCCTGCAGACATTTTCAAATCTGGAATGGCTGGTAAACCTAGAGACTTCCACCTAATCACCAGTTGGCTGAAGGTTTTCCTGTTGCAGTAAACTCCGATCCCCTAATGTCATTACTTCCTGCAAACAGGACTCCCTGATGACAGCAGTCTCTTACTTTTGCTGTCAATGTAGCAGCCTTCAGAGATAATGACCATCGTAAGTCTCTTGACTTCTTCCATGTTGGCTGTCTCAAGTTTCTCTGGAGAGACAAGATGTCTGTCAGCTCACTAAAGGATAAACACATGCACTCATTCCATCTTACTTACAGTTTGCTGAATTGGTGGGATCATACATGAAAATAATAGTCCAGGTCACCATTTTCTGTTCACATAATTTACATAAACCGCAACTTTATGATCCAAAATTGGTGTTCGGTGGACAGCTATGGATATGCAGATGTAGATGTACAATGTACTTTGATAAAAAAATGTGAGCAGGGCCATGTGCATGGATGTATGCATGTATGAACAGTTAACTAATCATGAGGGTTAGTATTGTTTCTTTCAGCAACTCAGGGCCAGTTGCCAAACATCGTATTTACCCCTGTGCTGAGTTTATGTGGCATTCACAAAAAAATATACTGTGAGCAAAGGGTTGTGGCCTCCACAGGCACCAAACCTAATAGTTTGCGACAGAATATGGAACTTTTGGTGTTGCAGAAGGTATTCTTGTACATAAGATGGGAACAAATTTGGAGAAACCAATTCCATTATCTCTTATAATGGTAAGTAGGTCATTCTTCAATTATCCCGTAAAAACTTCACAAAAAGAATATAGGGTTCTGTTTTTTATAGCCCACGTATAAGACATCTCAATAGCTAAGTCACCTCCATCATACGTTATCGGTGGTCGAATTGTGAAACACTTTGTTGCATATAAGATGTTCTTCCACATCCTGCTTGTGTTCCTTCAGGTGCCTTAGGTACAAGACGGTCTTGGCCAAAGTTTTCTTTTGAAAGACTATGTTCCTTTCCATCATTGACCCACCAAGGATAGAAAAGGACAGAAACCACTTGGCTGCAAGGATATTAGACCTCACCCTGGAGATCATCTCCTTGATAACTGGAGAGGTGAGAGTCTCACATGACATCACTCTTATCTCTAGTAATAAAACAGGGAAATGTCTGGAATGGTGAAGGATTCTTAGAATCTCTGTAGTGATCGGCGTCTCCCCATACACAGGATTACACAGTAGTGAAGAAGTCGTCTGGTGAGTGTGTGACACCCCGTGTGTCAGGAGGATGGAGCAGGACCCAGAGCCCCATAACCGAGCCTACACCTCATTTCCTGATACATGAGCAGAAGATCCTAGAACTTACCACCAGGATCACTGAGCTGCTGAGCGGAGAGGTGAGCGCTACTGGGAATGCTGGGACATTATACAATAACGCCAAGGGAGGGGTCTAGTAATGACTGTATCCTTGTGTTGTCAGGTTCCTTTAAGGTGTCAGGATGTCGCTGTCTATTTCTCCATGGAGGAGTGGGAGTATTTAGAAGAACACCGGGATCTGTACAAGGACTTCATGATGGAGATTCACCAGTCCCTCACATCACCGGGTAAGAGGAGACCTTCCATGATTGTAGAGGAGAGAACAATTTTGAGAGTCACCTAGATTTACTAATCATTAGAGATTCGTGAATTTCCTGAAATTCCTTTAGGGACTGATTCATACTAATTGGTCTTCAGATGTTATTCTGGTATGAATAAATTCAGTCTGTATTGGAAGTGCCCTGAAAAGTTATATATGACACTCTGAGGTCTCCTAGTACTGTATCCAACCCATTTAAACTCTTTAACTTGAAGACAGCATTAGTAATGTCAAAGTGACAGCAAAATATATGCCTATGGGTAAATGGATGGTAGCCCACCATAACAAAGCCTGTTTAAAAAATGTGTTTCACTGTCGGATTATCTATACTTTAATTTTAAACAGTACAAAAACTAACCATTCTTGGGGAAAAGTAACAGATTAGAATTTTTAAAAGGAAAATAAAAAAATATATATACATAATGCTCTCTACCAATACATGGTAACTATGATGCAGAAAAGGCTTCTGTGATCAACTGATTTTTTTTTAGAAAAACTGCAATATTTTTTAAATGGTTAATTGGATAGTACAATACACAGCAACTCTGACACAGAAAAACATGTCAGGAGGTGAATTAAGGGATCTACATTGGGGTAATACACATAATAAAAAAAAAAAGTAGAATAGCTTTAAATATCAGTGCACCACTTACTGAAAATGGTTGATAGCCTGACTAAATTACAAAGTGACAAGACATTGACTCATGTCCTGTCCCTAGTTAAAACCTCTCTGTCAGTTAATTAAATATAACTTCCTATTGTCTCACTTAGCTCTCCCTGACACTAAACTAATTTATTCTGCATTTAAAGATACATTTTTTTGTCTCTCTGTCATATGTCCTATCACATCAATGTATAACCCCAGAAAACACATGGATTCTCTTCTGTCTAGAAAAGCTACTCCAGTTTTACTACTTCACCCTTCTCCTGGAGTGAGATTGTGACTTTAAAAATAATAAATAAATTGGGAGTGAAACTTATTAACCACCTCCAGTCCGCAGGTTGACTATAAACGTCCGGGAGGTGGTTCTCTATCTCTGAAGGGATGTTTCTGAATGTCCATTCAGAGATCGCAGCTGCACGCAGATCGGGTTGCCCGCTGTCAGTGACAGTAGGGCAACCCTTCGAGAAGGCAGGAACAGTTCCCAGGTTTCCCTGCCTTCTAGATCGCTGTATACACATCGCTCACCGAGCGCTGTGTATACAGAGCAGGAAGCGCTATGCGCTTACTGTTCCGGCCCGGCAGTCATTTGACCGCCGGGCCGGGAGAGTGCAGGAGCTGTCGGGTCTTTCACAGACCTCAATCAGCCCTGCACTGAGGCTGTACAGTGCAGTATACTGCTGTACAGCCTCTCTGGGGGGTGTATTTCCCCTGTAACTAGGGCTACTATGTCAGTCCCAGTTACAGGATAAATCAATAGTGAAAAAAAAAAGTGAAGTTAAATGTCCCCCAGAGGTCTTGTATAACCTTATGGGGGACGAAAAGCGTAAAATAAAAAAAAGGTTTCACATGTAAAAAAAAAAAAAAATTCCCCAAGTAAGGAATAAAAAAAAAGAAGTAAAAATAGAAAAAAATAAATAAAATATACATATTTGGTATTGTCCGTGACGGTCGGCTCTATAAATATATCAAATGATTTACCCAGTCTGATAAGCACCATAAAAAAATAAAAACTTTGTAAAAAAAAGCCATTTTTGTCACCTCACATCACAAAAAGTGCAACACCAAGTGATCGAAAAGGCGTATGTCCCACAAAATGGTACCAATAAAACCGTCACCTCATCCCACTAAAAATGAGCCCCTACATAAGAAAATCATTAAAATAAATAAGAAAAAGTATACATATTAGGTATCGCCACGTCCGTAATGATCTGCTCTATAAAAATGTCACATGACCTAACCCCTCAGGTGAATGATGTAAAAAAATATATATAAACTGGGCGAAAACAACCAATTTTTTGGTCACCTTGCCCCATAAAGTGTTATAATGAATGATCAAAAAATCATATGTACCCAAAAATAGTAGCAATAAAACTGGCACCTTATCCCCTAGTTTCCAAAATGGGGTCACTTTGGGAGTTTCTACTGTAAGGGTGCATCAGGGGGCTGCAAATGGGACATGGCATCTAAAAACCAGTTCAGCAAAATCTGCCTTCCAAAAACCATGTGGCGCTCCTTTTCTTCTGCGCTCTGCCGTGTGCCCATAAAGCAGTTTATGACCACATGTGGGGTGTTTCTGTAAACCGTAGAATCTGGGTAATAAATATTGAGTTTTGTTTGGCTGTTAACCCTCGATATGTTAAAGAAAAAATTGGATTAAAATAGAAAATCTGCCAAAAAAGTGAAATTTAGGGGGGTATCCACTATATAAGCCCCACAAAGTGACTTCAGACCTGAACTGGTCCTTAAAAAGTGGGTTTTGGCAATTTTCTTAAAAATTTTAAGAATTGCTTCTAAACTTCTAAGCCTTCTAACGTCCTAAAAAAATAAAATGACATTTCCAAAATGATGCCAACATAAAGTAGACATATGGGGAATGTTAAGTAAAAAATATTTTATGAGGTATCACTTTCTGTTTTAAAAGCAGAGAAATAGAAATTTAGAAAATGTAGAAAATTTTTGGTAAATTTGGGATATTTTCATAAATAAAGGTGAAATATATTGACTCAAATTTATGACTGTCATGAAGTACAATGTGTCACGAGAAAACAATCTCTGAATGGCTTGGATAAGTAAAAGCGTTCCAAAGTTATCACCACATAAAGGGAGATATATCAGATTTGCAAAATTGGGCCTGGTCAGGAAGGCGGCAAATGGCCCGGATGTGAAGTGGTTACTATAGATAACCACACCCACTTTTCCACCCATATTACAAAACTGGAGTGAGTGGTGTAAAAATGCAAAAAGTCTCAAAATTTTGCGCAAGTGCACACAGAGTTGCAATTTGTTTGCGCAAGCGAGTGCAAAAAAAAGTAGGGAAGGCCTATTTTGCAAATTTTTGACTGCAGAATTCTGGAGTGAAGGTATGGTAAATCAGGGCCAATGTATTAAGTCACTGTGTGTATTTCCTATTGATCAATGAAGAGGGTGCTTTTCTTACCCCAAAAAAAGTAATAAAATATTATCAAAAAGTCAGACACCCTCCAAAATGATATCAATAAAAACTACAGATTGTCCTGCAAAAAATGAGACCCCACACAGCTCAGTAGATATAACTATAAAAAAGTTATGGGGGTCAGAATATGGTGATTTTTTTTCATACTATTTAGACATAAAAAAACCTACACATATGGGGTATCCTTGTAATCGTACTGACCCAGAGAATGAAGGGCATGGGTCAGTGTTGCCGCAAATGAAACGCCGTGGGAACAAAACCCGTAAAATGGTGGAGGAACAGTGATTTTTCTGAAAGATTATCTACGCATTAATGATCTGACAGCCTCTTTCGGTTTCACTTTGTGTGTTGCTGGTATGTCCACACCTCCTGTTCAGGTGTGGATCATGTGACTATTTAGTCTGACTTTTCCCATCACTCCTTGCTTGGGATAGCTTTATTTGGTCTTGGAGAAGCTGGAGTGTGGTTCGTGTTGAAGTCCTGTTCATCCATCATCCTCTGAAGTTAAGTGTTCCGCTTGTTGTGTTTTGTATTCCTCCCTCCCCTGGTTGTTTACTAGGCCTCAGTGAGATGCTAGTTCCTTCACCAGGGAACGAACGGGTGGTCTCTGCCTTGTCATTATCTTTAGGGCATGTGAGGGTCACCAGGGTTTTCTAGGTTCCTGTGTATGGGTATCTCTACCATCGAGAGGTGCCCATACGGATTGGAGTTAGGGCCAGGAGCAGGGTTTTATAGGTGGTGACCCTTTTCCTTCCCTAGCGGTGAGGCCTAGTGTCTTTCCACTTCCTTCTTGATTGTCTTTTGGGGTTCTCCCCTACTACATCTGTGACATGTCTATGCACCAAAAAGTGAATTTGTATATTTTAGGTAGAACATACACCAGTTTTCTGGTCAGGGGCGTAAATATAATTCACATGCTCACATAGCAAAATTAGACCACCTAGTGTAACAAAATAAAAACAGCAACATATGTAGCAATAATAAAAAAAGGTATAATAGCATATAATACATACATAATGGCGTATATCAGAACACCCACATTATAGCACCTGATAGAACCCCATAACCTCTTGGCCTATAGCAAGTGCTATGGCTATAGTTACGCTGATGTTTCTGGTGTTGGTATTGTTACATGTGTCGGACTGCGTAGACCTCACCCACATTTTTGGGAAGGGAGAAAAGTTGCACTTTTTTTTTGCTAAAGTGGGATTTTTTTTATAAGTAAATATTCTTTACTTACTGAAATTGTTCTGTGTCCTGTTTTCTTACATCTATTTACTTTGTTTGCTTTCTTACTATTGTCTCAATAAAGATTGATTTATTAATTTAAAATCTGTTAATTTCTCTGTGAAAATATGAAAATTTTGTATCTTTTTCCAGGTGAAGATGGGATGATCGACTCCCATGGACATCTCCATTTATCTTCCTATCATGAAGAAGAAGATAGCAATATCACACAAGCTAATTCAATAACTCCTAATGTACCATCAGTCCTTCACAGTGGAGATATATCCACCGATACCGCTGGTCACAAGAAACCTTCAGCTAATCAATCACTGATTTTCAAACAAATAACTGGACATAGATGGGGGGAAATATTTTTACGTGGGAAACACTTTAAAAAGAAATCTAATCTTTCTTTGCATGAGAAAAATCACATAGAGAAGGGGACATTTTCATGCGCTGAATGTGGAAAGTCTTTTACCAGGAAATTGCTTTTAGTTAGACATCAAAGAACTCACAAAGCGGAGAAGCCATATACATGTTCAGAATGTGGGAAATGTTTTATGTGGAAGGGTTCTCTTGAAAAACATCAGAGAAATCACACAGGGGAGAAGTCTTTTTCATGTTCAGAAGATGGGAGATGCTTTACCCAGAAATCAGATCTTGTGGGACATCTACGACGTCACTCAAGGAAAAGGGTATTTTCATGTACAGAATGTGGAAAATGTTTTAACCATGAATCAAAACTTGTGAGACATCTAAGAAGTCACACAGGAGAGAAACCATTTTCATGCTCAGAATGTGGGAAATGTTTTAGCCAGAAAACAGGTCTTGTTAGACATCAGACAACTCATACAGGAGAGAAGCCATTTTCATGTTCTGAATGTGGGAAATCTTTTAGGCAGAAATCATTTCTTGTGGAACATTTAAGAATTCACACAGGAGAGAAGCCGTTTTCATGCTCAGAATGTGGAAGATGTTTTACGCATAAATCAACTCTTCTTCATCACCAGAGTACTCACAAACGAGAGAAGTCGTTTTCATGCTCAGAATGTGGGAAATCTTTTAGTCAGAAATCATTTCTTGTGGAACATATAAGAATTCACACAGGGGAGAAGCCGTTTTCATGCTCAGAATGTGGGAAATGTTTTACCCAGAATTTGAATCTTGCGAAGCATCTACGATGTCACTCAAGGAAAAAGCCGTTTTCTTGTTCAGAATGTGGAAAGTGTTTTATCCACGAATCAAAACTTGTGAGACATCTAAGAACTCACACAGGAGAGAAGCCATTTTCATGCTCAGAATGTGGGAAAAGTTTTACCCAGATGGAGGGTCTTATTAGACATCAGACAACTCACACGGGGGAGAAGCCATTTTTATGTTCTGAATGTGGAAAGTGTTTTAGTCAGAAATCATTTCTTGTGGAACATCTAAGAACTCACACAGGAGAGAAGCCATTTTCATGCTCAGGATGTGGAAAATGTTTTTCCCATAAGTCAACTCTTATTAATCATCAGAGAACTCATGAACGAGAGAAGGCATTTTCATGTTCACAATGTGGGAAATGTTTCAGACAGAAATGGGCTCTTGTTAGACATCAGAGAACTCACACAGGGGAAGAACCATTTTCTTGTTCAGAATGTGGGAAATGTTTTAACTGGAAATGGGTTCTTGTTAGGCATCTGAAAAATCACACAAGGGAGAAACCATTATAATGTTCAGATTGTAAAAAAATGTGGCAGATGTGGCAATTCATTTTAGGACCTGCTGCCTAACAATGCCTTCTGATGTATATATTGCAAAGAATACAAGTCACGTGCCCTGTCACCATTAAAGGGCTTGTGTTACCTCGAACATTGGTGGCATATTGCTAGGATATCAATAATAAATAGCACTTTTCTTTGCAAATCCTTAGTGTGGTTAATTAGTTGAACATATTAGCTGGCCAAGTTGCTGGCGGTGCAGTCACTGCTATACCATTTAGTAGAGCTTGCTGCCTTTAGGGAGCTGATGGTGTGTACTTGTCTTGTATTCGGCCTGTTTCTCACACAAGGCATTTATTCACCTCCTCCTCCACGGACAACCTTCTGTCCCCAACAGCAGCATGGCACAGTGTTGCTCCCACTTCCCCTCCTTCCTATCACATCAAGTCAAGCGTTGCCATGTAGTGTTGGAGCTGATCGGCCTGGGCGAGAGTAGCTACGCAGGCTGGCAATGTCCAGGAGACTGTCCTTGCATTTCAGCCATACTTACGTGACAAGGGATGCTCTCCTGGGCTTGCAGCGACAGAATGGTCTGCCATTACACCACTTAATCTGCGATATTCCAACTCCCTGGAATTCAAATGATTTTGTCATGCACCAAATGGCCTCAGCAGGAAGCATGTGTTGTTTTGAGATCAGGCACTGGCAGCTCATTAAAAATGTGTGTCAGGTGCAGAAGTCCTTTGAAGAGGCCACAAAATTTGTCAGTAGGGACAACTGCGGCATTAACAATCTAATCCCCCTCATATTTATCTTAGAACAGACTCTGATGCTCATGCGAAGAATAACAGCTAGCACATTTTGCTTTCCTCCCTGTAGTTATTGGGGAACCACAAGGAGAGAGTCCAATGAAGGATGAGGAGCTGCCAGTGGAGGAGGATGAGGTGAAGGATGAAAATCACGACACCTGATCGTCTTAGTAGGGGGTGGAGCCAGAAAGAACTGGCTCCTCGGGCATGCTAGCCAGAATGGGGACCTATATGCTTGATTTCTTATGCACCGACATGCATATCATTCACATCAAACAGTCTAATGATTACTCGATATCCATGCTTTTAGACCCCCGCTATCAAAGCTAAATGAGGGAATGCTTTCCTCCCCCAAAAGGGAGGCCAAATTACGTTATTACCCAGAAACACTGTGTACACAGCTTGCTGCCTCTTTCGGCAAGCAGATGCCTGCCACTAGCGTGTATGACAGGGAGACTCCTCTCTGGGTCCTGCAGGGTCACCCATCTCCTGCCGCAACAAACAGCAGTAGCCGCCACAGCAGCCAGTTCAGTCTCCTCAACATGATAGAACAGATTTTTCACGTGCTGCACCAGGCTGAGGCAAATCAGCAAGTGGAGACATCTTACCTCAGTGTTCAGGTTAAAGGGTTTCTATCACTTCGTTTCACCTATTTAGCTTTCAGACACTAGCGATCCGCTAGTGTCTGCTTTATCTAACCATCCTAATATAAGAGCTTATTGTCCTGCCGTTTAGCTAAAAAAATAACATATAGATATGCAAATGAGCCTCTAGGTGCTATGGGGGCGTGATTAGCACCTAGAGGCTCCGTCTACCTTAACAAACTGCCGCCGCCCAGCGCGTCCCTCCAGCCCGCCCATCTCCTCCGGAATGCGATGCTCCTCGTATTCGGCGCATGCGCAGTGAATGTCTGATCGCTTCCCTGCTCAGACATCTCCACTGCGCCTGCGCCGATGACGTCATAGTGCTCCGAGGAACAGGCGCAGTGGAGATGTCTGAGCAGGGAAGCGGTCAGACATTCACTGCGCATGCGCCGAATACGAGGAGCATCGCATTCCGGAGGAGATGGGCGGGCTGGAGGGACGCGCTGGGCGGCGGCAGTTTGTTAAGGTAGACGGAGCCTCTAGGTGCTAATCACGCCCCCATAGCACCTAGAGGCTCATTTGCATATCTATATAAATTATTTTTTTAGCTAAACGGCAGGACAATAAGCTCTTATATTAGGATGGTTAGATAAAGCAGACACTAGCGGATCGCTAGTGTCTGAAAGCTAAATAGGTGAAACGAAGTGATAGAAACCCTTTAAGGCCTACCTGTTCTCTGTCTTCATTCTTGCCCAGCCTCCAGTGTCATCTTAGAGAGGGTTTTTAGCGCTGCAGGCAATGTGGTGCTACCCAAACAGACCAAGTTGTCCTCCTCCAGTGTCCAAAACATCACTTTTGCAAAATAAACCATGTCTGGATTTGAAAGGATTTTCACACTCTTCTGACTGAGGCCAATAAATAGATCTAGCCTCGGTGATGGTGCCCCATCTTGCCACTGTTGCTGTCTGCCTATCATCATCTTCTGTACAGCTGCTGCCACCGCCATCATACCACTACTGTTGTCTGCCTGCCAACATGTACCATAGGGCTGCTGCCAGCACTGCGGAAGCTGCTACTGCTCATTGCCATTCCCCAACTGCCACCACTATTAAAGGCTTTGGGGGCAATATTTTTTTATTATTGCATTATACTTATTTAATGCTAAAAATAATTTCAACTGGTCGTTATTAACAATAAGGAATCCTTTTTTGTGTACAGAGCTGACATGCTCTACTAGCTGCCTATGGATTTTTTTGTCTTTTTCGTCATCTGAGGAACAGCAGGACTTCTTCTTATCTCTGCTTTCTCACATTATAAATAGTGATGAGCAACAAAGGCAATATTCGTTTTCGCAATATTTCACAAATTTTTGGCCTAATATTCGCCATAAATTCGCAAATTCTAGAATTCGTGATCTCCAGTCATTATTTTCTTGATTGCGAAAATTGGCAATGTAATATGAGCGTATTGTGTGCGCTAAACAGGCGAGGCTCAGTTTGCTAGAGGAGCGGCCCCGGGCTGGCAACAGTCTAGCACTAGAACCAACTCCTCTACCACGACCACGGCTGCCGGCACACCCACGGCCGCTCATGATCAGCAAAAAATGTATTTACAGCCAAAAAAACTATACAAAGAAGATAAAGAGGGACTTTGAGATGACTTTATTGGGTTTGGGACAATGGGGCAAAAATCAAATAAAATAGGGATTCAGAAAAACAGACAGAAAATTATATTTTTTTTCAAAGACGAAAGACAAAGACACTAATTCCTTACACAGCAGAGTAATTCCAATCACAGCACATAAATCCCTATCACAGCACAGTAATCCCTATCACAGCACAGAAAAACAGACTATTTTTAGTCTATAGAATATTTGCGATCAACACTAATTATAAATACTCATTAAAGCTCAATCCTTATCTTACTAATAAGAATGTGCCTTAAATAAGTGTTTATGACCTCTTAATAGTTTAGAGATAAGGCTTCTTAGATAGGGCACAAAGTGAAAGTACCATTCACACAACTAGAAAAACAGTTAACCCTTTGTGACAGAACAGCTCCATAGTTTTAATAAAGGCCAATTGAAAATATGATTTTTAGCCAAAAATAAGTTAAATGCCATCATAAAAAAAAAATGCCTCCAAAGGTGTACATAGCCTTTAAGGCTACGCTTTCACCGCTGCTACTACTACTACCCATACACAGCCAATCTACTGCCTTATATGTTCCATGCTATGCCGCCACTACTATTGCGGCCACATATCGCTAATACCCTACCTTTTCCACATCCACCCTGTACGTTCTGAACACTTTTTAATCTGACAATTAACACTTGTGCGTGTTGTGTGGACAGGCATTATGACCCCAACAAGGCATAATTTTTGGACGCTTGGTTCCAACAAGCCACTGTTTTCTTTATCCCATATCACTGTGTGTTTAAACATCATCTGCCACTGATAAGGGAACATTTTTGAAAGCTTTGGAATATGAAAAAGCACGAGACATGTGCCGGCGCGGTGTGTTTTAAAACGAGCTGTTCGTTAATGCCGTCAAATGTGTGTTAACCCATAGCTATATATGCCAGTTTCACTCAGATATGATTTGCAATATATTGTCATTGCATTCAAGAGCTTAGGGAGGGGGAGAGAAAAAGCAAAAATAAACCAATTTTCAGGGCAATTGGAGTCACCCCACCCAGTCACTTTAGTTCAGGTAGCATCCAATCAGATCCAAACAGAACTTTTTTCCAAAATTCGGTGAACCAGAACTGAATTTAAAAAGGTTCACTCATCTCTAGTGCGTCACTTACAAAAGCAAAGATAGAACCAGGAATGGCCATCCTAATAACATTGTTCAAAGTGTCAGCACCCCCGGTGTTCAGCTCTCTCCAATGCACATGTGCTTGCGCTCCCGCGTCATAACGTGATGACATCACTACATGGCAAAGGGATGTGCTGGTAACTTAGCAACAGCCAAGCCAGCAGCTTTGATTGTAAAGTGCCTCATACTCATATTCAGTGTCTGACTATCCAATGATACTGAATGACAGTCATGGTTCGTGTATGGGGAAGACATGCATATAAATGGAACAAAATAAAAATCCTTAAGCCAAACAAAATTGTGAAACATTTTTAACCCTTTCTCGACGTGACGTAATGGTACATCACATGTCAGGTCTTTAAAGATGGCATCTGCTCTGAAGCACACCCCAGACACCTGGGGATAAAGTCTGCAACTGGCGGCAATGCCGATTGCATACATTTAACCTCTCAGATGCCGTGGTCAAATGTGACCACGGCATCTGAAATGCAAAAAACCCAGAAGCATGCGGTTCCCAGGCAGGAACGCCTCCCCCGGAGATCAGGGAAGGCGTTCCACTGCAGTAATGAGTCAGAGCCTGTACTGGGCTTCTAGGCTATTACTGGTACAACCCAATTCAGGAATTTGAAATATACTGATCTTTGTATAGGGTAATGGATAAAATGCCATTACTTTATATGAATTGCAATCTAATGATTGCATGTTGTGGTCCCCTTTGGGACCTAAAAATGTTTTAAAAAATGTAAACAAATATCAAAAAATTCAAATCACCCCCTTTTCCCCAAAATAAAAATAAACAATCAAAAAATCCTCATAGACAGCTCCACATCTGAAAATGCCTGTACTATTAAAATATTAAACATCTTATCCCATTCAGTGAACGGCGTAACAGGAAAAAAAATCAATACGGCCAATTTGCCGTTTTTTTCATCACTTCACCTCCCCAGTATAAAAAGTGATCAAAATGTCACACACATCCCAAAATGGTATCAGTAAAAACTACGGATTGTCCCACAAAAAGTAGAGCCCTCACACTGCTTCGTAGACATAACTATTAAAAAGTTATGCGGGTCAGAATATGGCGATGAAAAGAATAATTAAGTTGTTTCCAAAGTGTTTTTTTTTTTGTTTTGTTCAGAAAGACAAAACAAACGTGGTATCGCTGTAATCGCAGTGACCTGGAGAATGAAGGGAACAGGTCAGTTTTATCTCATAGGGAACCCCATAAAGACAAAATCCATAAAACTGTGAAGGAATTGAATTTTTTTCCCAGCTTCCCAATACATCCTATGCAATATTAAATGGTTATATAAAATAATCAGCAGGCACTCACATCTGAATTTCACATATATAAACACATTTAATAAAATGATTGATTAAATAAAATATTATGGATAATACTATAATATATCTTAAAACTTTACATACAATATATAAAATTATGACCATATAACTAATTATAAATGGATAAGTATCAGATGTTATAGAATCGAAAAATAGAAAATCGGATAAAAAATCGGATAAAAATCGGATGGAGTATCGCATAGAATTATTTTGATGGGATTTTTTCAAATGATATTCGAATACAGTTTCAAGTATCCATTAGATATCCAAAATGTACTTGTCTGTATGTCCTTATTGACAATCCAATACAAAGTTCCTTACAGAAAGTACGTAATTGCAATATACACTGCTCAAAAAAATAAAGGGAACACTTAAACAACACAATGTAAATCCAAGTCAATCACACTTCTGTGAAATCAAACTGTCCACTTAGGAAGCAACACTAAGTGACAATCAATTTCACATGCTGTTGTGCAAATTGGATAGACAACAGGTGGAAATTATAGGCAATTAGCAAGACACCCCCAATAAAGGAGTGGTTCCGCAGGTGGTGACCACAGACCTTTTCTCAGTTCCTATGCTTCCTGGCTGATGTTTTGGTCACTTTTGAATGCTGGCGGTGCTTTCACTCTAGTGGTAGCATGAGACTGAGTCTACAACCCACACAAGTGGCTCAGGTAGTGCAGCTTATCCAGGATGGCACATCAATGCGAGCTGTCAGCGTAGTGTCCAGAGCAGGGAGGCGCTACCAGGAGACAGGCCAGTACATCAGGAGACATGGAGGAGGCCGTAGGAGGGCAACAATCCAGCAGCAGGACCGCTACCTCCGCCTTTGTGCAAGGAGGAACAGGAGGAGCACTGCCAGAGCCCTGCAAAATGACCTCCAGCAGGCCACAAATGTGCATGTGTCTGCTCAAACGGTCAGAAACAGACTCCATGAGGGTGATATGAGGGCCCGACGTCCACAGGTGGGGGTTGCGCTTACAGCCCAACACCGTGCAGGACGTTTGGCATTTGCCAGAGAACACCAAGATTGGCAAATTCGCCACTGGCGCCCTGTGCTCTTCACAGATGAAAGCAGGTTCACACTGAGCACATGTGACAGACGTGACAGAGTCTTGAGACGCTGTGGAGAACGTTCTGCTGCCTGCAACATCCTCCAGCATGACCGGTTTGGCATTGGGTCAGTAATGGTGGGGGGTGGCATTTCTTTGGAGGGCCGCACAGCCCTCCATGTGCTCGCCAGAGGTAGCCTGACTGCCATTAGGTACCGAGATGAGATCCTCAGACCCCTTGTGAGACCATATGCTGGTGCAGTTGGCCCTGGGTTCCTCCTAATGCAAGACAATGCTAGACCTCATGTGGCTGGAGTGTGTCAGCAGTTCCTGCAAGACGAAGGCATTGATGATATGGACTGGCCCGCCCGTTCCCCAGACCTGAATCCAATTGAGCACATCTGGGACATCATGTCTCGCTCTATCCACCAATGTCACGTTGCACCACAGACTGTCAAGGAGTTGGCAGATGCTTTAGTCCAGGTCTGGGAGGAGATCCCTCAGGAGACCGTCCGCCACCTCATCAGGAGCATGCACAGGTGTTGTAGGGAGGTCATACAGGCACGTGGAGGCCACACACACTACTGAGCCTCATTTTGACTTGTTTTAAGGACATTACATCAAAGTTGTATCAGCCTGTAGTGTGTTTTTCCACTTTAATTTTGAGTGTGACTCCAAATCCAGACCTCCATGGGTTGAAAAATTTGATTTCCATTTTATTATTTTTGTGTGATTTTTGTTGTCAGCACATTCAACTATGTAAAGAACAAAGTATTTCAGAAGAATATTTAATTAATTCAGATCTAGGATGTGTTATTTTTGTGTTCCCTTTATTTTTTTGAGCAGTGTATAATAGACCAAGTTTCAATCGGTCTTTTATCGCAGATATCCTTAATTTATGCACTGGTGTCTGTTGTTTTCAATAGGACACTAAGGCTGTGCAGTTATATCAATGGGTAACTTTCAAATTAATAATACGATTTGTCTTGCATAAGATCAGATAGTCAATTGTTCGTATAAAATTCGATAGCGCTTACTGTAGAGGCGTCCCTCTCACAGTTGAGCTACTCACCCAGACCGAGAACTTTTGTCTTTTCTTTTCGTATAGTGTAGTTGTGGCGCTCAGCTGTCGGCGTCCCACGTGGTAGTAGGTAGATACGTATTAAGAAAAAGACGAAGTTGTGGAGGTTGTCTTGAATAATTCCAGCTTTTTCGGGTATGTACTTCTTGATCCTGCAGGATAATTTATTTGGTAGTTTGGTTCCTTTAGTCCGCCTAAAGGAACCAAACTACCAAATAAATTATCCTGCAGGATCAAGAAGTACATACCCGAAAAAGCTGGAATTATTCAAGACAACCTCCACAACTTCGTCTTTTTCTTAATACGTATCTACCTACTACCACGTGGGACGCCGACAGCCGAGCGCCATAACTACACTATACGAAAAGAAAAGACAAAAGTTCTGGGTCTGGGTGAGTAGCTCAACTGTGAGAGGGACGCCTCTACAGTAAGCGCTATCGAATTTTATACGAACAATTGACTATCTGATCTTATGCAAGACAAATCGTATTATTAATTTAAAAGTTACCCATTGATATAACTGCACAGCCTTAGTGTCCTATTGAAAACAACAGACACTTCAGTGCATAAATTAAGGATATCTGCGATAAAAGACCGATTGAAACTTGGTCTATTATATATTGTAATTACGTACTTTCTGTAAGGAACTTTGTATTGGATTGTCAATAAGGACATAAAGACAAGTACATTTTGGATATCTAATGGATACTTGAAACTGTATTCAAATATCATTTGAAAAAATCCCATCAAAATAATTCTATGCGATACTCCATCCGATTTTTATCCAATTTTTTTTATCTGATTTTCTATTTTTCGATTCTATAACATCTGATACTTATCCATTTGTAATTAGTTATATGGTCATAATTTTATATATTGTATGTAAAGTTTCAAGATATATTATAGTATTATCCATAACATTTTATTTAATCAATCATTTTATTAAATGTGTTTATATATGTGAAATTCAGATGGTGAGTGCCTGCTGATTATTTTATATTTGTTTAAATTAAGAGAGTAGGTGAATCACTTGCAGCAGGGCACCATTACCACGGTGACAAGTGGAGTGAGCCACTATAACTTGTAATCCTAGTATACAATATTAAATGGTGCCATTAGAATGTACAACTTGTCCTTATACGGCTATGTGAACGGAAAAGTAAAAAAACTATGACATCAAGAAGACGGAGTAAAAAACAAAAAACACAAAAATGGAAAATCGCTTGGTCATGAAGAGGTTAATATATCTCAACTGTCGAGTAAAAACCCTGGAATTCTTAGTACTGGGTATTGAAGAAAAGTGAGAGCCCCTCTTTGAGAGACTTAGTGCCTGAGATGATAAGACGCAGAGGTGGTGGGAACGTCCTCATGTGTCTTTGGCAAACTATGGAAGATGGCTTCTCCATTCTAGCTTCCTCACTACTCAACTGCCAGGAGCAACTCCACCAGACGCCACCTAAATGTTAGTGGCTGTAGGACCTTTGATGTCACAGTCATGTGATCAGTTACATGGGAGGGCTGTAAATGTTATTGGCTACAGGACCTTTGATGATGTCACAGTCATGTGATCAGTAACATGGGAGGGCTGTAAATGTTATTGGCTACAGGACCTTTGATGATGTCACAGTCATGTGATCAGTTACATGGGAGGGCTGTAAATGTTTTTGGCTACAGGACCTTTGATGATGTCACAGTCATGTGATCAGTTACACCCCACACGGCTGTCCTTGTTTTGTATTCAGGTAAAGAGAGATTGTTAAAGTTTTGGACTGCTTGTTGGAGGGGATGTTCTTTTACATGGGACTGTATTTTGGAGGAGGCTGCGGGGAGTTTTATTTACATGTGAATGCATGTTGGAGGAGTCTGAAGGGAGAGAGAGGGGTTTTTGAAGGTGGGCTGCCTGTTGGAGGGATAGTGAGGTTCTCCTGTACCTTCTGATGTTTGGTGGTCTTCCAGGTTCCTGATATTGATGGCCTGTCCTCGGGTTAGGTCATTAATATCTGATCGGTGGAGGTCTGACACTCCTGCACCCCCACCAGTCGACTGTTCCCTGCAGCCTACAGTACAGAACCTAGCTCATGAATGGAACAGGAAGCAGACGGCTCCGTTCAAGGTGTAGTGGCCGTGCTGGGTTACTGCAGCTCAGCTACCACTGAATAGAGTGCTGAGCTGCAGTAACCTATACTACACTTTGAACGGACCTGCGCTTCCTGTTCTAGGTTCTGTAACGGAGGCTGCAGGGAACATCTGATCTGTGGGAGTACAGGGTGTCAGCATACCTCCCAAAGAGGAACAGTATGTGCGGCGCAAATGTTTTCAGCATTATGCCACGTCTCTAACTCCGCCCCAAAACATAACTAAACAACTAATCTCACCTAGTTCCCTAAATGCCCCAACATATTAATTATTCTTCCTTTATGCCACCACACAGTAGTTATGCCAGCATTGTGCCTACTTCACAGTAGTTATGACAGATATGTGCCCCCTCACAGTAGTTATGACAGATATGTGCCCCCTCACAGCGATGCCCATATATGTGCCCCTCACAGCATTGTGCCTTCTTCACAGTAGTTATGCTCAGATATGTGCCCCTCACAGTAGTGATGCCCAGATATGTGTCCTCTCACAGTAATATCCCAGCTGTGCCCCCTCACAGTAATATGCCCAGCTGTGCCCCCTCACAGTAATATGCCCAGTTATGTGCCTCCTCACAGTAATATGCCCAGTTATGTGCCCCCTCACAGTAATATGCCTAGCTGTGCCCCCCCCTCACAGTAAAGTAATATGCCCAGCTGTGCCCCCTTCAGCGGACGCAGTGTAGAGGCAAAGGACCAGGTTGTAAATCACTCTTCAGTGTTTTTTCACACTTATAACACAGCAGTCACTTTTCAGGCTCGGTGCTTGTTCACACACAGAAAAACAAAATAAAGTTCACCTGGTATCCTGGGTGTCAGTTCACACCCGGCTGAATGCTCAGTCAGGCGAACAGGCCATCTTAAAGCCTGCAAGTGGACTGTCTGAGGGTGAGCATTCAGCCGGGTGTGAACTGACACCCAGGATACCAGGTGAACTTTATTTTGTTTTTCTGTGTGTGAACAAGCACCGAGCCTGAAAAGTGACTGTTGTGTTATAAGTGTGAAAAAACACTGAAGAGTGATTTACAACCTGGTCCTTTGCCTCTACACTGAATCCGCTGACCTGCCTACCAGAGCGAATCCCCACAATTTGGTGGAGGATGCGGGCACCAGTGCACCTGCGGGCACCAGCAAGCATTGTCTGTGCGGAGTGCTGCGGAAATTGCTGTACAGTGATAAAAAGTGTTGCTAGCGGCAAGCATCCGGGCTGAACAGTAAAAGGAAAAGTGTTGCTGGGAAGACAGAACGAGCAGGTGCTGCTGACTGCTGCTGTAAGGCTGTGTGGAGCTTAAAGGGCCAGAAGCCCTAATTTACAGAGACTGACCTGTGGAAATTTTTGGGTCAAAATGGCGACCTGGGTGAAAGATGGTCCGGTGTGGTGGAAACCACTCATACCGAGGGTGATGTCATCTGTGGGAAGTGGCCCGGTTTGGCGGAAAACCATGGCCACAGAGGAAGTAATGGAGCAGCTGGTGCTGGAAACTAATTCCTTGTTGAGAAAGCGGAGTGCTGCACTTGGAGAGGCTGCTCTGAACTTGGCTGAGAGTGGAGTGCCGGAGGAAAAGATATATGCCGTTGCCAAGGGCAACCGACAGGAAGAGAGTGAGATGGAGAGCAGTGCGGCTCTCCAGAGTTCTGGCATTACCTGCCATTGGGTGCGGCTGGAGTGACCGGAGTCGAGGTGTTTCCAATGGCAACGACTGCACTGAGGAGCCTTTGTGTGTTCGGATGACCCGGAACCAAGGGCTGGAGGTTCCCAACATCCCGGAGAAGGAAGATGAGTGCTGTGGAGACGTGCGTACAGCACTTGAGAGCACCAAACCCGTGATGGCTGTGCGTAAGAGAGTTCCAGTTGTTTCTTATACAGTAGTTAAAGTGACAGGGAGCAAAGCTCTGGAGGTTTGGCATGTTGCTGACCGGTACCCTAATGCCTCGGAGGCCATGAGTGGTGATGTGGGCCAGTGGCAGTTGCTATCTGCCGAGCCATTCAGTGTGGAGACACCGGGACTAGAGACTGCGCCGAGAATGTGCGACATTGTGGTGTATGGCAGTCCAGTCCAGGCGGTGTTGGAAGCGGAGAGCCAGGGGAGCCTGGTTGATGCCAGCCTGGAAGCTGGGAACTATGTGCGGGACTTTCATGGGGATAGCATGAACTGTCCGGTGGCTCTCACTGAGTGTGAGACTCAAGTGGGAACTGGGATCTTGGTGATGTTAAAGTGCTCGTACATGAGGTGAAGTGGGGCCGTGGTTTCCTTTTGGTATGGGGACTGTGGGGAAACACTTCTGCAGCTAGTGAGGAACTTCTGCAGAACCAGTACCGAACCCTTTAAGTAATGTGACCATTAAAAACAATGGTGCTTGTAAAATGCAAAGTGATGGTGCCAAGAGTGCGGGAATGCATAATGAAAATGTGATGTCATATGAAATATGTGGTGACAGTGGCATGCCTTTTCCGTTGCAGGATGTGGTCAGGGGAATAGCGCTTTTTGGGGGAAAAAATTATAAAGGATGCAGAAGTGTTGATAAATGTTGAGAGAATACAGCTGGGGGAACCCAATGTGGAAAGTGTGGCAGTGCTAGAGGGTGCACCACATGTACCAGAGGTGGATAGGCAGTCTCCACAGGTTTCTATGGTTAATAAGGAAATATACCAGGTGGGGATTGACTCATGGGTGCCCCTAGAGGTCAGGATTAATAATGACACGAGAGGTGTATGTGACGTATGTGCTGTGACCGATGCCATGTCAAGGTACCGTGAAACCAAGGTGGTTGCTTGTGGCAACCAGACGTCTGTGGTATCTGATGGGATGAGTGGCAAGTCTGTGAGCTTGGTGTTTGTGAGAAGCTGGGCTCTGCTGGCGTGGGTCTGGCGGAATAAAGGGAAGGTTATAGGCCAGGTGGTTGCCCTTTTACCAGCCTCCCGTGGTTATGCATGTGTTCACTCTCACGGGCTTGAACAAAGGGGTGGGGGTATGACATGAAAACCTGTTGTCTGCGAAGGTATTTGTGAGGATGATCCCCGGAAAGAAAGCTATCCCTCACAATACTCACCTCGTTCCCCAACCTCAGCAGCAGGATGATACACAGAGCTCCCGGCCGCCCCTTGCCCAGACCAGCAGTGTGGAGCGCAGACAGGCGGAGGAATGATGGAGCAAAGAGCGGGCGGACGGCTTTCTGCTTCATCATTACAGGCTTCCTATGGAAACGGGGACAGCTGCCAGAAAGCGGGACATACCTCCCCCATACCGGGACCGCGGGACAGCCTCTGAAATCTGGGTCTGTTCCGCAACCTTAGACTCTCCAGCTGCTGTGAAACTACAACTCCCAGCTTGCAATCATGCTCAGCTGCTCTTCTAACTCCCATAGAAGTGAATGAAGCATTCTGGGAGTTGTAGTTTCTAAACAGCTGGAATGCCAGAGGTTGCTGATCCCTGACCTATACTGAGGATAGCATATCAGCATATCAAGAAATCTCAGGAGGACACTACACATGCAGTGTGAACGAGGCCTAATGGTGGGCTGTTCTGGATTAAAGTGGTTTTCCTGTCTCACAATGGGTGTATCAATAGCATATGCCATCTGTTTGTGATTATGAGGGTCTAGGCACTAGGTCATGTCCCCTCAGTGTTTGCTGCACAGTGGGTGACTGGGAGCTCCACTGTGCAGGGGAAACTTTAAAGGGGGACTCGGTGCTAAACCAGCTGAGTAGCAGATCCCCGCCTATCATGTAGGTGTTTGCATAGTTGAGTGTAATGAATTGCACATACAGTGTTGATGCATGTGGAGGTACACACTGGTACAGGCAGCAGAGGCAAATTGCAGGGAGTGTCTGGCAAGACTCCACTTAAAGGGATGTCCTATGCTCACGGATCCAGAAAATACAGGCACCTTCCATCTGCAATCCGCATGGTTTTGACGCTCATCACTAGAATTTACTATTTTTGTCTGCAATACGGACAAGAATAAGGCTTGTTCTATAATCTGTGGAATGGACACACGGATGCAGACCCATAGAAATGAATGCATCCAACAGGTGCAATCTGAAAAAATGGATACAAAATACGGTTGTGTGTGTATAAGGCTTTAAATGGTCAATGTACTTTCAACAAACTTTGAATACCTGAATAGTACAGGTGAATGTAAGAAAGTTTGTAATATATCTTACAAGAGAAAACTGTCTCTCTTCCTAGATCTCTGGGATATTCCATGGCGCTGTACATCCAGACGGGATTACACAAGCATAAAAACACAATAAACAAACTATTAACAGACTGGTACAGAAGGGTAGAGGACCCTACCCGCTGGAGCTTACAGTCTATAAAGAATAGGGAAAACCCAGTAGGTGAGGCCGCAGGGGCGTAGCTAAAGGCTCATGGGCCCTGGTGCAAAAGTTCAGCTTGGGGTCCCCCTTCCCTCAGTGCTTTGTGGACAGGGGCAGGGGAGCACATAGCCTTCGAGCTGCCTGAGGCTAAAATTGAAACAGCCACCCCCTTATGCCAAATTCTTGACCTAACCCCTTCCCTCCAGCCGGAGGTCTAACTTGACCATTAAACACTTTCTATAATACAGGTGTCTTCTTATGCGGCACAAGGGTCTTTGGGCCCCCTCAGGCTCCTGGGCCCGGTAGCGAGTGCTACCTCTGCACCCCCTATAGCTACGGCCTTGGGTGAGGGTATAGGCTGCTCATCTGGCTGTGTGGTGGCAGCATGCTCATTGTAAGATGGTAGGATTTCCTGAAGAGGTAGGTTTTCAGGTTACTCTAGAAAGTTTGCATGTTGGGGGAGAGAGTTCCAGAGTAGGGGAGAGGCACATGAAATCTTGTAGTCAATGTGTGAAGAACAGATGAGAGGAGAACAGAGGAGGTCCTGTGAGGATCTGAGATTACGTGTGGGAATGTACTGGGGGAGCAGGTCAGAGATCTAAGGAGGGGACGGGTTGTGGACGGCTGTTATGTAGTTATAAGTATTTTAAACTGAATTTGCTGGGTGACGGGGAGGCAGAGGAGAAAGGGGGTGAGAGGTGGATTAAACGGGCAGCAGAGTTGAGAATAGATTGGAGGGGAGTGAGAGTGCTGGATGGGAGGCCACTCAGGAGGATGTTGCAGTAGTCCAGGCGGGAGATGACGAGAGAGTGCACTAGTATTTTAGTTGACTCGGGTGAGGAAGGCGCGAATACGAGAGATGTTCTTAAGTTGAAATCAGCAGGTGGAGGTGAGAGTTTGGATGTGTGGTTTTATGGGTTTAAACCGCGATTGCGGTGCGGCGGGGGTTAATCGGAACAGGATGCCCGCTGAAATCATTCAGCGGGCATCCTGTCACAACGCCGGGGGGGGTCATGTGACCCCCCCGTATCGGCGATCGTCACAAACCGCAGGTCAATTCAGACCTGCGGTTTGCGGCTTTACCTGTGGTTGCGGCGGCGGTGCCATCGGGTCCCCATGCGGCTGTGGGGGGGACCCGATGGCATGGAAGGCAGCGCGATGCCTTCCTGAGGCATCGCGCTGCCTTCCAGTGAAGAGCCTGTGAGATCCAGCCCCCTGGATCTCACAGGCTGGAAGCTGTATGAGTAATACACACAGTATTACTCATACAGCCAATGCATTTAAATACAGAAGTATTGGAATGCATTGTAAAGGATTAGACCCCCAAAAGTTCAAGTCCCAAAGTGGGACAAAAAAAAAAAGTGAAAAAAAAGTTGAAAAAATTAAGTTTTACCCCCAAAAAATTAAAAGTTTCAAGTAAAAATAAACAAAAACGTAATTTCCCCCAAATAAAGTTACAAAAATTGGTAAAAAATAGGGGGGGGGGAAAGTATACATATTAGGTATCGCCGCGTCCGTATCGACCGACTCTATAAACATATCACATGACCTAACCCCTCAGATGAACACCGTAAAAAATAAAAAATAAAAACTGTCCTAAATAAACCATTTTTTTGTCACCTTACATCACAAAAAGTACAACAGCAAGCGATCAAAAAGGCGTTTGCCCACCAAAATAGTACCAATCTAACCGTCACCTCATCCCGCAAAAAATGAGCCCCTACCTGAGACAATCGCCCAAAAAATAAAAAAACTATGGCTCAGAATATGGAGACACTAAAACATAATTTCTTTTGTTTGAAAAAAGCTGTTATTGTGTAAAACTTACATAAATAAAAAAAAAGTATGCATATTTGGTATCGTATCGACCGGCTCTAAGAAAATATCACATGACCTAACCTCTCAGATGAACACTGTAAAAAACAAAAAATAAAAAGTGTGTTAAATAAACCTTTTGTCACCTTACATCACAAAAAGTGTAATAGCAAGCGATCAAAAAGTCACACGCACCCCAAAATAGTGCCAATAAAAGCATCATCTCATCCCGCAAAAATCATACCCTACCCAAGGTAATCGCCCAAAAACTGAAAAAAAAATGGCTCTCAGACTATGGAAACACTAAAACATGATTTTTTTTGCTTCAAAAATGAAATCATTGTGTAAAACTTACATAAATAAAAACAAAATATACATATTCGGTATCGCCGCATCCGTGACAACCTGATCTATAAAAATATCACATGATCTAACCTGTCAGATGAATGTTGTAAATAACAAAAAATAAAAACGGTGCCAAAACAGCTATTTCTTGTTATCTTGCCTCACAAAAAGTGTAATATAGAGCAACCAAAAATCATATGTACCCTAAACTAGTACCAACAATACTGCCACCCTATCCTGTAGTTTCTAAAATGGGGCCACTTTTTTGGAGTTTCTACTCTAGGGGTGCATCAGGGGGGCTTCAAATGGGACATGGTGTCAAAAAAAACAGTCCAGCAAAACCTGCCTTCCAAAAACCGTATGGCATTTCTTTCCTTCTGCGCCCTGCTGTGTGCCCGTACAGCGGTTTACGACCACATATGGGGTGTTTCTGTAAACTAAAGAATCAGGGCCATAAATATTGAGTTTGGTTTGGCTGTTAACCCTTGCTTTGTAACCGGAAAGAAATTATTAAAATGGAAAATCTGCCAAAAAAGTGAAATTTTGAAATTGTATCTCTATTTTCCATTAATTCTTGTGGAACACCTAAAGGGTTAACGACGTTTGTAAAATCAGTTTTGAATACCTTGAGGGGTGTAGTTTCTTAGATGGGGTCACTTTTATGGAGTTTCTACTCTATGGGTGCATCAGGGGGCTTCAAATGGGACATGGGTGTCAAAAAAAACAGTCCAGCAAAACCTGCCTTCCAAAAACCGTATGGCATTCCTTTCATTATGCGCCCTGCCGTGTGCCCGTACAATGGTTTACAACCACATATGGGGTGTTTCTGTAAACTAAAGAATCAGGGCCATAAATATTGAGTTTGGTTTGGCTGTTATCCCTTGGTTTGTAACTGGAAAAAAATTATTAAAATGGAAAATCTGCCAAAAAAGTGAAATTTTGAAATTGTATCTCTATGTATCTCTATGTTCCATTAATTCTTGTGGAACACCTAAAGGGTTAACAAAGTTTGTAAAATCAGTTTTGAATACCTTGAGGGGTGTAGTTTATAGAATGGGGTCATTTTTGGGTGGTTTCTATTATGTAAGCCTCGCAAAGTGACTTCAGACCTGAACTGGTCCCTAAAAATTGGGTTTCTGAAAAATTTCAAGATTTGCTTCTAAACTTCTAAGTCTTGTAACATCCCCCAAAAATTTAATATTATTCCCAAAATGATCCAAACACGAAGTAGACATATGGGGAATGTAAAGTAATAACAATTTTTGGAGGTATTACTCTGTATTATAGAAGTAGAGAAATTGAAACTTGGAAATTTAAAAAAAATCTTTGGTAAATTTGGTATTTTTTTATGCAAAAAAATTAACTTTTTTGATCCAATTTTAGCAGTGTCATGAAGTACAATATGTGACGAAAAAACAATCTCAGAACGGCCTGGGTAAGTAAAAGCGTTTTAAAGTTATCAGCAGTTAAAGTGACACTGGTCAGATTTGCAAAAAATGGCCAAGTCCTTAAGGTGAAATAGGGCTGAGTCCTTAAGGGGTTAAAGGTCAGGGCAGAATCTAATGTTACCTCCAGGCAGCAGACCTGCGAGACTGGAGAGAGCGTTGTGCTATTAAATGTAATGGACAGGTCATGTAGGGGGGCAGAGTGACATGGGGGGAAGACAATGAATTCTGAATAGGGGCTTTAAATATATTTTTGACCTTCTCAGACCTTCCTCATGAGCATCAAAGTAGGGAAAAATCCCAAACCATCTCCTGGCCCCTCTTCAAGAGCAGCTATAGGGGGACTCAAGCCCATAACCGAAGATGTTAATCACCCACTCATCTTCCAGCAATCCTTACTGTTCCAACCTTTAAAATTCTGCATCTGTCAGCCAAAGAGTACAATAGGGGATTAGGAAGCACAAGACTGCCAGATGACTTGTCCCTCTGTAAAGTCTCATAGCAAATTTTACAAAATTGCTTCTTCCATAACAAAGTACGAAATGTATCTTGTGAAAAGACCACAGATGAATACACACCGGTGAGTTGTGGAGAATATACAAAAGCTGCAGCATCATAACTGTCTTTATCAAATTTTCACGACCTATGTCCAAAAGTGGCATTTTTTGTGTAAACTTCACCATTAACAGTGTTAGGTTAGCCTCTATAAAATCAGACACTCTTGCCAATATCTCCACCCACAAATATTTAAAGATTCTCACAACCAGCAGATTAGTATGAACTAAGCGCAGGTCCAAAGGCAGTGGGTCTAATGTTAAAATTACTGATTTACCCCAGTTGATATTCAGGACTGAATGCGTCCAAAGTCTGTTATAATAGTTAAAAAAGGATCAATAGAGGTAGCAAGGTCTCCAACATAACGAAAGATGGCGCATAGAGAAGTATGTTACCTTGCCTCACCAATCGAAGAAACCAAGGGGCTCGATCGCAATTGCGAAGAGCAGGTGAGACACCAGTGCCAATTTCTAAACAGGATCAGGATCCTACTCTATAGTGTTCATGGTGTAAAAAAACAAATGGGACCTTCAGGCTCATAATAAATTTAAAAAGCCTGAATTAAAAATGGAAACTATTGAATTCATTACCAGTCTTCTAGATCAAGATTTTTTTCATGACTCTCCCATTCGGACTTTATATGGCGCCAAAATCTTCACCAAGATCATGACAGTCTCTAGCTATTTACATTACATCAGCAGAAAATTCTGATAATACCAGATCTGGACAACTTCCTCATCTCAGCTGGCTCAGAACTTCTGCTACAATTGTATGTTGAGACAACCTAGAGAAGTTCCACCTAATCACCAGTTGGCAGAAAGTTTTCCTGTTGCAGTAAACTCCTATCCCCTAATATCGTTACTTCCTGCAAACAGGACTCCCTGATGACAGCAGTTTCTTACTTTTGCTGTCAATGTAGTAGCCTTCAGAGATAATGACCATCGTAAGTCTCTTGACTTCTTCCATGTTGGCTGTCTCAAGTTTCTCTGGAGAGACAAGATGTCTGTCAGCTCACTAAAGAATCAACACATGCACTCA
This sequence comes from Bufo bufo, assembly GCF_905171765.1. NCBI lineage: Eukaryota > Metazoa > Chordata > Amphibia > Anura > Bufonidae > Bufo > Bufo bufo. The sequence goes on from NC_053392.1 coordinate 612,796,012, forward strand.
TTCCATCTTACTTACAGTTTGCTGTATCGGTGGGACCATACGTGAATATAATAGTCCAGGTCACTATTGTCTGTTCACATAATTTACATAAACAGCAACTTTATGATCCAAAATTGGTGTTCGGTGGACAGCTATGGATATGCAGATATACAATGTACTTTGATAAAAATGTGAGCAAGGCCATGTGCATGGATGAGGGATAGTATTGTTTCTTTCAGCAACTCAGGGCCAGTTGCCAAACATCGTATTTACCCCTTTGCTAAGTTTATGTGGCATTCACAAAAAAAGATACTGTGAACAAAGGTTTGTGGCCTCCACAGGCACCAGACCTAATAGTGTGCGACAGAATATGGAACTTGTGGTGTTGCAGAAGGTATTCTTGAACATAAGATGGGAACAAATTTGGAGAAACCACTTCCATTATCTCTTATAGTCATTCTTCAATTATCCCGTAAAAACTTCAAAAAAAGAATATAGGGTTCTGTTTTTCATAGCACACGTATAAGACATCTCAATAGCTAAGTCACCTCCATCATACGTTATCGGTTGTCTAATTGTGAAACAATTTGTTGCATATAAGATGTTCTTCCACATCCCGCTTGTGTTCCTTCAGGTGCCTTAGGTATAAGAAGGTCTTGGCCAAAGTTTTCTTTTGAAAGACGATGTTCCTTTCCATCAATGACCCACCAAGGATGGAGAAGGACAGAAACCACTTGGCTGCAAGGATATTAGACCTCACCCTAGAGATCATCTCCTTGATAACTGGAGAGGTGAGAGTTTCACATGACATCTCTCTTATCTTCTAGTAATAAAACAGGGAAATTACTGGAAAGGTGAAGGATTCTTAGAATCTCTGTAGTGATTGGCGTCTCCCCATACACAGGATTACACAGTAGTGAAGAAGTCGTCTGGTGAGTGTGTGACACCCCGTGTGTCAGGAGGACGGAGCAGGACCCAGAGCCCCATCACTGAGCCTCCACCTCATTCCCAGATACATGAGCAGAAGATCCTAGAACTTACCACCAGGATCACTGAGCTGCTGAGCGGAGAGGTGAGCGCTGCTGGGAATGCTGGGACATTATACAATAACGCCAAGGGAGGGGTCTGGTAATGATTATCCTTGTTTTGTCAGGTTCCTGTAAGGTGTCAGGATGTCGCTGTCTATTTCTCCATGGAGGAGTGGGAGTATTTAGAAGAACACAAGGATCTGTACAAGGACGTCATGATGGAGAATCACCAGTCCCTCACATCAACGGGTAAGAGGAGACCTACCATGATTGTAAATGATATTACTGGCCTATCCAGAGGCCATCCTGATTCTGGAAAACCCCTTTAATTTAGAGCAACTGGACTTGTATTTTTTTCTTGAAGACTTTCGCTAGTCATCTGACTGACATTCTCATTTAGAATAGCTTGTACAAGAATTCTGTCACATTAAATACTAGTGACCCATACTTTAGTCGTATATGTAGGCATGTACTTTAAATGGTATACTGTAGGACAGAACAGTGCTCCAAATGGGAAGTATGTGATGAGTGGCCGATGTGTTTACAGTACATCAGGAGTCATCTGATTTGTCTGTATTAGTCATTGGACATTAGTTTATGTTACCATTGTAATGTATACCAGGGGCCTGAAGCCATCAGGATAGAGTCAGGAGGCCACCATGCATATGACATGGTCACTGAACCCTCCAAAATTTTCAGGTTGGGCCCATACACTTCTAATGGGTATGGCCCTAAATCCTGCCAATGATAATTAGTTGAGATGTGATAAACATGCTAGGCAGTTGAAATCTAAAGCCAGCCATACACATGAGATAGTTGTTGACGGAACAATAGTTCGCCCAACAGGCACCTCTTCTGATCCTCCCATACATATGAATGCTACTCCAAGCATGCATATGTAGTTATGCACTCCTCTGGCAGCGGCTTATCTCCCCTCTAAGTAAAGGATCGAGGAGTTGATTAGCCTTTACATACACATTATACATGTAACCACATTTGTTTAGCAGTTTAATATGTAACCTATAATATGCTATGAAAACTTATGAAACCGTAGTATGTTACCATGTTGGCCTAATGCGTTGCACCACTCGTGCTGGCAGTTGTTAAATCTGTTCATGTTCTTGAAGAATTAGTTTCCACTAATGATATATATTCTAAACATTTTTTGAGGGATTTGTTGAGTTTTTTTACCTATTGTTGTCAACATTGGGTCCTATTACACTGGTTCAAACACCTGTCGCTATCTCTACAAGGGAATATATAGTGAACTCATAAATCTATGCTTTCTATGATCTTTCTTTGCTTTCAGGCATGTGATTACTGAAATTGTATATTATTCTGTTTTCTTACATGTGTGATTGGTTACAAATTACTTACTTTGGAAAGATAAGAAAATTGTGGCCTTTTTTTCAGGTGAAGATGTTATGAGCGACTCCCACAGACATCTCCATTTATCTTCCCATCATGAAGGAGAAGACAACAATACCACAGAAGCTAATTCAATAACTCCTAATGTATCCTCAGTCCTTCACATCGGAGATCTATCCACCAACACCACTGGTCACTCAAAACCTTCACCAAATCAGTCGCTAATTGGCAGAACAAGAACTAAACTGAAATGCGGGAAAATATTAACGTGTAAGAAACAGTTAAAAAAGGAATCTAATCATTCGTTCCATGAGATAATTGACAATGAAGGGCCATTGTCATGTTCAGATTGTGGGAAATCTTTTTCCAAGAAAGTAAACCTTATGAAACATCAGAGGATTTGCACAGGCAATAATCCATATTTGTTCTCTGAATATGGGACATGTTTTGGTCAGAAATCAAATCTTTTGGATCATCTAAGAAGTCACAGAGAGAAGAAGTCACTTTCATGTTTAGAATGTGGAAAATGTTTCAGCAAGAAATCAAGTCTCATACAACATCTAAGAACTCACACAGGAGAGAAGCCGTTTTCATGTTCAGAATGTGGGAAATGTTTTACCCATAAATCAAATCTAATAGAACATCTAAGAAGTCACACAGGGGAGAAGCCGTTTTTATGTTCAGAATGTGGGACGTATTTTGGTCAGAAATCAAGTCTTGTGAACCATCTAAGAATTCACACAGGGGAAAAGCCATTTTCATGTCCAGAATGTGGGAAATGTTTCAGCAAAAAATCAAGTGTTATACAACATCTAAGAAGTCACACAGGAGAGAAGCCTTTTTCGTGTTTAGAATGTGGAAAATGTTTTACCCATAAATCAAATCTTATGGAACATCTAAGAATTCACACAGGGGAGAAACCATTTTCATGTTCAGAATGTGGCAAATGTTTTAAACAGAAATCGGGTCTTTCTAAACATCAGAGGACTCACACAGGAGAGAAGCCACCTTAATGTTCAGATTGTAGAATATCTGAAACATGTGCAGCTTCATTGTAGAACCAGCTACCTAGTAATGATGCCTTCTTGCATTGAACTGTTGAAACATTCTGATCCTATGGACGCTGCCACGATGCTCGCAGGAGCAGGACTACAGCAGAATATAGAGCCATCAACCTGCTTGAAGAACAGAAATCACTGATTGCTCCAAAGGGGGATCAGATGTACAGAACATATTGTGTTATTTTGTGGTCAGAAAGACATTGAGGATGATAGTTAAATAGATGATACAGAAGTAGGTAGTGAGGTCTGTCGTTGAATAATCTATGGATAACAGCTTTTATATATTTAAAAAATAACCATTTATAACTGACCCACTAGAGTGCTGTCTCCCCAGCTTCTAGGGCAGTTGGACTAGCAGTGAGTCAAATGACGTTGTTGTGATGTTCGCTCCTCCAATTGGCCAAATACTGGACTGTCATTATACTTTGAGGCGGGATAGAGGGTATTTAAAAGGCTGGTATCAAAGCTAGCAATGCCGCTGCACATTAGGATTTCAAACTTTTCCGCACCCCACAGTAATGTATTATTCCACCTGAGTTGCCCCTAATTATGTTCAATTATAATTACAGGGAGCGCAGAATTATTAGGCAAGTTGTATTTTTGAGGATTAATTTTATTATTGAACAACAACCATGTTCTCAATGAACCCAAAAAACTCATTAATATCAAAGCTGAATATTTTTGGAAGTAGTTTTTAGTTTGTTTTTAGTTTTAGCTATTTTAGGGGGATATCTGTGTGTGCAGGTGACTATTACTGTGCATAATTATTAGGCAACTTAACAAAAAACAAATATATACCCATTTCAATTATTTATTTTTACCAGTGAAACCAATATAACATCTCAACATTCACAAATATACATTTCTGACATTCAAAAACAAAACAAAAACAAATCAGTGACCAATATAGCCACCTTTCTTTGCAAGGACACTCAAAAGCCTGCCATCCATGGATTCTCTCAGTGTTTTGATCTGTTCACCATCAACATTGCGTGCAGCAGCAACCACAGCCTCCCAGACACTGTTCAGAGAGGTGTACTGTTTTCCCTCCTTGTAAATCTCACATTTGATGATGGACCACAGGTTCTCAATGGGGTTCAGATCAGGTGAACAAGGAGGCCATGTCATTAGATTTTCTTCTTTTATACCCTTTCTTGCCAGCCACGCTGTGGAGTACTTGGACGCGTGTGATGGAGCATTGTCCTGCATGAAAATCATGTTTTTCTTGAAGGATGTAGACTTCTTCCTGTACCACTGCTTGAAGAAGGTGTCTTCCAGAAACTGGCAGTAGGACTGGGAGTTGAGCTTGACTCCATCCTCAACCCGAAAAGGCCCCACAAGCTCATCTTTGATGATACCAGCCCAAACCAGTACTCCACCTCCACCTTGCTGGCGTCTGAGTCGGACTGGAGCTCTCTGCCCTTTACCAATCCAGCCACGGGCCCATCCATCTGGCCCATCAAGACTCACTCTCATTTCATCAGTCCATAAAACCTTAGAAAAATCAGTCTTGAGATATTTCTTGGCCCAGTCTTGACGTTTCAGCTTGTGTGTCTTGTTCAGTGGTGGTCGTCTTTCAGCCTTTCTTACCTTGGCCATGTCTCTGAGTATTGCACACCTTGTGCTTTTGGGCACTCCAGTGATGTTGCAGCTCTGAAATATGGCCAAACTGGTGGCAAGTGGCATCTTGGCAGCTGCACGCTTGACTTTTCTCAGTTCATGGGCAGTTATTTTGCGCCTTGGTTTTTCCACACGCTTCTTGCGACCCTGTTGAATATTTTGAATGAAACGCTTGATTGTTCGATGATCACGCTTCAGAAGCTTTGCAATTTTAAGAGTGCTGCATCCCTCTGCAAGCTATCTCACTATTTTTGACTTTTCTGAGCCTGTCAAGTCCTTCTTTTGACCCATTTTGCCAAAGGAAAGGAAGTTGCCTAATAATTATGCACACCTAATATAGGGTGTTGATGTCATTAGACCACACCCCTTCTCATTACAGAGATGCACATCACCTAATATGCTTAATTGGTAGTAGGCTTTCGAGCCTATACAGCTTGGAGTAAGACAACATGCATAAAGAGGATGATGTGGTCAAAATACTCATTTGCCTAATAATTCTGCACGCAGTGTATATGTGCAGAAACATGTAGGAAATGACAGCTAGGCAAATCAGCCTATCTGATTACTTTATTTAGCACAGGGACAGGTGTATGTGTGTATATATGTGAGTACTATCAATGGTGTAGAGGTCAATAACCAACTCTCTATAGCTCCTACTGCATCTTAACCTCTGTTACAGCCTATGTGACCTATGTTTAGGTCAGGAATAGTTATTTTTTAATATGTATAAGTTGTTTTCAAAGAGCATCAGAGCATGCTTCCTGTTAGGGTTGATCATGCTGATAAAAACGATACCTTTGTCATATCGGTAGGTTGAAATGTTGCCAAGATATCAGCGTTTTTGGCAATAGGCAAATGAGATGGTTCGAGCACCAAGGGGCCAGCCAAAACCCTTGGTGTACTGCATTTGTAGCACCCCTCTGATCTAGGAACTCCACTTTTCCCCTTGATTGACAGGGCTAGATAATTAAACAAGGGGAGTGGGAATTGCCCGGGGCAGATTGGTGTTACCAAAGAGGTGCTCCAAGGACTCTGGCCGGTCCCTTGGTGCTCGACCCAATTCATTTGCATGTTACTAAAACACAGATACAGCGCTCATACAAATTCATTGTTTCTGGGTAGCAGAGTGCTGTTTAAACGGCACAATCTGTTCCCCAGAATCGATTATTGAGATGTGGGCACCAAACATCATTTCACCCCATGAATGAGCGTTTCGCACTCAGACCCCCACCAATTAAAACCTTTGATTTAATTCAGGTGTTTCATTTAGTTGTACTTGCACACTTGTATAAAATCAAGCACCTAGACATGCAGTTGTCTTTGTGAACATTTGTGAAAGAATGGCTTGTTCTAAGAGGTTTCAGAATTCCAGCATGGTCCTATATTAGGATGCCACCGCTGTGACAAGTCAGTTCATTAAATTTCTTCCCTCCTAGATATTCCACCATAGGCGTGATGATGTAGGTGCGGCTGCGTCACCCCCTCTTCCTGTTGAATATCTTCTATATAAAAACAATCTTCATATAAAAGAGAGGATCAAAAAAAAAATTATAATTTTTTTAAAATTAAAAATATCAAAATTTTATGATTCTTCAGGCGGACATAATCGCCTCTACGTTCTTTTATCGAGTATCTTAATTTGATATGTGCAAGCAGTGAATAAAGGGACAATTGTCTATGCAAAAATATATAAACTGCTCAAAAAAATAAAGGGAACACTTAAACAACACAATGTAACCCCAAGTCAATCACACTTCTGTGAAATCAAACTGTCCACTTAGGAAGCAACACTGAGTGACAATCAATTTCACATGCTGTTGTGCAAATGGGATAGACAACAGGTGGAAATTATAGGCAATTAGCAAGACACCCCCAATAAAGGTGTGGTTCTGCAGGTGGTGACCACAGACCACTTCTCAGTTCCTATGCTTCCTGGCTGATGTTTTGGTCACTTTTGAATGCTGGCGATGCTTTCACTCTAGTGGTAGCATGAGACGGAGTCTACAACCCACACAAGTGGCTCAGGTAGTGCAGCATATCCAGGATGGCACATCAATGCGAGCTGTGGCAAGAAGGTTTGCTGTGTCTGTCAGCGTAGTGTCCAGAGCATGGAGGCGCTACCAGGAGACAGGCTAGTACATCAGGAGACGTGGAGGAGGCCGTAGGAGGGCAACAACCCAGCAGCAGGACCGCTACCTCTGCCTTTGTGTAAGGAGGAACAGGAGGAGCACTGCCAGAGCCCTGCAAAATGACTTCCAGTAGGCCACAAATGTGCATTTGTCTGCTCAAACGGTCAGAAACAGACTCCATGAGGGTGATATGAGGGCATGACGGCCACAGGTGGGGGTTGTGCTTACAGCCCAACACCGTGCAGGACGTTTGGCATTTGCCAGAGAACACCAAGATTGGCAAATTCGCCACTGGCGCCCTGTGCTCTTCACAGATGAAAGCAGGTTCACACTGAGCACATGTGACAGACGTGACAGAGTCTGGAGACGCCGTGGAGAACGTTCTGCTGCCTGCAACATCCTCCAGCATGACCGGTTTGGCATTGGGTTAGTAATGGTGTGGGGTGGCATTTCTTTGGAGGGCTGCACAGCCCTCCATGTGCTCGCCAGAGGTAGCCTGACTGCCATTAGGTACCGAGATGAGATCCTCAGACCCCTTGTGAGACCATATGCTGGTGCGGTTGGCCCTGGGTTCCTCCTAATGCAAGACAATGCTAGACCTCATGTGGCTGGAGTGTGTCAGCAGTTCCTGCAAGACGAAGGCATTGATGCTATGGACTGGCCCGCCCGTTCCCCAGACCTGAATCCAATTGAGCACATCTGGGACATCATGTCTCGCTCTATCCACAGACTGTCCAGGAGTTGGCAGATGCTTTAGTCCAGGTCTGGGAGGAGATCCCTCAGGAGACCGTCCGCCACCTCATCAGGAGCATGCACAGGCGTTGTAGGGAGGTCATACAGGCACGTGGAGGCCACACACACTACTGAGCCTCATTTTGACTTGTTTTAAGGACATTACATCAAAGTTGGATCAGCCTGTAGTGTGTTTTTCCACTTTAATTTTGAGTGTAACTCCAAATCCAGACCTCCATGGGTTAAAAAATGTGATTTCCATTTTTTTTATTTTTGTGTGATTTTGTTGTCGGCACATTCAACTATGTAGAGAACAAAGTATTTCAGAAGAATATTTAATTAATTCAGATCTAGGATGTGTTATTTTTGTGTTCCCTTTATTTTTTTGAGCAGTGTATGTTGTTTATTATACACAATACAAAACAAAGAATATAAAATCAATACGATTGCAAAGACAAACAATGAAGCTGTAAAATAATACCCAAAATACGCCACACGGTGGTGCTAACACACCACTATCTCACCAGCACAGTACAACTTAAATTTATGTATTACAAAACGTTAATGCTATACTTTTAACAAGCAGACCAATGATTTATATACCAGGAGAAACTTAGGATCTTCTGTTTACCAAACAGGCTATAACAATAAAACACGGATTAATATAGGAAAAATAAATGTTATCCCTTGACTCTGTTTCCCTATGACCAATCAAAATATATGATATTAATACGACAAAATATCCAGCTTGGCAATCAGACTATGGAAAATAACTTTCCGAGGGTTTAGTCCTCTTTTCAAATAATGTCAGATTTTCCATTAGCAATATGCATCTTTGCTAAGAGAATAATCAGCATTATGGAGGCGCCTAACACTATATATTCCCACAGTATGAGATCTTTTGGCTATATACCGAGAGAAATATCTTATTAATATCACGAGCAGTAAGCACAGTATACGTTACCGGGTGAGAGGTAGACAGAGTTTCAGATGGGACCAGTTCTCAAGTACTTTCCTAGTAGCCAAAATAATCCAAGTTTCTTTTGGTATATTTCTTGTGGTCAGTTTCCTTTGTGAGTTTGTCTGAGTGAGTTGATGCTCTGCACACGAGTAATTATTCCCCACCTTATCTAAGAATCATCCCCTTCTGGATTAGTGATTTCCAATCAGGTAAGGTGGGTTTATTCGTATGCTAATAACACAATGATGTCATATTAACCCTTGACATGGTATAAAACAAATGGTAAAATAATATAATATTGTCCATCTGCCTCCAGATGGCACTGTTGTAACATCAGACTTCAGATTTTTGCTACATATCATACCTTTGACCTTTCTCAACGTATATCAAAGTGGAGGGATGCTTCTTTGACACTTTGAAGTAATCTTTCCAGACTTAGTGGAACCATTATAATTCTCCCAGACTCTTGAATTTATGGGCTTGATAAGAAATACACTCGCACTGTGGGTTTGTATATCTAACTGTCCAAGCTATTGAGTAATGACGCCTGGAATAACATTAGCTTTTCTGAGAAACTTCCATTAGTAGAAAGCCTTAGTGTTTTCTATACCTTCTAAGACTATATCCATTCAGTGAGATACACACGGCATAAAGTATACCTTAATATTTGGTTATACTACATATCAATATTGCATATTATACATGAATTATTGATATGTTCATACTAAAAAGCTAAATAAATGCACACATGAATATACATAATACTTATGAATATATGAATAGACACCACACACCAGATGTGTCTTAAGGATATAACTTATCTTGTCATGGTTTAGCCATGAAACAAACATTGTTCCCCTCAGACAGACATGTCTGGAGAAGCCAGTATACTCCCCATAGATAAACCCATATCTTTTAGCAATAACTTTTAAAATACAATGTCCATTCATATTCACTATGACTCTTATATAAACTGAACTTGCCATGAACTCATCTTGGTCTTTTCAGCCATATAACTGAACTTTGGTTCAAGCTGATTTCCTCTTAAAGGCAATGAGCATTCGTTTTGGCTATAATATCATTAGATAATACTGTGTACTTATAAAAATGCACAACATTCCTCCTTCTCCACCTTGCCACGCCGTGGTCTGTTCTACTTGCTGGGTGAAACATGCCTTTGAGTGCTGGAGACGTCACACGCCAGCCTGACTTGATGACTTTCTGCGGTTGTGCTGCGCTGTAACATCGATCCCTGTTTGGGGCTCCCTGGGGATGGTGCGCCTGGCTTCTTCTGGATCTGGTCTCCCTGTCTCTCCTTCCTGCCAGCATCTAAGTAGGTCTGAAAACCCCTAGCCTCATACCTTTGGCCTCCATGTTTAAGCCACCTTGCATTGCTGCTTTATATTTGCCTCTCCGATCCTTCTGCTGACATCCAGGAATTAATGGCTTCCCGGTTCTTTCACAATTTACACTCTTGCGGCTTTTTGGTGTGGATTCCTCCGAGGCTGACTGTACATTTATGATGGTACCGCCTTAAATGAATATGAACTGCTGCTACATTTCTTCTACTGTGTGGCGGAACCCGCCTCGCCACTGGGCATTGGAGAGGCCTGGCTACCCGCCTCCTACCTGCTGACTATGGCCCCTTGTAAATTTGTACGTTTGAATGCAATATTTGGGCATAGTTATATAAGTTCATGTATTTTTCTGTCTTTGGAATTTTGTTGTATGTTATGTGAGGGTACCCAGATAGCAAATTTTATTGTATTCGTGTATTCTGAGTGCCATTCACCTAATGATATGCACTCAGACTTGAGCTATCTGGGGATATGTTAAATGTCTGTGTTTACTGTGAGGGATGTGACATTGTATGTTTAAATGGTGATTTCTGTCCTGTTGTCCCCACATGTGTATTGACGATTTCCCTTTGTCCTGAGAGATAATTGAATTGCTCCTCGGGTGTCTCCAGGGCAGAGAGGAGGATACCATGATGCATTGTGGGGATGTGTTGTGTCTGTGTATCCTGAGTTGCTACGTATCTGTCCTGTGTCACAGTCTTCCTTCTGGTCCCCTAGGGGCGTGTACACCAGATGGGGACCTGCATAAATACGGGCGGGTAGCCCTCAATAAAGTGTTCCTGTTTTAACCCTCAAAGTGAAATGTTGTCTCATTCTTGGGGGAGGATTTATGGTATGCTGTTCCAGTTTGACTGCTAGGAGCGTAAACCTATTCGTATGGTTTCCTATTCAACTGTCTACAGCATTCATATGCTTGAGAGGATTTATATGCTTCTTCGGTTCGGTGATTGTGGTGTCTGCCAGAGTGCTTGGAAACCTCAGGAAACGCTAGGAGCATCCATCAACGGAGGTACTCAGTCGGGGTGCCAGGTGATCCGTTGCATTGGTGGCAAGCAGTGGGATGGCGTTCTGGTGTGAGAGGAGACACAGGAATTATTATGGAGCGGCATAGAACCAGCGAGTCCCTGGACAACGCTCGAGGTAGAAAATGAATTTAACCGGAGGTTACAGAACCTCTGGGCACCACTGGTCAAGCCAATAGTAGAGGCAACCAGGTTGGACTGCAGAGAGAGCGCCCGACAAGAGATGTGGGAAGAAACCCTAGAAGGTGTCCAGCGTTGGCGAGATGAGCGTCTTCCCAGCAAGGAGCAGCAATTACAAGCCAGAGTGGCCCTACGGATACCTATGCTGGGAGAACAGGCCCAGGAGGAATTGGTGATGCAACTTAATTCACTGGCATGGAGGGAACTGGGTCTCGATGATGCATACCAAGCGCTACGTTGGTACGCAGTTCAGCGGGTTCCCGGAATGGCCAAATTTGACAAACCCGAGGGCAAGGATTATAATGGCCCTGGCTTATTATGTGGGACCTTTGCAGAACCGGAATTTGGGAGTGCGTCAGAGTCACGGCTTTGGGACATATTTGACTACAGAGAGGCCGTGCTGGATCTCCCTATGGCCGAAGACCTAAGGCCAGACCTGATTGAACTGGATGTCCAGGAATGGGAACTGGAGCAGGATTACCAGCACCTGTTCAGCTCCAGTCAGTCACCCTATACCCTGCAAGTACCACCAGAGCAGTGGGAGATCGAACAGAATTATGCGGACTTATATGATTAAGTGACACCGCCTGTCTCTAACCTGATGGGGCTTATGGACTGTACACCATTGGGAGCGTTGAGTTTCGCTCCCCCCCCCCCAACAACTAAGCCCGTCATCAGGAGACCTGCATTCGGTACCTCCTACTCCCCAACCAGCCCCAGAAATGAGGGACCTTATCGACTGGTCCGGAGAAGACCCACAGATGGCAGGTGGAGATGGGACTGCGGTCTCTCTACCAGCCCTACAGGGATGCTGGGCAGTTGGCCCAGATCCCCAGCGGCAGAATATTTCACCGGGAGGGGAGAATCTCGTTCCCCCTCCCAGCGGCAGCCTAACCCACCAAGGGGAGACAGTAAGCCCCACAACAGTACAGATGGGATCGTAGTTTCTGCACCTACACCACTGGGTATAGGGACAGTCTGTCCTGGTCCCCAACAGCAAGACAAAGTATTGGAAGGGGAGACAGTCGTTTTTCCCCTACAACAAGAGAGGGTGTCGCAGGGAGAGGAGCCTGTTACCTCCTCTCCCCACTGGCAGTCTACGGTTCAGGGAGAGGAGCCTGTTACCCCCTCTCCCCAGCGGCTGAAAGTGTGTAAGGGAGAGGAGTTTGTTACCCCCTCTCCCCAGCGGCAGCGCCTAGCACACCAAGGGGAGACAGTAAGCCCCACAACAGTGCAGATGGGACCGTAGTCTCTGTACCTGCACCACTGGAGATATGGACAGTCTGTCCTGGTCAACAACAACAGGACAATGTATTGGAAGGAGAGGCAGTCTGTTTTCCCCTACAACAAGGGAGGGTGTCGCAGAGAGAGGAGCCTGTTACCCCTTCCCCCCAGCAACAGCTTTGTTCAACCAGGGGAGAGGGCACCCTGGTTACCTTCCCCCCAAGCCATGGATCTACAACTGGGCACAAGTGGCAGGGGGCCATAGGGACAACTACACCCTTGGAGAAAGGCCGGCTGACTATCAGAGCCCCAGACCGACTGGAGGTCTGGAGTCTGGATAGTCTCAATGGGAAAGGGGAGAAATGTTGCGGAACCCGCCTCGCCACTGGGCATTGGAGAGGCCTGGCTACCCGCCTCCTACCTGCTGACTATGGCCCCTGGTAAATTTGTACGTTTGAATGCAATATTTGGGCATAGTTATATAAGATCATGTATTTTTCTGTCTTTGGAATTTTATTGTATTTTATGTGAGGGTACCCAGATAGCTAATTTTATTGTATTCGTGTATTCTGAGTGCCATTCACCTAATGATATGCACTCAGACTTGAGCTATCTGGGGATATGTTAAATGTCTGTGTTTACTGTAAGGGTTGTGACATTGCATGTTTAAATGGTGATTTCTGTCCTGTTGTCCCCACATGTGTATTGGCGATTTCCCTTTGTCCTGAGAGATAATTGAATTGCTCCTCGGGTGTCTCCAGGGCAGAGAGGAGGAAACCATGATGCATTGTGGGGATGTGTTGTGTCTGTGTATCCTGAGTTGCTACGTATCTGTCCTGTGTTACAGTCTTCCTTCTGGTCCCCTAGGGGCGTGTACACCAGATTGGGACCTGCATAAATACGGGCGGGTAGCCCTCAATAAAGTGTTCCTGTTTTAACCCTCAAAGTGAAGTGTCGTCTCATTCTTGGGGGAGGATTTATGGTATGCTGTTCCAGTTTGACTGCTAGGAGCGTAAACCTATTCGTATGGTTTCCTATTCAACTGTCTACAGCATTCATATGCTTGAGAGGATTTATATGCTTCTTCGGTTCGGTGATTGTGGTGTCTGCCAGAGTGCTTGGAAACCTCAGGAAACGCTAGGAGCATCCATCAACGGAGGTACTCAGTCGGGGTGCCAGGTGATCCGTTACATATTGTAAGAAGACCGGTGAGATTTGCCCATTCTGGGTTTGTTTTTCTTCTATTTCTCTTTTTTCTCTTTTTTTTTGCCTTTTGCCGTGGTTTATATCAAAGAACAGGACACTGTAAAATCAGATAGAATCGAAGAGAAGGGGAAGGGGAATGAAAAAAGGGGGAGAGGAGAGAGAAAAAAAAGGGTCCTAAGTAAAATAAGTGGTCATAGGACTACTCTAAAATGGGGCAGAAACCTCCAGAATCAGGAAAAATTTACCAGTTTTTGAAATCCCCTAATGTAATCACAAGAGTAGGATCTGGTCAAAAAGTGATGTATGATCCTAATGTTAAAACCAATGCTGGATCCAGAGTGGAAGATGTGGTGGATGATTACATTCATGATTAGGGCGCAGAGAGAGAGGACATAAACAGCTTGTCTAATGCTGAATCCTCCCCACTAAAAGAAATCTTGGTGGCGGTTAAAAAAATGGAGAATTAATACAAGATATTACAACGTAGCTTGGGGAAATCCAGACTGATGTGATCCTCATAAGGGATGATGTATCAAAGATACGGGGCAGAGTTACAACTATAGAAAAATCAGTGGGGGTCTGGAAAATGAAGTTAAAATATTTAAAATTGAAATCTCCACTCTGACAATAGATGTTAACATCTTAAAAAAAAAAAAAAGGTGGTAGTCTTGGAGGACAGGTCGAGGCAAGGTAATGTGAGAATCCTAGGCCTACCTGAAATGACAGAAGAAAAAAGTCCTGCGGACATACTACAGACTTTAATTCTGGAAAAATTTGGAAAGGAACATTTTTCGCCATTGTTTTTGGTAGAAAGAGCACATCGGGTTCCAGGGGGTAAACCAATCCTTGGAAGGCAGCCATGGGCACTTCTGGGGAAGATCCTTGTCTCACGAGACAGTGATATGATTTTGAGAAGGGCCAGGGAGTGCCCTCCTGTCTTGTTTAATGGGAGTAAATTGTCCTTTTTTCCTGATTTTTCTAAAGAGATTCAAGAAAAGAGACGCAGCTTCATGGCGGTTAAGAAACGACTGCAAGAAAGGGACATTAAGTACTCATTTGTCTATCCAGCTAAATTTCTGATAATTTACAACGGGGAAACAAATTTTTTGACACCTCTGACCATGTGACAGATCAGCTTGATCAGAATAATATTTAAGAAGTTGTTTTCTATATGTTTTTTTGTGGTAGTGGTGGGGTTGGAGGAGAGGGGGAGGGGTGGTCTTAGTTCAGAGATCTGGTGCAGTAATGTGGCGGATCAAGAGGTTTGGGGGGGGGATAGGGTGAAGTGCGATGTGTCTCCTAGGAGGGGGTATGAAGGGTGAAGATGGGGATCTGTTGTTTTTGGGACTCTATTGGCTGATTTGATGTCGATTTAAAATTTTAACCTGGAATGTTAGGGGCCTGGGCAATAAGTTAAAAAGACAGGCAGTTTTTTATTTGGTTCAGAGACACTTACCAGCGATTGTTTGCCTAGTGGAGACCCACTTCACTGAGGAGACAGCTACGTGGTTCGGTAGAGGATGGGCCCTGCAGACTTATGATTCCACTTTTTCTAGTCTAAGTCTAATCCACAAAGGAATTGATTTTGTCTGCGAGGCATCCTCTATTGATAAGCAGGGGCAATTCGTTTTTCTTTATGGAAAGCTTGTTGGAAGATTATGTATTTTGGCCTTTATTTATATTCCTTCACCTTTCTCTCTCTATGTACTTAATTGTTAGCTAACATTTATGGATCAATGGTCTGAATGTCCCTCGCTAGTTAATAGGGATTTCAATTGTGTTTTTAATCCAGAGATAGATAGAATTTCAATGGGATGGGGGGGGGGGGGTGGGGGGTGATACCCATATTTCTGTTCAAGGGTCCCCCATGGCAAGATTTTGTCAGGAATCAGGTTTTCTTGATGTATGGGGATGTTTTGGAAAGGGGAAAAGAGCATTCTCTTGTGTAAGTAAATCTGGAAATTCCATGTCCAGGATAGATCTGGCTCTGATAAATAAAAACCATCGTAGATGTAGAAAGCGGATGAAATATGAGGCCAGGGCTCTATCGGATCATGTACCGTACTCGCTGGAGGTATCCATGACAGATAATAAATATAGGGTAAGACCCCCATTTATATTAAGTCCCCATTGGATTTCTATAATGGATAATCATAAAATGATAGAACAGGAAATTGTATATTTTTAGGATACTAATTATAACTCGGTAAAAATTCAATTAGTATGAGATACATTCAAGGACTTTTATGAGGTGGCTATTTATTAGCAACATTTCTAACTTAGGAAAGGGGTATGGTATGAAAGAGAGGGAATTAAAAGAAGCAGCGGAAGGCGCCATGTAGGAATGTTCTAGGAATAAAACAGAGGAAAATAGGAAAACCATGCAGAATGCAAGCCAGGAGTATTCCGACTTCTTATTGGATAAGGCCCAGCAGAGGCTTTTTTTTAAGGGACAAAAATATTTTGCTGAATCGGGCCGTCCAGGGAAATTTTTGGCCAGGGTGAGTTCGAATCCGGATCCAAAAAAAGAGATAGTAAGCATTCGTTCATCCGAAGGTAGAATTATTGAAGGTCAAGATAGCATAAAAATAATTTTTGTCGAGCACTCTGCGGATTTATATAAATCAGATACTAATATCCCAGATAAAGTGATGGATTCATATTTGGAGTCCATCTCTCTTCCAGTCCTTACGGACACTCAAAGAGAATTTCTGGATGTTGATTTTTCCCTACAGGAGCTAGAGGCTGCAATAAAGGCCTGTTCGGGAAATTTCTCCCCTGGTCCCAAATGAATTTTGTCAGAACTTTTGATGTTAATGAGAGTCCATCAAATAAGGCCAATATAGGTATCTGAATAGGAACTTTGAAAAGAGAAGCCATGTTGGTCTGAAGTGATATTTTTCAAGAGTGTACTCTAAGTTCTAACCAAAGATTAGATTTATGTGAAGGCTTTTGTGTATGAAACTTAGGAGAGTTTACATATGAAGAGGCTTAGACAGATTCAATAACGATATTGACGTAGATAAGATACCTAGAAATCTGTTGAGTCAAATTAGGGAATAGAAAGAGATTAATGTTATTGGTGATTAACCCATATTAATGAATTCTGATTTTCTATAATTGATTTAAATTTAAATATGTGTGCTTTATATGTATAAGAGTGTGGTCCCTATAGATATATTTAATTTTAAAGTTAGAATTATAGTAGTTATTCCTATGTAATTCCAAAATACATGACTGAAAACTAGCACAAGTTAATGATCTCTTTCCTTAAAGGGGTTGTCCGAGTTATGAAAAAAAAATATATAGCACTGAAAATCTGATATATAACTGAGCTAAGCAAGTTTTATGCAAAAATATATATATATATTTCCTTATTTCCCTGGTTCTTTTCTGGCCCTTTGTTTACATGCAATAAAAACAATCTCTGCCCCTCCCCCTGCACTGCTAAGGGAGTGAATGCAAGTGCTGCCCTGAGTGACATGTCTGCCTGCTGGGAGACTCTGCAGCATGTTGTATGTGTAGGACTACAAGTCCAAGCTGTATAATGACACTGCTAAGGGAGTGGATACAAGATCTGCCCTGAGTGCTGGGAGAATCAACAGCAACTTGTCAGTCCCAGCTGTATAATGTCGGTGGGTAATAATTCAATTAAGAATTATTAATTATGGTCATAAAAAAAATTAACCATAAAAAAAATAAAATTTATAAAATTTGTCATAAATTCTTAAAATCATGACCTGGTGAATTGTAGACAACCTAATTGATACAATTCACATCTGAGTCCGACTATTTCCTCAGATAAATAAGTTCTTTTTGACGTGAGATGACGTTAATGATAAAATGTAGTTCGGCATTATACAATAATAATACGCAGGTATTATAAAAATATGCAGATTTATTGGTTACAAGGTTATAAGCATATATAAGTAAATAAACACAATGATACATGCAAATGAATATATATATCGTTAATATAAAGCATTTCAAGCTTAAAAATACATGTGAGGGGAAACAACTTGTTACATTATAACCAAGCTATTATTAGGTTAGGATATCAAAGTATGAACATAAGTTATATACATTACTTCTGTTCAGAGAAAACCTCATGATATCAGGATGGGCCTGTCTAATCCTAGACATTATAGAATGCTAAATACATTCTACCCCCCTCTAACCAACTACACACCACATGACTTCAGGCATGGGCAAGTCCATCCAAGGATACAATTTAGAAGAGATAACTGTATCCTTCTGCTCCATCCTGGACTATTTTCACACATATAACTTTGGTAAGACTATTAAGACAAATAACTGGGATCTAGGATCTTAAATGGGAAGGATTTGACGTCTTTCCCGTGGGAATCCATCACTTAGCTTGGCGAAGAATGTTCTACCAATATCAATATATATATATATATATATATATATATATATATATATATATATATAAGCAATCATTTAATGCTTTGCTAGATTATGAGTCTAGATTCTTCTGCAGGTAGAATGAAGCCTCACAATATCCTAAGACTACATCTCAATATGGAGATGATCAATTAATTAAATCATTTATTTATTCGCCAATCTAGATGGTATAATTTCACCCACACTATCAAATTAGTCTTAATAAAATGAAATATCATTTCCTGTGTCTCTTACCAAGTCCTAGTAGGAATCTCACTTCTGCTCCTAGGAAAGCTGGGTGGTCCATCATAGCACATCTCGTTATGGCTTTCATCTCGATAGACCTCAACTTCTCCTCTCCTTTCTCCTTCTCTCTTTCTTTTCTCCTTCCTTTTCCTCTACCTCCTGTGTATGGCTTATGATCCCAAACTTATCAGTTAGACACACCTTCCTAGTTTGGATCTTTCCAATCATTGTCGGATGGGCGTGACCATTGATAAAAATGTGACATCATAACCTTACCCAGAATGCACTTTTGCTACTGTTGTAATGTCACCTACTGATACCTAGGTGGCACTGCTGTATAAGCTATCTGCATCATAGTATAAAGGGTTAACTTATGTAGGTCTGAATATACATTTTGACCTTAGAAGCTTTAATTCAAAGCCATAGGGATTAATTCTGACACTTGTAGCAATTAGAGACAGACCTCTAGGCGTCTCTTTTGAATGTTTCTCACACTTAATTTATGGGTCGTAAATGCCCTTGTTTTCTCACAGAGATATCAGTACCTCCTCTGTCATACCAAAGATGTGATTAATTGTTACAAAACACACATCTTCACAGACACTCTTCTAATGAGAAATATATACAATATACTGGATACATGTTGTCTTCGTAACATATAACAATATAATATAAACAAATATATATATGTCCTACTGATTGTCTTATGCTAAGGACTAACTAAGGCTCATTAAATGAATACATACATATTATATATTTTGCTTCATTAATAAATGCCTAATTGTATAGGTAATTATCACCAGCTGCATAGAGCTCATCTTTATCGCCCGTCATAAATTTAAAAGTAAACAAGGAGGCCTCTTCTCAGACTTGTATATTCATGAGAAGAATAACATTAAGCTTTGTGTGACCTTAATTTGGCCTACTCAAGACATACAAAATTGTAACTATAGTCGAGCATGGCTCTTAAAGGCAATGAACATCCATTTTGACAATAATGAATTGGATATCAATGCATTTACCTATGAAAAGGCACAACAATAATGACACTGCTAATACACACAGGATCTTCCCCCTACCTTCTTGTGCAATGCTCTCTCTAGTATGTCAACTCCACTGCCCAGCATTGTCTCCTCACTGCCTGCAGAGCTGTGCAGCTGAAGGGGTTAAGAATCCTAGCAGAGAGTAGACAGCAGTGAAGGGGGGCGTGGCCAGCACAGTGACGTTTTGTTTACAGGCTTGTAAACGACCTTTATCAGAGCAGGGAGAGAAGCTGACATCACAGGTCATGTGACCCTCAGTGAAATCCGAGAAACCAGCCACTGGAGATAAAGTGAGTTAATTGGAAAGCTGTTACATTTTCTTAGTTAGGAACATAGAAAGAACAAAAAAATAACTTGGATAACCCCTTTAAGGATTTCTTGAATGGAGAGATGTAGACTCAGGTGTTAAAGCAAATACTGAGTCTTCGCCAGAACAATGACCTGAGTGTGGTAATGTGTATGTTGAATTAATTAGGTCTAGTCAAAAGATTAAGAGGAAGAACTAGATGTTTGCCTAAATACAAAAGTCATTGTCTATTTCAGATCTCCTCAAGGTTTTGTCTAAAACATTAGTTTAAGTTTTACTCAGTTTAAAGGAATAAGAGAATATACAGAAGAGAGAGATAAGTGCCTGGACTTTTATATGGAGTACTAGTGCCATCTAATGTTAGGTTAACATTAAGGTTTAGAGTGCAAAATTCATTATGGGAGGTCCTATTAGTTATCAAATGATGTCACTAGTTAATGATAAAACTTGACCAAGCCCTTTCTAAAATGGAATAAAAGAATTAATGGAACTACAGAGAGGTATCATCAGGAGCTTCTGAAATCAGCTTGGGATGGTCATCTTGAGGACAGAAGGATCCATCTATCCTACTATCCAAGCAATTCCATCCATCTCTCCATTTATTTGAAAATCCTGGTGGTATCCCTGAACCGTGACATTGATCTTTCCAGTCAGATCATCTGGTATAGTATACATTTTTATACAGTAGCTTTATATTATACATATACATATTGTATTAACCATATTGTGTAGGTAGGATTTATACTGAATTGAGTTGGATCTTGTAAATTTTGTTCAGTATGAAGAACCTAAAGAACTGATTTTGTTCTAGTTATATATGGATGAAAATATCTATATGTTTAAGGAAATTTTCTGAATATCTGATCCATCTGTTGGCTGGGAGAGATCAAGGGTATGGTTGAGGAGTTAGGTTATTAAGATATCTGTAATTAGAGTATATTCAGTGGAATTATCTTGAGTTTTCCTAATGACATATTTTGATTATTATTAATCTATTGTTATTGATTTTCAATTGATAAGTATTTCATTGTTACCCACTTTACATTATATTATATGTTATTTTGCACTAAAATTATATAAAAAAATTATATATATACACTGCGTGCAGAATTATTAGGCAAATGAGTATTTTGACCACATCATCCTCTTTATGCATGTTGTCTTACTCCAAGCTGTATAGGCTCGAAAGCCTACTACCAATTAAGCATATTAGGTGATGTGCATCTCTGTAATGAGAAGGGGTGTGGTCTAATGACATCAACACCCTATATCAGGTGTGCATAATTATTAGGCAACTTCCTTTCCTTTGGCAAAATGGGTCAAAAAAAGGACTTGACAGGCTCAGAAAAGTCAAAAATAGTGAGATATCTTGCAGAGGGATGCAGCACTCTTAAAATTGCAAAGCTTCTGAAGCGTGATCATCGAACAATCAAGCGTTTCATTCAAAATAGTCAACAGGGTCGCAAGAAGCGTGTGGAAAAACCAAGGCGCAAAATAACTGCCCATGAACTGAGAAAAGTCAAGCGTGCAGCTGCCAAGATGCCACTTGCCACCAGTTTGGCCATATTTCAGAGCTGCAACATCACTGGAGTGCCCAAAAGCACAAGGTGTGCAATACTCAGAGACATGGCCAAGGTAAGAAAGGCTGAAAGACGACCACCACTGAACAAGACACACAAGCTGAAACGTCAAGACTGGGCCAAGAAATATCTCAAGACTGATTTTTCTAAGGTTTTATGGACTGATGAAATGAGAGTGAGTCTTGATGGGCCAGATGGATGGGCCCGTGGCTGGATTGGTAAAGGCAGAGAGCTCCAGTCCGACTCAGACGCCAGCAAGGTGGAGGTGGAGTACTGGTTTGGGCTGGTATCATCAAAGATGAGCTTGTGGGGCCTTTTCGGGTTGAGGATGGAGTCAAGCTCAACTCCCAGTCCTACTGCCAGTTTCTGGAAGACACCTTCTTCAAGCAGTGGTACAGGAAGAAGTCTGCATCCTTCAAGAAAATCATGTTTTTCTTGAAGGACAATGCTCCATCACACGCGTCCAAGTACTCCACAGCGTGGCTGGCAAGAAAGGGTATAAAAGAAGAAAATCTAATGACATGGCCTCCTTGTTCACCTGATCTGAACCCCATTGAGAACCTGTGGTCCATCATCAAATGTGAGATTTACAAGGAGGGAAAACAGTACACCTCTCTGAACAGTGTCTGGGAGGCTGTGGTTGCTGCTGCACGCAATGTTGATGGTGAACAGATCAAAACACTGACAGAATCCATGGATGGCAGGCTTTTGAGTGTCCTTGCAAAGAAAGGTGGCTATATTGGTCACTGATTTGTTTTTGTTTTGTTTTTGAATGTCAGAAATGTATATTTGTGAATGTTGAGATGTTATATTGGTTTCACTGGTAAAAATAAATAATTGAAATGGGTATATATTTGTTTTTTGTTAAGTTGCCTAATAATTATGCACAGTAATAGTCACCTGCACACACAGATATCCCCCTAAAATAGCTAAAACTAAAAACAAACTAAAAACTACTTCCAAAAATATTCAGCTTTGATATTAATGAGTTTTTTGGGTTCATTGAGAACATGGTTGTTGTTCAATAATAAAATTAATCCTCAAAAATACAACTTGCCTAATAATTCTGCACTTCCTGTACATGCTGATCAGAATGGCTTTATTCCAAATTAAGGTACCCATTATAATCTGCATCGCTTGTTTGCAAATTTTCAATCCTCCCGCGGGGGGGGGGGGGGGGGGGGGGGTGTTCTCGCTCCATCCTGTCTCTTGATGCTTCTAAGGCCTTGCATAGGGTTAAGTGGAGATTTCTATGGAAGGTTTTAGAAAAAATGGGATTTGGAGATAGGTTCATAACTATGTTTAAGCTTTTGTATTAGTCCCCTAAGGCGACTTTGAATATTAATGGGAGCTTGACAAATAGCGTTATACTGAATAGAGGTACCCGTCAAGGGTGCCCACTTTCTCCTCTACTATTTGATATTTATATTGAGCCTCTTGTGGCTAGGATAAGGCAAGATTCCAGGATTGAAGGGTTTGGGATATCAGGAATAGAGGATAGCATCTCGTTATTTGCAGATGATGTGTTATTTTATATACATAATACTAATATTACACTCCCAATAATTATTCAAATAGTTAATTCTTTTGGTGAAGTTTCGGGTATTGATATTAATTGGGCAAAAAACACACTTATGCCTGTAGACAGATTTGAGCTCCCCAGTGAGGGGTCTTTAAATCTTTTAAAGACTCCGGATTCTTTTGAATATTTGGGTATGATGATATCTCCTAAGGGCGAATATTATCTGATTATCTGCACCTTAACTTGGTTCCATTGTTAAGTAAATTGAGGTATAAAATTGCAACGAGGCTTAGACTCCCTTATCCAAAGCCGATAGAATATCCCTAGTCAAAATGGTGATTCTACCCCAGCTCCTCTATAGTCTTAGTAATTCCCCAATATCGATTGAGGCTTTTTTTTAAAAACTAATGGAGAGAATTATTAATGACCTATTTTGGGGCAGGAAGCGTGTAAGACTCAAAGTGCAACATCTCTATAAGCCGATAAAATATGGAAGATTCAGCTCTCCCTGCTTTAAGGGCTATTTTATATCTGCACCGTTATGGTTCTACTGCGAATGGAAGAAAAGTCCACTATGTAATGCCTTGGTTAGTAGATCTCCATATGACAACATATTTACCTTATGTACCCGTATGAGATAGGGGGAACCATGGGGAGCGGTCTGTGTGAGAGAGGGGGAACCATGGGGAGCAGTCTGCGAGAGAAAGGTGGAACCATGAAGAGCGGTCTGTGTGAGAGAGAGAGAACCATGGAGACTGGTCTGTGTGAGAGTGCAACCATGGGAAGAGGTCTGTGTGAGGGAGGAAGAAACATTGGGAGTGGTCTGTGTGAGAGAGGGAGAACCATGGGTAGCAGTCTGTGTGAGAGAGGGGGAACCATGGGGAGCGGTCTGTGTGAGAGAGGGAGAACCATGGGGAGCAGTCTGTGTGAGAGAGGGGGAACCATAAAGAGTGGTCTGTGTAAGAGAGGGGGGACCATGGGGAGCGGTCTGTGTGAGAGAGGGGAAACCATGAAGAGCGGTCTGTGTGAGAGAGAGGGGGAACCATGGAGAGCATTCTGTGTGAGAGAAAGGAACCATGGGGAGCCGTCTGTGTGAAAGAGGGGGGACCATGGGGAGCGATCTGTGTGAGAGAGGGGGAACCATGGGGAGCGGTCTGTGTGAGAGAGGGGGAACCATGGGGAGCGGTCTGTGTGAGAGAGGGAACCATGGGGAACGGTCTGTGTGAGAGAGAGGGGGAACCATGGGGAGAGGTCTGTGTGAGAGAGGAGGAACCATGGGGAACAGTGTTACCCATTTACTTCTGGTCTCTGCTCTATATTGGAGGAGACTACACTAACTTATCTATAGATGGTATATGCTTGTGACTACAGGACCTTTGATGATGTCATAGTCATGTGATCATATACATGAGGGGAGGAGCAAAGCTATGGAGGTTTTTCACTGTTTAACACTTCCTGTCATGTGACCAATGTAACCATCAAAGGTCCTACAGCCACTAAACTTTACATGCATCCTATGAAACTGATTACATGACTGTGACATCATCAAAGGTCATTAGCAACAGATCACTGTAAAAATAGATGTGTTGTGGTATCTCTTCTGTGGGATTGGACCAGTCAGGCTATCCTTCACTCCTTATGTGCATCAGTTAGTCTTGGGCATCTTTGTCCCAGTCCACAATTCTTCTTCTTGGAACACTTTTGGTAGGTACTATCTACTAGATACAAGCAAGACCCTATAAGACCGGTCGTTTTGGACAAGTGCAGCTACTCCTAATGTCTTTGGAGGATTATGGCATTACTTTGAAGTTAGTGTGATATGAGATTTAGATTTGGCTGGAAGATGAGATCTGGCTGCTGTATGCGGTACGCTGCAGTGTGTATCCTGTGTAACTGTATTCACTGTATAGACGGGGTAGCCACTAACTGATATATTATGATCAGCAATCTGCTATATATAGGACCCTTCAATAGCTAAGTCACAGCAATGACAGAAGCTGTGATAACGCTAATTTTAAAGAAGGACAAGGATCCTCTAGATATGGGGTCGTATAGGCCGATATCTTTGTTGAATACGGGTGTGAAGGTTCTCTCAAGGGTTTTGGGAACCATGGGGACTGGTCTGTGAGAGAGGGGGAACCATGGGAAGAGGTCTGTGTGAGGGAGGGAGAAACATGGGGAGCGGTCTGTGTGAGGGAGGGAGAAACATGGGGAGCGGTCTGTGTGAGAGAGGGGGAACCATGGGGAGCCGTCTGTGTGAGAGAGAGAGAACCATGGAGACTGGTCTGTGTGAGAGGGGCAACCATGGGAAGAGGTCTGTGTGAGGGAGGAAGAAACATGGGGAGTGGTCTGTGTGAGAGAGGGGGAACCATGGGGAGCGGTCTGTGTGAGAGGTGGGGACAATGGGGAGCGGTCTGTGTGAGAGAGGGGGAACCATGGGGAGCGGTCTGTGTGAGAGAGGGGGAACCATGAAGAGTGGTCTGTGTGAGAGAGAGGGGGAACCATGGGGAGCGGTCTTTGTGAGAGAGAGGGAACCATGGGGAGCGGTCTGTGTGAGAGAGGGGACCATGGGGAGCGGTCTGTGTGAGAGAGGGGGAACCATGGGGAGCGGTCTGTGTGAGAGAGGGGGAACCATGGGGAGCGGTCTGTGTGAGAGAGGGGGAACCATGGGGAACGGTCTGTGTGAGAGAGGGAACCATGGGGAACGGTCTGTGTGAGAGAGAGGGAGAACCATGGGGAGAGGTCTGTGTGAGAGAGGGGGAACCATGGGGAACGGTCTGTGTGAGAGAGGAGGAACCATGGGGAACAGTGTTACCCATTTACTTCTGGTCTCTGCTCTATATTGGAGGAGACTACACTAACTTATCTATAGATGGTATATGCTTGTGACTACAGGACCTTTGATGATGTCATAGTCATGTGATCATATACATGAGGGGAGGAGCAAAGTTATGGAGGTTTTTCACTGTTTAACACTTCCTGTCATGTGACCAATGTAACCATCAAAGGTCCTACAGCCACTAAACTTTACATGCATCCTATGAAACTGATTACATGACTGTGACATCATCAAAGGTCATTAGCAACAGATCACTGTAAAAATAGATGTGTTGTGGTATCTCTTCTGTGGGATTGGACCAGTCAGGCTATCCTTCACTCCTTATGTGCATCAGTTAGTCTTGGGCATCTTTGTCCCAGTCCACAATTCTTCTTCTTGGAACACTTTTGGTAGGTACTATCTACTAGATACAAGCAAGACCCTATAAGACCGGTCGTTTTGGACAAGTGCAGCTACTCCTAATGTCTTTGGAGGATTATGGCATTACTTTGAAGTTAGTGTGATATGAGATTTAGATTTGGCTGGAAGATGAGATCTGGCTGCTGTATGCGGTACGCTGCAGTGTGTATCCTGTGTAACTGTATTCACTGTATAGACGGGGTAGCCACTAACTGATATATTATGATCAGCAATCTGCTATATATAGGACCCTTCAATAGCTAAGTCACAGCAATGACAGAAGCTGTGATAACGCTAATTTTAAAGAAGGACAAGGATCCTCTAGATATGGGGTCGTATAGGCCGATATCTTTGTTGAATACGGGTGTGAAGGTTCTCTCAAGGGTTTTGGGAACCATGGTGACTGGTCTGTGAGAGAGGGGGAACCATGGGAAGAGGTCTGTGTGAGGGAGGGAGAAACATGGGGAGCGGTCTGTGTGAGGGAGGGAGAAACATGGGGAGCGGTCTGTGTGAGAGAGGGGGAACCATGGGGAGCCGTCTGTGTGAGAGAGAGAGAACCATGGGGAGCGGTCTGTGTGAGAGGGGCAACCATGGGAAGAGGTCTGTGTGAGGGAGGAAGAAACATGGGGAGCGGTCTGTGTGAGAGAGGGGGAACCATGGGGAGCCGTCTGTGTGAGAGAGAGAGAACCATGGGGAGCGGTCTGTGTGAGAGGGGCAACCATGGGAAGAGGTCTGTGTGAGGGAGGAAGAAACATGGGGAGTGGTCTGTGTGAGAGAGGGGGAACCATGGGGAGCGGTCTGTGTGAGAGGTGGGGACAATGGGGAGCGGTCTGTGTGAGAGAGGGGGAACCATGGGGAGCGGTCTGTGTGAGAGAGGGGGAACCATGAAGAGTGGTCTGTGTGAGAGAGAGGGGGAACCATGGGGAGCGGTCTTTGTGAGAGAGAGGGAACCATGGGGAGCGGTCTGTGTGAGAGAGGGGGAACCATGGGGAGCGGCCTGTGTGAGAGAGGGGGAACCATGGGGAGCGGTCTGTGTGAGAGAGAGGGGGAACCATGGGGAGAGGTCTGTGTGAGAGAGGAGGAACCATGGGGAACAGTGTTACCCATTTACTTCTGGTCTCTGCTGTATATTGGAGGAGACTACACTAACTTATCTATAGATGGTATATGCTTATGACTACAGGACCTTTGATGATGTCATAGTCATGTGATCATATACATGAGGGGAGGAGCAAAGCTATGGAGGTTTTTCACTGTTTAACACTTCCTGTCATGTGACCAATGTAACCATCAAAGGTCCTACAGCCACTAAACTTTACATGCATCCTATGAAACTGATCACATGACTGTGACATCATCAAAGGTCATTAGCAACAGATCACTGTAAAAATAGATGTGTTATGGTATCTCTTCTGTGGGATTGGACCAGTCAGGCTATCCTTCACTCCCTATGTGCATCAGTGAGTCTTGGGAATCTTTGTCCCAGTCCACAATTCTTCTTCCTTGGAACACTTTTGGTAGGTACTATCTACTAGATACAAGAAAGACCCTATAAGACCGGTCGTTTTGGACAGCTACTCCTAATGTCTTTGGAGGATTATGGCATTACTTTGAAGTTAGTGGGATATGAGATTTAGATTTGGCTGGAAGATGAGATCTGGCTGCTGTATGCGGTACGCTGCAGTGTGTATCCTGTGTAACTGTATTCACTGTATAGACGGGGTGGCCACTAACCGATATATTATGATCAGCAATCTGCTATATATAGGACCCGTCAATAGCTAAGTCACAGCAATGACAGAAGCTGTGATAACACAAATTTTTAAGAAGGACAAGGATCCTCTAGATATGGGGTCGTATAGGCCGATATCTTTTTTGAATACGGATGTGAAGGTTCTCTCAAGGGTTTTGGGAACCATGGGGACTGGTCTGTGTGAGGGAGGGAGAAACATGGGGAGCGGTCTGTGTGAGGGAGGGTGAACATGGGAAGCGGTATGTGCGAGAGAGAGAGAACCATGGAGACTGGTCTGTGTGAGAGGGGCAACCATGGGAAGAGGTCTGTGTGAGGGAGGAAGAAACATGGGGAGTGGTCTGTGTGAGAGAGGAGGAACCATGGGGAGCGGTCTGTGTGAGAGGGGGGGGGACCATGGGGAGCGGTCTGCGTGAGAGAGGGGGAACCATGGGGAGCAGTCTGTGTGAGAGAGGGGGAACCATGAAGAGTGGTCTGTGTGAGAGAGAGGGGGAACCATGTGGAGCGGTTTTTGTGAGAGAGAGGAAACCATGGGGAGCGGTCTGTGTGAGAGAGGGAACCATGTGGAGAGGTCTGTGTGAGAGAGGGGGAACCATGGGGAGCAGTCTGTGTGAGAGAGAGGGAACCATGGGGACTGGTCTGTGTGAGAGGGGGAACCATAAAGAGCGGTCTGTGTGAGAGAGAGGGGAGCCATGGGGAGCATTCTGTGTGAGAGAGAGGGAACCATGGGGAGCCGTCTGTGTGAGAGAGGGGGAACCATGGGGAGCGGTCTGTGTGAGAGATGGGGAACCATGGGAAGAGGTCTGTGTGAGGGAGGAAGAAACATGGGGAGTGGTCTGTGTGAGAGAGGGGGAACCATGGGGAGCGGTCTGTGTGAGAGGGGGGGACCATGGGGAGCATTCTGTGTGAGAGAGGGGGAACCATGGGGAGCGGTCTGTGTGAGAGAGGGGGAACCATGGGGAGCGGTCTGTGTCAGAGAGGGGGAACCATGGGGAGCGTTCTGTGTGAGAGAGGGGGAACCATGGGGAGCAGTCTGTGTGAGAGAGGGGGAACCATGGGGAGCGGTCTGTGTGAGAGAGGGGGAACCATGGGGAGCTGTCTGTGTGAGAGAGGGGGAACCATGGGAAGCGGTCTGTGTGAGAAAGGGGGGACCATGGGGAGCGGTCTGTGTGAGAGAGGGGGAACCATGGGGAGCGGTCTGTGTGAGAGAGGGGGAACCATGAAGAGTGGTCTGTGTGAGAGAGAGGGGAACCATGGGGAGCGGTCTTTGTGAGAGAGAGGGAACCATGGGGAGCAGTCTGTGTAAAAGAGGGTACCATGGGGAGCGGTCTGTGTGAGAGAGTGGGAATCTATGGGGAGCAGTCTGTGTGAGAGAGAGGGAACCATGGGGACTGGTCTGTGTGAGAAGGGGGAACCATGGGGAACGGTCTGTGTGAGAGAGGGGGAACCATGAAGAGCGGTCTGTGTGAGAGAGGGGGGACCATGGGGAGCCGTCTGTGTGAGAGAGAGGGAACCATGGGGAGCAGTCTGTGTGAGAGAGGGGGAACCATGGGGAGCGGTCTGTGTGAGAGAGGGGGGACCATGGGGAGCGGTTTGTGTGAGAGAGGGGGGACCATGGGGAGCGGTCTGTGTGAGAGAAGGGGAACCATGAAGAGTGGTCTGTGTGAGAGAGGGGGAACCATGTGGAGCGGTCTGTGTGAGAGAGGCGGAACCTTGAAGAGTGGTCTGTGTGAGAGAGAGGGGGAACCATGGGGAGCGGTTTTTGTGAGAGAGAGGAAACCATGGGGAGCGGTCTGTGTGAGAGAGGGAACCATGTGGAGAGGTCTGTGTGAGAGAGGGGGAACCATGGGGAGCGGTCTGTGTGAGAGAGTGGGAACCATGGGGAGCAGTCTGTGTGAGAGAGAGGGAACCATGGGGACTGGTCTGTGTGAGAGGGGGAACCATAAAGAGCGGTCTGTGTGAGAGAGAGGGGGAGCCATGGGGAGCATTCTGTGTGAGAGAGAGGGAACCATGGGGAGCCGTCTGTGTGAGAGAGGGGGAACCATGGGGAGCGGTCTGTGTGAGAGATGGGGAACCATGGGAAGAGGTCTGTGTGAGGGAGGAAGAAACATGGGGAGTGGTCTGTGTGAGAGAGGGGGAACCATGGGGAGCGGTCTGTGTGAGAGGGGGGGACCATGGGGAGCATTCTGTGTGAGAGAGGGGGAACCATGGGGAGCGGTCTGTGTGAGAGAGGGGGAACCATGGGGAGCGGTCTGTGTCAGAGAGGGGGAACCATGGGGAGCGTTCTGTGTGAGAGAGGGGGAACCATGGGGAGCGGTCTGTGTGAGAGAGGGGGAACCATGGGGAGCTGTCTGTGTGAGAGAGGGGGAACCATGGGGAGCTGTCTGTGTGAGAGAGGGGGAACCATGGGGAGCGGTCTGTGTGAGAGAGGGGGAACCATGGGGAGCTGTCTGTGTGAGAGAGGGGGAACCATGGGGAGCGGTCTGTGTGAGAAAGGGGGGACCATGGGGAGCGGTCTGTGTGAGAGAGGGGGAACTATGAAGAGTGGTCTGTGTGAGAGAGGGGGAACCATGGGGAGCGGTCTGTGTGAGAGAGGGGGAACCATGAAGAGTGGTCTGTGTGAGAGAGAGGGGAACCATGGGGAGCGGTCTTTGTGAGAGAGAGGGAACCATGGAGAGCAGTCTGTGTGAGAGAGGGTACCATGGGGAGCGGTCTGTGTGAGAGAGGGGGAACCATGGGGAGCAGTCTGTGTGAGAGAAAGGGAACCATGGGGACTGGTCTGTGTGAGAGAGGGGGAACCATGGGGAGCGGTCTGTGTGAGACAGAGGGAACTATGGGGAGCGGTCAGTGTGAGAGAGGGGGAACCATGAAGAGCGGTCTGTGTGAGAGAGGGGGAACCATGGGGAACGGTCTGTGTGAGAGAGGGGGAACCATGAAGAGCGGTCTGTGTGAGAGAGGGGGAACCATGGGGAGCGGTCTGTGTGAGAGAGAGGGAACCATGGGGAACGGTCTGTGTGAGAGAGGGGGAACCATGAAGAGCGGTCTGTGTGAGAGAGGGGGGACCATGGGGAGCCGTCTGTGTGAGAGAGAGGGAACCATGGGGAGCGGTCTGTGTGAGAGAGTGGGAACCATGGGGAGCGGTCTGTGTGAGAGATGGGGAACCATGGGAAGAGGTCTGTGTGAGGGAGGAAGAAACAAGGGGAGTGGTCTGTGTGAGAGAGGGGGAACCATGGGGAGCGGTCTGTGTGAGAGGGGGGGACCATGGGGAGCATTATGTGTGAGAGAGGGGGAACCATGGGGAGCGGTCTGTGTGAGAGAGGGGGAACCATGGGGAGCGGTCTGTGTCAGAGAGGGGGAACCATGGGGAGCGGTCTGTGTGAGAGAGGGGGAACCATGGGGAGCGGTCTGTGTGAGAGAGGGGGAACCATTGGGAGCGGTCTGTGTGAGAGAGGGGGAACCATGGGGAGCGGTCTGTGTGAGAAAGGGGGAAACATGGGGAGCGGTCTGTGTGAGAGAGGGGGAACCATGGGGAGTGGTCTGTGTGAGAAAGGGGGAACCATGGGGAGCAGTCTGTGTGAGAGAGGGGGAACCATGGGGAGCGGTCTGTGTGAGAGAGGGGGAACCATGGGGAGCTGTCTGTGTGAGAGAGGGGGAACCATGGGGGGCGGTCTGTGTGAGAAAGGGGGGACCATGGGGAGCGGTCTGTGTGAGAGAGGGGGAACCATGAAGAGTGGTCTGTGTGAGAAAGGGGGGACCATGGGGAGCGGTCTGTGTGAGAGAGGGGGAACCATGAAGAGTGGTCTGTGTGAGAGAGGGGGAACCATGGGGAGCGGTCTGTGTGAGAGAGGGGGAACCATGAAGAGTGGTCTGTGTGAGAGAGAGGGGAACCATGGGGAGCGGTCTATATGAGAGTGGGGGAACCATGGGGAGCGATCTGTGTGAGAGAGGGGGAACCGCGGGGAGCATTCTGTGTGAGAGAGAGGGAACCATGGGGAGCCGTCTGTGTGAAAGAGGGGGGACCATGGGGAGCGGTCTGTGTGAGAGAGGGGAAACCATGAAGAGCGGTCTGTGTGAGAGAGAGGGGGAACCATGGGGAGCATTCTGTGTGAGAGAGAGGGAACCATGGGGAGCCGTCTGTGTGAAAGAGGGGGGACCATGGTGAGCGGTCTATGTGAGAGTGGGGGAACCATGGGGAGCGATCTGTGTGAGAGAGGGGGAACCATGGGGAGCGGTCTGTGTGAGAGAGGGGGAACCATGGGGAGCGGTCTGTGTGAGAGAGGGGGAACCATGGGGAACGGTCTGTGTGAGAGAGGGAACCATGGGGAACGGTCTGTGTGAGAGAGAGGGAGAACCATGGGGAGAGGTCTGTGTGAGAGAGGGGGAACCATGGGGAACGGTCTGTGTGAGAGAGGAGGAACCATGGGGAACAGTGTTACCCATTTACTTCTGGTCTCTGCTCTATATTGGAGGAGACTACACTAACTTATCTATAGATGGTATATGCTTGTGACTACAGGACCTTTGATGATGTCATAGTCATGTGATCATATACATGAGGGGAGGAGCAAAGTTATGGAGGTTTTTCACTGTTTAACACTTCCTGTCATGTGACCAATGTAACCATCAAAGGTCCTACAGCCACTAAACTTTACATGCATCCTATGAAACTGATTACATGACTGTGACATCATCAAAGGTCATTAGCAACAGATCACTGTAAAAATAGATGTGTTATGGTATCTCTTCTGTGGGATTGGACCAGTCAGGCTATCCTTCACTCCTTATGTGCATCAGTTAGTCTTGGGCATCTTTGTCCCAGTCCACAATTCTTCTTCTTGGAACACTTTTGGTAGGTACTATCTACTAGATACAAGAAAGACCCTATAAGACCGGTCGTTTTGGACAGCTACTCCTAATGTCTTTGGAGGATTATGGCATTACTTTGAAGTTAGTGGGATATGAGATTTAGATTTGGCTGGAAGATGAGATCTGGCTGCTGTATGCGGTACGCTGCAGTGTGTATCCTGTGTAACTGTATTCACTGTATAGACGGGGTGGCCACTAACTGATATATTATGATCAGCAATCTGCTATATATAGGACCCTTCAATAGCTAAGTCACAGCAATGACAGAAGCTGTGATAACACTAATTTTAAAGAAGGACAAGGATCCTCTAGATATGGGGTCGTATAGGCCGATATCTTTGTTGAATACGGGTGTGAAGGTTCTCTCAAGGGTTTTGGGAACCATGGGGACTGGTCTGTGTGAGAGGGGGAACCATGGGAAGAGGTCTGTGTGAGGGAGGGAGAAACATGGGGAGCGGTCTGTGTGAGGGAGGGAGAAACATGGGGAGCGGTCTGTGTGAGAGAGGGGGAACCATGGGGAGCGGTCTGTGTGAGAGAGAGAGAACCATGGAGACTGGTGTGTGTGAGAGGGGCAACCATGGGAAGAGGTCTGTGTGAGGGAGGAAGAAACATGGGGAGTGGTCTGTGTGAGAGAGGGGGGACCATGGGGAGCGGTCTGTGTGAGAGAGGGGGAACCATGAAGAGTGGTCTGTGTGAGAGAGGGGGAACCATGGGGAGCGGTCTGTGTGAGAGAGGGGGAACCATGGGGAGCGGTCTGTGTGAGAGAGGGGGAACCATGAAGAGTGGTCTGTGTGAGAGAGAGGGGGAACCATGGGGAGCGGTCTTTGTGAGAGAGAGGGAACCATGGGGAGCAGTCTGTGTGAGAGAGGGTACCATGGGGAGCGGTCTGTGTGAGAGAGGGGAACCATGGGGAGCAGTCGGTGTGAGAGAGGGGGAACCATGGGGACTGGTCTGTGTGAGAAGGGGGAACCATGGGGAACGGTCTGTGTGAGAGAGGGGGAACCATGAAGAGCGGTCTGTGTGAGAGAGGGGGGACCATGGGGAGCCGTCTGTGTGAGAGAGAGGGAACCATGGGGAGCGGTCTGTGTGAGAGAGGGGGAACCATGGGGAGCGGTCTGTGTGAGAGAGGGGGGACCATGGGGAGCCGTCTGTGTGAGAGAGGGGGAACCATGGGGAGCGGTCTGTGTGAGAGAGGGGGAACCATGGGGAGCGGTCTGTGTGAGAGATGGGGAACCATGGGGAGCGGTCTGTGTGAGAGAGGGGGAACCATGGGGAGCGGTCTGTGTGAGAGAGGGGGAACCATGGGGAGCAGTCTGTGTGAGGGAGGAAGAAACATGGGGAGTGTTCTGTGTGAGAGAGGGGGAACCATGGGGAGCGGTCTGTGTGAGAGAGGGGGAACCATGGGGAGCGGTCTGTGTGAGAGAGGGGGAACTATGGGGAGCAGTCTGTGTGAGAGAGGGGGAACCATGGGGAGCGGTCTGTGTGAGAGAGGGGGAACCATGGGGAGCAGTCTGTGTGAGAGAGAGGGAACCATGGGGAGAGGTCTGTGTGAGAGAGGAGGAACCATGGGGAACAGTGTTACCCATTTACTTCTGGTCTCTGCTCTATATTGGAGGAGACTACACTAACTTATCTATAGATGGTATATGCTTGTGACTACAGGACCTTTGATGATGTCATAGTCATGTGATCATATACATGAGGGGAGGAGCAAAGCTATGGAGGTTTTTCACTGTTTAACACTGCCTGTCATGTGACCAATGTAACCATCAAAGGTCCTACAGCCACTAAACTTTACATGCATCCTATGAAACTGATTACATGACTGTGACATCATCAAAGGTCATTAGCAACAGATCACTGTAAAAATAGATGTGTTGTGGTATCTCTTCTGTGGGATTGGACCAGTCAGGCTATCCTTCACTCCTTATGTGCATCAGTGAGTCTTGGGCATCTTTGTCCCAGTCCACAATTCTTCTTCCTTGGAACACTTTTGGTAGGTACTATCTACTAGATACAAGCAAGACCCTATAAGACCGGTCGTTTTGGACAAGTGTAGCTACTCCTAATGTCTTTGGAGGATTATGGCATTACTTTGAAGTTAGTGTGATATGAGATTTAGATTTGGCTGGAAGATGAGATCTGGCTGCTGTATGCGGTACGCTGCAGTGTGTATCCTGTGTAACTGTATTCACTGTATAGACGGGGTGGCCACTAACTGATATATTATGATCAGCAATCTGCTATATATAGGACCCGTCAATAGCTAAGTCACAGCAATGACAGAAGCTGTGATAACACTAATTTTAAAGAAGGACAAGGATCCTCTAGATATGGGGTCGTATAGGCCGATATCTTTGTTGAATACGGGTGTGAAGGTTCTCTCAAGGGTTTTGGGAACCATGGGGACTGGTCTGTGTGAGAGGGGGAACCATGGGAAGAGGTCTGTGTGAGGGAGGGAGAAACATGGGGAGCGGTCTGTGTGAGGGAGGGAGAAACATGGGGAGCGGTCTGTGTGAGAGAGGGGGAACCATGGGGAGCGGTCTGTGTGAGAGAGAGAGAACCATGGAGACTGGTCTGTGTGAGAGGGGCAACCATGGGAAGAGGTCTGTGTGAGGGAGGAAGAAACATGTGGAGTGGTCTGTGTGAGAGAGGGGGAACCATGGGGAGCGGTCTGTGTGAGAGAGGGGGAACCATGGGGAGCGGTCTGTGTGAGAGAGGGGGAACCATGGGGAGCGGTCTGTGTGAGAGAGGGGGAACCATGGGGAGCGGTCTGTGTGAGAGAGGGGACCATGGGGAGCGGTCTGTGTGAGAGAGGGGGAACCATGGGGAGCGGTCTATGTGAGAGAGGGGGAACCATGGGGAGCAGTCTGTGTGAGAGAGGGGACCATGGGGAGCGGTCTGTGTGAGAGAGGGGGAACCATGGGAAGCGGTCTATGTGAGAGAGGGGGAACCATGGGGAGCAGTCTGTGTGAGAGAGAGGGAACTATGGGGACTGGTCTGTGTGAGAGGGGGAACCATGAAGAGCGGTCTGTGTGAGAGAGAGGGGGAACCAAGGGGAGTATTCTGTGTGAGAGAGAGGGAACCATGGGGAGCGGTCTGTGTGAGAGATGGGGAACCATGGGGAGCGGTCTGTGTGAGAGAGGGGGAACCATGGGGAGAGGTCTGTGTAAGAAAGGGGAAACCATGGGGAGAGGTCTGTGTGAGAGAGGAGGAACCATGGGGAACAGTGTTACCCATTTACAGTTGCAAGAAAAAGTATGTGAACCCTTTGGAATGAAATGGATTTCTGCACAAATTGGTCATAAAATGTGATCTGATCTTCATCTAAGTCACAACAATAGACAATCACAGTCTGCTTAAACTAATAACACATTAAGAATTAAATGTTACCGTGTTTTTATTGAACACACCATGTAAACATTCACAGTGCAGGTGGAAAAAGTATGTGAACCCCTAGTCTAATGACATCTCCAAGAGCGAAATGGAGTGAGGTGTCAGCCAACTGGAGTCCAATCAATGAGATGAGATTGGAGGTGTTGGTTACAGCTGCCCTGCCCTATAAAAAACACACACCAGTTCTGGGTATTCTTTTCACAAGAAGCATTGCCTGATGTGAATGATGCCTCCCACAAAAGAGCTCTCAGAAGACCTACGATTAAGAATTGTTGACTTGCATAAAGCTGGAAAGGGTTATAAAAGTATCTCCAAAAGTCTTGCTGTTCATCAGTCCACGGTAAGACAAATTGTCTCTAAATGGAGAAAGTTCAGCACTGCTGCTACTCTCCCTAGGAGTGGCCGTCCTGTAAAGATGACTGCAAGAGCACAGCTCAGACTGCTCAGTAAGGTGAAGAAGAATTCTAGAGTGTCAGCTAAAGACTTACAAAAGTCTCTGGCATATGCTAACATCCCTGTTAGCGAATCTACGATACGTAAAACACTAAACAAGAATGGATTTCATGGGAGGATACCACAGAAGAAGCCACTGCTGTCCAAAAAAAACATTGCTGCACGTTTACAGTTTGCACAAGAGCACCTGGATGTTCCACAGCAGTACTGGCAAAATATTCTGTGGACAGATGAAACCAAAGTTGAGTTGTTTGGAAGAAACACACAGCACTATGTGTGGAGAAAAAGAGGCACAGCACACCAACATCAAAACCTCATCCCAACTGGGAAGTATGGTGGTGGGGGCATCATGGTTTGGGGCTGCTTTGCTGCGTCAGGGCCTGGACGGATTGCTATCATCGAAGGAAAAATGAATTCCCAAGTTTATCATGACATTTTGCAGGAGAACTTAAGGCCATCTGTCCACCAGCTGAAGCTCAACAGAAGATGGGAGTTGCAACAGGACAACGACCCAAAGCATAGAAGTAAATCAACAACAGAATGGCTTAAACAGAAGAAAATACGCCTTCTGGAGTGGCCCAGTCAGAGTCCTGACCTCAACCCGATTGAGAAGCTGTGGCATGACCTCAAGAAAGCGATTCACACCAGACATCCCAAGAATATTGTTGAACTGAAACAGTTCTGTAAAGAGGAATGGTCAAGAATTACTCCTGACCGTTGTGCACGTCTGATCTGCAACTACAGGAAACGTTTGGTTGAAGTTATTGCTGCCAAAGGAGGTTCAACCAGTTATTAAATCCAAGGGTTCACATACTTTTTCCACCTGCACTGTGAATGTTTACATGGTGTGTTTAATAAAAACATGGTAACATTTAATTCTTTGTGTGTTATTAGTTTAAGCAGACTGTGATTGTCTATTGTTGTGACTTAGATGAAGATCAGATCACATTTTATGACCAATTTGTGCGGAAATCCATATCATTCCAAACGGTTCACATACTTTTTCTTGCAACTGTACTTCTGGTCTCTGCTCTATATTGGAGGAGACTACACTAACTTATCTATAGATGGTATATGCTTGTGACTACAGGACCTTTGATGATGTCATAGTCATGTGATCATATACATGAGGGGAGGAGCAAAGCTATGGAGGTTTTTCACTGTTTAACACTTCCTGTCATGTGACTAATGTAACCATCAAAGGTCCTACAGCCACTAAACTTTACATGCATCCTATGAAACTGATTACATGACTGTGACATCATCAAAGGTCATTAGCAACAGATCACTGTAAAAATAGATGTGTTGTGGTATCTCTTCTGTGGGATTGGACCAGTCAGGCTATCCTTCACTCCCTATGTGCATCAGTTAGTCTTGGGCATCTTTGTCCCAGTCCACAATTCTTCTTCCTTGGAACACTTTTGGCAGGTACTATCTACTAGATACAAGAAAGACCCTATAAGACCGGTCGTTTTGGACAGCTACTCCTAATGTCTTTGGAGGATTATGGCATTACTTTGAGGTTAGTGGCATATGAGATTTAGATTTGGCTGGAAGATGAGATCTGGCTGCTGTATGCGGTACGCTGCAGTGTGTATCCTGTGTAACTGTATTCACTGTATAGACGGGGTGGCCACTAACCGATATATTATGATCAGCAATCTGCTATATATAGGACCCGTCAATAGCTAAGTCACCTCTATCATACTCTATCATTGGTCCATTATAATTACCAATTTCTGAGACACTTTACTTCATGTGAGATGTTTTTCCAGATGTAATTTTGCTCTCAGAGTTCCACTTTTCCCACAGCTTTCTTAGGTACATGACTCTCTTTCCACCAATGACCTACTAAGGATGGAGAAGGACAGAGACCACATGGCTGCAAGGATATTGGACCTCACCCTGGAGATCATTTCCTTGATAACTGGAGAGGTGAGAGTCTCACATGACGTCACTCTTATCTCTAGTAATAAACCAGGGAAATGTCTGGAAAGGTGAAGGATTCTTAGAATATACCGTATATAGTGATCGGCATCTCCCCATACACAGGATTACACAGTAGTGAAGAAGTCGTCTGGTGAGTGTGTGACACCCCATGTGTCAGGAGGATGGAGCAGGACCCAGAGCCCCATCACCGAGCCTCCACCTCATTCCCAGATACATGAGCAGAAGATCCTAGAACTTACCACCAGGATCACTGAGCTGCTGAGCGGAGAGGTGAGCGCTGCTGGGAATGCTGGGACATTATACAATAACGCCAAGGGAGGGGTCTGGTAATGACTGTGTCCTTGTGTTGTCAGGTTCCTATAAGGTGTCAGGATGTCGTTGTCTATTTCTCCATGGAGGAGTGGGAGTATTTAGAAGAACACAAGGATCTGTACAAGGACGTCATGATGGAGAATCACCAGCCCCTCACATCACCGGGTAAGAGGAGACCTTCCATGACTGTAGAGGAGAGAACAGTTTCCCCATCATCTAATCATCACATATAGACAATGGGCCAGATTTATCATTAGCTCAGGTCAGAATAATGGAGTGAAAAAGTCCCAAAAAAGTCCCAAACGCTAAAACTGCGCACAAATTTGCGACTTTTTTCTGCTCTGCACTATGCTCGCCAGTTTTCTGAAAGTGGGCGTGTTTTCTTATGTAAATGAATCTCTAGACAGATTTACTATTGGGACTATTTAAAAAAGTCGCAAAAAAGTCGCAAAAAAGTCCCAATTTCACTCCAGTGAGGACCATGCTTATCTTATGAGACTTTTTAATAGAACATGCGACTTTTTCATAAAAACGTGCGACTTTTGTAAAGCTGCTTACTGACGGATAAACTGCTACTGTCAAACCACATTTATTACAGTCTTAAAGGGCCGATCATAAATCTGACTTGGCTAAAACTGACTTTAGCCATATGTTAAAGTGGAGTGAGCTGTCAGAGTCATGATAAATCTGGCCCAATGTATTCAGTCACTGTGTGTATTTCCTACAGATGGATCCAGTCAGAGAAATCCACCAGAGAGATGTCCCAGTCCTCAGTATTCCCAGGACTGTCCAGAGGAGAAACCAAATATCCCACTGGATCATCAGGTAGGTGAAGCTGATATTTTTTTTTTATAAATTCTTTATAGACTGATGTAATGGAGCTTTCTTCTGACCTCCCGCAGCAGCAGTGGAGTATAGTTTTGCTCTAAATAAAAACACAATGTCAGTCAGCTGCATTGATGGAAAAATACTGTCATGTATTAAAACAGTTATTGACTCACTGGTTACTAATCTTTACTTCTTTCAAATATATAATGCATCCTCATGTCTTTAATGTGGGATTCTTGCAGGAAAGTTCTGGTGGAACAAAGCATGGACTTGAAAATCCTATATCATTGTTTGTGAATGGTAAGAGCCTTTCCTCAATCTTGTTTGGTTGTAATTGTCTTTATGTATGATATAACTGATAAGAGGTTCAGAAAGCAGTCCTCTGCCTCCCCCACATCGTTATTACTACTGTTGTTAATAATTCATTTTGTGACATAATACGAACAGATACAATCAGAAACACAAAAAAACACTGGAGGATAAATGATGGTTCAGAGTGAAGGTTGCATGATTTGTCTGTGTTGGCGGAGCCTAAAACCTCTCTATCAAAACATAGGTTGGCCCCCCTACACCAGAAATGTATAGGCGTTAGTGTTGGTCGAGCACCAAAGTGTTCGGGTGCTCGAGTAGAACACTTTGGGATGCTCGGGCACCCGAGCACAATGGAAGTCAATTGGAGAACCCGAGCATTAAACCAGGTACCCCCTGCTCTGAAGAGGGGAGGGTGCCTGGTTCACAGAAAAAGGTCAGAAATTGATGGAAACACCACTGAAATGGTTCGGGAACAGCATGGGGAGGATGTCTGGATGCATCTTGGACTCCCAGGTCGCTGCGGGGAACGATGTTGTCCGAGTAGTACGCCACTTTTACAGACTGACAATAATACGCACAAAACCGAAGATGAAATCTATTTTAGAGGAAAAATTGTTAGGAGACATTCTTTCCTGTATATTTACTTGTATATAAAGTGCAAGTGCTGACAAAAATTACAAGGAAGAGGCACAACCTGTATATCACATAAAGGAGGGCCTCATTCACATTGTGGTACAATAGTTCAGGTAGTGGGACTCCTACACTCATAAAGCCTATGCACTAAGGGAAAGGGCTGCCAAAAATTACCCGGCACTCCAATACACCCTTTATTACACAAAAAGGAGGGCATCATACACAGCCTTGAAAAATTATGATTGATGGCCTGCTGGTGACCCTCAAAAACATTAGGGGCGAGAGCCTGCTGCTGATCTGACCATCTAAAACATTAGGGGTGAGGGTCTGCTACTGAGCTGACCATCTAAAAAATTTTGTGGGCGAGGGCCTGCTGCCGAGCTGACCATCTAAAAAATTTGGTGGGCGAGGGCCTGCTGCTGCGCTGACCATCTAAAACATTATGGTTGAGGGCCTGCTGCCGAGCTGACC
This sequence comes from Bufo bufo, assembly GCF_905171765.1. NCBI lineage: Eukaryota > Metazoa > Chordata > Amphibia > Anura > Bufonidae > Bufo > Bufo bufo. The sequence continues at coordinate 612,837,191 of NC_053392.1, forward strand.
ATCTAAAAATTTAGGGGTGAGGGTGTGCTGCTGAGCTGACCCTCTAAAACATTATGGTTGAGGGCCTGCTGGTGACCCTCAAAAACATTATGGGTGAGGGCCCGCTGCTGAGCTGAACATCGAAAACATTAGGAGTGAGGGCAGCCTAATTAGCATGTTGATATGGTGGAGGAGGACGAGGACGAGAAAAGGGAGATTAACACATATACCCTTTTTAATAGAACAAAAAATAACAATGGCACCACCCTCTATCTATCTATCTATCTATCTATCTATCTATCTATCTATCTATATATACACTGCTCAAAAAAATAAAGGGAACACAAAAATAACACATCCTAGATCTGAATTAATTAAATATTCTTCTGAAATACTTTGCTCTTTACATAGTTGAATGTGCTGACAACAAAATCACTTACAAAAAAAAAATGGAAATCAAATTTTTTAACCCATGGAGGTCTGGATTTGAAGTCACCCTCAAAATTAAAGTGGAAAAACACACTACAGGCTGATCCAACTTTGATGTAATGTCCTTAAAACAAGTCAAAATGAGGCTCAGTAGTGTGTGTGGCCTCCACGTGCCTGTATGACCTCCCTACAACGCCTGTACATGCTCCTGATGAGGTGGCGAACGGTCTCCTGAGGGATCTCTTCCCAGACCTGGACTAAAGCCAACTCATGGACAGTCTGTGGTGCAACATGACGTTGGTGGATAGAGCGAGACGAGATGTCCCAGATGTGCTCAATTGGATTCAGGTCTGGGGAACGGGCGGGCCAGTCCATAGCATCAATGCCTTCGTCTTGCAGGAACTGCTGACACACTCCAGCCACATGAGGTCTAGCATTGTCTTGCATTAGGAGGAACCCAGGGCCAACCGCACCAGCATATGGTCTCACAAGGGGTCTGAGGATCTCATCTCGGTACCTAATGGCAGTCAGGCTACCTCTGGCGAGCACATGGAGGGCTGTGCAGCCCTCCAAAGAAATGCTACCCCACACCATTACTGACCCAATGCCAAACCGGTCATGCTGGAGGATGTTGCAGGCAGCAGAACGTTCTCCACGGCATCTCCAGACTCTGTCACGTCTGTCACATGTGCTCAGTGTGAACCTGCTTTCATCTGTGAAGAGCACAGGGCGCCAGTGGCGAATTTGCCAATCTTGGTGTTTTCTGGCAAATGCCAAACATCCTGCACGGTGTTGGGCTGTAAGCACAACCCCCACCTGTGGACGTCGGGCCCTCATATCACCCTCATGGAGTCTGTTTCTGACCGTTTGAGCAGACACATGCACATTTGTGGCCTGCTGGAGGTCATTTTGCAGGGCTCTGGCAGTGCTCCTCCTGTTCCTCCTTGCACAAAGGCGGAGGTAGCGGTCCTGCTGCTGGGTTGTTGCCCTCCTACGGCCTCCTCCACGTCTCCTGATGTACTGGCCTGTCTCCTGGTAGCGCCTCCATGCTCTGGACACTACGCTGACAGACACAGCAAACCTTCTTGCCACAGCTCGCATTGATGTGCCATCCTGGATAAGCTGCACTACCTGAGCCACTTGTGTGGGTTGTAGACTCCATCTCATGCTACCACTAGAGTGAAAGCACCAGCAGCATTCAAAAGTGACCAAAACATCAGCCAGGAAGCATAGGAACTGAGAAGTGGTCAGGTCACCACCTGCAGAACCACTCCTTTATTGGGGGTGTCTTGCTAATTGCCTATAATTTCCACCTGTTGTCTATCCCATTTGCACAACAGCATGTGAAATTGATTGTCACTCAGTGTTGGTTCCTAAGTGGACAGTTTGATTTCACAGAAGTGTGATTGACTTGGAGTTACATTGTGTTGTTTAAGTGTTCCCTTTATTTTTTTGAGCAGTGTATACAGTCATGTGAAAAAATTAGGACACCCTTTGAAAGCATGTGGTTTTTTGTAACATTTTTAATAAAAGGTTATTTCATCTCCGTTTCAACAATACAGAGAGATTAAAGTAATCCAACTAAACAAAGAAAACTGAAGAAAAGTCTTTTCAAGATCTTCTGTAAATGTCATTCTACAAAAATGCCTATTCTAACTGAGGAAAAAGATAGGACACCCTTGCCCCTAATAGCGAGTGTTACCTCCTTTGGCTGAAATAACTGCAGTGAGACGGTTCTTGTAGCCATCTACCAGTCTTCGACATCGGTCTGAGGAAATTTTACCCCACTCCTCAATGCAGAACTTTTTCAGCTGTGAGATGTTTGAGGGGTTTCTTGCACGTACAGCCCTTTTCAAGTCACCCCACAGCATCTCAATGGGATTCAAATCTGGACTTTGACTTGGCCATTCCAGGACTCTCCATTTCTTCTTTTTCAGCCAATCTTTGGTTGATTTACTAGTATGTTTTGGGTCATTGTCATGTTGCATGGTCCAGTTCCGCTTCAGCTTTAATTTTCTAACTGATGGTCTCACATGTTCTTCAAGCACCTTCTGATACACAGTAGAATTCATCGTGGATTCTATGATGGTGAGCTGACCAGGTCCTGCTGCAGCAAAGCAGCCCCAAACCATGACACTTCCACCTCCATGCTTCACAGTTGGTATGAGGTTCTTTTCTTGGAATGCTGTGTTTGGTTTACGCCAAACATGTCCTCTGCTGTTGTGTCCAAATAATTCAATTTTGGACTCATCTGTCCAAAGAACATTATTCCAGAAGTCCTGGTCTTTGTCAACTTTATCTCTGGCAAATGTCAGTCTGGCCTCGATGTTTCTCTTGGAAAGCAAAGGTTTCCTCCTTGCACACCTCCCATGCAAGTTAAACTTGTACAGTCTCTTTCTGATTGTAGAGGCATGTACTTCTACATCAACAGTAGCCAGAGCCTGCTGTAGTTCTCGAGATGACACTTTAGGGTTTTTGGAGACCTCTTTTAGCATCTTGCGGTCTGCTCTTGGGGTGAACTTGCTGGGGCGACCAGTCCTGGGCATGTTGGCAGTTGTTTTGAAAGCCCTCCACTTGTAGACTATCTTCCGGACAGTGTAATGGCTGATTTCAAAATCTTTTGAGATCTTTTTAAATCCCTTCCCAGACTCATAGGCTGCTACAATCTTTTTTCTGAAGTCCTCTGACAGCTCTTTTGCTCTCACCATGGTGCTCACTCTCACTTCAACAGTCAGGAGCACACCAAACTAAATGTCTGAGGTTTAAATAGGGCAAGCCTCATTCAACATGCAGAGTAACGATCTACTAATTATGTGCACCTGGTGTGATATACCTGTGTGAGATCTGAGCCAATTTAAGAGGGAATACATGTGAGGGTGTCCTATCTTTTTCCTCAGTTAGAATAGGCATTTTTGTAGAATGACATTTACAGAAGATCTTGAAAAGACTTTTCATCAGTTTTCTTTGTTTAGTTGGATTACTTTAATCTCTCTGTATTGTTGAAACGGAGATGAAATAACCTTTTATTAAAAATGTTACAAAAAACCACATGCTTTCAAAGGGTGTCCGAATTTTTTCACATGACTGTATATATAGATAGAGTGCAGTATCATTGTTATTTTTTGTTCTTTTGTTTACTATAGTGCGGCAGTTACGTTGCGGTTCTGCTGCGATACCACAGCTACACAGTGAGGAGGGAAGTATAGCGGTATTCGGAAAACAATATAAAAGCATATGCCCTTTTTAGTGGTGGAAGGGGTGCATGGGAATACAGTGTATTCAATACACCATAAAAGCCATATTTAGAGTACCTTTATGTTCAGCCGCTTTCCTATGGTGGAGTAGAAAAGTCAGGGGCAATCCAGGTCTTGTTCATTTTGATAAGAGTCAACATTTTCAGATGACAGGCGGATGCGCTTATCAGTTATTATGCCCCCAGCAGCACTAAATACACGCTCTGACAAAACACTGGCGGCAGAGCAGGCCAGCACCTCCAAGGCGTAGAGTGCCAGTTCGTGCCACGTGTCCAGCTTGGACACCTAATAGTTGTAAGGCACAGAGGGATCACTGAGGACGCTGACACGGTCTGCTACATACTCCTTCACCATCTTCCAAAATGTTTCCCTCCTTGTGACACTAGGTCGTGCATCAGGGTGAGAGTGCTGGCGGGGTGTCATGAAACTGTCCCAGGCTTTGGAGAGTGTTGCCCTGACTCTGTTGGAACTGCTGTGTGTTCCCCTCGTCTCCCCTCCACAAGGACCTTCTGGTATTGCACCATTTTGCTCGTCCTCTTCACCATAGAAATGAGAGATGAGAAGTTCTCTTTGTAGCGGGGGTCGAGAAGGGTGAAAAAACAGTAATCGGTGTTGGCCAAAATGCATATAACGTGAGGGTCACGGGAAAGGCAACATAACATGAAGTCAGCCATGTGTGCCAGAGTCCAAACAGACAAGACTTCGCTGTCCTCATCAGGAGGATGAATCTCAATCTCCTCATCCTCTTCCTCCTCTTCTCCTCATCCACGCTGAACAGATGGAATTAAACTTCTGTAGCGGAGGCAACCGTCTCCTGCTCCTCCTCCTCATCATCCAATTTGCGTTGAGAAGACGAACTGAGGGTGGACTGTCCATTACCCTGTGTAATGTCTTCCCCCATTTCCACCTCTTCCACATGCAAAGCGTCCTCCTTAATTACGAGCAGCAAGCGTTTCAGTAGACATAGAAGTGGGATGGTTACTCTGAAAATAGCGTTATCGCCACTCACCATCTGTGTTGATTCCTCAAAGTTGCGTAAAACCTCACAGAGGTCAGACATCAATGCCCTCTCGTCGCTTGTAAAGAGCGGAAGCTGACTGGAAAGGCGATGACCATGTTGCAGCTGGTATTTCACTACTGCCCTCTGCTGCTCACAAAGCTTGGCCAACATGTGAAACGTGGAGTTCCAGTGCATGTTCATGTCGCACAACAGTCGGTGAGCTGGCAATTGCAAGCGCTGCTGCAGCGTTGCCAGACCGGCGGAAGCTGTCGATGACTTGCAGAAATGGGCACATACGCGGCGCACCTTCACCAGTAGCTCAGGCAAATTGGGGTAGGTTTTGAGAAACTGCTGAACCACTAGGTTGAACATGTGGGCTAGGCATGGGATGTGTGTGAGCTTGCCGAGCTCCAAAGCCGCCACCAAGTTACGGCCATTATCAGACACAACCATGCCTGGTTCTAGGTTGAGTAGCGAGAGCCACAGCTCAGTCTGGTTCCTTATACCCTGCCAAAGCTCTGCGGCGGTGTGATGTTTGTCACCTAAGCAGATCAGTTTAAGCCTGGCCTGTTGCCGCTTCCCCACTGCAGTGTTACACTGCTTCCAGCTACTGACTGATGGCTGACTGGTGCTGCAAGATGAGAATTCAGAGGTGGAAGTGGAAGAGGAGGAGGGGGGGTTTGCAGCCACTAATGTAGGTGGTGGTGGAAACCCTGATGGAAGTAGGGCCCGCAATCCTTGGCGTCGGTAGCACTTGTGCCATCCCAGGGTACGACTCGCTCCCGACCTCCACAATGTTCACCCAGTGTGCCATCAGGGAAATGTAGCGTCCCTAGCCAAAAGCACTTGTCCATGTGTCAGTCGTTAAGTGGACCTTCCCAATAACTGCGTTGGTCAGGGCACGGGTGATGTTACGGGACACATGCTGGTGTAAGGCTAGGACGGCACACCGTGAAAAATATTGGCAGCTGGGGACAGAGTACTATCAGGCTGTGGAAAGCCTCAGTGTCCACAAGCCTAAATGGCAACATTTCCAGGGCCAGCAATTTGGAAAGGTGCGCATTTAGTGCTGTGGTCTGTTGGTGGGTGGCTTAGTATTTGCGCTTTAGTTCAAAGGCCTGGGGTATAGACATCTGTACGCTGCGCTGGGACACAGAAGTTAATGTGCTAGCTGATGGTGCTTGTGAAGGTCCAGGTGCATGGCGGGAGGCATCCGGGCCTGTGGCTTGGACAGGGGATTGGCCAGTACGTAACACAGGGGAAGAGGAGGCAGTGGTGTGACCCGCAGACACTGATTGTGGACCCAGGCGTTCGGCCCACCTATTAGGGTACTTTGATGCCATGTGGTGGATCATGCTGGTGGTTTTGAGGTTGCTAGTGTTCACGCCTCTGCTCATTTTGGTACGACACAGGTTGCAAATGACAATTCTTTTATCATCTGCATTTCTTCAAAAAAGTGCCAGACTGCGGAACACTAACCCCTTGGCAAGGGGGAATTGCCGCAAAGGGGTGCTCCGGGGAACAGTTGCGGGCCTGTTTGGTGTGGCCAACATTCTCCCTTTTGCCACCCCACTGCCTCTTCCAGCTTGTTGCGGTGCTGCAGATCCCTCCCCCTCTGTACTGCTGTCCTCTCTCGGCTTACCACCTTCCCAGGTTGGGTTAGTGACTTAATCGTCCGCCACCTCCTCTTCCACTTCCTCACTCTGGTCATCCTCCTGACTTGTTGACCTAACAACAACCTCAGTTATTGACAACTGTGTCTCATCCTCATCATCAACCTCTTGAAACACTAATTGCGGTTGACTTATTGGCAACTGTGTCTCATCATCATCATCTACCTTGTGAAACACTAATTGCCATTCCCCACCGACATCTTCTTCTGACTGTGGATGCTCCAGAGTTTTGGAATCAGGGCACAATATATCCTCATGTCCCTCTTAAAGTGGGCTTGGCAAGAGGTCCAAATTAAGGAATGGCAATTAAAAGAGCTCCTCGGAATATCCAAGTGTGGGATCAGTTGTTTTCCAAGACTCTCCATGGTGGGAGGAAGGAGGATCAGGGTGAGGATTCTGTTGACCAGACTCTTGGCTACTGAGACTGGACTTGTGGAAGACAGGGTGGTACTTAACCAACTGGAAGCATTATCTGCTGCAATCCAACCGACCACCTTTTTAACATTAACATATGCTGGCAGTCAAATATAGTATTATAGAAATCCTAGCGCACTGACGTCTCCTCCGGTCATGTGACCGAGAGATGTGGTTCATGTGACCAGAATAGGCGGAACTAAAAATTACTTACAACGTGATGACGTCATCTCCGATCATGTTATACACGTGACTAGGGAGGGTGGAACAAGGAAATGATCACGTAGGAGTATGAGAGACGTCAAAGATGACGTCACGGCGCATGCGCAATAGGAAAATGAAGACGTCAGATACAACCCGGAAAAAAAACGTGGTGCATCCTCACTGGACGGACCCCACAGCCTGGGAAAGGTGGTAAGAATTAGTATCTAACGTTATGTTTGGATATAGATATGATTCAACTAGATCAACACAGCCTGTTGTTAACAGGGATATACCATTTAAATATATATCAACTTAAAGGAGAAGCGGTACTATATAATATCCATTAAAATTATTTGTTATTTTTATTGAATGACATAAAAGACATATACATAAAATACATTTACAAAAACATGAATGCAGAGACCATACAGAGTGCCATAAAAGTCAATCCTCATAGGCACCACTAAAGAATTTTTTCTGCTAAATAGTTAATTGTCTTGCTGTATGAAAGCTGTGTTAGAACGCCCAGGTCAGCATATAAATATAGAAGCTGGCTCTGGATGTGCTCCCAGCTCTCTAAGCCTAAAGTGCATTAGCATACATATATTACAGGTATAGATGTGCTGCGGCCGACATAAAATAACTTATAAGGTGCATCAGCAGGTGCTACCATATCTATACAAGCAAGCCGGTCAAAGTCTCTTTATTCTTACCCTGTGTAAAGTAGTGTGTCGATGTGGATTAGCTCTGTTTGGCGTGCTCCTCGACGCACGTTTCGCTTTATTGCTTCATCAGGAGGGGCTGATTTTCTAATGAATGGTAAGGTCTTTAAATACGGTTGTTGACCAATGGCTAGGTCTGTTGGTATCATGTGATTCCACTGCCGTCGATTTCTAACGTGGCGCGTCATACGATGGCTAGATGAGAATTCAAATGGGACTTCCGCCCTTCCGTCTGCGCGATCCAGGTGAGGGCAGAATGCGTCTGACGTCACCAGGATCTTTGCCTGACGGGACGGCGAAAGTCCTCTCACCCGCAATCCATGACGCGCTCTGAAATCTCAGTGTGCTTACTGGCATATATACGGAGAGGTATAAGTTACATCTCATATGGATTGGATATAGATGTTACATTTCCCATTGATCTATTTATACCATATATTTTAGGGTAGTATCTGTACTTCCTAGATGTTATATATCAGAGACTTTGATCGGTCCGCTGTCACACATATGCAGCCTTGCATGATGTCACCGTATTCGCATGACTATCTCACATTTCATATATCACATATTCACCTATTCAACATATACAATCTAGGTTTAAAAATCCATATTAATAAAAGTGCATAGTTGTGTCATATTATATATCGTGTAAATATAAAATCCCAAAGTGTATGTTACTCAAAATATGAATGTGATAGCTAATAATTGTTGATCAATATAACATAGTTTAATATTTTTATTTTTTTACATATTTTGTTATTATTATTTTTATAGAATTTTTTTTTATATAAAGTGTCATGTGTATATTTAAACCATGTCTGGCATATATATATATATATAAGGTGTCAAAGTGCATAAATACTCAATATATTCTTCAGTGAAAATACATAAATTCAGTGTTACGGTGACATGTGGCATATATATATAATATATCATGTATATACATAATATTGATATCTACAGATCTATCTTACTTGATCCCACTAAATCTATCTTATTTTAGATACCATGAATATTTATTATTTGTATTCATGGTCTGTTATCACATTATAGATAGTTCTATATAGGCTATTACCCCCTATATATTGTCTCATTATTCTTTTCTCAAATATGTATATAGATATTGTAGGAGAGTCCCCGGAATAATAATGGACGGACGATACGTGCCACCAGAGGTCCTGGCCTCGGTGGAGTAAGAACCGGATCATTGCGGTTACAGCGGCGAATGCTGCTGGCGCAGCGTGTCCGGGCCGGTTTTTACTGGGAACAGGTAAAGAGTTGGGGGGGTGCCTGTTCCCCACGGCCAGCCCAGGTTTTTGGTGGAGCTGGGCCTTTAAAGAACCCAGCCTGCTGATGATGGGGGTGGGGTGTGTCTTGCTGTGCTGGAGATTTCCACAGACAGAGTGAGTGCTGGAGAAGGAGAGTCTGGGCGCAGCACACATTGAAGGATAGTCCTGGGACCTGTGGTGCTACGAGCCGAAGTGGCTCTGGCCTGAGGGAGACAAAGGCAGGTAGCCTACAAGCCTGCAGAAACTGCTGTGGTCTGTCCAAAACAAGGTGACTCAAACCTGCTGTTTGTTTCCTATGGAAGGACTTTTGTTTTATGCACTATGTGGATATGCACCTGTGTGGTCTGCACATTGCCTGTTATGCCTTTGGTGTAAATAAAGTCACGGTGAACCACAAAGACTGTCTGTGATTGCCTCAATACTGCCGCCGCTACCGTAGCCTACCACGAGCACATCCCCACAATTGGTGGCTTGGAGCGGTCATTCCTGCAGTGAGGCAGGCCTGAGGCAAAAGTTGTGTTGGACTGCATGTCATATATCAGGCCTGCAAGTTTTATGGTTCCTGACAAGATGGAGGAGGCCATTAAGCACCTGATTCAGAGTAATGTACAGCAGCAACAGGCATTGCAGGCTCAGAGGGAAAATAATGAGCTACAGCAAAAAAGACACGAGAAGGCTATGTGTGCACAGCAGCAAACAAACAATCTCCTAATGCAGCAGCTGGTAGCCATGCAAGAGTCGGTGCGAACATCCCTGCAAGGAGTTTCAACCGCAACAACCCTGACTGTGTCTACCGCCAGGGATAAAGTCTGATCCGCCCTGAGGAAAATGGGTCCGGAAGATGATATAGAGGCGTTCCTGACGGTGTTCGAAAGAACCGCGGAGCAAGAGAGGCTGCCATTGGAACAGTGGGCCGAGGTGGTGGCGCCTTTTCTGGTGGGGGACGCACAAAAGGCCTATTTTGACCTCAGCCGCGATGAGGCCAAGGACTATGAGAGGCTAAAAAGTGAGGTGTTGGCCAGGTTGGGGGTAAACACCTATGTGCGAGCGCACAGGGTGTATCAGTGGGTGTTTGCCGAGTCCCGACCCACCCGGTCACAAGCCTATGACTTACTTCACCTAGTAAAAAAATGGCTTCAGCCTGAAATATTGAGCCCTTCTCAGATGGTTGAAAGGGTCGTGGTCGACAGGTTCGTGCGTACCCTCCCGAGAGCCATACAGCGCTGGGTGGGACAAGGCGATCCAGGCAACCTGGAACAACTGGTTAGCCTGGTGGAGAGGTATATGGCCACTCAGGATTTGGTGCGGGACTCAGCGGTACTACAGAAGTCACGTCAGCCCCCGTTGCCGACCCGGCATCCTGAAAAAGGGATCCCACCTCATAAGGAGGGGAGTGGATCTCCAGTCCGTGGGAGGAATACCCTGGGGAGGAGGGAGGCTGCGAGGATCAGATGTTGGCATTGTCAGGGTTGGGGACATGTGGCAGCCAACTGCCCTAGGGCATCCGAACCCATGGACTGCGGGTTCGCTCGCCGGTCCTCTTTTTATGCCCAACCGGTGTATATAGCTGACCCCCTGCTGGCTGCGGACACCCCTCCGTTGTGTGATGTTGTTGTCAATGGTCACTCCGTGCAGGCCCTGCTGGACTCTGGGAGCCTGGTAACTCTGGTCCATGAATCGCTGGTAACGGAAAAACTCCCAGATAGGCGAACCCTTACCATTGTCTGTATACATGGGGATCGCCGGGAGTATCCCACCACTAAGGTTACCCTGGCGGTGTGTGGGAAGGAGGTACCACATGTCGTCGGAGTGGGGAGACGGCTCCCTTATGCCGCAATATTGGGAAGGGACTTTCCCCTGTTCTGGACTTTGTGGAGGAACAGGTTGCCTACCTGTGGGGAAGAAAAATGTCCGGGTCCCAAGCCCGAGGACCCCGAGGCAGGGGCCCCAGCTGTAGGGGTCACCGTAGGGGAGGTAGAGTGTAACCCTGACCGGTTTCCCCTAGAAGTATTGGCGGGTGAGACAGTAGAAAGTTCGTCTATCCTGGATCTGGGGGTACCCCGAGAAACCTTCGGGACCGCACAGCTCCAGGATTCGACGTTATTGCGGGCTAGAGAAGGTGTGTCGGTGATTAATGGCGTTGCCCAGCGTCCCGGCGCCGATACCGTATTTCCTCACCTGGCCTATAACCAGGACCTGTTATATAGGGTAGACAAGGTGAGGCAGGAGGTGGTGGAACAACTGGTAGTGCCCCAGCCTTACCAGCGAATGGTCTTGGATTTAGCGCATGCGCATGTGTTGGGTGGTCATCTGGGGGTTAAGAAAACGCTGGAGCGAATTCTACAACGGTTCTATTGGCCTGGGATTTATGAGGAAGTCCGGAGGTTCTGTCAGTCCTGTCCAGTGTGTCAGGTGACTAGCCCCCACCCTCAGTATCGCAGTCCACTGGTACCTATGCCCATTATAGAGGTGCCCTTCGAAAGGATCGCCATGGATCTGGTAGGCCCCATTATTAAGTCAGCCCGAGGTCACCAACACATACTGGTAGTGTTAGACTATGCCACTCGCTATCCGGAGGCGGTCCCATTGCGCCATACGTCGGCCAAGGTAATAGCTAAAGAGCTTATGAGTATGTTCGCCCGGGTGGGGATACCAAAGGAGATTCTGACGGACCAGGGGACACCCTTTATGTCCAAAATAACAAAGGAATTGTGTAAGCTATTAAATATAAAACACCTGCACACGTCCGTCTACCATCCCCAAACCGATGGGTTAGTAGAACGGTTTAATAAGACCCTGAAGTCCATGCTAAAAAGAGTCGTGGCTAAGGACGGGAGAGATTGGGACTTACTGTTGCCCTATGTTTTGTTTGCGGTACGGGAAGTGCCCCAGGCGTCCACTGGGTTCTCGCCCTTTGAGTTGTTATATGGGCGACATCCCCGTGGACTACTGGACATCGCTAAGGAGGCATGGGAGCAACAGCCTACGCCTCATAAAAGTGTGATAGAACACATAGGAAAAATGCAGGACCGAATAGGGGTCGTGTTGCCGATCGTCCGGGAGCACATGGAAGCGGCACAACTGGCCGAGAGTCGGGTATATAACCGGTCCGCCCGGGTAAGGACATTTCACCCGGGTGACCGAGTTCTTGTACTCGTGCCCACGGTCGAGAGTAAATTCCTGGACCGGTGGCAAGGACCCTATGAAGTTAAGGAGAAAGTGGGCCCAGTTGATTACAGGATATACCATCCAGGGCGGCGGAAGCCCGAACAGGTATATCATGTGAATCTACTAAAACCTTGGAGAGACAGAGAGAATTTGTTTGGAGACAGCCCGCCCTCTGTCTGGACGGCAGGGAGTGACCTGGGGTCACCAGGTATTCCGGAGAACGCCGCTGGGGTGACGATAGGGGACGGACTGTCGACCAAACAGGCACAAGAGGTGAGAGAATTCGTTAGTCGGAATAGGGACGTATTCTCTGACCTTCCTGGACGTACCACCTTGATCGAGCATGACATTGTCACCGAGCCCCGGGTGAAAGTCCGCCTAAGACCATACCGAGTACCGGAGGCTCGGCGACAGGCCATTTCGCAGGAGGTAAGATCGATGCTACGTCTAGGGGTCATAGAAGAGTCAAAGAGCGGGTGGGCTAGCCCGATTGTCCTTATTCCCAAACCGGATGGTTCATTACGGTTCTGTAATGATTTTAGGAAATTAAATGAGGTATCAAAATTTGACGCCTATCCCATGCCTCGGGTGGACGAGTTGATAGAGCGGCTGGGAAAAGCCCGGTATTTTTCGATCCTAGATCTCACGAAGGGCTACTGGCAGGTACCTCTGACGGAGGCGGCAAAGGAGAAAACGGCCTTTGTCACCCCGGAGGGGCTTTTTCAGTATAGGGTGTTGCCTTTTGGGTTGCATGGCGCTCCGGCTACGTTCCAGCGTCTGATGGATGTCGTCCTCAAGCCCCATCACCAGTATACCTCCGCGTATCTGGATGATATAGTCGTGTTTAGCCCGGACTGGGAGGGTCATTTGTCAAAACTTCAGGCAGTGATAGATTCTCTAAGGAAGGCGGGGTTGACTGCCAACCCAAAAAAATGCTCGGTGGGACTAGAGGAAGCTCGCTATTTGGGGTATGTGATTGGACGCGGAGTCATTAGGCCCCAAGTGAATAAAGTTGAAGCAATCCGGAATTGGCCCAGGCCTCGTACGTCCAAGCAAGTACGGTCATTTTTGGGCCTGATTGGGTACTACATGAGGTTCATTCCCCATTTTGCCACCTTGGCAGCCCCGTTAACCGGCCTCTTGAAGGGTAGAAAGTCGGTGATGGTTCGCTGGGGGGAGCAGGAGGAGGAGGCGTTCTCCCGTTTGAAGTCGGCCCTATGTGAGTCCCCGGTTCTGGTGACGCCCGACTTCAAGCGGGAGTTTGTAGTTCAAACAGATGCCTCGGGAGTAGGACTAGGGGCTGTGCTTTCCCAGGAGCTCAACGGGGAAGAGCACCCCGTGGTTTTTCTAAGCCGCAAGCTTACCCCAGCAGAAACCCGGTATAGCATTGTGGAGAGAGAGTGCCTCGCCATCAAGTGGGCACTCGAGTCTCTCAGATATTACCTTCTGGGGAGAAGGTTCCGTCTGGTGACCGACCACTCCCCTCTCCAGTGGATGAGTCGAGCTAAGGAGGGGAGCGCTCGGGTCACCAGGTGGTTCTTGTCCCTCCAGAACTTTAAGTTCACTGTTGAGCACAGGGCCGGCCGCTTACAGGGGAACGCAGATGCCCTGTCCCAGGTACACTGCTGTGCATGTGTTCACCCCCTCAGGCTTGAACAGTATGTTCAAGCCCTCAGGGGTGAACAAAGGGGGGGGATATGTAGGAGAGTCCCCGGAATAATAATGGACGGACGATACGTGCCACCAGAGGTCCTGGCCTCGGTGGAGTAAGAACCGGATCATTGCGGTTACAGCGGCGAATGCTGCTGGCGCAGCGTGTCCGGGCCGGTTTTTACTGGGAACAGGTAAAGAGTTGGGGGGGTGCCTGTTCCCCACGGCCAGCCCAGGTTTTTGGTGGAGCTGGGCCTTTAAAGAACCCAGCCTGCTGATGATGGGGGTGGGGTGTGTCTTGCTGTGCTGGAGATTTCCACAGACAGAGTGAGTGCTGGAGAAGGAGAGTCTGGGCGCAGCACACATTGAAGGATAGTCCTGGGACCTGTGGTGCTACGAGCCGAAGTGGCTCTGGCCTGAGGGAGACAAAGGCAGGTAGCCTACAAGCCTGCAGAAACTGCTGTGGTCTGTCCAAAACAAGGTGACTCAAACCTGCTGTTTGTTTTCTATGGAAGGACTTTTGTTTTATGCACTATGTGGATATGCACCTGTGTGGGCTGCACATTGCCTGTTATGCCTTTGGTGTAAATAAAGTCACGGTGAACCACAAAGACTGTCTGTTATTGCCTCAATACTGCCGCCGCTACCGTAGCCTACCACGAGCACATCCCCACAATATAGATATGTGGAAAACAAGTTATAAGATTTAAAAATGAAGGGGGTGGCACTATTTGAAATAGGTGGAGTTAAGTTGAACCAATTGCTGTAAGTTGGAGACTATTTATGTTCACAAATGTTATGTATACCTGAGCTTGATAAAGACCTAACAGGTCAAAACGTCGCTGTCTCGGTGAAATAAAAGAAGAAAATATTCTGATATTGGAGTGCCGCAGTTTTCTATTACATTTCAAAACTGATATTTCGGATGCGCTAACGTTATACTGGAGATGTAGCGCAGATAATGTCGCTGTCTGCAGTGGTCAAACAATTGCAAGCTATTTAGTGCAGGTTGCACTAAAAATATATATTGCTGCCAGATACAACTATAGTCCTTCTAAGAAATTTTGGGTATCAAACAAGTTTTAGCAATTTAGTGCAGGTTCCACTAAAAATATATATTGCTGCCACACACAATAGTCTTTAAAAGGACTTTTGGGTCTATAACAAGTATAAAAACTAAAATATTGCTATTTCAATCCCTACACTATCTCTCCCTTCTTCTCTCCAGCTCTCCCTGACTAAGGGTCCATTCACACGTCTGTGGTGTGCGGATCCGCAATACACCCGGCCGGCACCCCCCATAGAACTGCTAATTCTTGTCCACAATTGCGGACAAGAATAGGACATGTTCTATTTTTTTGCAGAGCCACGGCCCGGAAGTTTGGGGCCGAAGCCCAGAAGTTCGGGGCCGCGCTCCGGAAATGTGGATGCGGAGAGCACATAGTGTGCTCTCCGCATCCCATTCTGCTCCATTGAGAATAAATGGGTCCGCACCCGTTCCCGATATTGCGGAACGGATGCGGACCCATTTGCGGACGTCTGAATAGAGCCTAATACTGAGCCGAACACGTGTCATCGGGTGCTATATAGCACCCGATGATGCGTTCCGGCTAGCCAATCACTGTAATGCCAGCAGCCAACATGGCTACGGCATTACAGTGAGTGGCAGTACTTACTAGCACGTTTATTGGCTGTGTAGCAGCCAACAAACATGCGGAGAGGAGACTCGAGCATCGCGCTCGTGCACACGCGGTATTCGGCCGAACACTGCGATGTGCCGAGCATCGCGATGCTCGAGCCGAACTAGTGTTTGGCCGAGCATGCTCGCCCAACACTAATAGGCATAACTACCACCGAACTGCTAGAGGGCCCAGGTTCTCGGGGGGCCTGGGCTGCTCTGTCTGCTAAGTAGTGCTGTAGTTGCTGGAAGAAGCTACTTTCTGCCTTCAGACTGGAGGCCCTGTCCACGACTTTGGGGCCTTCTGTAGACATGGCTAATTGTGTCCCACTGCTATTCCATCTCTCTGCCCTTACTGATCCACAAATCCATGAAGGATCAGCTGCTTAGTTGGAAAGGGGGGGGGGGAGGGATGGAGTCTAGTCTGCTGTTGTCCAATTAAAAAAGAAAATCTCAGACAACTCCTTTAAAGGGAGTCTTTCACGCCGATTCACCGTATTAACCTAATAACAGACTTATGTCCACGGCATCCCCCCTATTAAAACTGTGCTTACCGTATGTTGCTTGCTATCAGCCGAAAAACACTTTTAATCCATATGCAAATCAGGCTGTGAAGGTGCCCAGGGGCGGCGTTACGATGGCCGGTGCCCAGGCCCCTGGGTCATTTTCATACGAATCCACTCCCCCTCCGCCGCGTCTGCCCGCCCTTGGTCTCCCTTGATGCTGTGATCACGGCAAGAACGTAAGTTAGGCCGGGGCCGGCGCATGCGCACGGTAAACTGTGATGCCCCAGCCAAACTGTGGTCATTCAATGCGCACGCGCCGATATCGCGGTCATCGGCGCATGCGCGGGATTGTGGACAGGAGGAGGGAGGTTAGAGCAGAGACCAAGGGTGGGCAGACGCGGTGGAGGGGGAGTGGATTCGTATGAAAATGACCCAGGGGCCTGGGCACCTTCACAGCCTAATTTGCATATGGATTTAAAGTGTTTTTCGGCAGAACGATGATAGCAAGCAACATACGGTAAGCACAGTTTTAATAGGGGGGATGCCGTGGACATAAGTCTGTTATTAGGTTAATACGGTGAATCGGCGTGAAAGACTCCCTTTAAATAATACTGTATGGTATCGGTCAGACACATTTGTAGTAAATGTTTATGCTTGGGGGCAGGTATTGGGGGTGCTCACTCAAAAGTTTGCTATGGGTCCCAGCCTTTTGTAGTTACACGCCCTGTATAAATATATATTTTAGATCATTTAGGCAGGATTAATCCAATCACAGAATCACAGCAAATATTCAGCATGTTGTAGCTAGACCACCTCTCGTCGGTATACAAAGTCACATGTACTGAATTAAAACACAGAACACACTGCCGTTATCATACCAGACCATCGGTAACGGTACTTCAGATACTGTCACAACATGGCTACTCACATGGGATCTCACCGGCTGTTTCTGGGGATAAACACGTATCTGACGTTGTCTGGGACGAGCACCTCTCAACTCTATGTGACAGCTGGAGATAGCGATCTCCAGCAGCCCAATAGAGGTGGGTGAATAGGTGAACAAGGGCCTCCGTGCTCATTAGATGGAGGCTCCAGCAGTTGGACATGAATAGGGCATAAGTGGTTGCAATGTCTTCTCTTTCAATGGAGAGGTATTTTCCATGTGCAGTGATATAAACCAGTTCCTTCTGCACCGTGCTTGCTCCCTTTCATTTCAGATCACAAAATTTCTAGGGCCCAGCGGGTCCTAGTGACAACCAACGTCTAACTTGCGCCCTTGGATCTTCCCCAGCCATCTTTGGCTAGTGGTATCAAAGCCCCATATTCACGCTTGTTGGATGTCTTTCTGTGAGAATTGACCAACCACAGGCAGCAATGTCTTCAGCACACAGCCGTGACTTAGTTGGACTCATTTCACATCTGCGTTTTTAAAACTGGCAGGCTGTTAGGGTAGAGTAACAGCCTGCTAGATTACACCACAGCCGGACACATTAGTTCAGTCAGTGGGGTCCGGCAGGCGTCTGGCCAGTTTCTGGCATTAGTGCCAGGTTTTGGCCAGACAAAGAACATGCATACACCGGTTTTTGTCCTTACGAAACCCAGCACTCGTGCCGGAAACTGCACAGATCCCATTATAGTCAGTGGACAGTGTCCAGCTATGCTGGATATGGTAAAATCCTGCAGGGTGTTTATCTGCCGGAACAGTCAGCCGGATTCACAAATGCAGATGTGAAAGTAGCCTAACTGAAAGTCTACATTACCTTAATTTCTTACTTGTCTTATTTACTTGGCTTGCTTGTTGCTGTTGTCTCACAAAAGCTTAATTGGCTAAAGGGACACTTCAGTCAGAAAAGGTTCCGTTTTAAAACTAAATAACTAAATATACAAAGAAATTATTTTTTTTTAGAATTTTTGGGCGGTTTTTCATTTCTGCATTACTATGTTATTAACGATTACCTACTTACCGTATTTTCCGCTTTATAAGACGCACCTGATGATAAGACGCACCTAGGTTTTTTGAGGAGGAAAATAAGAAAAAAAATATTTTGAACCAAAAGGTGTGCTTTTGGTGGGTTTTGAACTAATGGTGGTCTGTGGATGACACTATTATGGGGGATCTGTGGATGACGCACTGTTATGGGGGCATTTGTGGATGACGCACTGTTATGAGGGCATCTGTGGATGACGCACTGTTATGGGGGCATTTGTGGATGACGCACTGTTATGGGGGATCTGTGAATGACACTGTTAGGGAGATCTGTGGATGACACTATTATGGGGGAATCTGTGGATGACACTGTTATGGGGGGGATCTGTGGATGACACATATATAGCATCTTATGCTATATATGTGTCATCCACAGATCCCCCCATAAGTGTCCCTATGTAAATAGTGACCCCAATACACCGGGCCTCGTACAGCAATCTTCATATGTAAAATGTAGTCATGTAATCCTAATTAAAGTAGCACAATCCTCTGCAGTAGTACTTACTATAAAACTACTGTAGCAGGCAGGCCGGCAGTGTAACATCACGCACTCCGTCACGTGCCTGCTCCTCCCACTTTATTAATGAAGCAGGAGGAGCAGGCGCGTGAGGGAGGGAGTGATGTTATGCTGCCGGCCTGCCTGCTATGGTAGTTTGATAGTAAGTGCTACTGCAGAGGATTGCGCTACTTAAATTAGAATTACATGACTACACTTTACATATGAAGATTGCTGTGCAGGGCCCGGTGTATTGGGGTCACTATTTACATAGGTACACTTATGGGGGGGATCTGTGGATGACACATATATAGCATAAGATGCTATATATGTGTCATCCACAGATCCCCCCCATAACAGTGTCATCCACAGATCCCCCCATAATAGTGTCATCCACAGATCTCCCTAACAGTGTCATTCACCATTACAGTGACTGTATCGGGCCCCACCGCGAGTTGCCGGCCTCCAGCCCCTCCTCTCCTGTGCAGCATAGCGGCCGGCGATGTATCAGTGCAGTGTCAGCAAAGTAAAAATGGCAGCATTCGCTTTATAAGACGTACTGCCATTTCCCCCCCTTTTGCGTCTTATAAAGCGAAAAATACGGTAACCTTGTCCTTCTGTAGCACAGCACAGAGAGATAAAACTCCTGTATAGATGGGTAATCCATGGTCAGTTTACTGTGGCTGTGAGGGGAAGATGTTTTCAGTAGGGTAATACTCGTGATAATAGTAGGTAAAGAAACTGGATAACAGCATGACATTCTATTGAGCCCTAGATAAAGATACCGAAGAGCATTGCATTGATTAGTGTGATGCTTCAATTTCATCCACAGCCACTCACCCCTCTTTCACCTCTGGTCATAGTAATGGTCTGACTGAGAAAGTTAGGCGACACTGTCTGCTCTGCTAAAAGTCCAAACATAGAGGAAGTTAAACAGCCAGAACAGAAAGTAGAATACGTTGAGTGACTTAAAAAATATATATATCAAAATAAAAATCTGCCTAGATTTGGTTAAACAAAAGAATTTTAATATGTGATTAAAAAATTGATGTAAGTGTTCCTTTATTAAAGAAAATTTTATTTTGGAAAGTAAAAAATGTTTTCATTCTAGGTAAAGACTGGATAAGAGACACCCATGGACATCTTTTATATAGTGAAATAGGAAATGACAATTATGCACAAGCTAATTCAATAACTTTCAATGTACCTTCATATCTGCTCAGCGGAGATCTATCCACTGATACTGCTGGTCACAAGAAACCATCATCACAAGGGACAATATTTCCATTTGAGAAATCATTTCAAAAGAACTGCAATCTTTCTTTCAATCAAACAATTCACAGTAATGAAAGGCCATTTTCATGCTCAGAATGTGGGAAGTGTTTTAGCAAAAAATCAAATCTTGTGGAACATCTAAGAGTTCACACAGGAGAGAAGCCATATTCCTGTTCAGAATGTGGGAAATGTTTTGCCCAGAAATCAGTTCTTGCTAAACATCAGAGAACTCACACAGGAGAAAAGCCATTTTCATGCCCAGAATGTGGGAAGCGTTTTGCTCAGAAGTCATATCTTATGGAACATCTAAGAACTCACACAGGAGAGAAGCCGTTTTCATGTTTAGAATGTGGGAAGTGTTTTGGCAAGAAATCGGCTCTTGTTAAACATCAGAGAACTCACAGAGGGGAGAAGTTAGTTTCATGTCCTGAATGTAGGAAATGTTTTAGTCACAAATCTTATCTTGTGCAACATCAGAGAACTCACACAGGGGAGAAGCCATTTTCATGTTCAGAATGTGGGAAATGTTTTGGCCAGAAATCCGTTCTTGTTAAACATCTCAGAATTCACAGAGGGGAGAAGCCATTTTCATGTCCTGAATGTGGGAAGTGCTTTAGTCAGAAATCAAATCTTGTGGAACATCAAAGAATTCACAGAGGAGATAAACCATTTTTATGCTCAGAATGTGGAAAGTGCTTTAGTCAGAAATCAAATCTTGTGGAACATCAAAGAATTCACACAGGAGAGAAGCCGTTTTCATGTTCTGAATGTGGGAAATGTTTTATTCAGAAATCTAGTCTTATGGAGCATCAGAGAACTCATACAGGAGAGAAGCCATTCTCATGTTCAGAATGTGGTAAATGTTTTGGTAAGAAAAGTAGTCTTGTTAAACATCAGAGAACTCATATGGGGGAGAAGTCATTTCATGCGCTTAATGTAGAAAATGTTTTAGTCACAAATCACATCTTGTGGAACATCTAAGAACTCACACAGCGAGAAACTATTTTTATGTTCAGAATGTGGGAAATGTTTTGGTCAGAAATCAGTTCAAAGGATAACTCATTTGCATATTCTGAATGTAGGAAAAGTTTTAGTCACAAATCTTGTAGAATATCTTAGAATTCACACAGAAGAGAAAACATTTTCAAGTTTATTTTCAAAATCGGTTCTTGTTAAATGGAATGTGTCATGTGTTTATCCTAGGAAGCCATTTTCATGTATTAATCGTAATAAATACTTACAGACAATTGTTGTGGAACCACTTGTCAGGATCTTGCCCGATTGCTCAGGTCGCAGTACCTGATCAGACCGGGATCAGGTACCAGCAATCAATCGGGACAAGTACTGACACTACACACACTATGGAATTTGATCACCTTGCTTCCTACAATCTACAAGATTGCACGGGAGATCAAATTGTTGCCGGTTCCTTCTAACTAATAAACTTCTGAGATTTTCATTTTAAAGCAAACAGGTACCTGAAAATTAGAAACTCTAATTGCCTTAAAAAATATTGCCCGTGCTAGGTTAAATAATTGGTTTTAATAAAAATTGAAAGATGTAAAAACAGAAGCATACAAATATACACAGAACAGTTATTAAAATAAAAAGGATGAAATAAAACTGACGCCTACTTTACTCACACAGAGACTTGCAGCAATCAGGTCCTGCGGCAAGACAGAAAGACACGGATCCTCATTCAATCAGATTGGCCTCAAAATGGGGAACACTGTACGATCTGCTCTGTCCAATTTATAAGAATTGGTCCAGGCAGTCTGTAAACCCACCTTTAGGGCATGACATATGGGTTGGCTGTGACTTTTATGACCGGTCAGTCATGCTGAAATCTGGTCTAAAATGGATTTCTGCCCATAACTCTACACAGGAGAATGCCCGCCCGATAATTGTGGGCTCATTTTTCAGCTCTCAGTATTGGGGTCACAGGGGTACCAAACACGGGGTGTCCACGTGACCCCAATCAGAAGAACTGATTTCCTGAGCCAGGATTTAACATAAGTGGTTTGATTTTGGTATGTGTGGCACCGTCACCTCCTGACCGTTAAAATTGCGTACCTCAATAGTCTCTATTGAGTTGTATTTTCGAGTTATGACCGGAGTAAGATTTTTGGGTTTTCCCACTGACAGCGAGGCATGGAGAGCAGCTTGCCCCCACCCTCCGGAAGCGTGCCCCTATCATAAAGTAATAAACCCCTCTGAAGCTGTCCACTATACAGGCATGTTTATATAAAGTGTCGTGGAGGCCAGTGATCGTTGTCACCTCTGGGTCAGGGACTAAGAAGTTAATGGCGGTGGTCTGGTTTTGGATGTGGGGGAAGATGGAGAGGGAGAGAAGGGACAGTTATTTGTTTGAATAAGGGGGAGCTCCGAGTCAGAGAAGGGACAGTTATTTGTTTGGATAAAGGGGAGCTCTGAGTCCCCAGAACACAGGCCAAGCACTCATGCTCAGTGTGCCACACCACTGTGCTAACCATTTTGGCTGGCTGCTTACCCATGGGTGTCTTAGACACCATACGAGGAACTGAAAGATTGAGCAAAACACATAGAACCAGGCAGAGGTCAGGCAGGCAGAGTACATATGAGTCAGAGAAACAGTCCCAGGACAGGGCTGGTGGCACAGAGTTAGAATTCAAGCAACAAGCACAAGACGGAGCATAGGCAGACAAACAGATCAGAGTAACAGGCACAGGTCAGGTCAGATCAGATGATAGACAAACATATCCAGTCCAAAAGGCAGACAATCAGATTATCAATATAAACAAAGGAGGGGAGCACATTGGAAATATTAGACTAGGATACTAGTAGCTCATGAATCCAATCAGAGTATGGAATAGAACAGAAGTGCTTTATTAAACAGCCTTACATCCCAAGGATATAAAATATGACAATCTTTATTATAGCCCCAGCAAAACAACAAAGTCAAAATATTGTATATAGTAAAGACCCTATGAGGGACTCCATATCCATCCCTACATATAAGTGCACTCCTAATTCTTAATAAGAATGGTAGTAATACCCAGACAGCTGAAAAATACATTACAGCAAAATGGCACACATGATATCCAATACCAAAGATAGATACCCAATTAGCATAATAAATGTGTCCAGGTTAAGGCGTGCACATTCTCTACCTCATGTGTATTGCTGGTGGATATGCAGTGGCAGGATTTGGGGGGGCCCAAACTCTACTCTGGTTCCCCCGGACATTGTTGAGGTGTCACCACGTTTTGCTGCACTCTGGAAGGGATGGCAAGGCATTGTGCACCCCAATGGGAAATAAGTCCAGAGAGTCAGGGTCTTCAGTAAACCAGGGTGCTTCTTTACTGGACGAACTCAAAACAATACAGGCGAGGTATAGGGCTGGCTTCTCCAGTCTTCTCCCTGGCAAAAGAAGGGTTTGATGCTGAGGAAAGGACTAAGCTAGCTGTCCCTCTCTCTCTTCAGAAGGCTGGTACCCTGGTCAAAGGCTGGTGATCCAGGGTCTGTGGCAGAGTATCCCCTTCTCAGTGTCTTCTTCTGGTCACTCAGTAGTCTGGCAGAGTCTCCTCTTCCAAGCACTGTTCCCTAACTGCAGAACACTAGGGGCTCTGATTGCTCTCCTTATATACCATTTCTAGATAGACTGGAACCTTCTAGTGGGAGGGGTGGAGTGGAGAAGCTCAGCACAAACAATTACAAAGTTACCACTCCTGTCTGTCATAGACTTCCATTAGAGCTTCAATGACACTCAATGACAATGACACAGCAGTTTTTCCAGACACAAACAAGTTTTCAGACATAAAAACAGAGCTAAAACCAAACATTTAAAAGGTCAGTCTGTCTGGCTTTGGTGGTGAACAAGTCTGGCTTTTTCCCTCCAAAACATGCTCTTCCTTAAACCTCATGGTAGCTGTGGAAAATTACCAGTTTCTCATTCAAAGTCCCCAAAAGTCTCTCAGTATTCATTAGCCCTTTCCACAAAGCCATGTAAATACAGTGCAAATAACAGGATATATATCACAACATACATCTAAAATGCAGTTAAACAGTATTAAACAGTTAACCCTTTCAAGTGAAAAAGTAAGGAGTTGATGACTTTGCATTGGGGAAACAGGGGCAAATGTCCAGGCTACACAGTACCCCGGCTCCAGGGCACTACAGATACCAGCGTCCTCAGATTCACAATTCACAATACGTGAAGTGACCTCTTATCTACCCCCCCCCCCCCCTTTCTGTAAAATGGTTGGAAAACTCTAACAGAGAAGTCAATGGGGGAGATTTACTATTCAAAATGCTGGTGCAATTTGTGCCAAACAGCTGGCCTACATGCTATGAACCACATTGTTTTAGACACTTTTTTTTTTTTTACTCACCTGGCAAAAGGGTATGGCTTAGTGGAAAGAGAGCATGACCTAAGATGCGATAATAAGTGCAGAAAAATGTGCGAGTGAACAGCCTGTCGGATCCGTGCTGCCGCTAGTGCATGCGTGCCCCTGGACTACCACTCCGGCCCCATTGACTATAATGGGGCCGGGACGGAGTTCCGGCGGCAGCACTGCAAACATGCCGAGAGGCGGCCGGAATAAAACTACCACACCCATTTTCCCACACCCATTCATTTTCCCACACGACATTCATATTCCCACACCCATTTTTTCACGGTGTGCTTCATCACATATTTTTTGTGCCGTTATACATATATCGGGTAGTATTATACTGGTATGTAATTGGCTTTTCCTATATACCGGTATATAATCGTATTGGCTTCTACTATTCATTTGTCATTCTAACAATACAATGTCTCTTCAATTCGGTTTTATATATTTAATTTTGTATATATATATTTCGTGAATTTCTCCATTATTATATATTATCATATTTATTATTCATTCATATTTATATATAATTCTTTATTTGCTCATTTTCATTTTTTCCACTCCATTATTTTTTCTAATCTTACATGTATACCATTGTCACTTATTATTTTTATTCTTCATATATCATGTATTTTTCTCAATTTTTAGCCACCAATCATGGATTCTAATATTCTCCCGTTCACACCACTTCTCATATGCATTTATACTATATGTATAATTTTCCCTTTTCCCCACTTTTTGTAACATGTTATTAATTATTTATTCATATCACATCACTGTCTCTCACTTTTCATATTACACTCTACTATGATTATGTTTGTTGTTCTCTAGCTATGTCTATGCATGTATTTTTATGTGCAATATGTATACATATATATAAATGCACTTTTTTGTATTTGTATCTGTTGTCCAACTTTATGTATATTATGTTCTGAATTGTCCAATCACATGTATATTGTCATAAAGTCAGGCATGCCGCATCGATACATTAACATGTTATGGTTATTGTTTCCGAATTGAGAGGTAGCTTGTTTCCTTTTTTATGAATGATTATTCTTCTACGGTTATCCGCTGGTTTCCTGATTCTCCTCCCCTTCTGCGATGCGTGCGCGCGTCATCCGGGTGCCGCCTCCGACGCCTCACGCCCGTGCGTCCTCACGCCGGAGCCGCCCGATCATGTGACTGGTCACATGGTGTGGGCGTCCCGGCGGGACGCCGGCCGTGGAGCGGTTGGATGCGGTCGGCCTGGATTTTTCGCGCACCTCTCCAACATACGCACCTGGGGACGAGTAAGCATCTATTTTCATTGGCTGAGAGAGATCATTTATACCTGATTCACAGTGATGGCGATACCCCCTGACGAAGGCACGCCGAAACGCGCGTTGGGGTAGCGCCACCCTGGGTCTCTTTGCACACGGTTTGTTCAGGTGAGCTTCGGTCTCCTGCTGCCCCCCTCTGGCTATATGATCTTGTTGTTTATCCACACTTGGTCTTTTTATGCAACATACTTCCATCTTCACTTGTGCATTTTTTATGCCATTGGGGGTGCATGTGTTGACCCTGCTTCACCTGGCACCTAATGGTTCCATCATTTATTCATTACATGGGTTGGGCATTGTACCCAGCACTTTCTTTTCCCATGCTATATTCTATTATTCCATTCAACTATCCGTGTGTTTTTCCTCCCGGGGTGGCGCTCTTTTTTGTTCTCCGCTCTCATTATCATGCTTAACGGCACCATATGTATTAACTCTCTTTATTTCTGTTATTTTTAATCATGTTCTAATAAAATTTATATATTTTTGGTACTATGAGCTCTTTTTCTCTTTGTTTCTGCTGTTTCACTCGGGAGCTCGTACTGAGTTACACTTTTGGTGTGTCCCCTGTGGTTGCATTGGGTGGGCACTGCCCCTTACCCGTCCCGGGGATACCCTGGGTCATTTTGCTTGTTTATCTAAAACTACGACATGTAGTTAGGATTACAACTACTTGTACAGGAGGTGGAGACATGATAAAAGAAATGGATTGTCTCCAAATTCTCAGATTTTGGTAGAATTATATAATCTTTCATCTAGAGAGATGAAGATGAGCAGAACTCTGCTATCAGTGTATTTATCTTTTAATATGGGGTCCAAGAGTGTTGTGTCAGTCTGAAGTTTTCATTTAAACTGTCCCATTATTATGACCACTTCCTACATTTGATGTCGACAGCGTGTAGCTGATGAAGGAAGTCGTGTGTGGTGAGCTTGGTGGGTATATAAGGTGTGTGATAGGCTGTCTGCACATAAATCTCTAATTGCTATCATGGGTAAGAAGGAGATTTATCAAAGTTGCAAAAAGGAATGATCACTGGCTTTCAGGCCAAGGGTGGAGTTTGTGAACTGTTATCTTGCTGCTGTGGTAAAAGTGTATCGTGAATTGAATAGAACCATTGAGAATAAGCAACATGGAAACTGCGGAGCACCATGCGCCTTGGATGTGGTAGGTGAAACTCAGCTAGGAAGGTGCAGGAGGGCAGACTGACATGCTATAGTGGAGCATCTCACCACCAAAATGAACCAGGGGTCTACCAGACTAGTGTCTAAAACAACAGTTCAGCTAACTGTACTGCGTATGAGACTCCAAAGCAGACAGATGGTCACTGCACCTTTGCTAAAAAAAAGTTGCATCAGCAGAAAAGGCTTTAATTTTCACTTATGTATCGGAATTGGCCCTCCGCTGACTGGCAAAGGGTTGTCTTCTCTGATGAGTCACGCTTTCTGCTTCATTGAACAGATGGACGTTAGCATTTTGTGCGAGAAACATCAGGAACAAACACCCTGCAATCATTGGTGGAAAAACACAAGCTGGTGGTGGCAGCATTATGGTCTGGAGAAGGCTTTCATGGCATTCTTTGGGCCCACTCATCCATGTGGAAGCCATTCTCCATCGATTTGGGTATGAATCCATCGTTGCAGATCATGTACGCTGTACGCAAATACATTTCTATTGTCTTGTCTGGGGTGGATGGGATCTTTGAGCAAGACAATGCAACATGTCACACGGCTAGAAATGTCTGCCATTGATTGGAGGAGCATGACCAAGACTTCCAAGTACTATCATGGCCCCCTAATTCCCCAGACAGGAATTAAATTGATCATTGTGTTCACTCTATGAATACTTCCAGCATGGCTCCAGATATGGTTCATGTTCCTTGAATACCTTGGCCTTCTTAAGTGTTTTAAAAGATTAAGGGGCTGTAAATGTCCTCAATGTATTTGGCTTGACATGGAAATTCAATAACAGAATTACAAGCTCCTGCCATTAAATGGACACATTCTAGAAGTATGCCTAATAATGTGCCTAAAGGCCCTATTACACAAAAATCAGCTCATATAATCGAACAGCAGATAAACGAGCAAACATTCGTCATCTGACTGACACCTTCACCTTTCATCAGGATGAAAAATACCCGATTAACTGCAGCACATCTTCCTGTTTAATCAGAGATGTGCTGCTGTGAGATGGGGAAACAGCTCTCCTTGTCTGAACACTGTTTTGTGTGATTAAATTAAATGTTCTGGACTGATATTCTGCTGTTTGGCCACAAGATGCCGCTGTTTCCTAAACACAGCTACAGACTGCACATATATCTCCATATTCATGAGAGAGGTGGTGTTTACACAGAGTCTGAAGGGGAGAGCAGCCATCTTAGAGGGAGGTGAAACTAAGGAACTGTGTGAGCAGAGAATCTGACGGCATCCAGGTGTGAGAGCCTCCCTCAGTGACCAGAGCTGCAGCTAAGTGAAGCTTATTATGTCCAAGATCCTGATTCTGTCCAGAGGAAGAAGGATTTCTGCCAGGAATGCTGATGAGAGCAGAGGAACAAAGCAACACACACTGCGGTAAGGAATGCTTGTTGGAGAGACATTTGTTCTGTTCAGAGTCACCAGCGGATGCAAAGCATACCCAGGTCGGTAAGATCGTGCACACACCTCATCACCGTGTTGGCGCCTAGAGACTGAGACTAAGCCTGTAGTTAGTTAGTTAGGGTTTCTGTTTGTGTCAGGCCACAAGTGTTACTACTGTTCATTTCAAGGACTCCATAACTTAAAGTGACATTTCACATTGGAGAGCTAATAAAATTATAAAATTCTCACAAACTCAAGCCAGGCTGGCGTTTTCTTGCTCAGGGGGAATACTCAGGCACGTGCTACAAGACCAGTTATGGGAGGGGGAATACTGTAGAACTTGATAAGATTGTAAGCCGCTGTGCTGCACCGCAGGATAGCCCGTAACACACACCCATACAGTGGTTCTTGTTTTTAGGGTAATAACAGGTAAGGTGTGGCAGTTTAGTTGTGCCCGCCAGTAGGTAAATTACTGCACTTTCTTCCGTCATCTATCGGAGGGCGCCATGCTGTGCAGCACAAGGGTCTCAGCCTTCGGGCTGGGTGTAGGTAAATTGATTGTATGTTCCCAGCATTTGTGGTTGTGTTTAATGCCACATTTAAGTAAAATTCTGTTTTGGCAAAATCTGGTGTTGGGGTCGCTTTCCTCTTTCGTGACTTCACTGTATCCTGGGGAGCCCACACCGGTACACGGCTTACACTGCCAATAACGAATAGAACAAAATGATTGAGGAATGACTGGGGCAGCAATCGTTCCTCCCACATTCAGTATGAATTGGCTTGTGTAGTCAGGCAGGTGCAAACAAGCACAGATAAATGTGTTATCTTCTATTGGTTATTGGGCAGCGTAACACTATTAATCCTTCTGAAAATTCCAAATTTTGGTTTTTAAATTCTGGAACTCACTTAAAATCCATCGTAAGTCTTGAAACATATAGAAATTGATTTTCAATTTTTCTATATGTTTCAAGACTATTGTAAATAAAGTATGATGGATTTTATCTGAGCGCTGAACAAACTTCTATTTTCCATATATCAATTGGGAGCCAGTCGTGTACCAACATAGTGGATGGAGGTGAGCTAATTGAATTTGTATCAACTGTGTTTAAATTCTAGCCCTTAAAAACTGACTAAGGCTACTTTCACACTAGCGTTCGGAGCGGATCCGTCTGATGTTTCATCAGACGGATCCGCTCCTATAATGCAGACGTTTGCATCCGTTCAGAACGGATCCGTCTGCATTATAACTTAGAAAAATTTCTAAGTGTGAAAGTAGCCTGAGCGGATCCGTTCAGACTTTACATTGAAAGTCAATGGGGAACGGATCCGCTTGAAGATTGAGCCATATGGTGTCATCTTCAAACGGATCCATCCCCATTGACTTCCATTATACAGTACAGACCAAAAGTTTGGACACACCTTCTCATTCAAAGAGTTTTCTTTATTTTCATGACTATGAAGGCATCAAAACTATGAATTAACACATGTGGAATTATATACATAACAAACAAGTGTGAAACAACTGAAAATATGTCATATTCTAGGTTCTTCAAAGTAGCCACCTTTTGCTTTGATTACTGCTTTGCACACTCTTGGCATTCTCTTGATGAGCTTCAAGAGGTAGTCCCCTGAAATGGTCTTCCAACAGTCTTGAAGGAGTTCCCAGAGATGCTTAGCACTTGTTGGCCCTTTTGCCTTCACTCTGCAGTCCAGCTCACCCCAAACCATCTCGATTGGGTTCAGGTCCGGTGACTGTGGAGGCCAGGTCATCTGGCGCAGCACCCCATCACTCTCCTTCATGGTCAAATAGCCCTTACTTTCAAAGTTTTCCCAATTTTTCAGCTGACTGACTGACCTTCATTTCTTAAAGTAATGATGGCCACTCGTTTTTCTTTACTTAGCTGCTTCTTTCTTGCCATAATACAAATTCTAACAGTCTATTCAGTAGGACTATCAGCTGTGTATCCACCTGACTTCTCCTCAATGCAACTGATGGTCCCAACCCCATTTATAAGGCAAGAAATCCCACTTATTAAACCTGACAGGGCACACCTGTGAAGTGAAAACCATTTCAGGGGACTACCTCTTGAAGCTCATCAAGAGAATGCCAAGAGTGTGCAAAGCAGTAATCAAAGCAAAAGGTGGCTACTTTGAAGAACCTAGAATATGACATATTTTCAGTTGTTTCACACTTGTTTGTTATGTATATAATTCCACATGTGTTAATTCATAGTTTTGATGCCTTCAGTGTGAATCTACAATTTTCATAGTCATGAAAATAAAGAAAACTCTTTGAATGAGAAGGTGTGTCCAAACTTTTGGTCTGTACTGTAAGTCTGGACGGATCCGCTCGCCTCCGCACGGCCAGGCGGACACCCGAACGCTGCAAGCAGCGTTCAGGTGTCCGCTCACTGAGCGGAGCGGAGGCTGAGCGCTGGCAGGCGGATGCATTCTGAGCGGATCCGCCTCCACTGAGAATGCGTTAGAGCTGAACGGCTGCGTTCAGGACCGCTCGTGAGCCCCTTCAAACGGAGCTCACGAGCGGACACCTGAACGCAGGTGTGAAAGTAGCCTAATTCGTTTGTAAAATCCCTCATATCCAATTTACAGAACAGATCATATGGAAGAAAGAACAGTGATCCCTCAATATACAATGGCTTCATGATACAATATTTTCAGCATACAATGGTCTCTTCATACAATGTCTTAGACATCCAACCAATCAACGGCCACTTCTCTGGTAAACTAGTTGTATTAGTTGCTAGTTTTCGGCTATTCCTGACTTATATGTAAAGACTTTTTTTATCTGTCTTAGTTATCTGCTTATTTTTCTTAAATCTTCATTTTCTCTTATATTGGATGACATTTTGGGGCTTTGGAACGGATTACTCAAGTTACAATGGTTTCAACATACAATGGTCATCCTGGAACCAATTAATATTGTTACTTGAGGGACCACTTGTACTTGTGGAAACTGATGCCGGTTGTTAAGAAGCTTTCAATCTTGAGTTTTCCTCCACAATTATCAATCTGATATTTTCATACAATATTAGAAGCATGATTCCACAATATTTATGTTTCAAGATGAATGTAAAATATATCTTATGTTTAGGTTCTTTTAATAAGATATAAAAAATCGATGTTTCCTATAGGGTCCATTCACACGTCCGCAACTTGCACGTCCGCAATTTTGCGGAACGGGTGCGGACCCTAATTAATTTTAAATGGGACCGGAGCGAATGCGGACAACACACTATGTGCTGTCCGCATTTCCGGATCCGCAATTCCGTTCCCCAAAAAAATAGAACATGTCCTATTCTTGTCCGCAACTGTGGACAAGAAAAGGCATTTTCTATTATAGTGCCGGTGATGTGCGGTCCGCGAAATGCGGAACGCACATTGCCGGTGTCGACACACCTACCTAATGAGAAATAGAACAGGTGTTCCTAATAATTCTTTAGGTGAGTGTATGTTGTTGCACAACATACATGAACCCAAAAAGACCATCTATTAGAAAAGTAGACTTACCTAGGTGAGTGAACCACCAGATAACTGTTCCAGGGCCTCTAAGCAATAGATTTTTATAAGCTATCCTCAGTCTGGGGGCAACATAAAACAGAGGAAGAGCCAAAGTGGCTGAGAAGTCGCTAAAGAGAGAGCTGAGAGAAAGAGAAGGAAGAAAAAAAAAGGTAGGAAGGAGGAGAATATGAAAAGTGGGTGCAGTAAGGGACCACCACTCTCCCAGATACAAGGCTTACTCCAAGAAAGTGTAGTATTCTGTAGTAAATTGTAAGGCCTGTTAATTATACTAATTGTTAGAGATAGCTGTACTTCTAGATGAGGAGGTACTCCATTCTCATGATCTTGTTGACCCTAGAAAGGCCCAAAATGGGTGGTTCCTAATGTCTCCAGGGGTGTGCAGAATTGAGCTGTATTAATCATGTGACATAGGAGGGATTACTTGTACCTTTGAATAGGCATGTCATAGAGGTGTAGGAATAACACATCAGGGTGTACAGGTAGGCCCATCAAAACCAAATGAGAAACCAAAATCCACAACAGAGACAAGCTGAGCCAAAACCAGGAGAGACAAACAGCACAGTGACAAAAGGCTGGGCAGTGGTCCGGATAAATGAGCCAGGTCAAAAACATGTGACATTTATACAATGCACAGAGCAAACTTTCACAAACAGGAACCGGGCTCAAAATTACAGCAACTGACATAGAGCAATCCCACAGCAGGATTTAAAGGGAACCTGTCACCAAAAAAACGCCTCCCAAACCAACAGCATTACCTTAAAGCAGCCAGCAGTCCCTTCCTAAAGATCCTTTTCTTCCTCTGGCCAGATGCACCAAAATCTTGAAAAACAAACTTTAATCCCCTGCACGCGCTATGTAACAGCAGAGTTTGAAGTCAAGGGTTCAGCGGCCTCCTCGCTTCAAGTCAAGATAACCACGCCCCCTTCCCCTTCACTTTTGATTGACAGCCGATAGCTTTCGGCTGTTCAGCAAAGCCGGCTGAGTGTGAGTGTGCGTCAGATGTTCACGTGCGTGGCTGTCAATCAGAGGTGAAGGGGCAGGGAAAGGGGGTGTGTGGTTATCCTGACTCGAGGAGGCCGCTGCCCCTTGACTTCAAACTCTGCTGTTACATAGCGCGTGCAGGGGATTAAAGTTCGTTTTTCAAGATTTTGGTGCATCTGGCCGGAGGAAGAAAAGGATCTTTAGGAACATACTGCTGGCTACTTTAAGGTAATGCTGGTGGTTTTGGAGGCGTTTTTTAGTTGACAGGTTCCCTTTAATTACACTGATCTTACGGATTGGCTCCGTTCTCCCAGGCTACGCCTCTTTGATAGGCTTCTGGAGCAGAGATTTTTACTAGTGTTGAGTGAAGCTAAGCATTTGAAGCGTAATTCGGTCAAAGTTTAGGAAAACTTTGATTCGCAACGAATCCGAATTTCCTCGCACTTCGTAGTAACGAAGCACGGTTTCCTAAAATGGCTGCCTTTACTTCTTCCAAATCATCCTTCAACATCTCCATGTCCTAGAAAAGTCAGCAAGATGCAGAGAGAGGAGGAGCTGGATGTTATTGATGATATATTCTCAGGGATATTAGATGATGTGGAAAGGGAGGAAAAGCAGATGGCAGAAGAAGGGCTCCCACCTTTAGGGCAGGAGAGCGCTGGGGTTGGAGAAGTGGGTATGCCAGAGCTGATTAATATCCTGTGTTTACTGTCCAATAACCTGCAGGAGATTGCAGCAAGAACAGCACGGAACGCAAAAAACGTTCGTGTGAACAAGCCCAAACTGTGATCCCAGCATTTTAACCCCCTAGACACCACAGTTAATAGCAACTGTAGCATCTTTTTGGGGTTCCCAAGGATCCCTGTTATCACATCTTGGGGGATTGTGGGTTAACAAAATGAACCCCCAAAAACTGCCATCTTAGGCTTATTCTTTGAATGAACTGGCACAAAAACTTTTTTTTTAACGTTTTTACTGTGCAAAAGTAATAAAACATAATAAGACAATATAAATATCTCCATAATCACATTGACTGGCAGAAAAAAGGTAGTATGTCTTTTATAACGCACATTAAACGCTATATATAATAAATAAATAAATAAAATAAAAAGACTTGCGGACTTCCATCACATCCTGCACTATTTTGTCCAGTATTTTTATCCAAATCTGTGTCGGAGACTCCTTAAGGAACCATTGATGCTAGGATATGTCCCCATTATCTGATAGGTACGGGTCCCACACCTATCTCGTAAACGGAGCTGGCAAAGTCCCAGAGGGACAGCCCTCCATTCATTTTTATGCAGCCGCTGAAAATAGCTGAGCGGCCCCATAGAAATGAATGGGAGCGGTGGCCACGCAAGTGCGGTGTGCTCCCACTCACTTCTATGGGGATTCCAAAAATAGCCGAGTGTGCCAATAGGAAGGCTTGTTGGTGGCCGGATCCCACCACTTTGCCGGCCTCTTGTTAGGCTTTGTTTTAGTGATAGGTGCGGGTCCCACCTCTGAGACCCACGCCTATCAGACAATAGGGGCATATCCTAGTGATATGCCCCCCCATTGTCTGAGATGGGAATACCCATTTAAGGGGTTGACTGTCTTCTGCTCACCCATTTTGGCCTTGCCTCCTTAGCTATGCATTAGTATGTACCAGCCCACCTAGAGTGTCATGGTGTCTTACTGGTCTGTACACAACATATACGGAACATGTTTTATTTAGCAGCCAGTTTCCAATCAGTTTCACTCCGCGATAAGGGCTCTTTCACACTTGCGTTCTTTTCTTCCGGCATAGAGTTCCGACGTCGGGGCTCTATGCCGGAAGAATCCTGATCAGTTTTATCCTAATGCATTCTGAATGGAGAGAAATCCGTTCAGGATGCATCAGGATGTCTTCAGTTCCGGACCGGAACGTTTTTTGGCCGGAGAAAATACCGCAGCATGCTGAACACTTGCCGCAAGGCCGGATCCGGAATTAATGCCCATTGAAAGGCATTAATCCGGATCCGGCCTTAAGCTAAACGTCATTTCGGCGCATTGCCGGATCCGACGTTTAGCTTTTTCTGAATGGTTACCATGGCTGCCAAGACGCTAAAGTCCTGGCAGCCATGGTAAAGTGTAGTGGGGAGCGGGGGAGCAGTATACTTACAGTCCGTGCGGCTCCCCGGGCGCTCCAGAGTGACGTCAGGGTGCCCCACGCTCATGGATGACGTGTCGCATGGATCACGTCATTCATGCGCGTGGGGCGCCCTGACGTCATTCTGGAGCGCCCCGAGAGCCGCACGGACTGTAAGTATACTGCTCCCCCGCTCCCCACTACTACTATGGCAGCCAGGACTTTAATAGCGTCCTGGGTGCCATAGTAACACTGAACGCATTTTGAAGACGGATCCGTCTTCAAATGCTTTCAGTTCATTTGCGTTTTTCCGGATCCGGTGTGTAATTCCGGCAAATGGAGTACACGCCGGATCCAGACAACGCAAGTGTGAAACCAGCCTAAGAAAAACACTGAAGAAAAATAGGTTTCAATAGCTTATTTCAAAGACTTAAGTTATATTCACATGGCAGTAAAAAACGCCCACTAGACAGCTATTTCAGTGGCAATTAAAGTCTATTTTCACATGGTCATTTTTGCAGCCATTTAGATATAGGACTTGTCCTATTTTTGGCTGTTTTCACAACCAGACAGACGCCACTGAAATCAATGGGCCCATTTAGACAGGAGTGCACCCCTCTAATGACCATTAAAAACAGGTACACATTCAGGGGTTAAAATAAAATTCCTCATTCACTTGCATAAGCAGGGACATTCACTCCTTACTAGAGGCAGCAGCATCTGACATGCAAAGCGTGGTGACATCACATGATGTAACGTCACGACGAGGGGAGCGCCAGGTCCTGTTCCCTGGATTTTAAAAAAAAATTCTTTTTACTTTAACACCCGTTTATAATGGTCGTAAGACGGATGCACTCCTGTCTAAACGGCCGTTAAAATCTGGCCATGTGAATATCCCCATAGACTTTTATTGGTTCTGAAAATGGCCACCTGACAGCCGTTTCTCCCGTTCGTGTGAATGTAGACTTAGCCTAATTCACAATAAATATAAGAAATTTTCGGACCATATATGACCCATTGCGTCTGGGCTATAGGAAATTCAGCCAGTAGAGATGCTGTAGTAGGACCTGAAATCACCTGCTCTAAACCTTCCCAGTATGTCCGTTTGTGGTTGCTAAAGAAGTCATCATGGCAGTAATATTTGACACTCACATCTCGCGGGGTCACAACTGGAAGTGATTTACTGTATCAGTGGTTATGTGAAATGTAGATAAGAAAATGCCTCAGCATTTTCAGTTTTTGGTAGCATTATCTTTGATCCACATTGTTGAACTCATAAGTGCATTAAAATTTTAACATAATGTTAAAGAGTGTTGTCTCATTCAGATTTTTTTTTTTACGAGTAAATGAAATAAAACCCATACTTGAGTGGGAGATTAGTGGTACAGTAGGACTTTTCCACCTCCAATATTGGACACCATGGACTCAATATATTTTGACATGTTAACAGACAGTAAATGTTCTTGACATTTTTAGCTTCAGCATGGAATCATGAGATCATAAGAGGCTCCTATGAGTGAACCCGGTGAAGTTCGGGTTTGCCCAAACTTCAGGTCAAAGTTCGGGTTTGGGGCCCGAACACCGAACTCAGACCCCAATAAAGTCAAAGGGACCCGAACTTCACTTTATTATTTTCCGTTATAACGGCAAATCATAGCATTCTTAAGATAGAATGCTAAATAAAATGGCCATTGAGGGGTTAAAAATAATTTTAAAAAACTTACCTCATCCACTTGATCGCGCAGCCGGTATCCTCTTCTTTCTTCAGGACCTGCAATGACATCACCGCGCTCACCACGTGGTAAGCGCAGTGACGTCATCGCAGATCCTTTTGCAGGTCCTGAAGAAAGAAGAGGATACCGGCTACGCGATCAAGTGGATGAGGTAAGTTTTTTTTATTATTTTTAACCCCTCAATGGCCATTTTATTTAGCATTCTATCTTAAGAATGCTATGATTTGTCGTTATAACCATGTTATAACGTAAAATAATAAAATCAACCGAACACCGAACTTCAGTGAAAAAGTCTGGGTTCGGGTCCCCGAACTCGCAAAGTTCAGTACGAACCCGAACTTAGCAGTTCAGGTTCGCTCAACCCTAGTCCTGTCACATTATATAAACACTAATATGAAAATTGTTTCTCCTCCGAGTGAGTTCTCTGATGTCTACGAAGACCTGATTTCCAGCAAAAACATTTCCCACATTCTGAACATAAAAATGGCTTCTTCTCAGCGTGTGTTTTCAGATGATCATTAAAACTTGACTTGTGTCTGAAACCTTTCCCACATTCCGAACATGAAAACGGCTTCTCCCCTGTGTGAATTCTTAAATGCACCATAAGATTCGATTTCTGAGTAAAACATTTCCCACATTCTGAACATGAAAACGACAACTCCCCTATGTGACTTCTTAGATGTTCCTTAAGACTTGATTTATGTTTAAAATCCTCCCCACATTCAGGACATAAAAATGGCTTCCCCTCTGCGTGAATTCTCTGGTGTTTAATAAGAGCTGATTTTTGCCCAAAACATTTCCCACATTCTGAACATGAAAATGGCTTCTCCCCTGTGTGAATTCTTCGATGCTTCTCAAGATTTGATTTCTGGCTAAAACATTTTCCACATACTGAACATGAAAATGGCTTCTCCCCTGTGTGGCTTCTTAGGTGATCCATAAGATTTGATTTCTTGGTACAACATTTCCCACATACTGAACAGGAAAATGGTTTCTTGTCAGTGTGTGTCTTCAGATGATGAATAAAACTTGCTTTAATGATAAAACATTTCCCACATTCTGAGCATGTAAAAGGCTTTTCCTTGGTGTGAATTCTTAGATGCCTCACAAGATTAGATTTGTGTCTGAAACATTTTCCACATTCAGGACATAAAAACGGTTCCTCCCCCGTGTGAGTTCTTTGATGTTTGACAAGAGCTGATTTTTGTCTAAAACACTTCCTACATTCTGAACATGCAAACGGCCTCTCCCCTGTGTGAATTCTTAGATGCACATTAAGGTTTGATTTGTCACTAAAACATTTTCCACATTCCGAACACGAAAATGACCTTTTATCTCTGTGACTTCTCTCATGCAAAGAAGGACTGGACTTCTTTTTAAAATATTTTCCACGTGAAAATATTTTCCCTCGTCTATGTCCAGTTCTTGTTTTGCAGACCAGTGATTGATTAGACAAAGGCTTCTTGTGACCAGCGGTGTCGGTGGATAGATCTTCACTGTGAAGGACTGAGGGCTGAGCTTGTGTGGGGTTATCATCATCTACTTCATGATAGGAAGATAAATGGAGATGTCCATTAGAGTCGCTCATCCCGTCTTCACCTGGAAAATGAAACAAAATAATACAAACAAACTAATAATAACAATAAAAAACAATAATGGCCAAAAATGCATTCTGGGAAATTTTATCATAGCAGAGAGACATTATATGAGCTAGAGGAGATAAAATCATGGTTAAAGGAGTTCACTAAGAATGATTTAAAATGGCCTTCAGCAATGTGAGGACTGGATGTCAGCACTTGCAGAGCTGAGTGTGTAGTGAGCCCCACCTCAACCATCTTCTGCCCCAGGCAGCTCTGCAAGTGGTGGCGGCCAGTCCTGTTCACATTCTAGGTCAGGTTGCTGGCGGCCATTTAAAATAATTCCTGGAGAACTTTTTTAAACTAGCAAACAAGGGGGGTGGGGGTAGCGGTATTAGATTGAGTGGACCAAGATAAGTTGATCACGGTTTAAACTCCTCCACTATACTTAATTATATATGTGATTTTTATAATTTTTTTACCTTTTTAACTGCATCTATTGGGAAAATGAATGGTATTAAGTGAATATGGAGGCTCCTGCCTTTTTTGTGTTTGTATCTGACCATATTATGTCACACTGTACCGATGCAAGGGAAGAAGATGGAATACTATGGCACTAAATGAAATATTAATATTAATTGTTCATTTAATAATGAAGAAGAGGTTTCTCTGAACTTCCTATCAGTTTTTACCATTAATGAAGATATTTACAGTCATAGAAGATTTATGAAAGGCTCTTACCCTTCACAGACACTGATGTAGGTTTTTCAAGTTCACTCGTCGTTCCACCAGAACTTTCCTGCAAGGATCCAACATTAAAGACATGATAAGAAGAAAAACAAAACCTAGATGATCTTATATACAAGTGAAGGTCAAAAACCCTGAAAAGACATGACTTGAGGATCTTTAAGTACTTTACACATCAACAGAAAGGTTTCAGTCATGTTCCTGCATGAAATTATCTAAACCAACTCAAAAAACAACACAACAAACTGGTAAGACTGCTCCTATCTATTGCACCAAAAACTTTACATGACCAAGTTATATTGTACTGTACATGGTGTTCTTTGCTGGTTTCATAGACCTGGCTTTAAAGATGGCCTTTACACAGTCTTGATGACTATAGATATTAATGTCCTAAAATTGATTCCCTACCAGCAGCAAAAAAATTGTGTATTTCTGCCCCTGTGTACTAGTGGGACAGATGGAACTTTTAAGGAATATCAATTAATTATTTATAATTCTAAACCTTGTTCCCTCCTCAATGAAGCCTGCTGATTCCAATGCCCATGGGGGGAGATTTATTAAACTGGTGTAAAGGAAAACTGCTTTAGTTGCCCATAACAACCAATTAGATTCCACCTTTCATTTTTCAGAGCTCCTTTGCAAAATGAAAAGAGGAATCTGATTGGTTCCTAGGGGCAACTAAACCAGTTTTCCTTTACACCAGTTTTGATAAATCTCCCCCATTGCTTTTATTTCTGTCCTGTGTGGACAAGGAGATATTGGTGTGCTGGGCTCTTTTTTACCTAGCTCTGTACATTATTTAACTACTATAGGTAGTCAGCCCGAATGCCTTCAGGCGTTCTGTCCTGAATTCCGTTTTACAAGAGGACCCTCCTATGGGGATACTTCTTGGTAATTCCCCATTATTGTGCTGCTGCTAGGACTTAATGGAAGCGGTGATTTCTTTTTTCTTTTTTTTTAATCAAAATAGTTTTTGTATTTGTATACAATAACAAAGATCTTGTCAGTCCATACATCAAAATCTTATCAATATTATGAGTCTGTCGTCATATTAACATGAAAGCAGCGTAATATAGGATATAAAGACAGATACTTGTTGTTATTAGAGTACAGGACATTGCAAAGTTAATGTTATATAATTATATAACATAACAACCAACCAACCTCCCCCCCTTCCTTGATCCAACAGAGAGACAGCTGCATTACTTTAATTTCACCATTAGTTATATCTCAGGAAGGCCATTACAGTGATAATTGAAATTAGAGTGACCAATCGACATACCTCATTCGACAGCGTGTGCTAAGATAACTGGCCCAATAGAGAGAATTGCACACGTATGCAATCTCTCGATAGAGCCGCAGAAGCCAAACTCCCGGTCCCCACCCAACCCCTCCATATCGACAGGAATTTGTTAGGGCATTTTCTCTTGACATAGACCCCTCTTTCAAGGCGTAAAACTGTATTCAGCCTATTTATATATTCCTGCTTGTTAGGTGGGTTCCTCGTATCCAGTATTTAGCAATTAGAACCCTTGCCTGGAACAGCATTCTATGAATGCACAGAGACAGTTTATCGTCTATTTCTGAAGAGTTCAGAATACCCAATACACAGATTCTTGGGTCATTAGGCAATCTTATCTGAGTCGTAACGGTTATGATTTCACGTATATCTTCCCAGAATTTCTCAAATTTTTGGCAATTCCAAACCATATGAAGCAGTGTTGCTTCTATTTCTCCACAGCGGGGGCATGAGGAGTCTGGTCGTGCGCCTATTTTGAATAGGAATTTTGGGGTTCTATACACTCTGTGTATTAGATATAGCTGAGACAATCTCTGAGATTCATTCAGTGTAAGACTAGTTGTCAAAGCCAGAACGTCAGACCATTGTTCTTGAGATATTGTCCCTACATCCTCTTCCCACTTTCCTTTTACCACCAAGGAGGCATTGGCATCAAGTATAAATTTATATAATCGTGATATCAGGCCTTTGGTGGACCTGCCCTCCAGAAGCCGTTTCATCACAGGAGGGGAGGTGACAACCACCATACCCTTCAGAAATTGTGTTTGACATGCATGTCTTAATTGGAGGAATTGAAAAAATGCAGGTTTTGGGTAGGCCAAACTCTTCCTGGAGCTGGGTAAAAGATTTGAACAATCCTTGAGATTGAATTTGACCCAAAAATAGTATGCCCCTCTCCTCCCATGGGGAAAAGCCTTCTAGTCTGAACATCTCAGGTAATTGGGGGTTTCGCCATAATGGTGTAATCTCGCTAAAACCTGTTCGATTTGCCAGTTCCTTAAAGGGAACCTGTCACCTGAATTTTGTGTATAGAACTGAGGACATGGGTTGCTAGATGGCCGCTAGCACATCCGCAATACCCAGTCCCCATAGCTCTGTGTGCTTTTATTGTGTAAAAAACCTGATTTTATACATATGCAAATGAACCTGAGATGAGTCCTGTACGTGAGATGAGTCATGGACAGGACTCATCTCAGGTTAATTTGCATATGTATCAAATCGTTTTTTTTACACAATAAAAGCACACAGAGCTATGGGGACTGGGTATTGCGGATGTGCTAGCGGCCATCTAGAAACCCACGTCCTCAGCTCTATACACAAAATCCCGGTGACAGGTTCCCTTTAAATTTCAACCAAACTTTGGTTATAAGGGAGATTGTGGAAAGTTTTCTACCTAAAAGTTGCTGCCCGCTCACTTCAACCGAAGCAATAGGTGCTTTCTGTTTCATACTATGATCTGCTATCTCAGCCGAAGAATCTAATTCACCTGTTCTAATCCATCACCTAACATGCTGCAGTTGTGCAGCTATAAAGTAGGACCATGGGTTCGGGAGGGACAAGCCGCCTTCTTCCTTATTTTTTTGGAGTTTCTCTATGCGAATTCTCGGTTGCTTTTTTTTCCATATCAGTGATCTAAAAATCCCTTGAATTTTTTTAAATATCCTCTGTGGGACTGATACCGTCGAGTTATGTAATAAATATAGTAGCTGTGGCATGAATATCATTTTAATTAGATTACTGCGGCCAATTACTGTAAGGGGCAGCTTACACCAAACATTAGTTTTGACTAGAAATTTAGCAATTAGTGGCTCTAGATTCAGTTTTATGTATTCGGCTGGTACTGGTGTTATCATTACACCTAAATATTTGAATTGAGTGGTTAGTTGCAGGGGTATACGGGTGAGATCCAATTGTGGTGGTGTGGGATCTAATGGCAGAATTGTGGACTTGTCCCAGTTTATTTTTAGCCCAGAAAGTGTCCCAAAATCAAAAATCTCCATTATTGGATCTATGGACTTCTGCAGGTCTCCTACATATAACAATAGATCATCTGCATATAACGAGACTCTTTTTTCCCGGGTGCCTATTGGAAATCCCCTCCAATGTGGAGAGTTACGTAGAAGACAGGCTAGTGGCTCAATTGCTATCGCAAATAGCAGGGGGGACAAGGGACAGCCTTGCCGTGTACCTCTATGTAAAGGAAAGTATTTGGAAAGTAGTGCATTCGCTCTAATCCTTGCTAACGGGGAATTATACAGTAATTTGACCCAGGAGATAAAACCCGGCCCAAATCCCATTGATTCCAAGACTTCCCACAGGTATTCCCATTCTACGCCGACAAAAGCCTTGGCAGCATCTAAGGATATTATTGCGCGGCATCGCTCAGTATTTATCGATCTCTGGAGATTCAAAAACAGTCGACGGAGATTATTGGCCGTGCTCCTATCCGGCATAAATCCAGCCTGATCCCTATGTATTAAAGGAGTAATTACCTTTATTAAGTCGATTGGCCAGTACCTTTAGCTAACAATTTCACATCATTAGGTAGGAGAGAAATAGGTCTGTATGAGTCAGGTCTAAATGGGTCCTTATTGGGCTTTGGGATAACTACCACTATCGCCTCTCTCATAGATGCAGGTAGCTTTCCGATTCGTAGCGCAGCATTAAAGGTCTCCAAAAGGTGTGGGAGGAGACAGTCCCGGTATTGTTTAAAGAATTCCCCCGGTAATCCATCCGACCCTGGGGCCTTTTCATTAGGGAGAGAGCTTAAAGCAATTTCAAGTTCCTCCAATGTAATGGGTTCATCCAGATACACGGCCGATTCTAGGGATAATTTAGGGATGGATATTTGGCTAAGATATTTTTTAATATCATCTCTTGCCATGAACAATTTAGAAGAATATAATTCCTTATAAAAGTTATGAAACGTATCAAGGATTACTGAACTTTCCACGGAAAGTTCTCCATCAGATGTTCTAATTGCTGCTATTCTTGTGACCGGACCACCCTAGCTAGCTAGCAGATTACCTGTACTCTCCCCTGCCTCAAAGTATTTTTGTTTGGTGAAGAACCGTTTATTGTCCGCTATATGTAACAAATGATCAGTGAGTTTGGATTGCGCTTCTCTCCATACTGCCTCAGACTGCTGAGAGGGTGTACTTATATATGCTTGTTCGCTCCTTATTACTTCCTGTTGTATAGCTTTAGTGAGTTCCCTAGTTTTAATTTTACGTCTGTTAATTTTCTGTATATAAAGACCTCTCACATATGCTTTCAAGGCGTCCCATACTGTTCGAATGGGTGCTGACCCTATGTTAAAATTAAAGAATTCCCTTATATATTCTGTCAGGGGATCTTTCTTATCTAACAAGTGTATCCAAAAAGGGTTACGTTTCCAGAGCGTTGAACCGCAGCGTCCCCTGTCTTTTTCAAATCTCAATTCTATATGTACAGGAGAATGATCCGAGAGGTATCGCGGTAAATATTTAATAACAGAGGTATATGGCAAAGCTTCCAGGGATCCAATGGGTTAAATCTATTCTGGACAAAGAATTATGGGACGCAGAGAAGCAGGAGTACTGCCGTTCCTAAAGGAATCTAATTCTCCACAGGTCGTGCAGGTCCAGCTCTCTGAGTAATTTTGCCAATTTCCCCCGTATGTGTTAGGTCGTTAGGCTGCGGGAACTTATCCAAAGAAGGGTTCAGATATTTGTTAAAGTCACCCACCATCACGATTGGCGCCTGGGGGCCCGTCACTATCCATGTCATTACCTCTTTTATTACACCGGTGGAGTATGGCGGTGGAATGTATATGCCAATTAGAAGAAATTGTACCCCAAAAATAGAGCAGTGCAGACAAACATATCGGCCCCCCAGTATCAATTTTACTAGAGTGACACTCAAAGGGAATGGCTCTATGAACCAGAACACTAAACCCTCTAGCGTGCGTAGAGAAGGTGCAATGAAAGGCCTGTGAGATCCATGGTTTATGAAGCAGTCTTTGGGATTGTTTAGACAGGTGAGTCTCAGTGAGACACATTATAGCTGGTTGATATTTCTGGACAGCCGTAAAAACCGCCTGACGTTTAGAAGGATCTCCCAGGCCTCTAACATTCCATGCCAAAACGTGAGTTTTATCCGCCATCATTCCGTGATAAGCATAGGAGAGAGGGCGAACCAGGTACC
Source organism: Bufo bufo (assembly GCF_905171765.1). NCBI lineage: Eukaryota > Metazoa > Chordata > Amphibia > Anura > Bufonidae > Bufo > Bufo bufo. Next base: position 612,881,351 of record NC_053392.1, read on the forward strand.
CATATAAAACAATCGCCGTATGGCAGATGAACAATAGCATACACTGTCTCTCTGCAGATCTTAACCCCTGATGAACCATAAACTTTTGGTGGTCCCCAAGCAGGACCTGAGGCGAAGGAAAAGTTCCTGTAACCCGCAACATAGGAAGCAGTAACACATCCGCATTTACGGACCAGATCTCTATGATAGAGAGATCCAAACAGCAATAAAAGAGGGCATCACGTGGCATAATGGCATGTTTAACTCTTGACATGTCAACAAGACAAGTAACAATAACACAGGTATGAATACTAAAGTCAGTGTTGTTGTATAGCACCAGATTGCTACTCCAGGACACGGTAGTGATCATGTAAGAGCAGGCTCATAACAAGCATAACAAGCAGGCCCATCCCCATAGTCTTCCATGGTGTCTCAGGAAAAGTCCCTTTTTTAAGACGACAGGGATTCCATTTGTTCAACTCAATCGCTGGCTTCCTCCGGGGGATTCGAAAAAATGGGTCTTTCCTTTAAACATTATCCGGAGCTTTGAGGGATAAAGCAGAGAGTATTGGATATTTTGTGAGCGTAGTCGTTTCTTGACGTCCAGGAATCGTGCACGCCGTCTCTGCACCTCCACTGAGAAGTCCGGAAAAATGAAGACTCTTTGTCCATCTATGAATAGATTTTGGTGTTCCCTTGCCTTGCGGAGAATGGCATCTCTATCTTGAAAGTGTAGAATCCTCATTAGCATTGGTCTAGGAGGGCCTCCCAGTGGTGGTGAGCGAGACGGCAATCTGTGCGCCCTCTCTATAGCAAAGAAGGGAGAAAGAGAGTCTTTTCCAAATATCTTTTTGAACCAGTCCTCAAAGAAATGGACAGTGTGGTACCCTTCGAATTTTTTAGGAACTCCCACTATGCGAAGGTTGTCTCGGCGCCATCTATTTTCCAAGTCCTCCGTTTTATTTATTAGGAGGGTGATGTTGTGGATTACTTTAGCCAGATCACGTTTCATAGGAGGGACCTGATCTTCCAGGCAGGATATGCGTCCCTCTGCTTCAGCCATTCTTTCGTTAACTTTCCTGATGTCCTGTCCAATAAAGGACACATTCTCTTGGAGGGACCGAATGGATGTATTAAGGGTCATCAAGGCTGCACTACATTGGTGCACGGCTGCATAAATGTCCTTAGTGGTAGGATAAGACAGCAGTGGAAGCATGGGGATAGAGGGCTGCATTTGGGCTTTGCAAAGAGAACTATGCTCGGTGGGGGGCCCCCCGTCACTTGCCTTCACCTCCTCCATGTGGGATCCGCCATCTTGAGAACAGGAGTCTCCGTCTGCAGTATGAGCGGCCGAAGTCACCACTTGTTCTGCCAGGACTCCGGGCACATTATCCACCGGTGCGAGGGTCTCTTTAGAGGGTGGGACATGTGCATACTGTTCTAGGCGCACTGCTACCTCCGCTGCCTGAAGCGAAGCGGCCGCGCCAGGTTGCTTCGCTGGGGTCGGTCCGGCCGCCTCCTTATCCTTGCTGCCCGAACGAGTCATATTGGCCAGGGGTAGTAGGGTGATCTCCCTCGATAGTGTGATGGTGCTCGGCTGTTCAGATCGCCACAGCCACAGGATGGAGACGGATTTTAGCAGGCGCTGCCCGGGAGCTCTAGCGCACACGTCCTTCTACATTGCCAGCCAGGCCACGCCCCACAGGAAACGTTGATTTCTAACGATAATCTGTTTTCCCTTAGTCCTAACAGCAGCACAAGTTTCCCTCCCTTTTCTTATGCAAATAACACAATGAGTATTGGGATCAGGTGCCTTTATTAGAGGAGGACGTAATGAGAATTTGCAGTAATTAATTGACAGTCATTAAAAGTTACATCTGTCTTACCACTACACAGGGCAGAAGTACCCCATTATTGTGCTTCTATTAGGTAAAGGGAAAACAGATTAACGTTAGAAACCAACGCTTGCTTGACTGCACTGGCAGTTATATGTGGTTGTTTTGTTTTTATATGGTTCTAGTAAACATTACATTTTTATTATTGTTTCATTGTTTTTCACCTTTTTGAGTTGGCTCTTTTGTACTTCTGGCAGAAACATTAGGGGCTTCTTCATCCTTCACACATACCATTTTTTCCCAGTCTTGACTTTGATGAAATAATCTGATCCTATCCTGGAGTGGATGCTGTGCTCATCATCTCCAGGTCTTACATTAGTCAACAACGTTACAATAAAGAAGCCGTTGTACCACTGCTGAGAATGAACCTTCTCTCCCCTAGGCATACATCGCTTGCACTTGTCCTTTGTAATGATCTTACTGTAAAAAGCAGCTCACAGTATTTCTTGATTTAATTTACATTTGTACAATTTTATCAGGTCTCCCCGTAAATGTGTCTTCAAGACTAAATAAAACGTCTACTCATAACTCAGTTTTGCTGTTCCTCTGCATATTCTAGATGAGGCTGTGCTAGTGTTCTGTAAAGCGTTACGATTATGTACCTAACCAGTGAGTCCATGACTTTTTCAGACAATAATAGTAGTATTCTGTCTTGGAAGCAGCTGCCTGGCATTGTGCTGTTTATCTGTGATTTACGTCTACACTAAAAAACATTGAATTTGAATTGCCAAATAGATGTCCAAACATGTGGAAGTTTAACCTAATCTTTTTTTTTTAACACAGCAGAAACCATTTGTGGCCATGTCCTACACAGTGAAAAATAACAAGAGAAAATGAACACACAGTATACTCCACTGCTGCTGGGGGAGGTCAGAAGAAAGCTTCATTACATCAGTCTAAAAAGCAGGGATGGCCAACCTGCGGCTCTTCAGCCGTTGTAAAACTCTGCTGTAGGTAGTGTGGGCATGCTGGGCGTTGTAGTTTAGCAACAGCTAGAGAGCCTCAGGTTGGCCATCCCTGCTATAGAGGATTTGTAAGAACCTCAGCTTCATCTACCTGATGATCCAGTTGGATATTTGGTTTCTTCTCTAAACAGTCCTGGGAATACAGAAGACTTGGACAACTCTCTGGTGGATTTCTCTGACTGGATCCATCTATAGGAAATAAACACAGTGACTTAATACATTGTCTATATGTGATGATCAGATGATGGGGGAATCTGACTCTCAAAACTGTTCTCTCCTCTACAGTCATAGAAGGTCTCCTCTTACCCGGTGATGTGAGGGACTGGTGATTCTCCATCATGACGTCCTTGTACAGATCCTTGTGTTCTTCCAAATACTCCCACTCCTCCATGGAGAAATAGACAGCGACATCATGACACCTTAAAGGAACCTGACAACACAAGGACACAGTCATTACCAGACCCCTCCCTTGGCGTTATTGTACAATGTCCCAGCATTCCCAGCAGCGCTCACCTCTCCGCTCAGCAGCTCAGTGATCCTGGTGGTAAGTTCTAGGATCTTCTGCTCATGTATCAGGGAATGAGGTGGAGGCTCGGTGATGGGGCTCTGGGTCCTGCTCCGTCCTCCTGACACACGGGGTGTCACACACTCACCAGATGACTTCTTCACTATTGTGTAATCCTGTGTATGGGGAGACGCCGATCACTACAGAGATTCTAAGAATCCTTCACCTTTCCAGTAATTTCCCTGTTTTATTACTAGAGATAAGAGTTATGTCATGTGAGACTCTCACCTCTCCAGTTATCAAGGAGATGATCTCCAGGGTGAGGTCTAATATCCTCGCAGCCATGTGGTTTCTATCCTTGTACAGAGCCTTGTGTTCTTCTAAATATTCCCACTCCTCCATGGAGAAATAGACAGCGACATCCTGACACCTTATAGGAACCTGACAACACAAGGATACAGTCATTACCAGACCCCTCCCTTGGTGTTATTGTATAATGTCCCAGCATTCCCAGCAGCGCTCACCTCTCCGCTCAGCATCTCAGTGATCCTGGTGGTAAGTTCTGGGATCCTCTGCTCATGTATCAGGGAATGAGGTGGAGGCTCGGTGATGGGGCTCTGGGTCCTGCTCCATCCTCCTGACACACGGGGTGTCACACACTCACCAGACGACTTCTTCACTACTGTGTAATCCTGTGTATGGGGAGACGCTGATCACTACAGGGATTCTAAGAATCCTTCACCTCTCCAGGTATTTCCCTGGTTTATTACTAGAGATAAGAGTGATGTCATGTGAGACTCTCACCTCACCAGTTATCAAGGAGATGATCTCCAGGGTGAGGTCTAATATCCTCGCAGCCATGTGGTTTCTGTCCTTCTCCATCCTTGGTGGGTCTTTGATGGAAAGGACCATTGTCTATTATAAGAAGAGTCCTGCACCTAAGGAACCTGAGAGAAAATTTTTGATTGCATGAGTCATAGGTTTAAGTGATAGGTGGGGGTCCAGCTGTTAAGACCCCCATTGATTCTGAGAATAAATGGGTCACACTGCTGGTTTAGTGCTGCATCACCTTCAATATTTTTTCTTAACTTTGGTGCTCCTGGCTTCCACTGTTCAGGAAAAAACTGAGGAGAGGACACAGCCCTGCAGCCCCTTCATCTAGAAGAGGTTGTCCCCACAGATCACACACTGACTCCATATCCTAGTGACATCACAGAACAGTGTGTGATGGAAGACCCCTCTAATCCAGGAGAACAGCCCCTCTTACAGGGGTCTGGGGGGTCTCCTAATAGTCCAGGGGGAGAGCAGACATGTCTGAGGAGAACTCCCCTCCTGACCTCCAGACTGTGTGAGCAGAGACTCTCTTTGGCCGGTGCTGCCCCCTGCTGGCTGGACCTGCTATATGTCACCTATAGAACCGCTCCATTCTAATAAACCCAGGACCAAGACCAATAACTGACCTGCAGATCTCACCTCCTGGGGCTGCAGGACCTGTGATGATGTCACACTGGTCACATGACAGTAAGTTTTAAACTGGAAAAAAAATCTCCACTGCTTTACTCCTCCCCTCATGTGACTACACAGGATCACATGACTATGACATCATCAAAGGTCCTGAAGTCACTAGGATATAACATCTATAGATAAGTTAGTGTAGCCTCCTCCAATATAGAACGGAGACTAGAAGGAAATGGGTAAAACTGTTCACCATGGTCCCCCGCTCACACAGACCCCTTCTCATGATTCCCCAATTATCTCACAGACTGCTCCCCATGGTCGCTCCTCTCTCGCACAGACTTCTTCCCATAGTTCCCCCTCTCACACACAGACCTCTCTCTATTATTATTTATTATTAGAGCGCCATTCCTTCCATAGCGCTGTACATATGATAAGCGGTGCACATACATAATACAGGTAATTGCACTAATCATAAACAAGACGAGTTACAGACTGGTACAGAAGGAGAGAGGGCCCTGCCCATGAGGGCTTACAATCTACATGGTATGGGAGAAGGACACAGTAGGTGCGGGTGAAGCTGGTCATGGCGGTATAGAGGCAGCAGGGTCACTGGTTGTAGGCTTGTCTGAAGAGGTGGGTTTTCAGGTTTCTTTTGAAGGATTCCACTGTAGGTGAGAGTCTGATATGTTGGGGTAGCGAGTTCCAGAGTATGGGGGATGCGCTGGAGAAATCTTGGAGCCGATTGTGGGAAGAGGTGATACGAGGAGAGGAGAGAAAGAGGTCTTGTGAGGATCGGAGAGTGCGTGTGGGGGTGTATCTGGAAAGTAGCTCAGAGATGTAGGGAGGGGACAGGTTATGGATGGCCTTGTTTGTATTTGTTAGTACTTTGAAGTGAATTCGCTGGGCAATGGGGAGCCAGTAAAGGGATTGGCAGAGGAGTAACAGGGTGAGAGGTGGATTAGTCGGGCAGCAGAGTTGAGGATAGATTGGAGAGGTGCGAGAGTGCTAGATGGAAGGCCACAGAGGAGAGTGTTGCAGTAGTCTAGGCAGGAGATGATGAGGGCATGTACAAGCATTTTCGCAGATTCAAAGTTAAGGAAAAAGAGATGAGAGAGTTTGCAACAGAAGGGAGTGGTCAACAGTGTCGAAGGCAGAGGACAGGTCAAGGTGAAGGAGGACAGAGTATTGTTTATTGGTTTTGGCTGTTAGTAGGTCATTGGTGACTTTGGTAAGGGCAGTCTCAGTCGAGTGGTGGGGTCGGAAGCCAGATTGTAGGCAGTCAAAGAGGGAGCAGGAGGAGAGGTGAGAGGACAGTTCTGAATGGACATGTTGTTCAAGTAGCTTTGAGGCATACGGAAGAAGTGATTATATCCAGATATGTGCTCTCTCACAGTAGTTATGCAAAGAGATATGCTCCCTCACTGTAATATGTGCCCCTCAAAATAGTTTTGCCCTGATAAGTGCCCCCTCACAGTAATATGTCCATTTATGTGTCCATTTATGTGCCCTCTCACACTAGCGATGCCCAGTTATGCCCAGTTATGTGCCCCCTCACAGTAATAGGACGAGCACGAGCACATTCTGACCCCTATAACTTTTTTGCAGTTATGTGTGGGGCGATGTGTACTTTTCATTGATACCATTCTGGGGCGTGTAAGGCTTTTTGATCACTTTTTATTTATTTTGTTTGTGGAAGTAGAAGTGACCAAAAAATAGAAAATTGGCTATTTTGACCCTTTTTTTCGCTTTGCCTTTTTCCGTATGCGATTAATACTTTTATATTTTGATAGTACGGGCATATACGCACGCGGCGATATTTTTTTACATTTTTTTATTCTCATTTTGGTGAAAGGGGGTGATTTGAACTTTTATATTTTATACTTTATACATTTTTTTTAACGCTTTTTTTTATAGTTCCCATAGGGAACTATAACAATCAATTATTTGATTATTGTTATCATAGACTCCACTGCACTAGCATGATTGTGTTATTTTCCTATGGAGCCCTATTACAGGCAAGGGTTCCATAGGAAACACTGTGCAGCAGCCTTGTGTCATAGACTATGACAGGGGCTGCAGAACACAAGTAGAGATGTCGCGAACATAAAATTTTCCGTTTGCGAACGCGAATTTACGCAAATGTTCGTGAACCGGGCGAACCGCCATAGACTTCAATAGACAGGCGAATTTTAAAACCCACAGGGACTCTTTCTGGCCACAATAGTGATGGAAAAGTTGTTTCAAGGGGACTAACACCTGGACTGTGGCATGCCGGAGGGGGATCCATGGCAAAACTCCCATGGAAAATTACGTAATTGACGCAGAGTGTGGTAAGTTGAATTCGCAATGCAATTAATATAACCTGCATTAATCGCATTGCGATTACAACTTAGATCTAGAATTAACGAATATAACGAATATAGCACTATATTCTCAATCTTCGTTATATTCTAGCAATACAACCATTATAAATTGAATTCGCAATGCGATTAATATAACCTGTATTAATCGCATTGCGATTACAACTTAGTCAAATTTGTGACACTGCAGCTTCAGAATGAATCTAAGATGGATGCTGTCCTTGCTTTTTGATAGGGTCTGGGAGGGAGGGTCTGCTGCTGATTGGCTGGAATGTGTCTGCTGACTGTGAGGTGCAGGGTCAAAGTTTGCTCAATGATGACGTATAGGGGGCGGACCGAACATCGCATATGTTCGCCCGCCGCGGCGAACGCGAACAAGCTATGTTCGCCGGCGAATAGTTCGGGACATCTCTACACACAAGCTCCGGCTCCTCCGATCGCCTCAAAGGGGAGCCGGAGCATAACCAGAAGCGCGTGCTTCCAGTTTTCAGCGCGCTCAGATGCCGTGGTCAGGTTTAACCACGCCAACTGAGTTAAATGTCTGCGATCTTAAAAGATCCGACATGTGACATAATAGTACGTCACATGTCGGGAAGGGTCGGGGCAAGCCACGGGGGTTCTCATATAAGAACACGGGGTAAACAGAAGTCCCTTGGACAGTACTGTGCCACTCTGGATCCCATAATCCTGGGATCCACTTCCTGTGTACGAGCGGTTGCAGCTGTAGCTGAGCTCATTAAAGGAAATGTGTCACAAAATGTTTTATCTCCCAGTTAAAACCAGATAGTAGTACAACTCCTTTTCTGATTACAGATTTATTTATTCAATTTTCTGAACAGGATTATGGGGGCGGCCATCTTGCCTGAACGGTTCTTAACAGCATTTACAAAGCATTCAAAAATTTATTTACAGCAGCCCCATGGTCCATAGACACAATGGTCAGGAGGGGACCTCATTGCCTTCTATGGGAGAGTCTTCTAGGCATGCTCAGTGTCCTGTGCAGAGGTCATTGTACAAGGAAAGACTAAATAAGCTTTGACGATCACCTATTGTGAATGGAGGATCCTGTCTTAGGCTTGTTTCACATATGCTTGAAACAGTCCCGGCAGGCTGTTCCAGCCGGGACCAGTGTGTCGGATCTGTTTGTGCCAGGCGCAACCGTGCGCACTGGAAGAATTCTGTCCAGTCCCATTCAGTATATTGGGGGCCAAGGAGAGGCCGGACAAATACCGTGTTGTGGCCGGATTATAGTGAACGGGACCGGGCAGAATTCAGGCAGCGCATGGTTGTGCCTGGAAGGGATCCAACATGCTGTTCTCAGCCAGAGCAGCTTTGTGTACAGATAAGCAGATAACTGCAGTCAAGTGATCTGTACAGACCAAGAAGTGGCACCTATTATAAGGCTAAGTGGCCAGTGAAAAAAACTGCAGGATTTTAAGTTATAGGCATGTTAGGTTGTCCCAGTATGCCAGCCTTGACGTGGTGAGTGGCTTATTACGCTTTGGCCAAAATGTACACCCAATGCCTCATTCAACATCCAGCATGGAGGCAGGGCAGAGTGCTGGTTGCAGAGTGTGATTGCATTTGTGTTTTTGCGTTTGTATGTGTATTTCGCCATAGCGATGTGCACCTGCATACAGGGTTGTGCTGACTGAATCCCCCACATTTGTTCAGTGTTTTATATGTATAGCCTGTATTGTTACATCATAGGACGGGGCAGTACATAGGCTATATTCAGTCCCATCAGGCTTATGTCTGGCTGCACAGGGACCTTGGTTGCATTGCTTTTCCTGATTCATGAATGTAAGTCACTTACAGCGGTCTTTCGTCCTCTCAGTCTGGCCAACGGTGTGTCGGCTCCTTTAGGTAAGAAGGAGCACCACCGCACCGGAACGTTTCTGCCTGGCAGCATCGGCTCCCCACGCGGCAGTCTCTCAGGTTGCAGGAGTCAGCGCGACTCCGCTCTCGACACATTGTAATGAATAGCACGCGCCGCCGTGCTCGTAGTGAGGCAACTGGTGCATGCAAGGCTGTTTTGCTTCTGGTAGGCTCTTGATTCATCTGGTCTGCTGGAGCCTCCAGGCAGCAGGTGATAGTGGTTAAAAAAAAAAAAGTGGGAGTTTGGGTTGAGAAAAAAAAAGGGGCAGTTTGAGGAAAAAATAAAAAAAATAATCAAATACAAGGGGTCTCTTTAAGGTTCCACAGCGTGTGTCGCAAGTTGATTGCCTATCATCTTCTCTAGTGGGGTCATCTCAAGCAGTACGTTATTGGGTCAATTATTGGGTCAATTGTCTACAGGTTTTTCTTTCATATATGCGTCCATAAGTTCGTGGCTCCTTCTATCCACCCGATGCACGGCTTCGTACAAGCAGACGCAGCTATTCTTAGTAGACACATTTAGCATCAGTGTCAAAGTAAGCTATTGTGCATCACGGGAGTAGATTTAGGACTAGGGGGTTGGTACAGTTGCTAATACTCAGTTTTTAACATGCTCAGCTACGTTCAGTCATTTCATCAGCAAGGTAGCAGTTGCCAAAAAAAAGAAGAAATAAAAAAGAGGCGCCAGACAACAAGACCATAGTCTGTGGGGAGGTCTCGGTGGTTCCTCAAATCTAAGGACATGAGATTGAATAGAAACTCAGCATACAAGAGTTTGTCTTAGCCTTTAGTCTGTACAGGGATTTGTCTTATCCTGTTAGGGTCCCATCCACATGCAGACTGGGTACAGTATGTTATCAATGGTCTTTCCGCAGGTTTCCATATAGGGCTATTGGCTCTTCTCTTTTTGCAGGTCTCTCTACAAGCAGACCGCGTACCATCACCAGTGCCCAGGCTCGACCAGCTAGTGATGGACTAACGGTTCATCTCGCCACCGTCAGGTCCCTTATGACTAAAGCCCTGTCCTGTAACACCCTGAGGATATACAAGAAGGCATGGACCTCGTTCTGTAATTTTAAGAGAACCCATTCTTTGGCAGGAGTGGGCAACATCTCTTACCTACTGGCCTTTGCCGCATTTTTTACCACTCTCACCACAAGCTGTCATTTAGCACTATTAAGTTATACCCGGCTGGGATTCAACATCATTTGTATCTACGGCATCCTAATCTACCCTCCTTGTTTTCAGCCCATCCAATTAGAATGCTACTGAAGGGTATCCAGGAGTCCGTTGTGGCCCGCCCTACACGACAGCCATTTACAGGGTCAATGTTCAGATTGCTTTCAGATAGATTACGCAAAACCCCTTCAGTAAGCACACTAGTTTATTGATCAAGACAATCATGTACCTAGCCTTCTACGGCTTCCTCAGACCAGGCTAGTTCACCTGCGCCACAACATGCAAGAGCTATCTGAGGAAGGATCAGCTGTCATGGGATGGGTCATGCTAAGTTCTTACTTTAACGTCCACTCGGTTTCTGAAACCTTACAGCAAGCCCAGACCAGACACCTTTCTACGGCTAGACTCACCAAATACGAGGTTTCGCTCCTCACACCTACAATCTAGTTATTAAGCATTGCAATGTTCTGAATTCAGCCACCTTGCTGCCAGTGGATTCAGAAAAGGGACTAAGAGAGAGTGGAAAAATCAGCAAGTGAGGAATACCAATTTAACATGACTGCCAGGCATTGATGGAGCTGAAAACTAAAGGGTTACCAAATATTACTAATGTACTACCATTGAGTATTTTGTAGATGGCTTCAGATCATGGGACAACGACCAAGGAAGATTCCTCAAAATGGTAAGGCAGTGATACAGAAACCACTCCCTTGTATTCGTTCTGCACAGGAAGCATTCACAGCAGCGTGTAACCTGGGTAAGGGAAAAGAGGTGAACATCTATATGGACTAGAGGTATGCATTTAGTATAGCACATCAGTTCGGAGCCATTTGGTGAAGCCGCATCTTCTGGACCTCTGCAGCTATGCCTAGAAAGAATGCTGTTAGACGCTATTATCGAAGGTGTCAGCACATACCAAAGAGCAGAGCCCTGTGGCTATTGGGAGTGCCCTGGCAGACCAGCTAAAAAGACAGTATTACTGGCCTTGATGGTAGCTTCCTCATCTGCTAAGACTGCAGTTGACTTGTTACATACCGTCCAGAACCAGATATCCCTTCAAGAAAAATAAGTATGGATGGAGGGAGGTCCCATACAAGGAAAAGGAGGGCTGTAGCACTAGACTCTGCTTGCCACGTTGTTTGTTCCCTATGATGGCTGCCCTGGCTCACTCCATGGTTCACAACTTCAAGGGAGCGATGTGTGCCATAGTCTTGCAGAACTGGCCGGCCCCCCAAGGTTCCTGAATGCAGCTGCTCAATTTGTGTAGGGATACCTTATATGTGCAAGGCATAACCCAGGCAGGCCTACCTAAGTTCCAAGGAGATGTACCCTGAAACAAAAGTATGATTTCAGATATTGCAGGTGGACTACATTCAGCCACCTAACCTAGGTGCTTACAAATTAGTTTGGGTCTATATAAATTTATTTTCAGGATGGCCCAAAGCCTGGTCTGTGACCAAAGCAAACATCAAGACAACAGCCAAGAAACTAATGAGTGATAATAGTCTACAGATCTGAGGTGCCAGAGGCCATAGAGAATCATAGGGGCACACATTTTACTGGTGAGCTTACGAAGGAGACCACAGCAACCCTAGGGATAGAACAAGTCTTCCACACAACATACCACCCCCAAAGCAGTGGCAGGGTGGAATGCTTAAATGGTACACTAAAAATGAAAACTCAGAGGTGTATGGAGGAAAGTCAGTTGCCATGGAGCATTTAGCCCCATGGTTCCCCCTCTCTCTCTCTCTCACACAGACCGCTCTCCGTGGTTCCTCCTCTCTCTCACACAGACCGCTCTCCATGGTTCCCCCTCTCTCATACAGACCGCTCTCCATGGTTCCCCCTCTCTCATACAGACCGCTCTCCATGGTTCCCCCTCTCTCATACAGACCACTCCCCATGGTTCCCCCTCTCTCATACAGACCACTCCCCATGGTTCCCCCTCTCTCACACAGACCTCTCCTCATTGTTTGCACTCTCACACAGATCATTCCTCATGGTTCCCGCTCTCTCGCACAGGCAGCACTAATGGTCCCTCTATTCATACAGAGTAAGCCCTTCACCTCCCTCATCACATGACCATCCTCTACTCCTTACATACAGTCTGGACTGTGTATGAAGCTTGCAGTTTGGTGCGGCACCAATGTATTTCTCTAAAGCTCATGAAGCGCACACATTTCTATACCTGTTCATGAGAAGATGTTCATATAAGATAGACAGAGCTGAATGGTGCATTCCAGGTGCATGCTGTGTCCGAAGGGGGGGGGTCTCTTTTTTTTCCTGGATCCTCCCGGACATTCCAGGAGAGTTGGCAGTATGGACTGATCCCACTTCCTTTAGCTCATCACAGCTTGAAATCAGACTCCTCCCACACATGTAACAGATCAGATGGTCATGATCCCTCCATGCACAATCACCGACTCATGTGCACTAGCATTAGGGAGGAGGGAAGGGAACATGAACACTTCCCAGGACAAACATAGAAGACTTTTGTTTTTGTATTTTAGGTTTGCAACTGTGACAGATTATGAGCAATGATTGGGGAAGCACTCTGCCAACCAACTAAACATGCAGTGTTCTGTAATCCGCCGACAGCATGAAGCTGAGCAGATTGCTATATATTAAACAATATAGTATAACTTATCCATAAAAAAAGAGGAAAACATGAATTGCACATCCACACAACGTTTTTGGCCGAAACCTGGCATTTATGCAAGAAAGTGGTGGGATCACCGACAGACCTGAGAACAGTCAATAGGGATGCGGCAGAGAACTGTTACTGCTCTCTGGCTGTCGGCAGGACTAAAAACCATTGCATGCAACATTTTTTGTCCTGCCGAAAGCCGCGATTTACGCCGGAAATCGGTCTGATCACTGCCATACCTCATTACAGTGAATGGGGATCCGAAGGAGAACTATAACTGCTCTCTGCTGGAACAGCCTGCCAAATCTGCTGGTGAGATGTGAATGAAGACTTAGGCAGCAGGTCGGACAATGAAGCTCCAGTCCTGTCACATTTTGAACAAGGTCTCCTCTCATCTGTGAGTTTTTTGATGTATACGAAAACCCGATTTCCAGCTAAAACACTTTCCACATTCTGAACATGAAAATGGCTTCTCACCTGTGTGTATCCTAAAATGTTCCACGAGGTTTGATTTCTTCCTAAAACATTTCCCACATTCTGAACATAAAAATGGCTTCTCTCCTGTGTGAAGTCTTATATGTTCAACAAGACTTGATTTTTGACTAAAACACATCCCACATTCGGGACATGAAAATGGCTTCACCCCGCTGTGAGTTTTCTGATGTTTTACAAGAAACGATTTCATGCGAAAACATTTCCCACATTCAAGACATGAAAATAGATTCTCCCCTGTGTGATTTCCCAGATTATGAACAAAAGCTGATTTCTGGGCAAAACATTTTTCCCATTCCGAACATGAATATGGCTTCTCTCCTGTGTGAATTCTTAGATGCTCAATAAGATTTGATTTCTGACCAAAATATCTCCCACATTGATCACATGAAAATGGCTTCTCTACCGAGTGAGTTCTTCGATGTCTCTCAAGAGAAGCTTTACACTGAAAGCATTTTCCACATTGCAGACATGAAAATGACTTTTCATCTCCATGAATTCTCTCATGCAAAGAAAGATTAGAATTCTTTTTCAGGTGTTTTCCAAATGGAAACATTTTCTCCTGTCTTTGTCCAGTTCTTGGTTTGTCAACCGGTGATTGATTAGCTAAAGGTTTCTTGTGAACTGCGGTATCGGTGGATAGATCTCCGCTGTGAAGGACTGAGGGTACATTCAGAGTTATTGAATTGTCTTGTGTGCTGTTATCTTCACCTGAAAACACATTTTCACAAAAAAATTAAATAGGGCAAAAAAAAAATCTAACCAGGCAAATTTTTTACAAATAAAAAAGTGTTATGTGAGCTAGAAAAGAGAAAAAGAAAGGAAACAAGAGAGGTAACACCAGGAGTGTGAGTAGTGGTAGTAGACCAAGTGGACAGAAAATCATATTTTAAACTCTTCCTGTATACTTATGTGACTCATCACTTTATTAACCCTCGTTAAATACTTCTAATGGAAGTATAAATGGTGATAGAAGTAGTAGACTGTATGTAGCAGCCATGTACAGTAAAGTCCTTTATGACCAAGGTATTCAGGCTGCGATTAAAGGGAACCTGTCACCTCCAAAAACCATCTGAAGCCGCTAGCAGTACCTGAGAGTAGCGAGCGGTGTGTTTCTGATGATCATTTTCTTACTGAAGGCCGTTGCGGCAAAAGCTCTGAAAACATTCCTTTATTCCCTGCCGGCGCGCTTCTCTAGACATGCTTGAAGACAAGGGGGCAGCGGCCTCCTTGCTTCAAGTCAAGGTAACCATGCCCCCTTCCCTGCCTCTTCGCTGTGACTGACAGCTCTTATGCTGAGAGTTCTACAAAGCCAGCCGAACTGCCGGCTGTCAGTCACAGCGAAGAGGCAGGGAAGGGGGCATGGTTACCTTGACTTGAAGCAAGGAGGCCGCTGCCCCCTTGTCTTCAAGCATGTCTAGAGAAGCGCGCCGGCAGGGAATAAAGGAATGTTTTCGGAGCTTTTGCCGCATCAGGAAGAAAATTATCGTCAGAGACACACCGCTCGCTACTCTCAGGTACTGCTAGCGGCTTCAGATGGTTTTTGGAGGTGACAGGTTCCCTTTATGCCCCTTGTGACCTCCACTATATTTGTATGGTGAAAGTTAGGTCTTTAAACATGGCACCCGCTCAGTCGTTCAGCAGGCGGATAGCTGCCGGGTTTCCGCCGTTTCAAACCCCGACTTATATATGCAATTAGCCTACTTCAGGTAAACATAATAAAACAATGCTAGAATTGTACATTTTTGGTCACCTTGCCTTCCAAAAAATTTAATTAAAAAAAAGTTGTATGTACCCTAATATGGAACCATTAAAAAAAATACAACTCGCCTGCACTCACGCAGCTCCACTGGCAGCAAAATAAAAAAAACGTATGGGTGGCAGATTCTGACATACACAAAGCAATTTTTTTTTTTTTCATTTTTGAAAAGCAGCAAAGCATAAAAAATCTATATACATCCTTTTACTGCAAAGTGAACATTGGAAAAGCAAAAGTCAAAAAGCAGAGGCTTTTTGTTTCTTCCATTTCCATCCCACAAATGTTTTTATTTTTGTTCCAGTTTTTCAATACATCATATAAACTAATAAATGGTTCTGTTAGAAAGTACAACTCCTAACAAAAAAAATAATCCCTAATGGCAAGCAACGTTGCATTACAAAAACATCAGTTGCCTTTTTTAAAACACCCTCCTTTCCAGTGCTGTGGCTTCTGGCATTCTAGTCTGGCCTGGAAGTGATAGTTGGGTCCAGGAACCCATTCCTGGTCATAAGAATAATCACACCTGTCACACGTGTGCCAAACTGGCAAGTCAAGCCTGCCAGACGTTATTTTTTTTAAACTAGGCCGCATATCCCCTTTAAAGGGTTTATGTGTTTCCCTGAGACTGCATATGTCAATATCACGTGTGGATGATTCTAAATACTGCGGCGCCGTCCCACTCACTTAAATACTGAAGTAGGTGGCTTTACCCTCTACACAATTGAGACAGCTTTGACGTTTCTGTGGTTGTTTCCAGCATCCAAAGCTTCTGCAAAAATCGAAACGCTGAAATCTGACATTGATGACCTATCATAACGATGGATCATCAACTGTTCAGTCCCAGAGAACATCTTTAAGGTTACCTGAAAAGTTATCCATACCCCTACTCCAGATTCTTTCCTTCTCTCAAGCTTCATCCACACTGCAAACACCCTCAACCCACCAGCTATTTATCTTCCTGTTTGGCCGCTGTAATTCTGAATTCTACTAAAACTGCCGCCCTTTAAAGGGCCACTAAGCCCAGAATAAAGGGCCACTGAGCCCAGAATAAAGGGCCACTGAGCCCAGAATCCAAAGAAAAAAGAACAACCGACTAAACGTAACATCATTGCTTGTTTCTTTAGATATCACAATTTCAGAGTATTAAAATAAACTAGAACAGCAAGCAGTACATTGTTCTCTCAGGCTGTAGCCATGTCTTCTTCCCCTCCTCTCTCCCTCTGATGCTAGTGCACGTGAGCCAGGAAGTTTAGGAGGAGGC
This sequence comes from Bufo bufo, assembly GCF_905171765.1. Classification (NCBI taxonomy): domain Eukaryota; kingdom Metazoa; phylum Chordata; class Amphibia; order Anura; family Bufonidae; genus Bufo; species Bufo bufo. The sequence goes on from NC_053392.1 coordinate 612,897,729, forward strand.
GGCTGGCTTAAGTCTGGATAATTTTGGTCTACACAATCTGAGTGGACATTTTGTTCAAAGGAATATTCTAGTTACTAATAGCACAAAATAGATTTGGTAACGGTACCAGCCATAGTACCGGCTATAAATCATACAGCTGAATAGTGAGGAATCCTTCCTGCCTATATAGACAAACTTGACATTTAAGGACCTGAAAAAACTCGGTAGCACGTTCTGTAGCGTCAGTGCACTGGTACTGTCTAGTATCCCTGCACACACACAGGAGGAGGTTTTGTAAGCTGCTATGTTTTGCAGTTTCCAGCCCCTTCATAGTGCTCTGGGTGTCTACTGAAGTGTATTGGAGTTAAGCCCCACCATTTTCCTGAAGGCTAATGCACATAAACTGATAACAGCCTGTCTCCAGCCAAAGATGGAGAGGCAGGGAGGAATAAGGGACTTGTCTGACTGCAAGAAATCTCTTAAAACTGGTTTTGTGTAGCAGTGTGAAGATGTCCAAGCAAAAAAGGAAAAAGTAAAGACAAACTTTCCTTAGCAGGTTCTTCTTTTTTCTGGCTGTAGTGTCCCTTTAAATTCATAGGATGGGGACAGTACAAGTTTTCAATACAGACATGTCATTTAACCCATATCCCACCGGTTAGTCTAATCGTATATTTCAATATTCACTCTGAATCATCATTTACCCTCCAGTCTTTTTGTGATTGTATCTGTCCATATTGTGTCTCATTGGATCGGGGCAAATAAAGATGATGGAATATTATGGCATTATACGAAGAATTAACTATAATGTTAACAATACTCATGATGAGGAGGTTTCTCTGAACTTCCTATCAGTTTTCCTATTAATAAAGAAATTTACAGTCAAAAAAGATTTACGATAGGCTCTTACCTTTCACGGACACTGAAAGGGTTTTTTCGATTCCACTCGTTCCATCAGAACTTTCCTGCAAGATTAAGGACATGAGATAAAAAGGAAATGGAGCCTTAGATTTCTATATTTGTATAATTGTTTTAAGTCTCCCCTTAAATATCTCCTCTTAAGACTAAATTAAGGTCATTACTTTTAATCTTTCCTCATAACGGACGTTCTCCAGGCCCCTCATTACTTCCTGTTTCTCTACATATTCTAGAAAAGGGTGCACTAATGATTTGTGAAGTATTAAAACATTATGGGGGTCTTTTATTAAGTACGGTGGTCTTAATATCCCCTATAGCCGGCCTCTACAAAACTCTAAACCAGGTGTGGAAATTGATGAATAAGATGGGCCTACTGACCCGACCCCTTCCCCGCCTACTTTTTTAGACCTGGCGTCTAAAGCGCCAGTCTTAATAACTGTGCCCTAAAAGGTCTACTCATAACTCAGGGTCTCCAGTCAACATCACCTTTGTTATCCCTCTGCACATTCTAGATGAGGCTGTGCTAGTGTTCTGTAAAGCATTACGATTATGTACCTAACCAGGGAGGCCATGACTTTTTCAGACAATAATAGTATTCTGTCTTAGAAGCAGCTGCCTGGCATTGTGCTCTTGGTCTATACAGGTGGAAGTTTAACAGAATCTATTTTTAAGACATCAGAAACCATTTGTGGCCATGTCCTACATAGCGAAAAACAACAAGAGAAAGTGAACACACAGTATACTCCACTGCTGCTGGGGGAGGTCAGTAGAAAACGTCATTACATCAGTCTATAGAGGATTTGTAGAAACCTCAGCTTCACCTACCTGATGATCCAGTGGGACATTCTGCGTTTCCTCTGGACAGTCCTGGGAATACAGAGGACTTGGACATCTCTCTGGTGGATTTCTCTGACTGGATCCATCTGTAGGAAATACACACAGTGACTGAATACATTGTCTATATGTGATGATCAGATGATGGGGGAGTCTGACTCTCAGAACTGTTCTCTCCTCTACAATCATGGAAGGTCTCCTCTTACCCGGTGATGTGAGGGACTGGTGATTCTCCTTCATGACGTCCTTGTACAGATCCTTGTGTTCTTCTAAATACTCCCACTCCTCCATGGAGAAATAGACAGCGACATCCTGACACCTTATAGGAACCTGACAACACAAGGATACAGTCATTACCAGACCCCTCCCTTGGCGTTATTGTATAATGTCCCAGCATTCCCAGCAGCGCTCACCTCTCCGCTCAGCAGCTCAGTGATCCTGGTGGTAAGTTCTAGGATCTCCTGCTCATGTATCAGGGAATGAGGTGGAGGCTCGGTGATGGGGCTCTGGGTCCTGCGCCGTCCTCCTGACACACGGGGTGTCATACACTCATCAGACGACTTCTTCACTACTGTGTAATCCTGTGTATGGGGAGACGCCGATCACTACAGATAGTCTAAGAGTCCTTCACCTTTCCAGACATTTCCCTGGTTTATTACTAGAGATAAGAGTGACGTCATGTGAGACTCTCACCTCTCCAGTTATCAAGAAGATGATCTCCAGGGTGAGGTCTAGTATCTCTGCAGCCATGTGGTCTCTGTCCTTCTCTATCCTTGGTGGGTCCTTGATGGAAAGGACCATTGGCTCTAAAAAGAAGAGAGTCCTGCAAGTAAGAAACCTGAGGTAAACAAGGACAAGTGAGAGAAATATCACAAAGTGGAATTATTTTGATTGGATAAGCCATAAGTTTGAGTGATAGGTGGGGGTCCAGCTGTTAACACCCCCATTGAATCTGAGAATGAATGGGCCACAGTACTGGTTTAGTGCTGCATCCCTCCGCTGTGCAGGGACAGTGAGGAGAGGACACAGCGCTGCAGCCCCTTCATCTAGAAGAGGTTGTCCCCACCGACCACACACTGACTCCATATCCTAGTGACATCACAGGACATTGTGTGATGGAAGACCCCTCTAATCCAGGAGAACAGCCCCTCTTACAGGGGTCTGGGGGTCTCCTAATATTCCAGGGGGAGAGCAGACATGTCTGAGGAGAACTCCCCTCCTGACCTCCAGACTGTGTGAGCAGAGACTCTCTATGGCCGGTGCTGCCCCCTGCTGGCTGGACCTGCTATATGTCACCTATAGAACCGCTCCATTCTAATAAACCCAGAACCAAGACCAATAACTGACCTGCAGATCTCACCTCCTGGGGCTGCAGGACCTGCGATGACGTCACACTGGTCACATGACAGGAAGTGCTGCACAGTGAAAAACCTCCCCTGCTTCACTCCTCCCCTCATGTGACTGATCACATGACCATGACATCATCAAAGGTCCTGAAGTCACTAGGATAAATTAGTGTAGCCTCCTCCAATATACAACAGCAGACATTCCAACCTGCAAAAACTTATTTCAGGGAGGTTTGCATTTTTTTTCTTTCACAAACTTTTTATTACATTTTCCAGACATCTGCAGTATCCGCACACTTTGCTCTATGGTGTGGAGGACGGGGCTCAATACCCTGCCCCAAATTATCATATTTCTGTATATTATTAAAGGGATTCTGTCACCACCTATAAGCCCTGTGAGCTAAACATCTGCTCATGTCCAGGGTAGCATTCTGATTTCTAAGGTGGCCTTATAAAAGCTATTTGTGGCTTTAGTCTGTGGAAAAACAGGTTTTACTAACCTGTCAATCACTGAATTAAGGTGCCCAAGCAGGGGAGGTCTGTGGATGCATGGTGCCCGGCCGCACGCATCGCCGTTCGTGCCCAGCGCCGCCTTCTACTCCTCAGTGCCGCCTCTCCCTCCCTCCCCCTCCTCCTGCTTTGAGATCCCGCACGTGCGCACAGGCTCAGCCTGATGCGCCGTTGCGGACTGCTGACATCAGCTTCTTCTTGCACTGTGCGCACGCGCCGAGAAGGGGACACTGCTACAGGTTGCCGGAAAGGTTTACTGCGAGTAAACTAGAGATGGGAAGTTCGGATCTTTCACATGAATCGGTTCATTCGCTGAGCTGACAAGAAACAAGTGAACCGAAGTTTAGGTTGCGCAATGCGCATGCGCGGATGCTTCGATTCTCTTGCTGACTCGCTGAGTCAGCTCTTGGTCTGAGTCAGGAAGTTTATTCTTTAAAACCCTGTGTGTAATTATCTACCCCACTGTAGGAAAAAAAAAGAAGCATCCAGGGGGGTGAATTTAACACTGGGGTAAATAATATAATTAAAATGGAGGGTTAAATGTGTAAATATATTTTAAAAAAATACATCTCTCTCAATAGTTCTATAGCTACTGAATGAGACAGAAGAAGGGATGCCTTTAACATATAGATCTCCTTGAGAAGCCAATTTGACCCTAAAGGGTTAATTCAACCTGTAATCTAAACTCTGTGTCCTGTCACTTCTCTTCTCTCTGCTCTGCTATCAGTAAACCTTTCCGGGATATATTGTTTCACATGCGGGCGTCAGGGAGCCGCTATCTAATAGCGGGAGACTCCCTGAACGTCCGGGAGACCTGAGATCCCTGCAACAGAGACTAGAAGGAAATGCTTCCCATGGTTCCCCCTCTCTTACACATCCCCCGACCAATAACTGATCTGCAGATCTCACCTACTGAGGCTGCAGGACCTGCGATGACGTCACATTGGTTACATGACAGGAAGTTTTAAACTGAAAAAAAAAAATCTCCACTGCTTTTCTCCTCCCCTCATGTGACTGATCACATGACCATGACATCAAAGGTCCTGAAGTCACTAGGATATAACTTCTATAGATAAATTAGTGTAGCCTCCTCCAATGTACAGCAGAGACTAGAAGGAAATGATCCCCATGGTTCTCCCTCTCTCACACAGACCTCTCCCCATGGTTCTCCCTCTCTCACACAGACCGCTCCCCATCATTGCCCCTCTCTCACACAGACCGCTCCCCATGGTTCTCCCTCTCTCACACAGACTGCTCCCCATGATTGCCCCTCTCTCACACAGACCGCTCCCCATGGTTCCCCCTCTCTCTCACACAGACCGCTCCCCATGGTTCCCCCTCTCTCACACAGACCGCTCCCCATAGTTCCCCTTCTCTCACACAGACCGCTCCCCATGGTCTCCCCTCTCTCTCACACAGACCGCTCCCCATGGTTCCCCCCTTCTCTCACAGATACCTCTCCCCAAGGTTCCCCCTCTCACAGAGACCGCTCCCCATGGTTCCCCCTCTCTCTCACACAGACCCCTCCCCATGGTTCCCCCTCTCTCTCACACAGACCGCTCCCCATGGTTCCCCCTCTCTCTCACACAGACCGCTTCCCATTGTTCCCCCTCTCTTACACAGACCTCTCCCTATGGTTCCCCCTCTCTCACACAGACCGCTCCCCATGGTTCCTTCTCGCTCACACACAGACCGCTCTTCATGGTTCCCCCTCAAAAAGATATATTCTGCATTAACAATAAATCTCACGTATCCCTGTTAGTCTTACTTATTGTAGGATCATTTAGAGTTCATAAGCTGTGTCCATATCATGGTGTCACGGCTGGGAGTGGGGAAAACCCCCCACCGTGCAATGCCAGTGGCTGCAATGCCAGATAGGAAGGAACAGGGAGCAGGTCACCACCTAGCGCAACCCTGAACTCACCTTAGACTCCTACCGCATGAGCCGCCTCAGAAGGTAAGGGGGCTCATGCTCACCAACCTTTGACCCTACTATCCCTACAAAGCCCTAGGCCTAATGACAGGGCAGAGACCACCCATTCATCCAACACCACGGATGAATGGTGTCTCAAACAGCCCAGTGGCAATCAGGATAGAAGGCCATGGGCTAAACAGTATGGCAGGTAAGTTACACAGTAACATAACTATGCAATCATCACTTACCTGCCGTAGCCATGATGGAAAGTGGCTCCAAGCTGGAAAAGCCCACAGGCGAGTCTTCGCTTAAACCCCTCCGGGAAAGCCCGCCCCTTCTGGAGCCTCATACAACAATCAAACCTCCAAGCAAAACCTGCACTATAACTACATACACCAGGTGGGGGGAGGAATGACAGAAACACATCGGAGGGGACGACAGACAAAGCAAGAAATACAAAATAACAAATAAGGATAGCTCACACAGACAGTATCATTCAGCCCAGGAGCAGAGCTCCACACCAAGCTGACAAACAAACCAAACTGACACTCAGGCTCCACCACACCAACATATAGGAGGACTGAGGTCACACCTACCACACCTACCAAGCACACCTTAACCCCATGCACACCAAAGCAGGGAAAGGAAACATCCTAAAAGGGAAAGCGCGCACACACATGCATAAAAACAAGTTGCCATCGGCAACCAGCATGCACGGCAAAAATGTCGCAGCACACACCGAGGCCGTGACACATGGTGCAAACTGGGGAAAAAAACTGTTCATACTGGGATAGTATTGGGGGCCAGGAGAACTTCCATTTAGATATATATGTATAATGCTTCCTGTAGCTCTATGTAATTTGCATCATGTCCAGTCTTCACAGTAAATGTGCAGTTCTGCTTTACACTGATTTGATGAATATAATCCCGCCTAATTATGTCTGTTGAAAATAAATTACTCTGCAGGGCATTGTTTCCCAGAGAAAGATTCTTGGAAGCATTGTATCTACGTCCATGGTGTTAGAAACCCAGGAAGGTCAAGTTTTTTTTTACCCGACCAGGAGGATCTCCCATGGGACTACTTAAATTCAACAACTGCGGTGGGTAACCCTTTTTAGTACTCCATGATGGTCCGGGATGAGTATGTATGGTTAAACAGCAGACACCTGGGCCTAATGTCTGCAACCGGCAGTAATGCTGATCATGGACTTTTAACCCCTCATATGCGTGACCACGGCATCTGGTGCAGTGTGCGGCAGCCTCTGTCCTATGGAGCCCTGCCACAGTCAGGAATATAGTAAAATCCTCAATGCATTGGAGTCTATGAGAATAGCAATCTGATCATTGCTTGTTATAGTTCCCTATACGAAGTATAAAAAAGTAAAAAATAAAAAAGTTTTAAAAAATAAAACAAAATCACCGCCTTTCCCTAAAATGAAAATGCATAAACTATAAAAAAATAATATACGCATCATGGGCATCGCCGCATTTGAAATGTCTGTACTATTAAAATATTGAAATATTTATCCCGTACGGCAAACGTTTGCTGTTTTTTTGGTCACTTCACCTTCCAAAAAAAAATTTAATAGAAAGTAATCAAAAAGTCTTACACACCCCAAAATGGTATCAATGAAAAGTACAGATCGCCCGGCACAAAAATTTGCCCTAACACAGCTCTGTACTCATAACTACAAAAAAGTTATATTGGTCAGAATATGGTGACGAAAAGAAAAAATATATAATTTCTTTTTTTTTTCAGTATTAAAACACAAAAATAATCATAACGGCCTGCAGTATGAAAGTAACAGGTCAGTTTTACCGCAAAACAAAACCCATAAAACTGTTGCAGAGTTGCATTTTTTTTTTTCAATTTCCCCCATTTGGATTTTTTTTCAACAGAATGCCACTACATCATATTCAATTTTAAATGGTGGAATTAGATTAATTAGTGCAAAAAAAAAAACAAGCCCTTATACGGCTATGTGAACGAGAAAATATGTTCGTAAGTTATGGCCCTGGAAAGGCAGGGAGTGAAAAACGAAAATGGGGAAAAACCTCTGGGGCTGAAAGGGTTAAGACCACATGACATTGTATTGATTTTGTTATTTTAGTATATGTATTTTTCTCTTCTGTTTGTAGATGAGAAGATGTTGACATTGTCTGCCAGAACTGGGGCAACATATAATGTTTCTTTGTATTGGGACGGGGTGATTTTCGGAGCGAGCTGTGCTTGTATGTGTGAGGGTGCTGCTGAGTCGCATGAAGGCAGACGGCACGGGTCACTACAGAGAAATGCGCTGTAGCATGTAAAGTGTCTGTGCATCCTAAGAGCTTATAAGACATATTTACAGCAAGGTAAATGCATAAAGCGGAGGTACTGAGTGTGTGGAGAGAAATCACTTACATGTTTATAACGTTTCATGTTTTATATAATGTGTATGGAGCGCCAGGAAACTGTTTTTGTTATACAGGTGAAACTCGAAAATTTTGAATACCGTGCAAAGTTCATTTATTTCAGTAATGCAACTTAAAAGGTGAAACTAACATATGAGACTCATTACATGCAAAGCGAGATATTAAGCCTTTATTTGTTAGAATTTGGATGATTATGGCTTACAGCTTATGAAACCCCAAAGTCACAATCTCAGGTCCCCTTTGCTCAGGGGGTATGGATTAATTAGCTGACGAATCTGACACTTTGAGCCTAGAATATTCAACCTTATTCAACCTGCATTCATGCAATTCCTTTTAAGTTGCATTACTGAAATAAGTGAACTTTTGCACGATATTCTCATTTTTCAAGTTTTACCTGTAAGTTCAGTGAGCTCAGATGTGAGCAGTAAATGGGCCCTTTATGTCTGTTACTATGTTTGATTATGAGTTGAATGTTATGTTTGTTACTTAGGCTACTTTCACACTGGCGTTTTGGCTTTCCGTTTGTGAGATCCGTTCAGGGCTCAGCGGTCCAAACGGATCAGTTTTGCCCTAATACATTCTAAATGGAAAAGGATCCGCTCAGAATGCATCAGTTTGCCTCCGTTCCGTCTCCGTTCCGCTCTGGAGGCTGCCTGCAGCGTTTTTCTGTCTGGAGCAAGACGGATCCGTCCTGGCACACAATGTAAGTCAATGGGGACGGATACGTTTTTCACTGACACAATATGGCACAATAGAAAAACGGATCCGTCCCCCATTGACTTTCAATGTTGTTCAAGACGGATCCATCTTGGCTATGTTACAGATAATACAGACGGATCCGTTCTGAACGGATGCATGCGGTTGTATTATCTGAACGGAAGCGTTCGTGCAGATCCATGACTGATCCACACCAAACTCGAGCGTGAAGGTAGCCTTATTAAATGTGGACCAGAGATCTGACCTCATGTGTTGCCAAATAGAAAACTGGTAGAGGAAGGTCACACAGCCCGACCAAGAGGGGTGACCATAGATGACATAGAGGGGAGGGAGCCGCTAACTCCTCTTCCCCATTCTCAAGAACTCTGAAAAGCCTACTAGACACCGGGGAACCACGTGAATCCGCTACAGTACTATTGTAGTGTGCGGATGATTTGTTGTTCTGTTGTGCCGCAGTGGAAGAGTCATGTTGATTCAAAGTCACTTCTTTTATTTTGGCTGCAAATGGGTGTAAGGCTTCAAAGGAGGAATTTCAGCTTTGTTAAAGAGACACTGTATGTCTCTGGGCATTAAACATCCGAGACCTAGCAGTCGTAAAGCCATAGACAAAGTCCCACTACCAAAATCTACGTGCCTATTTTAGTATGGTTGCTTCTGGATACGTGATGCCTCCGGTACAACGGCCCCTTTGTTTGCATGCCTTATTTCGGAACTCCCTTTACCATCACTCCGGAGACAGTTGATCGATCCCTAATACATTAACTGGGGCAAGCCACGGGGGTTCTCATATAAGAACATGGGGTAAAGAGAAGTCCCTTGGACAGTACTGTGCCACTCTGGATCCCATAATCCTGGGATCCCTTTCCCGTGTACGAGCGGTTGTAGCTGAGCTCATTAAAGGAAATGTGTCACCAAAAATTTTACCGGCCAGTTAAAACCAGATAGTAGCATATCTCCTTTTTTTTAATTAATCTCTTCTTTTTTTTTCTGATTGCAGATTTATTTATTCCATTCCCTGAACATAGTTATGGGGGCGGCCATCTTGCCTGAACGGTTCTTAACAGCATTTACAAAGCATTAAAAAATATCTTTACGGCAGCCCCATGGTCCATAGACACAATGGTCAGGAGGGGACCTCATTGACTTCTATGGGAGAGTCTTCTAGGCATGCTCAGTGTCCTGTGCAGACGTCATTGTACAAGGAAAGAATAGATAAGCTTTGACGATCACCTATTGTGAATGGAGGATCCTGGTCCTGTCTTAGGCTTGTTTCACATATGTGGAATTCAGGCAGAGCAGGGACTGATCCGACATGCCGTTCTCAGCCAGATCTGTTTGACACATACCGTATGTGAAACAAGCATTATCTGTCATTCTAATCCTGCCTGTAATGAGATCACCTTTGTGTCTAGATAAGCAGATAACTGCTGTAAAGTAATCTGTACAAAGAAGTGGCGCCTATTATTAGGCTCAGTGGCCAGTGCGAAAACTGCAGGATTTTATGTCTTTTGTTTAAATATAGATATTAACATAGGAACCTAAAAATAACACCACCAAAAATTCTTTAAAAATATGTAAAACATAAAAATGTGATTTAAACAATAGGTCATTTTCTGATGACACATTTCCTTTAAGAAGATAGAGGAGCCCTCTCATATTACAAGTGCCCCCACTGGGTGTCTGAGGCCTTACAGCAAGCCCAGACCAGACACCTTTCTACAGCCAGACTCACCAAATACGAGGTTTCGCTCCTCGCACCTACAATCTCGTTATTAAACATTGCAATGTTCTGAATCAGCCACCTTGCTGCCAGTGGATTCAGAAAAGGGGCGAAGAGAGAGTGGAAAACAGACCCTCATTTTTCAATCAGCCAGTGAGAAATACAAATTTGACCTGACACACAGGCACGACTGCCAGACATTGATGGAGCTGGAAACTAAAGGGTTACCAAATATTACTAATGTTCTACCACTGAGTATTTTGTAGATGGCTTCAGATCATGGGACAACGACCAAGGAAGATTCCTCAAAAAGGTAAGGCAGTGATACAGAAACCACTCCCTTGTATTTGTTCTGCACAGGAGGCATTCACAGCAGCGTGTAACCTGGGTAAGGGAAAAGAGGTGAACATCTATATGGACTAGAGGTATGGGTTTGGTATAGCACATCATTTTGGAGCCATTTGACAAATCCGCATCTTCTGGACCTCTGCAGTTAAAGGGAACCCGTCATCAACGTTATGCTAACCTCACTGAGGGCAGCATAAAATAGTGACAGAAATGCTGATCTCAGCGGTGTGTCACTCATGAGCTAAAAGTAAGTGGTTGCTGAGAACCAGGATCATAATCATCGCAGCCCAGGACCTGAGAAGAGTCAAATCTACCTGAGAAGAGTCCTGGTTATTATAATCTCCTGGACTCTTACCCGTCTGCTGATGATTGTCAGTTCTCTCCTAGAGAGAAAGGGAGAAAACTAGGCAGAAGATGTCAGTCATCAGCAGGTGGGCAGGGAGAGCAGGAAGTCATGAATAACCAGGACTCTTCTCAGGTGGCCGGGACTCTTTTCCAGGCCCAGTCTGCAATGATTGTGATGTTGGTTCTCGGCAACCACTTACTTTTAACTCATAAATGACAGACCGCTGAAAACTCGCCTGTCTCTACTTTAGGCCTCCTGCACACGAACGTTTTTTCCCCCCGTTTACGGGGCGTTTTTTGCGTTCCGTATACGGTCCGTATACGGAACCATTCATTTCAATGGTTCCGCAAAAAAAACGGAATGTACTCCGTAAGCATTCCGTTTCCGTATTTCCGTTTTTCCGTTCCGTTGAAAGATATAACATGTCCTATTATTGCCCGCAAATCACGTTCCGTGGCTCCATTCAAGTCAATGGGTCCGCAAACAAAAACGGAACACATACGGAAATGCATCCGTATGTCTTCCGTATCCGTTCCGTTTTTTGCGGAACCATCTATTGAAAATTGTCTAAGTACTCAAAGATGGTGGCTCACTCCAGACGGGGTTCTGGATAAAGGTGCTACTAGCCCAATATAGAGGATCACCCCTCCTCTAGTGGTATATATAGCAAAGTATCAAAGTTTAGGGCGAGCACTCAACACTTGGACCAAGGGTGGCAATTTGATAAAATTTAATTAAATCACAATAGTATAGCACGTGAACATATACCATAAATCTACAATTGACATAATAAAATATAGAATAAAAATTGCTTGATAAATAACCACAGTTCGGAATAATAATAACGTCAGTCCCTTGTATGTAGACAACACTGGGGTAGAGTGTATCCATATTATAGCACTTCAATGTCCAGAGCACGCTCAAAAGGTATGTAGCGCTGCGGGATTTGAGCTCAAGTCCAAATGCTAATAGTGTCCAGCAATTCAACAACTGAGCCCTGCAGCTCCTACTTTTGTGAGCCGGCGTATCCCAATGTCCTTAGATACAGGTAATAGAAGATATATAGTCACCTTACTCAGTCGAGTAGCATACCCGTCTAGTGGGGTTCACAGATGGGGTTCTCTTACCCGCGTTGCTGTAGCTTGTTGGTGCCTCTGCAAAAGTGCGCAAGAGGTGAACAGCGTGGGACGCTGTCGGCGTCTTGCTTCTGACTCCTGTGAATCGCTAATCTCGAATCTCGCGGGATTTCGGATGTGGTCTGTGTCCGGACAGTAAAGAGCAGTAGATGATTAATTCTCTGCTCTACGTCCTGGATTTCAGATTTCTTCCGTTAAAATCTTCTCTGCATGGCCATGCATAAGGTGCGGAGGTATCACTTTCACAGGTGTGCGGCCCAGACGCGTTTCGGGAACTCTTTCCCTTCGTCAGTGGTACAGCATCACCTGTGTTACTCCGCTTTTTATACCATCCGCTTGTGCCAGTTCCAGTTCCACATTCAAACCCACTGGCAGCATTGATCCAAACTGATAGATATGTCTGGATTCTGCCCTCGACATCTGTTTGATGTAGTTTCCACCTCGCCAATGTCTGTCTACCTTTTCCAGAGCCGTAAATACCAAGCCTGAGGGGTCTTTATTATGTGTATCCTTATAATGTTTAGATACGCAGTGTTTATCGTATCCCTTCCTTATATTGGCTATATGTTCGGCCAGCCTGGTTTTCATAGGGCGTTTAGTCCTGCCTATATACTGTCTCCTGCACGGACACTGGATCAGGTACACAACACCTGTCGTATTGCAGGTTAGACAATCCTTAATCTCCCATGTGTAGTTATTTTGTGTTGAGGAGATAGTGGTGGTTTTTCTAGATGTGGGATTAACCTTACACGCCATGCATTTCCCACACTTAAAAAAAACTTTTAAATTCATCCAGGTGCCCAAGATTGTATTGTCATTTTTCGTTAATTTAGATGTTTTAATGGATGGGGCTATTTTTAAACCTAGATTAGGTGCCTTAGTGAATACTAGTGCAGGACTAGTTGGTAATAGATGGCCTATCTTTTTGTCACTTAAAATATGGTGCCAGTGGGTTTTGATAATTCTTTGTAACCGTTTATGACTATTATTAAATGGAAGGACAATTTTGTTATTGATAGCCTCACCATCTTGTATTATTTCAGTCATTGCTGTCTTGTCTGTAAAAAAGGTGCTTCTATCTAATTTTCTGTTTTTTTCCAATGCTGTATTAATCACCTTTTCAGGATATTGCCTATCCAAAAATTGATCTCTCATTTTGGCCGCTTCCTCCTCAAAATCCTGATCTTGTGTGCAGTTTCTTTTTATTCGGCGAAACTGGCCATATCGGACATTTACCAACCAAGTAGGTAAATGACAGCTGGAAAACTGTATAAAACTATTTTTTGAGGTCGGTTTTGAGAATGTATTGCAAATGTACCTACGTTCTCCTGGTGTTATTTTTAAATCCAGGAACTCTGTTTCTTCTGCAATACTTACAGTAAATCTCAAATTCAACTGATTTTGGTTAATTTCTTCCAGAAAAAGATTTAGTTCCTCTCTACTTTTATTCCAAATAAAGATGACATCATCTATAAATCTCCGCCATAGGACCAGATCCGCCAGATCTATTGAAAATGTTATGCTCAGCCCAATTTTTTCTATGTAATTACTGTATACTGTATATGCCATACGGAAAAACGGAACAGAACCGGAAACACAACGGAAACAAAAAACGGAACAACGGATCCGTGAAAAACGGACCGCAAAACACTGAAAAAGCCATACGGTCGTGTGCAGGAGGCCTTATACTGCTGTTAGTATGGGCAGCATAAAGTTGATGACAGGTTCCCTTTAAGCCTAGAAAGAATGCTGTTAGACGGTATTATTGAAGGTGTCAGCACATACCAAAGAGCAAAGCCCTGTGGTTATTGGGAGTGCCCTGGCAGACCAGGTGGCCAAAAAGGCAGTATTACTCGCTGCCTCATCTGCTAAGACTGCAGTTGACTTAGAATTGGTACATACCGTCCAGAACCAGATATCCCTTCAAGAAAAATAAGTATGGATGGAGGGAGGTCCCATACAAGGAAAAGGAGGGCTGTGGCACTAGACTCTGCTTGCCACGTTGTATGTTCCCTATGGTGGCTGACCTGGCTCGCTCCATAGTTTACAACTTCAAGGGAGCGATGTGTGCCATAGTCTTGCAGAACTAGCTTGTCCCAGGGTTTCTGAATGCAACTGCTCAATTTGTGCCGGGATGCTTTATATGTGCAAGGCATAACCCAGGCAGGCCTACCTAAGTTCCAAGGAGATGTACCCCGAAACCAAATTAGCCATTTCAGAGATTACGGGTGGACTACATTCAGCCACATGCTTCCGAATATGTTTTTGGTCTGTGTAAATTTATTATCGGGGTGGCCCAAAGCCTGGCCTGTAAACAAAGCAAAAGCCAAGACGACAGCCAAGAAACTAATGAGGGAACTAGTCTGCAGATCTGATGTGCCAGAGGCCATAGAGAATGATAGGGGCACCCATTTTACTAGTGAACGTATGAAGGAGACCACAGCAACCCTAGAGATAGAACAAGCCTTCCACACAACTTACCAATCCAAAGCAGTGGCAGGGCGGAATGCTTAAACGGCACCCTAAAAATGAAAACTCAGAGGTGTATGGAGGAAAGTCAGTTGCCATGTCAGGATCAACCCAAGAGTAAGACAAAAACACTCCCCACATGAGATACTCTTTGGGAGTGTCCCCAAGACATGGTTGTACTTTCTCAAGTGGCTGCAAGCCACTCATGGCTCACTGTCCCTGGACATCCAGGAACTGCATAAGCATCTAACTGAAACTCACAACCGTGTTCTTTCTTCCATCCCAGATCTCAACTGTATGCAGGGAACTCATGATTTAAAGCCTGGAGACTGGGTGATGGCAAAGAGACACATCAGGAAGTCTTTCTAGCCAAGATATAGTAAGCCTTCCCAAGTACAGTCACCTCTGTACAGACATTGGATCCATGAGATTCACTGCAAAAGGATCCTGAAACCGAGCGGGATGCAGCTACTGATAGTGTGACTGCTAGGACTGACCATGCTGCCACCAGAGACTCAGCCTCCAAATGACAACTGGGCCAATACGTTTTTCAAGCATCATCTAGTCCTAGTAAATGTATAAATTTGAGGGGCTGGATTTGGGGATGACGGGTACTACTCCTTCCCCCAGGTATGATGCTCTTTACATACAGAACACAACTTAATGATTGGGTGAAGAATTGGGAAAGTCCCCCTGCTGCCACTAGGGTAGTGGAAAGTAGTTGGCTGTTGATAAGTGTAAATGAGAAAAAGGGAAGAAAATGATAGAGATGATTTCTGCATTTACAATACATCTCACCCATCCCCCTTCGTCTCTCTTATTATAGGGTTTATAAACTGTGAAATTAGGGTTTCCATAACACCCCTCTCTCACACAGACTGCTACTCATGATTCCCTTTCTCAGAGTTCTCTCCTTGGTTCCCTCTCTCTCACAAACACCGCTCCCCATGGTTCCCCCTCTCTCTCACACAGACCGCTCCCCATGGTTCCCCCTCTCTCTCACATAGACTGCTCCCCATGGTTCCCTCTCTCTTACACAGACCAGTCCCCATGGTTCCTCCTCTCTCACACAGACCGCTCCCCATAGTTCCCTCTCTCTCACACAGACCGCTCCCCATGGTTCTGCCTCTCACACAGACCGTTCTCCATGGTTCCCTCTCTCTCACACAGACTTCTCCCCATGGTTCTCCCTCTCTCACACAGACCACTCCCCATGGTTCTCCCTCTCTCACACAGACCGTTCTCCATGGTTCCCTCTCACACACAGACTGCTCCCCATGGTTCTCCCTCTCTCACACAGACCGCTCACCATGGTTTCTCCTCTCTCACACAGACCGCTCCCCATGGTTCCCCCTCTCTCACATAGACCGCTCCCCATGGTTCTCCCTCTCTCACACAGACCGCTCCCCATGGTTCTCCCTCTCTCACACAGACACTCCCCATGGTTCTCACTCTCTCACACAGACCGTTCTCCATGGTTTCCTCTCTCTCACACAGACCACTCGCCATGGTTCCTCCTCTCACACAGACCGCTCCTCATGGTTCCCCCTCTCTCACACATACCGCTCCCCATGATTTATCCTCTCTCACTCAGACTGCTCTCAATGTTTCCCCCCCTGTCACACAGAACGCTCCCCATGGTTCTCCCTCTCTCACACAGACTGTTCTCCATGGTTCCTCCTCTCTCACACAGACCGCTCCCCATGGTTTTCCCTCTCTCAAACAGACCTCTCCCCATGGTTTTCCCTTTTTCATTCAGACCACTTGCCATGGTTCCCCCTCTCTCACACATACCGCTCCCCATGATTTATCCTCTCTCACTCAGACCGCTCTCAATGTTTCCCCCTCTGTCACACAGACCGCTCCCCATGTTTCCCCCTCTCTCACACAGCCTGCTCCCCATGGTTCCCCCTTTCTCACACAGACCGCTCCCCATGGTTTCTCCTCTCTCACACAGACCGCTCCCCATGGTTTCTCCTCTCTCACACAGACCGTTCTCCATGGTTCCCTCTCTCTCACACAGACCACTCCCCATGGTTCCCCCTCTCTCACACATACCGCTCCTCATGATTTATCCTCTCTCAGTCAGACCGCTCTCAATGTTTCCCCCTCTGTCACACAGACCGCTCCCCATGGTTCTCCCTCTCTTAAAAAGACTGCTCCCCATGGTTCCTCCTCTCTCAAACAGACCTCTCCCCATGGTTTTCCCTTTTTCACACAGACCACTCCTCATGGTTCCCCCTCACTCACACAAACTCTTCCCCATTGTTTCCCTCTCTAACACAGACCTCTCACACTGTCTCACACAGACAGTGCCTCATGGTTATCCCTCTCTCTCACACAAACTGCTCCCCATGGTTCCCTCTCTCTTACACAGACCAGTCCCCACGGTTCCCCCTCTCTCACACAGACCGCTCCCCATAGTTCCCTCTCTCTCACACAGACCGCTCCCCATGGTTCTCCCTCTCTCACACAGACCACTCCCCATGGTTCTCCCTCTCTCACACAGACCACTCCCCATGGTTCCCTCTCTTACACAGACCAGTCCCTATGGTTCCCCCTCTCTCACACAGACCGCTCCTCATGGTTCCCCCTCTCTCACACAGACCGCTCCCCATGGTTTTCCCTCTCTCAAACAGACCTCTCCCCATGGTTTTCCCTTTTTCATTCAGACCACTCGCCATGGTTCCTCCTCTCTCACACAGACCGCTCCTCATGGTTCTCCCTCTCTCACACATACCGCTCCCCATGATTTATCCTCTCTCACTCAGACCGCTCTCAATGTTTCCCCCTCTGTCACACAGACCGCTCCCCATGTTTCCCCCTCTCTCACACAGCCCGCTCCCCATGGTTCCCCCTTTCTCACACAGACCGCTCCCCATGGTTTCTCCTCTCTCACACAGACCGCTCCCCATGGTTTCTCCTCTCTCACACAGACCGTTCTCCATGGTTCTCCCTCTCTCACACAGACCGTTCTCCATGGTTCCCTCTCTCTCACATAGACCACTCCCCATGGTTCCCCCTCTCTCACACATACCGCTCCTCATGATTTATCCTCTCTGTCAGACCGCTCTCAATGTTTCCCCCTCTGTCACACAGACCGCTCCCCATGGTTCTCCCTCTCTTAAAAAGACTGCTCCCCATGGTTCCTCCTCTCTCACACAGACCGCTCCCCATGGTTTTCCCTCTCTCAAACAGACCTCTCCCCATGGTTTTCCCTTTTTCACACAGACCACTCCTCATGGTTCCCCCTCACTCACACAAACTCTTCCCCATTGTTTCCCTCTCTAACACAGACCTCTCACACTGTCTCACACAGACAGTGCCTCATGGTTATCCCTCTCTCTCACACAAACTGCTCCCCATGGTTCCCTCTCTCTTACACAGACCAGTCCCCACGGTTCCCCCTCTCTCACACAGACCGCTTCCCATAGTTCTCTCTCTCTCACACAGACCAGTCCCCATGGTTCCTCCTCTCTCACACAGACCGCTCCCCATAGTTCCCTCTCTCTCACACAGACCGCTCCCCATGGTTCTCCCTCTCTCACACAGACCACTCCCCATGGTTCCCTCTCTCTTACACAGACCAGTCCCTATGGTTCCCCCTCTCTCACACAGACCGCTCCCCATGGTTCCCCTGCTCTCACACAGACCGCTTCCCATAGTTCTCTCTCTCTCACACAGACCAGTCCCCATGGTTCCTCCTCTCTCACACAGACCGCTCTCAATGTTTCCCCCTCTGTCACACAGACCGCTCCCCATGGTTCTCCCTCTCTCAAACAGACCTCTCCCCATGGTTCCCCCTTTTTCACACAGACCGTTCTCCATGGTTCCCTCTCACACACAGACTGCTCCCCATGGTTCTCCCTCTCTCACACAGACCGCTCCCCATGGTTCCCCCTCTCTCACACAGACTGCTCCCCATGTTTCCCCTTCTCTCACACAGACCGCTCCCCATGGTTTCTCCTCTCTCCCACAGACCGCTCCCCATGGTTCCCCCTCTCTCACATAGACCGCTCCCCATGGTTCTCCCTCTCTCACACAGACCGCTCCCCATGGTTCTCCCTCTCTCACACAGACACTCCCCATGGTTCTCACTCTCTCACACAGACCGTTCTCCATGGTTTCCTCTCTCTCACACAGACCACTCGCCATGGTTCCTCCTCTCACACAGACCGCTCCTCATGGTTCCCCCTCTCTCACACATACCGCTCCCCATGATTTATCCTCTCTCACTCAGACTGCTCTCAATGTTTCCCCCCCTGTCACACAGAACGCTCCCCATGGTTCTCCCTCTCTCACACAGACTGTTCTCCATGGTTCCTCCTCTCTCACACAGACCGCTCCCCATGGTTTTCCCTCTCTCAAACCGACCTCTCCCCATGGTTTTCCCTTTTTCATTCAGACCACTCGCCATGGTTCCCCCTCTCTCACACATACCGCTCCCCATGATTTATCCTCTCTCACTCAGACCGCTCTCAATGTTTCCCCCTCTGTCACACAGACCGCTCCCCATGTTTCCCCCTCTCTCACACAGCCTGCTCCCCATGGTTCCCCCTTTCTCACACAGACCGCTCCCCATGGTTTCTCCTCTCTCACACAGACCGCTCCCCATGGTTTCTCCTCTCTCACACAGACCGTTCTCCATGGTTCTCCCTCTCTCACACAGACCACTCCCCATGGTTCTCCCTCTCTCACACAGACCACTCCCCATGGTTCCCTCTCTTACACAGACCAGTCCCTATGGTTCCCCCTCTCTCACACAGACCGCTCCTCATGGTTCCCCCTCTCTCACACAGACCGCTCCCCATGGTTTTCCCTCTCTCAAACAGACCTCTCCCCATGGTTTTCCCTTTTTCATTCAGACCACTCGCCATGGTTCCTCCTCTCTCACACAGACCGCTCCTCATGGTTCTCCCTCTCTCACACATACCGCTCCCCATGATTTATCCTCTCTCACTCAGACCGCTCTCAATGTTTCCCCCTCTGTCACACAGACCGCTCCCCATGTTTCCCCCTCTCTCACACAGCCCGCTCCCCATGGTTCCCCCTTTCTCACACAGACCGCTCCCCATGGTTTCTCCTCTCTCACACAGACCGCTCCCCATGGTTTCTCCTCTCTCACACAGACCGTTCTCCATGGTTCTCCCTCTCTCACACAGACCGTTCTCCATGGTTCCCTCTCTCTCACACAGACCACTCCCCATGGTTCCCCCTCTCTCACACATACCGCTCCTCATGATTTATCCTCTCTCAGTCAGACCGCTCTCAATGTTTCCCCCTCTGTCACACAGACCGCTCCCCATGGTTCTCCCTCTCTTAAAAAGACTGCTCCCCATGGTTCCTCCTCTCTCACACAGACCGCTCCCCATGGTTTTCCCTCTCTCAAACAGACCTCTCCCCATGGTTTTCCCTTTTTCACACAGACCACTCCTCATGGTTCCCCCTCACTCACACAAACTCTTCCCCATTGTTTCCCTCTCTAACACAGACCTCTCACACTGTCTCACACAGACAGTGCCTCATGGTTATCCCTCTCTCTCACACAAACTGCTCCCCATGGTTCCCTCTCTCTTACACAGACCAGTCCCCACGGTTCCCCCTCTCTCACACAGACCGCTTCCCATAGTTCTCTCTCTCTCACACAGACCAGTCCCCATGGTTCCTCCTCTCTCACACAGACCGCTCCCCATAGTTCCCTCTCTCTCACACAGACCGCTCCCCATGGTTCTCCCTCTCTCACACAGACCACTCCCCATGGTTCTCCCTCTCTCACACAGACCACTCCCCATGGTTCCCTCTCTCTTACACAGACCAGTCCCTATGGTTCCCCCTCTCTCACACAGACCGCTCCCCATGGTTCCCCCTCTCTCACACAGACCGCTTCCCATAGTTCTCTCTCTCTCACACAGACCAGTCCCCATGGTTCCTCCTCTCTCACACAGACCGCTCTCAATGTTTCCCCCTCTGTCACACAGACCGCTCCCCATGGTTCTCCCTCTCTCAAACAGACCTCTCCCCATGGTTCCCCCTTTTTCACACAGACCACTCCTCATGGTTCCCCCTCACTCACACAAACTCTTCCCCATTGTTTCCCTCTCTAACACACACCTCTCACACTGTCTCGCACAGACCGTGCCTCATGGTTCCCCCTCTCTCGCACAGGCAGCACTAAATGGTCCCCCTTTATTCATGCAAAGTAAGCCCTTCACCTCCCGGATCACATGACCATCCTCTACTCCTTACATACCATCTGGACTGTGTATGAAGCTTTCAGTTTGGTGCAGCACTAATGTGTTTCTCTAAAGCTCATGAAGCGCAAACATTTCTATAACCTGTTCATGAGAAGATGTTCATATAAGCTAAACAGAACTGAATGCTGCATTCCAGGTGCATGCTGTGTCCAGGGGGGTCTCTTTTTTGTTCCTGGATCCTCCCGGACATTCCAGGAGAGTTGGCAGTATGGACTGATCACATGGCCATGACATCATCACACTTCCTTTAGCTCATCACAGCTTGAAAATCGGACTCCTCCCACACATTTAACAGATCAGATGGTCATGACCCCTCCGCCTACAATCCCTGACTCATGTACACTAGCATTAGGGAGGAGGGAAGGGAACATGGACACTTTCCATGACAAATGTAGAAGACTTTTTTTTTTTTTTTGTATTTTAGCTTTGCAACTGTGACATGTTATGAGCAATGATTTTGGAACCACTCTGCCAACAAACTGAACATGCAGTGTTAACAATGGTTAACAATGGAAGAACAATGATTTCAAGCATCACCCTCCTTTTAACATGTTAAGTCTGCCATTTTAACCCAATCAGCCTGACATAATGATCTCCAGCCTTGTGCTCGTCAACATTCTCACCTGAGTTAACAAGACGATTACTGAAATGATCTCAGCAGGTCCTTTAATGACAGCAATGAAATGCAGTGGAAAGTTTTTTTTGGGATAAAGTTAATTTTCATGGCAAAGAAGGACTATGCAATTCATCTGATCACTCTTCATAACATTCTGGAGTATATGCAAATTGCTATTATAAAAACTTAAGCAGCAACTTTTCCAATTTCCAATATTTATGTAATTCTCAAAACTTTTGGCCACGACTGTATAGTATAACTTATCCAAAAAAGAGAAAATAACAGATTGCAAATCCATGCAATATTTTTTGTCCAGCCAAAACCTGGCATTTATGCCGGAAAGTGGTGAGATCACCTCCAGACCTCATTACAGTCAATGGGGATCCGGCAAAGAACTGTAACTGCTCTCTGCTGGAACAGCCTGCCAAATCTGCTGCCAAGATGTGAGTGAAGCCTTAGGCAGCAGGTCTGACAATGATGCTCCAGTCCTGTCACATTTTGTACAATGGCTCCTCTCCTCTGTGAATTCTCTGATGTTTAAGAAAACCCGATTTCCAGCTAAAACACTTTCCACATTCAGAACATGAAAATGGCTTCTCGCCTGTGTGTATCCTAAGATGTTCCACAAGATTTGATTTCTTACTACAACATTTTCCACAGACTGAACATGAAAATGGCTTCTTCTCAGTGTGTGCATTCAGATGGTGAATAAAACTTGACTTGCGGGTGAAACATTTCCCACATTCTGGACATGAACTTGGCTTTCTGTCTGTGTGAGTTCTTAGATGCTTTATAAGACTTGATTTGTGGCTGAAACATTTCCCACATTCTGAACATGAAAATGGCTTCTCTCCTGTGTGAGTTCTTAGATGCACCATAAGATTTGAATACCTGCTAAAATTTTTCCCACATTCTGAACATGATAACGGCAACTCCTCTCTGTGACTTCTTAGATGTTCCACAAGACTTGATTTCTGACTAAATTCCTCCCCACATTGAGGACATAGAAACGGCTCTGCCCCTGAGTGAGTTTTCTGATGTTTTTCAAGGGCAGATTTTTGTCTAAAACATTTTCCACATTCTGAGCACGAAAATGGCTTCTCTCCTGTGTGAACCCTTAGATGCTTCACAAGATTTGATTTCTGGCTAAAACACTTTTCACATTCAGAACATGAAAATGGCTTTTCCCCGGTGTGGCTTCTTAAATGTTCCATAAGGCTTGATTTCTTACTAAAGCATTTCAAACATTCTGAACATGAAAATGGCTTCTCTCCTGTGTGAAGTCTTATATGTTCCACAAGGTTTGATTTTTGACTAAAACATGTCCTACATTCGGGACATGAAAATGGCTTCACCCCACTGTGAGTTTTCTGATGTTTTACAAGAACTGATTTCTTGCTAAAACATTTCCCACATTCAAGACATGAAAATGGATTCTCCCCTGTGTGATTTCCCAGATGATGAACAAAAGCTGATTTCTGGGCAAAACATTTTCCACATTCCGAACATGAATATGGCTTCTCTCCTGTGTGAATTCTTAGATGCTCAGTAAGATTTGATTTTTGACCAAAATACTTCCCACATTGATCACATGAAAATGGCTTCTCTACCGAGTGAGTTCTTTGATGTCTCTCAAGAGAAGCTTTACACTGAAAGCATTTTCCACATCCCAGACATGAAAATGACTTTTCATCTCCATGAATTCTCTCATGCAAAGAAAGATTAGAATTCTTTTTCAGAGGTTTTCTAAATGAAAACATTTTCTCCTGTCTTTGTCCAGTTCTTGGTTTGTCAACCAGTGGTTGATTAGCTGAAGGTTTCTTGTGACCTGCAGTATCGGTGAATAGATCTCCGCTGTAAAGGACTGAGGGTACATTAGGAGTTATTGAATTGTCTTGTGTGGTATTGCTATTGTCTGCTTCATGAAAGGGAGATAAAAAGAGATGTTCAAGAGGGCCATCCATCTCCTCTTCACCTGAAAAATGAAACAAAATGTTTTGTTTTGTTTTTCCAAACAAATTGACTTAAAAAATTATGGGCAAAAAAAGTTACGTGAGATAAAGAAGAGAGAGAGGAAGGAAACAGGAGAAGAAAAAACAGGAGTGTGAGTAGTGGTAGTAGACCAAATGGGCGTAAAATCATGTTTCAAACTCTTCCTGTATACTTATGCATCTCTTAATGTTTTTCAACCCTTCTCAAAGACTGCTAATGGGATTATAAATGGTAATAGAAGTAGTATAAGAAGTAGAATGTATGTAGCAGCCATGTACAGCAAAGTTTATTATGACCAAGGTATTCAGGCTGCGATTAAGCCCTTCGTGACCTCCACCTTATATGTACGGCGGAAGTTACGTCTTTAAACATAATTGGTACTGAAATGTCTGAAATATTAAAATATCACATTATTTATCACAGTGTAGAGAAAAAAATTCCCCATTGCTAGAATTATACATTTTTTGTCACCTTTCTTTTAAAAAAATTGAATAAAAAAGTTGTATGTACCCTAATATAGAATCATTAAAAAATGCAACTTGCTCCATTGGCAGAAAAATAAAAAAGTTATGCGTGTCAGATTCTGACATACACAAAGCAATTTATATATTTATAATTTTTTTCCTACTAAGGTTTTTTTTCATTTTTGGAAAGTACCATAGCATAAAAAACTATATAAATTTTGGTATATTTTTACTGCAAAGTGAAAACTGGAAAAGCAAAAGTCAAAAAGCAGAGACTTTCTTTTCCCATTTCCATCCCACATCATGTAGACTATTAAATAGTTCTATTAGAAAGTACAACTCATCCCCCAAAAAATAAGCCCTGATATGGATATGTCTACGGAAAAAGTTGCGACTTTTTAAAGCGAGAAAATAAAAATAAAAACATTGTCCCCAAAATTTGGTTGGTCTAAGTTTCTGTTGCTGTTTCCAGCATTCAAAGCTTCTGGAAAAAGGTAACTCCTGAAATGCCGATCTGATATTGATGACCTATCTTAATGATGGGTCATCAACTGTTCAGTCCCAGAGAACCCCTTTAAGGTTACCTGAAAAGTTATCCATACCTCCGGATTCTTTCCTTCTCTCAAGCTTCATCCACACTGCAATCACACTCAACCCACCAGCTATTTATCTTCCTGTTTGGCCGCCGTAATTCTGGATTCTACTAAAACGGCTTCCCTTTTAAGGGCCACTAAACCCAGAACCCAAAGAAAAAAGAACAACCGACTGAACGTGACATCATCTCCTTATGTGTCTTTGTTATTTGCTTGTTTCATTAGATATCACAATTGCAGACCATTAAAATAAACGAGAACAGCAGTACATTGTTCTCTCAGGCTGTAGCCATGTCTTCTTCCCCTCCTTCTCTCTCCCTCTGATGCTAGAGCACGTGAGCCAGGAACATTTTATTAGAAGGAATACTAGTACAAAGTAGTATTGATTGCGAATATTCTAATCGCGAATTTTTATTGCAAATATTGGCACTTCGAGACTTTGCAAATATCTACAATATAGTGCTATATCTTCGTAATTGCAAATATTCTAGATTTTTTTTTTTCATCAGTACCCATGATCCCTCACTGCTTCTTGGTTGTGGGCCAATGAGAAGACTGTAATATCTTTGACTTTAGGAGTAGTGTTGATCGCGATTTTCACAATCAAGAAAATAATGACAAGATCTCAAATTCGCGAATATATGACGAATATTCACCCGAATATTTGCGAAATATCACGAATTCGAATATTGCCCCTGCCGCTCATCACTGGTACAAAGTAGATTTGGTAACAGCACCAGCCATAGTACCAGCTATAATAGTGAGGAATCCTTCCTGCCTAGATAGATAAACTTCACATTTAGGGACCTGGAAAAACTCGGTAGCACGTTCTGTAGCGTCAGTGCACTGGTACTGTCTAGTATCCCTGCACACGCAGGAGGAGGTTTTGTAAGCTGCTATGTTTTGCAGGTTCCAGCCCCTTCATAGTGCTCTGGGTGTCTACTGAAGTGTATTGGAGTTAAGCCCCACCATTTTCCTGAAGGCTAATGCACATAAACTGATAACAGCCTGTCTCCAGCCAAAGATGGAGAGACAGGGAGGAATAAGGGACTTGTCTAACTGCAAGAAATCTCTTAAAACTGCTTTGTGTAGCAGTGTGAAGATGTCCAAGAAAAAAGGAAAAAGTAAAGACAAACTTTCCTTAGCATTTTTTTTCTTTTTTCTGGCTGTAGTGTCCCTTTAAATTCATAGGATGAGGACAGACCTGTGTGAAGTTGGCACCCCATGTTCTTAAATTTCAAAAATAAATACACCATTCGTTTGTGCTGGTTTGTGCCGCAAAAATGAACGTTTGTGCCGGTTCGGTTCCTGAGATATTGCGCGTTAGATTTTTATGAAGCCCCACCCACTTTCCAACCCATGTTTTTAATTTTCAAAAAGAAATACACCATTCGTTTGTGCTGCGTTTGTGCTGGTTTGTGCCGCAGAAATGAACGTTTGGGCCGCTTTGGTTTCCGAGATATTGCGCGCTTGATTTGATGAAACCCTGCCCACTTTCCACCCCATGTTCTTAAATTTAAAAAAGAAATACACTATTCGTTTGTGCTGGTTTGTGCTGCAAAAATGAACGTTTGCGCCGCTTTGGTTTCCGAGATATTGCGCGCTTGATTTGCTGAAACTTTGCCCACTTTCCACCCCATGTTTTTAACCCTGACCCTAGACCCCCCAGGTGTGTTGCAGCTTGCCCCCCTCCCCCCCACAACTTTTTTTGGGGCGCAAGCATATTATTATTTTTTTTCTGTGTACGCGGACTGTGGCCGGCACTCTTAGTGTCCGGCCACTGTTAGCACATCGCACACCCCACCGCTGATCAACTTCGGACGGTTGATCAGCGAGTTTGAATAAAAAAGATAAAAATATTCACATTTTTTGGCCTTTTTTTAATTTTTAGTTTTTTTTTGTCTGTTAGGTTTAGGGTAAGTTCGCGAACACCCGTGTCCCCACACACACGCACACCAAATAAAGATTTACACACACGCACACACACGCACGCACACACACTCCCCTATGGCCCGCCGGATGTTCTCGGCTGAGGAGGCATACGCCCAGCTTGCCTCCGAGTCCGAGAGCCCCAGTGAGGACGAGGATGACCCCACTTTCCTTTTGTCATCCGCGTCCTCCTCATCATCTAGTGATGATGATGAGCCCCCAAGGCGGCGGAGACGCCGCCAGGCGGAGCAAGGGGACCGCCATGCTAGGGACCCTGTGGCCCACACTAGTACGAGCAGCTCTGGGGCTCGTACTAGTATTCCGGCCCACCAGTTAAGTCCACCGGAGCCCCCTGGCGGTGAACTTGTCTGGTATACCCCAGAGCATTTTGAGCCCGTGATTCCTGATTTTGTAGGCCAACCAGGAATCCAGATTTCCACAGTGGGCTTCACTGAATATGACTACTTTAGTCTTTTTTTCAGTGACCACTTTGTGAATCTGGTGGCGGATTAAACAAACCTGTATGCCCAACAGTTCATTGCTCAACACCCGGGCTCCTTTTTGGCTAGGCCCGGTGGCTGGACCCCGGTCAGTGCAGCCGAGATGAGGACGTTTTGGGGCCTTGTGCTGCACATGGGCCTAGTCAAGAAACCTAGTGTCAGGCATTACTGGAGTGGGGACGTCCTCTACCAGACCCCACTCTACTGTATGGCCATGACACGCTCCCGGTTTGAGGCAATCCAGAAATGAGGTGATCCTGCCTATGACCGCCTGTACAAAATCAGGCCGGTCATCGATCAGTTTGGGGCCAAATTTGTGCAGGCCTATGTACCTGAAAGGGAGGTCGCGGTTGATGAGTCTCTCATTGCTTTTAAGGGGAGACTCATTTTCCGCCAGTATGTTCCCTCTAAGCGGGGGAGGTATTGCGTGAAGCTGTACAAACTTTGTGAGAGTACCTCAGGGTAAACTTACAAGTTTCGTGTGTACAAGGGGCGAGATTCCCGTATTCAACCCCCAGAATGTCCCCCCACTCTGGGAGTTAGTGGGAAACTTGTGTGGGACCTTATGCACCCACTGCTAGATAAGGGTTACCACCTGTACGTGGATAACTTTTATACTAGTATCCCCTTGTTCCGGTCCCTCGCCGCCAGATCCACGTCCGCTTGTGGGACCGTGCGGAAAAATCAACGCAGCCTCCCTACCCACCCCCTCCAGGTACCTATCCCCAGGGGTGCGACCCGTGCCCTTACCAGTGGAAACCTGTTGCTGGTTAGATATAAGGACAAGAGGGATGTCCTTGTACTGTCCACAATTCACGGTAACTGCATCACCCCTGTCCCTGTGCGAGGTACAGCGGCAATGGTCCTCAAGCCTGATTGCATCGTCGACTACAATCGGTATATGGGAGGAGTTGATCTCCCTGATCAAGTCCTCAAGCCATACAATGCCATGCGCAAAACCCGGACATGGTACAAAAAAGTTGCGGTCTGCTTGGTGCAGGTTGCCTTGTACAACTCTTTTGTGCTGTCCCGGAGCGCTGGCAACACAGGAACATCCCTTCAGTTCTTTGAGGCAGTCCTTAAGGACCTAATATTTTCTGACAGGGAAAGAGAAGGCCGGAGTACCTCGGGAACTGGATCGTCCCTGGCCAACACTTTCCAGGTGTGGTCTCCCATACTGGAAAGAAGGGACGGACCCAAAAAAGGTGCAGAGTGTGTCACAGGAAGGGGATACGGAAGGACACCACTACTCATTGTGACACGTGCCCTGATCATCCGGGCCTCTGCATTATTGGTTGCTTCAGGGAGTACCACACTTCCATGGAGTACTAAATTTATGTTTCCCTTCCCCAATTTAGCCACTGACAATCGGATAAAAAACTATGGTTCTCAGACTTGTATTTAGTAAAACTAAAATAAATTAAAAAAGTAGACATATTAGGTATCGCCGCGTCTGTAAGAATCTGCTCTATAAAAATACCCCATGACCTAACCCCTCAGATGAACATGGTCAAAAAATAAAATAAAAACGGTGCAAAAAAAAGTTTTTTTTGTCACTTAACATCACAAAAATTGTAATAGCAAGCGATCAAAAATTCATATGCACCCCAAAATAGTGCCAATAAAACCATCCTCTTATCCCGCAAAAAATGAGCCCCTACCTAAGATAATCGGCTAAGAATTATAAAAAAAAATGACTCAGACTATGGAGATACTAAAATGTTTTTTTTTTGTTTATAAAAAGATAATATATTGTAAAACATAAATAAATAAAAAAGTTGACATATTAGGTATCGCCGCGTCCGTAAGAATCTGCTCTATAAAAATACCCCATGAACTAACCCCTCAGATGAACACGGTCAAAAAAATAAAATAAAAACGGGCACATTTTCCATTTTAATAATTTTTTTTCCAGTAACAAAGCAAGGGTTAACAGCCAAACAAAACGTAATACTTATTAGGCCCCCTACACACGAACGTGTGCACCCCCGTGGTCGTGCTGCGGCCCGCAAAATGCGGGCCGCAATGCACGAACACAGTCCGTGGGGCAGCCACAGCGGATCGCGGACCCATTCACTTGAATGGGTCCGCGATCCGGCCATTCCGCAAAAAGATAGAACATGTTCTATCTTTTTGCGGAACGGAAGTACGGGACAAAACCCCACTGAAGCACTCCGTAGTGCTTCCGTTCCGCACCATTCCGCATCTCCGGATTTGCGGACCCATTCAAGTGAATGGGTCCGCATCCGTGATGCGGAATGCCCACGGAACGGCACCTGTGTATTGCGGATCTGCAAATGCGGTCCGCAATACGGCAACGGGGTGCACACGTTCGTGTGCAGGGGGCCTTACCCTAATTCTGCAGTTTACAGAAACACCCCATATGTGGTCGTAAACTGCTGTATGACCAAACGGCAGGGCACAGAAGGAAAGGAACGCTGTATGGTTTCTGGAAGGCAGATTTTGATGGCCTTTTTTTTTTTTGCATCATGTCCCATTTGAAGCCCCCCTGATGCACCCCTAGAGTAGAAACTACATAAAAGCGACCCCATATAAGAAATTACACCCCTCAAGGTATTCAAAACTGATTTTACAAACTTTATTAACCCTTTAGGTGTTCCTCAACTGTTTATGGCAACTAGAGATAAAATTTCTGAATTTCTGTTTTTGGTAACCTTGCCTCACAAAAATGTAATATACCGTAGCTCTTTTATTTTTATCTTATTTTTTATTATTATTATGTTGCTCAGTCACTATCATGGATATCATATGCTATATATATGTTCAGATTCTATTGTCCGAATATCAATATGTTACTCATGTCTGTTTGCCGGACTGGTTTCGGCTGTGCCATTTTGTTATATGTGATTTAACATATTACAAGCCTTGTCATATTCTTGAAACTTATAAATAAAGAATTAAAATAAAAAATAAAAAATGTAATATAGAGCAACCAAAAATCATATGTACCCTAAAAATAGTCCCAACAAAACTGCCACCTTATCCCGTAGTTTCCAAAATGGGGTCACTTTTATGGAGTTTCTACTCTAGGGGTGCATCAGGGGGGCTTCAAATGGGACATGGTGTAAATAAACCAGTCCAGCAAAATCTGCCTTCCAAAAACCACACGGCGCACCTTTCCCTCTACGCCCTACTGTGTGCCCGTACAGTAGTTTACAGCCACACATAGGGTGTTTCTGCAAACTACAGAATTGGGGCAATAAATATAGCATTTTGTTTGGCTGTTATCCCTTGCTTTGTTATTGGAAAAAATGGATTAAAATGGAAAAATTGCCAAAAAATTGCTGTTTTGGCACAGTTTTTATTTAATTTTTTTGACCGTGTTCATCTGAGGGTTTAGTTCATGGGGTATTTTTATAGAGCAGATTCTTACAGACGCGGCGATACCTAATATGTCTACTTTTTATTTATTCATGTTTTACACTATATTATCTTTTTATAAACAAAAAAAAAATATTTTAGTATCTCCATAGTCTAAGAGTCTTTATTTTTTTTTAGTTCTTAGCCGATTATCTTAGGTAGGGGCTAATTTTTTGCGACATGAGAGGACGGTTTAATTGGCACTATTTTGGGGGGCATATGAGTTTTTGATCGCTTGCTATTACAATTTTTGTGATGTAAGGTGACAAAAAAACCTTTTTTTGCACGGTTTTTATTTTATTTTTTGACCGTGTTCATCTGAGGGGCTAGGTCATGGGGTATTTTTATAGAGCAGATTCTTACGGACGTGGCGATACCTAATATGTCTACTTTTTTTTTTTTGTTTTTAGTTTTACTAAATATTTTTTAATTTTTTTTTTTTTCGTTTTAGTGTCTCAAGTCTGAGAACCACAGTTTTTTATCCGATTGTCAGTGGCTAAATTGGGGAAGGGAAACATAAATTTAGTACTCAATGGAAGTGTGGTACTCCCTGAAGCAACCAATAATGCAGAGGCCCGGATGATCGTGGCACGTGTCACAAAGAGTAGTGGTGTCCTTCCGTATCCCCTTCCTGTGACACACTCTGCACCTTTTTTGGGACTGTCCCTTCTTTCCAGTATGGGGGACCACACCTGGAATGTGTTGGCCAGGGACGATCCGGGCACCTCCAGTTCCCGAGGTACTCCGGCCTGCTCTTTCCCGGTCAGAAAAGATCAGGTCCTTGAGGACTGCCTCATAGAACTGAAGGAATGTCCCTGTGTTGCCAGCGCTCCGGAACAGCACAAAAGAGTTGTACAAGGCAACCTGCACCAAGCAGACCGCAACTTTTTTGTACCATGCCCGGGTTTTGCGCATGGCATTGTATGGCTTGAGGACTTGATCAGGGAGATCAACTCCTCCCATATACCGATTGTAGTCGACGATGCAATCGGGCTTGAGGACCGTTGCCGCGGTACCTCGCACAGGGACAGGGGTGATGCCGTTACCGTGAATTGTGGACAGTACAAGGACATCCCTCTTGTCCTTATATCTGACCAGCAACAGGTTTCCACTGGTAAGGGTCGCACCCCTGGGGATAGGTACCTGGATGGGGTGGGTAGGGAGGCTGCGTTGTTTTTTCCGCACGGTCCCACAAGCGGACGTGGATCTGGCAGCGAGGGACCGGAACAAGGGGATACTAGTATAAAAGTTATCCACGTACAGGTGGTAACCCTTATCTAGCAGTGGGTGCATAAGGTCCCACACAAGTTTCCCGCTTACACCCAGAGTGGGGGGACATTCTGGGGGTTGAATACGGGAATCTCGCCCCTCGTACACACAAAACATGTAAGTGTACCCTGAGGTACTCTCACAAAGTTTGTACAGCTTCACGCCATACCTCCCCCGCTTAGAGGGAACATACTGGCGGAAAATGAGTCTCCCCTTAAAAGCAATGAGAGACTCATCAACCTTCCAGGTACATAGGCCTGCACAAATTTGGCCCCAAAGTGATCGATGATGGCCTGATTTTGTACAGGCGGTCATAGGCAGGATCACCTTGGGGAGGACATGCTGCATTATCTGCATAATGCAGGCATTTCCAGATGGCCTCAAACCGGGAGCGTGTCATGGCCATACAGTATAGTGGGGTCTGGTAGAGGATGTCCCCACTCCAGTAATGCCTGACACTAGTGTAACGGATCTCCTAGCACCCTGACCGGGTACCTCCGTTGATAGGTGCTCCTAGTGCTTCCTGAGGTCTCCAAGCACTCCACTCGACACCGTAAGCGCTGCAGACCCTACGAACCGCCAAAGCTTGGTTGAGGTCTCACCGTCTCCTACCCACCCTGGACCTACGACAAGGCTCCAGGCTCCAGTGGGTGAACCTCTCCTAAATCCAGAGAGCAGGAACAGCTCTTACAAGAGCTAGTAGTTATAGCCAGGGGAGTATAGCAAATCTTCAGCGTATAGCAATCCCCAGTGTCGATCAGTTACCCATACACCAGCCTTAACATGATAAAGGGTAAAACAGGAACTCTTTATTGAGGGCTACCCGCCCGTATTTATGCAGGTCCCCATCTGGTGGACACTCCCCTCGGGGACCAGATGGAAGACTGTGACACAGGACAGATATGCAGCAATTCAGGATACACAGACACAATACATCCCCACAATGCATCATGGTTTCCACCTCTCTGCCCTGGAGACACCCGAGGAGTAATTAAATTATCTCTCAGGACAAAGGGAAATCGCCAATACACATGTGGGGACAACAGGACAGAAATCACTATTTAAACATACAATGTCACAACCCTTACAGTAAACACAGACATTTAACATATCCCCAGATAGCTCAAGTCTGAGTGCATATTATTAGGTGAATGGCACTCAGACTACACGAATACAATAATATTAGCTATCTGGGTACCCTCACATAACCTACAATACAATTCCAAAGACAGATGGTTCTGTCACACACCTCAAAACCCCACATATCCCCATAATGTATACATCCATGAATAGCTCTGATCTGGGTGAACAACATATCCAAAAATCACCCAGATCCGAGCAGGGGTTCCCGAATTCCATGGAAGTCACATTTGGCCGGCCGCAAGCATGGCTTTCCTGCCCAAAACAGTTCCACAGATTTAAGCTGTGCAGCCGGTCTGTCTTCTCCTTTAAAGTTAGTATGGGCCATAATCCTGAGGCAAGAGGCTGGCAAACAGGCCCCTCCAAAACCCAGTGGCGAGGTTATTTTTGCCACAACTAGGTTTCTTGACTAGGCCCATGTGCAGCACAAGGCCCCAAAAGTCCTCATCTCGGCTGCACTGACCGGAGTCCAGCCACCGGGCCTAGCCAAAAAGGAGCCCAGGTGTTGAGCAATTAACTGTTGGGCGTACAGGTTTGTTTGCTCCACCATCAGATTCACAAAGTGGTCACTGAAAAAAAGACTAAAGTAGTCATATTCAGTGAAGCCCACTGTGGAAATCTGGATTCCTGGTTGGCCTACAAAATTAGGAATCACGGGCTCAAAACACTCTGGGGTATACCAGACAAGTTCATCGGCAGGGGTCTCCGGTGGACTTAACTGGTGAGACGGAAAACTAGTACGAGCCCTAGAGCTGCTCATACTAGTGTGGGCCACAGGGTCCCTAGCATGGCGGTCCCCTTGCTCCGCCTGGCGACGTCTCCGCCGCCTTGGGGGATCATCATTATTGCTAGATGATGATGAGGACGCGGATGACAAAAGGAAAGTGGGGTCATCCTCGTCCTCACGGGGGCGGGCCATAGGGGAGTGTGTGTGTGCGTGTGTGTGGGGGCACGGGTGTTCGCGAACTTACCCTAAACCTAACAGACAAAAAAGAAAAAACGAAATAAAAAATGGCCCAAAAATGTGAAAAAAAAAAAAGAATTCAAATTCAAGCTCGCTGATCAACCGTCCGAAGTTGATCAGCGGTGGGGTGTGGGGTGTGCGATTCGCTAACAGTGGCCAGATGCTAAGAGTGCCGGCCACAGTCAGCGTACGCATAAAAAAAATAAAAAAATGCTTGCGCCCCAAAAAAAGTTGTGGGGGGGGGCAAGCTGCAGCACACCTAGGGGTCTAGGGTCAGGGTTAAAAACATGGGGTGGAAAGTGTGCGGGGTTTCAGCAAATCAAGCGCGCAATATCTCGGAAACCAAAGCGGCGCAAACGTAAATTTTTGCAGCACAAACGCAGCACAAATAAATGGTGTATTTCTTTTTGAAATTTAAGAACATGGGGTGGAGAGTGGGCGGGGTTTCATCAAATCAAGCGCACAATATCTCGGAAACTAAAGCGGCGCAAACGTTCATTTTTGCAGCACAAACGCAGCACAAATAAATGGTGTATTTCTTTTTGAAATGTAAAAACATGGGGTGGAAAGTGGGCGGAGTTTCAGCAAATCAAGCGCACAATATCTCGGAAACTAAAGCGGCGCAAATGTTTATTTTTGCGGCACAAACCAGCACAAACGCAGCACAAACGAATGGTGTATTTCTTTTTGACATTTAGGAACATGGGGTGGAAAGTGGGCGGGGCTTCATAAAAATCTAACGCGCAATATCTCAGGAACCAAACCGGCACAAACGTTCATTTTTGCGGCACAAACCAGCACAAACGCAGCACAAACGAATGGTGTATTTCTTTTTGAAATGTAAGAACATGGGGTGCCAACTTCGAACAGGTTGAGGACAGTGCAAGTTTTCAATACAGACATGCCATTTAACCCATATCCCACTGGTTAGTCTAATCGTATAATTCATTATTCCCTCTGAATCAGCATTTACCCTCCAGTGTTTTTTGTGATTGTATCTGTCCATATTGTGTCTCATTGGACCGGCCAATGAAGATAATGGAATATTATGGCATTATACAAAGAATTAACTATAATGTTAACAATACTAATGATGAGTAGTGATGAGCAGCATAGGCAATATTCGTTTTCGCGATATTCTAGAATTCGTGTTCTCCAGTCATTATTTTCTTGATTGCAAAAATCGTCAATCTAATATGCACGTATTGCGCGCGCAAAATACAGGCGTGGCTCACTTTTACTACATTTTTCAAGCTGCTAGAAGTTTCCTGAGACTGGAGAAAATGGTTGGCAGCAACTTTCGTGACTGTGAGGAAAAACTCCTGATCACTGTAAGTAATTTTACATTACAGCACTGTTTTAGATTACATTTCGCATGCATGGCAGAACAATAGCTTTATATGCTGATAGAGTGCTCCAATATATTCGCGATTGTGCAAATGGGCACTAATGATGCGCATATTTTTTGTCGCAATACATGCAACTTCACATTTTATCAGGTCTGAGTAGATATTACTGATTGGTGCACTAAGTATTGTTGTGACATCACAGCACTCTGTCTGTAGCATGTACAGTATGGACAGCAGAGACATATCACTCATATGCACATTGCACGTCCATTTTCCTGCCACACACTATATACCACACACACACACACACATCCCTTCCAAAAGGTCCTGAGCATCAAGACCAAGCAGCAGCTCACTCTCCTGCATTACCTCCCCCATGATTGCTGTCAAATAGCAGCAGGGACGAGTCTTGAGGAATGGGGGCTGGTCCTGCAGGAGGCGGAGAGCTGCTGCTGCTCAGAGCCGGGGCAGAGGTCTCCGTGCCACTGGCTTGTGTCACGTAAGCCACAACTGCCTTGGAGTCCTGAGACTAAATGGGGCGGCTACCACGCCCAAAAAAATCCTGGATGAGGTGGACTCCACTGCCAGCTGCGCCCACCCCTCTGTGGGTAGAGGAGCAGCCCCGTGCTGGCAGCGTTCCAACTCCCCTACCACGACCACAGATGCCGGCACACCCACAGCCGCTAATGATCAGCAAAAAATTTATTTACAGCCAAGAAAACTATACAAAGAAAATAAAGAGGGACTTTGGGATGACTTTATTGGGTTTGGGACAATGGGGCAAAAAGCAAATAAAATTGGGATTCAGAAAAACAGACAGCAAATGACTTTTTTTTTAAAGACGAAAGACAAAGACACTAATCCCTATCACAACACAGTAATTACTATCACAGCACACTAATCCCTATTACAGCACTCTAATCCCTATCACAGCACAGAAAAACAGACAGCAAATGACTTTTTTTTCAAAGACGAAAGACAAAGTCACTAATCTTTATCACAGTACAGTAATTCCTATCACACTACCTAACACCCTGCACTGGAACCTATCAGCTACACTATATCACTATCTAACCTACACTGACTATCTCCCACTAACTATCTGTATTATATATTTATGGTCGTGGCTAAAATACGAACTTGGGCAGTGCGCCTGCCTAGAACCTAAACCGGCTGGTGTGTGCCTGGAGCCGGGTACGAGAGCAGCCTAAAAGGGGGCTGCCCTAAAGAGGACCCTTGGAATGAAGGGAATGGGTGGGTGGGTCCATGGACCGGAACGCCTACTAAGGTGAGGGAAGAGGGGTTTATAAAGGCTCAAGCCCCTCCCACAAATGCAGGCTGAACTTCAGCCTTACCAACTTGTGGTCGTGGCTAAAATACGAACTTGGGCAGCGCGCCTGCCTAGAACCTAAACCGGCTGGTGTGTGCCTGGAGCCGGGTACGAGAGCAGCCTAAAAGGGGGCAAAAAGGAAATCCACATAGTTAAGGTACAAGACTTTATTACCTTATAATACCAATGACCGAAACGCCTGCGAAATCTCCACCTGTGGGTTAGGTATGTATCTGGTGAAGCAAGACAAACGCCATCTGCCCATCTTTCGGATGACATGGGCGGGGACCCCATGCCGGGAAGCCGCGGAAGCCGCTCCAATGCGGAAGGAATGGCCGGATATAGCGCCGGGGTCAAACCCCAAGCCAGCAGCAACCGTGCGGATGTGGCTGATGAACTGCGCCGTGGTGAGAGCGCCATCGAGATGTGGTAGTAGAGGGCTGTGAGGTGGAGCATCCTGGAGGGCGAGCATGAGCTGGCCAAACACCTGTACCGGGCACCATTTATTATCAGTCGGGAAAAACTGAACCTCCACCGGGGGGCCTGTTTGACAAGTCTTGGTGGAAATTAACTTCAGCGTGTAATGGTCTAGATTCCGCACCAGCTGTTCTCTGTGCAGACTGCACCGCCCTGCCGTACTGCAAGTGAACTCGCCTGGCCTAAGGAAGCCGTAAAAGCCCAAATACATGGCAGCTTTAAAGACCAAGCTGGAGAAGGGCCCAAAAGGAGCCCCATCCAGGGCTGAAGACAATCTCCGGAACATCTCCCAGTGACGCCCTGTCTGCGGGACAGGGGATTGGGCCTACCCTTCTGGACCCCTCGCAAGGTGGCCTTAATCGCGTGCGCAGAAAAAATGGACCCGCCCCCCGGGT
Source organism: Bufo bufo (assembly GCF_905171765.1). Taxonomy (NCBI): domain Eukaryota; kingdom Metazoa; phylum Chordata; class Amphibia; order Anura; family Bufonidae; genus Bufo; species Bufo bufo. Next base: position 612,935,032 of record NC_053392.1, read on the forward strand.
TGTGGAGCATGGTGTGGTGTTGGACGCCCGCCAGGTACAACTTAATGGTATTGTAGGAGAGGTGTAACTGGTGGTGACAATGGGCAATGAAGGCCATGATGAAAGGAATGTCCGCCAGGCCACCCTGCGGGTGCAGACGCGAAAACTCCTGGAAGGTTCTCAGGCCTGAAAGATAGTTCCTGGCCGTACTGGGGGAGAGGGACTGCTGTGCCAGGTCTCTTGCCGAAGAGACGAGCATGCCTAGTCCATTGTCAGGGAACTGAAAGCCGGGGTGGGATATCTGAGCGGCTCGGCCTCTGGCATGACCTGAAAAAAAGAGTGTGAAATTAAACCGGGATAGTGCGTCAGCTGCCACATTTTGCTGACCCGGAATGTGGCTACAATGCACGTGAAAGTTGTGTGACAGGGCCAGCCAAACCAGCTGGCGCAATAGTGCCATGATTTTGGGGGACTTGGCCCTGTCCTTGGCTAAGATGTCGACCAAGGCCTGGTTGTCTGTCACGAACATCACTAGCAAGTTAGCCCAGAGGTGACCCCATGCCTGGGCTGCTGCAACGATGGGTTACAACTCCAACAGGGAGGAGGTGCGGATGGACTCGGCCTCCTCTAGGATAGAAGTGGGCCAACGGTCCGCTAGCCAACGGGGACCCCAAATAGCCGCGTAGCCGCAGGATGCAGCAGCGTCCGAAAAAATAGTCGGGCAGGAGGGAGACCAAGGAGACACAAAAAAGGAGACGCCGTTCCATCGGGACAGGAACAATTCCCACATGGCCAGGTCTGCCATGGCCTGGTCGTCCAACCGGATGACGCTGTCCTGCTCGGGTGCTGAGGAAAGAAGCTGGAGCAGCCTTGACACGAAAGTCGTCCCCTGGGGCATGATCCTAGAGGCAAAATTGAGCCGCCCCAGAAGAGATTGCAACTTGACTCTAGTGAGGAATCCCGTGGAAGCCTGGGGAAATGACCTCCCGACACTGAGCGAGTTTCTCTTCCGGGAGGCTGGCCTGCAATAGAACCGAATCCAGGATGATGCCCAGGAACGAGACCCTCGTGGCGGGACCCTCAGTCTTTGACTCCGCGACCGGAACAGCCAGACTGGCGAACATCTCCAGGAGGACGGTGAGAATGCCAGACCCGCCCTGCGGGTCCTCCACGACTAGAAAGTCATCGAGGTAGTGGATGACTGACCGGAGGCCCCCGTGATGGACCAAGATCCAATGTAGCGCCTTGGCCAGTTGGTCGAATAACCAGGGGCTACTCTTGGATCCAAAAGTGAGTCTGTTGGCGAAAAAATACTGGCCGGCCCACTCAATGCCGTAGAACTGCCACATTCACAATGCCGTGAATGTCTCTTTTGAGGTTGTCGGGAATGAAGTGAGAGGGGGACACTTGGGGAATGGGCCTTGGCGTACCTGTAGCCAGCCAACCTGATGTAGATGGTGCCATCAGCGGGACGGGTGCCGGAGGTGCCATGGGTGGCTGGGATTCCAGCTCTGAAACCCTTGCCCGAACGTCTGCTACCGAGTTGACCAAGGAGTTTAGGGTCAACTGTAGCTGCACCAGTGACAACTGGATGGATGACGGCTCCTGCTGCACTGCCGAAGTGCTGGGGCTGGTCATGAGCAGCTTGTACAGCTCTGCCTTCCTTGCGGTGGCCGGGTGCGGAATGCCTCTTCGGTTCAGCTCAGCCAATAGCTTTGGTATGGTCCAGCTCCGAAGGGATGATGGACCCGCCTGGCCTGATATGATCGAGCCGGAGACGGACAGGCTGTCCTCCATATCCGAAGCACGAGACATGGCAGTGCTGCTAGAAAACACAAGGCATGACAAATAAAGAGGAAAAAAAAAAAAAGACGAGAGGGTGATGACGGAATGGTATTTGAATTGGTGCACGATAGAGAAACACGTACCAGAATAAGAACCCGTAGGATGGCTCAGTAGAACCTGACCTGAATAGGACCGATTGGAACAGAAAAAAGGAAAAACCCCTGTAAATAAACTAACAGGCGAAAATTTGAAAGTGCAGAGGAAACGGGTGACCTCAAACCTGTTGGAACCAGGCGAACTGGCCAGGATGGGACGCACCCCTAGGTCAAGTAACCATCTGAGCGCATCGGACCGGATACTTGACCGGAGAGAGCCGCCTGAGCGTACCAGGCAGTTGACAGAAGAGAAGGCGCGTAGCCAGAGATAGAAGCTGCGCGTAGCAGCGGCCCGCGGAGGGCGGGAGACTGACATGGTAACCTTGGAGCCATGGAAAGCAAAGAACGACCGGGGGAGCAGCCGAAGGATGGCCCCTTAGAAAGACTCGGATAAGACAAAGGACAGGTGTGTGAAACCCATGTGTTAGAGAGGAAACATGAAGACCTGGGCGTACCAGGAATGTACCGTGCCCTGGGCGAACCAGGGGAGACAATGTGACAAAACCAGAACCGTGACAAGATCACCGACAGTGCACTGGAGACCAAATAAGCGGCTATGACATGACGACAACAGTGGCCTGGGCGAACCAGGAAGATGAGACAATCCTGGGCGTGACCAGGTGCCAGAAGCGCGAGGGAAGCCGAGCGATTCCTGCGCAGGAAACCCACCCTGCTAGGTTACAGATGGTGCACCCCAATGCGGCGCCCCTGTTTGTTATTTTTTACTGATATTGCGTTTTTGTTTTTTTTATATTATTGCGGGTTTTGTTTTGCCTTTTTTTTTTTTTTTTTTTTTTTTTTACTGATATTGCGGGTTTGTACTTCCATGTTTTGTTTTTTTACTGATATTGCGTTGTTTTTTTATTTTATTTTTTTATTATTGCGGGTTTTGTTTTGCCTATGGTTTTTTTTTTTTTGTTTGTTTTTTACCATGACAGGGATGGTCGGACTGGGAGACTCATGCCCAGGGGCCCACCCCAAGCGGGGCCAGGACCGCGCAGCGACCTGGAGATCCTAAACCCTTATGCCTGGGTGTTTGCTAGCAGATTGGCTACCAGCTTGCGTGGTCCGAGCGAAGGACTGTACAGGGACCCATGGGTGGTATGAAGACTTATGCGGAATGATAACAAGAGGGCCAGCATGCGGTGAGAAGCCCGACAAGTGCCAGTTATTCTCCCCCCTTTCCTATCAGGCCTGGCTGCCTGTGAGCCTGCGCTCCACGTAGAACGCAAGCCGACATAGCAGCCAAGGAGCCCGGCCAGGGGGTGAGTGACAGCAATGCCTGTGCCGGAAGGCGAGTGCGTTCCACCCTGGCCAACCAGCCTCCCCCACGAACCCCCCCCCCCCAGGATGGAGAAAGCCGAGCCAGCTCCAAGGTGCGTCCCCCCCCGCCTGACCCGCCAGCCACCGGAAGGCAGGGGGAACTGGCGGTGACCGGAACCAGGAAGTGCGTGCGTTCCACCCTGGAACGCACGCCTCCGTGCGCCGGCCTTGGCCGAAGGAGCGAGCCGGACAACCAGGCCCCCCCATCCGAGTATGAAGAGAGCCGTGCTGGCTCCTAGGTGCGCTCCCCGCCACCCAGCCGCCAGAAAGGCAGGGAGACGGGCGGTGACCAGAACCAGGAAGCGCGTGCGTTCCACGCTGGAACGCACCCGCTGAATGAAGCGGCGGTAAGGAGCCGGACTGCCGCTGTCCTCTGCTCCGCGAAAGTGCCTCATACAACTCTGCACGAGGCGGCCGGAGGAACAAGAAGACACACGTAGCAAACACAAGTGCAAAATCCATGGACCGGAACGCCTACTAAGGTGAGGGAAGAGGGGTTTATAAAGGCTCAAGCCCCTCCCACAAATGCAGGCTGAACTTCAGCCTTACCAACATATGAGCTAACTATCTAATGTAATTGAATAAGGATCCAGATAACTCAGCAAATCACAGAGCACAGCAATGACACTGCTCTCCCGCTCTCAGACCTGCAAAAAACAGCAGAAAATGGCTGCTGAGGAGGTTCTTATATAGTAAGGGGTAGGCAACTTTCCTATTGGTTGCTAGGGATGTTGCTAAGCTCTGACATAGATATTGCAGCCTTTTCATTGGCCCACAAGCAGAAGCAGTGAGGGTACTGATGAAAAAGAATCTAGAATATTTGCAATTACGAAGATCTAGCACTATATTCTAGATCTTCGCGAATTCTCGAAGTGCGGATATATTCGCAATCAACACTAATGATGAGGAGGTTTCTCTGAACTTCCTATCAGTTTTCCCATTAATAAAGACATTTACAGCCAAAAAAAGATTTACGATAGGCTCTTACCATTCACGGACACTGAAAGGGTATTTTCGATTCCACTCGTTCCATCAGAACTTTCCTGCAAGATTAAGGACATGAGATAAAAAGGAAATGGAGCCTTAGATTTATATATTTGTACAGTTGTATCAGGTCTCCTCTCAAATATCTCCTCTAAAGACTAAATAAAGGTCATTACTTTTAATCTTTCCTCATAACGGACGTTCTCCAGGCCCTTCATTACTGACTGTTTCTCTACATATTCTAGAAAAGGGTGCACTAATGATTTGAGAAGTATTAAACATTATGGTGGTCAAATTAACACACAGAATACTCCACTGCTGTTGGGGGAGGTCAGTGGAAAACTTCATTACATCAGTCTATACAGGGAGTGCAGAATTATTAGGCAAGTTGTATTTTTGAGGATTAATTTTATTATTGAACAACAACCATGTTCTCAATGAACCCAAAAAACTCATTAATATCAAAGCTGAATATTTTTGGAAGTAGTTTTTAGTTTGTTTTTAGTTTTAGCTATTTTAGGGGGATATCTGTGTGTGCAGGTGACTATTACTGTGCATAATTATTAGGCAACTTAACAAAAAACAAATATATACCCATTTCAATTATTTATTTTTACCTGTGAAACCAATATAACATCTCAACATTCACAAATATACATTTCTGACATTCAAAAACAAAACAAAAACAAATCAGTGACCAATATAGCCACCTTTCTTTGCAAGGACACTCAAAAGCCTACCATCCATGGATTCTGTCAGTGTTTTGATCTGTTCACCATCAACATTGCGTGCAGCAGCAACCACAGCCTCCCAGACACTGTTCAGAGAGGTGTACTGTTTTCCCTCCTTGTAAATCTCACATTTGATGATGGACCACAGGTTCTCAATGGGGTTCAGATCAGGTGAACAAGGAGGCCATGTCATTAGATTTTCTTCTTTTATACCCTTTCTTGCCAGCCACGCTGTGGAGTACTTGGACGCGTGTGATGGAGCATTGTCCTGCATGAAAATCATGTTTTTCTTGAAGGATGCAGACTTCTTCCTGTACCACTGCTTGAAGAAGGTGTCTTCCAGAAACTGGCAGTATCAACTGGCCCATCAAGACTCACTCTCATTTCATCAGTCCATAAAACCTTAGAAAAATCAGTCTTGAGATATTTCTTGGCCCAGTCTTGACGTTTCAGCTTGTGTGTCTTGTTCAGTGGTGGTCGTCTTTCAGCCTTTCTTACCTTGGCCATGTCTCTGAGTATTGCACACCTTGTGCTTTTGGGCACTCCAGTGATGTTGCAGCTCTGAAATATGGCCAAACTGGTGGCAAGTGGCATCTTGGCAGCTGCACGCTTGACTTTTCTCAGTTCATGGGCAGTTATTTTGCGCCTTGGTTTTTCCACACGCTTCTTGCGACCCTGTTGACTATTTTGAATGAAACGCTTGATTGTTCGATGATCACGCTTCAGAAGCTTTTCAATTTTAAGAGTGCTGCATCCCTCTGCAAGATATCTCACTATTTTTGACTTTTCTGAGCCTGTCAAGTCCTTCTTTTGACCCATTTTGCCAAAGGAAAGGAAGTTGCCTAATAATTATGCACACCTGATATAGGGTGTTGATGTCATTAGACCACACCCCTTCTCATTACAGAGATGCACATCACCTAATATGCTTAATTGGTAGTAGGCTTTCGAGCCTATACAGCTTGGAGTAAGACAACATGCATAAAGAGGATGATGTGGTCAAAATACTCATTTGCCTAATAATTCTGCACGCAGTGTAGAGGATTTGTAGAACCTCAGCTTCACCTACCTGATGATCCAGTGGGACATTCTGCATTTCCTCTGGACAGTCCTGGGAATATAGAGAACTGTGACATCTCTCTGGTGGATTTCTCTGACTGGATCCATCTATGGGAAATACACACAGTGACTGAATACATTGTCTATATATGATGATCAGATGAATCTGACTCTCAGAACTGTTCTCTCCTCTACAGTCATGGAAGGTCTCCTCTTACCCGGTGATGTGACGGACTGGCGATTCTCCATCATGAAGTCCTTGTACAGATCCTTGTGTCCTTCTAAATACTCCCACTCCTCCATGGAGAAATAGACAGTGACATCCTGACACCTTATAGGAACCTGACAACACAAGGACACAGTCATTACCAGACGCCTCCCTTGGCGTTATTGTATAATGTCCCAGCATTCCCAGCAGCGCTCACCTCTCCGCTCAGCAGCTCAGTGATCCTGGTGGTAAGTTCTAGGATCTTCTGCTCATGTATCAGGGAATGAGGTGGAGGCTCGGTGATGGGGCTCTGGGTCCTGCTCCATCCTCCTGACACACGGGGTGTCACACACTCACCAGACGACTTCTTCACTACTGTGTAATCCTGTGTATGGGGAGACGCCGATCACTACAGAGATTCTAAGAATCCTTCACCTTTCCAGACATTTCCCTGGTTTATTACTAGAGATAAGAGTGATGTCATGTGAGACTCTCACCTCTCCAGTTATCAAGGAGATGATCTCCAGGGTGAGGTCTAATATCCTTGCAGCCATGTGGTTTCTGTCCTTCTCCATCCTTGGTGGGTTCTTGATGGAAAGGACCATTGTCTATCATAAGAGAGTCCTGCACCTAAGGAACCTGAGGGAAACAAGAATGGTCGAGGGAAAAATTTTGATTGCATGAATAATAGGTTTGAGTGACAGGTGGTGGTCCATTGTCTATTATAAAGAACCTGAGGGAAACAAGGTGGATTGAGAGGAAAATCACAAAGTAAAATTATTTTGATTGGATAAGCCATAAGTTCGAGTGATAATTGGGGGTCCAGCTGTTAAGACCCCATTGATTCTGAGAATTGAGTCTGGTTTAGTGCTGCATCCCCTTCAATATTTTTTCTTAAATTTGGCACTCCCAGCCTCCACTTTGCAGGGAAAGTGAGGAGAGGACACAGCGCTGCAGCCCCTTCATCTAGAAGAGGTTGTCCCCACCGACCACACACTGACTCCATATCCTAGTGATATCACAGAACATTGTGTGATGGAAGACCCCTCTAATCCAGGAGAACAGCCCCTCTTACAGGGGTCTGGGGGTCTCCTAATAGTCCAGGGGGAGAGCAGACATGTCTGAGGAGAACTCCCCTCCTGACCTCCAGACTGTGTGAGCAGAGACTCTCTATGGCCGGTGCTGCCCCCTGCTGGCTGGACCTGCTATATGTCACCTATAGAACCGCTCCATTCTAATAAACCCAGAACCAAGACCAATAACTGACCTGCAGATCTCACCTCCTGGGGCTGCAGGACCTGCGATGATGTCTCATTGGTCACATGACAGTAAGTTTTACTTTACTCCTCCCCTCATGTGACTGATCACATGACCATGACATCATCAAAGGTCCTGAAGTCACTAGAATATAACATCTAAAGATAAGTTAGTGTAGTCTCCTCCAATAAACAGCAGAGACTAGAAAGAAATGGCTAAAACTACTCTCCATGGTTCCTCCTCTCTCACAGAGACCGCTCCCCATGGTTCCCTCTCTCTCACACAGACCGCTCCCCATGGTTCCCCCTCTCTCACACAGACTGCTCCCCATGGTTCCCTCTCTCTCACACAGACCGCTCCCCATGGTTCCCCCTCTCTCACACAGACTGTTCTCCAAGGTTCACCCTCTCACATAGACTGCTCCCCATGGTTCCCCCTCTCTCACAGACCTCTCCCCATGTTTTCCCCTCTCTCACACAGACCGCTCCCCATGGTTCCCTCTCTCTCACACAGACTGCTCCCCATGGTTCCCCCTATCTCACACAGACCGCTCCCCATGGTTCCCTCTCTCTCTCACACAGACCGCTCCCCATGGTTCCCCCTCTCTCACACAGACTGCTCCCCATGGTTCCCCCTATCTCACACAGACCGCTCCCCATGGTTCCCCCTCTCTCACACAGACCGCTCCCCATGGTTCCCCCTCTCTCACACAGACTGCTCCCCATGGTTCCATCTCTCTCACACAGACCGCTCCCCATGGTTCCCCCTCTCTCTCACAGACCGCTCCCCATGGTTCCCCCTCTCTCACACAGACCGCTCCCCATGGTTCCCCCTCTCACACAGACCGTTCCCCATGGTTCCCCCTCTCTCACACAGACCGCTCCCCATGGTTCCCCCTCTCACACAGACCGTTCCCCATGGTTCCCCCTCTCTCACACAGACCGCTCCCCATGGTTCTGTCATGGCCAGTGGTTTGTTTTGTGACACTTTCCTTCACTTGGTTGCCCGTGGCAACAGTGTCTCAGCCCTATGGCTGATCCCTGGACATGATTGCCACGCATGCCGTTGCCCGCGGCAACAGGTGAAGTGTGTTTGATTATGTGTGTATTCCCCTTTAAGTGTCCGTCTTCCCTTGCCTGGTGTTGGAAGGGTTTAATCCCTTCTGTGTGTGTGAACACTGGGTGTGGCTACTTGGGCCTATAAAGCCTCAGTGAATATCACTAGTCTGAGGGGTCCTTCAGCCATGGTTATCTGGAACAGCCGCCTGTGTTATTACATCTGCCAGTGGGGGCCACCCTTGTGGTTACAGGTTTATGTATGGTGTTTAGAAGATGTTTGTTTGGTCTTGAGTTATTGCAGAATATGGTTTCCTGGGTTCCCGTGTGATGTCTGTGTGTGCGGTGTTGTTTGTGGACAGCAGCACTTGCACGTGGGTTCCAGGTTGTGTGTCTGTGGCAGGTAGGTGTGGTACTAGTCTCACTTACCTGCCATTGCCATATGTCTGTTTATGTTCCCTTTTATTTTATAGCTTGGCCATTTTAGACTCCTGTTACTCCGTGTCCAGGAGGAACGGGCTGTCTACCCAGCTCCTAGTTCAGGGATCGACAGAGGGTCAGAAGGGATCCAAGGTTCCTGAGTCAGGGTCAGATTAGGGAAGCTCTAGGAGGTGACCTGCTCCCTAATTCTGTGGTACTGGTCAAGTAGCGACCTTACATCTCCTGATACCGCACGGCTGAGGGTTTTCCCCATCCTCAGCCGTGACAGGTTCCCTCTCTCACACAGACCGCTCCCCATGGTTCCCCCATCTCTCTCACACAGACCACTCCCCATGGTTCCCCCTCTCTCACACAGACCGCTCCCCATGGTTCCCCCTCTCTCACACAGACCGCTCCCCATGGTTCCCCCTCTCTCACACAGACCGCTCCCCATGGTTCCCCCTCTCTCACACAGACTGCTCCCCATGGTTCCCCCTCTCTCACACAGACCGCTCCCCATGGTTCCCCCATCTCTCACACAGACCGCTCCCCATGGTTCCCCCATCTCTCACACAGACCGCTCCCCATGGTTGCCCCTCTCTCACACAGACCGCTCCCCATGGTTCCCCCATCTCTCACACAGACCGCTCCCCATGGTTCCCCCTCTCTCACACAGACCGCTCCCCATGGTTCCCCCATCTCTCACACAGACCGCTCCCCATGGTTCCCCCATCTCTCACACAGACCGCTCCCCATGGTTGCCCCTCTCTCACACAGACCGCTCCCCATGGTTCCCCCATCTCTCACACAGACCGCTCCCCATGGTTCCCCCTCTCTCACACAGACCGCTCCCCATGGTTCCCCCATCTCTCACACAGACCGCTCCCCATGGTTCCCCCATCTCTCACACAGACCGTACCCCATGAAAAAGATATATTCTGCATTAACAATAAATCTCACACATCCCCGTTCGTCTCCCTTATTGTAGGGTCATTTAGAGTTCATAAGTTGTGTCCATAGGATGGTGCAAACTTAAAAAAAACTGTTGATACTGGGATAGTATTGGGGCCAGGAGAAATTCCATATAGATACTGTATATGTCCAGTCTTCACAGTAAATGTGCAGTTCTGTTTAAACTGATTTGATTAATATAATCCCGCCTAAATTAAAGCTGACAGTCTGCAGGTAAAGCACATCTTGTTCATTTCATTTCAAATCCATTGTGCTGGTGCATAGAGCCAAAAATGTTAGAATTGTGTCGATGTCCCAATATTTATGGACCTGACTGTATGTATGTAGATATCATAAAGCGGAAGACTGATATTGACATACGGCACATATATATGTATGTAGATATTAGAAGATATTATAAAACGGAAAAATGATGTTGCCATGCGGCCAGTCCAATATAGTAGTGATTTAAAAGTGGTCACAAGGGCATTAAGTATGTGTAGACATATATATAAAACCTACATAATATGGTATAAAATCTCAAATAGGTGATATAAGATAACTGTACAGGATGGGCGTTCTTTTTGTGTCAATAATTCACGTGTTCCAACAATTCGTTTAATCCAAATGGAACCAATGTGTTAAGTCTATAAATCCAGTACATTTCTTTGCGGCAAAGTGTCTGATAGGAATGAGGGAACCATTCAAGAGGGATCACCTTGAGGGGAGTGGGGTCGCCGTCATGGTGTATTGAAAAGTGGCGAGACACTCTGTGAGTGCTGACTTTCCGTTTTATATTGGACCTGTGCGCGTTCATACGCTAACTTAGTCTTTGGGTGGTGCGGCCTACATAATACATGTTGCAGGAACATTAGATGTGCTGCAGTTCATGGCATATTGCAGCGGAATGGGATCCTCTAGAGTCGTCAGAGTCAGTTCCTTCTTATCAGTAATCATTCTACAGCACTTACATCTCCTTGTACCACACTTGTATGAGCCTACTTTGCAGTCAGTTTTGTTTTTCCATAGGAGCAGTTGTCCGTCATGGTGTTTTATTAATTTTGGGCAGAAGGGTGTGAGGATGTCTTTAAGCGTTTGCGCTCTCCGGAAATTCAGATTGGGGACTTTTGGAATGCTTTTCCCTATGATGAGGTCCTTCAATAGCACTGTCCAGTGTTTGGTTAGGATTTTTCTGATCTCTGCATGTTTAGTGTTATAGCGAGTGATCAGACTGAGTTGTCAATTCCCCCTGATTGTGCTGAAGGTGGTGGTGCAGGTGTTGTGCTGACATAATGAGGAGGTGGTAGAGGAGGAACAGGAGGAGGAAGCAACAGGAGGCAACGAGAAACATCCAGCAATCCTCGGTGGCGGTAGGACATGCGCCAAACCCCTTTACGCCTCAGGCCCAGCCCTCACTACATTTATCCAATGGGCAGTTTCACCTATCACTGGTTATATGGACCTTGCCACTGATGGTGTTACGCAGCACAGGGACGGCCCGCCTGGAAAAGTAGTGATGGCTGGGAACCATGTACTTTGGGACAGCCGCCGTCATTAGATTTTTAAAACGCTCCGTCTCCACCAGATGGAATGGCAGCAATTCAAAGGCCAGGAATTTTGAAATGCTGGCATTCAAAGCCAGGGCTCGCAGGTGGGTAGGGGATACTTCCTCTTTCTCTCCAATGTTTGGGGGATGGACATCTGAACTCTTCTATAGGACAGTGTGGAGATGCTTGGTGTCACTCCAGAGGGGAGGGGAGAGGCTGAGACCGCAGCAGAAGAGGGAGCAAGAGGAGCCTCAGATCTTTCATGGTTTTTCAGGTGTCTACTCCACTGCAGCTTGTGCTTTGCAGTTAGATGCCTGGTCATGCAGGTGGTGCTCAGGTTTAGAACATTTATGCCTCGCTTCAGGCTCTGACTGCACAGCGTGCAAACATCCCAGGTCTTGTCATCAGCACATTGCCTGAAGAACTGCCACGCTACAGACCTCCTTTGAGTTGGCTTTGGTGTGCTCTGTCCCTCTGCAGTAGCAGGCTTATTGGCTGGGAGCCGGCCGCTCTGCTTTTGCACCCTGCTCCCTCTTTTGCTGTGCGGCTAGCGCTGCATGACCCCCATCTCTTCCTCTGAACTGCACATATTACTCTGATGACCTGGATGCCATGTGAGGTCTAGGACTTCATCATCCTCCACATCATCTTCTACCCACTCCTCACCTCTGCCCTCCTGGCTGGTCTGCACAGTGCAGAAAGCTGCAGCAGTTGACACCTATGTTTAGTCATCATCAGCTGAGATGCGCTGTGTCGGTCCTCCCATGTCCTCATCCTCAAACATAAGTGGTTGGGCATCAGTGCACTCAATCTCTTCCGCTATGGAGGTCAGTGTTAAGGGGCAGATTGCTGTAGAGGCCACTGTTTAGGGGACGGGGTGTCGTGGAAATCATTGGTAAGGAGATGGGGTACTGTGAGGGTCACTAATAAAGGAGTGTGCCGCTGTGGAGGTCACTGTTAAGGGGGAGCGATGCTATGGAGGTCACTGTTAAAGGGGCGGGTGCTGTGGAGGTCTCTGTTAAGAGGGCATGGAATGGTGGAGGTCACAGATAAGGGGACGGTCCGCTATGGAGGTCTGTGTTAAGGGGCGGGGTGCTGTAGAGGTCACTGTTAAGGGAACGGAGCTATGTGGAGGTCACTGTTAAGGGGGGGAAGTTATTGTGGAAATCACTGTTAACAAGACTGGGTACTGCTGAGGCCACTAGTAAAGGGGCGTCCGCTGTGGAGGTCACTGTTAAAGGGGAGGGCGCTGTGGATGTTACTGTTTTGCGGACGGATCGCGGATCAAGTAAATGGGTCCGCAATGCGAATGCGGCTGCCCCACGGTCGGTGCCAATGCATTGCGTACCGCAATTTGCGGTCCGCAGCATGGGCCTGGCCAGCACACTATCATGTGCAAGAGGCCTTATTATAGGATTACTTAGAGTTCATAAGCTGTGTCCATAGGATGATGCAAACTGGAAAAATACTGGTATAGTATTGGGGGACAAGAGAACTTCCATATAGAAATATACACTACTCACAAAAAGCTAGGGATATTTGGCTTTCGGGTGAAATTTATGGAAAATTCACGCTACAATGATATTATATCATGAAAGCCGAGCATTTAAGTAGAAGCATGCAATAGCGATTTCCTCATCTCAAACTATTTATTGAAACACAAGCCAACACCAGTGGTGAGTATACCTGCACTAAAAATGTCAATGTCTCAATAACTTGTCATGTGGTCTTGAGCATCAATTACAGCTTGAAAACGACGTCTCATGCTGTTCACAAGTCGCCTTATTGTCTGCTGAGGCATGGCATCCCACTCTTTTTGAAGGGCGGCCCTCAGGTCATTGAGGTTCTGTGGTACAGAGTTACGAGCCTCTACATGGCGACTCAGCTAATCCCATAGGTTTTCAATGGGATTCAGGTCTGGAGAAAGTGCAGGCCACTCCATTTGAGATACCCCAGTCTCCATTCCCTAATGATGCAACCTCAAATGAGCTGGGACAATGTTGTCCATGAAGATTAAATTAGGCCTGTGTTGTTCATGTAGAGGCACAATGACTGGATTAATGATGTTATTCAAGTAGTATGGGCTTTTATCATGTCTGATTAGGCAGGTAACAGACATGTGGCGCAGAGGGGAGGGAAGAGGAGTACCCTTCCACTAGGGAAAGGGAGGAGTGGTGACCCCTAGTTCACCTGGCACCTGGCTGCCCTAATGTCCATAGACAGACTGCTAACCCGTACGCTGATCATGTGCCTCGTCCCTGGCTTACCCTGAAATAAGCCCTAGGTAGAGAGTAGGGTGGTGGGAGCACTAGTCCTCACCACTGACATCTAGGGTAACAACAGGGAAAGGACAAACAACAGTCCCCGAAGGGAGTCAACAAACAGGAGAGAACCGGACATTTGACAGCACCAGTTCCAACAGCTCCACAGCAACTCCAACTCTACCAGAGGTCAGAATAGAAGATCTGGAAAGAAGGTCTATATATGGCAACAAGGGAAGCAGAAAGGAAAAATATATAGTAGCTAGGAGTGGCTGACAGAGAACAGCTGAAAGGAAAAGCTATAGATTCCTAAATGGGATAAAAAGGATCGCAAAGCAAGAAAAACCTGGACTGGAATCCATTTCCACCTACTAGGTCATGGAGCGATCTCTTGAGAAACCGAACGAGAAGCCACCCGCTGCGACCTTCTGACCCCAGGCACAACAGGGTCAGCGATAGGTCATGACACCCTCGTGAGAGTACCCCCCTTTTTACGAGGGGCCACCAGACACCTAGAACCAGGTCTCTCCGGATGACAAATGTGGAAAAAATGAATTAACCTTCTGGTATTTACTTCCGACGCTGGCACCCACATTCTTTCCTCCAGACCATAACCCTTCTAATGCACCAGATATTGAAGGGAGCGACGGACAAAACGAGAATCTACAATTCTTGCCACCTGAAACTCCAAATTGCCATCAATAATTGCAGGGGGCGGTAAAGGTGATGGTTCCAGAGGTGCAACATACTTTTTGAGCAACGATTTATGAAATACATTATAAATTTTCAAAGTTTGAAGTGGCTCCAGGAGAAATGCCACGGGGTTAATGACGATGACTATTTTATAAGGGCCGATAAACCTAGGACCCAATTTCCAAGAGAGAACCTTTAACTTAATATTTCTAGTCGACAACCACACATAGTCATTCACCCCTAGGTCCGGACCTGGCGAACGTTTTTTTTATCAGCCATATGTTTATATCTGTCTCCCATACTTTTCAAATTGCTTTGAACCTTTCGCAATACAGAAGAGAGTGATGACGTAAACTGTTCTTCTTCAGGGATACCAGAAGGCTTCCCCTCACTTAAAGTGCAAAATTGAGGATGAAAACCATATTAAAAAAATGGTGACTTACCAGTTGATTCTTGACGGCGATTGTTTATAGCAAACTCTGCTAAAGGTAAGTAAGATGACCATTCCTCCTGATTTTCAGACAAAAAACACCTAAGGTAAGTCTCTAGGTTTTGGTTGGTGCGTTCAGTCTGGCCGTTCGACTGCGGATGAAAAGCTGAGGAAAAGGACAAATGTACCCCAAGACGAGAACAAAAAGCTCTCCAAAATTTAGAAATAAACTAGGTTCCCTGATCCGAAACAATATCGGAAAGGACCCCGTGAAGCTTTACAATTTCACTTATAAAAACCTGAGCCAGGATTTTGGCATTTGGCAACGCGGGTAAGGCAATGAAATGCACCATTTTACTCAACCTGTCTACTACTACCAGGATAACAGTTTTACCCGCAAATACAAGTAGATAAGTAACAAAATCTATCGACAGGTGTGTCCATGGTCTGTTGGGAATGACCAGTGGCCACAGAGACCCCGTCGGACAAGTTTGAGTGACTTTAGCGCGTGCAGAGGTTGTGCAGGTAGACACAAAATCAATTACCGTACATCCTGGTGCAACCTCGGCCACCAAAAACAACGAGAGAATAGCTCAGAGGTTGCCCTACTACCAAGGTGCCCAGCGAGTGCAGAGTTGTTTTAATATTTCAAGGCGCAAATTCAAAGGCCCAAACAACTTTCCTGGGAGACAGGAGCCCGGTGCCCTTCAACGCAGAGACTACCACCCCCTTTTGTAAATGCAGCATCCCACTAGTTTATATTTGAATGTTTCGAGGCCGACACTTGTTAAACAAGGGGGTATGCAGCGTCCCACTAGTGTATGTGGGCACTGCAAAAGCTTGTTGTGTCATATGTTATATCATGCTGTATTTCATTCTTATGTGGAATCCCTGTTACCAGGCTGTTAGGTGCATTACACACATTCCACCACTAGATGGGGTAGTACCACAGTATATATACCTCAGTTCAGGTCTAGTTGTAGAGCGAGGAGGAGTAGGAGTTGAAGGAGTGAGAGTGCAGCTGCTAGCTGTGTTTAGTGGAAGTCAGTTCAAGTGAGAAAGAGTGGATAAAGACACAAAGGACAACAGCCATTTTACCAGACTTTAAGGACCTTTGGATTCAAGGTGAAGGCAGCCTCACCATTAATAAGCTGGAGCAACAGAAACAGATAAAGAGCTGAATATCACTGAGTACATAACTTCCTACCACAGCCTAAGACATAACTACATGTACAGCCTGATACTGGGAGTTACCACATCCAACCGGCATGTTCATAAGAGACTGTTTTATAACTGGATGTAAACTGCTGTCAAGATCCTGGTTACAGTAAAGTTCTTAGTTGGATTCAAACCCTGCCTCATTCTTCTATCTCCATACTACCACCACTCTCATCATCTTGCACCATCAAGGTGCTGGCGTCACGACATTACATAAGTCAGGGGCCCAGCCGCACAAGCACTCAGAAATCCAATCACCATCAAGGGCACCTCGATCACCACCTGGCAGGTGTCCCCTGTAATAGAGTGTGCCCCGGAGAATCTAGAGCTGTTCTCCCCTTCACTGCACTGCTGGCCCAGGGAGGCATCTGCTAACCATGAGTACCCGATGAACTGTTGCACCTGTCGGCCCACCGTGAACCTCACGTGTTCTCCCCTGCGGACTGGCACATTGCATAAAATTGGCACCAGATCATCAACATCACTCCCTCCAGGAAAACTTTGGGATAACACATCAGCTTTGGTATTTTTTGCCCCCGGACGATAGGCGATAACAAAATTAAACCTGGTAAAAAACAAAGACCATCTAGCTTGTCTAGGGATAAGACGTTTAGCAGACTCAAGGTATAACAGGTTTTTATGATCCCTAATCACCGGAGCTGCCCCCTCCAAAAAGTGACACCATTCCTCAAATACTAATTTAATAGCTAAAAGTTCCCTGTTGCCTATATCATAATTCTTCTCAGCTGCCGACAATTTCTTAGAAAAGAAAGCACAAGGATGCCATTTACTTGGAGAAGGACCCTGGGACAGTACAGCCCCCATCCCCATCTCTGATGCATCAACCGCCACAAAAAAAGGTTGAGAAACATCATACTGGATTAGTATGGGTGCCAAGGTGAAACTCTCCTTCAGAGTCAGACCATTTAGAAAAATCAGTCCCCTTTCAGTCTTTGTCATGTCCATAGGGGGTTTGACAATCGCAGAATAGTTCTGAATGAATTTTCTGCAGAATAGTTCTGAATGAATTTTCTACAGAAATTGGCAAAACCCAAAAAACGTGTGAGATGGGGAAAGAGCTCTGGACTGACATTCTGCTGTTTGGCCACAAGATGGCGATGTTTCCTAAACAGCTAACAGACTGCATATATTTCCATATTCATGAGAGGTGGAGTTACAGAGCCTGGAGAAGAAAGGGAGCATCCATCGTAGAGGAAGCTGAGACTGAGGAACTGTGTGTGCAGAGGATCTGACGGCATCTAGGTGTGGGAGCATCCCTCAGTGACCAGAGATGCAGCTAAGTGAAGCTGATCGTGTCCAAGACTCTGCTCCTGTCCAGAGGAATGAGGATTGCTTCCACTAACACTGATAAGAGCTGAGGAGCAAAGCTACATACACTGCGTGCAGAATTATTAGGCAAATGAGTATTTTGACCACATCATCCTCTTTATGCATGTTGTCTTACTCCAAGCTGTATAGGCTCGAAAGCCTACTACCAATTAAGCATATTAGGTGATGTGCATCTCTGTAATGAGAAGGGGTGTGGTCTAATGACAGCAACACCCTATATTAGGTGTGCATAATTATTAGGCAACTTCCTTTCCTTTGGCAAAATGGGTCAAAAGAAGGACTTGACAGGCTCAGAAAAGTCAAAAATAGTGAGATATCTTGCAGAGGGATCCAGCACTCTTAAAACTGCAAAGCTTCTGAAGCGTGATCATCGAACAATCAAGTGTTTCATTCAAAATAGTCAACAGGGTCGTAAGAAGCGTGTGGAAAAACCAAGGCGCAAAATAACTGCCCATGAACTGAGAAAAGTCAAGCGTGCAGCTGCCAAGATGCCACTTGCCACCAGTTTGGCCATATTTCAGAGCTGCAACATCACTGGAGTGCCCAAAAGCACAAGGTGTGCAATACTCAGAGACATGGCCAAGGTAAGAAAGGCTGAAAGACGACCACCACTGAACAAGACACACAAGCTGAAAAGTCAAGACTGGGCCAAGAAATATCTCAAGACTGATTTTTCTAAGGTTTTATGGACTGATGAAATGAGAGTGAGTCTTGATGGGCCAGATGGATGGGCCCGTGGCTGGATTGGTAAAGGGCAGAGAGCTCCAGTCCGACTCAGACGCCAGCAAGGTGGAGGTGGAGTACTGGTTTGGGCTGGTATCATCAAAGATGAGCTTGTGGGGCCTTTTCGGGTTGAGGATGGAGTCAAGCTCAACTCCCAGTCCTACTGCCAGTTTCTGGAAGACACCTTCTTCAAGCAGTGGTACAGGAAGAAGTCTGCATCCTTCAAGAAAAACATGATTTTCATGCAGGACAATGCTCCATCACACGCATCCAAGTACTCCACAGCATGGCTGGCAAGAAAGGGTATAAAAGAAGAAAATCTAATGACATGGCCTCCTTGTTCACCTGATCTGAACCCCATTGAGAACCTGTGGTCCATCATCAAATGTGAGATTTACAAGGAGGGAAAACAGTACACCTCTCTGAACAGTGTCTGGGAGGCTGTGGTTGCTGCTGCTGCACGCAATGTTGATGGTGAACCGATCAAAACACTGACAGAATCCATGGATGGCAGGCTTTTGAGTGTCCTTGCAAAGAAAGGTGGCTATATTGGTCATTGATTTGTTTTTGTTTTGTTTTTGAATGTCAGAAATGTATATTTGTGAATGTTGAGATGTTATATTGGTTTCACTGGTAAAAATAAATAATTGAAATGGGTATATATTTGTTTTTTGTTAAGTTGCCTAATAATTATGCACAGTAATAGTCACCTGCACACACAGATATCCCCCTAAAATAGCTAAAACTAAAAACCGACTTCCAAAAATATTCAGCTTTGATATTAATGAGTTTTTTGGGTTCATTGAGAACATGGTTGTTGTTCAATAATAAAATTAATCCTCAACTTGCCTAATAATTCTGCACTCCCTGTACACTGTGGGACCACATGCTTGTTGGAGAGGCATTTGTTCTGTTTAGAGTCACCAGCGGATGCAGAGCAGACCCGGGTCGGTAAGATCGTGCACGCACCTCATTACAGTGTTGGCGACTTGAGACTGAGACCAGGCTTGTAGTTAGTTAGGGTCTCTGTTTGTGTCAGGCCACAAGTGTTGCTACTGTTCATTGCAACGACTCCATAACTTAAAGTGACATTTCACACTGGAGAGCTGATAAACTTCCCACAAACTCAAGCCAGGATAGCATTTTGCTTAGGAGGAATACTCAGACACGTGCTACAAGACCAGTTATGGGAGGGGGAATCCTGTAGAGCACTGTAAGATTGTAAGCTGTTGTGCTGCACTGCAGGCTAGCCCACACCACACACCCAAACAATTGTTCTTTTTTTTTAGGCTAATAACCGGTAAGGTGTGGCAGTTTGGTTGTGCCCGCCAGTAGGTAAATTACAGCACTTTCCTCCTGCATCCATCGGAGGGCACCGTGTTGTGCAGCACAAGGGCCTCAGCCTTCTGGCTGGGTGTATGTAAATTTCTTACATGTTCCCAGCATTTCTGGTTGTGTTCATTGCCACGTTTAAGTAAAATTCCGTTTTGGCAAAAGCTGGTGTTGGGGTCGCTTTCCTTGTTCGTAAGTTCACTGTATCCTGGGGAGCCCATCCCGGTACACGGCTTACAAATGCTGCAGAGCTTTTAGGTTCTCAGGAAGATCCCATTCTAGGATCATGCGGACCTTCTCTGGATCTATACGGAACCCCGAAACTGATAGCAGATACCCCAGGAATTAAACCTCCTGTACGGTGAATACACATTTCTCCAGTTTAGCATATAACTTATTCGTCCATGAAATCTGCAATTCCTGCCTGACATGTACCTTGTGTGTCTCCAGATCGGGTCAATAGATCAAAAAATCGTCAAGATATATCACCACAAATCTACTGACAAGATGAAAAAAGATATCGTTGACAAAGTGTTGAAAGACAGCAGGAGCATTAGTCAGGCCAAATGGGAAATAGTGACCATAAAAAAATAACCTTCCAATTGTCATTCAAAAGAGTGTGTCTTCTGGGAGGAACAAAAATACCAAACTTTAAAAAAGCTAAATTTAGCCAACTAAGAGAGGCCATAGACCTAACTGGGACAAAGTCCTCAAAAATAAAAATACAGCCACAAAATGGGATATTTTTAAAACCATCGTAAAATCTAATTGTGAGAGGTACATACCTTTATGGGAATAAGGCCTATTTCACACGAGCGTGACGGATTGGCTCTGGATGCATTCAGTGAAACTCGCACCATTTTGCAAGCAAGTTCAGTCAGTTTTGTCTGCGATTGCTTTCAGTTGTTCAGTTTTTTCCACATGGGTGCAATGCATTTTGATGCATTTTCACGTGCGTGATAAAAAACTGGAGGTTTACAAACAACATCTCTTAGCAACCATCAGTGAAAAACGCATTGCATCCGCACTTGCTTGCAGATGCAATGCTTTTTTCACTGAAGCCCCATTCACTTCTGTGGGGCCAGGGCTGCGTTAAAAGCACAGAATATAGAACATGCTGTGTTTTTCATGCAACGCAGAACTGATGCGTGATAAAACCGCTCATGTACACAGACCCATTCTAATGAATAGGTCAGGATTCAGTGCGGGTGCTATGCGTTCACGTCACGCATTGCACCCGCGCAGAAAACTAGCTTGTGTGAAAGGGTCCTAAAGGGTTAAGGAACAAGAAAAAAACAATGTGGATAAATAGAATTGTAAAGAAAGCAATAAATGACAAAAATAAAGCATTTAAATCACTAAAACAGGAGGGTAGCGAGGAAGCACTGAAAAACTGTAAGAAAAAAAAATGTAATATGTAAAAGGCAAATAAAAGCAGCCAAACTAAAGACCGAGAGATTAATTGCCAAAGAGAGTAAAACTAACCCTAAAATGTTTTTCAATTATATAAATGGTAAAAAGTATAAATCTGAAGGTGTCGGCCCTTTACAGAGTGATGAGGAGAAAGCAAAGCTAAAAAATATTTTTTTCTCCACTATTCACTGAAGAAAATAAACTGTCAGATGAAATGCAGAATGTAAAAGTAAATTCCCCATTAAAAGTGCCCTGTCTGACCCAGGAAGAAGTACAGCAGCGTCTTAAAAAGATTAAAATAGACAAATCGCCGGAACCAGATGGCATACACCCCCGTATCCTAAGAAAATTAAGTAATGTCATAGCCAGACCCTTATTTCTGATATTTAAGGACCCTATAATGACAGGGAGTGTTCCACAGGATTGGTGCATAACAAATGTAGTGCCAATATTTAAAAAGGGTCCAAAAACTATAGGCCGTTAAGTTTACCTTCTGTCGTGGGTAAACTTTTTAAAGGATTTCTAAGAGATGCTATCTTGGAGTACCTCAAGGAAAATAAGTAAATAACGCCATATCAGCATGGCTTCTTGAGGGATCTGTCATGTCAAACTAATTTAATCAGTTTCTATGAGGAGGTAAGTTCTAGACTGCGGCGAATCAATGGATGTCGTATATCTGGACTTCTCCAAAGCAGTTGACACTGTATCGCATGAAAGGTTAGTATATAAAATGAGAATGCTTGGACTTGGGGGGAAATGTCTGTATGTGGGTAGCAGGCTCAGTGATAGAAAACAGAGGGTGGTTATTAACGGTACACACTCAGATTCGGTCACTGTCACTAGTGGGGTACCTCAGGGGTCTGTATTGGGCCCGATTCTCTTCAATATATTTATTAATGATCTTGTAGAAGGCTTGCACAGTAAAATATAAATTTTTGAAGATTAGACTAAACTGTGTGAAGTAATTAACACAGAAGAGGACAGTATACTGCTACAGATGGATCTGGATAGATTGGAGGCTTGGGCAGAAAAGTGGCAGATGAGGTTTAACAAATGTAAGGTTATGCCCATGGGAAGGAATAATGCAAGTCAACAGTACATACTAAATGGTAAAACACTGGGAAACACTGACATGGAAAAGGACCTAGGAATTTTAGTGAACCGAAAACTAAGCTATAGAAACCAGTGTCAGGCAGCTGCTGCTAAGGCCAATAAGATAATGGGTTGCATCAAAAGGGGCATAGATGCCCATGATGAGAACATAGTCCTGCCACTTTGCAAATCACTAGTCAGACCACACATGGAGTACTGTGTATAGTTCTGGGCTCCTGTGAACAAGACAGACATAGCAGAGCTGGAGAGGGCTCAGAGGAGGGCAACTAAAGTAATAACTGGAATGGGTAGACTACAGTACCCTGAAAGATTATCAAAATTAGGGTTATTCACTTTAGAAAAAAGACGACTGACGTGAGATCTAATAAATATGTATAAATATATCAGGGGTCAGTACAGAGATCTCTCCCATCATCTATTTATCCCCAGAACTGTGACGAGGGGACATCCTCTGCGTCTGGAGTAAAGAAGCTTTGTACACAAACAATGAAGAGGATTCTTTACGGTAAGAGCAGTGAGACTATGGAACTCTCTGCCTCAGGGAGGTGTTGATGGTGAGTTCACTAAAAAAGTTCTAGAGGGGCCTGGATGTATTTTTGGAGTGTAATAATATTACAGGCTATAGCTGCTAGAGATGGGTTGTCGATCCAGGGAGTTATTCTGATTGCCTGATTGGAGTCGGGAAGGAATTTTTTCCCCTAAAGTGAGGAAAATTGGCTTCTACCTCACAGGTTTTTTTTTAAATTTTATTATTATTTTTATTTTTTTAACCATAAGAGCAAAGGAACAAGCTAATGGTGATGGACACGTATGTGTGTCATACAACATCACCTTTCAATCGGTATTATCAACTTGCAGAATAACAGGCTTAACTGGATGGACAGATGTCTTTTTTTGGCCTTATAAACTATGTTACCAGGAGTGTTAAATGCTGTATTCCACTCATCCCCCTCTTTGATGCGAATCATTAAATCCATTTTGGAAAACCATTTCGCACCAGCAATCTGATTAAAAAGGTTGGGAATGAGAGGAAGAGGATAGGGGTCTCGGACAGTTATCCAATTTAGTTAATGAAAATCTAGGCAAGGATGCAGGCCCCCATCTTTCTTCTTCACAAAATAGAACCCTGCAGCCACAGGTGAAGAAGAGGGTCTGATATGTCCTTTAGCCAGACTCTCGGAAATATAGTTCTTCATGGCTTGTCTTTCGGGGCCAGAAAGATTATATGACCTGGTCTTAGGTAACTTTGCTCCAGGGAGCAGGTTAACCAGGCAATCAAACGGACGACCCCACCCCTTCTCATAGAAAACATCTTCAAAGTCGGACACAAATGCTGGTAAGGTTGTAATTGAGGTGGCTGAGCAACTGCTACTTAAGCAATTGTCCCTACAATGCTCACTCCACTCCAATATCTCCCTGGCCTGCCAATTAACAAGATTGTGCGCTACCGACCAGGGAAGACCTAATACCATAGGAATAGGAAGACCTTCAAGGACATGGCAAAAAAGAAACTCATTATGGAGGGCCCCCACCAGAAGATGTATGTTATGTACAATGTGTGTGAGGTTTCCCTGATTAAGAGGAGCAGAGTCGATAGCGAATATGGGGATAGATCTAGGTAAAGGACTAAAAGAAAAATCCAGTCAAATTGACCCCTGCCCCACTGTCTAAGAAAACAGAAATCGTCTCAGTTTTATTACCCAAAACTACCATAGCTGGCAAAACAAACTGAGACGTTCGTATGAAGTAGATGCATACACCCAGGTTGTCATCCTCCGCACAACCTGGGGTCAGTAGTTTTCTGAAGGTTGTTTCTTTTTGGGTACAGATGGACAAGCTCCAATGAAATGACCCCTCTGACCACAGAAAAAACGAACCCTTGTCTTACGGCAAGCCCCAGGAGGACCAACCTGACGAGTGGCTCCCCCTAGTTGCATAGGTTCGTCTGAGTCAGAATAAACAGACTCCTGCCTGAGAAAAGTCTCTGGAGGACAGGAACTCCTCAGCCTATCCCTAAGGTGTCTATCTATAGCGACATAGTGGCCTCAAGGGATATATGAGTCTCATATAGCGCAAGCGCATCTTTTCATTTCTCTGACAACCCCTGGCAAAACTGGCTCCTGAGAGCTGGGTCATTCCACCGAGTATCCGTGGCCCACCTTTGAAACTCTGAACAATAAACCTCTGCTGACCGATCTCCCTGCTGAAGCCACCGTAATCTAGACTCAGCTAGGGAGACTCGGTCAGGGTCATTGTATATGAGACCCAGGACCTCAAAAAACTAATCTACCGACCAGAGGGCCTGGATACCAGCTGGCAACGAAAAAGCCCAGGATTGAGGATCCCCTTGAAGAAGGGAGATAACAATCCCCACCCACTGTTCCTCATTACCAGAGGAATTTGGACGCAGTTTGAAATATAATTTACAGGCTTCTCGGAACACCACAAATTTGTCTCTCCCTCCAGAAAATCTGTCAGGAGAGCAACCTTAGGTTCCGGATTCACCTGGTTACCCATAGTAACCACTGAGCTCGAGGTCTGCTGCAATTGCTGAAGGACTTACGCCCTCAATTCTGTCACTTCAAGAGACAGACCTTGCACCTGCTTTGCCAAAGCAGCAATAGGATCCATAGTGGATCTTAAAAAAAATAAATAAATATTTTAATAAATTCAAAATAAGGGCCAGATATAATATCACGTAATTTGTAAAACAAAATGGGATCCGCTCACCTCTTTTTTTCATCTATCGCACACAGACACCCAGAAATAATAAAATATGTGTATATATATATATTATACAATAGAGGATTCCACATATGAACTATCTCCGATCAATTCCACCTTTGATATAAAGTGAATGAGAGGAAAAACGCACTAAATTATTGAAAAAACGCAGCAAAACCGCATCTGCGTTTTTTGCAGCAAAGTGTGTGTCTTAAGCCAAAAGGCGTTTTAACAAAAGCCTGAGTGAAGGGGCGAATAGTCTTCCTAAAAAAGCTTGGGAAAACAGCCTTGAGTACGCATAATTTTATGTATTTATGATTTTAAAGTATAAGTTTTTAGTTTTAATAAATAAACACATGATGTGATAGTGGTTATCTAATATGAGATCCGTTTTTTTGTGGATTGAATATTTTGAAATAAGACAACTGTAAATCTGACATAAAACCATACTTGGAGAAAAAACGCAGTGAAATCAGGGGTGCAAATAGCATGTCAAATTGCTAGCCTGATCATGAAAGAGACTTTCCAAGATCCAGCCCGGTCTTTGCTAATGATTGGCACTAGTATAAATTCCACTGACTTACAAAATAGGGGTATGCCACTGAGGAAGGGGAAAGCGTCTCCCCGAAACGCGTCTGGCGTCATACCCTTGGACAACTACCCCATCTTTCATGAAGTGCACTATAAAGAAAAGAAACCCTTTGGATTCAGTGTTAAACTGCTACGAATACGTCATCTATCAGCGCCGACGGAGAGAAGTCAGTGATCTTCACATTCAATCTAAACCATCTGTGGAAGACACGTGGGACGCGAGCGGCTCCATAGCCGGGACGCCGGCTGCTGTATCGGAGCAAGAGCTCGAACTCAAGTCCCGACTCACTCGACGGTGCAACTAAAGGTAAGCCCACAAACAAGTGGGTATTACAACCAAAATTACCCTTTGGAAAATAACAACTGAATGAATTGCTTTCTCTACTGAAGTATTAGTTTGTATCGCGGCCACAATCATAGCAGTCGGATGCAACACATTATCAATTTGTGGCGGCCAAAGTGCCTCTTCTGATATCGTTTGCTTGGGACATAAAAGCATTGCACTGGTCACCTTGGCCAAACGTTAAGCTGCTGGGTAAAATAGTAGTGAAGACTTAACATACCCTACTACTTACCCACAAAAGTCGGAAATTTTCTGTGCTAAATATAGACTTTGGACATATTCACAAGATAAAAGGAAGACGTTTTTGACCCACCATATGGTCGTTTCATATTTTAAACATTGGATGTTATATTGTTTTCGCAATTGATTTGGTGTCAAAGGCCTCAGGTGGATACTGTTTGTGCCAATATATCTCTCCAAATTAACCTGCTCACAGCATAATCAAGACTGAACAGTCTGGCTGGAAGCAGAGAGAGACATTTGACACTGTCAGTACTCACCTTGGGGCTGTTATTATTTCAGTGATATTTGATAGATACAGGATAGTGTATTGAATATTACCTATAAAAGTGTTTTATGTTGAGAATATATTCATGTTAAGAATATTATATGTATTTTATTTATTCATTTTTATCTATTTTAAGTACATGACAAATAAAACATCCTATATTTCCATATAAGAGTGACCAATCCATTTTCTTCAGATATAATATCACGTCTGATTAGGCAGGTAACAGACGTGCGGCGCAGAGAGGAGGGAAGAGGAGTACCGTTCCACTAGGGCAAGAGAGAAGTGGTGACCCCTAGCTCACCTGGCACCTGGCTGCCCTGACATCCCTAGACGGCTGCTAACCCATATGCCGATCACGTGCCTCGTCCCTGGCTTACCCTGAAATAAGCCCTAGGTAGTGAGTAGGGCAGTGGGAGCACTAGTCCTCACCACTGACACCTAGGGTAACAACAGGGAAAGGATAAACAACACAAACACAATCAACAATCCCCGAAGTGAGACAACAAACAGGAGAGAACCAGAGATCTGACAGCACCAGTTCCAACAGCTCCACAGCAACTCCAACTCCACCAGAGGGCAAAATAGAAAATCTGGAAAGAAGATCTATATCTGGCAACAAGGGAAGCTGAAAGGGAAACTATATAGTAGCTAGAAGTGTCTGACAGAGAACAGCTGAAAGGAAAAGCTACAGATTCCTAAATGGCACAAAAAGGATAGCAAACCTAAGCAGGAAAACCTGGACCGGAATCCTTTCCCACCTACTAGGTCATGAAGCGGTCTCTTGAGAAACTGAGCGAGTAGCCACCCGCTGCAAGTTTTTGACCCCAGGCACAACAGGGTCAGCGATAGGTCGTGACACTCTCGTGACAGCTTGTCACTGTACCATTCACAAAGTGTAGGGTAGTTCTGTATTGACTAGACACACCTGCCCACAATGTAACACCACCACCAAAGGCTCATCTGGTGACAACAGTGGCTAATGCATAGTGCTCTTTTTGACGTCTCCAACATCGTTGGCGGCGATAATTTCTGCTTAGCGTTAATTGACTTTCATCAGTGAACTGCTGTCACGGCCTTTGCTCTGTGCGCCGTGACACTTGTGCCATGCTTGCGGTTGCCGGTGGCAACGTGTTGCTGTTATGGCATGTGGTGGCAGTGTCTCAGCTTTGGCTGTGTGCTCCGTGACATGGTTGCCACGCATGCTGTTGCCGGTGGCAACGTGTTGCTGTTTTGGCATGTGGCAGTGTCACGGGTTTTGCTGTGTGCACCGTGACTTGCTTGTCACGCATGCTGTTGTCTGCAGCAACCTGTTGCCTTTTGCTTGTGTGTGCAATTCCCCTTTTGGTTGTTTCCCTTCCCTGTCTGGTGTGCGTGAGGTTAATTCACTAGCTGGAGCAAAGTAGTGAGTTGGGTGTGGTCTCAGGTCTTTGGCTTGGAGACTGAGATCAGTTTTGGTTTGTCTGCCTTGCATGTGAGATGCTTGCTCTGTGCATGGATGAGATCTGAGGGCCATCCAAGTTTGACATCGATGTTCTTTGCAATGTCATCTGCGATGTCATACTGTGTGTTTCCTCCTTGTCTTCCTTCCCCTCCTGGTGTGTTGTTTATGGTGTGGGTTTGAGTTGGAGGTTTGTTGTACGTCTTGTTTGTTGTTGCATGTCTGGGATGTTGTTGGTGTTTGTCCCTAAATGTGTGCAAGACGTTTTCCTTGTGTGTGTTGTGCCTCTGTGAGGGGGCTGGTTTTCCCAGAGGGGTGAACCATAAGTCTGTATGCAGCGCTGCTTGGGACTGCCATTCACTGTGTGAGCATGGGGGGCTCTGGCACAGTTGGTATGCTGGATTCCTGTGGATTCCTAGGTCCGGACCTGGCGACCGTCTCTTATCAGCCATGCATTTGTATTTACCTCCCATATTTTTCAAGTTAGCTTGCACCTTCTGCCATACCGATGAAAGAGATGACGAAAACCGTTCCTCTTCGGGAACCCCAGAAGACCCACCCTCTTTGAAAGTACAGAACTGGGGATGAAAACCATATGCACCAAGAAATGGTGACTTGCCAGTGGATTCCTGACGACGATTATTTATGGCAAACTCAGCTAACGGTAAATATGATGACCACAACTCTTGGTTTTCAGACACAAAACATCTTAGATATGTCTCAAGGTTTTGGTTGGTACGCTCAGTCTGTCCATTCGACTGAGGATGGAAAGCTGAGGAAAAGGACAAGTGTACCCCCAAACGGGAACAAAAAGCTTTCCAAAATTTAGAAATAAACTGGGTACCCCGATCCGAAACAACATCGGAGGGGACCCCGTGAAGCTTCACGATTTCACTGACGAATACCTAAGCAAGAGTCTTAGCATTAGGTAGTGCGGGTAACGCAATGAAGTGTACCATTTTGCTAAACCTGTCCACTACTACCAAAATAACTGTTTTACCCGCAGACAAAGGTAAGTCAGTGATAAAATCCATTGACAGATGTGTCCACGGTCTATTGGGAATGACGAGTGGTAATAGAGACCCTGCAGGACGTGTATGAGAGACTTTCGCGCGCGCACAGGTAGAACAAGAAGACACAAAATCCAATACATACTGACGCAACCTTGGCCACCAAAAACGACGAGACAATAGCTCCAAGGTTGCTTTACTACCCGGGTGCCCAGCAAGTGCCGAATTATGATGTTCCTTTAATAATTCGAAACGTAAGTTCAACGGTACAAACAATTTCTCTGAGGGGCAAGAGACCGGGGCGTCCCCCTCGGGCTTTAACACCTTCCCCTCCAGAACAGAGTGTACCGCAGAAACAACCACTCCTCTTTGAAGAATGGGCACCGGATCACTCACATTACCCCCTCCAGGGAAACAACGAGATAGTGCATCAGCCTTGGTGTTCTTTGCCCCAGGACGATAGGTAATCACAAAGTTAAACCTGGTAAAAAATAGCGACCACCTAGCCTGCCTAGGGGTGAGACGCTTAGCTGATTCGAGATACAGAAGATTTTTGTGGTCCGTAATCACAGTGACAGGGTGGACTGCCCCCTCTAAAAAGTGACGCCACTCCTCAAACGCAAGTTTAATAGCTAATAGTTCCCTATTGCCAATATCGTAGTTCCTTTCTGCTGCAGATAGTTTTTTAGAAAAGAAAGCACAAGGACGCCATTTGCCAGGAGACGGACCCTGAGACAGCACCGCCCCCACTCCCACCTCTGACGCATCGACTTCAACAATAAAAGGCTGAGAGACATCAGGTTGGACTAGTACAGGTGCTGAGGTAAACCTCTCTTTTAGAGAGGAAAAAGCAACTTTAGCGGCGTCAGACCATTTAGAAAAATCAGTCCCCTTCCTAGTCATGTCAGTAAGCGGTTTTACAATAAGTAAATAATTTTTAATGAATTTCCTATAGAAATTCGCGAAGCCCAAGAACCGTTGTAGTGCTTTGAGGTTCTCAGGGAGATCCCAATCTAAAATTGCCTGGACCTTCCTAGGATCCATACGGAAACCTGAAGCAAATAAAAAATAACCCAGGAATTGTATCTCCTGAACGGCAAAGACACATTTTTCAATTTTAGCATATAATTCATTCGTCTGTAGGACCTGCAGTACTTGTCTGACATGCACCTCATGTGTTTTCAGATCAGACGAATAAATTAAAATATCATCTAGGTATATTACCACAAACCTGCCGGTTAGATGACTAAAAATTTCATTAACGAAATGTTGAAAGACGGCAGGAGCATTGGTCAGACCGAAAGGCATAACTAGATTTTCATAATGCCCCTCAGGGGTGTTAAACGCTGTCTTCCACTCAGCCCCCTCCTTAATACGAATCAGATTGTAGGCCCCCCTAAGATCAAGTTTGGAGAACCACCTAGCACCCGCAATCTGATTAAACAGGTCAGGAATGAGAGGAAGAGGGTATGGGTCTCGGATGGTTATCTGATTTAATTCGCGAAAATCTAAGCAAGGACGCAGGCCCCCATCTTTCTTTTTAACGAAGAAAAACCCTGCAGCCACGGGTGAAGAAGAGGGTCTGATGTGTCCCTTAGCCAAGCTCTCGGAGATATAATCTTTCATGGCTTGTCTCTCTGGACCCGAAAGATTATATAACCTGGCCTTGGGTAATCTTGCGCCGGGAATAAGGTTAACCGGGCAATCATAAGGACGATGAGGTGGTAACTTCTGACAACCCTTTTCAGAAAAAACATCCTCAAAATCCGAAATAAATGTAGGTAGGGTAGTTATGGAGGCGACTAAGCAATTGCTATTTAAGCAATTTTCTCTGCACTGCTCACTCCACTCCAATATCTCCCTGGCCTGCCAATCCACCACTGGATTGTGCGCTACCAACCAGGGAAGACCCAGCACTACCGGAGTGGGAAGCCCCTCCAGAACATAACCTGAAAGCATCTCGTTATGGTGGTCCCCTACCCGAAGGTGTAAATTATGAACAATGTGGGTGAGGTTTCTCTGAGACAGGGGAGCAGAATCAATAGCGAATATGGGAATGGGTCTCTGTAACGTACAGAGAGACAAACCCAAAGTGCGGGCAAAATGGGCATCTATCAAATTTACCCCTGCTCCACTGTCTAGAAAGAAAGAAATAGTCTCCGTCTTATCACCAAAAATAATAACCGCTGGCAACACAAATTGCGATGTACGTATGGAGGAAACGTATATCCCCCGGCTGACATCCTCCACACCGCCTGGGGTTAGTAGTTTTTCCGACGGTCTTTTGTTTCTGAGGAAAGAAGGACAGACATTAATGAAATGACCCCTCTCCCCACAAAAAAAACAAACCCCACGCCTACGGCGAGCCTCAGGAGGACGGACCTGACGAGTAGTTCCTCCTAGCTGCATAGGCTCGTCTAAGTCCGTACAGACTAACTGCTGCTTGGGAGGGGTTACCAATTGCTCCGGTTTTTTCAACCTGTCCCTAAGGCGTCTATCTATTCGGATAGAAAGGGACATAACCGCATCAAGGGAAAAGGGGGTCTCATATAATGCAAGCGCATCCTTAACCCTTTCGGATAACCCAGAGCAGAACTGACTCCTGAGAGCCGGGTCGTTCCACTGGGTATCCGTAGCCCACCTACGGAATTCAGAGCAATACTCCTCTACCGGCCGCTCTCCTTGTAAGAGTCTCCGTAATCTTGATTCAGCCAGTGCGACTCGGTCAGGGTCATCATATATGAGACCCAAGGCCCCGAAAAACTCATCCACTGACCGAAGAGCCTGGGAATCAGTAGGTAAAGAGAACGCCCAGGACTGCGGATCCCCCTGCAGCAGGGAAATAACAACCCCCACCCGCTGATCTTCATTACCAGAGGAGTAAGGGCGCAGTTTAAAGTATAATTTACAGGCCTCACGGAATGTCAAAAACTTGTCCCTTCCCCCAGAAAATCTGTCAGGGAGAGGGACCTTGGGTTCCGCAACAACCTGGTTACCAGTAGCAACCGCTGGGCTTGCAGTCAGTTGCAATTGCTGCTGTTGCTGGAGGACCGACGCCTTCAATCCTACCACCTCCAAAGACAGGCCATGAAATTGTTTGGACAGAGCAGCAATTTGATCCATACCGGATTCTAAGTAGGTAAAAAAAAATTTTTTTTTTTTTTTACCTACACAAAATAAGGGCCAGAGATAATGTAATGACCGACGACACGCACAGGGAGGAAAACAGGGAAAGCCCTGCCCAAGGGAGAGGGAAAGGTGGTGACCCCTAACTCACCTTGCGGCTGGCACCTGACTGCCCTGACGTCCCTAGACGGGTTCCTCACCCGTGCGGCGATCGCGTGCCTAAACCCTGGCTTTCCCTAATATGAGCCCTAGATAGTGAACAGGCCGGTGGGATCGCTAGTCCGCACCACTATCACTAAGAGGGAAACACCAGGGAGAGGACAGACAAAACAGACAAACACATACACCCAGGTGGGTGACCACAATAGACCAAAAAGGTCCAACAGGGATCCGGAGGGTAGCGTTCTGGACCAACTACCAGAGAACGCAGCAACACAGCTCCAGAAGGTCAGAATAGATGTCCAGGCAGGAAGTTCTATCTCTGGCAACCAGAGAAGTGTGAGAGAGGAATATAAGGAGGTCTGGGAGTGCTGGACAAGGAACAGCTGAGGAGAAGGAGCTACGGATCCCTGAGTGAGCCAAAAGGGTTTGCAAAGCAAACCCAGAAAGCTACCATAAGGAAAACAGCCCTATCTTAAATAGAGCGTGCAGCCAACCGCTGCGACTTCCTGACCCCGGGTATAACGGAGTCAGGTGTGGTTCTCGATACCCTCGTGACACTTTGAGAACGCCTGTAGGCAGTTTATGATCTCTAAATTTATCCCACTTCCTGATCCGTCATGGTTAGAGAATTATGTTTTACTGCCAAATTTGCCCCATAAATGCACCACCCTCATTTATAGACAGATTCTAAATGAGAGAGACTCTAACGTACCGCCCTGGGTTGCTGAGTGGGGAAAAGAACTCCACCTTGAATTTAATAGCACTGACAGTAAATGGATTCAAAAATCTTCGCACGGCTTTTCCAAGTGCATAAAAATTCAAGAAAATTCTGTTAAAACAGCGTTGCGTTGGTATAGAACCCCCGAGTACCTTTTTAAAATCCGGTTGCTCTCTACGGATCTTTGTTGGAGGTGTGCTGCTGCCACCGGATCCTTATCTCACATCTGGTGGTTTTGTCCTGCCATCAGATCCTTCTGGACAGATGTAGAAAGCGCCATTAACAGGATCTGTGCAATGTCCCTGAAACTTTCAGCCCAGCTAGTACTACTCTGGATACCTACCCCAGATTTTCGCCCCGGAAAAAATAACTTGGCCACGCATCTGCTTATGGCCGCAAAGCTCTTAGTCCCAGTAAAGTGGAGATCAGTTGACCCACCAACACTGAAGATGTGGCATAGTAGGGTTCAACAGATATGCCAGATGGAGGAGCTGATAGGCTGGACATATCATAGCAGAAATAGATTTTTACAGGTATGGCAACCATGGTTAGATTATAGGACAAACCTTCTCAACTCTCAACAGTGGGAATCTGATTAAGGATATGGGAATATAGTCACTTCTTTTAATAAATATGCAGAACCCCTTTTCATTTCATTTCTTTTCATTTCTTCCTTTCTGCACTCCTTCCGATCCTCCCCTGTGGTTATCTCCAATGATATAGTCAAAACCTGTTTATGCCATGTCATAGATAATATAAGCAGTCTTAGTTTTATAGCCGTTCCTGAGCGGGATGCTAACTGCACTCTGGGTTGACACACTGTTGGGGCTGTTATCCCCACCACCCCCTCCCATTATTGATATGTATCTAATGTTATCCACATTTGTTTTGTAGGATCAATCACTTTAAGGGCCTCTTAGCCCTAGTTGAGTGGTTGTCACATCCTAACCTGTATTGTTAGGCTATGCCTTCGATGATCTATGAATAGATTTGATTGTGATGTGTCACCCGCTGTACTGCGCTACATGCGATTTGGTGATCTTTCTTTGCTTGTCTAATAAAAAGAGATTTCAAACATCATCTGGTTCCGCAGGGCATTGTTCAAAATGAAGCAGTTATCAGTGTGGGATGTTGCCAAAAGACGTCCACTTCTATGCCTTTCTGTGACTCTTCAAGTCTCTCTGATGCAACCTGCTGAGTGTCACGGTCCCTCCAGTGACAGAGGTTAGAAGATCAGACTGGCTGCATGTTAGGTCATCTGACAGCCTTTTCACTTGTTGCAGTGTTGTTGGTAATGACCACACCTCTTGTCTCAGGTGTAGCTTGTGGTCATTACTGCTCCTCTATTTAGTCTGGACTCACACTTCATACCATGCGGTTGATATTTTCTGCCTGGAGTTGGAAGAGCTGGTGTTTGGTCCTCATCTGAGTTCCTGCTCATACATTTTATATTGAAGATAAGTGTACTTCTCTTGGTATTTTGTTGTTCCCATTTGCTCGTTGTTTACTAGGCCTCAGGGAGACGCTGGTTCGTTCATCTGGGAAGGAACCAGTAGTCTCAGACCCTGTCACTAATCTTAGGGATTTTCAGGATTACTAGGACCTAGGTTTCCGGTATATGAATTTTCCCACCTTCAGGGTCTATTCAGGAGTCAGGGCTAGGCTTAGGGTTACCGTAGGTGGTCATCATTTCCCTTTCCCTAGCCTTGAGGCCTAGTTCCTGATCATTTTCCTTTTTCGTTGCCAACCGGATCACAGTCCCTCCGGTCGGTAGATTAATTTTTCAGAGCTTTAGGTCTTATCTACGATAACCCAGATCGGATCTCCCTGGCCGAGACTAAGTTGCGTGGCTTATGGCAGGGAAAGCGTTCTGCAGAGACTTATTGCTCTGAATTTAGGAGATGGGCTACGGATACGGAGTGGAATGATCCAGCTCTCTGTAGTCAATTCTGTCAATGGTTATCCGAGAGCCTGAAGGACGTGTTGGCGTTTCACATATATCCTGAGTCATTGGAGGCGGCCATGTCCCTTGCTGTACGTATTGATAGACGCCTGAGGGAGAAATCTCAGGTTCCTCACTCTCAGGACATACTATCATATAAGGTGGCGGCCTCCTCCGACACTTTGGGTAGAGAGACACTTGAGTTCATGTCTCGTGATGAACCAATGCAGCTGGGAGGAGCTTCTCCTGGACCTGGTGATAAGAACTTTAGACTTAAGAAGAGACTTTGGTTTTTCCGTGGAAAAAGGGGACATTTTGTTAACATATGTCCTTATGTTCAGCATCAAGGTGAAAAAGAAAAGAACATTTTTAATCCTCATCTCACTCTTGGTGGTGTGGGTCGGGAATCTGAGAATTTACTTTTGTAATTTGCCGGTAGTACCCGATTTCTCCTGTCTGCCGAGGTGGCACTAGATTCCAAAACTGTGGGAATTGAAGTGTTTATTGACAGTGGGGCAGGGGTTAACCTATTGGATGGTCAGTTCGTCCATATGCATGAGTTGACAAGTGCATTAGACAAAAATATTTCAGTGTTTGCAATTGATTCCGCTCCACTCACACAAAACTGTTTGTCACAAATGGTGCAGGACATCCATTTAAAAGTGGGTGATTTTCATCAAGAATCCATTTCGTGATTTGTGCTTGAGGGGCTGCCTGCTCTCTTGGTGTTAGGGTTACCATGGTTAAGCAAACATAACCCTACCATCGATTGGCAAGCGAGACAGATTCTTGATTGGAGTGATTATTACATAGACAACTGTATTAGCACATCGCTTTCTGTTGTAACCACTAAGGTTGTACCTTCGTTTATTTCTGATTTTTCAGATGTATTCTCTGAAAGTGAAAACCAGGAGTTACCTCCACATCGGAATTATGATTGCCCCGTCAACCTTGTTCCCGGAGCTAGGTTGCCCAAGTCTCAGTTGTATAATCTTTCTGAACCCGAAAGAGCAGCCATGCAAGAATATATCACTGAGAGTTTGGCCAGCGGTCATATTAGACCATCCAAATCCCCAGTGGCTGCAGGGTTCTTCTTTGTTAAGAAAAAGGGCGGAACTCTTAGGCTATGTTTGGACTTCCGTGAGCTTAATCGCATTACTGTCCGTGATCCTTATCCCCTTCCTTTGATCCCGGATTTGTTCAGATTGTCGGTGCCAAGTTGGATTTGAGGGGGGCATATAATCTGGTTAGGCACAAGGAGGGGGATAAATGGAAGACGGCCTTTAATACCCTTGAAGGTCATTTTGAGAATATGGTCATGCCTTTTGGGTTAACCAATGCCCCTGCGGTTTTTCAACATTTCATCAAA
Source organism: Bufo bufo (assembly GCF_905171765.1). Lineage (NCBI taxonomy): Eukaryota > Metazoa > Chordata > Amphibia > Anura > Bufonidae > Bufo > Bufo bufo. The sequence continues at coordinate 612,970,953 of NC_053392.1, forward strand.
GACATCTTTCATCATCTGGTGGGCAGGTTTGTAGTGGTGTATCTGGATGATATTCTAATTTATTCTACTGACATGGAGACGCATCAGGATCACGTGAGCTAAGTGTTACAGATCCTAAGAGAGAATAAATTGTATGCTAAGTTGGAAAAGTGTGTATTTGCAGTTCAGGAAGTGCAATTCCTGGGTTACTTACTCTCATATTCAGGTTTTCGTATAGATCCAGAGAAGGTCCGTGCTGTGTTGGACTGGGATCAACCCGAAAATCTAAAAGTGCTTATGCGTTTTTTTGGTTCACCAACTTCTACCATAAATTCATTTTGAACTACTCGACTGTGGTTAAACCTTTAACGGACATGACTAGGAAAGGTTCGGATGTCTCAGTCTGGTCTAATAAGGCATTACAAGCCTTTTCAGCGGTGAAGGAATGTTTTGCTTCTGCTCCTATACTGGTGCAACCGTATGTGTCACAGCCATTTATTGTGGAAGTTGACGCATCCGTGGTAGGGGTAGGAGCAGTCTTGTTGCAGAGCCCTTCACCTAGTAAATGGCGCCCATGTGCTTTCTTCTCTAAGAAGCTCTTAACTGCTGAAAAAAATTATGACGTAGGTAATATAGAGTTGCTGGCCATTAAGTTGGCTTTTGAGGAATGGCGTCATTGGTTGGAAGGAGTGATTCATCCTATTATGGTAATTACCGATCACAAAAATATGGCTTACCTGGAGTCGGCTAAACATCTGAACCCAAGGCAGGCCAGATGGTTGCTGTTTTTTTACCAGATTTAATTTTGTTGTCATCTATCGCTCTGGGGTTAAGAATGTCAAGGCGGACACTTTGTCATGTAGCTTTCCTGGGGGGGTGATTCGGAAGATCCTGGTCCGATATTGGCTGAAGGGGTGGTAATATCCGCCCTTTATCCTGACCTTGAGGCAGAGGTGTTTGAGGCCCAGGGAGATGCACCGGAGTCCTGTTCTCTGGGGAAGTTGTTTGTTCCTTCTGAATTATGACACAAGGTGTTCGAGGAACATCACTGTACAGTTCTTACAGGGCACCCTGGGAGCAGATCCACAGTCAATCTCATTTCTCATAGATTCTGGTGGCTGGGGTTGCGTAAATGTGTTGAGGGCTATGTGTCAGCTTGTGGTACTTGTGCACGTGCTAAGGTGACACATACTCGGGCTTCAGAATCTCTACTTCCATAGCCCTTCCCGTCCCGACCTTGGACTCATTTGTCCATGGACTTTATCACATATAGCAATGGACATGTTGTGTTAGACAACTGTTCACATGGTGCAGTACTGCGTGGTGGCCTTTGTTTTTGTGTCGCTGTGCTGGTGAGTTGGTGGGACCCAGTGCCATGGGTGGCATTGTCAGACAGCAGGGTTGCTGTTTGACTCCTGGGTCACGCCACCTACTAGGGCAGTGCTGCTTTGTCACCGCATTGTTCTGCGCCTTTTTGTCAGAGTAGGTCCCACTCAAAGAGGCGACCTTGGCGTGGTGAGTGGGCTTATGCCTTTTGATAAAAATGTACACTAATGCCTCCTGTACAGCATGCAGTATGGAGGGCTGTACACTTTAATATGGCGCTGAGAAGTGAGTTTAATTAAATCAAAGCATAGCACTGTGGATGTGCCATCCAGTTCTGTTCTCTCCCCTTATAATTTATCACAGATTTGCCGAATTCCTCAGGAAAAATGGTGATTCTGGTGGTTGTTGATCGCTTCAGCAAGATGTCGCACTTTATAGCATTATCACGTTAGCCTAATGCTAAAACTCTTGCACAAGTGTATATCGATAACATCATGAAGCTACTTGGTGGAGTCCACTAATAAGTCACCGTTTTTTTGGGGCATATGGGTTCCATCCGCAGTTTGGCACATTTTCTAGTACTAAGACTTTTGGTATACCTAAAGAGAAAAGATTTTCCTCTTTGTCATCCATTTTTTCGGAAAATTCTAAATAATAATAAAAAAAGGGCAACAAGTATAAACGAATGGCTAACAAGAGACGTATGAGTGGTTCCGGACCTGAGAGTGGGTGATTGTGTGTGGCTGTCCACAAGAAACATTAAGTTGAAGGTACCTTCTTGGAAGTTGGGTCCAAGATTTATTGGTCCATATAAGATCTCTGCCATTATTAACCCGGTAGGTACAATATATGGGGTTCGGACCGCGCTTCTGGTCCAGGTCAGTGTGCAAGTTCTTAGTCCTTCTTACTTCCTCGTTTACAAAGAGAGCCTGAGGGCTGCAAATATCCCTCAAGTAGATATCCTGCAACCAATGGAATTATAATAGCCACGTTTCCATGCAATCTGGTTAGATCCCCACACGGACTCAAATGATGTATACCTCAGACAAATCTATATTTCTTTTCTTCAGATTCCTGAAAATTTTCTGTGGACAAGAATGGCTTCTGCAATAGTGAAGCTCCGTATATACTTGTTTAAAACTTTTTATTTGTCCATACTTACAAGACAAGGGCAGAAGCAGCAGACGCTGGGAATTTTATGTGTTTTAAAAGTTGTTTCAAGAAAGTTGTCTTGTAAGTATGGACAAATAAAAAGTTTTAAACAAGTATATACGGAGCTTCACTATTGCAGAAGCCATTCTTGTCCACAGAAAATTTTCAGGAATCTGAAGAAAAGAAATATAGATTTGTCTGAGGTATACATCATTTGAGTCCATGTGGGGATCTAACCAGATTGCATGGAAACGTGGCTGTTCCGATAAAACAAGAACAACTTACCACGGAGGGATTACATTTACGCCTTGTGTGTTTCGCATTGTGTGAGTATAATCAGTGCAATGCAGGTTACTGTTACATACGGACTCACACTATTATAATTCCATTGGTTGCAGGATATCTACTTGAGGGACAGCTCTCTTTGTAAACGAGGAAGTAAGAAGGACTAAGAACTTGCACACTGACCTGGACCAGAAGCGCGGTCCGAACCCCATATATTGTACCTGTTTATAACGTGATTGAACCCACATCACTTTTCGGACCTGCTGCATAGCATTTTTGCGGACTGGTGATATATTTATTTCATTATTAACCCGGTAGCCTTTCGTCTTGAACTTCCGTAGGCTTTAAAAATTCATAATGTTTTCCACAAATTATTGCTGAAGAGATATGTCGAACCTGCTCAACCATCCCCTTGCCCCCCAGCTCCTGTCATGGTGGACAGTAATCTTGAATTTCAGATCGCCAGGATAGTGAACCCATGAATTCTCCATAGATCCCTTCAGTACCTCGTTCACTGGAAGGGTTACTGTCCAGAGGAGTGAATGTGGGTTCCACAGGGCCCATCTGGATAAGGTTAGTCATGGGTGTCCGGAGGTCAGCCGTAGAAGGAGGGGTACTGTCATGGTCCCTCCAGTGACAGAGGTTAGAAGATCTGAAAGGGTGGTTGCACGTTAGGTCATCTGACAGCCTATCTGTTTTTACTTGTTGCAGTGTTGTTGTTGGCAATGACCACACCTCTTGTCTCAGGTATAGCTTGTGGTCATTACTGCTCCTCTATTTAGTCTGGACTCGCACTTCATACCAAGCAGTTGATATTCTCTGCCTGGAGTTGGAAGAGCTGGTGTTTGGTCCTCATCTGAGTTCCTGCTCATCCATTTTATAAGTGTACTTCTCTTGGTATTTTGTTGTTTCCATTTGCTCGTTCTTTACTAGGCCTCAGGGAGAAACTGGTTCGTTCATCTGGGAAGGAACCAGTAGTCTCAGACCCTGTCACTAATCTTAGGGATTTTTAGGATTACTAGGACCTAGGTTTTCGGTATATGAAATTCAGGGTTTATTCATACTGACAGGAGTCAGGGCTAGGTTTAGGGTTTCCGTAGGTGGTCACTATTTCCCTTTCCCTAGACTTGAGGCCTAGTTCCTGATCATTTTCCTTCTGTTGTCATTCTGGAGTTTCTCCCCTCCCCTTACACTGTGACACTGTGACTCTCTAAGCTCAGTTGACACTTCCGTCTGAGAACATTCTGCTTGAAGCCTTGCAATGGCGAGGTACAGTTGATCAATTTTTAGGTGTTGTCTTGGTCTCATGATGTCAAAATGTGAGGAGGACTGTTTAAATACAAATTCTAATTGAAGCAGTAAATTTATTGGGCGTTTCATGGATCAAACTCCTGTTGTGAATTTTACAGTTAAGCTCCTTGTTAGAGAACAGCAAGTTGTGCAAAACGTACTGAAACATTGAACAATTGGACATGTGCATTCAAAAGTTTAGATATGGTCACATTGAATTCACCTGAAAAAATATTAAAAGTGGCCCCGTTTTGTAGTCGGATCCAAACTGATGGAAGGCAGGGCCAGCAATACCATATTGTGGCACATTATACCACCCCAACAGAGCTAAATATCACAGTCCATCACAAAATAATGCCAACGGCACAAAATACATCCCCAAAAACTTCCACTGGCCGCCCATGAGGAGGGCCCAGACGGCCCCCTGCATCGGCCCACTGGGAAATTTCCCTGTAAGGTCTATGGCCAATCCACCCCTGCATTCTGAAATTTCACCCACAAGCCAAATGTTCCTTTTTTAGGCAGACTCATTTGGGGGCTTTAATATACCGCGTTAAAAGAAATGACCTTTATTGTAGGCCTCGGATGAAAAGTAGATGCATGTAATTAAGTTAGAATTTTTTTTATCCTTCTGATTTGGGCAGGCCTTGTATTCCTTGTTTTGTACATGAACCTCTAACCTTAAACCCTCCTTTGTAGGCAAATCCTCTTACAGGTTGATCAGCCTTGTAACCCCTGACAGGTAAATGAGGCCAAAAAACTTCAAGAACATTTACTGTCAGTCTCACTTTCAAAATACTTAGAGTCAATGGTGTCCAAGAGATGGAACATAAATTCCTTTTATACCACTAATGCCCCACTCTAGTTAGGGTTCTGTATCTCAAGACAACACTCTTGGACCACATATTAAAATACTAATGCACTTATAGTAGAGTTCAACTCAGTGAATAATTAAAGATAATTCTCCCTAAAACTGAAAAAATTTATGATTTTTATTTTGTCATCATATCTATGTTTCGCATAGCCACAGATGTCACTTCCAACACAAGTGATTGTGACCCCAATGATGTGACTTGTTATTGCCACAAGGACACCACCAACAGGTCCTACTACAGCATCTCCACTGGCTTCATTACTTATATCCAGACCTAATGGGTCCTACAGCATGTTGGCCAAAAAGAGGTTTTTAATTATGTGGACGTGGATTGGGTCAAGTTTTGATGTCACAGAAATCAGTTTTGACTCAACGTGTTCTTATTGTGGAGTCACAATGATGGAAAACAGACCATTACTTTAACATTTTTTTGTAATACTAGCCAATGAAATACCAGTTTTGCTGCAGTATCACCAGCCTGAAGTGTAAATGAGGCCAAAGATTCATCCCTCCTATTTATTTTCCTCTTCTTTGCAGCAATGAGCTTTGATCAAGGCATACAGCAGTCTGTGATCTCCTTCGTTCAACCAGGATTCTGGCTGTGTATTACATTGAAGGTCTCGCTGTTATGGTTACAGTCACAATGGCCACTTAATCAGATTGGCACAGGTCCTCTGAGTATTCCTGTATGCACCCTACTATAACATAGGTCCTCAAGGAGCTAAATCATACATCAGGCATAGTAATACCGCATTCACATCTGCGGAAAGCTGATCCGGCACAAATGCTGGCTGTCGGACAGACCAAAAACCATTGCACGCAACGTTTTTTGTCTGGCCGAAACCAGGCATTTATGCCGGAAAGCGGTCAGATCACTGCCAGACCTCATTACAGACAATGGGGATCTGGCGGAGAACTACAGAATCTGGCAGGCTACTCTCTGCCAGTGGTACCTTGGAACCGAACCCGAGTTCTATAAAAGTTTTTTTACAGTAGAAATTGATTTACAAATTTATTACCCCGAAGTCTCGCGAGACTTAGCGAAGTAATAACTTCGGCTCATCGGAGCCAATATATTCTAATACTGTACGGAGTGCACGCTCCGTACAGTATTGTAACAAAGTTTTATGTGAATCGAATTCAGATGAAACATCCGAAGTCGATTCGCTCATCTCTACTTCTCTCCTCTAGGAGTTCTCTGATGTTTAAGAAAATCCTATTTCAAGCTAAAACACTTTCCACATTTCCGCTTCTCGCTTGCTTGTGTGTATTTTAACATGTTCCACAAGGTTTGATTTCTTACTACAACATTTCCCACAGAATGAACATAAAAATGGCTTCTTCTCAGCTTGTGCTTTCAAATAAAACTTGACTCGCAGGTAAAACATTTCCCACATTCTGTACATGTACTTGGCTTTCTGTCTGTGTGTGTGTTCTTAGATGCTTTATAAGACTTGATTTGTGGCTGAAACATTTTTCACATTCTGAACATGAAAATGGCTTCTCTCCTGTGTGAGTTCTTAGATGCACCATAAGATTTGAATACCTGCTAAAATGTTTGCCACATTCTGAACATGATAACGGCAACTCCTCTCTGTGACTTCTTAGATGTTCTACAAGACTTGATTTCTGACTAAATTCCTCCCCACATTGAGGACATAGAAACGGTTCTGCCCCTGAGTGAGTTTCCTGATGTTTATCAAGAGCCGATTTTTGTCTAAAACATCTCCCACATTCTGAGCACGAAAATGGCTTCTCTCCTGTGTGAACCCTTAGATGCTTTATAAGATTTGATTTCTGGCTAAAACACTTTTCACATTCTGAACATGAAAATGGCTTCTCCCCTGTGTGGCTTCTTAAATGTTCTGTAAGGCTTGATTTCTTACTAAAGCATTTCCCACAATCTGAACATGAAAACGGCTTAGCTCCTGTGTGAAGTCTTATATGTTCCACAAGATTTGATCTTTGACTAAAACATGTCCCACATTCAGGACATGAAAATGGCTTCACCCCGCTGTGAGTTTTCTGATGTTTTACAAGAACTGATTTCTTGCTAAAACATTTCCCACATTCAAGACATGAATATGGCTTCTCTCCTGTGTGAATTCTTAGATGTTCAATAAGATTTGATTTCTGACCAAAATACTTCCCACATTGATCACATGAAAATGGCTTCTCTGCCGAGTGAGTTCTTTGATGTCTCTCAAGAGAAGCTTTATACTGAAAGCATTTTCCACATTGCAGACATGAAAATGACTTTTCATCTCCATGAATTCTCTTATGCAAAGAAAGATTAGAATTCATTTTCAGATGTTTTCCAAATGGAAACATTTTCTCCTGTCTTTGTCCAGTTCTTGGTTTGTCAACCAGTGATTGATTAGCTAAAGGTTTCTTGTGAACTGCGGTATCGGTGAATAGATCTCCGCTGTGAAGGACTAAGGGTACATTAGGAGTTATTGAACTGTCTTGTGTGGTGTTATCTTCTGCTTCATGATAGGAAGATAAAAGGAGATGTGCAAGGGGGCCTTCCTTCTCCTCTTCACCTGAAAAATGAAACAAAATTTTTTTTTTAGTTTCCCAAACAAATTGATCTAAAAAATTATGGCCAGAAAATGTAACCAGGCAAATTTTAAAGAAATAAAGGTGATATTTGCGCTAGAGAAGAGAGAAAGGAAGGAAACAGGAGAGGAAACACCAGGAGTGTGAGTATTGGTAGTAGACCAAGTGGACATAAATAGAGTTTAATCATGTTTTCCTTTATAATTATGCGACTCTTATAACTTTTTTAACCCTTCTTAAAGACTTGTTATACCATTTATAATCCCATTAGAAGTAGTAGAAGTAGAATGTATGTTGTAGCCATGTACAGCGAAGTCCTTTATGACCAAGATGTTCAGGCTGTGATTAACCCCTTTGTGACCTCTGCAGTATATAGACGGCGGAAGTTGCATCTTTAAACATGGAACCCGCTCGGGCGTTCAGCAGGCACCAGGTTTCTGCTGTTTCAAACAGCAGAGACTCGCAGCACATATATGCGATCAGCGGTAAGCCTGATCAGAATCAGAATCAATTTATTTGGCCAAATAAGTTTGCACTTACAAGGAATTTGACTTGGCAGTTGCTTGACAGACACAAACAAAACAGTACAAGGACAGACAGTATGGATAGTGCAGGACAAGGACAGTATGTACGTTTTAGTGGCAATAAACAGGGAGAAGTGTTCGTTTTCAGTTCTATGCTGTAATGCTTTCAAGTCATAGCAGCGTGGTTCTGCATTAAGCAAGGCAAATGCCTGAGGGGAAAAAGCTGTTCCTGTGCCTGGAAGTTTTAGTACCCGACCAAGGGCAACATCTACATGGAGTTTGTATGTTCTCCCCGAGTTTGCGTGGGTTTCCTCCCACAATCCAAAGACATACTGATAGGGACCTTAGATTGTGAGCCTCATTGGGGACAGTTGGATGCTAATGTCTGTAAAGCGCTGCTGAATATAGTAGAGCTATATAAGTGCAAAAAATAAATTAAATAGCCACTGAACGGTATCTCACTCCTGAAGGCATAGGCTGGAAGATGGAGTGAGCAGGGTGAGAGGGGTCTGAGGCAATCTTAGCCTCTCTCTTTCTACACCTGCTGCGTGAAGATCCTGCAGTGAAGGTAAGCTACAGACAATTATCCTTTCCGCTGTTCGAATGATGTGCTGCAGTCTCACCTTTTCTTATACTGAGCAGGAGCCGAACCATACAGTCATAGATGATGTCATGATGGATTGGATGATCGTGGTGTAGAACTGCACCATTAATTTTTGTGGTAGGCCAAACTTATTCAGCTGCCGTAGGTGGTGCATCCTCTGTTTCTCTTTCTTGACGATAGAGATAGTATTGTTGTTCCATTTTAGGTTGTTGGAAATTGCGGTCCCTAGAAACTTGAATGACTCTACTCGGGTTACTATAGATCCATTTATGATTAGGGGGAGGTGCTGGGGGGGCGGGGGATTTCCTAAAGTCTATTATCATCTCCATGATCATTAAGTTTCAAGTTGTTGCTGCACCAGGAGGAAAGCTGTCCCACTTCATGCCTATATGCAGACTCATCCCAATTTTGTATGAGAACAACTACTGTTGTGTCATCTGCAAACTTCAGAACCTTCACAGATGGGTCTGTGGAGATGCAGTCATTGGTGTACAGTGAGTAGAGCAGTGGGGAAAGCACACAGCCCTGGGGAGCTCCAGTACCGACTGTCAAAGAGCTTGAGGTGTGTTTCCCAAGTCTAACCTGCTGTCTCCTGTCGGTTAAGAAATTGGTTATCCATTTGCAGATGGATTCAGGTATGCGTAGGTGGGAGAGCTTGCTGTGCAGCAGCCATGGTATTATGGTATTAAATGCAGAGCTGAAATCCACAAATAAAATTTTGGCATAGGTGATCGCCTACAATTCACCCCTCAGATGCCGTGGTCAAACAGACATAGAAAATTATGAATGAGATGGACCTTCCGGCCCATCCCCTTCCCCAACCACACTACACCGTTTTTTTTAGACCTGGCGTGAGCGGGGAAATGTCACAGAATCTGCGCCAGAAATACGCCTAACATAGGCATATTTCTGTTTAATAAATGACCCCCACTGTCCCCAAAATGTGGTTGGTCTTTATAGGGGTTGCATGGCCTAATTAAAAAACTAATGGCAAGCTGCATTGCGTTAAAAAATCAATATCAGTGGATGACTCTAGATACTGTGGTGCTGTCCCATTCTTTTAAATACTGAAGTAAGTACTGTAGCTCTGCCTAATGCAAAATGGAAACAGCTGTGATGTTTCTGTGGCTGTTTTCAGCATCCAAAGCTTCTATAAAAGCTGACTCCTGAAATGCCGATCTGATATTGATGACCTATCATAATGAAGGATCATCAACTGTTCAGTCCCAAAGAACAGCTTTAAGGTTACCTGAAAAGTTGTCCATACCCCTACTGCAGATTCTTTCCTTCTCTCAAGCTTCATCCACACTGCAAACACCCTCAACCCACCAGCTATTTAACTTCCTGTTTGGCCGCTGTAATTCTGGATTCTACTAAAACTGCTGCCCTTTAAAGGGCCACTAAACCCAAAGAAAAAAGAACAACTAATGTAACATCATCTCCTTATGTGTCCTTGTTATTTGTTTGTTTTATCCGCTATCACGATTGCAGATGAATAAAGTAAACTAGAACAGCAGTACATTGTTCTCTCAGGCTGTAGCCATGTCTTCTCCCCCTCCTTCCTGTCCATTTTACGGACAAGAATAGGCATTTCTATAATGGGTCGCCCGTTCTGTAAGTTGCGGAATGCACACGGATCTCAAAACATGGCCCAGTCGTCTGAATGAGCCCTAATGCACATAAACTGATAACAGCCTGTCTCCAGCCAAAGATGGAGAGGCAGGGAGGAATAAGGGACTTGTCTGACTGCAGGAAATCTCCTAAAACTGCTTTGTGTGGCAGTGTGAAGATGTACAAAGAGGAAAGAGGTAAAGATAAAAAAAATTCTGGCTGTAGTGTCCCTTAAAATTCATAGCATGAGGACAGTACAAGTTTCCAACACAGACATGCCATGTAACCCATATCCCACTGCTTAACCACCTCCAGACCGCTGTACGCAGATTCGCGTTCCGGAGGTGGCAGCCCTGCGCTCAGCGACGCATATACGCGTCATCTCGCGTGAGCCGGGATTTCCTGTGAACGCGCGCACAAAGGCGCGCGCGCTCACAGGAACGGAAGGTAAGAGAGTTGATCTCCAGCCTGCCAGCGGCGATCGTTCGCTGGCAGGCTGGAGATGTGTTTTTTTTTAACCCCTAACAGGTATATTAGACGCTGTTATGATAACAGCGTCTAATATACCTGCTACCTGGTCCTCTGGTGGTCCCCTTTGTTTAGATCGACCACCAGAGGACACAGGTAGCTCAGTAAAGTAGCACCAAGCACCACTACACTACACTACACCCCCCCCCCCCGTCACTTATTAACCCCTTATTAGCCCCTGATCACCCCTGATCACCCCATATAGACTCCCTGATCACCCCCCTGTCTTGATTACCCCCCTGTCATTGATCAACCCCCTGTAAAGCTCCATTCAGACGTCCGCATGATTTTTACGGATCCACTGATAGATGGATCGGATCCGCAAAACGCATCCGGACGTCTGAATGAAGCCTTACAGGGGCGTGATCAATGACTGTGGTGATCACCCCATATAGACTCCCTGATCACCCCCCTGTCATTGATTACCCCCCTGTCATTGATTACCCCCCCTGTAAAGCTCCATTCAGACGTCCGCATGATTTTTTCGGATCCGCAAAACGCATCCGGACGTCTGAATGAAGCCTTACAGGGGCATGATCAATGACTGTGGTGATCACCCCATATAGACTCCCTGATCACCCCCTGTAAAGCTCCATTCAGATGTCCGCATGATTTTTACGGATGCACTGATAGATGGATCGGATCCGCAAAACGCATCCGGACGTCTGAATGAAGCCTTACAGGGGCATGATCAATGACTGTGGTGATCACCCCATATAGACTCCCTGATCACCCCCTGTAAAGCTCCATTCAGATGTCCGCATGATTTTTACGGATCCACTGATAGATGGATCGGATCCGCAAAACGCATCCGGACGTCTGAATGAAGCCTTACAGGGGCATGATCAATGACTGTGGTGATCACCCCATATAGACTCCCTGATCACCCCCTGTAAAGCTCCATTCAGATGTCCCCATGATTTTTACGGATGCACTGATAGATGGATCGGATCCGCAAAACGCATCCGGACGTCTGAATGAAGCCTTACAGGGGCGTGATCAATGACTGTGGTGATCACCCCATATAGACTCCCTGATCACCCCCCTGTCATTGATTACCCCCCTGTAAAGCTCCATTCAGACGTCCGCATGATTTTTACGGATCCACTGATAGATGGATCGGATCCGCAAAACGCATCCGGACGTCTGAATGAAGCCTTACACGGGCGTGATCAATGACTGTGGTTATCACCCCATATAGACTCCCTGATCACCCCCCTGTCATTGATCACCCCCCTGTCATTGATCACCCCCCTGTCATTGATCACCACCCCTGTCATTGATCACCCCCCCTGTCATTGATCACCCCCCCTGTCATTGATCACCCCCCCTGTCATTGATCACCCCCCCTGTCATTGATCACCCCCCCTGTCATTGATCACCCCCCTGTCATTGATCACCCTCTGTAAGGCTCCATTCAGACATTTTTTTGGCCCAAGTTAGCGGAATTATTTTTTTTTTTTCTTACAAAGTCTCATATTCCACTAACTTGTGACAAAAAATAAAATCTCACATGAACTCACCATACCCCTCACGGAATCCAAATGCGTAAAATTTTTTAGACATTTATATTCCAGACTTCTTCTCACGCTTTAGGGCCCCTAGAATGCCAGGGCAGTATAAATACCCCACATGTGACCCCATTTCGGAAAGAAGACACCCCCAGGTATTCCGTGAGGGGCATATTGAGTCCATGAAAGATTGAAATTTTTGTCCCAAGTTAGCGGAACGGGAGACTTTGTGAGAAAAAAATAAAAAATATCAATTTCCGCTAACTTGTGCCAAAAAAAAAAAATTTCTATGAACTCGCCATGCCCCTCATTGAATACCTTGGGGTGTCTTCTTTCCAAAATGGGGTCACATGTGGGGTATTTATACTGCCCTGGCATTCTAGGGGCCCCAAAGCGTGAGAAGAAGTCTGGTATCCAAATGTCTAAAAATGCCCTCCTAAAAGGAATTTGGGCCCCTTTGCGCATCTAGGCTGCAAAAAAGTGTCACACATCTGGTATCTCCGTATTCAGTAGAAGTTGGGGAATGTGTTTTGGGGTGTCATTTTACATATACCCATGCTGGGTGAGAGAAATATCTTGGTCAAATGCCAACTTTGTATAAAAAAATGGGAAAAGTTGTCTTTTGCCAAGATATTTCTCTCACCCAGCATGGGTATATGTAAAAAGACACCCCAAAACACATTCCCCACCTTCTCCTGAGTACGGAGATACCAGATGTGTGACACTTTTTTGCAGCCTAGGTGGGCAAAGGGGCCCATATTCCAAAGAGCACCTTTCGGATTTCACTGGTCATTTACCTACTTACCACACATTAGGGCCCCTGGAAAATGCCAGGGCAGTATAACTACCCCACAAGTGACCCCATTTTGGAAAGAAGACACCCCAAGGTATTCCGTGAGGGGCATGGCGAGTTCCTAGAATTTTTATTTTTTGTCACAAGTTAGTGGAAAATGATGATTTTTTTTTTTTTTTTTTTTTTTCATACAAAGTCTCATATTCCACTAACTTGTGACAAAAAATAAAAACTTCCATGAACTCACTATGCCCATCAGCGAATACCTTGGGGTCTCTTCTTTCCAAAATGGGGTCACTTGTGGGGTAGTTATACTGCCCTGGCATTCTAGGGGCCCAAATGTGTGGTAAGGAGTTTGAAATCAAATTCTGTAAAAAATGACCGGTGAAATCCGAAAGGTGCTCTTTGGAATATGGGCCCCTTTGCCCACCTAGGCTGCAAAAAAGTGTCACACATCTGGTATCTCCGTATTCAGGAGAAGTTGGGGAATGTGTTTTGGGGTGTCTTTTTACATATACCCATGCTGGGTGAGAGAAATATCTTGGCAAAAGACAACTTTTCCCATTTTTTTATACAAAGTTGGCATTTGACCAAGATATTTATCTCACCCAGCATGGGTATATGTAAAATGACACCCCAAAACACATTCCCCAACTTCTACTGAATACGGAGATACCAGATGTGTGACACTTTTTTGCAGCCTAGGTGGGCAAAGGGGCCCACATTCCAAAGAGCACCTTTCGGATTTCACTCGTCATTTTTTACAGAATTTGATTTCAAACTCCTTACCACACATTTGGGCCCCTAGAATGCCAGGGCAGTATAACTACCCCACAAGTGACCCCATTTTGGAAAGAAGAGACCCCAAGGTATTTCGTGATGGGCATAGTGAGTTCATGGAAGTTTTTATTTTTTGTCACAAGTTAGTGGAATATGAGACTTTGTAAGAAAAAAAAAAAAAAAAAAATCATCATTTTCCGCTAACTTGTGACAAAAAATAAAAAGTTCTATGAACTCACTATGCCCATCAGCGAATACCTTAGGGTGTCTACTTTCCGAAATGGGGTCATTTGTGGGGTGTTTGTACTGTCTGGGCATTGTAGAACCTCAGGAAACATGACAGGTGCTCAGAAAGTCAGAGCTGCTTCAAAAAGCGGAAATTCACATTTTTGTACCATAGTTTGTAAACGCTATAACTTTTACCCAAACCATTTTTTTTTTACCCAAACATTTTTTTTTTATCAAAGACATGTAGAACAATAAATTTAGAGCAAAATTTATATATGGATGTCGTTTTTTTTGCAAAATTTTACAACTGAAAGTGAAAAATGTCATTTTTTTGCAAAAAAATCATAAAATTTCGATTAATAACAAAAAAAAGTAAAAATGTCAGCAGCAATGAAATACCACCAAATGAAAGCTCTATTAGTGAGAAGAAAAGGAGGTAAAATTCATTTGGGTGGTAAGTTGCATGACCGAGCAATAAACGGTGAAAGTAGTGTAGGTCAGAAGTGTAAAAAGTGGCCTGGTCTTTCAGGGTGTTTAAGCACTGGGGGCTGAGGTGGTTAAATACCGAGTCTATTTATGTAATTCAATATTCCCTCTGAATCAGCATTTACCACCCCCCCCCCCTGTTTTTGTAATTGTATCTGTCCATATTGTGTCTCATTGGACCAGTGCCAATGAAGATGATGGAATATAATGGCATTATACGAAGAATTAACTATAAAGTTAATAAAACTAATGATGAGGAGGTAATATTAATGATGAGGCAGTCAAACAAGATTTATGAAAGGTTCTTACCATTCACGGACACTGAAAGGGGTTTTTCGAGTCCACTTGTTCCATCAGAACTTTCCTGCAAGATTAATGACATGAGAAAAAATGGAAATAGAGCCTTAGATTTATATATTTGTACAATTGTATCAGGTCTCCCTTTAAATATATTCTCTTAAGGCCTCATGCACACGACCGTTGTGTGCATCCGCGGCCGTTGTTCCGTTTTCCGTTTTTTTTCGCGGACCCATTGACTTTCAATGGGTCCGTGGAAAAATCGGAAAATGCACCGTTTGGCTTCCGCGTCCGTGATCCGTTTTTCCAGTCCGTGAAAAAAATATGACCTGTCCTATTTTTTTCACGGACAACGGTTCACGGACCCATTCAAGTCAATGGGTCAGTGAAAAATCACGGATGCACACAAGATAGTCATCCGCGTCCGTGATCCGTGTCCGTGATCCGTGTCCGTTTTTCCTATCATTTTCAATGGAAACTTGACTTAGTTTTTTTTTTCACTTTTCATGTCCGTGGATCCTCCAAAAATCAAGGAAGACCCACGGAAGAAAAAACGGTCACGGATCACGGAACAACGGAAATCCGTTTTGCGGACCGCAAAAAAAAACGGTCGTGTGCATGAGGCCTTAGACTAAATAAAGGTCATGACTTTTAGTCTTTCTTCATAACGAACGTTCTCCAGGCCCCTCATTACTTCCTGTTTTTCTACATATTCTAGAAAAGGGTGCACTAATGATTTGTGAAGTATTAAACATTATGGGGGTCTTTTATTAGGAGCTTCCTTGCGGTCTTATATTTAGACCGTTTTCTACCCCTAAACCAGGCGTAGAAAATGATCAGTCCTTTTGCCCGCCCAAGGCACACACCCTTTTTTTTTTAGACCTGGAGTGAGTGGGGAAGAAGTTGCAGATTCTGCCGCAAAATGGCGTGTGACAGAATTGTTGCCAGATATACAGTACAGACCAAAAGTTTGGACACACCTTCTCATTCAAAGAGTTTTCTTTATTTTCATGACTATGAAGGCATCAAAACTATGAATTAACACATGTGGAATTATATACATAACAAACAAGTGTGAAACAACTGAAAATATGTCATATTCTAGGTTCTTCAAAGTAGCCACCTTTTGCTTTGATTACTGCTTTGCACACTCTTGGCATTCTCTTGATGAGCTTCAAGAGGTAGTCCCCTGAAATGGTCTTCCAACAGTCTTGAAGGAGTTCCCAGAGATGCTTAGCACTTGTTGGCCCTTTTGCCTTCACTCTGCGGTCCAGCTCACCCCAAACCATCTCGATTGGGTTCAGGTCCAGTGACTGTGGAGGCCAGGTCATCTGGCGCAGCACCCCATCACTCTCCTTCATGGTCAAATAGCCCTTACTTTCAAAGTTTTCCCAATTTTGCGGCTGACTGACTGACCTTCATTTCTTAAAGTAATGATGGCCACTCGTTTTTATTTATTTAGAATTTGTATTATGGCAAGAAAAAAGCAGCTAACAGTCTATTCAGTAGGACTATCAGCTGTGTATCCACCTGACTTCTCCTCAATGCAACTGATGGTCCCAACCCCATTTATAAGGCAAGAAATCCCACTTATTAAACCTGACAGGGCACACCTGTGAAGTGAAAACCATTTCAGGGGACTACCTCTTGAAGCTCATCAGGAGAATGCCAAGAGTGTGCAAAGCAGTAATCAAAGCAAAAGGTGGCTACTTTGAAGAACCTAGAATATGACATATTTTCAGTTGTTTCACACTTGTTTGTTATGTATATAATTCCACATGTGTTAATTCATAGTTTTGATGCCTTCAGTGTGAATCTACAATTTTCATAGTCATGAAAATAAAGAAAACTCTTTGAATGAGAAGGTGTGTCCAAACTTTTGGTCTGTACTGTACGTCACAAAAGTAAATGACCTCCTATGTACCTAACCAGTAAATCAATAACTTTTTCAATACAAGACAGTATTATGCTTTAGAAGCAGCTCACTGGCATTGTGCTGTTACCCTATCATTTTCATCTACTCTACAGAACCTTAACATTTATTCACAATGAAAAGCATTTACCAAGTGGATGTCAAACAGGTGGACATCTATTAAACAATATTTTTTGGAACTAGAAAACCAATTGTTGCAGTGACCTACAGCAGCCAACAATAACAAGATCAACTACAGCCAACAGTATACTCCACTGCTGCTGGGGAAGGTCAGTAGAAAGCTTCATTACATCAGTCTATGGAGGATTTGTAGAAACCTCAGCTTCATCTACCTGATGATCCAGTGGGATATTTGGTTTCTCCTCTGGACAGTCCTGGGAATACAGAGGACTGGGACATCTCTCTGGTGGATTTCTCTGACTGGATCCATCTATAGGAAATACACACAGTAACTGAAAACATTGTCTATATGTGATGATCAAGTGTGAATGCACTCCTATTTTCTTGGGAGCAGCATTTTTATGCAGTTATGCCCAGCCTGTCCCTAGACGACTTTGATTGGGTGGTACATATAAGCTGTGTGTGCTCCTCCTCTCGTTGGTTGCTTGATGCACACAGAGGTAGGAGCAGCACACTATATGTGCAGGATATCCTCTCCTGAATGTGGATGGCCAGCAGCATGGGTAGGTTTACAGTGGGACCTGCCTGGCTGAGACCACCTTGGCGCGGGTAGGCGGGCACAGATTTGTTTTGATCAAGGTACATTGGCTGAGAGTCTCGGATTTTATCGTGTCAGAGTGAGGGCTTAGTCCATATGTTTGCATATATTGTATTGATGCGTTATTTTATGTGATTTTTTGCTCATATATGTAATGATCAGATGATGGGGGAATCTGACTCTCAAAATTGTTCTCTCCTCTACAGTCATGGAAGGTCTCCTCTTACCTGGTGATGTGAGGGGCTGATGATACTCCATCATGACGTCCTTGTACAGATCCATGTGTTCTTCTAAATACTCCCACTCCTCCATGGAGAAATAGACAGCGACATCATGACACCTTAAAGGAACCTGACAACACAAGGACACAGTCATTACCAGACACCTCCCTTGGCGTTATTGTATAATGTCCCAGCATTCCCAGCAGCGCTCACCTCTCCGCTCAGCAGCTCAGTGATCCTGGTGGTAAGTTCTAGGATCTTCTGCTCAGGTATCAGGGAATGAGGTGGAGGCTCGGTGATGGGGCTCTGGGTCCTGCTCCATCCTCCTGACACACGGGGTGTCACACACTCACCAGACGACTTCTTCACTACTGTGTAATCCTGTGTATGGGGAGACGCCGATCACTACAGAGATTCTAAGAATCCTTCACCTTTCCAGACATTTCCCTGGTTTATTACTAGAGATAAGAGTGATGTCATGTGAGACTCTCACCTCACCAGTTACCAAGTAGATGATCTCCAGTGTGAGGTCTAATATCCTTGAAGCCATGTGGTCTCTGTCCTTCTCCATCCTAATTGTGATATAAGGTCAGCCGGCCACCCCTGCTATATAGAGAATACAGTGTTAGACAGGATAGACACTGCAGTGTACCACATACATCAACCAGTTCTTCTCTTCCAGGTCACTATAGCTCTCATACTACTCAAGTCTGTACTGTCACAGACATGGGCACTCCAAATACTTACACACTATAGTTCAGTCACAATTGCTGCTGCCATGTCTGAACCATGATATAAACCAGAAAGGGGATGTCCAGGATTTATCCGGAGCATAGGCCATCAATATCAAAATCTTAGCCAACCCTTTTAAAGAGTCACCGTACTTTCATTTCATGTAATAGAGAATGGTGTAACTAGCAAATTTCTTATCACTTTATTTTAAAAATCTGCCTGCATCCACCTGTAAAATAAGCTGTAAAGTCATGGCCACTAGGGTTCTCACTTCCACCTAATCTGTGGTCCACTGTCTGTGGTCAGGCAAGATTTGTCGCCAGTAAAAGACACACAGAAGACGGCTGACAGGACGTGGGGGCGTATCAGAGCCAGCTGACATCGTTAGCCTGATAAAAGAGCTTTTCTACATAGCTTCTGAAAATTATAGGAGCCTCCTATGTGACTGTGTGAGTTAACCCTCCTTGTCTGTTGATGCCCTCTGCTTGTGAAATGCATCTAGCTATGCAACTGAAACAGGGAATAAAATGGCTAAAAAAAACTGACAGGAAGCCCAAAAAGAGCATTTTCTTCACAGTTACGATTCTACAATGAAGCACAGCCATTATGCAATTTTTTTTTTCAAACATGAGTAGGTATGACCACACATTGCATTGCGTATTTTCAATGATCCACAGCAAAATCCACAATAGTTGCATGCAGATTTAGTGGATTTGCCATGGCAGAGATTTAAAATCTTCACCGCATGTCAATTTATGTGTCGATTCAGTCGTGAAATCTAATGTTTGCTGGTGCAGTGACCCAGAAGGGAGTGTGAGGAGTAGAAGGATGGAAGTGGTATGAATATTGGAAGTTGTCAGAGTCCTCACAGCGGCTGAATCCTTCTCCCTCACTCCCAGGGCCAACACAGTGATGTTAGGGATGAAATCAGAAAACTAAGAGTAAAAGTGAAAGATTTGGAGTTGGAGACTGGGGCTGTGAAAAAGGAGTTGGGTTTAACCAAAAAACACCTGGAGGGTGTGGAGCAGGAATGTCTTGGGTTGAAAAATAAATTGATAGATCTGGAGGATAGATCTCGGAGGAACAATATAAGATTAGTAGGGTTCCCTGAGGGGGTGGAACAAAAGAACCCAGTGGACTTTGTGCAAAAGTGGCTGGTGCAAACATTGGGAGCGGATTATGATCTCTCTACATTTTGTGTGGAGCGAGCCCATAGAATCCCTCCGAGGAAGCCCCCCTCCAGGTGCACCCCCTAGAGCTTTATTAGCTAGATTGGTTTGCTCCAAAGATCGGGATTGGGTACTCAGACGTAAAAGAGAACTCCACAAAATTGGTTTTGATGGGAACTATATTCAAATATACCCTGATTTTTGCTGTGGGACACAAAATAAAAGGCGGTCTTTCTTTGATGTTAAAAAAAGATTAATTTCCGCACACAAAGTATGCGTTGCTGTATCCGGCTAAACTCAGGGTGGTTCATAATGATTCTGTGCAATTTTTTCCCACACCTACAGAGGCTGCACAGTGGCTTGATTCGGCCGGTTTGTAGCCCCCGTTGGGATTTCAAAATTTTTGAGCATGTCTACATTTTTATACGTTGGTTATATGGCGGTGTGGAGTGAGGAGTGGGGCTTGATCGGGAGTGGGGTTGGCGAAGTGGAAGAGGTTGATGGGGATAACACTCTCTGTGAGCCAAATGGTGGGTTGGGGTAGCGGTTATGGGCGGGGGGTGGGTACTAGGGATTGGGAGGGGGTGGGGGGGTCGGCTGCTGTCGCTGGGCCTAGGAGGCCCCTCTTCCCCCTCATGCCGGTCTGCGGAGTGCTTTGGCTTCGGATAGCTTAGAATGACGCGTAGGGTTCTGTGTTGGAATGTGCGAGGGCTGGGGGATAGAGTTAAAAGGACAGTGGTGTTTGATGTTATGGTTTGGCACCTCCCGGCAATTGTGGCCTTATTGGAGACGCATGCAACGGCTGATAAGCTCCCCCAATTAAAGAGGCGATGGGCGAAATTGGAATACCACTCATACCTGTCATCATATTCGAGGGGTGTGAGTGTGTATATTCATCATGGAGTTGATTTTCAGCCGTTGGATGTTAAGGTGGATAGGGAGGGTCGATTTGTCTTTCTTTATGGTCAGTGGAGTGGACAGGAGACTATTTTAGCCTTTGTCTATGTGCCTCCCCCTTTTGCGTCCACTGCTCTATTTGCAGTAAACCCCCGTGCCCGTTGTTACTGGTAGGTGACTTTAATTCGGTATTGGATCCGAGACTGGATAGGATATCTCTCTCCCCTGAGCAGAGGCATACTCGGTCTCTCCTGTGTAGCATTGCCCAGGAGCTTGCATGGGTTGATGTCTGGCGTCCTTTGTATGGAGAAAAAAGAGCCTATTCATGCTTTCGCAGGACGTACAGGTCAATGTCAAGAATCGACTTAGCGTTTGCAAACGGGGCTATGTCTGATCAAGTGGTGAAGATGAAATATGAATTGCATGGAATCTCTGACCATTCTCCGGTATTGCTTCTGCTCAGGGGAGTGGGGGTAAATACGGGCCCCAATAGAACCTTTAGACTGAACCCCTATTGGTTGGAGGTCATTGGTGTGCGAGATCTAATCAATGCGGAGATTCTTGAATTTGGCATCGGAATGAGGGCTCCACCCATGTCCATTTTGTATGGGACGCTTTGAAGGCCTACATTAGAGGCCTCTATTGCGGTAAAATAAAAAGACGAGTGGAGTTCCATAAGCAGGAAAATGCAATGAGGGAGACAGTTAGGAAGTTGCAGGGGGCTTTGACGAAACACGGTACGGATTCACTTCGCATAGAACTGAAAGATGCTAACCAAAAATATAGGACTTTTATGGTAAACAAGGCCCAACATAAACTCTTTTTTCAAGGACAGAGACGTTTTAGTGAGGAGGGAAAAACAGGGAAATTGTTAGCTGCACTGGTCGCTAATCAAAGGGGTGGGACTAAAATTAGGCACATTAAAAATACTCGGGGCCAGATAGTCAAGGATCCAGAGCAGATCAGACAGGAATTCGCAGAGTATTATTCTAATATATACAGATCTGAAACGGTATGCAGTCCCTCAAAAATTTATGACAATTTGGACCAATTAGAAATGCTTTCTCTCTCGCCTCAGGAAACCAGAATGCTCGATCATCCTATACGACAGGCAGAGTTAGAGGAAGCCCTTCGCTCGGTTAAATATAACTCTTCCCCCGGGGCGGATGGTTTGCCATTTGAACTTTATAGGTACCACGCTAAGGCACTTCTCCCTATTCTGCTGCAGGTTTTAAATGAATCATATAGATATGGATCTCTCCCTCCATCTTTTAGGGAGGCAATTATCACTTTAATTTAAAAAAAAGATAAGGACGGCAGTGAGGTTGGGTCTTACAGACTATAAGATTTTTGCAAAATCTTTTGCAAACCGTCTTAAACGGGTAATTGCAGCCCTGGTTCATTCTAATCAAACAGGATTTATTCCTGGGAGACAGATTCAGGCGAATCTCTATAGGGTGTATTTGAACCTGTCGGTAGGGGGGGGGGGGGGGACCGGACCACTCCATCCTGTCTCTGGATGCTGCTAAAGCGTTCGACAGGGTGGAGTGGTCCTTCCTGTGGCGAACTATAGCACATTTTCGATTAGGGACTACGTTTATCGCAATGACTCAACTGTTATATACTCAACCAATAGCCTGAGTTAACATTGATGGGGTTAATTCCTCTATTATTGAGCTTCAACGCGGTACGAGACAGGGTTGCCCGCTCTCTCCCCTTTTATTTGCGCTATTTATGGAGCCGTTGGCTTGTAGGATTCGTTTGAATGGTCAGATTCGGGGCTTCGGGGTAGCGGGATAGAGTGATAAAATTAGGCTCTACGCAGACAATGTTATCCTCTTTCTGGATCAGGACTGGAAAGCCGTCCCCTATGTTATGCAGGTGATAGAGGAGTTTAGTCTACTGTCTGGTTACTTAAAGGGATATTCTCAACACGCTATTTGATCCCGGCGCGCTGTCCACTTCCTGGTTTCGGCACTCGACGGGCTCCATCTTGAGTCTTCTCCCGGCCGGGCCTCGTGCTGTACTGAACGTGCATGCCGAGGCCGCGCATGCGCCCTGGTGACTTCTTCCTGGCCAGTATACTATACTGGCCAGGAAGAAATCACCATAGCGCATGCGCGGCCTCAGCGTGCGCGTTCAGTACAGCGCGCGGCCGGCCGGGAGAAGAGAAGAAGTCGTCTGCGCACGCGCGGCCATCGCGATTCCTGAGAAGAGCGGTGGCCGTAACCAGGGGAGACGGAAGACAACAGTCAGGTAAGTATATGTTTATTTACTTCTAAGGGGTGGAAATTTGTTAATTAAATATATTTAGAAAAATGATCACTGTTAAATCATTTAACAGTGATGATTAAGATGAGAATACCCCTTTAATCAACTGGGCTAAGTCCTCACTCCTCCCGCTAAATCGAAATGCCCCCGAAGGGGGTTCCTGGGTCCAGATGTTGTCTTTGGATGACTCTCTGAACTATCTGGGGATAAAGATAGGTGTCCCTATAGGTAGATTCCGCGAGTTAAATCTTTCCCCGGTAATGGATAAAGTAAAGGGGAAAATCAGAGCCTGGCAAAAATTGTTAATATCGCAATCCGATCGACTGGCATTTGTTAAAATGATCATACTACCTCTGGTTTTGTACCCGATCTGTGCCTCCCATATCTGGATAGAGGATTCCTTCTTTTATAGACTGGAAGCTTTAATTAACGACCTAATATGGGGGAGGAAGAGGATCCGTATAAAGCAGAGGTATTTGTGGCTGGCCGAGTCACACGGGGGACTATCACTTCCTTTCTTTCAAGGGTATTTTTTTTCTGTGCAGCTACAAAGATGCTGTAATTTTAGAGAGAATGCACTTGGGCAATATTTAACTAGGGTAACTGGTAGGTCACTTGGTAATATTTTTATGCATCTAGAAACAGCACAGTGTGGAGATTTGGACACTAGTTGTTTAATCCCGAGAACTCTGCAGAGGGTCTGGGATACATTGAAAAGGACTCTGCAGGTGTCACACGTGCTTCATTTTACCCCGTTATGGGAGAATCAGAATTTTTGAAAATAACTGACCACACTTATTGGAGTCGTAGGGGAATCACTAGAGCGGCACATCTGTTTGTCGCAGATCGTTTTAAAGTCTTAGGGAACTTCAATTTCACAAACACCTCGTTCTTAGATCAATTTATGTACACACACTTAAAACATGCATACGAAGCTACACTTAATAAAATATATATGATTACTCAACAACACTCATTTTTTGATTATTGTTTTTTTCACTTTGGGAAAAAGATTAAAATGGCACAGATCTACTCAAAAATGCGAGTTTCACTGTCCATGGTGATTTCCTTTAAAAGTATACCTAAATGGGAGCGGGAACTGAAAACTTCCCCCCTCCCATGGCCACAGATCTTCCAAAATACACTACAAATGCAGGCCAAGTTTGCTAATAACAGAGGTCGTGAATTCTATTGTCAAAAGTGTGGCTGGATATATCCATCTTTTATGAGAATGTAGCGTGATAAAGCGGTTTTGGGAGCGGGTATTCACAGCACTTCAGGGGGATTTCCCCCAACATTGTGTACCGGATATGATTTCCGCCATTTTGGGTTCCTATATACCAAAAAAGCCAAATTCTTCTGTACATCATTTAATCTGGCTGAAGGGCTGCTTGATAGCAAAGGTCCTGATAGTTAAGAGATGGGGTTCCCCCATATCCCCTGCATTTGAGGAGTGGAGATGGATTATGTCCCAAATAAAGCTTTATGAGGAGGTTGAGAGGCGGAGAAGGCAAGGTACGCGATATCCCTCTCTCTTGTAGAAGCGAGGTGGACTGACTATCTTGCTTTTTTGGGTGGTGTACGTGGACGGGTACGAGGGGGGAGTATTGGGTTTGGGCTATCAGCGACAGCAGCCAAGGGAAGGGGGGGGAATAAAATTAAAAAAAATAAAAAAGAAAAAAAAAAAGTTCCTGAGCTGCGATACCAAGCACAGCCGCTATCAAAAAAACATTATAAAACCTTGGTAATATGCTATGCACAAACACCCCCCTGTCACACACTGATTCCATATCCTAGTGATATCACATTGCGTGATGGAAGACCCCTCTAATCCAGGAGACCAGCCCCTCTTACAGGGGTCTGGGGGTCTCCTAATATTCCAGGGGGAGAGCAGACATGTCTGAGGAGAACTCCCCTCCTGACCTCCAGACTGTGTGAGCAGAGACTCTCTATGGCCGGTGCTGCCCCCTGCTGGCTGGACCTGCTATATGTCACCTATAGAACCGCTCCATTCTAATAAACCCAGAACCAAGACCAATAACTGACCTGCAGATCTCACCTCCTGGGGCTGCAGGACCTGCGATGACGTCACACTGGTCACATGACAGGAAGTGCTACACAGTGAAAGACCTCCACTACTTTACCCCTCCCCTCATGTGACTGATCACATGACCATGACATCATCAAAGGTCCTGAAGTCACCAAGATAAAACATCTAAAGCAGGGATAGGCAACCTCTGGCACTAGGGATGAGCGAATCGACTTCGGATGAAACTTAGTTGTACCGTAGAACTTAGTGTGGTACCTTAGAACTGAACTCGAGTTTGTGAAATATTTTTTTACAGTAAAAATCGTTTTATGAAGTTATTACGCGAAGTCTCGCTGGACTTTGCGAAGCAATAACTTCGGCTCATCGGAGCCAATACATATTGGAACGAAGTTTTATGCGAATCGACTTCGGATTCGCTCATCCCTATCTGGCACTACAACTACTGCAGCTGCAGCATGAATATTTGCTTTGAACTTCTCAGAACTCTCATACAAATGAATGGAGCATGCTGGGAATTGTAGTTTCACAACAGCTGGATTGCCAAATGTTTCTGATCTAAAGTTTTCTCCCATGGTTCCCCCTCTCTCACACAGACTGCTCCCCATGCTTCTTCCCTCACATAGACACTCCCCATGGTTTCCTCTCTCACACACAGACCGCTCCCCATTGTTCCCCCTCTCTCACACAGACCGCTCCCCATCGTTCTCTCTCTTTCACACAGCGCACTCCCCATGGTCCCCCCTTTCTCACACAGACCACTCTCCATGGTTCCCCCTCTCTCACACAGACCGCTCCCCATGGTTCCCCCTCTCTCACACAGACCGCTCCCCATGCTTCCCCCTCTCTCACACAGACCGCTCTCCATGTTTCCCCCTCTCTCACACAGACCGCTCCCCATGGTTCCCCCTCGCCCACACAGACCGCTCCCCATGGTTCCCCCTCTCTCACACAGACTGCTCCCCATGATTCCCCCTCTCTCACACAGACCCCTCCACATGGTTCCCCCATCTCTCACACAGACCGCTCCCCATGGTTCTTCCCTCACACAGACCGCTCCCCATGAATCCCCCTCTCTCACACAGACCGCTCCCCATGGTTCCCCCTCTCTCACACAGACCGCTCCCCATGGTTCCCCCTCTCTCACACAGACCGCTCCCCATGGTTCCCCCTCTCTCACACAGACCGCTCCCCATGGTTCCCCCTCGCCCACACAGACCGCTCCCCATGGTTCCCCATTCTCACACAGACCGCTCCCCATGGTTCCCCCTCTCTCACACAGACCTCTCCCCATGGTTCCCCCTCTTTCACACAGAATGCTCCCCATGGTTCCCCCTCTCTCACACAGACCGCTCCCCATGGTTCTTCCCTCACACAGATTGCTCTCCATGTTTCCCCCTCTCTCACACAGACCGCTCCCCATGGTTCCCCCTCTCTCACACAGACCGCTCCCCATGGTTCCCCATTCTCACACAGACCGCTCCCCATGGTTCCCCATTCTCACACAGACCGCTCCCCATGGTTCCCCATTCTCACACAGACCTCTCCCCATGGTTCCCCCTCTCTCACACAGACCTCTCCCCATGGTTCCCCCTCTTTCACACAGAATGCTCCCCATGGTTCCCCCTCTCTCACACAGACCGCTCCCCATGGTTCCCCTCTCTCACACAGACCGCTCCCCATGGTTCCCCTCTCTCACACAGACCGCTCCCCATGGTTCCCCCTCTCTCACACAGACCACTCCCCATGGTTCCCCCTCGCCCACACAGACCGCTCCCCATGGTTCCCCATTCTCACACAGACCGCTCCCCATGGTTCCCCCTCTCTCACACAGACCTCTCCCCATGGTTCCCCCTCTTTCACACAGAACGCTCCCCATGGTTCCCCCTCTCTCTCACACAGACTGCTCCCCATGGTTCCCCCTCTCTCACACAGACCGCTCCCCATGGTTCCCCTCTCTCACACAGACCGCTCCCCATGGTTCCCCTCTCTCACACAGACCGCTCCCCATGGTTCCCCCTCTCTCACACAGACCACTCCCCATGGTTCCCCCTCGCCCACACAGACCGCTCCCCATGGTTCCCCATTCTCACACAGACCGCTCCCCATGGTTCCCCCTCTCTCACACAGACCTCTCCCCATGGTTCCCCCTCTTTCACACAGAACGCTCCCCATGGTTCCCCCTCTCTCTCACACAGACCGCTCCCCATGGTTCCCCCTTGCCCACACAGACCGCTCCCCATGGTTCCCCATTCTCACACAGACCGCTCCCCATGGTTCCCCATTCTCACACAGACCTCTCCCCATGGTTCCCCCTCTCTCACACAGACCTCTCCCCATGGTTCCCCCTCTTTCACACAGAATGCTCCCCATGGTTCCCCCTCTCTCACACAGACCGCTCCCCATGGTTCCCCTCTCTCACACAGACCGCTCCCCATGGTTCCCCCTCTCTCACACAGACCACTCCCCATGGTTCCCCCTCGCCCACACAGACCGCTCCCCATGGTTCCCCATTCTCACACAGACCGCTCCCCATGGTTCCCCCTCTCTCACACAGACCTCTCCCCATGGTTCCCCCTCTTTCACACAGAACGCTCCCCATGGTTCCCCCTCTCTCTCACACAGACTGCTCCCCATGATTCCCCCTCTCTCACACAGACCGCTCCCCATGGTTCCCCCTCTCTCACACAGACCGCTCCCCATGGTCCCCCCTCTCTCACACAGACCGCTCCCCATGGTTCCCCCTCTCTCACACAGACCTCTCCCCATGGTTCCCCCTCTTTCACACAGAACGCTCCCCATGGTTTCCTCTCTCTCTCACACATAGACTGCTCCCCATGATTCCCCCTCTCTCACACAGACCTCTCCCCATGGTTCCCCCTCTATAGCACAGACTTCATGTTCTTGGACTCCTCATAACCTTCCACCAGGGTTAGTTCACTGCAGCCATGCCTTCCTGCATTTTCTTTTGTCTACATACAGCAGCATTAGGAGAAATCGCCTTCACCTCCCTGATCAGTCACATGACCATCCCCTTTACATTAGGCCTGAGCTGTGTATGAAGCACAGCAGATGGTGAGTGCCTGTTTTTATTTAGAATTGGAATATATATTTGCTACATAGGATGAACAGGTGAATCATCCGAAAAACAGAGCACCTTAACCATATTAGAGATACGGGTGAGCCGCGATACACATACTTTATTTCTCTGTTACTATAATTACCTGCGCATGCAGAACTATATTACACAACAAATCCGAACCCAGATTTGTGGTTTGTGCTGTATTCCATAAGGAATCCTGGTTTGTATTTGTTCTGTAATACAGTTCTACATGCACCGCTACTTACAGTGCATGCGCAAAACTCAGCAGAGCCCATTTTAAGGGTGCTTCCTGCTCCAGGAAGGCGCATGAGCAATCTTGGTCACTAGCTTTTCTAGTTCCTAGTGTGAATGTGTATTTGGAGTTTCTGCTTTTCTGTGTACCAGACCCTGCTTTTGGATTTAACGGATTTTGCTTGTTTGGGTCCAAAGATATCTCGGAGTTTGTTTCTGCCTGCACTACCTGTGCCCAAAACAAGATCCTGAGACAAAGATTTGCAGGACTCTTCATGTTGCCTGTGTCTGAAGTTCCATTAAAGCATATTGCCATGGACTTCATTACCAGTTGCCTTTATTCTCAGGCTATACAGTTATCTTGGTTGTAGTTGATGGTTCTCGAAAATGGGCTACAGTTGCAAATTCTTGAAATTGATCTGTAAACTTCTGGACGTCAAGATAGACTTCTCATCAGCTTACCATCCACAGACCTATGAGCAAGAAGAATGTATCAATCAAGTCTTGACCAATTATTTTCACCTCTGCACGTCAGAATGATTAGGCTACTTTGCTTCCATGGGCAGAATTCTTTTATAATGACCATTCCACTAAATCCACTGGCAAGTCAAGAATTTAGCTGATTGGAAGCGTAGATCTCCAACTTATTTTTCTCCAGGAGACAAGGTCTGGATATCTGCTAAGAACATCAGAATGAAGATACCCTCGTAAAGGTTGAAAGGTCCATTTGAGGTGCTCAAGCAATTGACCCTGGTCTGTTGTTGATGCCCACCACTGCCCTACTACCTTAGGTGGGCATGAGCGTCTCTTATCCTGCTGCTGTCATGGATATGGGGGTCCAGAACCTCTGTCCCTCCCCTGTGTGTCCACTGCAAGCTGTGGTCGGTGCTTCTCATTCAGGGCTTTTCTATCTGTCTTGTGCTCCCCAAGTCTTAAAAGGCTAGCACGCAGGCCCTAATCTTCCTCCAGCCTATGTCTGCCCACCTCTAGATACTTAAAGCACCTTCCCCTAGGGGTGGGGGCCTGAGCAATAAATGTTCTAGCGTGCTAGTCCCTTCAAAGGTGTTGTGCACAGACCTCTGCCAGATTTCTGACTCTGAACGACCACTGCCTGAATTGACCTGTGCCTGATTACCCTATCGATCCTTTGCTGTCTGCCCTGATCTTGGACCTGTTTCACATATTCGCACAAACTCTGCCTGCCCTGACCTCAGCCTGCTGTGCCTGATCCCGTGGTGCCTCTGACCCCTGTTGGTCAGCTATCAACCACAGACTAGATGGGCCAAATGATTCTTATCTGCCGACACATTCTATGTAAAGGGAATGCTCTACAAGGTAGCAGCTTGATGGCTCTCCTGCAGAGAAGTCCAGATCCCTGTATAGGGGTTAAAAGGTAAATACCAGGGGACTGCCAAAATAATGCTCTTAGGTTTAGCCCAAAAGTCAAACTGGTTGGTTGGCACAGTAGTTTCACACCCACTGATCATTACACCTATGCCTGATGCTCTGTGGCAGCATATTGGGATAGATTTTATCATGGATCTTCCACCATCCTCGGGATGCACAATTATATGGATGGTAGTGGGTTACTTTTCCAAGATTTCAGATTTTGTCCACTTGCCTGGTATGCTTTCTACACATTGAAGAAAAAGGATTGATTTGGTCCAGCTTGTATTTGTGATAATCCAAAAGGCTTTATTCAATATTCGATAAAATCCAGGTACAAGAATGCAGGTCTACATGTTTCGGGCACAATGCAATCTCAGCCCTTACTCATGACAATTTCAAATACACTGCAAGGTGTTCTTATAGAGGGGAGGGAATGACTTCCTCACCTGAGGTAATCCGGCTGAGGGTCAACCACTCCCATCCACAAGTCTGCACATAATTAAAAACATACCAAAATTTATGTGATTCGTTAAAACAACATATTCAGAAAAATAAAGGAAGGGATAGAGGAGATAAGAAAGAGAGAAATAATGGATAATCAATGAATTGAGGGTTAATATTGTAAAATGAGGTCAAGTCTTTTATTTAGGCCATGAGGTTGGCGACTTTCTAATCGGAAAATCCAGTAAGATTCTCTGTTCAAAAGCTTTCGTTTTCTGTCACCACCTCTTATTGGTTTTTTGACTTTTTCAATACCTTGTGCTGACATATATGAGACATCACCACCATGTACCATGGCAAAGTGGAGACTTGCCGCAGATATGTTGCGGTTCGCATGGTGCGGTATGTCTGATATATGTTTTCTGATGCGTGTTTTTATGGCATTTGTTGTGCATCCTACATATTGTAACTTGCATTTTGTGCATGTTATACAGTAGATAGCAAAGGTGGTATTACAATTGAGGAAAGAATGTATCTTAAAAACCTGGCCATTGACAGTGGATTCAAAGTTCTGGCAAGTTTTCATATATTTACAGCAAGTACAAATGGAGTGACCACATTTGTAGTTCCCTTTTGTGGATAACCAGGTGCTCTGAGTTATACGGGATTTATCATTTTTAAAGAGGGATGGACTTACTGAGCTGGCTATAGTAGGTGCTTTTTTGGCTGCACATTTTATGCCTTTTTGTGCCATTGCTGCCCATATTTTGTCACACGCTAAAACGGGAAAGTGTTTTTTTACAATATTGCAAATTTGGGTATATTCTTTACTGTATTGTGTAACAAAAATATTTTTTCTTTCATGGTTTGATGTCTCTCTAATATTTTGACTGTGTTTTTTCGCGTTTGTAACTAATAATAAATTTCTATCTATATTTGATACCTCTCTGTTGCATTTATCTAACATTTTTTGTGGATAAGCTCTGTGTGTCAATCTTTTTGTGATATTTTTTGCCTCTGTTCTGTAAGTTGATTCGTCACTGCAATTTCTCCTGGCCCTAATTAATTCTCCCTTAGGTATATTCCTGATAGTGTGTGTGGGATGACATGACTGTGCATGCAATAAGTATTGCCAGCTGTTTGTTTCCTGTGGGTGCTAGTGCATATGGAGGCTGTGGCGGAGTCCCCCCTGAGTCTGAGATCTAAAAATTCAATGTTGTTGGTGCTGTGTTGGACGGTAAATTGAATACCGTTTACACATGAATTCAGATAATCCGTGAAAAGCGGTACGGCCGCCACATCGCCCGACCAAATAAAGATCAGGTCGTCGATGTAACGGCCATACCACCTCACATGATCCGAAAAAGGGTTGGTGTCGATGAGGAGGAAGCTTCTCCCCCACCATGCCATAAAAATATTAGCAATGGAGGGAGAGAACTTGGCCCCCATCGACACCCCCGATGTCTGCAGGAAAAACTTTCCATCAAACATAAAATAATTTCGTCTCAGGAGGAAGTCCACCACAGCCACCACATACTCCAACAGCACCACAGAAAAATTTCCAAAGTTTTCCAAGAACCACACCAAGGAGGTATGAACCATATCATGGGGAATACTGGGGTAGAGTGCAATTACATCCGCAGTAACCCATGAATATTTTTGGGACCATTCAAGCTCCTGTATTGCTTGTAGGACTGATTTGGTGTCTCTTAAAAAACCAGGAATATTGGGGATCAAGAGCTGCAGTAACGAGTCAACCCACTGGCAGAGGCGTTCAGAATAAGACCCTATACCCGAGACAATAGGTCTCAAGGGAGGGGGGAATATTAATTTGTGCACTTTTGGTAAGGCATGTAAGATGGGAGTAACTGGAAATGCAACAAAAATATAATCCTGTTCTTTTTGACTAAGAATGCCTAGACTGAAACCGTGTAGCAACAGAGCTTTTAGTTCTTGTTGAAAAGAGTGGAGCGGGTCATTTGGTAAACTCATATAGGTCTTATCTTTGTGTAACATCTGATTAATTTGACATCTATAGAGTTCACAATCAAGAATGACCACAGCTCCCCCCTTGTCAGCTTGCTTCACAACAATATCATCTCTATTTTGGAGATTGCGCAATGCTAATGATTCTTTTCTAGACAAATTGTCAGTATAGAGATCCTTATGTTGTGAGGCTACAAAGTTGCTCAATGAGACAAGATCCCTCTCAACCAGTTCTTGAAATCTATCCAGTGCATGAGATCTAGATTGCACCGGATAGAAATCACGGTTGGAAGGGTTAAAGTCTGATGAACAATGCATAGTATCAGAAGAGAGGCAAGTATTTTCCAATTCTATTAAATCATAAACATGTAACATTTCATTGAAAGACATACTAGTGGAATTGAAAGTGTGGTCTGACGTAGACATGGCATTAATCACATCAAGGTCTGAATTCACATTAGAGGTGAACATACTGGCCGCAGCGTCTCTTGGACTGCACACCTGTGAGTCTATTGATTGAAAGTGCTGCTGCAGAGTTAAGCTGCGAGCCAGTCTGTTCACATCCAATATGGTTCTGTATAGATCAAAGTGACAGGACGGCGCAAAGGTAAGACCTTTGCCTAGAACTTTGAGTTCATGTTCCGATAGGATGCAAGCCGACAGATTGATTATCTGTAGTTCGTTTTCCCCCGTCTGGATCTTGCAGGATAGCGACGGCTTTCGGTGTCTCCGGCCTCCTCTGCGTTTTTTGACGTTTGTCTGTGTGAACTAGGACCTTGTGTGGAGCGGATGCTCGATGTCTCCATCTGGATCTGATTAGTATCACTTTCCGATTCAGCAGAATCAGCCTCAGTTGAGCTGAATGAAACTTTGCGGCGTTGGATTTTTTTAGAGCGTAAACCTCTCAGAATGGATCTTGGTGTATGTGACCGCATTTCTGGCCAAGTGTACACTTCTTTACGGTTGTAATCAAGTAGATCTCTATTAAATTTGGATTGCTTCATTTGCATGAGGGCTTCCTCAGTTGATGCAAGATCCTCCTTTAGTTTATCATCAAATTTCAGAAATGCTGGATTATTGATGTGTTCTAATAAAGAATCTTGTGTAGTTTTAATCTCGTAGCAGGCAGAAAATAGTAAAGGAAGGGACCCGGAGACAGATAAAATCCTCTTTCAGCTCTTCTTTATTAGTTATGGACATCGACAGACATAACCATCAGGTGCACGGCAAGGTTGACGCGTTTCGGGTGAGTACCCTTAGTCGTAACAAATTGCTAACTGTGGCCCCTCAATATAAAGGGGTTGAAAGCACTCCTCCTCCAATGGGGAGGAACTGGTTTCAAGCAACATCCGTTGCACCACACCTAGACACACCTTTTTTCTTTTTTCAGCTTGCATCAATCAGTTTGTAATTGGTAGTACACTGTGCGAACCTTTCCTTGACATTTTAACCCCAGGTTGCCCTGTGATTTCTTTCAACAGAAACCGCACAGTGTGAATACTCCATTCCATAGAAAACATAAAATATATGTAAAAAAAACCTTTGATACAAACATGGACATACTACAACAAATACAAACACAATGGCCCTATGTATTCAAATAAGTTCTAGTTAGTAACCTGATATTGACAATCTCATAGTAGATTTGTCTAAAAATATAATGATAGTGATACATTGTTGCATGTCAGTGGGGTTACACATACACCACTTTCCCGGTAAAAGGCCGGACGTTTTGAATATCATTGCAAGATAGATCAGGTCACAGATGGAACATGACAAGAAATTGCTGCAGTCCTGCGCAGGTTCATTGAAAATCTTATCTTACAACAAATAAAATAGGTAGATGAAAGCGCTGTATGATGTCAGCGCTATAAAAACAGTGACGAACAGAGATGCAACACCCTCATAGTAGTAGGGACTCTCACATGTACAATATTATTATTGTGATCATATGCATCACACTAATACCCCTAAAATGGCAAGAAGGACATCAGAGATGTGTATCCGCCCGAATGTGGGTAGACCTGACATAAAATGCTAATAGTGACACATATCAATATTCTGCTATGTGTGCCAAGTATTTTATTGATATATATAGATGAGTTCTTTCAGGTTCAAAAACAGAGTATTAGAACATCTCAACTATATTACTAACCCCAATATTCTCAATATTTCAAATATAGCCAAACATTTCATACACGTTCATGCCCGCCAAGTATCAT
The DNA here is from genome assembly GCF_905171765.1 of Bufo bufo. Taxonomy (NCBI): domain Eukaryota; kingdom Metazoa; phylum Chordata; class Amphibia; order Anura; family Bufonidae; genus Bufo; species Bufo bufo. The sequence goes on from NC_053392.1 coordinate 613,005,140, forward strand.
TTGTTCAGGCGTATGCTATTGAACGTGTATTAGCTCCGCAAAGGGGTGGGGATTATCGTAAGAAAATTCTGTTACGTGAGGCTTACTGGATTTTTAGATTGGGCACTAGGGTACCAGGGGGTCTCAACCTCAAGAAAGAACTCATCTATATATATCAATAAAATACTTGGCACACATAGCAGAATATTGATATGTGTCACTATTAGCATTTTATGTCAGGTCTACCCACATTCGGGCGGATACACATCTCTGATGTCCTTCTTGCCATTTTAGGGGTATTAGTGTGATGCATATGATCACAATAATAATATTGTACATGTGAGAGTCCCTACTACTATGAGGGTGTTGCATCTCTGTTCGTCACTGTTTTTATAGCGCTGACATCATACAGCGCTTTCATCTACCTATTTTATTTGTTGTAAGATAAGATTTTCAATGAACCTGCGCAGGACTGCAGCAATTTCTTGTCATGTTCCATCTGTGACCTGATCTATCTTGCAATGATATTCAAAACGTCCGGCCTTTTACCGGGAAAGTGGTGTATGTGTAACCCCACTGACATGCAACAATGTATCACTATCATTATATTTTTAGACAAATCTACTATGAGATTGTCAATATCAGGTTACTAACTAGAACTTATTTGAATACATAGGGCCATTGTGTTTGTATTTGTTGTAGTATGTCCATGTTTGTATCAAAGGTTTTTTTTACATATATTTTATGTTTTCTATGGAATGGAGTATTCACACTGTGCGGTTTCTGTTGAAAGAAATCACAGGGCAACCTGGGGTTAAAATGTCAAGGAAAGGTTCGCACAGTGTACTACCAATTACAAACTGATTGATGCAAGCTGAAAAAAGAAAAAAGGTGTGTCTAGGTGTGGTGCAACGGATGTTGCTTGAAACCAGTTCCTCCCCATTGGAGGAGGAGTGCTTTCAACCCCTTTATATTGAGGGGCCACAGTTAGCAATTTGTTACGACTAAGGGTACTCACCCGAAACGCGTCAACCTTGCCGTGCACCTGATGGTTATGTCTGTCGATGTCCATAACTAATAAAGAAGAGCTGAAAGAGGATTTTATCTGTCTCCGGGTCCCTTCCTTTACTATTTTCTGCCTGCTACGGGAACACTTCCCCAGGGCCTCTGGAGCCGGGATCATATGAAGACCAGTTAGGTGAGCTGGACTATTTTTTCCTAGTTTTAATCTCCTTTCTTAAGTCCTCCAGGGTCTGTTTTTCGTTTCGAACAATTAAGTCCATTAGTTTTAGGGAGCAGTTTGACAGAATAGATTCCCATTCCTTTAGAAATAGATCTGAATAGGTAATGGACGGTTTCTTTTTTAGGCGTAAGCCCCTGGGGATCATTTCTTTTTCAATATACTTTTGTAGTGACGTATAGTCCCACCAGGTGCGAAGCTCTTTTAATAGCAGTTTTTCTAGTGTAGACATCAGTGTGATTGAAAGCAGACTGTCCTGGATATCCTGCTGTGGCTTTTCGAAAATGGCATTAATTTTCAGGAATCTTTCCTGTTCGTCCTCTATCGGACGTAATGAAGCATGTGCCATAATGTTTGCCAGTATCGCAGAAAAAACAGTAATAGAAAGCCGTTGTAGGGAGTGCACGCTCTCGGGTTCAATTGAAAATATAAAAATCAGGGGTTTGAGCAGCTCTCACCTGCCGAGGATTCCACTGGTATAGCGCGGACCAGCTCCTTCACCCGAAGTAGGAGAGAAGCTTCCTCCTCATCGACACCAACCCTTTTTCGGATCATGTGAGGTGGTATGGCCGTTACATCGACGACCTGATCTTTATTTGGTCGGGCGATGTGGCGGCCGTACCGCTTTTCACGGATTATCTGAATTCATGTGTAAACGGTATTCAATTTACCGTCCAACACAGCACCAACAACATTGAATTTTTAGATCTCAGACTCAGGGGGGACTCCGCCACAGCCTCCATATGCACTAGCACCCACAGGAAACAAACAGCTGGCAATACTTATTGCATGCACAGTCATGTCATCCCACACACACTATCAGGAATATACCTAAGGGAGAATTAATTAGGGCCAGGAGAAATTGCAGTGACGAATCAACTTACAGAACAGAGGCAAAAAATATCACAAAAAGATTGACACACAGAGCTTATCCACAAAAAATGTTAGATAAATGCAACAGAGAGGTATCAAATATAGATAGAAATTTATTATTAGTTACAAACGCGAAAAAACACAGTCAAAATATTAGAGAGACATCAAACCATGAAAGAAAAAATATTTTTGTTACACAATACAGTAAAGAATATACCCAAATTTGCAATATTGTAAAAAAACACTTTCCCGTTTTAGCGTGTGACAAAATATGGGCAGCAATGGCACAAAAAGGCATAAAATGTGCAGCCAAAAAAGCACCTACTATAGCCAGCTCAGTAAGTCCATCCCTCTTTAAAAATGATAAATCCCGTATAACTCAGAGCACCTGGTTATCCACAAAAGGGAACTACAAATGTGGTCACTCCATTTGTACTTGCTGTAAATATATGAAAACTTGCCAGAACTTTGAATCCACTGTCAATGGCCAGGTTTTTAAGATACATTCTTTCCTCAATTGTAATACCACCTTTGCTATCTACTGTATAACATGCACAAAATGCAAGTTACAATATGTAGGATGCACAACAAATGCCATAAAAACACGCATCAGAAAACATATATCAGACATACCGCACCATGCGAACCGCAACATATCTGCGGCAAGTCTCCACTTTGCCATGGTACATGGTGGTGATGTCTCATATATGTCAGCACAAGGTATTGAAAAAGTCAAAAAACCAATAAGAGGTGGTGACAGAAAACGAAAGCTTTTGAACAGAGAATCTTACTGGATTTTCCGATTAGAAAGTCGCCAACCTCATGGCCTAAATAAAAGACTTGACCTCATTTTACAATATTAACCCTCAATTCATTGATTATCCATTATTTCTCTCTTTCTTATCTCCTCTATCCCTTCCTTTATTTTTCTGAATATGTTGTTTTAACGAATCACATAAATTTTGGTATGTTTTTAATTATGTGCAGACTTGTGGATGGGAGTGGTTGACCCTCAGCCGGATTACCTCAGGTGAGGAAGTCATTCCCTCCCCTCTATAAGAACACCTTGCAGTGTATTTGAAATTGTCATGAGTAAGGGCTGAGATTGCATTGTGCCCGAAACATGTAGACCTGCATTCTTGTACCTGGATTTTATCGAATATTGAATAAAGCCTTTTGGATTATCACGAATACAAGCTGGACCAAATCAATCCTTTTTCTTCATACTTATATTTCTCCTACTTCGGGTGAAGGAGCTGGTCCGAGCTATACCAGTGGAATCCTCGGCAGGTGAGAGCTGCTCAAACCCCTGATTTTTATGCTTTCTACACATTGTCTTTGATAGATGAGTGTAATTTAAGTCAGGATTCTGGAAGTCTCTATGCAGCTTGTTGGATGTTAAGTTAGGCTTCTTCTCTGTCTACTATACCCTGTCTAATGGATAGTTGTAGCAAACGAATCAGTTTTTGAAGATTTACCTATGTCACTTTGTTTCTCCTAGTCATGACAACTGGGTATCCCTGCTTCCTTGGGCTGAGTTACCACTATTTTACATTGAATATGGTCATCACATGTCTCTCTTGGGGACAAGGTCTGGCAATATTTTAAGAATATTTGCTTGAAGTTACCCTGCTGCAAATTCACCCTTCACTTCTTGGGTCCATTTGAGGTGTTGGGACAAATCAATCCTGACTGCTGCAAGTTGCGACTACAACCATCTCTTTACATCCCCAAAGCCATCCATATGTCCCATCTCAAACCTTTTGTGCTTAATTGATACACAAGATCCTCTGTTACTAACCCTGTACCTGTTGGTCTTGAGTATGTTGGAAGTAAAGAACATTTTGGATTTAAAAAAAGTTAGAAGGAGAACCTATAATTTGGTGGACTGAACAGGTTTTGGTCCAGAAGAGAGATCTTAAGAACTTGCTGAAAACATTAAAAGGGTTTTCTGAGATTTTTAAAGTATTGGTGGGAGTCTGTCAAAAGCAAGGGACCCCACCAATAAGCAGTTTCAGAAAGCACTGGCATTCACAGTAGTGCCATGGCCTTCTCACATCTTTCCCTAGGCCATGTAACATCACATTTATTGATCACATAGCCTAGACCCAGCTCAGCCCTAAGTGTTGTGCTTGATGAGCAAAGAGAAGGATGCTGTGCTACTGTGAGCACCAGGCTGATCGATGGCTGATCGATGGGGTTCCCTGAGGAGAGGTCATCAACATGATAATCCTGGAAAACCCCAGAGGTTCTCTGGTCCCAAAATCAAAATTATTTTCATTTGCTCCTAACGCCCCTAGTACTGCATATTCATGCCCCCATTACCTGTTTTTCATGTATGTGCTTTCCTTAACCGTGTTGAGCCTGCAATTGCTAAGAAAAGTATAGGCCCATCTGGGAGACATTTCCATAGGGAGTCAATCCAGTTTTCCTGTTAGGGGTGCACTGCAAACAAAGCAATGGAGAGACACTTAGATTTTTAGCTTCAAAGTCCCGTTAAGTCTTTCCCACTGCTTTGGAGGTGTTATGGTGTGTGTGGAATGCTTATGTGAGCTAAACTTTTAAGGATTGCTCTCAACAGGTCTTCAGTGAAGTGCATACCTTGGTCGCTTTCAATCATCTTTAGAAATACATACCTGCAGACCACCACACTGGGAACTTTTTATGCGATAGTTTTGGCAGTGCCAGTCTTGCAGGGTGATGCTTCAGGCCATCCTGAGAAAAGATTAATACAGGCTAGCACATACTGATACACACCTACCTTGGGTAGCTGTATGAAGTCTGTCTCCAGTCTCTGAAATGGGTAATGTGGAGAGGGTATATACTTAGCGGGTACCTTGACAGGTTTACATGGGTTATGACAGATTCATATCATACAAGCTTACACGAACCTTGTTGCAGCATGACTGAAAAAGTGCAAGCAATAGGAAGAGATGATACTACACATTCTTTCTTTAGACTGATAGGTTCTTCTATGCACCAAGTGAGTCATCATTGAATACAAGGTTCTGGGTAGACCTTTTCTCTGTAACGTGTTCACCTTGTTCCACTCCTTTGCTAACCCAAGTTGCCTTTTCCTGCACTTCTTTCTGAATGATAATCAACAGGACCATGTCTACACCTGAACCAGGGGCAAAACCACTTACCACCATCACTGTCACTTCCAACGAGAATAGGGCTGCTGCCTTAGCAGCCTGATCTGCTTTTCTGTTCAGGGGTGTTGTTTTTGGTGCGAGCCTGTACTTTTATTACAGCTACTTGTTCTGGTTTGGGGAGAGCTGTTAATACACGTGAAATAACCTCTGCATTTCTGGCTGGCTTGCCCGAGCAGCCCACAAACTTTCTACTGTGCCAAATGGGCCCAAAATTATGGGCCAATCCAAAAGCATATCTCATTTCAGTGTACACATGTGTTGTGTTACCTTCAGCCATTTTACACACTGCAATCAGTGCCATCAACTCAGCCTCCTGGGCTGAACAGCTAGGAGGTAGTGGTTTTTGGTTGACCACTTGGTCCTTGCTACTGCATAACCAGTTCTGTATGATCCTACATGGTGGTACCTGGAGTTATCTACAAAAAACTCAAAATCTCCATTAGAAATTGGATTTTCAAAAACATTTCAACACCCTTAGGCGGTCATTTATTAACCAGAAATACGTCTATATTAGGCGCAAAGGTCCTTAGCACCGCAATCTGTGACTACACCCCTCACACACCAGGTCTAAAAAAAAAGTAGACTGGGCGGGGGCACATCTCATTTACCATTTTCTATGTCTGGTTTAGGCACAGAAAATGGTCTAAATGTAAGACAGCTAGGAAGCTGGCTTACATTTAGAAGCGGAGGTGGATCTGCTGAAGTTATGAAGAGGTCGGAGCTTATTCATAACTTCGGCGGATCCACCACCAGCACAGGGCCTTATTAAGACCGGGGTGTAAAAAAAACGGTGTTACTAAATGTGCCCCTTTGTCTCTAGCTTTTGAAAGCAGAAACTATCATGATGCTCATTAATGGGTTCCTTGGAACCCCCCTCTTCACTTCCTTATGAAGCCAGTGAACACAATGTAGTGGATTCAGAACATGACAGAATTTGATGGTAACATGGGTGGGAGAGAGAAAAGAAGCATCATATTTAGTAAGGCATGCAGCAGGCAGATGTTTGGACCTTGAGGAGAATTTCCTGAACTAAATTTGGGACCATGAGAACAAGTGGGTAATCCTGGACGATATCTGTAGCTTTGTCCTTCAAAAGAGCAGCAGCTGTAACAGCACAGATACATGAAGGGGCACCTCAAATGACAAGGTCAAGACACAGGCAGTAGTACGTTAGGGGGCGCTGTTTACCACAATGAGATTGAATGAGAACTCCTTGGGCATGGGAGGAAATTCATGACAAAACAGTGTAAAGGATTTCTCATAATCAGGTAGGCCAAGAGTGGGAGCGGTAGAAATTGCTTGCTTCAGAGCCCTGAATGCTGCTACTTTTTGTAATATCAAGTGGAAAAGGATCAGGGGCCAAGGCATCATAAAGTGGTTTCAGAAGACTAGATGCTGCTGTTATTCAATCTCTACAGTAGCTAACAAGTCCTAGAAACTAATGTCTCAGAACTTGTTGGATGACTTGTCCTGGCAAGCTGCCAACCAAATGGTTGGAGCAAAACTGTATCGGGCTGGCAAGCTGCCAACCTAATGGAGCAGCGTGTAAGGCTGTACTGTGTTATGTTAGTGAGTTTGTTGCTCCCTGGGGTAGTACAGTCCAACAATAATGGTTGCCATCGTATGCGAAATAGAACAGAAGCTGACTATCGAGGGCAGTGGGACAGAAAAGAAAGTGTTAGGTAAATTGATCACTGTACAACATGGAGCTAAAGGAGGGACCTGTCAGAGGAGGGTATATGGATCTGGCACAATGAATGTTAAAATCACAGTCACAGCATTAACTGCTACCACTCATGCACCATCCGGTAAACTAGAGGTATGTCCTTCTCAGTCTTTTTCTAAATTGGGTGCAACAAAGTGTTATAGGTAAAATACACTTCTGGATCACACCAGCCTCCAGGTACTGGTGTACTTGTTCACATAAACCATCCGGTTGGGCAAAGCTCAAGGGGTACTATTTAAGACAAGAAGGAGTGGTCCTCGGCTTCACAATGACTTTCACTGGTGGGACTGGCAGCGTTTCAACATCATATTTGCTCACTGCCCAGAAAATATCAGTCACCTGTTGAAGGTTCTCATCAAGGAATGTGCAGGCTATACTGGGAGTAGGGATGGAGAGCGATGTGAGTAACGCTAGGGCTAGACGACAACATTTTGTCGCACCAATGTCGCGCGGCAATTTTTATAATGATAGTCTATGTTGTCGCATTGCGACATGCTGCGACTGCGAAACGACTGTCGCAAAAAATCCAACAAAATGTAGCGCAACAAATGTTGCAGTGTAATTGTGCCCTATCTGTCGTGCGACAAATTTCATCGTGTAGACCTAGCCTAAATCTACACCTAACGAGACAGTTTTATCATAGGCATCTGCCCCAAGCTGGAATCCTGCAGCTATTTTGGCATTTATTTGTAAAACTAAACCATGGCCATCTATAGCTTCCAGTATGCTTGTTAGTCGGTAGCTGTGGCCACATAAGTAGTTTGAATGGTGCGTATGTGCCTGTATAATCCCCACTGGATCTTTCTGAGTGTGGAAAGTCATTGATCCTGGCCACCTGCTCTGATGGCGACAGAGTTTATACTGGTTCCAACTGTACACGACTTGCTGTTGGACATTAGCATCTGCAGTTGCATCTACCCCCTCTGTCTTGGAGGCGCTGATGCTACAGGTGTTCCAAACACTTTCATATTAGTAAAAAGTGGAAAGAGTCCGTGTGGACCCGGGTACCACACACTACACACCTATCAGCAATCAAGGGATTCTGCTGTCCACAGTTGCAACACAGCCAACATTGGGGTCCTGTCCCTAATACAGTCATTGGTGTACTATTATTTACTGGGTACGGTGGGGGCTTAGAACCAATTTCACCATAGCAAATGTACACATACTTCATGTTATCAAATGTTTCTTTGTAATCTGCTACTTTAACTTCCTGAGACACTTTACGCCGCTCCTTATCTTTGTCCATCAATCCTTCAACACTTAACCAAATCTTTTCTCTGTTAATAAATTCTGACCACTTCTCATTGTGCAAAAGGCTATGATTATTACCGATAGCAACGTCCTTATTCTGAAGGCCCAAGACCGATTAAGTACCCTGACTCAATGACTGGTGGTTTCACACTGTCCAGTTAGTCCCAGACTCTAACCGGTCAAGGTCTCTAACTCAATTATTATAATCTAAGTCTCTAGATTATGTGAGTGGATGGCAGTCCTCCTCACATTTCTCACTATCCGATATGCTAGGAAAGCAGCAAATAACAACATGGCAACAATGACCAGAGCAAACCTCTCTATACAATGCGCAGTAGCCCACATCCAGTCTGATGAAAAACCAGCAGTTATTTCCCCAGATAACACAAAGCCAAAAGGGGTGTCTTACCCATAAATCTGCACAGGGACGCACAATCCCGGAAATGGTATAAGACTCAAGACTGCAGTTTTTGTAAAGTGGTGGCCCCCCGATCACCAGCAGCAGATCCCAAAATAATCAATGTCCACCAGGCTCGAGGCACCAGGTTTATTAGTGTAGGTCCCTATTAAATCTGTAGATGAACACTATAGCTCCCTTTCATCTGATGTTCCAAATTAATGAAAATATACAAATATCACTGCAGTGAGAGAAAAGGAACTTAATACAAACAGTTATGTTTTCAGTCCAAGTTCAGTATCTTCTCTACTCTAATAATTTGGAACCAGTTTATTTTATGAATCAGTATGCAAACAATAGCCAATCATCATTATGCACTTCCCATTGAGACAAAACTTTACCAATCATCATGAAACAGATTATTTAATGTACATGTATTTGGAATACTATCATAAAATCATTCCCTGCTTTATGCTACTGTCACGAGGGTATCAAGAGCCACGTCTGACTCCGTTATACCCGGGGTCAGGAAGTCGCAGCGGGTGGCTGCGCGCTCTATATCTAAAGATCACGTTGTTTCTTAGTGATTGTTTTCTGTGTTTGCCTTGCTATCCTTTTTGTCTCACTCAGGGATCCGTAGCTTCTCCTCCTCAGCTGTTTCTTGTCTGCCACTCCCAACCTCCTTATATTCTCCCCTCACACTTCTCTAGTTGCCAGTTATAGAGCTTCCTGCCTGGACATCTATACTGACCCACTGGAGTTGTGAATCCTGGTTGTCGTTCCAGAGTGCTACCCTCCGGATCCCTGTTGGGCTTATTGTTGTCTCCTGTTGTCGCCCTCCTGGGATTATATGTTGAGTCTGTGTTGTCTGTCCTCCCCTTGGTGTTTTCCCTTAGAGCTAGTGGTGCGGACTAGTGTTCCCACCGCCCTGTTCACTATCTAGGGCTCAGCTCAGGGAAAGCCAGGGCTTTAGGCACGTGATCGGCGTGCGGGTGAGGAACCCGTCTAGGGACGTCAGGGCAGCCAGGTGCCAGCCGCAAGGTGAGTCAGGGGTCACCACCTTCCCTCTCACTTGGGCAAGACCTTCCTCGTTCCCTCCCTCTGTGTCACGTATGTGATAGTCACGCCGACCGTGATATTATAACTGGCCTTTACTTTTTGAGAAAAAAATAAAAAATAAAATTTTATTTGTTGTTTTTATTTTTTCTCTACTTAGAATCCAATATGGATCCTATTGATGCCTTGGCAGAACAGCTTCAAGGCCTGTCTTTGGAGGTGGCAGGATTGAAGGCGTCTGTTCTCCAACAACAGCAGCAAATGCAGCAAACCGCACCCCCAGCGGTTGCTATGGGTAACCAGGTGGTTACAGAACCCAAGGTTGCTCTTCCTGACAGATTTTCTGGGGGAAGGGACAAATTTGCGACGTTCCGTGAGGCCTGCAAATTATTTTTTAAGTTGCGCCCTTACTCCTCAGGTAATGAAGAACAGCGGGTAGGGATTGTCATTTCCCTGCTTCAGGGGGATCCGCAATCCTGGGCGTTCTCGTTACCCCCTGGTTCTCAGGCTCTTCGGTCAGTGGAGGGATTTTTTGGGGCTTTGGGTCTCATATATGATGACCCTGACAGAGTCGCCTTGGCTGAGTTGAAGTTACGGAGACTCCTACAGGGAGATCGGTCAGCAGAGGAATATTGCTCAGAGTTCCGTAGGTGGGCTACGGATACTCAGTGGAACGACCCGGCTCTCAGGAGTCAGTTCTGCTCTGGGCTATCTGAAAGGGTTAAGGATGCACTGGCGCTGTATGAGACCCCCCTTTCCCTTGATGCTGTTATGTCCCTCTCTATCAGAATAGATAGACGTCTTAGGGAGAGATCGAAAGTTCCTGAGCAATTGGTTTCCTCTCCCAAGCAACAGTCAGCCTGTACTGACTTAGATGAGCCTATGCAGCTAGGCGGAACTTCTCGTCAGGTCCGTCCTCCCGAGGTTCGCCGTAGGGAGGGGGGCTTGTTTTTTCTGTGGGGGGAAGGGTCATTTCATTAATGTCTGTCCCTCCTTTCTCAAAAACAAAAGACCGTCGGAAAACTACTAACCCCGGGCTGTGCGGAGGATGTCAGCCGGGGGGTATACGTTTCCTCCATACGAACATCTCAATTTGTGTTACCAGCGGTCATTGTTTTTAGTGTTAAGATGGAGTCTATTTCTTTCTTTCTAGACAGTGGAGCAGGGGTAAACTTGATTGATGCCCATTTTGCCCGCACTATGGGTTTGTCTCTCTGTACGCTGCAGAGACCTATTCCCGTATTCGCTATAGATTCTGCTCCTCTGTCTCAGAGAAACCTCACCCACATTGTTCATAATTTACACCTTCGGGTAGGGGACCACCATAATGAGTGTCTTTCATGTTACGTTCTGGAGGGCCTTCCCTCTCCGGTGGTATTGGGTCTTCCCTGGTTGGTAGTGCACAATCCAGTGATGGATTGGCAGGCCAGGGAGATATTGGAGTGGAGTGAGCATTGCAGAGAGAATTGCTTAAATAACAATTGCTTAATCGCCTCCATAGCTCCCCTACCTACATTTATTTCGGACTTTGAGGACGTTTTTTCTGAAAAGGGTTGTCAGAAGCTACCACCTCATCGCCTTTATGATTGCCCGGTTAACCTGATTCCCGGGGCAAAATTACCTAAGTCCAGGTTGTATAATCTTTCGGGTCCCGAGAGACAAGCCATGAAAGATTATATCTCCGAGAGTCTGGCTAAGGGACACATCTGTCAATGGATTTCATCACTGACTTACCGTTGTCGGCGGGTAAAACCGTTATCTTGGTAGTAGTAGACAGGTTTAGCAAAATGGTACACTTTATTGCGCTACCCACACTTCCTAATGCTAAAACTCTTGCTCAGGTGTTTATCAGTGAAATCGTGAAGCTTCACGGGGTCCCTTCCGATGTGGTTTCGGATCGGGGAACCCAGTTTATTTCTAAGTTTTGGAAAGCTTTTTGTTCCCGTTTGGGGGTTCACTTGTCCTTTTCCTCAGCTTTCCATCCTCAGTCGAATGGACAGACTGAGCGTACCAACCAAAATCTGGAAACATATTTAAGGTGTTTTGTGTCTGAAAACCAAGAGGTCATCATATTTACCGTTAGCTGAGTTTGCCATAAATAATCATTATCAGGAGTCCACTGGCAAGTCACCATTCCTTGGTGCATACGGTTTTCATCCCCAATTTTGTACTTTCAAAGAGGGGGGGTCTTCTGGGGTTCCCGAAGAGGAAAGGTTTTCTTCATCTCTTTCATCGGTATGGCAGAAGGTGCAAGTTAACTTGAAAAAGATGAGTGGTAAATATAAATGCATGGCCGATAAGAAACGGTCGCCAGGTCCGGACCTAGGAGTGAATGACTATGTGTGGTTGTCTACTAGGAATATTAAGTTGAAGGTTCCTTCTTGGAAACTGGGCCCTAGGTTCATTGGTCCCTATAAAATAGTAGCCGTCATTAACCCTGTGGCTTTTCGCCTGGAGCTACCTCAGACTTTTAAGATCCATAACGTCTTCCATAAATCGTTACTCAAGAAGTATGTTCCACCTCTAGAACCATCGCCGCTGCCACCTCCTCCTGTTATTGTGGCTGGTAATCTGGAGTTTTAAATAGCCAGAATTGTTGATTCTCGTCGGGTCCGCCGCTCTCTTTAGTATCTGGTGCATTGGAGGGGTTACGGTCCCGAGGAAAGAATGTGGGTTCCAGCGTCAGAGGTAAACGCCAACAGGTTAATTCAGGCTTTCCATGCCTCTCATCCGGAGAGACCTGGTCCTGAGTGTCCGGAGGCCCCTCGTGAAAGGGGGGGTACTGTCACGAGGGTATCAAGAGCCACATCTGACTCCGTTATACCCGGGGTCAGGAAGTCGCAGCGGGTGGCTGCGCGCTCTATATCTAAAGATCACGTTGTTTCTTAGTGATTGTTTTCTGTGTTTGCCTTGCTATCCTTTTTGTCTCACTCAGGGATCCGTAGCTTCTCCTCCTCAGCTGTTTCTTGTCTGCCACTCCCAACCTCCTTATATTCTCCCCTCACACTTCTCTAGTTGCCAGTTATAGAGCTTCCTGCCTGGACATCTATACTGACCCACTGGAGTTGTGAATCCTGGTTGTCGTTCCAGAGTGCTACCCTCCGGATCCCTGTTGGGCTTATTGTTGTCTCCTGTTGTCGCCCTCCTGGGATTATATGTTGAGTCTGTGTTGTCTGTCCTCCCCTTGGTGTTTTCCCTTAGAGCTAGTGGTGCGGACTAGTGTTCCCACCGCCCTGTTCACTATCTAGGGCTCAGCTCAGGGAAAGCCAGGGCTTTAGGCACGTGATCGGCGTGCGGGTGAGGAACCCGTCTAGGGACGTCAGGGCAGCCAGGTGCCAGCCGCAAGGTGAGTCAGGGGTCACCACCTTCCCTCTCACTTGGGCAGGGCCTTCCTCGTTCCCTCCCTCTGTGTCACGTATGTGATAGTCACGCCGACCGTGATAGCTACTCGTATTATTGTGTGGCAACACCTAAGATGGTAAATAATGTCTGCCCTATCAACTTTCGATGTTATTTTCAGAGCCAACCACGGTGATCATGGGTAACGGGGAATCAGGGTTTGATTCCGCAGAGGGAGCCTGAGAAACAGCTATGGCTATCACATCCAAGCAAGGCAGCATGCTTGGGTATAATTAGGTGAGGGCCTGCAGGTGAGCTGACCCTCTAAAACATTATATGCGAGGGCCTGCAGGTAATCTGACCCTCTAAAAAATTATATGCGAGGGCATGCTGCTGAGCTGACCCTCTAAAACATTATGGTTGAGGGCCTGCTGCTGAGCTGACCATTTAAAAATTTATGGGAGAGTGCCTGCTGCTTAGCTGACCATTGAAAAAATTTACAGTGTTCAAAGCAGGCCGAGTCGTCTGAATACTTCAGCTAGGAATAATGGAATAGGACTCCGGTTCTATTTTGTTGGTTTTCGGAACTGTGGCCATGATTAAGAGGGACGACCGGGGGCATCCGTATTGCGCAGCTAGAGGTGAAATTCTTGGACTGGTGCAAGACGAACCAAAGCGAAAGCATTTGCCAAGAATGTTTTCATTAATCAAAAACGAAAGTCGGAGGTTCGAAGACGATCAGATACCGTCGTAGTTCTGACCATAAACGATGACGACCGGCGATCTGGCGGTGTTATTCCCATGACCCGCCGAGCAGCTTCCGGGAAATCAAAGTCTTTGGGTTCCGGGGGAGTATGGTTGCAAGGCTGAAACTTAAAGGAATTGACAGAAGGGCACCACCAGAAGTGGAGCTTGCGGCTTAATTTGACTCAACACGGGAAACCTCAACAGGCCCGGACACGGAAAGGATTGACAGATTGATAGCTCTTTCTCGATTCTGTGGGGGGTGGTGCATGGACGTTCTTAGTTGGTGGAGCGATTTGTCTGGTTAATTCCGATAACGAACGAGACTCCTTCGTGATAACTAGTTACGCGACCCCCCGGCGGTGAGGATTGTGTTGACCAGACTCTTGGATAGTGAGGCTGGACTTGTAGGTGAGGGCCTGCAGGTGAGCTGATCCTGTAAAACATTATATGCGTGGGCCTGCAGGTGAGCTGACCCTGTAAAACATTATATGCGTGGGCCTGCAGGTGAGCTGACCCTGTAAAAGATTTTAGGTGAGGGCCTGCTGGTGAGCTGACCCTGTAAAACATTATATGCGAGGGCCTGCTGATGAGCTGACCCTGTAAAAGATTTTAGGTGCGGGCCTGCTGGTGAGCTGACCCTGTAAAACATTATATGCGAGGGCCTACTGGTGAGCTGACCGTGTAAAACATTATATGTGAGGACCTGCTGGTGAGCTGACCATGTAAAAGATTTTAGGTGTGGGCCTGCTGGTGAGCTGACCCTGTAAAAATTTTTAGGTGTGGGCCTGCTAGTGAGCTGACCCTCTAAAACATTATATGCCAGAGCCTGCTGGTGAACTGACCCTGTAAAACATTTTGGTGAGGGCCTGCAGCTGAGCGGACCCTGAAAAACATTATATGCGAAGGGCAGTGGCATGCCGACTCTCAGGGGGTGCCAGGGCCTATAAGCAATGAGCGCTTCCATTGCAGGAAGCACAGGGAGCTGTGGTCCTGTCACTCAGCTCCCTGCGCTCTGTCTCTCCCGCACTGAATAGTGAAGCAGGAACACTTCTCCCCGCTCCACCATTCAGCCTGCAGGCACAGATCGCGCTGCTGGACTGTGTGGGCGGAGCCTGCAGCCCGGAAACCTGCATAAGCTCCGCCCACACCGTGCTGCAAAGCGATCTGTGTCTGTAAGGGAGAGAGGACTGAACTTCAGGAACGGGACAAGGTGAGTAGGTACTGTGATTTGTTTTATTTTATTTAACAGAGGGCATTTCTAACATGGTGGGGGGAAAGAGGGTATTTCTACTATGGAGGGGGCCCAGAGGGCATTACTACTGCAAAGGGGCCACAGAGGGCATTAATACTACTACAAAGGGGGCACAGAGGGCATTACTACTACAAAGGGGGCACAGAGGGCAATACTACAGAGGGCATTACTAGTATTAGTGAGGCACAATGGGCATTACTACTATAAATGGGATACAATGGGCATTATAACTATGAAGTGGGCACAATGGGAATTACTACTGTGAAGGAGAAACAGTGGGCATTTTTACTATGAAGGGGGCACAATGGGCATTACTACTATGAAGAGAGAACAGATGGCAATACTACTGGGAAGGGGGCACAGAGAGCATTACTCTTGTAAAGTGGGTGGGCATAACTGTTATGGGGCACTGAGTGGGCATTATTACTATAAAGGGGCACAGAGGGCATTATTGCTGTTATAGGTGCACAGTTAGGGCATAACTACTCTGAAGGGGCACAGAGAGGGCATTACAACTGTGAAGAGGGAACAGATAAGGCATTACTACTTTGAAATGGGCACAGAGAGGGTATAACTACTGTGAGGGAGGCACAAAGAAGGCACTACAACTGTGAAGGGGGCACAATGAAGGGATAAGTACTTTAAAGGGGCACAATGTGGGCATAACTACTGTGAAAGTTGTACAGTGAAGGCATAACTACCTTGAAGGGGCACAATATGGGCATAACTACCATGAGAGGGCACATATCTGGACAAAACTACTGTGAAGGTTGTACAATGAGGGCAATACTACTGTAAGGGGGTACCATTTTTTGAAAGTATTAGTGGGGGTGCCAGAGAAAGGACCCGCCCCGGGTGCCAAACACTCTAGGCACGCCACTGGTGAAGGGCATATATGCGAGGGCATTATATCCGACGAATAAGCATGTTGATATGATGGAAGAGGAGGAGCAGGATGAGAAAATGAAGATTCAACCATATACCCTTTTTTGTGGTGGAAGGGGTGCATGGGAATACAGTGTATTCAATACACCATAAAAGCCACATTTAAAGTGCCTTTATGTTCAGCCTCTTTCCTCTGGTGGAGTAGAGAAGTCAGGGGCAATCCAGGCCTTGTTCATTTTTATAAGAGTCAACCTGTCAGCATTTTCAGTTGGCAGGCGGATACGCTTATCTGTTATAATGCCACCAGCAGCACTAAATACCCGCTCAGACAAAACGCTGGCGGCAGGGCAGGCCAGCACCTCCAAGGTGTAGAGCGCCAGTTAGTGCCACGTGTCCAGCTTGGACACCCAGTAGTTGTAAGGCAGAGAGGGATCACTGAGGACGCTGACACGGTCTGCTACGTACTCCTTCACCATCTTCCCAAATTTTTCTCTCCTAGTGACAGTAGGCCGCGCATCAGGGTGAGGGTGCTGGCGGGGTGTCATGAAACTGTCCCAGGCTTTGGAGAGTGTTGCCCTGCCTCTGTTGGAACTGCTGTGTGTTCCCCTTGTCTCCCCTCCTCGGTTGGTCAAGGAACTACGTACTCTGCAGCCAGCGTTGTCAGACGGACATTTTTGGAGCAATTTTTCAACAAGGATCTTCTGGTATTGCACGGTTTTGCTCATCCTCTCCACCACAGGAATGAGAGATGAGAAGTTCTCTTTGTAACGGGGGTCGAGAAGGGTGAACAACCAGTAATCTGTGTTGTCTAAAATGCGTATAACGTGCGGGTCGCTGGAAAGGCAGCCTAACATGAAGTCAGCCATGTGTACCAGAGTACCAAAAGGCAAGACTTCGCTGTTGTCATCAGGAGGATAACTCTCAATCTCCTCATCCTCTTCCTCCTCTTCTGCCCACCCACGCTGAACAGATGGAAATAAACTTCCAGGGGTACTACCCTCTGTAGCGAAGGCAACCGTCTCCTGCATCTCCTCCTCTTCATCGTCCAATTCACGCTGAGAAGACAAAATGAGGGTGGTCTGGCTATCGCCCTGTGTAATTCCCCCATTTCCACCTCTTCCACATGCACAGCATCGTCCTTAATTGTGAGTAGCGAGCGTTTGAGTAGACACAGAAGTGGGATGGTTACGCTGATAATAGCGTTATCGCCGCTCACCATCTGTGTTGATTCCTCAAAGTTTCTTAAAACCTCACAAAGGTCAGACATCCATGCCCACTCCTCGCTTGTGAATAGCGGAAGCTGACTGGAAAGGCGACGACCATGTTGCAGCTGGTATTGAGTTCCAGCGCGTGCTCACGTCGCACAACACCTGGTGAGCTGGCAATTTCAAGCGCTGCTGCAGCGTTGACAGACCGGCTGAAGCTGTCGAGGACTTGCAGAAATGTGCACACACGCAGTGCACATTTACCAGTAGCTCAGGAAAATGGGGTAGGTTTTGAGAAACCGCTGAACCACTAAGTTTAAGATGTGGGCTAGGCACGGGATGTGTGTGAGCTTGCCAAGCTCCAAATCCGCCACCAAGTTACGGCCATTATCAGACACAACCATGCCTGGTTGTAGGTTGAGTGGCGAGAGCCACAGCTCAGTCTGGTCTCTTATCCCCTGCCACAGCTCTGCGGCGGTGTGCTGTTTGTCCCCAAGCATATCAGCTTCAGCACGGCCTGTTGCCGTGTCCCTACTGCAGTGCTACACTGCTTCCAGCTACCGACTGATGGCTGACTGGTGCTGCACGCAGATAATTTGGAGGTGGAAGTGGAGGAGGAGAAGTGGGGGTTGCGATGCCGCAATCCTTGGCATCGGTAGCACCTGTGCCATCCCAGGGTACGACTCGCTCCCGGCCTCCACAACATTCACCCAGTGTGCCATCAGGGAAATGTAGTGTCCCTGGCCAAATGCCCTTGTCCATGTGTCCGTGGTTAAGTGGACCTTCCCAGTAACTGCGTTGGTCAGGGCTTGTGTGATGTTACAGGACACATGTTGGTGTAAGGCGGGCACGGCACACCTTGAAAAATAGTGGCGGCTGGGGACTGCGTAACGTGGGACGGCCGCCGAGATCAGGCTGCGGGAGGCCTCAGTGTCCACAAGCCTAAATGGCAACATTTCCAGGGCTAGAAATTTGGAAAGCTGCGCATTTAGTGCTATGGCCTGTGGGTGGGTGGGTGGCTGGGTATTTGTGCTTGCGTTCAAATGCCTGGGGAAAGGACATTTGTAAGCTGCGCTGGGACACGGAAGTGGATGTGGTCGCTGATGGTGCTTGCGAAGGTCCAGGTGCAGGGCGGGAGGCATCTGGGCCTGCGTCTTGGACAGGGGATTGTCCAGCACGTAACAGACACTGATTGTGGACCCAGGCGTTCAGCCCACCTATTACAGTGCTTTGATGCCATGTGGCGGATCATGCTGGTGGTGGTGAGGTTGCTAGTGTTTACGCCCCTGCTCATTTTTGTATGGCACAGGTTGCAAATTAGAATTCTTTTGTCGTCTGCACGTTCCTCAAAAAAGCGCCAGACTGCGGAACACCTACCCCTTGGCAAGGGAGATTTCCGCAAGGGGGTGCTTCGTGGAACAGTTGCAGGCCTGTTAGGTGTGGCCCGCTTTCTCCCTTTTGCCACCCCACTGCCTCTTCCAGCCTGTTGTGGTGCTGTAGATCCCTCCCCCTCTATACTGCTGTCCTTGCTTGGCTTTCCACCTTCCCAGGTTGAGTCAGTGACTTCATCGTCCATCACCTCCTCTTCCACTTCCTCACTCTGCTCATCCTCCTGACTTGTTGACCTAACCACAACCTCAGTGATTGACAACTGTGTCTTATCCTCTTCCTCAACCTCTTGAGACAGTAATTGCTGTTGAGTTATTGGCAACTGTGTCTCATCATCATCCACCTCATTAAACAGTACTTGCCGTTCCCCACCGTCATCTTCTTGTGACTGTGGATGCTCAAGAGTTTGGGAATCAGGGCACAAGATCTGTCCCTCTTCAAGCGTGCTTGGCGCAAGGGCCAAATCAAGGAATGGCGAGGAAAAGAGGTTCTTGTAATATCCAAGTGTGGGATCACTTGTTTGGCCAGACTCTCCATGGTGGGAGGAAGGAATATCAAGACTGGACATGGTGGAAGACAGGGTGATGCTTAACCGACTGGAAGCATTATCTGCTGCAATCCAACCGACCACCTGGTCGCACTGGTCTGACTTCGGGAGTAGTGTCCTGTGCCGCCCTGTAAACTGGGATGACAGTTTTTCTTGGGCTCTGGCAGCAGGCACAGTTTCACTGCGCCCAGGGCCACCGCCTCTGCGTGCACGATCAGCATCACGGCCACTTTCCCGTCCCTTACTGCTCACCTTCTTCATTTTAAATGTGATATATGCTTGAAAGTATGTCACACGTACAGCAGCGTAGGATTTGGAAGTGTATGCGCAAAAAAATGTAAAAAGGTATTTGGGATGTGGAAACGTCACACAGGAGATATCCCGCAGATAATGTCAATGCTGTCACCAGCGGCTAATAAAAAATGACTGGAGATGTGGCGCAGCTAATGGCACTGTACGCAGCGGACACGTCTATTGATAAAGTACACTGGATGTCACAGATATTTTTGGGATGCGCACACTTTACACTGGAGATGTGGCGCAGCTGTCACTGTCCGCAGCGGACACCATCTATTGGAAAAGGACACTGGATGTCACAGATATTTTTTGGATGCGCACACTTTACACTGGAGATGTGGCGCAGCTAATGTCACTGTCCGCAGCGGACACCGTCTATTGAAAAAGTACACTGGATGTCAGATATTTTAGGGATGCGCACACTTTACACTGGAGATATGGCGCGGATAGTTTAACTGTCTGTAGCGGACACCGTCTTACGGAAAATTACACTGGATGTCACTGATATTTTAGGGATGCGCACACTTAAGACATGAGATGTGGTGCGGATAATTTAACTGTCTGCAGCAGCCTATTAGACGCTATTTAGCACAGGATGCGCTAAAAATATATATTGCTGCTGTCACACACAATAGTCCTTAAAAGGACTTTTGGATCTCTGAAAAGTTTTTGTAATAAAAATCTTCCAATAACACTCCCTACACTCTGTCCCTTTCTATGCACAGCTCTCCCTAAGGGCTCATGCACACGACCGTATGGCCTCCGAGACCTACGGTCCGTGAGTGGGCCATATGTCCCGGAGCGGCATACATCATGCGCACGGCAGCGCACAGCATCATAGTTTAAATGAACTACCATGCTCGTAGTTGGAGTTCCTGTGGGCTTCAGGTAAGGTGAGCTTTGATAACTGTTCACATAGTGCGGTGCTGCACGGGGGCCACTGTGCTGTTTTTCTGGCGGGTTGGTGGGGCCCAGTGCTAGGTTTGGCATAGTCAGGCAGCAGGGTTGCTGTTTGACTGCTGGGTCCCGCTGCCTGCCGGATTGGCGCCACAGCGTCGGTGGTCGCCGTGCCAATTTTAGAGTAGGACCCATTCATAGAGGCAACCTTGGCGTGCTTCGCACGGGTATATGTCATCTATTTTATTTTATGTTTCCGTGTGTCGCAAAAAGATATTGTCAGTTTCCCCCATAACAATGACCTCTACAGTTCCCGCCCCTTTAACATTGACCTCCACAGTGACCGCCCCTTTTATATTGACCTCTACAGTGCCCGCCCCTTTAACAATGACCTCCATAGTGCCGACCCCTTTAACAGTGACTGCCCCTTTAGCATTGACCAGCCCTTTAACAGTGACCTTCACAGTGCCCGCCCCTTTAGCATTGACCAGCCCTTTAATAGTGACCTTCACAGTGCCCGCCCCTTTAACAGTGCCTGCCCCTTTAGCATTGACCAGCCCTTTAACAGTGACCTTCACAGTGCCCGCCCCTTTAACAGAGACCTCCACAGTACCCTTCCCTTTAACAGTGACATTCAGTGACCACCCCTTTAACAGTGATATTCACAGTGACCGCCCCTTTAACTGTGACTTTTACAGTTACCGCCCCTTTAACAATTACTTTCATAGTGCCCGTCCCTTTAACAGGGACCTTCATAGCGCCCACCCCTTTAATAATAGTGACCTCCACAATTCCCGCCCATTTAAAACCAGTGACCTCCACATTGCCCGCCCCTTTAAGCAGTAAAGAAAAATGGCTGGGTTGTTATGGAAACCTGGAGTATAACTGTGTTTATAGCAGTTGGGATTTGAAGAGAAAGACTTGCAGGCTTGTATTGGGGGGTGTCATTTTTTGGGAAATCTCAGGAACGGTACGTCCTAGAGAGCTGAGACCCGGTCTAAAACCTTCCCGGACGCCTGATGTACCTGTGTGCCAAATTTGGTGAAGATCGGTCAAGTCGTTTGGTCGCGCATAAACGTCTAGACCAGGCATGTCCAAAGTCCGGCCCGCGGTCCGGAGTAAAACGGCCCCCCAGAGGTTTGATTAAATCATGGGTATTCCGGCCCCTCTCACCAGTCACCGCCAGCTACTCACCGGGAGCCCACAGCTTCACAGGAAGGGGGTTGCATCAGCAAAGGCCAAATCTCGCGGCGACGTCCGAGATCACGCGGGATTTTGTCTTTGCCTTCACAGAGAAGGAAAGCCGAGATCTCACAACGTCCGAGATCTCGCGGGATTTGGGCTCAGGGAGAAGGAAAGCCCAAATCTCAGATGTCACGAGATCTCTGATGTCACAAGATCTCGGACATCGCGAGATCTCGGCTTTTCTTCTCTTGTAAGGCCAGAATATCGGTCCAAATTATCTTACTGCACATAAAACATAATTGTGAAGTAGCAGTTTGTTGAGGTCTCCTACCTCCACGGATCACATTACCCCCAGAGGACATTTATTCAGTGTGAAGGTCACAAATGTAGAAGAAAAAATTTATTAAAACGTTTCTGGCTGCGTTCTAGCGCTGAGTTCCAGGTCCAAACATCATAATCAAAGTCATCACCACTTAACGTCGCCTTTCCATCTCCCTGCGCCTCCACACTTACAGCCACAAGGCCAGGGCGACCATAAGGGCTATTGAGCCTATTTAAGTCTATTGAGGAAAAACACACAGGTGATAGTATAAATAAACGACTCCAGTCGAGGAGGCTTACCAGACTGGGGGCCTTAGGGGCATCAGAAGGCTTCTCCTGCTGCAGAGACATGATGATGCATCCACTCTGCTCTGCTGGAGACACTGTGCAGCGTTTTTGTAGCTTCCCGCCACCAAATTTGAATCACTTCCTGGTCACATGACTTGCCTGCGCGTCACGTGGTCCGACCGAGGTCATGTGACCGGATCTCGCGAGATCTCGGCATAGAGATCCCCCGTGCCTTCTGGCCCTGCAACTGGCTTCCCCTGAGCCAGTGCACCGTCCGGGGGCTGCCTGAACTCAGGACTTACGCCACAAGCATGCGGTGGGAGCCGTATCTCGCCCCCAGCGTCCGCCGCTCTTCCACAGCCCTCCTGACAAGCAGGGAATACTCACCACAGGCTGGGCGCATGGTACTTCGGCAGGAGGGAGCCTGCCCCCTTTCCACTCATCCCAAGGGACAGGAAACGACTTAAGAAGGTAATGGGGAGGAGGCATTTAAACTTCTGCTTTCTACGTTGTTTCCTGACCGTGGGGGCGGGGTACCCTCCTGCT
The DNA here is from genome assembly GCF_905171765.1 of Bufo bufo. Lineage (NCBI taxonomy): Eukaryota > Metazoa > Chordata > Amphibia > Anura > Bufonidae > Bufo > Bufo bufo. The sequence goes on from NC_053392.1 coordinate 613,027,718, forward strand.
GAGTGCCGTTGTGGGAGGCATATGGAAAAAGATATTGACAGTATCCCGATAACAGTGACCTCTACAGTACCCCACCCCCTTAACAGTGAACCCCACAGCCCCTCACCCCTTAACACTGACCCCCCTCCACAGTACCCTGATGACTTAACAGTGACCTCCACAGCAGCTTCCCCTTTAATAGTGTCCCCTATCCCCTTAACAGTGACCACCACAGCAGCTTCCAGTTTAATAGTGGTCCCTGCCCCTTTAACCATGACCTCCACAGCACCCTGCCCCTGGCTACATGACGACATGTGTCGCGTGACATTCTGTCGTACAAATGTCGCACAATTTTGATAATGATAGGCTATGGTGTCACACTGCGACATAACAATCGCAAAAAATCCATCCAAATTGGATGCATGTAGCAGTGTAGTTGTACCCTATGTGTCGTGCGACTTATTGTCGTTGTGTAGCCCTAGCCTAAAGGTGAAGAAAAAAGGCTAGGTTGTTATGGAAACCTGAAGTAAAACTGTGTGTATGTGGAGACTAAGGGCCTGGGAGCTTCTATTTGTTGATAAGGGACATGTGACAGTGTGTATGGCAGTTGGGATATGAAGAGAAACACTTGCAGGCATCTATTGGCTAATGCAGGTTATTTTTTAAAATATCTCAGGAACGGTACGTCTTAGACAGCCGAGACCTGGTCTAAAACCTTCCCGGACACCGGATGTACCTGTGCGCCAAATTTGGTGAAGATCGATCCAGTCGTTTGGTCGCGCATTAAGAACAGACAAAAAATAATTTTTATAATATAAGAGAGATATATACAGTACAGACCAAAAGTTTGGACACATCTTCTCATTCAAAGAGTTTTCTTTATTTTCATGACTATGAAGGCAAGTGGGAAACAACTGAAAATATGTCATATTCTAGGTTCTTCAAAGTAGCCACCTTTTGCTTTGATTACTGCTTTGCACACTCTTGGCATTCTCTTGATGAGCTTCAAGAGGTAGTCCCCTGAAATGGTCTTCCAACAGTCTTGAAGGAGTTCCCAGAGATGCTTAGCACTTGTTGGCCCTTTTGCCTTCACTCTGCGGTCCAGCTCACCCCAAACCATCTCGATTGGGTTCAGGTCCGGTGACTGTGGAGGCCAGGTCATCTGGCGCAGCACCCCACCACTCTCCTTCATGGTCAAATAGCCCTTACTTTCAAAGTTTTCCCAATTTTTCGGCAGACTGACTGACCTTCATTTCTTAAAGTAATGATGGCCACTCGTTTTTCTTTACTTAGAATTTGTATTATGGCAAGAAAAAAGCAGCTAACAGTCTATTCAGTAGGACTATCAGCTGTGTATCCACCTGACTTCTCCTCAACGCAACTGATGGTCCCAACCCCATTTATAAGGCAAGAAATCCCACTTATTAGACCTGGAAGGGCACACCTGTGAAGTGAAAACTATTTCAGGGGACTACCTCTTGAAGCTCATCAAGAGAATGCCAAGAGTGTGCAAAGCAGTAATCAAAGCAAAAGGTGGCTACTTTGAAGAACCTAGAATATGACCTATTTTCAGTTGTTTCACACTTGTTTGTTATGTATATAATTCCACATGTGTTAATTCATAGTTTTGATGCATTCAGTGTGAATCTACAATTTTCATAGTCATGAAAATAAAGAAAACTCTTTGAATGAGAAGGTGTGTCCAAACTTTTGGTCTGTACTGTGTATATATATATATATATATATATATATATATATATATATTATTTTTTTTTATGGATGGTTTTCTCCATGTATTCTACTTCCTGTCCTAATTTTTCACTTCCTCCTTTATTTACACTTTTAGCATGACAAAAGCCTCACTTCACTTTCTCAGACCATTCACTCAGAA